>NC_063986.1:7512500-8762500 GCF_932276165.1 Plutella xylostella
ATGCATGATGATATATTTTCATTATCTAGTGGGTGTTTCATAACTCAATTATGTCCAGTAGTGAGCGAGTATTAGCTGATAATGAAGATAACTGATTGATTCCATCTTGTTGAATAAATAAGTTGTCAAAACTTACCTTGCACCGTTTTAGTTATTTAGCATAATATGGTAGTTCATTGCAGTATGAGTGTGAGATTCGGCAGTCAGCTGTTTGCTCGATGTCACCGTCTTTTGTTCCGCATCGTGATAGATGGCCGCGGCCCGTGACCGTGAGACGCGCCGGTAGGGTGGCCACGCTGTGCAAAGTTTTAAGTTGATACTATTGTATATTTTGTTTAAAAATATAATTATGCAAGCTGTAAATAATAATTATGTAAAGAAAATATCGGTTCGCCCAAAGAAATTATAAGGATAATATATATATTTTTTTAATGAAATATGTGTGTGTGTAGTTGTGTACACGTATAAGAGTAAGGAAAGTAAAGTATTTTAGGTTAGCTTAGGTCGGAATAGTTTAATATTATTTAAAATTAAGACATAAAAGAAAAAAAATACATTTAAATGTAGAAATACATACCTACACCTATGGATATTGGTTATTTAACCAGGTTTTAATAATACAACATATTTATTAGCTCATACGATGCCTTACGTAAATCATATACACCCTACTGGGTTTGCTTGCGACTTTTATATGTAATATGGATAATCACGTTTAATCACAATTCATATCCTTTTACATAAATTTTTGGTGTCTAATTATGAGTATTTTTTGGGGTACAAAAGACATCAACGCGTTGCCTAAAATCAATAAAACTTTCTTTTCTGAATTAATGTACGTTTTCTGTAATAACAGATGATTGAGTAAATTAGTGCAGGGTTTTGTTTTATATTGCCGATATGAATTTAAAGGCTACATACACTAAAAGTGAAGCGAGCAGCTGCAAGCCAGTAAGTATTAAATTAGATTAAAAATATTAAAATTCATAGACATTCTTTATGCGCGTAATATCCACCGATTGTTCTGCTGAACCGTTACTCTAATAAATTTTACTGCTTGTGCACAAAAGAGGGCCCGAAGACCCCAGGCGCGTACGTCAAAGCGATGATATATTACAATTTGCTCAAAGGGACCCTTTTTTGTTCTCACCGTAATGGTTTTAGCTTAATCGACGCTGCGGAGAGGGACGCAGGTATGGTTGAGGGTGAGTTGGAAAGGGATGGATGTGGAAAGCGTGTGTTTTGAAGCTGGCAGAGGATGGTGATTCAGTCGGAGCTGGTGTCGGTTACTGAGTGTCAACAGTAGCGTCTGCACTCGGCCCGAGCAAGCTGTAGTGATTGTGTCCTAGCGATGTGAGAGAAGATTGTGCTCTAGTGATTATACAATATTTTTGATACCAAGAAATCGGATAAATACAAAGTGAAAAAGTATAAATGAACAAGAAGTTATTCCGTGAAGCATGTGAATTAAAAAAATATATAAATATGAAAACAAACGAATTGTGTTACAAAAACGTATAGTTACACATACTTACGAGGCTTTAGTTACTTTTGCAATGCCATCTTCAGATCAGTGCGGCCTAGGAGCGTACCATCTGCAAAACTGGAGTAGTAACATGGATTCAGGCGGAACTGAAACAGCCTGTAATAATGGAGTGTGGGAAGGCTGCTGAAATCATGAAAAATCCAACAGATGGCTCCACCAGCTGAAACATACAAGTAATGGAACTTTTTCAGGTTAGTAGATTATTTTGTTATTTAAATTATTTGAGTATTTTTGTTTACTAACAACTGTACCTTCTTGTATAGATAGTTAATACCTACCAATGGTGGAATGATCAATATCTATACCTAATAATTACCTACATGTATTTTGAAATAATGTAATGCTGAAAAGCGCCACCTATGATTTATTTCATTAGGCTCGTTATCAGAGTGCCCACTGCGTCCATCTCAACCTCTATGAAATAGGATGAGGGCTCACTAGCGCCGGGTTAAAGTTGTGGAGTAAAAGTTATGAACTTCCGAATTCGGTATGGTCTTTCTCGCATTATCTTTTCATCTCTGTAATGATAATAACAGACTGAATAAGTATAGTTGCCTTTTTACCCTAACATTTCGTATCCAATAATTAATTTGGTAAGTAGTAGGTACATTTCTGATCGAAAATGGTTCACTCGCTTGTGATTTGCAACTAAAGCTAATCCAATATCACTTTATAAATGGCTATAGGTTCGATTCTAAAACGCAGACTTCGATTAAAAAAGAATGTGCTGATTATTTCTATGTTTATGCTTTAAGCTATATATGAAGAGTCGGGCCACAGGGGATTGTATGATGTTATGAAACGTTACGCATGTTGATTAAAAAGAACGATATATTTTTGCTATAAAATGTTCGGCCATAAAACAGATACGATGTACCCTGTATCCCTTAGGATCCGTACATAATATTTCGATACTCGTTAAAAGTGCTTTAAAAACGCCTCAAGTAAGTAAGCGTTGAAAAGGGAAAAAAATATTACATTTGACAGACTACCGACATACATATATAATAATTAAGTATCCATACCTAGTACATTGAGATTTATATAGGTATAATAATAACCATATTTTTTATTTATGTTTAGTATTCTTATGACTTGTAAATAAAGTATATGATGTCCATACTCCATAGTGTAGGTGCTTATATTTTTTATAAAAGATATATAATAGCCTATTCTTTGCTTCGTCGTCGTAGCATTTCGTAGTACTCACTGACAGAAGGAAACAATGAAAAACATTTTTTAAATCTTTTCTTTTTCATTCGTTTTATTTATTTTTCATTGTAATTTTGATGATATTTGTCACCTTGCCTTATACTGATTGTTATGATCAGTTATAGATTGCTATAATATTATGGTCATCGTCGTTCAAATATCATAAACATAATGCATAGATCACCATCTATAATATGTTTATAACATAAAGTTTTACTGAGTTCATCAAATTCTAGAAGTTGTTGTCGACAAAGTATGCCTAAGGTTAAGGACTGAAAACTAAAACATCGCGTGTGCATGTCACTTAACTCACTTTGCTTACTCAAAGATGATACGGCTCGTTTAGCTTCTATATCGAGCAGAAATTAGGTACCTAAAGCATATTTACTCTCGTAACCCTCACAACATTGAACTCTGTTCTCTTCCACAACCTCTAGCCCATGTAAATAAGGTGCAGTTTCGCGGTTGTAGTGTTGAATTTTTAGTCGGGCGCAGTCATATGCATAACTCTAAAAGTTAATTTCCTAGTTCGTGAATGTTTCTGCGGGACCGCCCGGAGTGGAATTAATTCGGCGGTATATTTATAAGAAGTGGTATGCGGGCGGCGGCGGTGGCGGCGGCGGCGGCGGGAACTTGCAAATGGCGGAACTTTGCCGCCAAATGTCGCGCTGATTGCGACACATTCTCGCCTCGTGATGTATCGCGGCCGGGGAACTGTTGCGTTTCTTTCTTTTTCTTTCTTTACGTAGGTACTTAGGCTGTTTTTTAACGCGGGATGGTTCGCCATTTTCCCACGTCTTGCAAGCACATTTCACGCGTTACAATGAATACTTGTATAACGCGTGCGGCGGCGGCGCAATCCCGCGTGCGTGATAAATCCGCATGCTGTTAAATACAGCCTTAGATCAAAACCAGTTTTGAGGCACAGTCATCACATGTAATTTTTAATGAAAACAATTGTATAAATATGAATGTAGTAGCGACATAGTTGTCAAAACGTGCAGTGGGCTGGTCATATCTGCCGAAGAACCGATAAACTTTGGGTTAGACGAGTTCTTGAGTGGAGTCCACAAACTGGCAAATGCATCGTGGAACGCCCTCCTGCCCGCTGGACCGACGACCTCAGGCGGGTAGCCGATAGTGACTGGATGAGGAAGGCCGAGGACCGTTCTATTTCTATTTCTATTTCTATTTTCTGTGGGGGTGTCAGTACCTGCACCTGGCTCTCTCGAATGGAACCTTTGTGCATATCCCCAAGGTCTAAACTGCCTTCCTAAGCTTGGACCATTTCCCACCACGCTGGTCCACTGCGGGTTGGTGGGTTCACATATCTAGATGTGCTAAATCTAGATATGCAGGTTTCCTCACGATGTTTTCCTTCACCGTAAGAGCAATGGTATACATTGTACTTAAATTCAGAAAAGAACTCATTGGTACATGTCAGCGCCGGGATTCGAACCCGCATCTCTGGCGTGAGAAGCGGGCGCTTACCCGACTGAGCTACGTGGCGCTTCTTGGGAGAGGCCTATGTCCAGCAGTAGATGATTATTGGTTGATGATGATGATGATGCGTAGTAGTACCGGAAAAGGTTACATTACCAAATAATTATATCAGCCCTATAATATATATTTTTCGCGACGTCCCCTACTGAAAGAGATCTAGTATGACAGGTACATTTAGCTGCCATCAGGAACGTCAATGATAAATTTCCACCCTGTATAGTAAGTACTCGTAAATACAAAATATCCTTAGATATCCTTTGTTCAGCGGTATGGATATACCATGTAGTTTTATTTCTCTTTTTGGATTTATATTTTCTGTTCCATGTTTTAGAGCAATAAATAATATTTTATGATATCATATCTGACGTCCAGACTTCCAGACAATAGAAATGTATCGTGGAAAGCTGAACAAAAGTAATATTGTAAGGAAAACAGATGACTGTATTGAATGTGGGAAATGTACAGGATGAAGCTAGGTCAATGATCTTAAAACATAGCAACATTATTGGAAATAAAATTTTACAGTACCTACTTATGCATAAAAATAGATTGGAATTAATTGTTTTATAAGGTGAGAATAACAAATTAAAACCGTAAACTATTTTCAGAAAGCTACATTAGTATTACATCATCAGAGTATGTAAAGTAAGGAGTTTAGGCAAAGCGTGGACGTGTTCGTCGTATAAATGGAAATTAAGAAATCACACCGCCTCAGGTCACGTTTTTGCGAAATTGCTATAGAATATCTCAGCCTTCTTGAGGTCTTGAATTCCTAATAATTTTTTCGAAAGACTACGTGGTCTGGCCTGGAAACAGTGAAATATATTAATAGATACGATAGGTAGGTACAACTTTTTGTTGTCTTGTCTAGAGATGCCTTTATTTTTACGATAACTTGTCAATAATTTAAGTCACCAACATTCTACATATACAATTCACAATTTTAAAACTTATCTGAACTTCAAACAAAAGCTAGTCGCTTCTCTTAACCCTGTTATTGTATGAAAAATTTATCTTCTCCTGACGGTCAAGAACGGTGGAGTTTTAAGTGCACTTGCGAAGTTGTTGCTAGAGTTATCGCCGTGCGTTATGGCGCGGCTCGGTATGCAAATAAACTGCTGTTTCTCCGCTAACTTCATGTTTAACTGTGTGCTTATTCTAGCAGCTAGAACTAGGCTAGATTGTGTTGAGATATGTAAATCTAAAGCACATAGCGCTTAACTATTAAGACTGGAAGCTCTGCTGTAGCTTAGTCGGGGTGACTGTAAGAGCCATAATCGTCTGTGTAGTCATTTTACTGACATTAAGCCATATCGGAAATGCTGCTTACTGAACAGTGAGTAGTGGAGAAAAAATATAAAAAAAACCGGCCAAGTGCGAGTCGGGCTCGCGCACAAAGGGTTCCGTAGCTTAAATCAACCTATCTCAAAAACTATAAGAGATACTTTGATCAAACCAAAAATCGTTGAAAGAGTTAATTAGCATGCATCACCTCTATTTTTTTTAGAATTTTATACCCCGTAGTTATAAAAATAGAGGGGGGGGGACATACTTTTTACGACTTTGAGAGCTGATATCTCAAAAACCGTTCACTTTAAGAAAAATGTTTTTTAGAAAACTTTATATCATTTTAAAAGACCTTTCCATTGATACCCCAGACGGGTATGTACATCGAAAAAAAAAATTTCATCCCTCAGTTACATGTATGGGGGGCCCCACCCCCAATTCTTTTTTTTACTATTTAGTGTCATATTTTTGTAGCGGTTCATACATACAACACATATTCCCATCAAATTTCATCACTGTAGTACTTATAGTTTCCGAGTAAATCGGCTGTGACAGACGGACAGACGGACAGACGGACAGACGAACATGACGAAACTATAAGGGTTCCGTTTTTGCCATTTTGGCTACGGAACCCTAAAAAACTGCATGGTTCCCTTGATTTTCATGCGTCCAGGGACGAAATGTTATCTATTTAATGCATACAGTAATAATCATATTGGAATAGCTGAGAATTTTAGAATAGGATGATTACTATTATGCTATTGTGCACTGCTTGTTTGTAACTTTGTTGGTTTAGTGTCTTTGTTCCGAGGTAAATGGGATTTGGAGGAAAGTTATGTTGCCATTTGCATTTCTTAATTTTGATACAAAGATTTATATTTACCATTATTTGTAGAAATTTTAGCCGTGATTTAATTGTTAAATAGAGTACATGCAAACATAGCGCAGCACGGATGATTCCAAGACACAACACAATTTCAATCGTTTCGAATAGATTAGTTAGTTAGTTCCTTCGTCATAATCCTCCAATCAATATCTGGAATAACTCCCTATACATACATTTCCTGAACAATAGTTCATCAAGTAATTTCCAACTCTCTTACATTGTTCCAGTGCACGCAATTTAATAACTGGAGCAGGACATAAGCGGGTCTTATATTAAAAACGTTTCAGCAGTCATATGCTGGCAGCTGCGTGGAATGCCAGTGTTAATACGGGACTTCTGCACCGCTGCCAAAACTTGATACGTAGCCGGCTCCATATTGAGTTTCATTGGCCTGCCTGCTATACTTTATGTCTGGTACGAAGACTCACCATTAATAAGTTGTCTGACAGTCGCTAGTTGTAGCCATAGAAGTGATAAGTCGCACCGCAATGCCTACGACATCTGCCAGTTCATAATAAATTGCACGTATTAATCATTCCTTTGCCCAGCAGTGGGACACAAATCAGAAAAAAGATACATACAGAAAATGTATGTATGCATTACCAAAAAAACTGAAACATTATACGTAAATTAAGTAGATAAACAATACACCTAAACACATATTCCCTCTTGCATTCCTCACACGCGTTCCTCAAAAGTTCATTCATCCACACACATTTGGCGACAAACACTTGACAATCGAGCGAAATGTTGATTTCAAAGCCATCTGTACCACGCCATGGTAATTTTACGAGTGCCATAAAATATGCTACCATCCAATTATGGAGCTGTGTAATTTATTTTCACGTCAGCAACAGTAATCGAGCCCGCTGAAAATAAAATAACCGTTAACTTTAGAATGTAAACAGAATAATGTTGCACGATTAAGTATAATTATTATGTAAGAAACGTTATAGGGTTGGGTTACTTAACGAGCATTGACTTATATATTACTAGCGATAGTGTAAGGACAAGCCCAACCGATCTAGAAAATGACACACTCGCGTGGGCCTAAATTATTATTGCTCAGTTTAGAATATGCAACATCTTTAAAAATGCATCATCAGCCTTGCCGGGATTCAAACCCAGGACTTTCATGTCAGGATCAGCCACTGGTTTAATTTACCACGGATCCCTTGAAAACTCTGTAACGATCTAGGAGGCGCGGAGGTCTTTCTAGCTTACTTAGAACGAATTTCTGGATCGCTGCTGCTATAACGACGACGTCTCTATCTGTTGAATGGAACGCACCGTTAACATAAAGATATAACTAAGCTATAGTTTACCCTTGAGTAACTGACCCGGTGTGACATGACATGACTTCGCTACTTGGTATCACTACCGTATCGGTTAAATATCTGTCTGTTTCTGTATACTACTTTGTATCACGCCAGTTCTCTGTGCGACACGATCAAGACGTCATGCCGCAGGGGTTGCTACATTATTAATACAGTATTGTGCAAATTAATGTGAACACGAGTGAAAATTTGAAAAAAATACATTTATTAGTTCTAAAATAAAAAAATAGAGATATATTAATACAATTTAAGTTATTTTAATAGAAAATGTGTCCTCCCTGGCTTTTATAACTTCTTCAACACGTTTTGGCATAGAATCGACATGATTTTGACAGTTTTCTGATATTTACTGGTCTAAAAAACTTGTATGGATTACAGCCTCAATCATTTTAGTTTTTCTTGTGCAATCCGTTTTCCGAAGTCTAACTTTCACGATGGCCCACTTATTTTCAATAGGATTAAGTGCCGGTGAGTTCTCTGGCCATCCAAAGGCATGATATCTTGTTGTCCTTGAAATATTTAAGCATAATCTTGGACACGTGGAATGGAGCCGAATTTTGTTGAAAAACTTATTGACCATTAGCATCAACTTTTCTTAGTTTGGGACTGTTTTTCTTATATAGGTACCGGATGACTTGTGCCCATCGAAGGCATGATGAACTCGCTAAAATACAGTGACTTGCTAGAACGGAGATTAGAAGTTGAACTAAGAAAATTTTATGATAACGGTCAATAAGTTTTTCAACAAAATTCGGCTCCATGCCACGTGTCTAAGATTATGCTTAAATATTTCAAGAACAACAAGATATCATGCCTTTGGATGGCCAGAGAACTCACCGGCACTTAATCCTATTGAAAATAAGTGGGCCATCGTGAAAGTTAGACTTCGGAAAACGGATTGCACAAGAAAAACTAAAATGATTGAGGCTGTAATCCATACAAGTTTTTAGACCAGTAAATATCAGAAAACTGTCAAAATCATGTCGATTCTATGCCAAAACGTGTTGAAGAAGTTATAAAAGCCAGGGAGGACACATTTTCTATTAAAATAACTTAAATTGTATAAATATATCTCTGTTTTTTTATTTTAGAACTAATAAATGTATTTTTTTCAAATTTTCGCTCGTGTTCACATTAATTTGCACAATACTGTAATTCCATCATAACATTTTTCAGTTAAATCTAGCCCGACCACATATTCCTGTATAAGTTTCAGATCTAATAAAAGTAGCTCTAGCTTATAAACTGTATACGCTATACTCGCTATAGAATCACAGCAAATACTCTTCACGGTATTTTTTTATTTCCACAATTATTTTACCTAATAGTGGTATATTAATAAGAGAAAGCTTAAAAATTTAAATTAATTATAAAGTAGGTCACATCATTTTATCATACATAAAAATACGCGTTGAATTTCGATTCCTCCCTTGGGAAATGACTTTGCTCATACTTTAATACACGCGTTATTTTTTATTACTCCTGTTTACAAATAAAATTCCATCCACCATCCAGAAAATAGGTTTGCTACTATTATAATCATGAAATAATACTTAGAAAAACAACAGTAACCTATTACAATTTATTATTTACATAATCTAGCTTCTGACTTTATCTGGCTCATTCTGTATATCCATGTGAAATATTGCCTTATTTTAGTACTTTATAGGTGTAAGAATCCGCCACCAACCTAGACCTTTATCATCCGTGCTTGTGGCATATTTCATTGCAGCATAAAGTGACAAGCTAATAAAAGATTTTCTTTTTTTTCAGGCCTAGTTCGTGTGACGCCGAGCGAAAACGCTACGCAACAAAATGGCGGGTGAAAGATCAATATTACCTACCGACAGGTATGTCCATCTCACTCACACTCAATAATATTCTGGTCCTGTCTCGCTCTGTCGCGACGCTTGCGTCCCAGCCCCAATATGACGTAAGAGAAGAAAAACCATAGTAGGATTTTTTCACTTCCCGTATAGAAATGTGTGGTAATAAAGTTTTCAAATAGATCTTGTTCACCGACATGGTTAGCGATTAGTGGCGAATGTCATTGCCGCGGCCTCAAGAGATATGGCTCGATTATTTGAATTTTAGATATTTGGATATTATGTTTGAATAGCATTAATTTTGTTCGTTAAACCTCTGTATATAAGTATTATAAAGTACTAATAGGTTAGTTTTTTTCAAATTCAGATTAATTAGGTGCTCCAAAACAAAATGCTGCTGCATGGTATAGCAGAGGAACTGTAAATGTTAGCCAGTCAACTGTTTTTTCAACAAAAATCTGAAAGAGTAGTTCTGGCCGCGGGTCGTAAATTGGGTCCTTTCCATCCGCCCATCGGTACTTACTCTCCGATCGCCAGTCACCCGCAAGGGCCGGCCACTGGATGGACATTTATAACATACTCGTATACTGCGGCAGGGACGGTACACGAAGCCCTTTTAGCGGTAGAGCGGGAATATAAATACTTACAAACTTTAGAGTAAAACCGAAAAGACTACATAAACTTTTAAAGTTAACCCAAAAATACATAATCTAAGTATTATAAAATAATCTATTTCACAATTTCCACAGAACTATAGGTATTTTGTACATCTTCAAAATTTTAATAATTTTAATTCTCAAAGAAAGTAGTATCTAGATCTAGATGCCCTCATTAATATTTCTCGTTAATAATAAGACTATAGAAAACTCGAGACACGTTTGTAAGGGTAGCTAGTGAGTATTTGGATAGTATGGGTAACACATAGTCCCTATATTTCTTAACCCTTCCTCAAAATAAACCAGCTCCAAGTTGTCTCATAAAATTTCCTTCGAAACACGTTGAGGCAAGTTATGAAATTTTCTCATTTTGTCATCCTGAACAGGCTGAACACTTAACAGAATCTCGTCAAATCCCACCGCAGGAGTAAAAACAAGAAATCGACCACCGCTATATTTTCCGTCACAAGTAAAAATATGCTCAAGTATCCTTGTGAATCTTAAAACAACGCAAAAAGGCCCGAAATTGAATGGTAACAAGGTGGTAGATGCGTTCTTAGATTTTTGCGAAGAGATGATCCGTGTAGGAGGTAAAAAGTGAATAATTCGCCGACATATCTGGTGACATGGTCGCGTCTCGGGAATGGCAACAATTTCCTATTTGGTCGAGGCGCTGTTGCTGTGAAAACACGCTATTTGCCACCACAAATATGTTTCGGTTCAGTTATGAGATCTACGAAATGAATGGCTGAGAGTCGAGACCACGCTTATTTGAGTTAGAGAATAATACTAGAAAGCAAATATTTGCCAAAAAAACTTAGGTATTAAGTAGGCTCAGCTTCAGATCACATCGCCGTGTATTTACAGCCAGTAAATACAGCAGTAGTCGAACACAGCCTAAAGGCAGAAAGCTTGTTACATTTAAGTACCAAACCGATGCCTATTAGGGATGAAATATTTTTATGAAACAGTTTCCTATTTTCCTCCGACCCATGATTATTATATGAGTATGTCTGTTGATATTAGGATATTGGAACAACAATACCTTTGGAAATATGTGATGATTCGTGCGAAAGTTTGGAAGGGTCGGGGGGTCACACTATATGTATAACGAAAAACTAAGTTTCGGACCACTGTTGCGCGGGCCACGACTCTATCTCGTTGTATGAATTGTGCCTATTGCACGACAGCGCTCGTTTGTTAGTTTTTCCTCAGTATAGAGTAACCCTCTGGGTCAGAGGGACGTCGGGTAAAAGGGTGAGTCTGGGACAATGTCGCTGTCGGGGCTGGCTGGCGACAGCGGCTGCCACTTCCACCTCGCTCCAGTGACGCAGCAGATATTCAACTGCGAACACAATGAATTCATTACAATCACTTTCTCCAAAGTTATTAAAGGAGAGCTCAATCCGTAAAAAAAAAGAAAAGAACCGTCCGTAGTTGAACAGTTGAATACCATTAAAAACAAAAGATGGCGAACGACCCTCAGCATAAGCCAGCTAAATACGTGTTCAGAGAATGAAGACCGGAATCTGGGGTCCAACGTTATTTACATGAGTATTCCGATAAATGTAAGGAAGGATATTTACCTACGGAACCAGCGGACCGCGATACGAGTAATCTCTTGGAAAAGGGTTCAAGGCAGTGATCGCTGTGGGAGGATTTGTGTGGACCATTTATGAATAAGTATGTCAGAGTCACAATGTTGCTTTGACATGAGCTGAGCACTACCATTACAGACGGCTTTCATTCTCATATTCCGTGAAATATAATAAATGGTAATAGTATGTTACAAAATTTCATCAACTTTTATACGATTCCAACCTTAATATTTTAATAATTTTAACATAATATAAGTATAAGTATTATTAGTAGGTAATATTAATGGTACTTATATCCAAGTGTGATTGCAGATATTCCCCTATAACATCAATTAACATAATGATGACTGCATTGCGCCGCATGCATTAACAAACAATGCAAATTGGTCAACAGCTATTAGCATCGCGCGTGGACGCGAATTAACGGAAAAAAACAAACAATACAACAATTGGGAATATGCACGTGATTCAAATAAAGGTCAAATATTATTTTTAATAAACTGTGTTATCAGAATTATGCCTCCATCAATATTTTTGATTATAATTAATTTTTGAGCGAGTAAATAATTGTTGAAAAGTACAAAAAACTTTGGTAACTTTATCTTTAAAACGTCACGGATTTTCTTAGAGCGGATGTGACGATATGTCAATCTCAGAATAATCTATGCCCATAGAACTGAGCGTCGGCGCGACTAGCGAGTCATTATTTTGAGCCGTGAAACGAACGTGATGACGTCACACCTTTTCACAGAAAATTTTGGGCGTTTATAGTGGACGAGTCGGTTATAATATAAATTTTTAACTTTCTTTAAAATGACTTAATTTACTTTTATTGGCGTTGAATTTTTTTTAACTATAAAAAAGCGATGTAAAACTATCGAATAAGAATATAAAAAAATACGTGCATATTCCCTATTATGGAGGAATATCAATATGAAAGATGAAAGCCTGGTATCGCACTGTTGGATGCAAATTGGTCAACAGCTATTAGCATCGCGCGTGGACGCGAATTAACGGAAAAAAACAAACAATACAACAATTGGGAATATGCACGTGATTCAAATAAAGGTCAAATATTATTTTTAATAAACTGTGTTATCAGAATTATGCCTCCATCAATATTTTTGATTATAATTAATTTTTGAGCGAGTAAATAATTGTTGAAAAGTACAAAAAACTTTGGTAACTTTATCTTTAAAACGTCACGGATTTTCTTAGAGCGGATGTGACGATATGTCAATCTCAGAATAATCTATGCCCATAGAACTGAGCGTCGGCGCGACTAGCGAGTCATTATTTTGAGCCGTGAAACGAACGTGATGACGTCACACCTTTTCACAGAAAATTTTGGGCGTTTATAGTGGACGAGTCGGTTATAATATAAATTTTTAACTTTCTTTAAAATGACTTAATTTACTTTTTTTGGCGTTGAATTTTTTTTAACTATAAAAAAGCGATGTAAAACTATCGAATAAGAATATAAAAAAATACGTGCATATTCCCTATTATGGAGGAATATCAATATGAAAGATGAAAGCCTGGTATCGCACTGTTGGCCGCCCCGTGGCAACAAATAGTCGCCGTATAATTATTATCGCCCTGATTTATTACATAAGTACCGTCCGCAGAATATAAACGGTAGCATTAAACGTAACTGTTTCTCTACTATCGGTTCTCGAATGAAACTTTAGTCAAGGTAACGTAGTCACAGGTATTAACGTCACCCTTAAGCCATTTTTTGAGTTTGAAGATCAATAATGACAGACAAGGGCGGTTGATAGTAAACGATTTAGTTATTTTAATTATATTTTTATGCAGTTTGTTTTTCATGAACATACGGAAAAAATGTAAGATAACTAACTTGGTTTTTGTTATCCTGGATAGTATTCCACTTTTTGATAGGTGCTGTACCGATTTGATGCGTCTGGACTTTGGCTATAATAAAACAATAGAGCAGAGTATTATTTTTCATCTTAAAAATCTTGTCATGATATAATTATTATAGAGGAACACGATGAACTAATTATTGCTGCTATTAAAAGCCTGAAAGCTCTTAAGAGCTCTTTATACTCATAATAAACTGGTTTATGAGGGTGAATTATAATAGGTGTATTATGAGATGAGATATTTCGAATGAATAATTGACGTAACATAAAAGGGTACGTATGTATAAAACAAGGAAAGTTGAAATAAAACCTGTAAGGTATTATTTTTATATAGGAAAAGAAAATAAGTAACGCAAAATGTTTTCACAGACGACAAAAACCAAAAGGCCCTCAGACGAACGAAATTAGCTTCCACGATTGCGTCCGGCCTGTGCCTGACATTCCCGTTTTCCTCATTCCTGCGATTTCTGTGCGCCTAGTACACTCTCTCTGACTCTATTTTATTACTTCACATTATAGGGCTATAAATTGCTATTAAAAATCGAAATATCGAATGTAAATTCAAAACTGTTAAAAATTAATATGAAAATAATAAAGTCATTTTATAAATTTACTGTTTTGGAATGTTTCAGCGGTCGCTCTCCAGTGGACGGTTGTATTGCAGCTCTACGCCTTGGGAATAAGCTCTACTTTCCAACAAGAATCAGAAATTAATAGCAAGCAGGTAAATCTTTCAACGACATGTAATAAAATCAATTAAAATATCTTTATAGAACTACAAGTTAGAACTGCACTGTGTCAAAAAGTTTTACAATAACAGACACTTTTTAAAATGATTTTTCTTTAAGGTGAAAGCTTGATTTATCTTTTATTATATATATGTTTACTAACTAACTAACATTTGAAAGGGTTTCTCATCCCACTTCTGAAAAGGCTATCGGACGTAACAGTCTTCAGTTGTCCAATAACATTTGCATGGCTGCCGGCTGAATGTGTTTGCCGAGTGCAGTTTACTCAACATTAGCCATTCCCACTTCACTTTACAACGTTAATAAACGCTAATTGTATCTTGCATGTGGCAAGCAACGGCTAGGAACGCTCCTTGCCGTGTCTGAGATGTAAAATTTTATAGTTTGTTAACTTAGCCCCTTGTTCCTTCACGCTTCGCAGATTGTTATTGGTTTACTGGAATGGGTGTAATATTTAGTCGTAGACGTGGTAGAAATACTACTTAGAAAGCACACTGTGGAATGGTCACGTAGTGCACTAAAGCGCCGCCGGTGGAGGTTTTGCAGGTGGATCTAAAATCAAAAGAGAAGGAGCCCCCAAGGAGTGCAACACTCTATCCTTTTCTTTCCTCATCAAAAGATCGAGGATAACCCGTGGCGGGGAGCCAAAACAAATACGACAAAAGTACACAGCACCTAAAGTTTATATTTTAATTGTGCTTCTCCTGTTGCGCGGGTGCGATGCCGATGGGGCGCGTGGTATAATTTATTCAGTGAGCGCCGCGCGGTATGAAGTTTTGTATTCAATATTGCAAACAGTTCCCGGGCGGGCGACGCGGGGCCCATAGAGCGCAGGAACATTCGATAGCGTACGCGTATCAACAGCGACTGTACTGAAACGATTTTCCAATATCTAGACACATTTAGGTTTTACTTACCTATAATAGAGTGGGCCTTTTTGTTATTAAAGTATTTTTAGGTGGTTAATTTTATTAAGATTCTATATGGATCTTGGATTCTTTAATGAATCAAAACATTCTCGTTAGAGAAGTGTTATGTTCCTCGATCAAAACCATATTATTATCTAGTGTGTATTTATCTAGTTGTAGTGATCTACTCTGTGTAGTGTGAACCTCCTGTGTATAGGTATCTATAATTTCAAATTGAATTAAATAATTCATTCCCGTTCGACTTCAGTAAAGACGCGGATGCTATCGAAAGATTTCTTCGTAAAATATGTGAAGCATTCGCCGAGCTGCTCAGTGGCGTCGCTCGTCGGTCGCTCGGAATCTTTCCTTCACTTTTCCGGCTTTCCCAGTGTCTTTACTTACCAACTTAACCTGAGTATATGATTCGTCGTTGTGCCTTTAGAACAAGATCCAGTTTAGTTTGCTCGTTTCCAGAATAACTTTGGCGAAGTACCACGGCTTGCACCGGCCAAGTTAGTAGTTGTAAGTTGTGACGCTATTAGTCTCGAGTGTTACTATCAGAAAATGGGAATTATAAAGACACTTACATAAATTCCAATAAGAATTAAATATGAGAGATCGCCTCGTGGCCGTTATTTACAACTGGACGGCTTGCAGCTTCTTAGATAAAGGAAATTCGTTTTAAATCTCTTTAGAGCTTCTCCTAGGTATTTGCAGGAATAGTCTCATCTCGAAATTGAATATAAGTTTAAGCTAAAGGCTCTGGTTCTGTAATGGCTGCTGTCTGCCAAAGTGCACATTTGCCGCAGGGGACGTAAAATTAAAGCACTAAAGATACCAGCTCCGTCCCAACTCCATTGACAGTAGTGACCCCATTTGCGTTGAGCTCCAGCTGGCTGCCGCTCGATTCTGGGAACTAACTGCTAGAGTTTAAATTAGTTTCTTTCTAATTTAGAAAATAGCTTTCTGATAGTGTTTGCTTTTGTTGGTTTTGTCATCAATTGCGGTTCAATCTGGAGAGCCGAGAGGAAATAAGTTTCGGAACTCGTGTGAACTTTATAGATTTCAAAGCGATTTTTGAAGTCTGGCTCAACCAAGACTTTTCTATTCGCAAATGCGAGTGGGAATAGTAAAATTTGATATCACATTTTTGTCGAAATTTTCTGTTGACTCAAACAATAGGGGTTTTATGGTATTTGTATAGAATACTCCCGCCGGCTTCCATTTGGCCGCGAACCAACAGACAGCCTCGGGTCCAATTAACATGTTGATAATAAAACTAACGGTTGGCCTATCTTTGTGTCTTTTCTGCAGTTTTGTTGGCAACGTTGGCTGAATTTTTCTACATTACAACGTTTATTTTTGTTTTTGAATTTAACTCTTTTAAAAGTGGCACGAAACCACTCCAAGCTTTTTTATTGTAGCTTTTATTCGCAGCTTTAACGACACGCAAATGTTTTTCGCCACACTTTTACCACATAAAATATTCAATAGTTCTGAGATTTAAAGTTTTTGTGGCTTTCAGTTGAATACTATTGGTGAATCAAATGAACATTTTAATAATTATTATTGACCTACTTAGATATTTGTCTTTAGAATGAAAAATTCAGAAGCGGAGCGGGGAGCGGTCAGAAAAACTCCTATTCAAAGCTAATATTTTGTGAGAAAAGTATAATCATGTTTATCAGAATGTTGATCAGAAGTACAAACGTTGCTCTCATTGCGTTGTCCCTTTGTCAGGGACTTACGGAACACGTAGCCAAGCGACTCATTAAATTGGCGAAGGCCCAAACAAACATTGCATCCAATTAATGGCACTTTAGCCGGCAAAGCCTTCCTGTAACAAAGACCTACAATATCGATGCCGGATTTAGCTATACATATTTTATTGTTCCGGATACTTAAGCAATCTAGAATGAATGGTATGTTCGTAGGAGGAAAATGTTTATTTTAGCTCACAGCTAAGTAAGGAAGAAATTACTACCACAAAAAACATAGTAGACTAATTTATTCCTCTTAGAATGTTATCGTTGCTTTATTAATGTTTATAAATACCACCCATAACATAACCAAAGTTAAAAGCCCCCAAATGTTGAACACTAAAAGTAGCATAACTTTTGAACGACTGATCTGATTTTGGCAATATTTTATCAAGGCTAAGAACATTAAATATAGACGTAAAAAAACAAAACGAAAATCGGTTCTGCCGTTTGCGAGCGACCACAGACAGATACATACAAACACACGTTAATCTTATAACACCCCCTTTTTCCGTGAGTGTCAAAAATACTAGAGTAGTTATGCATTTATATTGCATTATTGACATCCATGATCGACTATGTTACCCTACCTACTTACATACATAAATAAAGCCTACCTACCTATGTTTAATACAGTTGTAGGTGGTAAGTTTTCCTACAAGAAGCACTATTCCTGCTTTGATATTCAGTGGCAATGTTAGAATCCTTTTATTTTGGGTCAGGTAGTTTTATAGGTTGAATTCTTTAGGATCCGTTGAATAGTGCAAGGAGAGTTTTTGTTAGTATTCTTCTAGCACGATATACGGGTGCATTTTTGACTTTAAACGCGACACTTTTATTATCCAAAGCGAGTAGTTCCTCAAGCTAATGTATAGCCTTAAGTGTTCACTTATTTTCGCACGAGTCATTTCACTAAACGGCTAATTTACGACGAAAGCGCTGATAAATTGCGAGAGTTAGTCCACTCTAGGGCTATGAGTAAAGTTGAGCACAGAGTTCGACCTTCATATCGGTCAATTACTAGTGGCTGTAAAGTTACAACGTTGTAATTATTAGTTTAGGAACAATATGTGCCCCAAAGGCCCGTATGAGTATGAACTTCGTACTAAATAGAATTTAATAAATAGTCAGCGTAGGTACTATAGCTGGCAGTTTTGGGTATCGGCGGTTTAATGTGTTGAGGCGGGCAGCTGTAAATACCCTATTTATTACAAAAGGGCTAGTTACATCGACAATTTGTACGCGTAACGGGTAACATGAATAGTAACATAAAAAATGATCAACCATAACATGAAGGACGGATACTGATACTGATATTACTAACAAAATATTGTTTAATAAATTTTGAAAAACTTTGAGTGTGGGTTCTCTTTGTCAGTACAGTATCAGCATTTTGGTTCATTGTTCGTGCTATTAGAGGATGTGGTTGCTTTTTTCGCAAAAGCAAATAAATGGTCTCGCTACGTGATGAAAGGAAATTCAATTACGTTCCTTTGTTTTCCCGGGAGTTAGCAAGGCCGTGATAAAAACCGTGATGAAGTGCACATTTGTAAGCGCACTGTACTTACATTGCAGATTTGTTCGGGCAGCATACTTCCGACACAACAGCGCCCCCGCCCCCGCCCCGCGCCCCGCGTCCCCCCGCCCCCCGCTCTATTCAAACAGCCCCTGTCTGTCCGCACCCCGCCCTGCCCGCGCCTCGCAGTCTCGTTCATATTTCGTGCTCCTATTTTGCGCAGCATCCCCGGGTACCCTAATGCTGCGCAGACTTCAAAACGTACTAACCGCCAAACTTCCTGTGCGAAAGCGAGCTTTCATTTAACACCTTAGGGTTGTAATTTGCATGTGGGAGATGGAGGGTGTTAGTGTAGAAAGCTGGTTGCACCGTCCGCCTCCCGCTGCCCAGAATTGGGGTAGAGATTCAGTACAAGCAGCGTGTAGGGGCGCGGCTCGCCACACGGTTAGACGCGACTCAGCTCTTCCTGACAACGACACTTATTTTGTAGAATCAGTTCCCAATTTTAAAAAATTCAAACACCTGCTGAGCTTTCAAGGTACGTATTTTCACGTTGCTTTTTAAATATTTGTGCATTTTCGTGATAAAATTCTGGGTGTTTCGGTTAGTGTTGATAAAAGTTTAGTTATAATTTGATAGCGCGAAGGGCGAAGGGTGGCTCACCCTCCTATCCTCGACTGTTTCTGGTTGTTTTATTTTGTTTGCCGTGTCTACGCGATGACGTGCTCTATTTTGGTTGTCTGCGCATAATAAGATCTGCGTTTCTTTACCAAGTTGATATTAAATCGTAACTTTTCTTTTAATTTCAGAAGCTGTGACGATGCAGACTGCCTACCACTCCTTTGCCAGCGTGTGCATCAAAGGTAACTATCAAAATTATATCACTGTTAATTTGACTTTGTATTTATTTATATAATTTTTATACGTATGTTTTTTAAATATTCATGAGTTTATTTATTCACTATAGTAACAGTAAAGTTTAACTCCCTCATTCATAAAAAACTTACTGGACGTTTTAGCTATTGAACTGTTTTGTCATTTTGACAAAACAGTTCAATAGCTAAAGCGTCCAGTAACTTTTTTTATGAATAAGGGGGTAAGTTTATTGACTATGAAAATTAAATTTTGTTTTGTCACTATTTCTTAACTTTTGGGAGATAGGTATCTGCGTGGCAAACTTTACCTGTTGTTTATGCTTGACGAATGCGTCTCAAGTCTCAACATGATGCATTAAGTATACAATACTTCGCAATTTTTTTTAATTACCTTACTTAACTTTTCAGTTGCATCAATTTAACCTATTTTTTTTTAAACAAAAAAACCTAACCATTTTGAGTCAATAAAAGCCGAGATAAGCCAAGTATTAAGCTGATAAATTTCTCACAACATTGACTAAGCGCTTCTAAGCTGCTATCAATAGCGGCTTCGAAACTTTTCTCATTTAAACTGAGAAAGGACAATATTGACGATAACAGTTTGAATCTTGAATAAATTACTTTCAAGATTAATTATTTGTTTAGCGTAACTTGCACAATCCCGTGGTTTGTTGAACTGATGGGGCTTGACCTTTATAAATGGTGCATTATCAGTTATCGAACCGAAGACGGGTCTTAAAAAACCGAAATATTAACTGTACGACTGAGTAGATATTGGACAACAACGAACGTTACGATTTTAACGATACATATTTTATTTATTTTGTATGTACATATAACAAGTTATACGTAGCTAAAAGTTCCCTTCATCATCACGACCCATTACGTCCCCACTGCTGGGGCACGGGTCTCCTTCCAATGAAGGAAGGGTTTAGGCCAAGTCCACCACGCTGGCCAAGTGCGGGTTGGTGGACCCCGACTGTTGGTGGACCCCGACCGAACCCACCCGTTGTCGGGTAAGTGGGCAACCCGACTGTCAGAAGTTTTCAAGCCGCCCGAAGGCCTCTGACTAGGCTTAACGAATGCTACCGAAGCAGCAACCGGGACCCACGGCTTAACGTGCCGTCCGAAGCACGGAAGCGTCCAGAAAAGCACCACTTGAAATTGGTCACCCATCCAATGGCTGACCGTGTCAGTTGTTGCTTAACCTCAGCGATCAGTTACGATCACTGAGGCCCGCTCGACTACGGACGCTTCTCCCGAAAATTCCCTTAACATGTTTATACTTTTCTAAATTATGTACATATTTAAATAACAGTATAAGTTAAGTTTAGTTAAGGTTTGGCGCTTTATGATTAATTAAAGCATATAATTTTAAAAAAACATATACGCCTAACAAATAACATTTCATGAATAACAATAAGCAGGGTGTTGCACAACTAGTATATACTAAGACAAAAGGGCCTTTCGGCTTAGTATACCACAATGCAAAACCCTGTATAGATTACATACATACATAGTAAATAGACAAAAAGGGATAAGACCATTTCATAAAATCATCTATAGATGGGTAGACTAGTAAGTACATTCCTATTTATTTTATAAAAAAGTAGATACGTATATCTTACGTTTAACCGCTAAGCCACCGAAACATAAACCCGGGTGCACACTAAAACGATGGTACTAAACTTGGTTTAGAAGCAATAGAAGAAAAATGAGCTGTGGTCAGAAATTTTACTGCAGTGTAAAATTTTACAGTAAATTTTGCGAATAGGTGGGATAATAAAAGTTAATTTACGTTATGATGGCCTGTAGCCGGGGATATTATCTGAGGGTGAGGGTAGGGCCCGCTTAACGCAGTAATATGTTATAGTTAGCCCGGCGAGACTCCAGCCTGTGACGTGGATTCCCAACTGATCACCGTGTAGCCTGTATATGTAGGTATGCGCCTTAAGCTTTACAGCTTATAAGATGTTAACCGTTAGTTTTTTTCTAACAGATCACAATTTAATTCCAAGGCGATTTTTGTAATTGTTCATTTTAATATGGCATTAGAGATTTGGGAATAATACTGTCGAAATTTGCGTGAAGCAGTGTAATGTCACTACCTGTCGGATGTGCACTTTGGTGCCAATTTCTCCATAGTCGGTTAGAGCATAACCAGGTATTAGTGGTTGACTTTTGACACATCTGTCAAAATTTTATATGGAGATGGCGTATTATTAATGAACCAATCCCTGGTCGGTTAGATAACCGACTATGGAGAAATTGGCACGTAACCTGGAACAACCTTTATTTATTAGATTTCGCTCGAGTTTTCTATTTCCTTGAAATGGCCTAATTCCGTGTTTAAAAAATACTTACAGTATTTGCAGTTTCTAACTGATTACTTATAAATAGGTTCCTATATATTAAGATCTAAAATAATATCATTACGTGTATATGCTATGGCCGCTCGTATATATTTCGCTTGCATCCAACATGATCAGCGGGGAAGAGCTTACGGCAAGATTAATCCGATCTCGTTACAGTCCGGCTTGTGAAGATAACAGAACACTTGACTCTCCCGTGGCCACTGATAGGGGCAGTCTATTACGAAATACACTGAAATTGTGTATTAGCCACCGGGGCATTGTTGGCCGGAATTTACGTTAATTGTAATAAGGTTTCCTTATTTTTTTTTGCTTTAGTTCTTACGAACGTGGAAGGCATTTATAAGTTTTATAAAAAGTTCTATTCTACGAGCAGGCTCCCTAACGCCAAGTTCGCGTTAGGGAGCCTGTTTTTGTTACTGTATTTTGACTTTTTAAAAAAAAAAATCAAATTGTATTGAATTTGACACTAAAGTCTGTTTTTTAAACTCAGATACTAAATTGACAGATTCTGAATGGTTCATCAACAGTCGATGCCCCGCCAATAGAACGGTACGTCACTTAATCGCGATACTTTGTGTATGTTTCCTTGTTTTGACTTCGCGATAAGGCCCCTGATTTTGAATAGTATGCATCCGCTTTAGACGTCGCTAGTTAAATTAGTTTCCTGACGTATGCAACTAAATTAAAGTTGCTTAAATGTTACTAGTTACCAGCAGTCGTACTGAAAGTTATAGTACGGTGAGGCAACTGCTAAACTTTACACTTTATAGGTACTTCTGTTTTTAATTCGTGCGGCGTTAAAGTTAAATTTGACTGAAGGTGTGGGCGGCTTTCACTGCACCTCCATTATACAAGGGCGTTTATTACAAACAGAATAAGGAGCTCCAACGTAGATTGTCAGCATCATAATTTATTCAACAGCCGTCTTTCTTTACGATTGTTACGTTCGAATTTGAAAACCGAATTTAGGGGTTTCGCTACAAATTATACGGAAATAAAACATTAGACTGTTAGAATTACTGACATAAAGACGAAATGGAAATGAATAACTAATGAGAGTTCTCAACAAGTCTTATAATAAGAGCTTTTATTACCTTCGGCGGGTCTGAGCGCAAGCGGCCTTTATCTGGGCCTCTTCTCAATTCAGCGTTAATGTTCCCAAAAATAGGCACGAGATGTTTCAATAGCTATCTTAAATATTACGCCGAGCGCCGGGCGTCTTCCTTTGTTGAGAACGTAATGCGGTTAAAAGGAAAAACACATCTAAGCTTCTAGGTTTTCCAACAATGCGATGCCGCTGGCAGTTTGTTTTATCAGATAGCTTTCTAAAATAATGTCTCAAGACAACCTTCTTCCAGCCAAGCATTAAACAAAGATACTTTGTTGTATTGTACTCCCTTGCTTTTGTTAAAGAGGTTTATAAATAAAATCAGAAACTATTCAGGAATATATTGTTAAATGTATGCGAGGTGTCAGGCATACAGACACTTTTGAGTTGAAACTAACATGGTGCTCCACAAAATCGCGTTCACTGGGAACTCAAATTTTATCATACTTACTTACTATTTCTATGTATAATTATATCAATACGAAAATTAGCAAATTATAACTTTTCGTTATTGTTAGGTACGATCTTTGTCACCCTAAAAATAAAAGACTGGTCTGCTTGGGGTTAGGGTTGCTGCCTGTTCGTGTTCATTTGCATTTCTCGGCAATGGCGCCAATGAGCGTGGTTCTTCGGAAGAAATGGAGAAGGGGGTTAATAGGGTATTACTGATATTTAATTTGCATCCATTAACACTTACATTGAAAAGATTTATAGTACCTACCTATTTATAATCATGATTTTAACTTGATTTAGATAAATGCTGGGTAAATAATTACATCCATAATTAATTCAATGCAAATAGGTTAGCCATTTTTGTCGTCCGAAAGCTACATAACGTTCATTAAGCCTGAAAACGGGCAGCAGAACAAACAGCGAGCGTAAAATTTCGTAATCCCTCTAAAAATAACATAAATTCTTTCCGAAAACACTGAACAAAGCCTTTAATTAAACATGGCGTTTCAGCTGCATATTTGCCGCTGTAAAATGAAACTGCATTTCATGTTTGCGCTAATCCTTTGCATTCTGCCATTATCCGCTTATTTGCTGGCTCCAGCGGATTTAAGTCTAGATACGTTCTGAATTTGTACTCGCTTACGGCCGCGCAATCTAATACGTATGCTAATTTATGATAGCTCTCTGGAATTATAGATGTCGCCCAGGGCGCGAAATTACGACCGTGGCGCCCCCTGCCCGCGCCCCCCGCGCCCCGCGCCCGCCCAGTCTGCGCCCGCTCCGCCATCTTGCTATTTGATTCGAGCACAAATTAAAATGCAGTAAAGTACACTACACTGCTAATGCCCTTTTTGCCAAGTTCTGCGGCGTCAAAGCTAACGACTGTCCTTTGTTTTTCTGACTACGCAGATGAGATTCAAAACACTTTCAGAAAAGTATGTTGACCTTTTTGTTAGATAGAGTTCGGTTAGAATTGAATATTTCTCCAACTATGTATTATGTTCCGGTCAGTTTTTAGATAGGTACCTAATTAGAGGTTTTATATTAGCAATAAAATACCTAAGTACCAAATAATAAATAAAAAATTGGGATTAAACTCACATGAATTATAACATGTAGGTAGGTACTTAAGTACTAAGTACATATCGCAATTTTCAAAGTAGAGGTGGTTTATAAATGTGAACCTACACTAAGACCTACAATTTAAGCCATTAAAAATACATGAAGCTAATACTCCGCGGATCGAATAGCTGATGCATTTTAGAACGAGTGCACTGGCTGCCTCCATACATCCTGGTAATGCAGCAATAAATATCGAGCGCTGCGAGCGCTGCCGAATATGCAAGCCCTAGCATAAAAGCGCTCGAGTTTTGATGTCGACACCATTCACTTCTTGACTTTGATCGAACTATTTACGTTCTGCAGTTTCGTATTCAACCTCTTTCGTGAAAAGCAGTTGGAGCGGATTCAAATTCAAATGCAGTTGTTGACTATGAAATGAGTCGAAACAAAATACATAGGTACCTCTACCTACGTAAGTACTTATATGAAATTCAGTTATCTAAAGTTATTGCTACCTGAAACATCTATTCAATTCTCGCATTTTCATTTCAATAACGCTTCCTTTAGCGGCAATGACTAGCTTATCTGCATAGAACAACAACTACAGTTAGTTAAACTCTTGTAAAGCGACTTGAAGCGAGAATCCACTAGCCATTGTTCTGGCTTCAGACCATTTAGACCGCTGAAAGGGGATATGCAAATGCAATTTGCACGAACACCGCACTGGCGAGTTAATACAACGTCGTGCAAGATGCAACTTTATAGTTCAGCCGGCTTACATCGCATCCACTAGGGATGGGATTGCACTTCCTGATATCTTACTTGATAAACAAAGGAATAGCTATAATATATTCCGTAGATGCTATGTCGAGCAGTAGCTATGTGACCATGACGTTTGTTCTATAAACATGTAAAAATGCATGAAATTCTCAAGTCCTACACCTTACAGATTAATCACAGCACGAGCCACTGTGTTTATAGCTTACTGACTAATGATGACTAGGAATCCCCAAGAGGGTAATCCGGATGCATTTCTAGATATTAGGTGGTCCATTCGGACGTTCTACATCACTAGGTTGGCTTAAGATAAAGCGTTGGTGCAAGGATAAATTATTGCGGCTTGTGCAATGGTCATTGCAGCTGGAATATTCATGCTCTAGACAAAATTTATAGGTTTGAGAAGGGATATTGTGAGGTGGCACGCTTGTGGAATAGCAAGCTAAGTTTGAGCTAGAATATCTAGGATTAACTCCAGCTTTATTTCAAGAGGATTAATTTAGTATTTGCTCACTTGTATTTAACTGTCATTTCATGAAACTAACCATGGGCAGAAGTAAAAAACTAAAGCAACAACATTTACATTTCGGAACATTTTAATTTGAACTGTTATTTTAATTAAAAAGCGAGTGTATAAACAAAAAAAAAATAACAAGCAAAAAGGTTGCGACTTGTTTTAAATTTAGAACAGCGCTGCTGAAAGTCTACCAACAGTAGTTGTGAGTTTTTGTTTTTATCTCCCGCGGCAGCCAGTTTAATTTGCCGGCCAGTCTCACTCGCAGACCCTTTGTTTGACTTTCAAAGAAAAACAGTTTAACAACTTTCTTTTGTAACTTCGTCCACGAAGGCAGCGGTTTAGTGATACAATACAGAATTTTGATAATAATATTATCGTTGGTTATTAAAATTTGATTGAATAATTTGATTTAACAGATAGAAGCACTATTTCATCATTATTGATCAATAATCAGTCTTAGTTTCCTAGAATATACTTTTGAAATGACATGTTTGAAATATCCGTGACTCTATATCACAGCCACATCCCATCACTTTCAAGAGCGGCGCATTTTCTCCACACGCGCCGCTTCAGCGTTCGCGATAAACACATTGTTTATCGTTACCCGATAAACTCTCCAATCTCGGTAACGATATTCATCTATAAAACATGAACAAGCGAGGTCGCCACCCTTCAATAGGGGCATATTGATCGCGTCGGCTGTGTGTGGGTAGTATGGAAATTCTGGTATTAAATCTGAAGCGCTGGAGGCTGGCCAACGCCGCGCCGCCTCTCCACATTAATTGTATGCACGCCATCTCGGCACTTAGCCTAGTTTAAATGAACTGGCAACCAGCTCTGAATTGTGCAGCTACTCTACCCACTTTATATAGCTAAGTAGGAACATATTGTATAATAGGCTGGCCTTTGTTCTCGGAATTTACGATATTATGCGCTTCTAGAGATTAGGAAAGACTTCAAGTAGAATTTACTACATAGTTATTACTTATTATTGTGTGACATAGTCTGCAATTAAATAGGTAAATGTTATGTGTTTCTAAAACATTGCAAAAGCTTCTACAACAGAACCTGTTTAGTAAAATTAGGTAGGTAATAAGTACAAATTACAAGATTTTAAAACTTTACAGGCATGGACTTTATTATGTACTTACCTAAGGGAAGTGACGGTCAGCAGTAACTTTAGCCCTAGCAATTAGTAGTTTAGGGCTCGGATCTAAGCAATTACTAGGGCAATTAGACTTTGAGCTAGTTAGTTAATTCCACTTAGTTTTGAACTAACTTATGTGTGTAGGGCCTTCACAGAAAACTAGACATTTAAAACTTTAGGAAATAAAAAAATCTAACGTATGTATGTATCTACTACTACCTACCTACCATATTTTCTCCGATAACATCAAACTCAATCGAAACATCAGATCCGTGATAGGCTTTCACGGTAAAATTTTACATAGTTATAGCCGGGGTGCCCGAAAAACATTTGCGATTTGCGTATTTTTATCCCGATGAATTTCAACTTTTACAAACAAAAACAAAGTGAGTTTTGAAATAGCCTCCGGTAAGCCAACGGTGATAATGCTCCGTAATATAAACATAGGAAAACAAATCGAAAATCAGAGGAGTGAAAAAAATTTCCTTAGGTAAAGTAAATATTTACAAACTTCTGGTGTTACGTAACTTAACAACTGCGTTTTAAATATTACGTTGCCGGGGAATGCTGTTTATTTTTATAGGAAGCACATTATTCAGAATGAACATAATATTTTATTTTATTGTACAAATATACTCAAATCAATGTACAAAGGATATCAACGACAAACCACTAGTTTTTCGTCGTTGCTCTACACCACGAATATAAAAAATCTTATATAAATATTATACACTTGTGTATTTTACAGTTTTATAAAGAGTTGAAATCTTCACACGCAGTCTTGGGGCTTGTTTGTGGCGAAATTTAATTATATCACGAACAATAGGTACCCCAGAGAGTATGTGCTCCAAGTTAACTCGTTAGGTAAAATATTAAGTGAAAAGTTTCTGCTTTAATGGGATCAAGTTAAATGTCAGCTGGATTTGTGGCTCCAAACTTTGTGGGCCCAGAGATGGATCGCAGTTCGCGAACCGAGCTATGTTTAATCAACATTTAAATTTATTTGTCTAAACATAAGGTCTTATTTTCAAAATTCAATTTGTTGTCTAAGCATAAGGTCTTATTTTCAACATTCAAATTTATTTGTCTAAAGATAAGGTCTTATTTTCACGGCGCAGAGCACAACTTTAACTTCAGCCTGTATTTTTAACGAGAAAAGACATTTGAACGCTGTTCATTTTTATTCTTTGTTTAATTTCTTCTGAATGTTCTAGACTCATTATGGAGACTAATGAAATTATACGTCCTTGAAGCTTCAATTAAATGAAATTATTTGTTTTTCTGCTCTGTGTGTTATGGAATTGGGATAATGCAAAATACTTAGTAGACACTAATAATCAACTAAATAATTTGCTATTTAAGAGCGGTAGTGCACAACACAACAGCCTTCTCCGTTTTGTAGTAATTTGGTGCTTTATATCACTGGAATTTTTTCATTGCTCGCGACTGTAGTTTACTTGTACCTACTGGTATGCGTCAAATAAAATTTAGTTTAGTTGTTTGTCAGCATATTGAGTGGCAGCATTTGGTCGGATGTCGGGGGCAGGGCAAGCCCGGGAATTATATTTGCTTGCACAACGTAGGAACAGGAAAACAATTCGTTTTGGGAGCCTTTGCTATATTTCGTTTGAATAAAATATGAGGTTGCTTCATCTCCTTTTAAAAAGAGTATTTAAATGTAAATCTCCGGAATACGTTTGCGGCTGAGGAGGTCTGCACTCGGAAATGGCCGAGATAACTTTTTATCCCTTTCTTTCATTTGCAAAAGCGGTAGATAGCACTTTTAGTTACAAGTATCACAAGTAGGTTTTCTTTATGTAGGTATGTTAATTTCTTTACATTAAAATCGTACGTAATCACCACTTATTGATCTTCATATTTCCTTATTTAATTCATGGCAAATAATACCTAAACTTCCTAATACTTATAACATATAAATATCGGTACCAACCTATAGCAGTACTTCGGTTAGCCGATAGCGAAATGCGACAAAATCTCGCCGCTTTATGTCATTCCGAAATCCCGACTGTGACGAGACTAGGGATGTCACTATATTTATGTTTTATTTCATATCGATGTAAAAAATCCATCACTTTTTATGACGTCGCGCATGTTGGAAACGAAATTGGATTGTATAGATATAAATCAGATACATGGAATAACGTTATATTGCTATATTCCTATGATGTCAAACATGATTTATACTCTTTTAAAAAAAATATAAAATCAATTTAACTAAAGATACTTAGTTTGCACGTTATAAAATAAAGCATAGGTATATAAGAGCCACCTGGGGAAAAAAAACAATACTCTGAAAAATATGTAAAGTTAGAGGTGGGGAAAAAACTAATAGGTATACTTACTTAATTGGAATCTAAGCAAACAAGCCATTCATTGCAAAAACAAAACATACACAAATATTATAGTTAGAACACCGCCACTTCAGTAAGTCTATGGCAGTACATTATACCGCACACAGTTAGTTGAAAGACAAACACATGAAGCCATTATCGGTGTCAGAGTCGATAGTTAGCAGTTATCGACACGAGTCAGGGCGCTCTAGCTGTTTGCTCGGTAAGCCGTGCAAGATTAATCATGACTGGGACTGTACACAAAGCCGGAGGAGACAGGGGCAGGAGAGGAGGAGGGGGGGGGGACAAGGATTCCGCAGTAGAACACGGTGATACGCGAGTACTATTCCGGCTAATTGCTTCATGGCTCAACTGAGAATAGCGTTACGGTGGTTGGTTATGAACGTGCGGGGGTTAGCGACAGAATCCAGGATTGGAAGCCATGACGATTAGGATTTAATTGCAAGTAAATAATATAAGATGACGGGATAATGTAGAGTCGTGGTAGCGTAACGCATAAGGGCTCGTTCTCATTCGTGAGGCCGTGGGTTCGAATCCAGCTGTGTACCAATGAATTACCACGTAGATACTTTTACGGTGAAGGAAAACATCATGAGGAAACCTGCGCACCTAGATTCTATATCTGTGCCCTAAGTGCATATTGTACTCACTTAAAATCGGCGGTACGGCTCGCGACCTATCACATGAGTACAAAATTTTCAGCGAAAAGCGGGTGAAACTCTTGAGAGTCACAAATGAAACTTCGAAAAACACATCGCATCATTATAATTTTACACTACAATTTGTACCTTACCAGTACAAGACGGTATAACATGATCGAACGCCGCTTATTTCCCCGGCGGACTGTCGGCCATCATTTACTTTATTAAAAGGCTGGGAATTAGCGGGCACTCAGCGACCTAACCGACGATCTCTCCCAACTTTATCTCAATCGTTCCGAGTACCGTCAATCTCGGGAAATTGATGAGTCAGAGAAACGCGAGAGAACCGCACAATGGCTTGCAGGAAACAATGCCCCCCCCCCCCCGCTTCCCCCCTCGGCTTGCGCAATTAAGTGAACCTTTTTGTTAGACCACGGTTTTCTCCGCAACTACATTATCGGATACAATGCGAGCCATGATTTGCGGAACCTCGGCTAGAATTATTTTTTGCCCGAGCGCCCACGCCAGTTCCCGCAAAACGATTCTGTTTCTTTTCCTTTTCATCTCCCTAATGTGGTTAGATAATAATATGTTAGATATTTGGGTTCTATTCGGGCCGCCGACGCCTGTCTAGGATTACTTACATGGAATTTGATTAACTCCGCTGTATACACAGCTTCAAGCATATTCATTGCATCCAATCTTCGTCAAGTTTAATTAGTGAAGCCTACAAATCATGTCATGCAGGGGCCACGCGTGTTAATGCAGATTCCATACAATGTTGGCAAATTTATTACAAGCTATAGCGACACGAGGCTATGGCCATTGCTAGTAGCTCACGGCTGCCATGTTCTGTGGATTAACGTGTGTGCGCTTCCATGTCTGGATTTATAGGATTATCTTCCGATTGATGTAGTCTGTCAATCTAATAAAGCCGGAAATTAATAATGTATATTATGTACTCACATTATATTAAATATGTATTTGAATCTGTTTTAAGCGATAAACACTATACTATGTTTACCTTTACATTATTGTTTATCGCTAATAAGTAATAGGTTTTCGAATTTTTTGGTTGTTATAATCTTCATTACATTTAAAAAATATGTGGAACTTAATTAATTATTTTTTATTTTACCTTTTCAGATGCCGCCAGAATGACTGAAGATGGAAATTATAAAGATATCAAATACAATTTATTGCAGTTTAAAAAAACATAGATTCTTACATAAACTCTCGCGCTACACTTTCATCTCAATTAATATTTTCATAATTATACGTATACTTAAAGGTAAACAATCTTAGTGTGTCTTTTAAATTGAATGTTAGTAAAACAAACCATTATCTTACTCTTCTTGTAGTTCATTTGTTTAATTATTTATGACATGTACTGAATATGGATCAAGTTATCTGAAATAAATGAATTTAATTAATTAATTAATAATAATGTTATTAAACAGATACACTAAAATTGTTAACCTTTTATGACAAGTCTAAAGAAATGCAGGAGGTATAACAATAATAGATTTCAAATTTCACTAATTAGTTTCGTTAATTAGGTATATTTAGTTACATCAAAGTTAACTACAGTTTATGTTTGCAACATCGTTGCCAAAATATCCGTGCTCCATAGAAGCTCTGAAGAACTTGAAGAAGATATTGGTGGCACATTCGTGATCTACCCTGTAGATCCGGGCTTTTGTAGTTTTGTTCCTCATCAGAAGCTCGTCTCTACAGGTATCTCACGGCTGGGAGACCTCGCTACTAACTACTGTGTGAAAACCGAGAAAAAATACTATGAAGATCATTGCAAGATGAAAACGTGAAGACCATGCTTTGTTTTTGTTTTCATGTTTAACTGTTTTAGGTATATCCTACATACTTACTTATCGAATTGTCCAACTTAAAACCACATGTTAGTTTAAAGTGAAAAGTAGAAATTCAACAATTTCAAAACCTGAACACATAGTATGTATGTTTCGTAAATTCATTTTCATATTCATATTTTTTTGACACGCTAACCTTCAAATAACAGTATTTCATGAAACTATTTTATATTCCGATTAAAATTCAACTGAAATTCTGACATGAAATACAGCGACCGGAAAACAATAAAGTGTCATTCAATTTATGTCATAAAACTTCGAACACCAGCGCCATGTCCGCTGAAAATTCAGGAAAAACCGGAGCTATGTCATCGTATATTCATGAAAAAATCAAAGCTCACGAAACTTTTCAGTATTTTGGTTGAATAGGTAAATTTTATTAAATATTTATTATTCATTTAATGACTTAATAGAATGATCTTACTTATTTTCTTTCAGCAGGGAAATTCTCATTTTATATTCTCAATAGGCATTGAAAAAATATTTTTAGTAAGTTATCATTTTGATCTAATGTAGGATTTATAAAGGGTTAAACGGGTAATACTTGTACCACTGGAAAATTTACTAACATTTATTTAATCATAAAGTAGTTTTATTAACAAAGAATATTACGTTTTGATATTGGTATTTCGTTCATTTCAGAATATGCCTGCTGAATACCACTCGTAGGTCGGTTGAGTTTCATACCGATGATATTAAAATTTATGCCCGCTCATAAATATCGCCCAAACATTTTGGTCTTCGTGTATTTTGGAGTTGATGGCTTGATCGTATAAAATAATGCAGTTTTAATCGGCAGGGCTGTGCTGACATTATTTATTAAATTCTTTCTTTTGATCCATTTTTAAATTAATTTATTTCATTAGTACAGTTGACATTTTTATTAATGCAACCTACAAAATGAATATTATCATCTTTGGCATCATTTATATTATTTTGATGTCGAATATTTCTTCGAAGCAGGAACCGCTTCGTAGCGGGGTAACAGCCACTAATATCGATACTAGAAAAATTATAGACGCGATATAGTTTATTGCTTTATATATTGCTACAGCGGAAGGGTTCAAAGGCTGTTCTTCGATTTATGGCGGCCATTCAGCTGACATAACGGTGGGGAAGAGCCGCACTAGGCTGTAGGTACACACGTTTTATGTAGGTACTATCGGGAAATCTGCCGGAGGCTTCACTTGAAGATAGGAGCTTGAAGCCTGTTCACTACAAGCAAACACGCATTCAGAGATCTATATATTATACTTGCTGTTCCCGCGAGCTTCGCTTCGCCTTAAAGAGTTTTCCCGTGGGAATTCCGCGCTAAAAGTAGCATTTGTGTTAATCTAGGGTATCAGCTAACTCCATACGGAATTTCATTAAAATTGGTTCAGCCGTTAACAAGCTTTGTCAATTTGTAAAGGATGTATGTGTCTTTGTCTAATAATTAGGTTTGCCTGTAAATTTTGTCATTTTATACATGTTTCATTGTCTCAACTATTCTTGTTGGTCGTGGCATTTGTTCTGATTACAGGTGTTCCAGCTGGACATTAGATATGCAGTAAATAAAAATAATACTTATCACACAAGTATCTGTCTTTTATTATGATTTCATATACCTTTTAATTCATAATAGGTATTTACTCACCGGAAGAATTGGCGTACAAATAAGGAGGCCTATACCCAACAGTAAGCGATAAAAGGCTGATGATGATGATGATGATCTACTTATATAGTTATTTCCATTGACCAAACAATTAGCAAAGTGCCTTTAAAAGTTCTCACGGGATATGAAAAAGTTTCACCTGCTATGCACGTTCCATATGTCAGAGAGTCTTTTTCATTGCTCGTGGATATGAGGAAGGGGCCTAAAGCATAAGCTATACATAATAATATGCAGTGTATGGTTATGCTACTACAACTCTGTCACTAAATAAGTAAATCCTGACTGAACCCTCTTATTACTATGATTATACAATATCCTATGACTTTATAGAAAAAACACACAACATAAATTACATAACAAGGTAAGAGTAAGCGAAATAGGCGACCTTATCGGTAAAAGTGATCTCTTCCAGGCAACATTTGGGTGAATGAAACACTTATAGAATAAAATTTGGATTATGATAATTTATTATCCTGAGTCCTAAAATGATCCTGTTTTTTTTAAAAAAAACCATGAAGAAGTAGGTAGAGAACATGAAACAATAGTAAATTAACCCAAATTAAGGCTATTCGGCGAGACGAGAACTTGACATTGTCAAAATGAGACTATTCACGCCACCGCGATGCCGCCTCGACTCTAGCAGTGGCAGTGGGCAGAGCGCCTTACAGCCAGACTTATGGTAAGAGTCAACTTCAAATTCAAAGGGTTTTAATATCATGTAAGTACAAAAATGTATACAGAAATAATATTAAAAAAACGTGGCTTTCTAATAGGTATAATTAAGTAAATAAAAAAATGGCTAAATGTGTTCAGGTATATCCCAGATTACTTCGCTATTACTATGTAGTCTAAGTAAGTATATTTGTCATCAGAATTATACTTATTGGTAGTCAATCGCTACATACAAAAAAAACTCATTCTATAGATTGGACACTAAAATTATTTTTTAAAAACTTCTTCTCCTTCTGGTGTCTCTCCACTACTGGAGGTTGGCGGTCAGCTCTGCATACTCCACTCTATTCTTCTATTTTAAAAACTGCACAAGGTAAAATCTAATACAATTTTTTTAAAATACATAGTTACGTTAAATAAATTCAAAAACAGTGGAAATGATAACAGCAAAAGTATCTAAATCAGTTGCTATAGATTACCTAATAATTTACAATTTGTACTAAATAATAAATTAAAGTCATTCCAAAAACGGAAATACAGCTCGCGACCTATCACGTGTACAGCGAAAATCGTATGATTTGCTTGCGACTCACCTCTGACTATACCCCTTCATGGATTACAGTCGTGGTAATGACCTATGTATGTAATAAACGTAACGAAAATTCTGTAAAGTTTTAGCAAACCAGTGAACGAAACAGTACTCTTTTTAGTAAGCTCTAGCATACTTTTCAGGTAAGCTCGTGTTCTATCGTATGCTCTAATAATGCTACTCGACAACAGATGTCGCTAGCTATTTTAATGATATCCACTGAAAATATTATTTTCTTCTGAAGTAGGATTGACTGGCCAACAAATGAATATAGATGGCGTTAGTATTCAGATAGAACTTTAGAACTTTCTTGCAGAATTTATGGACAAGTTTAATCAAAATGAAAATCACGCACGAGCAATAAATAGTTCCTGTGACATAAATATGGAACGTCGATTGGAGGTGGAACTCTTTCATTGCTCGTGAGTGTATTTTGATCATTTTTATTCTTAACGTTTGCTACGAAATATTCCCCTGTACGGTCGATAATACACTTATCCAAAATCTTAAGATAACTACCTACCTACCATACTCACACATTGAACCACACCAATATCGCGATAATCTTATTGCCCATTGTCCAGAACTGCTGTCAATACAACAACGGTTATCATTCATCGCAATATTTACTACGTACCAGATCTTCAAGACCTCTCTTCTTCTTAGTAAGTGTGAGCTTTTATATTTCTTATCGCGAAAGCTTAGGTTGGTTGGAGTCCCCAGTAGTCTGGTCACTTTAGAAGAGTTAGTACTTAGGTTAAGATAAAAGGCAAAATGAATAGTTTGTCCGTTAGTGATTTAAAAAGCATAATTAGGTATATATTGTAATGAATTTCATTTAAAGTTTTAACTTTTTCTGTGTAGTTTTCTATGGGATTGGTAAAGAACAACGCAACGAACCGACGATAAATCTAATAGAAGCATGCAGTTTTTTGGAGCTTATGCTATTTTATGGATGTATTTTGCTTATCACGAAACGAAAATTAACTTTAGATATTAAAAAAATCTAAACATTTTAAAACAAATGCAATACACGCGCACAAGCTAGTGTAATGAAATAAATCACACAACACGCAGGACCGCCCATTCGAAGAACTTATCGAACATTGATTAATAGCTTATAACCGAGTTATTTTCTAATAGTTGTTTAAAATAGTCTTTAATCTGACCTACGTGCGTGATGCGATACAGATCGCTCAAGGTGGTCGATTTTTATGGAGCGAAATACTTGTCACAAGATATATTTTTTACGTTTAAGTTCATAGGTAATGAACTTAGTTGATAAAACATGCAACCACTGCAATTAAGTATACTACGACTGTGGCGAATGATGTGAAGAAATAAATATAAGTATTTTAGAAATGTGTGATTGTTTCTTTGTACCATACATCGATATCTTGATTTATTATCTAGGTTTCAAACTAAACATGATAAAAGATAAAATACAAAAGTGTTGCAAAAGTGGTATAATTTAATATTTAAATATTGCTTCTCCATAGTAAACCAAATTTTACATATTTTTCAACAGATTTCTTTAATGAACTATACGGAACCATTTGTGTGAACCAGAAAGTGTCCCACAGTAGCTGATGGGCACTCGTCGAGTCGATAAAGAAATTATTGATGTCTCTTCAGTTCATCATTCTCAACAATCGCTCTGTATGTTCTACTTAGATAATATCACCCTATACATGTTTTCTTCTCCTCAGAGATTGTGCTGTGTGTAATGGTGGCAGACTGATACTCTTGACAATGATCAAATAATTGTAAAATTTTACGTTGAATAACATAATATTGTATTCTATTCTGATATTCAGGTTACTAAACTACGGCCTTGTGAGATAATAATGTATCGTTTTATGTAAATAATTAAATTATTTTTTTATAGTTTTTTTATATAACCGACCTTACTTATTTTGATATAAGTACAATGCTGAATTTCAGTAACCTTCCTTGTATGTGAATGTATCCAAGGTGTCTAGTTAGCAACTTTCATAATGGACCAGCTCTGAAATCGCAACTTAGTAGAACTGATACATTTACATGCCAACCAATTGTAAATGACCTAAGTCTCTTTAATAAATAACGATTCAAAAAAAAAAACATGCCAACGGAATGATTACTGATAAAATTCCATCCTGTACCTCTATATTGGTATAGGTACATATTGGTTTCAAGTATACATGGTGTGAAAATTAAAGTAACATTTTTAACAACAAGAAATTAAAATCCATCATACGGCTTACGTGAGTCACCTCTGCAGCTCTGACTACTCGAGATAACATACACTGCTGGTCCGAAAATTTACTTTTATTATAATATTAACGCTTTAGTGTTCCCAATTTAAAACCAATTTTGAAATTCGAAGCAGTTAAACAAAAGATGGCACGATCGATGCCGGCCCTACTTTAATAACTGCTAAGTTGGGGCTGCGGGTGTAAATTCGCAACATTTAAATTCGTCTGATTGATGTTGTTCATTTATCACGGGCCTCGTTGCCTGTATCGTCTTCGTATACACTTTTTCCCCTTTGATACTGTCTTTTTGGATGCAACTTTAAATTGGATTATGCTAATGTTCGAATGTTGTTTGAATATTGTGGAGTTTTTACAGCGTTTCTTTTTTTAATGACTTGAAATTCTGTAGGCTTTACTAGTGTAGCCACGTAAAAAAGAACGCGTTTGCGTCAATACATATAATTATTACAACGTTATTAGTAATAATTATGTAGGGAGATAATTTCGGGGTATACTTACTTGAATTATCAGTTTTTGTTTCAAATAAATGTATTGAACCAATTGTAATTATTATGACGCTCTGTTTTGCAGATAATGAAGTACTTATTACATATTTAGTGGTCCCATTAAATAAAATACACCGATCCCATTAAATAAAAAATCTTTATAAATTACTGTTGAAAAAATCCTAGCACTAAACCTAGAGTTGGTGACCTAGCTAAAATATGGAAGTTGTAAGTGATTTAAAATCATCATAGATAATACATATATTCTATTCATCCCTATAGACCCTGGATTTGCGTGATGATTTGGGAAGTCCCCGTGTTTAATAACAAACTTTTATAAAATGGGTCAGAAGGTCTTGTCCTGATTGCTTCAGGCTCTACTTTCAGTTTTGGCAATTAAACGTGGAGATCGATACACGAACTTTATTCGAAAGCTCGTTTACAAAGTTCCATGGAACTTCCTTAATTGGTCGGAAATTTTGATACTACATTTATGAAAATAGGAGGCAACACAAAGAAATTAGCTTAGCTCTTACTGGCTTATATAGGTATTTAAAATTAATAGACGCATTTTTCCTGAAATAAAAATGACATATTATGTATCTAGCCTATCTGAAACCTAGTTAAACATTGTGAGATATGGCGTTTCGACTTTCTCCGTGTTCGGCATCATAAGGGTCACAGTGACAGTTAAATAAAGTCCATTTTTCTCTCCACCTTTAATTTGCAAGGTGCGGGTGCCTATATAAATAGAGTGAGTCGCCCGCGCGCCTCAGTTGTAATATCACCATGCAGAAATGACTAGGTTTCAGATAGGCTAGATACATAATATGTCATTTTTATTTCAGGAAAAATGCGTCTATTATGTAGTCTGAGCCTATCTGAAACCTAGTTAAACATTGTGAGATGTGTTTATTATCGCATGGTGGAGAGAAAACCAACTGTGACCCATAAGCTACTGATGAGTATATCAGTAGATAAATATTTGAATCTATAAATTTATAATGCATAGATTTCTAGGTAATAGATATACTAAAAAGAAAGGTATAAGTATACATAAGACTTAAGTACTTCCTTATTATTCCTGACTTGTCAGAAAGTTATGGAAGGTATGTACCTATACATGTAGGTAGGTATTTATACATATGGATACACACAGTGCCTCCTCGAAAGCAATACTTATAAGTAATTATTGATCAAAATCTTGTTATTGTCAAGGCAATATTTTTAACATACACTAGCCGAATGGATGGAACCAGTGAAATACTTTGCAACAATATTTAAAAGCTGTAAAATGTAGAATATCGATCCAGGCCGCTGGGGCTCAGGTCAGCACATGCTGACTAGGGTATGTAATTCTGGACTGACCTCAGAAATGCAGCAGCCGACCAAGGAGCCTCGAGGACCTGCTCAGTCAGCCCTGTACGACGACACGGCCTTCAACACCTGGCGCGGCATCTAGTCCTTGGAACGAGGAGTGGTGCATGAAGGGAAGATAATTTTACTAAATATCTCAGCCTCATCAGCTACTGGAAAAGATTAGATGAAGGCTGTGACACTGGCGGATAACTAAGTATTCAGTTTTTCAAAACATGATGCAGGTCACTATATTCATATTCTAGATTGGCAAGTAACACACAGTCTAATTTTGTATTCTAACTAACTCGGCGGTTAACGAGTTCCTGTGCAGTCCTACTAGGAAGGAAAGTTATTTTATAAGCCTTTGCACCGATTTTGTGGGCTACTATCATTCTGTATCATCATGTGTGAATATTATGAGCTCTGGCAGCATTCCTTGGTAGATGACATCAATTAATAAAGATTGATTAACACAACAATAACAATTATAATAGTTGATAAATGAAACCCGGCTAACATGTCTTAACTGGGTAAGTAAATGATCAGTCATGCCACCAGGATAAGTAAAATGTTCAGTACTTCATATGAAAAACATTAACAAGGTCACCTTTAGGTATGTTCGTCAACACTAAGGGCAGGTCTCGGCCAAAACCTTATGGCTTCGCCTTGTTGCAACTTCAAAGGTACGTAGGTAGGTAGGTACCTACTTACATTGTTGTAGGTTCGATTTTGAAACCATTAAGTCAACCTAGATAAAACAAAATAAAATAGCTCGATTATTAAATAAAGATGGTACGTAAAGATGTTAGTTGTACCTGATCAGACCTGATGCAACGACAGCCAACATAGACTCTCTAATCTGTGGAAGCAACAATCATAGTGGCGGGAACATGGACAGTTGGATTAGCCACCTCAAGCCTGACTTATCAATCAGACTATTAATTGACAGTTCGCCAACAGCAGATAGCTTGCTATCTATAGGTAAACTTAGGTAGTTAGCTATACCCAAGAAAAAGTCCTTGGACATCGATATGACAGTGGAACGGCGAATAACTGTGACATTCTATAAAACAAAAAGGCTTGTTGTTGTTGTCCAGCTAAGGAAGGTTACCTACTTCAACGACCTGGTATTGCATTCTGAAAGAACTGCGAAGAGTTAATATTATGACTAATAATTATTACTTATTTAGAAAGTTTTCAGCAAACTCTAATAAATCAAGCAGCTACCACGTCACCGCTACCCGGTTATGGCTCTGTACTAGCTTAGTAGATATATATACCAGTTCTAGCCTTCAGCTAGAGGCCAGAGAGCTCCTAAATGAGATGCAAGTACGAGCATGACACAAGTAATTTTTTACTTGGTAACTAGTTACGTAACTAACTGAAAGATCCATAAAACAGTTGAGGATTACTAAAAATGGAACTGTGAAAACGGCACGTCTGCATCTTAACCAGTCAGTCTAAGTAGTTTCAGCAGATACAGTGTTAAAAAATAGTTATGAAACGTTTGCGCCAGAATCGAATTAAAAATAGATTTTCATTAGAGAAGCCGTTTAGGCATGAATAGGTACTTTCACCCTTTGGATTGTGCTCCAAATGATGACCTTCGAAATTCATAGAAATTTAATGACGACTGCCATTGTTTATTATCTAGCCCCGTACATTGAGTAGGGCTGCGGCTACACGTGATGTGATACACAGTACACAGTAGGTATATGCATGTTCCCAGAATAGTGGAAGTTATAATTTTACCAAAAGGTAGTCGTCTCGTGCAAGAGCACCGTTACTCGATTTATTCGATACACAACTAGTAGACAGCTGCTGCGTAGGAGGTTCATGCATTTTTCAACAAAGAGCTCGGATAGATACACACACACAATCCACTGGGACATAAGGAAGACAGCTAATATAGTGCCACTCAGAAACCACGATGACACTCCGATCATGATCACCCGACAGTAGGATCATAATAAATTCGGTAACTTGTGAAGCGGTATGGTATAGCAACAGCGACTTTCACGAAATCAGGAATTAGCTCAGTGCTTTTAGGTTGAACACTCGCCGGTGGGATTCACTTTGCTCACAGCCGAGAAAAGAAAAGACTCAAAGCTGGAATCTGCCGATGTGTCATGACCCTTAAGATAGTGTCTGGGGGGTCACTTTATATGACGAAAAACTAACTTTCAGTGCACTGCGGCGCGAGCCGCTCTATCTGTTTGTATGTATTAAACGTGCCGATTGCACGACAGCTCTCGTTCGTTCGTTTCTCATCAGTATAGAGTAACGCTCCTGTACTTACCGTGCGTCACCATTCCCATGAGCAGTCCAATGATCTTTAGGCAGTTTAGAACAAAAGCTGCATTAGACAGTTTCTTCAGCAGAGACATCGAAATAAAAAATTGATTGCACAACTATCCCCAGGAGCAGTCTACAGGTCACTTTGGGCAGTTCAGAAGAAAGCTGCTTTAATAGAATACCCTACCTCAGCGGAGGCATCAAATTGAAGTGCTATAACACTTTTAGAAGCGGTGCACGTTACCCGATTTGTCGTCATCCATGCCGATGCAGCTACGGCGACTGCAGGTGGTTACAAGTTCCATGGAACTTCCTTAATTGGTCGGAAATTTTGATACTACATTTATGAAAATAGGAGGCAACACAAAGAAATTAGCTTAGCTCTTACTGGCTTATATAGGTATTTAAAATTAATAGACGCATTTTTCCTGAAATAAAAATGACATATTATGTATCTAGCCTATCTGAAACCTAGTTAAACATTGTGAGATATGGCGTTTCGACTTTCTCCGTGTTCGGCATCATAAGGGTCACAGTGACAGTTAAATAAAGTCCATTTTTCTCTCCACCTTTAATTTGCAAGGTGCGGGTGCCTATATAAATAGAGTGAGTCGCCCGCGCGCCTCAGTTGTAATATCACCATGCAGAAATGACTAGGTTTCAGATAGGCTAGATACATAATATGTCATTTTTATTTCAGGAAAAATGCGTCTATTATGTAGTCTGAGCCTATCTGAAACCTAGTTAAACATTGTGAGATGTGTTTATTATCGCATGGTGGAGAGAAAACCAACTGTGACCCATAAGCTACTGATGAGTATATCAGTAGATAAATATTTGAATCTATAAATTTATAATGCATAGATTTCTAGGTAATAGATATACTAAAAAGAAAGGTATAAGTATACATAAGACTTAAGTACTTCCTTATTATTCCTGACTTGTCAGAAAGTTATGGAAGGTATGTACCTATACATGTAGGTAGGTATTTATACATATGGATACACACAGTGCCTCCTCGAAAGCAATACTTATAAGTAATTATTGATCAAAATCTTGTTATTGTCAAGGCAATATTTTTAACATACACTAGCCGAATGGATGGAACCAGTGAAATACTTTGCAACAATATTTAAAAGCTGTAAAATGTAGAATATCGATCCAGGCCGCTGGGGCTCAGGTCAGCACATGCTGACTAGGGTATGTAATTCTGGACTGACCTCAGAAATGCAGCAGCCGACCAAGGAGCCTCGAGGACCTGCTCAGTCAGCCCTGTACGACGACACGGCCTTCAACACCTGGCGCGGCATCTAGTCCTTGGAACGAGGAGTGGTGCATGAAGGGAAGATAATTTTACTAAATATCTCAGCCTCATCAGCTACTGGAAAAGATTAGATGAAGGCTGTGACACTGGCGGATAACTAAGTATTCAGTTTTTCAAAACATGATGCAGGTCACTATATTCATATTCTAGATTGGCAAGTAACACACAGTCTAATTTTGTATTCTAACTAACTCGGCGGTTAACGAGTTCCTGTGCAGTCCTACTAGGAAGGAAAGTTATTTTATAAGCCTTTGCACCGATTTTGTGGGCTACTATCATTCTGTATCATCATGTGTGAATATTATGAGCTCTGGCAGCATTCCTTGGTAGATGACATCAATTAATAAAGATTGATTAACACAACAATAACAATTATAATAGTTGATAAATGAAACCCGGCTAACATGTCTTAACTGGGTAAGTAAATGATCAGTCATGCCACCAGGATAAGTAAAATGTTCAGTACTTCATATGAAAAACATTAACAAGGTCACCTTTAGGTATGTTCGTCAACACTAAGGGCAGGTCTCGGCCAAAACCTTATGGCTTCGCCTTGTTGCAACTTCAAAGGTACGTAGGTAGGTAGGTACCTACTTACATTGTTGTAGGTTCGATTTTGAAACCATTAAGTCAACCTAGATAAAACAAAATAAAATAGCTCGATTATTAAATAAAGATGGTACGTAAAGATGTTAGTTGTACCTGATCAGACCTGATGCAACGACAGCCAACATAGACTCTCTAATCTGTGGAAGCAACAATCATAGTGGCGGGAACATGGACAGTTGGATTAGCCACCTCAAGCCTGACTTATCAATCAGACTATTAATTGACAGTTCGCCAACAGCAGATAGCTTGCTATCTATAGGTAAACTTAGGTAGTTAGCTATACCCAAGAAAAAGTCCTTGGACATCGATATGACAGTGGAACGGCGAATAACTGTGACATTCTATAAAACAAAAAGGCTTGTTGTTGTTGTCCAGCTAAGGAAGGTTACCTACTTCAACGACCTGGTATTGCATTCTGAAAGAACTGCGAAGAGTTAATATTATGACTAATAATTATTACTTATTTAGAAAGTTTTCAGCAAACTCTAATAAATCAAGCAGCTACCACGTCACCGCTACCCGGTTATGGCTCTGTACTAGCTTAGTAGATATATATACCAGTTCTAGCCTTCAGCTAGAGGCCAGAGAGCTCCTAAATGAGATGCAAGTACGAGCATGACACAAGTAATTTTTTACTTGGTAACTAGTTACGTAACTAACTGAAAGATCCATAAAACAGTTGAGGATTACTAAAAATGGAACTGTGAAAACGGCACGTCTGCATCTTAACCAGTCAGTCTAAGTAGTTTCAGCAGATACAGTGTTAAAAAATAGTTATGAAACGTTTGCGCCAGAATCGAATTAAAAATAGATTTTCATTAGAGAAGCCGTTTAGGCATGAATAGGTACTTTCACCCTTTGGATTGTGCTCCAAATGATGACCTTCGAAATTCATAGAAATTTAATGACGACTGCCATTGTTTATTATCTAGCCCCGTACATTGAGTAGGGCTGCGGCTACACGTGATGTGATACACAGTACACAGTAGGTATATGCATGTTCCCAGAATAGTGGAAGTTATAATTTTACCAAAAGGTAGTCGTCTCGTGCAAGAGCACCGTTACTCGATTTATTCGATACACAACTAGTAGACAGCTGCTGCGTAGGAGGTTCATGCATTTTTCAACAAAGAGCTCGGATAGATACACACACACAATCCACTGGGACATAAGGAAGACAGCTAATATAGTGCCACTCAGAAACCACGATGACACTCCGATCATGATCACCCGACAGTAGGATCATAATAAATTCGGTAACTTGTGAAGCGGTATGGTATAGCAACAGCGACTTTCACGAAATCAGGAATTAGCTCAGTGCTTTTAGGTTGAACACTCGCCGGTGGGATTCACTTTGCTCACAGCCGAGAAAAGAAAAGACTCAAAGCTGGAATCTGCCGATGTGTCATGACCCTTAAGATAGTGTCTGGGGGGTCACTTTATATGACGAAAAACTAACTTTCAGTGCACTGCGGCGCGAGCCGCTCTATCTGTTTGTATGTATTAAACGTGCCGATTGCACGACAGCTCTCGTTCGTTCGTTTCTCATCAGTATAGAGTAACGCTCCTGTACTTACCGTGCGTCACCATTCCCATGAGCAGTCCAATGATCTTTAGGCAGTTTAGAACAAAAGCTGCATTAGACAGTTTCTTCAGCAGAGACATCGAAATAAAAAATTGATTGCACAACTATCCCCAGGAGCAGTCTACAGGTCACTTTGGGCAGTTCAGAAGAAAGCTGCTTTAATAGAATACCCTACCTCAGCGGAGGCATCAAATTGAAGTGCTATAACACTTTTAGAAGCGGTGCACGTTACCCGATTTGTCGTCATCCATGCCGATGCAGCTACGGCGACTGCAGGTGGTTACTCAGGCTTCGTTGGTGTGCCCTTGTATGGCTAACATGACCAACCTTGGCAGTAAACGTTCGTCTGCATATGCCAAAATCACTGATGAATAGCGCACGTTACTCGATACCTTCTAAATAAGTCACTCATAATGATGGCTGATGATGATGATGACCGTGCTAGCAATAGTGCAGGCGGTACCGCTGAGCATAAAATCTCTTCCCAGACAGGGGGCGTTTGGATCTGGCAACCAGAACAGGAGTGCCAGGTGTGCGCAGCGATGCAGGTGGGACAACACAGCTGCCAGGGCAGGAGTGCATGGCTGGGTCTATGCAGCGATGCAGGTAGCACAAACCGGTGGCCAGGGCCAGGACCGGGTGTACGCTGCGATGCAGGTGGCACGAGACGGCGGCCAGCGCAGGAGCACAGGGCCGGGTGTATGCTGCGATGCAGGTGGCACAAACCGGTGGCCAGGGCAGGAGCGCAGGGCCGGGTGTACGCTGCGATGCAGGTGCCACGAGACGGCGGCCAGCGCAGGAGCACAGGGCCGGGTGCAGGTTACACGAAACTTCAATTTCACCGAATCGGCCTGCCTACCCTCAGCGGGTAGGTACCGGCGGATCACATTACTCGCCGCACATGCCACAATGTCCCAACATACTGAAACTCGGAGCCACGTGCTTTCTGTAAAAAATCCTATGACGGTCCTGATGGAAAGCTCCTGTTTGTAAAGCCTTACATAAGCTATAATCAAGGGCATTATTGTAATAGCAAAGTTTTTATCAACTGTTTTCCAAAAATATTAGAAATTGAGGGTAGAAAAATATATTTTTATTATTTTTTCCTGTATAAAATTAACATATGCTTTACTTAAAGCGGTCATTAATGTAAGTATCTAGCTCAAGCGCCACTAGTAGGACCGGAATATGTGATCAATCATCACCACGACTATTGAATCGGACCCTACTTCGTGGGATAAAAACCCCAAGCGCCGGAGCATTATGACCAGTGGCTGAGCTTTTAAAAGCAGTAAATAATAGCATTTTACTCACGGCTTATCAACTCAAACCTTCGTTGCGAAATCCTCAGCAATGGCTGCGTGCGCAGCAGCCGGCAGGTCCCGCTCCCCGACGCCACGTGTCGCGGCGGCCGCGCCCCGCGCCGCCTGGTCCGCATCACGCTACAGCTCCCGGCAGCGAGGACTCCGCAAATTCAATATTACATTTTTTCCCGTCGGAGCGAAGCCGACGAGAACCGTGGCTACATTGAGCCATTTTGCCGAAGTGTTCACTTCAAAAATCAAAAACCAACTGAGGCGCGCGGGCGACTCACTCTATTTATATAGGCACCCGCACCTTGCAAATTAAAGGTGGAGAGAAAAATGGACTTTATTTAACTGTCACTGTGACCCTTATGATGCCGAACACGGAGAAAGTCGAAACGCCATATCTCACAATGTTTAACTAGGTTTCAGATAGGCTCAGACTACATAATATTAAATTAGGACCAATATTAATTTAAAGAAACCAAATACTGCTATTTTTTATGGAAACAAATATAGTTCGTAGAGTGAATAAAAACATAAAAATATCTTATTTGATGGTCAATATGATGGTTTTGCTCTTGGGTGTTTAAAATTCATGAAAATCAGGATTAATTACCGCTGCGTACGTACACTACGCAATGATATTTTGCAAATTAAAATACCTACCAAAGTAAAAAATGTGCACATAATGTGGTCTAGATTACAAGATACCGTCTCTTAATGAGATCAGACGGATGTTATCAGGCATGGTCATGGTCACTTCACACATTCATTATATCTCCATATTATCATATATTTATCAGTTATACGAGGTGTGAGAAAGTACAAATTAAAAAGAACATAAAGACAAAAAAATAATTACATATCTTTATCATTATCAGTTTATTTAGTTTTTCTCACTCTTTTCTTTGTTCTACGACTTTTGAAAATTCCAATATTGCAACAAATTGTATAAAATATATTGTACTCTTAATTCTTGTGCCAAAAAACACTGGATGTTCAAATCTGAAACCAGTTTGTAATCAGCTCGTCGATGCCGGATCAAAAGTCATCGAAGTTCTTCAAATCACAACATTGACGGCAGCGCCACCAGGCTCGCTCCCTCAGTGCACTAGATGCTATCGGCCGATGATGCGTCGCTGCGCCCGCGCATCTCAGATGGACGTGATAAGTCAATCACAGGCTTGTGGGCGTGGGCCCGTGTGATTTCAAAAAACGAACAACATCTCATTAATACTTACTTAGGTCTGTACTCTGTATTGTGTTGTACACGGCAATAACCCCCATGGGTTAAAGTAAAGTAAAGTATTTTAAAATAAGTAAATCTTTGTGCTTTGAATAAAACATTTTTGTTTTTCGTTTGCTTCCTTTAGCAGAGAATAAACAGTAGATGCTATTAATACATACCGGAATAGCACACATGCATAAGAAAACTTGGCGGACTTAAAATTCACAGTAGAGGTATAATAAAAAGCTTGAAAGCCGCCGTGTGCCCTACTAGCTGCCACCGGTATCATTAATTTTGATTTTTTTCCACTTAAATGTGTCTTTACAAACTTCTGTCAGTTGACGTACTTGGTACGGTCTGCATAAACGTTTGGAGTGAAACACGAGGGTTAGATTTGAGGGATGTATTTTTTACAAAAACCATTATAATTAATATATTTAAAATTTAAGTATACATACTAAATTGTTCATATTTTGAAAATTATTTGAGTGGTGGGGCTAGGTATTAAATACCTATTTTTTTGAAACAAGCATTCCTCCAGTCTCCAGTATCATTGTATCTACATAATTATTGAATAATCATTCTGGAACATGGTTTTTTTTTGATAAATATAATTTTTCTCAACTGTACTCGGTTGACAACAATTGCCGTCTCTGCCGCTCTTGCAATGTCGCTGTACCGTGTATGTACGATATACTACGTGGTACGTATACATATCGAAAAACTTTTAATTTAGCCATGTCCCCATTGTATGCCTTTTAAAAACGTTCAACTATTGTATGCATTTAACAAGGAGCCGTGGTGACAGTTATAAATGGATTTTCTACTATTTTTCTCGTGCAAAGGATCGGCTTAGTTCGGTCTTTGTTCCGTTTTCTTGACTAAAGTTTGAGCTGAAGTGAATTGAAATGGGGCCCCAATAAAGTGTAAGCGGGAGATTGGGGGGGAAATTTTGTTTTTAGGATGGGAAGGGAGCGTGCCGAGGTTCTTAAAGTTACTGGATATTGTATTTTGATAACTAAGTAGGTACTTAAATTACAATTCAGGTAAAATATTTAACTTACCTACGCGATTACGACGATTTCCCTCGATCAAACTCTACAAATGCCAGATGAGTACACTTAAGATTATAACTATAAATACATAGTTTAGTTTTTTCAGCCAACATACAAAAATGGGCAGTATGTAAATTTACCAAATTATTTAAAATAATTCTATGTTGAAAGGTAGTAAGTTCTCAAATTAACCATAAACATCACGGTCCATGTTTAATTCCCGTACCTACAAGTACAAAGCATTTATTAATTTGCTAAAACGTAGGCGGTCTCTTTGATCCTCCATCAGTTAAGGCTCAATAATCGAAATTTCAGCCGTTGTCATTGTCTACGAACGATGGTGTCGGAGTATTTTTCGAAATCTCTGGCAAAGTTTTGGTGTATATAGGAGGTACAGAAACTTAACTGTGAGGTATGAGATGATATATGGCTGTGGTTTCTTGATATATGCAATCATCCTATTCAGGTGGCAGAGGTATCCGCTACCATCGACCGTAGGTAGCCGTAATATGTACGTAATGGAAATGGTGTAGCCGAAAAGAGACAGTAAACCGCTACACACAGCGGTAGCGGATAACGCTGCCATCTGAGTAGGCCCCCACACAGGTTTTATAATTTATAAAATCTCAATCAAATCAATATTATATCCAATAATCGGGCCATACTGGCACAGGTTTTTTTAAATTTACAATTTAGGCTCGCTGCCCTAGAGTGGGCTTTAGTGATCGTAACTGATCACTGAGGTTAAGCAACAACTGGCACGGTCAGTCATTGGATGGGTGACCGATTTCAAGTGGTTCTTTTCTGGACGCTTCCGTGCTTCGGACGGCACGTTAAGCCGTGGGTCCCGTTTGCTGCTTCGGCAGCAGTCTTTAAGCCTAGTCAGAGGCCTTCGGGTGGCTTGAAAACATCTGACAGTCGGGTTGCCCACTTATCCGACAACTCTCTCAGCACAAGCTTGCTTGTGTTGGGGTCCACCAACTCACACTAGGCCAGCGTGGTGGACTAGGCTTAAAACCTGCCATCATGGGAAGGAGAACCGTGCCCCAGCGGTGGGGGCGTAATGGGTCGTGATGATGATGAATGAATTTAGGCTCTGTTACTAGTTAGTAACTGAATATTGTAGAAAGAAAATGAACTATTGCTATAGTTACCTTCATAGTTATCATTACACTTAGGTACCTACTTACCTATAATATATATTCACCTTAGATCGGTATGCGTGCACTGCACCCCCGCTAGCCGCGTCGTCTCGGGCGGCGGCGGCGGCGGCGGCGGCGGCGGATCATTACTCATTCTGTTGGAGCCCGGAGCGCGCTGCAGAACGCTTTTTGTGGCTATATCGAGCTGATGCAATTCCGAAATGGACTCGCCTCTGCAGTTGGCATTGCTGTTACGTAGCTTTATGTACTGGCTAGAGAAATATGTTAGTACTTATATAGTTATGAAAGATATGTAGCTGGGGTCGTTAGAAACCTCCCTGCCAGTGAAAATAGTGAATGTCCGGCATACTCTGGGTCTGGGTACTACCCAGACCCAGAGGGTAGTCAGCTTATGGTAATGATTTTGAAAGAAAAAATATTAAGATATAGTTTTTATTTGAGGCAAAGTTATCAATTACACGTTTTTAATAAGTGTGATAAAATTTGAAAAATAAATTTTGTGTTTGGCATTTTGTTGGGGTAACTTTTTTATTTCTCGCGAGTATATGAAATGAAATAGGTATTTAAATTATATACAAAAAAATGGTAATTGGAAGAAAAAAAGGTGCCTAGCTATGAAAGAAAGATGGAAAAAGTGTAGAGTTGGATGATGGTACAATATGGTTATTATGTTTCGTCCTTGTAAAAAACGACCAACCCCCAATAGGAATTTAATCTCTGACTTGATATTATGCAATCGTGAGTTTAATAAGTCTATAGTAAAATAACCCAAGAACAACGTGAACTCGGGTAAGTATAACCATGTATAACTGTTACTGTAGAGTGCATGTTTATAAAAATCAGCCTGTTAAATTATACGCCGATTCACCATTACAATATTATAAGAACGGTGATCGATTAGCCAGAAAATCGTTACAGATTCATTGTAAATATTGTGACAGAAAGCGAGTTTCAAATAACGAAACAATCGCTTTCCAAATATTTCTTGCTACGCTTTATTTTCGTTCCCTTCGGGGAGACGTCCAAAAACTTAATATCTGCTGGATTCGGACATTTGATAGATCTGTCTCGAGGGGCGTTCGGAAAGCGAACAGTAGCTTGCATCGGGTCGAACAATGGTCTGTGTATTGTGATGGCCACTTGGGATAGGATGTAGAATGTAGGCGCAGGGAATTCGGCTTATAGAGCCGTCATTCACGCTGTTTACGACGGTGGACGAGATTCGATATCGTCAATACGTTTTTCGTGTCATGCTCTTGCTTCGAATAGCTATAATCTTCTATACCTATCTGCATAATAATAGTCATCGTGATAGTAGTTTTGCGGATGTTAAATTTTACATTAAACACCACACCACCTGCTTATATTGAAAGTATAAAATGTAATGTGTTAGTTATTTTTAATAGCCTCTTGCATGGTGTCCCCTTCCTGGCCTAAGACTTCATTTTCTTCTTCTGGTCTGTGCGCCCCAGTGAGGAGCAGTAGTGGAGCATGGTATTTCTTCTTCTGTCGATCCTGCTCTTTGGCAACTTTAAGCAAGTTCATATTTTTTCTTGTTAGACCTCCCTTCTTCTTTATATCCGCCTAGCAATCATATACGTATACATATCCTGAGAATTGCAATGTGCAGCGCTGTTATAACCTAAATAGACCCACAAATAATACATAGGGATACTCAAAGCTAAATAAGTAATACACAGAAATCACCTCCACATTAAACGAAGAATGTGTACCTACCTACCCTACATACCTACCGAGGAACCAAGGAAAAAAGAAAACGGAAAAACAGCTTTGTCGCTCCATCCCCGTTCCCAGAGGGATTATTCACAGATACAGAGTGCAAAGAGTTTGCACCCCCCCCCCCCCCTCGCCGCTCCCGGTACATAGCGTTAAATTATGCATTGAAATGTAAATCGTCGACGCGCTGGAGGTTAGGGAACGCTTTTTAAAGTTTGCGAGAATTAGGTACTGTGGTGTGAATGTGGTGTTTTATGTGTTGGTTAACTATTTAAAAAAAATACATGGTCTCATAATGATGACTCAGGAGGTAATTTTCAACAACTCCTGTTCTACTTATTTATGACGTGACTTTTTACTATTCTTGGAGAAGCAATATATTCGGTTCACTAGATTTATTGTATTTCAATCCGATTGTAGAGCTATAATATTTTATGATTGTGTATTGACGAAAACTGGGCATGATATATGACCTATTACATGATTTAAAGATTTCGAAAGAAGGTTTGTTCTCATTATTACCTACACTATGTTTTGTTTTAGGTTCTAGTACCTGCTAGTGGATGTGGAAAGCAAGCGACCACCCAGTATTTTCGCTGCCAACCTCCTCAGGAAATCGTGTCCAATATCCAATCTAAGGGCGCAAGGAGAAAAAAAGTAACTCGCGACGCCAACGCTGCACCGCGACTGTCGCTGATTAATGATACCAGCGCCCACTCAACCGTAAACCACCTTACATACCAATAAACACCCAAACAAATATAACTTCTACCCTTCAAGTGATAAGGCTCGAAACAGCAGCACTGAGGGTGGCCCTTACGCCGATATTGCTCAGAAGACGCAAGAATACCAAACGTTTCCCTTCGACACTGTAACATTTGACGAATTTGCGAGACGCACTGGGATATAGACTTTGATGATTTTGTGGAAGTATTCAACGTGACGGCAGATGCTTTACAGTTGATGAAACATAGGTACAGCTACATGCTACATGACTGTTATTATTTATAATTCCTTAGTTACAATTAAACTCACGATGTTCTTGTGCTCGATGAAATGAACCTTGACAGATCCAGAAACAAAGTGATTGAGATTATGGTAAAAAATATATAAATAATAATATTTTAAAACTTTCTTTGCAACTGGTCCTTGGCTATGAATAGTAGTAGGGAGGTACCCATTTTTGTTAAATAATATTCTGTATATACCTAAATGCTGTATTAAACTTTAACATTAAATGTTGCTCACAAAATAAATAACTACTTACCTACTGCCCTCGCAAAATCCCATGTTACATCCAAACAACAATAACAGCTAAAATTGCCAATGGCACTCTGAAAGAGGATCTCACGGGAGGGTGACGTCATCACAGGGGAGGGAGAGGGGGGTCGATATCGGCTGTCAAACGTCAGAAATACGATGACGGGAGGGAAACTTCTGCCGGCTTCGACGAATATCTACTGCCTAACTTTGAGTTCTGACATGTTGTTACTGCGAACAACTTCGAATATTTTACGGAGATCATTATCTTAGTGTAAGATATTTTTGATATTGATGAAATGGAGAGTTCGGAAAGATATATTATGATAATATGTGGTATGTCGACAAGTGTTTTGGGTTAGTAAAATATCTAGAGATAAGGTAAGGGTGGTGTAATATGAAAAAGGCCTTCAAAAATACGCATTACATACCTACCTATCAGTTAAGAAGAAGGGCCTAATATTTTTTATGTGTGTTATAAAAAGTTGCATAACACTGCTAGCTAGAAACAGACATCCCTTCAAATATATAATATATTATTTTTTCTATTGCACGCAGCCCTCGCTAGGGGAGTGGCGAATGTTGCAAAAAAGTTCGGCACTCGACGCAACAAAGCTGCGATATGCAACCCGCCATTTTAGAAAATTACTTTCGGGACCCTACGCGCCATACTAGTGATTAGGCGCACAATATTCCCAATTTTAATAAGCTTTCGAAAACCCTAGAGCAGGTTATAATGGATACAAGAAAACCGAGTCGCACAGATTCACAAACTTTACCAAACTTTTATTACAAATCGTTGTGATGAATGCTCCTTCATCAAACTCTCTTATAGGTGCCTCATCTTCTTCCACAACTGTTTCCAAAGGCAAAATAAGAAACAAATAATACGATCAAAGTCAGCTAAATAGGTTTTTCTCCGACTGCGAATTTAAGAATGAACTCGTCGTAACTTTAAAGCTGCACCCGCTATTACAAAGTGAGTTTTGTTTAAAGGGATTTAAAGTTGTAAATCGAGTGGTTTTCCAGTTGGAAAATCCAAAGTTTGATTAAGGGCCTGTCGTATTGTTCATTAAACTTGGATTAAGTTTGCGCTGGATAGAACGAGCTGACAGGCAGTTAGTGTCAGGGAAAAAACAGGGGGTTCCAGATACTTCGGAAGAAACTAAGTAATTAGACTGAAGTAACTTCGATGCACATTCTTGGACAAGTCTCTGGGAACTGTCAAACTTTATCGTTTAGCAAAATAAAATCGTAATACCTAGTAATGTCAAGAACAGATTGGCAACCTAGACCTACTTATGATTACTTGCTTATAATAACATACGAGTATTAAATTTAATTGAACCTTGGTCAGTAATTCAACATAACCAGTTTAACTGAAATCTTCAGCGTTAACTAACATATACATTGGAATAATTCAATAAATTTTGCTGCACTTGTTCCTATCTCCAATCTAACAAAGGTCGCCATGAAATCGGATCGGTTGCGAGCGGCGGGTATTTATTGATCAGACAGCCGTGGATCGCGTGTGCCCACCGCCGCCGACTGCCCGGCAGCCGATCCACACTGCTGCCGGCCGTGACTAGCAGGAATAGGCGAAACTAGGGTTTAGACTCGTTGGGATAGGGTAGGTAGGTACCGTCCCATCATATAAGGCGACCAAAAGGAGATTAAGGGCTGTAGGTGGTGAGCATGATACACTCAATGAGCAATGAAAACGTTCCAGTGGACAGAGTGAGTGTAGTTACCCGGGGAACAGCGGGTGTGCATGTGGCCGTGTCCAGCCGCGAGGGCTGCGAAGAAAAGGGGAGAACTTGAGTCTCCCGGAGTAGAGCTGCGGCTCAGTTCGATGTGGCTCCGGTGCATTCTTCAAAAGATACCGGAGCCTCCTAGCCGCACTTATGGTGGCCCCCGATGGGGTGTTAGTGGGTAAAAAACCCATAACCCGTCTTCCTCACCCGAGTCAGCAGGAATCTTTCTGAAGATAAGCTCCTAGTAAAAAAGGGATGGAACCTGAATCCTTAGCAGAAATATTATGACGTAGGTATACCACCTAATCATCCCTCTTCATACGCGGAATATGGGCTGGACACACACATCACAAAACAGAGACTGATTGTATCTACATAATGTTATGTTGTAAAGGATGATATTTTATAGCTCTTTAAAATTAATAATGCCAGTTTGCTTGTAATGTTGCTCCCTCATATTTGCCGATAATAACGATGATCAGCATGGAAGGAGGAGAGGTCCTTCCAAGAGGGCTCAACAGCTAGTGTTAATGATTATTGGCCTATGGCCAACCTTTATTCTTCTACAGTTGTGTATTGTACTCACAGCTACATGTACCTACCCAGATTATCATAGATTTAAAAGATCCTATCCTGTAATAAAGCAATGGCAATATAGATTTCAAACTGTTTTGAACTTTAACTCATTTAGTCAGCGTCTAAACCTATGATTTTTTAAAGTAATAGAAACTGGGACCAACTACTCAGGCCGTACGGGGTGGCTATCAAAACTTGCAGGTCATCGTTGATTGTGCCTAATTCAATAATCGGCCGGACCACCGTAATACATTTTTGTTTATTTGTCCAGTCTGTGTCGGCCTCTTCTTATACCAATTCTAAACAACTACTGGGAATTAGGGGAGATTACACTGCTTCATGGGCTGATGATGATGTTGAGCAGCTTTAAGTTGTACTTACCTACGTATATTTTTTTTGAGAGGTGAATTTTCATAGATATAATTATGAAACCAAAATAAATTTCTTCTTATTTTGAGATAGATACTTACCTAATTACTTATAAAAATTATATAGTTCTGTGATTTTAATACAGGGTCTCCCGATTAAGAGGACTAGATCGTTGCAGTAGGTATATATATACCTAAGTACCAATAGTACACATAGGTACTCTTTACTAGTTCATTGAATATGTTTCATTGGTTTTGGGAAACTTAACAAATTTTACATGTTGCTTTTTAAAAGCCCGGTTTCAAACATACATACATATACATACCGAATATTGATAGTTAGGTAGATATTGATATCTACCTAACTATCTGAAATATTATTTTGGACTGTAAATGATTTATCGGTCTCCTAACGGAATTAGTGATGTGTTAACTGGGCTGATTAAAGTTGGACAATTTAATAATATGAATGAAACATGAATGTATAATGCATTTTATTTAACGATGCACCAGATAATGTAGCCACATCCATTACACGGACACGCCATTTAACTCAATATCGCACTTGTCGTCCATTTAAATAATGAAAAATGTCATTATAAAAATAAAGGATACCTATCGCATATTAAATATTTAAAACGCCATACCATTAGGAGTAGTGAGCTCATTCTGTGTTATTATTAAAACAACTCTTATTCTCTCCCATACAAGTTTAACCAAAGCTCTCTCTCTTATCCGCAAACGTAAAAGCTCCGGTGATAGAGCGAGACAAACATAAAAGCCGCCATTTTGCTTTAAATTGGAGTTAGAAATTCCGTCTCCTTCGCACGTATACCGCCGTGTAGCTGTTGAAGGGGGAAAGCCATTGTTGTGGATTGATCCTAGCACTGGTGAAGCCGCGCTAAATCCAACCATATAAAAGCTATAATATGAGTCAGTTTGGCTTGTGACTTATTGAATACGATAGCGAAAGAACAGCTCCGCCTTAAAAATGGAAGGTGGTATGTAAAAATTTATGAACATGTATAGGAGTCCTTAAAGTGACAGAGTGCTCCGGCCGTCGACCAGTGGATATTGTCTCAAAATGTCGCGGCTTCAGACAACGAACACTGCATTGTTTATTATGAAAAAGTGATAAATCAAATGACATTGCAATTTTGTGTTATTGACTAAAAATCAGTGAGGTTTAAAATTTAGTTCACTTTATGTGATAGTGTTTTTTTATAAAACTGTGAACTTTAAACAGTGTTACAAAAGATAATGTGCAATCCAGTGGATTAACTTATGTTTCGTACTTACATATTTATTAGTGACCAGACATATTTGAGGTATTCTATGAATATAAGACTAAGGTAACCTACACCTAGATAGATCGTGTAAAATAATTTTATTATAGACAGTAATAAATTTACCATTGCATGTAACATAGAGTTAACTACGAAACTGTGTGAATTTATCTATCGACATAAAAACTGTGATCCAAATATAACAATAAAAGTATCAAAACGTATTATTCCACTGAACACTAAAACCTGCTCTGACCTTTTGCATACCTAATCAAAGAATCATCCACAAAACAAAAGCAGCAAGCTAAAACATTCCGCGACTGCAGTGAAACAAAACACGCTCTGCTGCTGTGAAACAAAACACGCTCAGTCGTTGATTCGCGGGCTCACGGCGGCCATGTTAGCAGGCGTGCGGGCCCGGCGGTGATGCGCGACCCCGCCCCGCCCACCATGAGCTCCTTCCTCATGAACCCCGGCTACCAGCCGCAGCCGGACCCCAAGTTCCCGCCCTCCGAGGAGTACAGCCAGGCCGACTACATCCCGCCCAACGAGTACTACCACCACCAGCACCTGCAGTATGGGTACCAGCACCAGTACCCTCCTGTACAGCTGTCAAACTACGGCTATGGGGGTTACTACCATCAGTTACCGCAGCATCCGCCGGTGGCGCCGCCCCCGCGACCGCCAGAGGCCGCGCGTCCGAACGACTCACACGATTATTCCAATGAAGTGACTCCTGGGCTGGCTGAGCTAGGGTTGCGCCTAGAGAGGCACATAGAGGAGGCGGCCCCGGCTGGCAGGAAGCTGCACGCGCTGGGCAGGGAGGGGTCGCCGGGGTCGGAGCTGGATGACGAGCGGCTGCTGCTGGAGAGCCCCCCGGCCGAGGACGATGACTCCTCGATATGCTCCGACAACACGGATCGCGTCATCTACCCCTGGATGAAGAAGATACACGTGGCTGGCGCGTGTGAGTATAGTTTTTTACTTTTTGATTGTTTAGTCGATGTATGTAGCAGTCGGGTATATAAAGGAAAAAATAAAAGAAGATACGGAGAGAAAACCCACGCTAAAGACAACATAAATTACCAATTTTTGTAGGGCCATGACCATGACCGAGAGTGCTATAATTGATGAAACATACGAGTATAATAATTATGCTGATGAGTAATCCTTCGCTACAGTTTACTCTCTATGTCACATGGGAGACCAAATAGGTGGGAATACATATAGCACATTATATTATACCCAGGTACTGAGAGAAGTTGTACTGTGAAAAGCTTTCCTTAATAGTTGAGCTTTTATACGTTGATGTTTTTTTATTTCTTTAAGCAAAAGCATCCACTGGCATTATAAGACTAAGCAATGAGCCAATGATGATATGGTTAGAAAAAAACGTAGATAATGATAATTATAGTGCGACAAACTTATCTGTTCCGGTGAGAGCGAACTAAATTGATCCATATCTCATTACTTACTAATTAATTGTATATTGTAAAAGATTAGATGGGTTTATTAACACCGCAAGAGCGAATTAACAATACGAGCAAACTTAAAATCTTATAGAATTAAGAAATATTAGATATTTATGTGAGCTGTCACTGGAACAGATAAGTTTGTGGCACTTTATATTCTACTTTATTTAATTTTGACAGTAGGTATTTCGTTATTTGTTATGTAGGAACTATTTACCTGGGGAGTAAATCATGTCGTAGGAATTATTTCACCAGTCTGGATATATGATTTTGAGGAGGCCGATAGGAATAGTACCTACCTATTTTTTTATGGGTAAGTATGTAAGTAATACGAGGTATAAAAACGAATGGTATAACATTCACAAGGTATACGCCCATATGATATAAATTTATTAAGTATAATGATCACTGTGCATAACAAACGAAAGGCATAATTACTAAATACATAATTTCGTAAAGAATAACGTTCAAAAAGTATAATTTCAATTGATATACGAGTAACGATTAAAATGCATAACGTTTATAATATATAATAACGTTTAGAACATATATTCTACAACGGATATAATTATCATAATGTATAATGCACAAAAAGTATAAAAGATTGTCGTATCGTATTTTCATTATTATTGATGTTATGTGGGGGGAACGCTCCGCTCCGCTTCGCTGCGCTCCGCTTTGGTTTCGACGAACATGTGCACCTAACACGCTCCTCCTCGCTTTGCTCGTCGTCGCACCTATCTTTAGGTTTTGGTACTAGGGGTTTTGGCATTATTATTATTATTGACGCTATGTGTGGAGACGTTCCGCTCCGCTACGCTGCGCTCCGCTTTGGTTTCGACGAACATGTGCACCTAACACTCTCCTCCTCGCTTTGCTCGTCGTCGCACCTATCTTTAGGTTTTGGTACTAGGGGTTTTGACATTATTATTATTATTATTGACGCTATGTGGGGAGACTGGGGAGACGCTGCGCTCCGCTTCGCTGCGCTCCGCTTTGGTTTCGACGAACATGTGCACCTAACACGCTCCTCCTCGCTTTGCTCGTCGTCGCACCTATCTTTAGGTTTTGGTGCTAAGGGGTTTTGACATTATTATTATTATTGACGCTATGTGGGGAGACGCTCCGCTCCGCTTCGCTGCGCTCCGCTTTGGTTTCGACGACCATGTGCACCTAACACGCTCCTCCTCGCTTTGCTCGTCGTCGCACCTATCTTTAGGTTTTGGTGCTAAGGGGTTTGACGGTGTTGGGTAATTAAACACAGATTATGTTATTGTATGTTAGTATGTTTTATGAACTTTATACTAAATGATAGTATATATTTTAAACGATATACGTAATGTATGTTATACGAATTGATATTAGTCCTCGTAAGTATTATATATTTTGATATTATATAAAATGTACGTTATACCAATTGAATCTTATACCTTATGAAAATATAGATTTTGTTGTTATACGTAACATTCATTATATGTTGTGAACGTTATTAATGTGTTAAATTATACATTTCGTTTTTATACGTCGCAATACGCACGAAACTAAAGCGGAGCGCAGCGAAGCGGAGCGGAGCGGAGCGGAGCGTTCCCCACACATAACGTCAATAATAATGAAAATACGATACGACAATCTTGTATACTTTTTGTGCATTATACATTATGATAATTATATCCGTTGCAGAATATATGTTATAAACGTTATGCATTTTAATCGTTATATCAATTGAAATTATACTTTTTGAACGTTATTCTTAAAGAAATTATGTATTTAGTAATTATGCCTTTCGTTTGTTATGCACAGTGATCGGTATACTTAATAAATTTATATCATATGGGCGTATACCTTGTGAATGTTATACCATTCGTTTTTATACCTCGTATTACTTACCCCTTATAAATTAATACCTGTAACCAAATGAGTTATTATTTAGTTTCATCTGGTATTTTAACAAATGCTATCTGGTATTTAACTACTTAAGTAATCATCATCATCATCATAAGCCTTCACCATCACCCACTGTTGGGTATAATATACCGCTGCCACTGCTTTCCCGCAACCCTGCAGAACTGCAGATGTAATCGGACCGTGGTCTGCCAACAGCTCTACTCCCGTCTTTAGGCCACCATTATGTGACCGCCTTTGTCCACCTTCCGTCCTCCCGACGAGCCAAGTGTCCCACGAATATAAAAATAGTAGGACATGCCTGCATCAAAATCATCATCATCATTGGCCACAGCATCTGTATAGATGATTGTTGCAGCGCTCGTGGGTTATGAGTTACGACGGCCGCACCGTCGTTGATGGCTGTATAGTCCAATAGCAGCACGACATTCGGCATCAAAATCATATCCACATTTAACATATTTTTAATGAGTTCAGCTCCTTAAATTAATGAGTAATAGTGTCGACTAAATTAAAGTATTCTGAGATATTATAATATACACAAAATACTTTATGAATTTTATGATAGTTTAAAATTAATCCACGACCAAAGAGTCTAAACAGTCCCATACAAACAAATATTTTGTACAACCGCATTCAAAACACGAGTGACTGATCGGAGCACATTAATTCGTTCTTTGGCGCACGTCCTTTTCTTTGTAGCTCGAGAGCGCCAAAATAGATTTTAAATAACATGGATAATGTTCGCGGTATGTTACATGAAAGAATTAACAAATTACTTGCAATCAATATCCTTGAGATGTTTAAGGGATATTTAAGGGTCTCCCGCGTGTCCTTTGAGTTTGTTTTGACAGTTTACTAATGTGTTGTCATTTAAAGGGTCCTTAAGAGTTGCGACTTTTGTAGCGCTACAATGGCGCCCAACACTCATGCTAATAGCAGTCATTTATTTTTATTGCCCTTAAATAGATCTTTGTGGTTATGGATATAATTTTAAGATTATAATTTTTTCATGCAACTAGGTATTTAAATTTGTTGTTGTTGAATGCGCCCCATTTATTTTGAATTAATCTACATACATTTCCAAAACTAGACGAAAAATTATAAGTTAACTAGGTAGGAGGCTAATATTTCAGATATTTCTAAATAATGGTGTATTCACCATTATTTAGAAATATCTGAAATATTTATTAATATATTAATCTTGCAATATCTGCCAATTAAATTAAATAATATTTTTTTCTGTATGTTGTACATAGGCACAAGGGCATGCTGTAGTGGAATTAATTACTAGTACCTAGTAATGTCCACTATCACGCACCTATGTATTGTCTAGACTATGACTTACAGGTGTATAATTTATTATCATGTTGTTAGGTTCCCTGTGAGTAGAGCATTCTGAAATTTGCAACCAAGAAATCCGTATGCTACACCCATGGTGCTCGGAAAACTACAAATCCTCAATTAGTTCAAACCACATTTTTGTTGAGGCTTAGAAGGATTTTCCACTGTAGACTTTAATCGATTCTGAATCGTAAACCTAACCTAACCTAACCTAACTCATTTTCTCACAAAATTTGTGGGTTAGACTATTTTGACCTCCAAGGCGACGAAATATCTATCTGGCCCTCCTTTCATTTCTTTTATAGCAGCTGATAGGAACCTTAGTAAATACTACCTACCATAATGAAAGCGTTTTCAGGAATATTCACTAGACCACGGTGAGGTCATACAATTCACTACAATTTAAGCCTAGCATGAGCCAATCCAATTTAACCTCCTGACCCCGAGAGGTATAAATGTATATACACTGTTAATAAATTAAAAAAAAATACTACTGAACTGTTTTATCACTTTGTCAAAGAACAAATCGTTTAAGGGATAGGTACTTTATAAAACTTTAAAGGAATAGCAGGGGTACTCCATAAAACTTTAAATATAGGTATTTTTAAACTATATATTATTATTTTTTTCAATGTCCTACTCATAGCACGCCAGCTGGTGTCAGGAGGTGAATGTTTCTATTAATTAGTATGGCACCACATGTCTGGATGTCTGCGGAGATGAGATGAACATCGATAAAATTATTAACCCCTGCTGGTCATATAAAAAATAAGTAGGTTCATCTTTCACTAGCTGTAGGTATCTCCGCTGCGCTTTAGTTTATTTGCAATACTTGACAATCAAAAGTTAAACTGCAAATGAAATCAATGAGTCCTACTAGTCAATACGAATCAATCAAGCCTATATACACGAGGTAGTCGCTATATATCCTTGACTGCCTTCCGTTTCCATCATCACATCAACTCAGGTCATCATCATATTTTTTTGTTATAAGAACTATATTATGGTTCTAAATTCCATTTGAATGGAAATTAATACCCTTAATTTTACCCTATTTATATTTGAAATTAAAATGGGACCACCTCTGAGGTAAAACGAATACCTAAATAATATTATTCGAACACGTACGAGTATACAGATGAATGAGAACCTTCTCGTTTCATCCAATTCGGTTAAAAATTGTAGCGGCTCGCCAGTATACTTACCTAATTGTAATCTGTTGAATTCACTCTCGGTGCATGATGTTGGCACCAGCAGGTCCAGCAGTATGTGCCTTGGTTTCCATCATTTAGTGAAATTATATTTATATTATAATTATATTATTGTAGGTACGTACAACCCAGACCAGATTTTATGTAGGTCTATAAGCATAAAATTATGTAACTTAATTTGAGACTCAAACGTAGGGCATGTTGTTACTAATTTACGGAAACGATTTTATATGAAAAAGCATAGTATAGTTTTCGCTGTTTTTGAAAACTTTGTGATTTTCGCACTCCAACACAATTCTTTAGTTACATTATTTTTATTTCAGTAACTGTTTAAGGGCATCTAATTAACTTAAAACAAATGAAAGTATATATATCCATGGAAAAGATTGACGTCACATTTTAAGTCATTAAAATATTCAAGTCGCCTTGTCGTGTAGCACGTCTGACGTTTGACTGGTAATTATTAAAGCTGCCACGAGCTTACAGCCTTCAAAACGAAATACCATTTACGAGGCGTCACGAATGCTACCTACAATTATTGCCAGCTCTAATCGACTACTAATTCCTACCTGTTTTCGATTGGCTATGACCCTATGGCCTGTACAACCTGAGTCAATTTCTTCGCTAAGGTCACCGTATAGAGACATCATTCCGCAATTCATGCTCACATTCCATCGATTGCGAATCTAAACCGGTCCGCGTGATGGATCGGTGAAGAAATTGCTAGTACACATTCGCGCGAGATCGAAACGGGTACGTAGGCTGCGGTTATCAGCGTCTGTCATTGGATGAACATTTTTCACGGCAACACAATGGTGGGTTGTGGAGATCGGTGATCGTACGGTAATGAGGCGGGACCACCGCGGCCGCGCATGCGCCGAAGCGAGATCGACGCGATTGTAGAGGGACCACACGCTCAGGTAGCCAGAGCCTCGATTCAGATTGTCATCACGTGATCACGTGATACGGCTAACGAAGCGAGGGAAGCTGTCGCGGAGTAGTCTAGTATACTGCATCATATCACTGACTAAATAAATAGTTCTCGGTCAGCTGTATGTAAAGGAGTAGTAAGATGGTTCACTTGCGTGTCTACTGCCAGTTGAGACTATTTAGATCGCTGTGATCACGTCATATGGCTAACGAAGTAACGAAGCGAGGGGAGCTGTTTCGTATCGCTCGTAGGGGAGTAGTTTAGTATACTGTTTGGTATCACTGACTAACTATGTGTATTTCTCCATGCATCTGTATGTAAAGGAGTAGTAAGATATTTCAGTCAATTTATACACTTACGTGCTTCTCGGTAGAGTTGTTCTTAACTTCCTTGCTCACGTGCAATGAAAAATGTACTACTACCATTGACGTTCCATCTGCATTGAAACTTTTTAAGTTACTGCCAGTTAGTTAGCCGGTTACTGTATAAAACCAGTATTTATATAAACGTTATTTCGCCATAGCCACAGCTAAAACCTATATACAAAGTTGCCTAAGACCTTCGTCAAGCAGGGCGGGTTTCCGGGATAGAATCTGAGTCGCATGCCGCCGCGCCCGCCGCATTCCTCTTGACCACCGGCCGAAGTGGCTACATTCTTACCCGCGCTGGGCAACAAGTTTCTAACTCAGGATTTGTTTTTGGAAACTGAAAATTACGATCACGTATAGCTTTATATAACGTATGTTTGTCTCGAATTCAGATACTTACTTACAATTTAAATTGTGTTGTGGCTTGGAAGAATCCATGCTCGAACAGCTAGCAGGTTATAATTATATGTGATTTGTTGTGATTTTAATTATAATATGACTTTGTCTCCCTGTGCCCTCTTTCACTTGCAATCTGTACTCCAGGCCGAGGAGAATGAATATTGCTTTTTTGAACTGCTATCTAACAAAATAAGCCATTATATTGAAATGGTTATGTACTCAAATTGTTTATGGGTATATAGGTACTAAGGTCAAATACAGTGAAACCTGGATGAATAGGACCTGGAGTGGAAACCACCATATCTGGGTCTCGTGTTGTGTTACCTCTATAATTGAGACGATAACGATGTTTTAAAGATCTCTTGTAAATTATTGAAATCAAACTTTAAATAAAATAATCTCTCTAAGGGCGGATTCGACCAACGTCGAGTAACTTTATACTCACGAGTAAAGTACCAGTTACTCGCGAGTAAGCAGATTTTGCATTCTACCAAACCTGAAACCAAGATAACTAGCTTATCCCAAGAATAAAATGTTATACCGCCAAAATTGACCGTGTAACGAGCTTATCCGAGAGTAATTTTGTAATGGCGGCAGCACATCAGCTGATTAGAAAACCGTCATAATGACATATAAACACATCTGTCAAAACATAAACAAAAGTACGTTAAAAGGCAAAGTCTCAGAATAACAACAGCGAATAAAATATTAAAACATAAACAATTTCATACTTTTATAATCCATTCAAACTAAATTGGCATGTCATTTCTATTGCATGCTTTGAAACGCAGCTATTTTTATTTTAGTTGCATTACAGTTTCGTTCCTCGTTCATTCAATTTAATCATGGTATAACTTGGTAGAATGCAAATGTACTTATCCTAGATATTTACTCGCGTATAATTTTAATTCCGGTATAGTTATTCTCGTGTAACGTGATGTTTGGACGAATTCACCCTTAATAGCAATTGTATATTTGTATATTTCTATAGACCAAGAACAATCTTGTAGGAAAATGTATAATTCCCTTGTGATAATTTAAAAAACGACATACGATTTTTCCTGTTTACAAGAAAACACCCATATCTACAGAATTTTCCATGAGCTAAATAAGAGGTACATAGGTACCTATTTAATTGTTTTTTTTTTCACTTCAAAGCACCTACAGTTTTCTTTGTACAATAAATATAGGTTTGATTTTAATCATAGGTAATATCTCGATTCTTCAGACTCAGCCTCTTCTAATCATGATAATAAAGTAACCAATAACCAATAACTACAATAATCTACACATTCCATTCCAACGCCACATTTTCTAGTTATGACTATCAATTGAAATCTCGTGTATATGGAAGAATCTTCTTCTTCTTCCTTGCCTTATCCTTATTTATTTGTGTATATGGAAGAATATGAAATTAAAATTACTTGCTGCGGTTCTTGTACAATATTGTCAGGAGTACGAATACACTAGTATAGGGTCATCAAATATGCGCGTAGAAGATTGTCCACAGTAACGAATAAAAACAAACCAAGTTGCAGCTCGCAATTAATCACAACAAAAAAGGAAGCTCAGGCTTGTACACGAATAATTATTATGCACATTAATTAACACACCTTGCCATGAGAGGTTGGACTACTCTACACCTACTCTTCACAGGTTAAAGCTCTATATTCTAGGTGATATGGTGTATTTTTGTATGGATCGGGCGTTTTAATAGGCTAGTGTAGTCATAAATAAATTTTACATGGTCAGCAACGCGTGTGGCTTGGCACGCAATCGCTACCTCCTACATTATGTTATGAATGACGCATTATTGCAATTAAAGTAGATATTGTAAATCCGTCCATCGTAGGTAAAGCAATGAGTACATAGTAATAACTGTGTAAGATATATTCCCAGAAGCGAGCTGATGTAAGATGGTGATGTTGAAATAGTTTTTTTGGAATCCTCAACATATTTATTCATTGTATCTTCAATCCATATATACCAAATATTTATTATGATTATTTTGTCTACAGCAAATGGCACCTACCAACCTGGAATGGAGCCGAAGCGGCAGCGAACAGCGTACACCCGGCACCAAATACTAGAGCTCGAGAAGGAATTCCACTACAACCGATACCTTACAAGAAGAAGACGGATAGAGATCGCACACACGCTAGTCCTCTCAGAGAGACAGATCAAGATCTGGTTCCAGAACAGACGGATGAAGTGGAAGAAGGACAACAAGCTACCAAACACGAAGAACGTGAGAAGAAAAACGAACCCGGCCGGAGTCACCACCACCAGCACCAAGGGAGCACCAAAGAGTAGAAGTAAGAACACAAACAACAACGACAAGAAGAAGTCTAACAACAACGGCAGGCCGGACAGTATAGAGAACGTGACGGATAATATAATGAATGATCTGCAGTGCGTGGGCCAGCAGGGGCTGGGCCACGAGCAGGCGCTGAGCCCGATGGCCCACGGTGGGGGGCTGGCGCTGACGCAGCACCACCTGCACATGATGGGCATGCAGGGCATGGACCCCGCGCTGGCCGCCAGCCTCGCGGCGCACGGCGCGCCCGCCCCCTGTGGCACTCTGCCCACCAACCAACCCGTCATCAAATCAGACTACGGTCTCACCGCCTTATAATCTTTAAATAACGTTGCAAACTGTAAAGAAAAACTATATTTTCTCTATGAATAAAATTAACGTACTTGTTTGTAAGTAAACTGATTTCACCATTCCTTTGTGTCGATAATAAATTGTAATAAAGTGATTGTAAGATTTTTAGTTGTTTAAGGTACCTATTTGTCTAATGTAATTTTTAGGTTAACGAGTCATGAAGAATGTTTGGATAGGTAAGTGGAAACTTTACAATGTCAAAAGTGTGATTAATATTATTATTTTAGTGTATGATTGTCTGAGTGTTCAATGCAGGAAACATTTTACATTAAGTCATTGTCATTTAAAAACTTATGATTGTCCTTAGCAGTTAATTCTATAAATTATTTTAACTAAGGTTTAAGTTACCGCCCTGTTGTTCATAAATTGTGTTATACCTAGATGAAAATCACATTAATGTAATTTATGTTCACACAACACTATTGTAGAGACTTGTGATGTAGACAATGACTTAGGTTATAAAATGTGAAGTATTAAAGTAAAAATAAAATTGTTTTGTAACTAAACATAGAAGACCTGTGAATATGAAACCAATACATTATAGTAAAGAAATAACATGATATTTTTTATTATTCGATATCATAACCTTGCGACATTCGTATCGATCGAAATGAAAGCAAAATCGTAATGTATTCTTTAATGCGAGATGATCAATCACTGTCGTGGTCTCATTGTGTGGCCGGCGGCTGTCGGCGCGGCCCAGTCGCCGGACACTACAACACACTGTTTTATCATCTCAGTATAAAACCTCCTCTCTCCATAATACAGAAGTGTAAACTTCGACTCAGCCTGATAAAATGCAAACTCTTTAGTCATGTCTTAGATAAACATGTCCGACGGCGTGTGGTTTTTTGCATGACGCAGATGATAACGATACGACTGCTTTGTCTTGCAAAAAGTCACAAATTTGTTTGACTCATAAATTTTGCAGCGAATCTCTTGTTTGTTTGCAAAAGATTTGCGCTGACGCCTGAGGATTGCAACAATACTTAACAGTTTTTGTAAATTGGCGTCAAAGAGTTAAGATTTTGATTTTTTTCTACGCTAAAAGGGTTATTGTTTAATGATTTGTATGCAAATAATAAGATTTGCTACCGTCTGCAGTTGACAAGTGTATTGTTTGTACTTTAGTCAAAGTTAGCCGCTAGTGAAGAATGTTCAGAGTCATAGATAGGGCGGTCCCTGGAGAGCCTTTTGTCAGAAATATGATCAGGATCGACGGTAGGGCTTACGGTAGCACTTGTTTTGTAAAAAAAAAGGTTTCTGTTCAAAGTATTAGTTAATTTTAAATATCATTGTCGGCTTAAAGTTATAGACAACTTAGAACAACATACTACATATATTAGTATATTTAAAGAATAGGTACACTAAAGTTGCAATTAAGAATTTATCTAAGTGACAAAAGCAAGAACTACACGAGTATAATTATGTGATCAAGTTAATCATAGGTACCTATATCCTAACGTCTACTCTAGTCTACCTATGAGTACATTTTATCGTGGCACAAAATCAATAGTTCGTTTAATAAAAGATTATGCAGCAAATGCCGTATTGACATTTCAGTAGAACAAAGCCGGGGCGTCACGCTCGCCTTACCCCATTCATCATATTCGGGGGTAAGGGCTTATGTTATAAAAGAGGAGGGGGCAATGTATGAGACTTTCCTCTTTCCAAAAATTGTGTAATAGACAAGTTACTTAGGTACCATGTGAAAGGTTATTAACGTATACGAGGCTATACATATAGTAATAGTAGATTCAAAAATGCTGGTTTTGGTTTTCTAAGCTCTAAGCCATTATAAAGTAAAGTCAGAGTAAAAATAATAATAATAATACCGGCAAGTAAGCCAGCGTAACAAAATTTAATAACAAATAGGTACAGTAACTAAAAAAATACCCCGTAGCCAGTAAAGATCGCATCACCTTTGACGGTAATGAATATCACTCAGCAAAACTGGGAAGAATGGGCAGTAGCGGTTAACTAAAAGGTTTGGTCAATCTTCCACCTCTGCAGGAGGGTCCCTGGAGACGTTGGCAGCAGTCGGAGAGAAGGTAAGTAATAGGAAGTGTTTGAGGCAACGCGACGAGACAGTGACTTGCAGGAATGAAAGGAACGATGAGGTTTGATGTTGCGATTTTCGTAAGTTTTGGCTTGTGTGAAGTATTGGTAAGGTATTTATGAAGTTTTTTAATACTAGCTGCTGTACTAAGAGACGTCAGTTAAACGACATAAGAGTTAATTTTTAAGTTACCATAAAATTTTATAAATGTGTCTGAGTTCGGCAGTGATTTTTATTAAAACCATGATTAGCGGAACAGCAGCTATTAGAAACAACTTTATATAAGGTTTTTTTTTTAACTGTACGTCTAGAATAACTTGGTAGTTAGGTGGCGAGCTTTTTAGCATAGGAAACTTAAATTGAATGACGTCCCTAGAGACTGCGTAGATATTGGCTGACTTTTTCCTTAGCTCGTTAGATATACAGAATAAATTATTATGAGTAAACAACCCAAAAGCCGGTTGATTTACGATGTATTAACATTGCTAAGTACTAAGCATAAACTGGAGGAAGTTAGCTTAGTGCATTTACACGATAGAAGAAGAAGAAGAAGAAGAACATTGCTAAAGTTTCATCGACATCCGTTCAGTATTTGCATGAAAGAGTAACATGGTTTACATTTATAATAAGTGACATTGACTCTGAAGATTTCCATCATTAAATTAAAATTATGGCGCTAAGACAGTAAGATATACACACCTAATTTACTTCAGTAGTTTCAAGAGATAAAGAAGGTCTCCTGAATTTATAACAACTAAACAGTTTAATACCTACTTAGAAATTGAATTACTAACAAAATATACACTCCGTGGTAGCATTACCTATTCAAAACAAATATAACAGCTCAAGCAATATGTCCGACGCAGCAACCATCTTAGCTCCCATGCAATGCCTTACAAGCAGGGGCCGCTCCCTATGTGATGTCATATAGGTAACGTGCAAACTTACATGACAACTCAAAACAATCCCTCATACTGAAGCTATAAGACTGCAACTGGCTTGGATATCGCGACGGTTTTCCCTATATGTAATCTGGAAGGGTGGCTCAAGTCATCGCAAGATGTAATCCATACTCGAGTTGATTTAGAAGCTGAAGAAATACGTGAGTGAGATGATAACAATAATACGGGAATAACAATTCTTTTTATTGGAGGACTTTTGATCGGTTCATTATTCGATTATATTGTTAGTTACTTGAAAAGGGTTTATGTTGGGAAAAGGGGACTTGCTATAGTGCTTATTGATAGATTAATTTCTTAGGATTTTATTAATAAATGTACTTGATAGAATAAGATAGCAATAGGTATTATTGGTATATTGCTGTAAATCTTATATATAAAATAATATAAGTATACCTGAACGTATAACTTATATTGCTTTTTAAGTAAATAAGTCATCAGCTCTTTTATTATCTTCCAACTACTTATAATTTCGTGAAAAAATACAGTTGTTATATAAATGACTAAAATGCTACCTAAAGTGTTACACAGGAAATAATAAAATCAATAATAAATCACACTTCTATCACTTCAATAGTCGTTACTTCAGTCAAAGTAAATATTAGAAGACCTTTTTCATATCTTTTGCACAAAACTTCGACGCAAGCTGAACTCCGCCATATACGATATACCATCCGAGAATCCGAGTGTCTATTCCTACATACCACGCACATACACACACGCATAGATATAGGCATGTATAGAGTCGGTAGTCAGTCGGGCAAGCTTTTGTACCGAGGGTACGTGAGCAGTCTTGATGTGTGTGTTGATTTGCCGACGCCCCGATGTGGCCCCACAGAGCTACAGTGCAGTATAGAGGTGCCATTGACATATTATTTATATTTCTTACAAACATACTTTTAGATGCATTATTGCGATTTTGATAAAATTAACGTTTTGAAGTTCAAATAGTTGAGGTTTTCATATGGGATACCGTATCATAAATCTAACTCTTTTTGCGATGATGTAAAAAAGTATAGGCATGAGGAAAACTTTTCATAACTGTCTAACACATTTATTGCTTTAAGTAGATTACCTTTAGGTATACTTTGTCACTATACCTTGTTTCACGGGAAATCCTTCTGACAGGACTCTTTTTACATTCGATTAAGAAGGGAATAGGGGCAAGAATTCGAATAAGGGTGGTTTTTGTTTGTATCATATGGTGGTTTTTGTTTGTATCATATGTCCCCGTGATACAAGGTACCTATAATTGATAATTTGGTAAGTACGGTCTTTACATGGACCAAAATAAGGTAGCAGATTTCTATTAAACCATTGAGGGTCTAAAGCTATTGATTGATTTAATTTAAGTATATATATTTAAAAAACTAAATCATTGCAATTTATTTATACTTACCGTAAATTGCATAAAAATTATCCAACTCTAGACATTGCAAGCTCTACAATCAGCTGTCATCCGTTCAGTTCCAAAGACACTCACACACGGACATCGCGTATAGCACGACACACACACATGCAAGCGAGGGGTGCGCCGTCGACAGGGAGGCATGGAGACCACTGTATTAAGTTCCTTTCTTTCCACTAAAATAATTTTAGGGGATGGCTTTAGTTTGAAATATTTTTCTTTTTTCAACATTCGGGAGGGGTTCGATGTTTAATTTGAGAAATGGCCGTATTCGGAGGGTGCATTTGCGAGTGGTTTGAGAGGTCTCGGGGCCTTTTCAAAACATGTGCTTGATAATATTGTTATTCCTTTTTTAGTTAGGTAAAATAAGAAAATACTTTCCAAAAATTAGGATACTCCGCTAAGTTGTCTGTTGAATAAAAAAAAATATAATAATTTCCAAGCTATTTCTTTTTTTGGAAACGGTCGATAACATAATTGTATTATTATGCTCAAAATATCTTTCGCTGAAATATTTTTAATCAAAGTTTTTACCTGATATCCGCCGGGGGCGAGCATGGCCGCGGCTTTAACCGACCTGTCAATCTTTGAAGGATTAAAAAAACTTATTTTTTGAGTATTACCAAGGATCAGGAGGTGGCCATGGAATGAGGGCTTAATTTTTTTTATCCGGTTATATGATTATAGGGATGTGGAAGATAAGATTTTGACGAAGGTTGATCGGCTCGGTGGGAAACTTTGGGCTATGTAAAAGGGTATATTGTTTGGGATATATAAAGCTACCTACCTGGGATAAACATCTGTCTTTTCCGGAGTGTGGGATGAAAATAATATGAAACCGAAACTATTCTCCCTTCCACTTCCAATTCTATGCATTTCATTCTTTGGAATATCCAAAGAGAAGCAGACCCACTCAGATGTATGCATTATAAGATTTATAAGTATTAATAAGGATAAAAATAATCAAACAAAACAAATTTTATTGATACCATAATTAACTAGGTACCTATACAATTTTATAACTGAAACCCCTATCCAAGTTGAACTTTCACACTTACTCCTTGAGCTTAAAGTTCAAAATAATTTTAGTCTAACATTTTATACACATCAGCAGGTGTTCGCTAAAAGTTGCTGAGTCACGCCGGTGGCTCCGGTAGTTAGAGGTAGCGGGTTCGAGTCCCGGCCGATCACGATTTACATGTCACTCGCGCCGATAGCATCGTTACTGTTACTAGCTTGTATTATAGGAAGGGTTCGATGCAAATAAGGCGCTTACATTTTTTATATCTCTACAATTTATGATAATAAGTGTTCCCCGCGAGCTTCGCATAGCCTTAAAAAGTTTCCTCGTGGAAATTGCAGCATAAATGTAGCCTGTAAATGTATACAGTTAATGATTAAAGAAAGATTATTGTAAAAGTTTCGTTTCGTAAAAGTTCAAATCAAAACCGTTTCAACATCTTTTCAGTAGTAGTTAAAGAGTAACAAATAAACACACTCACAAAAGGTTTTTCGGTGCACTTGATTTTCCTGAAAGAATTCCGAGGAGCAAATTTCCATATTTTTTTCCATGAAAGTGCAACGAACATCCGTACTAACAATTTTCACGTTTATAATATTAGTTGGAATCTGCTGGTTCAAGTATACCTAGGTATAGTTCTGTAGTATAGCAAGCCGCGGTGGCACAGCTTGTCAATTTTACTCTACTCGTCGCCGGTATCCGTGATGAAGACGGACATTCCAATTGGCTTCAATAACATCGAGCATGTTATCCACACGCCACTCCCTAATATAGAACGGTGGAACGCAACAGCGTCGGAATTGGTTATGTTTATCAAATTTTATATTTTAGTACAATATTCTTACGGTGAAGAAAAACGCCGTGAGGAAACCTGCACATCTAGATTCTAGATTCTAGATGTGTACCCTTAAGTACATTGTGCTCATTCAAAATCGGCGATACGGCTCGCGACCTATCACGAGATACTTTGCGGATTACAGTCTTGAGCATATACTACTATATGTAAGTATATTTTATTTTAGTTGCAGATAAGAGGGACAGGCTGAGGTGGAGGTGTTGTAAGGTCTTGGATGATGAGGCTTTCACTGCGCAGAAGAAAAGACAAAAGGCCGGACCTAAGGTGTAGAGTATAAAATTCATCGGCTTTACACTAAGGATAGATCATGTAATTTTTTTGCATGTGTGCCATTTCAAGTTAAATAGAAGCTTTTAATTTGGTAAATACCTACTGTGCTATCGCTTTGGCCAAATTTCCTATACGATGTAGTTTACAAGCATCTCAATAATGGGATCATTACGAGGTTTCATTCAATTTGTGTTGCAACACTTTCTTTCTGAAAGTCATGCTATAAAGTATTTGTCTTCATTTCATTGACGTCTTAATGCTGGTTATACTGCGATGGTGATGCATTCAGAAGTCTCACATAGTCAGTAATATTTTATACTATAGAATATGGTACCTAGCTTAAATCATTATTCCATAGGTTATTTAGTGTAATATATTTATAAAATTCTAGTTAAGTACAATACTTTGATGATTGATATACTTAAGTTTTTATTTCTTGCAGTAGTATAGCAAATTACAAAATTGCATTGTGTAACGGAACATAGTCCGTCCGTAGCAGGCTTATACATTATGTATAGATTGGCGAAATTTTTATTATAAGCAAAATAAGACTATACGCTGGTTGGAAAACACAACCATACCGCGATGTAGAAATGCCACACTAGTGCCATCTAATGGATTAGACTCGATGATGCATTTCCTTATATGGTGAATTGGTAATGTTCGGGGGCTGTTGTGTCGTTCGAATCGACAGAAACCTAGAATAAGTACAAGTCTTATTGTTGACGCTTAGAGTTTAAAGAGATATCATACTAGATTCGGTTATATTATGATTCAACCGTTTATACGGCTCTGTTAATTATTGTTTGATTATTGAAATGAATGACGCCATAGTGATAAGTTATTATTATGAGGATCAAATTTGCACAACACTAATTTACGCGACACTTTACGTACTACGCCTCCTTGACGCTCAACTGAGTATCTTTTAGTTCTAATTAATCGAATCAGGACTTGAAATTAGTAAATACTAGTTAAATAATAATAATATTAATTATCAATAATTATAGAACAATAGTCCATCGGTTTATTACCTTAAAAATATTTAATAGTTGTGTTATTGTCTAGCTCAGTGGCGCCACCTGTAGTCTAGGATCTGAGGGATGGGGTTGAATCGATAAAGTTCGATGGATGAACCGGGAAAAAAAAGAAAAAGGGAGTCGATGGTCAGGAGAGGCTATAAATTGATTTCGGGAAGAAAACTCGCCCTTGGTCTTCCCGCGGGATTTCGTGTGATAACATCAAGCCTTTGCATTTTAGAGTTTTATTTAAAGGGAAAAGGGGATAGAGAATGTATTTTTATAAGTGTGTGGATACGGTGGATTGGAGCTTCGACCAGCCGGCGGCGGCGCAACAAGGAACCTCAGCTAAGTGTCGATTGGATTTTATAATAACCACTATTTCGAGGTATCACAGCATATTATTATCTATATTCCACTCCATTCATAATATCAAAATATCTATTTATTTTGTTCTGGTTTCAAAATTCGAATATTTCCATAACCTAAAATCCACTTGTTCCCCATTATTAATTGTTCAGCATCTTGGCCATTTTGAAATTGAAGGCTGCTAGGGTACCTAGGTTTATTAGGAGAGACCCAAGGAAACCACCCTTTACTTCATCAATCGGCCTTAAAGATTCTATCACATAAAACAATCAATTTACAAGCATAAGTACATTCGACTATGGGAAAATTACCCCACTTGTTTCATCAAGCTATGTTTGTTTACCTGGAAGGAATAAACTTAGTTACTTATATCAATATAGTACAGATATTGAATAGTATGTTCTATTGAGATGATGGCTAATGAGTCAAGTATTTAAGTATGTTACTTTTACTCACAGCAATCTATCTACCTGAAATTGTTTCACCCAGCAGTCTTTGCATACCCAGTAAAGAACAGTAATTAGCATAATACAGACCATTAGGTGTACCTATGTTTCATTGTGGTGGATCATAACCTATGTTCCAACATATTTGGTTTACAACCTTACTAGGCTTGCACAACAATCTGAATAAGTACCTAAGTAATAATAATGGATGATTCATCAGATATATAACATAATTATGTGGAATCCTATTCAGTGATAAGTGCTTGCAATTTAAGTAAATCTATTAGGTAACATATTAGATCATTCTGAAATTGTTTAGGTTACAAGAAGATTCATATTCCTAGGTAGTCGGTACTTATTTACTTATCTCCTGAGATACACTATATAAACTTATTTCTACCAACTCCATCTAGTTCTCATGTAAGCATGTACTTATCTATTCAGTCTTGAAACCAGAATGAAGAATATGCTTCAGGTTATTCATATTAAGCTATGAATCTATTTAGCAAAATTATATTCTTATTTGAATCAGCATTCCTATTTAGTACTTAAGTAATTTAAAATCTACAGCTAGCTCAACCTACTTTGATTCTCTAAGAGTGGTTATTATAAACATTACTTATTACTTGTATTCTTAATATTTGAAATGATTTTAAACATTTTTCCACCGGGATGAAAATTGGTCGGACCATATTTTCATAAAATACTATGTTTCTACTTGAATAATTATTGTGTGTACTTGTGTGATTCACTAGTTTAATGATTCTCTATGGTTTTATTATGGGTTTAGCTACACTTGGTAAATTCAGGTATTTGAAGTATTGTTTATCATAAAAGAAAAAACCATACTTAACAATTAGGCAGCAACAAAACCAACAAACATTTAAGTGTTGTATTGTTTGCAAAATAAATCTACTTTCAAAACATTAGTTCAGAACTAAGAAACCCAGATTCTTAATTTATACTTACTTACTAGGTACTTGATACTAGGAACATTGTGTAAAATGTGGGGTTGTATAAAATGCATTTCATCTTCAAACCACTTAGATGCTAAGCAGTTAGGTTTAGACTGTGGGAGAGTAGGTTATTGAATTGAAAACATGCTATCCTTTTGTATCTCATGTGTGGTGAATGTTATTGATGTATAGTTAGTGGATCTAGGCCTCTTACTCATTGATGTGATAGATATGATTTTGGTATTTACTTACCCACCTAAGTATGTAAAGTTTGCTTTATTGGAATTCAATAGGTATTTACTTCAGTACCTCAATTACTAGTTATGTATCAGAAAACAGAATAGAATTCATGTAATTTAGTAAGTATTCCTTTTATTCAATGGTTATATTGGCCATAACTTGTACCTGACTGACTGTGACTAAGACAATTCTTATATATTCAGCAAGTTAATGATAATTTATAATACTTAAAAACCTGCATTATACCCTTTTATTAATATAAATAAAGATTGATTTTGCTTTGGAAAAGATGTTAAGAATATTAAACAAAATTAATAAATAATAGGGTCAATGAGTCAGTTGCCGACCTAGTTGAGCACCAACTTTACTTTTACTAAAGTGATCTACTTGTCTGATTAAATAAAATAAATACCTTCAATTAGATACTTATACCCGTAGGGTCAATGTGTTGGATGGCGGCCATAGGAGCACTAACACTATTTTAAGTTAACTGAAATATTTGGAAAAGATAAAATAAATATTTCCATAGTGAATATTCATGCAATTTTACTTTTGAAGGTTAAATGGATATCATTGGCTATATATTATTGACTGTGACCATGACAACTTTTACATATGAAGTGATTAGTAATAATTTATTATACTTATTATCCTCCTTTAATTCTGCTAATATTAATAATTATTGATTTGGGTTTGGATAAGATGTTGATAATATTAAACAAAATTTATAATTAGGGTCATTGAGGCGATTGGCGACCGTAAGAGTTTCAACTGTATTCTATTCTAAATAAAATTTACTAAGTTTGGAATAAGATAGGAAAATATTTTCATAGTACATGAGTTACTTACTACCGATAAATAAATTGAAATGACTTCTTATCAGCTTGGGTAAAGGAAAGCAGTTGCTGAATTGGATTCTTCTTACAAACTGACCAATATACATACCATATACAGGAGGAGATGATGACAGTTAGTTATTAATAAGTAATGTTGAGCTTGACTGTGATGAAGTTAATTAGAGGCAGGGAAACCACCTCGAACAACTTGTAGGTACCATGGTAGACACAAGCCAGCATCGATAAAATATTAATTGTCACATAACTCTGAGATCTACAATATAGAGATACATTTGAGTGATTGCTCTTGACACAAGCTGAAATGGGAGATAGTAATTATATTCTAATTATGTCCATTATTGGAAGACATTGTACTGTGACGATACACATGAGTAGACTCAGGAAATATCCGTGTCGAATAAATGTATAAGTAGACTCAGGGAATATCCGTGTCGAAAATACAAGAGTAGGCTCAGGAAATATCCGTGCCGAATAACTATTACACATTATGGATACATAAGATATCCGTGCCAAATAACTATTACACATTATTAAGTAGACTCAGGAAATATCCGTGTCGAATAAATGTATAAGTAGACTCAGGGAATATCCGTGTCGAAAATACAAGAGTAGGCTCAGGAACTATCCGTGCCGAATAACTATTACATATTATGGATACAGAAGTAGGCTCAGGAACTATCCGTGCCGAATAACTATTACACATTATTAAGTAGACTCAGGAAATATCCGTGTCGAATAAATGCATAAGTAGACTCAGGAAATATCCGTGTCGAATAAATGCTTAAGTAGGCTCAGGAGATATCCGTGCCGAATTGTGAAGCTGAATAAAATATTATTAACATCATCTGGATCCCAATCAATAGATCCTTTCCTAGGGACTGACTGACAAAAAAAAAACAGTTTGAATAGAGCCAGTGGGCTAGAGAAGGTAGATGGGTCTGGTGGACGGATCTGGTCGTCCTTCATAGGGTGTGCGAGGCGGGGCGCACCTTCTATTCAAATTAAAAACCCTTTTTTATATATATATATAATATATATTTTTAAATCACTCTCAATTATGTATATTTTTTAAGAAATAACTATTGCTTGAGCTTTGTTCTGTTGTCCTAAAAATTAGATAAACTAGGGATTATGAACTAGGGTTCTAGGGATTAGTGCTAGGGTAGGGATTCTCTCAACCTCCTAAAAGAACTTGAGTTACTTCGGCAATGTAGAGTCCTAACCGCTAGACTAGACGATCACGTATTGGCCAAACGAATAATGCAAAACACGTATACCGTTACAAGACTTCTCTTCAGTTCCGTTTCAGTTTAGTTAGGGCGAAAAATACGTCTCAAATAGGTAGGTTAGAGTCCGAAGCGTCACTACAGGGGGGGGTATATTACAATTGATATGCCGTAGACCAGGATAGGGTGATCAGAATTATTAGAAACAGCATCGGGTTATTAGGAACGTTATTTTATTTGTGTTTTGCATTATTCAAAAACTTAAAAGGCTTTTAGCCTACAATTGTTGCCGTGAAACGGAAGGAGATTGAGAGAAAACAAAAAAAAAAAAAAACAAATAAAAAAAATAATAATATAATGTGTACACTTAGGTAATACATTTTGTTTGAACCATTTAAAAGGTCAATAACTGGTAACTTTACCCTTTAAAAAAAAAAAAAAAACTTAGCATAATATTTGTATACTTGTATACATTTTGCTTGAAACATTTGAAGTGCCGATATGTGGTACTTTTACCCTACTGTATACAAATTTGTTGCATTCAAACTTAGTGTGCTTAAAATACGTGTAGGTTGCCTTCAAATGCATTAGTAAAACAATCAAATAGGTTATAGGTAGCGTCCTGTCATTATTATTTTGGTAAAGACATGACATTGTGATTTAGAAGCTGCGCACACTTTACATGGTTCATTTATACCGATCTTACCATGGTGCACTTGAAACTGGTAGGTTTGGCGCATGGATGTTGTGTCATTTTCTGTAATTATTTCATTATATTAATAAAGGAAAAGGGGTATAGTAAAATAAAGTAGGTACCTACTAAGTAAACGAGAATAAACTAGTAAGGTCAAAGACCGTTCGAAGTTAGCGTGGTAGGTAGCTATAACTAACAGATGTTTTGGTGAATGCAAACTTTAGTAAGTACCTAAGTACTTGTTTACCTATTTAATTTTTTCTACGACTACGATTGTCTAGGGAATAGATTTTTTGTTATTTATACATACATATACACATATTATAGGTAGATAGTAGACACATTTTAATAAGTGTCAGTTTCACAGCGGCGGATGAGATATATCTACTCATGGCAAATTTATTTTGATTGTGTGCATCCGATTTTAGGTTTAATTCCAAGTGTACTGTCTGTCTACTGTTATTTTATACTTCTACTTACCTTTAAATAAAAGGAAAATAAGGATACAACAGGAAGAAGTTAGCTAGCTGTATTTGATGTTCGAACCTGATTACCTGTAGATATCAATGATTAATTGCAGTTCAAGAGTCTTAACACAGGTGGCGCTGGTATACATATTAAAATATTTTGCATTGTATAATTTTCTTACTCATTTATTTAGGTAGTCCGTTATGTGGGTTTAATTAAACCATAAAGGAAGAGTGTTGTTATAGGTTTGGTGTATGTTTATATGCTGATATTTATACTTTCAACGCTAGAGAAAGGGGTGTAATGAGAATTAGTTATGTATGACAAATAAATTTTGCCAGCATAGAAAAGATAGGATTAGTGTTGGGTCTTATGTCAAGGTGACTTTTACCCACGATAGAAGGGGATTGGTGTCATGAATTTGGTATGGATGTAGGTGAGTTCTAGGTACCTGACGTGTAGGTACCTTACGGACAAAGGAAAGGGCTGTTATAAGTTAGCGAATATTATTGTTATGAGTTTTGTGGATTTTAGTAATAGTATATTCAGCTTTCGTGGGGTTAACTGAATATGTATATAGTTACCGCATTCGTGTCGACAAAATTAAAGACTGTTTTGTACAGGTTCAATGACCTTCATATATGTACCTATTTAATTAGGCAATGATAGGTAATGTTACTTCTTATTATAATGTCAGTGACAAACAGCTGTCCAGCTCCAGTGATTGTCACTAAGGTGTTTGTCACCGTGGTTAAAAGATTATGTAGTGGGATCAGTTGTCGGTGGCTGTTTGCCGATGCCGGAGGCACTGTTCGTGTGTTGGGTACAGTGGATATGTCACTCCTTTCGTTGTACCTACTTCAATGGCATGTATGTAGTAGGTATGCGTTTTGCTAATACGCAGGTATAGGTAATTAGGTATATAATTGGAACTAGGAGGGGGAAATCGATACCTAGCATGTGGAGAAAGAGAGGTTATGATATTATGATCTTATGTTTCTACATGTATGTAAATACTTAGCTGGCTACACTACCGAATGTTGTGGTGGATAGTGACCTTGACTACTGTCTCGAGTTCGATCCTCGGGTTTTTGGTGTTCAATGTGTGTTGTGGTGTTAAATTTATGTGCATGGAGATTGTGGAGGTGGCTCTCTGTTGTTGGGGAATTGGAGGAGGTTCGTGTCCTGCAGTGTATACCTAAATACAGGCTGCGCGTGAGTGCGTGCTAGCTACATATAGTATAGGTACTGGATTGCTAATTGCGTGTAGGTGCGATTGAGTATGGATTGATATTGTGAATAATGTGCACGACATTAGGGATATTATGAGATAGAGGAATGATAAGATTACGGTGTAAATAAAATGAGCTAGTGAAGGAAACTATGTTCGTATTTACATACTTACTTATATCTGATTTTATCAATGTGTTAAATTAGGGTGGCTTGGGTTCATCATCATCATCGGCCGTAACATCATTAGATTAAAAGTTACACACAAATAGGTATTCATAGGGTTACTTCAATGTCGTCATCACATATAGGGGGTGTTTAGAACTGTTCCCAGGAGAGGAAGCTGGAAGGCATAAGATAGTGGGGGTGAGCCTAGTGAATGTATGTTACAGTTCTTTAAAAATAGCTTGATTAGAATGACAGCTGTCAAATCCATACATTTTATTTGTCACTTCTTCGCTTTCAAGGAAACCCAACTTTATTTAGCAGGCATAAGTCAAAGTCAAAGTCAAATGGTTTCATCATCAGCCAATAATCGTCCACTGCTGGACATAGGCCTCTCCCAAGGAGCGCCACAACACTCGGTCCTCGGCCTTCCTCATCCAACCACTACCCGCCACCCGCCTAGGGTCGTCGGTCCGGCGGGCAGGAGGGCGTCCCACGCTGCGTTTGCCTGTTCGTGGTCTCCACTTGAGAACTCGTCTACCCCAACGGTTATCGGTTCTTCGGCAGATATGACCAGCCCACTGCCACTTCAGCTTGCATATTTTGACAGCTATGTCGGTAATCAAATGGTTTAGTCGACGTAAAACTTTACAATTATTTGTCGATAGTCATCTACCAGGAAGATCTATCAATCAAACGTGGTATATTTTAAAGGGCTCATGCTATATTTTATAAACTATAATATGTGTATTAGATTATAATGATGTGTTAGATTATGATGGCCAAGATTCATAATCATCGGCGGTTCAACATAATATTAGGTAAATGTCACAGAATAGGTATCCTTAGGGCTGCTCCGATTTTATAATCATCATCATCAGTAGGGGGTGTTTACGAATAGGTGACATAAGAGAGTGGGGGTGTGTCTTAAAATTAGTAAATATGGTTTAAAAATGTAGGAATGTTTATGAATGAGAGTGTAGTGAGGTGATTGAATTGAGTCAATCAATACTATAAAATAGGAAAGACGGTTGTGATGTGAATGTGGGTTAAGTATTGTTCTGTTGTTACACACGTGGGGGTGAGAGTATTCATCTACAGAAATAGATAAGAGCTTAGGTTATTTGACAATTTGAATGCATTTTAAATTTGACTGTCTTGGAGTGAACGAATGTGCCTAACTTACCTAAGTATTTCATCAACATAGATAAATATTTTAGAGTTGTTTAATTTTGGGGGTGATACACCATTTAAATCATTGGTACTCAACCTTTTTTATGTAAGGGCCACAAACACGTTTAAGTCATGGTACGCGGGCCGCAGGTTGAGTATAGCTGATTTAAATTCTCATTGCACTCCTTTAAATAACTAATTGATTTTGTAAAGGATTTTGGGTTAAACTAAAAATTATGGATTGGAATAGGATTATTGTTATTATGATTAGTGATTAGGAGAGTGGATAAATTCTTAAATCAAGGGGGTGTGTTGTGTACTTACACAAGAGGGATAGTAAATAAGTTTCTACTTGGATTTAAGTTTAGGTACAGGTTATCTGAAGGTACAGTGATGATGGTCACACCGTGTAACCGTGTCATTTATTCATTGGCCCTGTAAATTTTATACTTTTGGGCGCGCTAATGTCGGTGACTATACTTTGGTATGGTAATGAAATGGAATGTAGTTTTGGAGTACTTCTTCCTATACTTAATAACTTTACCGTGATAGATTACATTTTATAATATATATTTTTTTTTTGTGAAGGTGATAAGTGATGGGTTTTAAATTCATACCTACTGCTGAACAATTCGGATAAACTACTGATAGGCATATAAGACATTTGCCGAGCTTCTATAAGGGGCTATCAAATGAGTTATCTAGTAGCATTGCTTATTGGATAATGATATCTTTGTCGTTTTTATTGTCTCGACCGACTAAGACTTTCTGCGATGGTCTACAGTGCGGGCTTTCAACGATCTCATATTTGAGAAGGGAATTGTGTGACTTTGGATCTAACTCAAATATTTTTCATTAATGAGTTATTATTGATTTGCATAAATCACAAAGACATTGAGGAGGAACTAATTTAAATGTCACTCAATGCGCCGATCGTTCTAAGAAAGTACTGTGAGACATATAGAGCGTCTGGTGAGCTTCTATAAGGGGGCTATCAGATGAGTTATTCATTAGGCTAAAAATACAAGCCTCTTGAATAATGATACTTTTGTCGCCTTCGCGGGAGTGCTGGTTTGGTGGGGCGATATTAATCTGCAGTGGGGGATTCGAAGTTGTTCCGTGTTCGAGGTAGCGAAGGGCACAACGACTGTTATCTCGAATACTTTGTTTACGCTTACCACTGGTTACAATTTTAGTGTGCCGTAATTTATTAATTAATATTTACGTAACTACCTAAGCTATAATTAAGAAGTACTTCCAGAGATGCATTTCTTTTCGTTAAAAGTTTCGTTCAGTTATTTGTTTTTCTTATAAACTTTTATCCTGTTGTCACTATAGCTTACAGGTTTACATAAAGCTAGGTAGGTTTAGTAAATGCTGAAGGTGATAAGACCCAGGGATTCTTAAATTTACCTTACAAAATTCTGTTGATAAAAGTGTTGTGAAGGTGTTGAAGTGGAGTTAATCCAAAAGTAGAAAAGTAAAACGATACGGGTAAACCACTGATAGGCACATAGGGCATTTGGTGAGCTTCTATAAGGGGGCTATCGAATGAGTTGTTCAACAGGACTACTGATAGTGTAAGCCTATTGGATAATGATACCTGTGTCGTAGATGGTGTCTGCTTGACTGGACATTCGGTGAGGATCTACAGTGAGGGCTCTAATCGATCACATATTTGAGAGGGGATATGGGTCTCAACTCAAGTATTTAGTTTAACTTTGTTACTTAGTTTCTTTTCTTAATTGCAAAGACATTGGGAAGAAAACAGTTAGCAATTCACCCAATGCATCGATCGTATGGAGAAATCACTGAGAAACATATAGGGCGTTTGATGAATTCTTATAAGAGAGTTATCAAATGAGTTACCTGATAGGATTGATTATGTGCACGCCTGTCGGGTAATGACACCTTTGTTGTCCTCATTGGGTGCGCTGGTCGAGTGGGTGGCATCTATCTGCAGTAGGGGGCCCCGAACTCGTTGCATATTCGAGATAGCGAAGGGTACAGCGACTGTTACCTCGAATATTCTGGTTTTAATATTACTAAGTAACAATAAAACACTGGTTACAATACTATGAATTAAGTAAATTTAATATGAGAGTATTGGGGTTTATCACCTTCACTAAGATATAGAGTTATCATTGTCTATCAAGTTAAGTTGGTAAATTTTTATCCAATTGCATTTCCTAAAAATTTAGGGGGTGGTTGTAACGAAACTTATTTGTATTGTAAGGTTCTGATATTAGTTTGTTATTTTCATGTACCGTTATTCATGTATAATGTATAAGTCTTAGATAGGTAAATTTTTATCCAATTGCATTTCCTAAAAATTTAGGGGGTGGTTGTAACGGAACATAGTCCGTCCGTAGCAGACTTATACATTATGTATAGATTGGCGAAATTTTTATTATAAGCAAAATAAGACTATACGCTGGTTGGAAAACACAACCATACCGCGATGTAGAAATGCCACACTAGTGCCATCTAATGGATTAGACTCGATGATGCATTTCCTTATATGGTGAATTGGTAATGTTCGGGGGCTGTTGTGTCGTTCGAATCGACAGAAACCTAGAATAAGTACAAGTCTTATTGTTGACGCTTAGAGTTTAAAGAGATATCATACTAGATTCGGTTATATTATGATTCAACCGTTTATACGGCTCTGTTAATTATTGTTTGATTATTGAAATGAATGACGCCATAGTGATAAGTTATTATTATGAGGATCAAATTTGCACAACACTAATTTACGCGACACTTTACGTACTACGCCTCCTTGACGCTCAACTGAGTATCTTTTAGTTCTAATTAATCGAATCAGGACTTGAAATTAGTAAATACTAGTTAAATAATAATAATATTAATTATCAATAATTATAGAACAATAGTCCATCGGTTTATTACCTTAAAAATATTTAATAGTTGTGTTATTGTCTAGCTCAGTGGCGCCACCTGTAGTCTAGGATCTGAGGGATGGGGTTGAATCGATAAAGTTCGATGGATGAACCGGGAAAAAAAAGAAAAAGGGAGTCGATGGTCAGGAGAGGCTATAAATTGATTTCGGGAAGAAAACTCGCCCTTGGTCTTCCCGCGGGATTTCGTGTGATAACATCAAGCCTTTGCATTTTAGAGTTTTATTTAAAGGGAAAAGGGGATAGAGAATGTATTTTTATAAGTGTGTGGATACGGTGGATTGGAGCTTCGACCAGCCGGCGGCGGCGCAACAAGGAACCTCAGCTAAGTGTCGATTGGATTTTATAATAACCACTATTTCGAGGTATCACAGCATATTATTATCTATATTCCACTCCATTCATAATATCAAAATATCTATTTATTTTGTTCTGGTTTCAAAATTCGAATATTTCCATAACCTAAAATCCACTTGTTCCCCATTATTAATTGTTCAGCATCTTGGCCATTTTGAAATTGAAGGCTGCTAGGGTACCTAGGTTTATTAGGAGAGACCCAAGGAAACCACCCTTTACTTCATCAATCGGCCTTAAAGATTCTATCACATAAAACAATCAATTTACAAGCATAAGTACATTCGACTATGGGAAAATTACCCCACTTGTTTCATCAAGCTATGTTTGTTTACCTGGAAGGAATAAACTTAGTTACTTATATCAATATAGTACAGATATTGAATAGTATGTTCTATTGAGATGATGGCTAATGAGTCAAGTATTTAAGTATGTTACTTTTACTCACAGCAATCTATCTACCTGAAATTGTTTCACCCAGCAGTCTTTGCATACCCAGTAAAGAACAGTAATTAGCATAATACAGACCATTAGGTGTACCTATGTTTCATTGTGGTGGATCATAACCTATGTTCCAACATATTTGGTTTACAACCTTACTAGGCTTGCACAACAATCTGAATAAGTACCTAAGTAATAATAATGGATGATTCATCAGATATATAACATAATTATGTGGAATCCTATTCAGTGATAAGTGCTTGCAATTTAAGTAAATCTATTAGGTAACATATTAGATCATTCTGAAATTGTTTAGGTTACAAGAAGATTCATATTCCTAGGTAGTCGGTACTTATTTACTTATCTCCTGAGATACACTATATAAACTTATTTCTACCAACTCCATCTAGTTCTCATGTAAGCATGTACTTATCTATTCAGTCTTGAAACCAGAATGAAGAATATGCTTCAGGTTATTCATATTAAGCTATGAATCTATTTAGCAAAATTATATTCTTATTTGAATCAGCATTCCTATTTAGTACTTAAGTAATTTAAAATCTACAGCTAGCTCAACCTACTTTGATTCTCTAAGAGTGGTTATTATAAACATTACTTATTACTTGTATTCTTAATATTTGAAATGATTTTAAACATTTTTCCACCGGGATGAAAATTGGTCGGACCATATTTTCATAAAATACTATGTTTCTACTTGAATAATTATTGTGTGTACTTGTGTGATTCACTAGTTTAATGATTCTCTATGGTTTTATTATGGGTTTAGCTACACTTGGTAAATTCAGGTATTTGAAGTATTGTTTATCATAAAAGAAAAAACCATACTTAACAATTAGGCAGCAACAAAACCAACAAACATTTAAGTGTTGTATTGTTTGCAAAATAAATCTACTTTCAAAACATTAGTTCAGAACTAAGAAACCCAGATTCTTAATTTATACTTACTTACTAGGTACTTGATACTAGGAACATTGTGTAAAATGTGGGGTTGTATAAAATGCATTTCATCTTCAAACCACTTAGATGCTAAGCAGTTAGGTTTAGACTGTGGGAGAGTAGGTTATTGAATTGAAAACATGCTATCCTTTTGTATCTCATGTGTGGTGAATGTTATTGATGTATAGTTAGTGGATCTAGGCCTCTTACTCATTGATGTGATAGATATGATTTTGGTATTTACTTACCCACCTAAGTATGTAAAGTTTGCTTTATTGGAATTCAATAGGTATTTACTTCAGTACCTCAATTACTAGTTATGTATCAGAAAACAGAATAGAATTCATGTAATTTAGTAAGTATTCCTTTTATTCAATGGTTATATTGGCCATAACTTGTACCTGACTGACTGTGACTAAGACAATTCTTATATATTCAGCAAGTTAATGATAATTTATAATACTTAAAAACCTGCATTATACCCTTTTATTAATATAAATAAAGATTGATTTTGCTTTGGAAAAGATGTTAAGAATATTAAACAAAATTAATAAATAATAGGGTCAATGAGTCAGTTGCCGACCTAGTTGAGCACCAACTTTACTTTTACTAAAGTGATCTACTTGTCTGATTAAATAAAATAAATACCTTCAATTAGATACTTATACCCGTAGGGTCAATGTGTTGGATGGCGGCCATAGGAGCACTAACACTATTTTAAGTTAACTGAAATATTTGGAAAAGATAAAATAAATATTTCCATAGTGAATATTCATGCAATTTTACTTTTGAAGGTTAAATGGATATCATTGGCTATATATTATTGACTGTGACCATGACAACTTTTACATATGAAGTGATTAGTAATAATTTATTATACTTATTATCCTCCTTTAATTCTGCTAATATTAATAATTATTGATTTGGGTTTGGATAAGATGTTGATAATATTAAACAAAATTTATAATTAGGGTCATTGAGGCGATTGGCGACCGTAAGAGTTTCAACTGTATTCTATTCTAAATAAAATTTACTAAGTTTGGAATAAGATAGGAAAATATTTTCATAGTACATGAGTTACTTACTACCGATAAATAAATTGAAATGACTTCTTATCAGCTTGGGTAAAGGAAAGCAGTTGCTGAATTGGATTCTTCTTACAAACTGACCAATATACATACCATATACAGGAGGAGATGATGACAGTTAGTTATTAATAAGTAATGTTGAGCTTGACTGTGATGAAGTTAATTAGAGGCAGGGAAACCACCTCGAACAACTTGTAGGTACCATGGTAGACACAAGCCAGCATCGATAAAATATTAATTGTCACATAACTCTGAGATCTACAATATAGAGATACATTTGAGTGATTGCTCTTGACACAAGCTGAAATGGGAGATAGTAATTATATTCTAATTATGTCCATTATTGGAAGACATTGTACTGTGACGATACACATGAGTAGACTCAGGAAATATCCGTGTCGAATAAATGTATAAGTAGACTCAGGGAATATCCGTGTCGAAAATACAAGAGTAGGCTCAGGAAATATCCGTGCCGAATAACTATTACACATTATGGATACATAAGATATCCGTGCCAAATAACTATTACACATTATTAAGTAGACTCAGGAAATATCCGTGTCGAATAAATGTATAAGTAGACTCAGGGAATATCCGTGTCGAAAATACAAGAGTAGGCTCAGGAACTATCCGTGCCGAATAACTATTACATATTATGGATACAGAAGTAGGCTCAGGAACTATCCGTGCCGAATAACTATTACACATTATTAAGTAGACTCAGGAAATATCCGTGTCGAATAAATGCATAAGTAGACTCAGGAAATATCCGTGTCGAATAAATGCTTAAGTAGGCTCAGGAGATATCCGTGCCGAATTGTGAAGCTGAATAAAATATTATTAACATCATCTGGATCCCAATCAATAGATCCTTTCCTAGGGACTGACTGACAAAAAAAAAACAGTTTGAATAGAGCCAGTGGGCTAGAGAAGGTAGATGGGTCTGGTGGACGGATCTGGTCGTCCTTCATAGGGTGTGCGAGGCGGGGCGCACCTTCTATTCAAATTAAAAACCCTTTTTTATATATATATATAATATATATTTTTAAATCACTCTCAATTATGTATATTTTTTAAGAAATAACTATTGCTTGAGCTTTGTTCTGTTGTCCTAAAAATTAGATAAACTAGGGATTATGAACTAGGGTTCTAGGGATTAGTGCTAGGGTAGGGATTCTCTCAACCTCCTAAAAGAACTTGAGTTACTTCGGCAATGTAGAGTCCTAACCGCTAGACTAGACGATCACGTATTGGCCAAACGAATAATGCAAAACACGTATACCGTTACAAGACTTCTCTTCAGTTCCGTTTCAGTTTAGTTAGGGCGAAAAATACGTCTCAAATAGGTAGGTTAGAGTCCGAAGCGTCACTACAGGGGGGGGTATATTACAATTGCAACAACACTAGTGTGAAGAAGCCAACGCAATTTATTGGACAGCCATATTGCAAAATGGCGCCGACCCGCTATCAATCCATATCCTCACCCAGGCACACATTACACCTACTCCAGTCCATCATCAATATCCAAAGTCCAAGGCCTTGGCCCACATCTGCCTGAGCATTGGTCGAAAAAAACCAACCGTCTGATGCTGCCACGTGCCCTGTACATGCATCGTCATCGGGCAGTCATTACTGGGGTCACTGGCCGGCTGATTACCCGCGTTACCCTAGGTTAGGATGTTTGTAAACAGCCTTCATTCAACTTTTTAAGCCGTTACGGATCGTTATCGGAGCTGCTGTTGTGTTATGGGTGACAAATTGGTCTGATTGTTTTGTGATGCTCTTTTTTGTAGTGACAGAGACACTGTGATTATAGCGGTGTAAGTACGTTACTAGGAGTATCAATTAAATAATAATAAAATGATGAGGTGCTGGTCTCTGGGCAATCAGCATCAGACGCTAATCTAACTGGCCAATATTTCCTCCACGGTGACAAACCCATGTAACAAGCGCAGTGCTGTATATTCACAACTGATTGCTGTCGCACAGTTGTAGCTATGCTTTTACGAGTAGTTGATGTGTAATGTGTATAGAAAATAAATAGGATTTTATGGTTAAAAAAAATATAACGCTAAGTAAGTATGCCTTGGTAAGCAGATTCTGCTGAAAAGTACAATGAAATGTCTCACTTTACACTCGCAATAATATTCCCACATTAAAAACCAACTTCAGCCACAACAATTAATCAGATTACCGAATATTTAAATTGATTGCGTGTCAATACCGCATACCGTCAGTGTGGATGTAAAGTGGCGATGTGCATTTAAAATTACAATATTTTATCTCAACTGTACTTGTTTATAGTAAATATTTATCATGGAATGAGGATGAGATACACTGCTGATCGACAGTCAATAAATCAGGTTCAGGATTTTACCAAGATATTTCTGCCACTTTTTCCTCCTTACTGCTTTAAGATACGGTGTAGTTTGGTAAATATATGTTATGATTTGTTGTTGAGGTACGACGCTGCGGGACTGAATATTTCAAATCAGCTTGGTGCCTCACGATCACTGATATACCTAGCCTTTTGTTTTGGTTGGCTTCTACACATCTACACAGTACAACAGTATATAAAAGTGTATACAAAACTAAGTATATACCTAGATATTTTTCAGAAAAGCCTTTGAAGGCAAAGCTCACGGGAAATGGTAATTACTTACTTAATTTTTATGTTTTTTTCAGTCTTTTTCTTTTAGCTTCAGTATTTTTATTTTATACATGAAAACGGGCTTTGGAACTCTACATACTCTACGCACGTGAAAGCTTTAGCCCCATGCAGGTGGTCTACCCAGGTCAGGTCGCGTTAGAAACCTAGCTATCTAGCATCTAGGTTCTATTCTACACAATATAGCGAGCGATAGGCCCGCGTGGGGTACCATTTATTTCCCGGCTGCGCCTGCGCAAGCGCCGCGGCGGCTTTGATCTCTGTTACAATCGGGTGTAATTTATGATGGCTAACTTTGCGATGGAGACCTGCTTCTTTAAATTTTAATGGAAATATATATCGATATGAAATTAAATTTAACAGGCACAAAATTACTGTAAAAAATGCTATGTATATAATCCTGTAAATGAATGTTTTTGGAAAATAAAATGTGTTGCAAAACTGATATACCTACTAAGTCGAAAGGGCGCTACGATTTTGAAAATTCGTAATGAGTTACTGAGTTACCAAACTCGAACTCAAAGCTGATCAGGAAACATACTTTGCCACACTACAAAAATATCTTACGTTCTTATTACAGACTGTCAGATTTTTGACAATTTTTATGCATGTTTATAAATATTTTAAGTGATTTAAAAGTAATTACTTGCACTTAACATGAAAACATTTATGGTAATGAACATTATAAGTTATAAACATCAAAAATCCATCAAACTAATGGATCACTTTAACACTTTAAAAGTTAATCGATCAACCAAAGCATGATATTTTATGGAGAAAACTTTTAAATTACATACATGCCATGTACAAAAGTGCATGTATGAATTTGAAGTATTGATAAGTAATTGCATCCTGGGCTGAGGCTGGGTCCAAACCTTAGTCTAATGATACACATACGTGTAAGTTATTAAATTTAAAAAATTGCTGTTGTTTAATATTGGATTTTTTATTCATCAAAACATTATCGTGATCTAGGTATTCAATTTTTATGCATAAGTTTATAGCATAAACCTATTAAATATATCTCATAACAATTAATTTACAGCCTTTACAAAATTAATATTCCCAAAAAAAAATATAGATCATTGTTGTATTGTTTCTGATTCTATATTCAAATCATTCGTCCATCTGTCAGATATTGTAACCGAAAGTCGGCTCCAAAAATGTAATAGCTGTCTCTGGCCATGATTAATGCAATTAATCCCACAATGTCTGTTACAGCGAACGTACCATCGGGGAAATTGAATGCTTTCCAATTTTAAAACAATATCCCGCGCTCAACTCTTGCTTTTGGGTATGTTTGTAGCGAGCACGAGGGCACAGGCTTTAAGTGGTTCGAAGTATTAAGGCTGGCCACCGACTCGTTGCCCGATAGTACGTAGTACATTGGTGGACAGGGAACAGAAAATCGCCTAGACGTAAACTGGGGATCATTGTGAATCTTTATGTTCTAATATAGTTTTAAAACACTAATGTTGAAGTTAAAATTAGAAGTTCTCGATTCACACTTATCCTTGTTTAACAAAGATTGGAAAAATTGTACCATTTGCGATATTTTTTGTGACTCTAGACTTTTATTCCTACAAGCTAGGCATGTATTGCTGCGCCTGCTATTCGACAGTGTATCATTACAGAGCCTCCACCATACCACCCTAAAACAATTCGATAGGCCAAAGCTCATCAAACGGATAGATATTACAAACAGATCGTGTACAACTTTTATACCTACATACATAGATTTATGACGGTTGGCTGGCGAAAATGGCGGGAGATTGTTTTTCAATTTAACCGGTGCGGTGCCCCGCAGTGACGGGTCTCCCGCTGCGCCGCCGCAGTGTACATGGGCCTTTATGTACTAGCCTATGTGATACATAGAGGTGAAGAATACAAGTCGTGGGAATAGAGGTTATCTAATTGCTGGGGAGATGGTGACCTTTCGTTGCGTTGGAGCGTTGGAATCGGGCTGGAGAATTGATACTTTGGGTGTAAGCAAAAGAAAGTAAGTAGGTATGTCGTATGACTAGATATCGCCTGTGCGTCGATTATGTCGTCTTTATAATCAAATCATAAAACTGACTGTGATATTGATATTTTTTGGAATTCTTATCCCACCTACCGTCGCCTTGTCTCTACCGCTATAGGAGAACTAGAATGATTTTTTATAACCTTGATGTAATGTTATTAGATTATTAATATAATTAAATGTCAAATTTTAAAAATTAAGTAATCTTTTCAATCCCCTTTGAATGTGTATATAATTTGAATTGTTCGAACACTTTTTGTTTTGTGAATTTTGCGAATTTTTATTTTGTGTTCTTTTTATACAAATACAAATACAAAATATATTTATTTGACCCATTTTCACACACATTTTACAAATACACAAGTCAGTAAAAACATAGGTACATTAAGAAGTTACTTAAACTATTATTAGGTTAGCATGCAAAACTTAGGTAAGTTATTGGTGTTTTAACAGTGCTCAATATAGGTACTTAGGTAATCTAGGAATGTGTTATTTACATTTTTAATTCCACCTAAACTAGGTCTAGCCTGTACTATAGGAGGAAATGTTTTTCTAGCCAGTAGGTACACACGGCAACTTTAAATGGTTGGCAGGGCACACTAACGTAGGTAGTGTATGTGTGTGTCGGCGACGTCGACGTAATTATTTAGTTCTGGGCAACCCACACATGGATATTGTAAGCATGTAGTTGTGCCAGTGACAATGATTCATTGTTTTTATGATATGAAGCAAAATTTTGCAAGGCAGTGTAATAGATTGAATGGCTCAGTTGGTATGATACAAGACTTACAATAATCGGTATGGTGGTTCAAATCCCACTGAACTTACAATATTCCTTTTTTGTTTTTTTTATAGATTTAATTTATTTTTTAAGTTGGTTAATAATAGTATTGTAGCATATACGAATAAAAGCAACACAGAAAGTAAATGAAACAAGTTATTAAGTGTTAAAATAACCAAATTTATTCTTGCCGTAACATAAACATTAAGGATGTTACGTTTTTGTTGTTTTTCGTTTTAAAACATAGTTGTAGTTTATATTAATAAGGAAAATTTTCAATTAGCAGTTTTAAATCATAATAAACATCAGAAAAGGATGGACTGGCTGTTTTACTAAAGTAAATAGGCAAGTCATTAGTTATATGAATCAACATGTTAATTAGCTAGAAATAAGATAACTTATTCCAACCTCAGTAACAATAACATCATTAACACATTGGCTTACCCATAATTGTAAATAATAATAAGTATTTAACCAAATAACTAAAGTCTTATACAAATGGAAAAATAAAAATTACTGAGCTAACCCCAATAACTATAATTTTCACCACTTTTTCGCCATAATATCTTACGTCCATCCTTGTCTGATTTAAAGGTCTTTTCATCACTAAATATCACCACATTGTTGCACCAATCAAAGTTTAAAATAGTCAGTCGCAAAACGCACTCTGTTTCGACGATGCTGATCGGTTAGAGCAATTTTCTTCGTCGGCCTCCGACACCGCAACCCAGCAGCACGCAAGTGAACTAGAGATGCCACGAATATTCGGCAACTATTCGGTATTCGGCCTATTCGGCCAGTTTTTTCAGTATTCGGTATTCGGCCGAATAGTGCGTACTATTCGGGCCGAATACCGAATAGTAAATCATGTAAAAAATGACTTGTTATTTTAATCAAAATTGTGTATTTATTTCCATATCACAACATTTTAGTACTTAAAATTAATCAGTAGTAAGTTGTGCTGGATAAAAACGAGCATTTCAGCATTTTTTGGTAGCCCACGATTGCGCTTTTCATTGTAACCATCCTCAGAAAATAACCTCTCACTATAAACGCTACTTCCAGACGAAGAAAGATAAGTTTGTGCAAATTTCAAAAGGTTCGGGTATTGTTTTTTGTTTGCTGACCACCACTTGTAAGGATCGGCCATCCGATCTAGGCGAACTATTATCAAATAAAAATTCAACTCGTTTGCCACAGCATTCTGCCTCCTAATAATAAGCATTTCTCATATAATCTGTAGCGACTTCTTCAAAGCAGTTCCAGGAACAAAAAAAACAGGTTGTAGCGCCGAGTATTCGGCGGCCGAATATTCGGCGCTTCGGCCGGCAGCGTCGCCGAATATTCGGTATTCGGTATTCGGCCAATTCACTATTCGTGGCAACACTAAAGTGAACCCGTACGGTTCGTAGGGATAGATTATGTGTTGTGGCCGTAGAACGGGTGCTGCAGAACGGATCAGCGCTATGTGCAGCTACGATTTCTCGATGGCGTGGTGATGTATCCGTATAGACGACTACTGTCTACATGTCCCGAATCTGCGTATCGGTGAACCCATAATTGAACAGTTCTCCTCTGCAAACAAAAAAAACAAATACTTAGCTTATACAAATACAAATATTCTAACAGTCAAATAAAAATATATTTGCAGTTCTATGTGACTTACCGATATCATTAAACGTCTTGCGATTTTACTAATTGTAATATTTTGTTCATATAGTTAATACAATTATCTCCGCCTTTTTGAACATGGTTAAATGACTTTCCATAGTGACTGCGAAGATAAATTAATTATAAATTCACAAATCACAAAGTGAATCACTATGCAGACGCAGAGGTGAATTGTCACTAAAAGTAAAAACTAATTTCGTTTATTCATATTGTATGAGGGTAGAATGGTTTTACTTCTCAAATGAAGAACGAATCATATATTTTTAGCGAAGAGAAATAGTCGACAGCTATGCAGCTTGTAGTCATTTGTCAATTTCAAATAAATTTATTTTATACTCAACAGCGTTTAAATTAACGCTAAATTTAAATAAAGGAAAATAAAAATACCCATTAGTGGACTCGAACTCACGACCTATGTTTCATAAGTCTAACATACTACCAATGAGCTACGAAGAGTATAGCTACAAGTTGTGAAATTTTGCTTCAAGTCTGTCTGTTTGACTTACTCGACCGGTTGATATTTTTATGTCACAGCTGGTGTAAGGGCGTTTGCCTACGCGCAAACTCGTTTGTGCTGTTGTGTGTGTGTGTGTGTGTGTGTGTGTGTGTGGTTTGTTACTGGTGTATTTACCGATTTCTGCTTTATTGCACACATAGACCACGTTAGTGTGTACACATACACTACGTTTGTGTGCCCTGCCAACCATTTGGAGTTGCCGTGTGTACATGTAGTATTGACAATGAAGGTATTTTGTGAGCGTTTACTCTTGTTACATTGTTAATGTTACATACAGATAAGTACTAAGAGAATTTGAGTTGCTATTTAAATTAAACAAACAATAAAGTTTATAGTGTAGGTAATTAATTTTATAATTATTTATGGGTAATATGAAATAAGATGCAAAGGATTTCTAACAAAAAAAAAAAAAAATAGCAATGAAATAATGTATCTAGCTGTAATTCTACTAATTAATTAATTAGGTAACAACAACCAACAAGTCCTCAGTTTCCTGATAGGTTCTGTTTATGAGCCACTTTTGCAGTATTTTTTTAGCTACAGCCCTGGAGTTTGGGTATAAACTTAAACTGCTATTTAATTTGTTGTATATATATGGTCCAAGAAAACAAAAGAATCTATTAGTGAATATGAATATAGTGTTAAAAGATTGAGTCCGACAAATAATGTCATGCCTTTGTTTGATTGTTTTAAGTTGGGGATCAAAAATAGTTTTTGAATGTTGTGCTAACACTGCGTTTAGTATGTATAATTGCCGAACTGACAACACCTCACAATCTTTGAATAGCTTATGGGTAGGTTCCCTAAACGATTTGAAGGTCATAACTTTTAATACGGATCTTTGAGCCCTTTCAACTTTGAGCATGGATGTCTTGTAAGTTCCCCCCCAAGCCACCACAGGGGACTGTCAAAGAGCATAGTATATCCTGCGCACCAGGGGATAGTCAGCAACATGCCTTAATTTTTTGAAAATGACAATTAATTTTCTGATTCTACCCGCGAGCACTCTTATATGGTGCTGCCAATTTAGTTGGCAATCAACCTGCACACCTAGGTATTTAACCACATTTGTTCTGTCCAACACCATACAAGAGCAGCTTGCGTCTTCTGGGAGGCAGGTGTGAGCGCGAATTTCAAGGAAAGATGGCAGAGTTCGACTTGGGTTCAGTATAGAAAAACACATATACTGTGTTTTATTTACATTTAAGGTAAGTAAGTTAGACCTCAGCCATCTCATGACTACTCTTAGACCATATTCAGCTGTTCCCGCAGCCTCCTCCCACGTTTTGCCATGAAAGAGCAAAGTTGTATCGTCTGCAAATGAAACTATAGAACCATTCAGAAGGTTTAGGTTACACAAGTCATTTATATATACCAGGAATAAACTAGGGCCCAATATGCTGCCCTGAGGGACGCCAAAATTGACAGATTTTATAGAGCTGCAATACTCACCTATCCTGACCATCTGTTGCCGGTTGCTAAGGTAACTTTTTAAGAGTTCCAGTGATCCGTCGCGAAATCCGACTCGTTCGAGCTTTGACAACAAGGTCGGGACAGAGATTACTTGCATGCTGTGAACACATATCTTTTGGAGTGTTGTACCAGAATTAATTTTTTAATGTTGTGTTATTGCTAAATTGTTAACTCTATGAATTGTGTTCCAATAAATAAATAATAATAATAATATGGAAGTTTTTCAATTTCAGTATGAAAAACAGGCAGCTCTTAACAAGCGACAAATTCAATAGAAGTGCTCGTACAAATGAAATCCAGCTCAATTTATTTCTATTATAAGTTAGTGACAGTTAATTAATATTTAAATTAAATATGCATCTTGAAAGTGTCCTAGTTATCACGGTCAGCAGTTTTGTGTAACGTAGAATTGAGGCACCGTCCATGTATGGAAATGACAGTCATTGCACCGACAGTATGACGGACTGACAGTTTTCAACACCGTTTCGTTCCCGTCGAACAAGGTGTTAAAATTCGGAATACTTTCCATCTCAAGACGACCGAATGGCGTAGTGGTTAGTGACCTGACTACTGAGCCGATGGTCCCGGGTTCGATTCCCGGCTGGGGCAGATATTTGTTTAAACACAGATATTTGTTCTCGGGTCTTGGATGTGCCCGTAAAATGGCAATAGGCCCGCCCCCTATTACATTGGGACTAACATAACACTCTGGCGAAAAGTGGGTGCAGCAATGCACCTCTGCCTACCCCGCAAGGGAGTACATTAGTACAAGGCGTGAGTGCGTGTTTTTTTTTTTTTTTTTTTTTTTTTTTTTTTTTTTTCCATCTCAACTCGAACGTAATAATTAAGGTCAATAAAATCAAAGCGACCCGACCAGTTTAGCTGACCCGCCGAGCGCCACTCAAGTAAAGCAAAGGTCTTGCTAACCTGGACGGAAGAGCAAATTGTATGAAATCGTCGCGACCCACCAGATTAACCTGACCTACAATTGGACCATATGATCATCTCCTAATTTGCTATACAGTCCTGGTACTTCAATATAGAAAGTGTAGTACAGTATGCCAATTAACCGCTCACCTCCACCGCCAGTTCTGACGTCACCACACATGATGGCCACGGCGTCAGAACCTGATTTATCCATGGTACAAGAAAGAGACAAAGACAACAGGTCTTTTACAATGGAACGACGTAAAGGAAAGAGAAATTTCGACGAGCGAAAAGAAGAGGAACTTAGCTCCTTCATGGAAGAAATTAGAACTATGATCTCTAGTTCTGCTGCCAAACAGCAAAGCGAGTTCCAAGCACTACAAGCTAGCCTTAAAGAAATAAAATATCAGAATGACGAAATAAACAAAGCTATGACTTTTCTGTCAGAAAAATACGAAGAAATGCGCGTAAAACTTGAAGTGGCGGAATCGGAAAAGACAAAAAGCCTGACATACATAAAAGAACTGGAAGAAAGGGTAGAAAACCTTGAAAAAAATTCACGATCTTCAAGCATAGAAATACGAAATATACCTGCAATGGACAAAGAAAATAAAGAAGATCTCATAAATATACTGAAAGAAATCGGAAAGACTACCGACATTCCAATCGACTCATCTGAAATTCGAGACATTTTTCGTATAAAAACAAAGAAAACTCAAACTCAAACTCAAAATTTTTTATTCATCGTACAAATATAAAATTTTCTGATGAACGTCAATTTTTACAAATTACTCTCCGTTCGGATAAGGGGGGGCTCTTTCTGTCTAAGGAGAAGAACGGAGGCAAGAAACTCCTGAGCCATCTTTTCAAAAAAAGACTTAAAACTAGTTGGTATACAATACATATAAGCTTAATAATTATTATTATAATAATATGAGCAGAGCTAACTACTTATCACAGCCATGCATTAACGTCCTCTAAGTAATCATCAATTTTATAATAAGCTTTTTTACTGAGTTTCTCTTTAATGTAACACTTAAACTTATTCTCTGGCATTTGAGCAACTTCTGCTGGAAGCTTATTATAAAATCTAATACAGTACCCTAAAAACGATTTATTAACTTTCGCCAGACGCATCGCTGGAAAAGCCAGCTTATGCTTGTTCCTAGTATTAATGTCATGATTACTGCCAATTGTATCAAAAGTTGAAATATTCTTTCGTACATACATTAAATTGGAAAAAATGAACTGACATGGAACTGTAAGGATGTTAATTTCTTTAAATAGTTCTCTCAATGAATCCCTGGAACCAAGTTTGTATATAGAGCGGATGGCTCTTTTCTGTAATACAAATATAGTTTCAATATCAGCTGCTCTACCCCAAAGCAAAATGCCATACGATAATAAGCTGTGGAAATAACTAAAGTAAACTAATCTGGCGGTTTCAACGTCGGTCAGCTGTCTAATTTTCCGTACAGCAAAAGCTGCGGAGCTCAACCTTCCAGACAATTTTTCAATGTGAGGTCCCCACTGTAACTTTGAATCTATAGTCATCCCAAGAAAGACAGTATCATTTACTAGGTCCAATTTATTCCCATCTAGAATAATGTTAGTATCGCATTGTCTAACATTCGGCAGTGTAAATTTAATACATTTCGTTTTCTTAGAATTCAATAGAAGATTATTAACGGTAAACCAATCGTGTATGTCAGATAGAATTGAATTAATTTCATTAAAATTATTTTCTCTTCTTTTAACTTTAAAAAGCAAAGAAGTATCGTCAGCAAATAAAACTATATTAGTCAATTTTTCAACCATAAAAGGCAAGTCATTAATATAAATGAGGAATAAAAATGGTCCTAGAATAGATCCTTGAGGGACGCCTATTTTTACATGAGCCCCCTGTGATTTAGTATTGTTAATATCGACCCTTTGTTGTCTCTTGTCTAAATATGAAGATATCAAATCTAAAGAGTAAAGCAAACCCCATCATAGTTGAGTTTACAACTGTGCCGAAGAAGGAAACACTGCTAACATCATTAAAAAAGTGTAGGCATGACAACAAGAGAATAAGCACTTCCCTTCTTAAAATCAATGGCCCGGATCAACCTATTTACATCTCCGAGAATCTGACTACGAAAGGTAAGCGCCTGCACTACCTGGCCCGTGAATTTGCGCAAGCAAACAACTGGAAGTTTTGCTGGGTAGCACATGGTCATGTTTACCTACGGAAGATGGAGGGTGCAACAACCAAACGCATTAATAGCGAAGCCGACCTTCAGCAGTTGCTGCAATGACTAGCATTAAGTGCTAAGCCTATAGCTGAGTTCTTTCTCTTGTTTTATATTTTTAACCGACTTCAAAAAAAGGAGGAGGTTCTCAATTCGTCGGGATCTTTTTTTTTTTTTTTTTTTTTTTTTTATATTTTTTTTTATGTATGTTCACCGATTACTCCGCCGTTTATGAACCGATTTTGAAAATTCTTTTTTTGTTGTATTGGGTTGAGCTTCCAGGTGGTCTCATTTTTTTTTCAGAATTTTATCTCACCCCCAAGGGTGGGTAAAGGGGTAAAAACAGGGTATGAATTTCAATTTTGGGCACATATTAACCGATTCTAATGAAATTAAGAACGTAAATATAGTTCTTATAACAAAAAAATATGATGGTGACCTTGAGCTGATCTGATGATGGAAACGGAAGGCAGTCAGGGGAACTCCTCAACGGTATATAGCAACTACTTCGTGTTTAGGCTTGAATGATTCGTATTGATTAGTAGGACATTTTGGTATCATTTGCACCTTACTTTTGATTGAAAATTATTACAAATAAACTAAAAACTATTAAATAAAATAATAATTAAAAAAATTAAAAAACCGACTTCAAAAAACCACTAAAATGTAAGAAATAATTTAAGGTTTACACAAATTCTACTCGTATGAGACAGTACAAATATACCTAAGCAGGAACTGTTCTTTTTTGAAGTTGGTGCCATATTTCTTCAGATTACTTTGTCACCGCACCAACATCAAAAAAGAACAGTTCCTGCTTAGGTATATTTGTACTGTCTCATACGAGTAGAATTTGTGTAAACCTTAAATTATTTCTTACATTTTAGTGGTTTTTTGAAGTCGGTTTTTTAATTTTTTTAATTATTATTTTTTATTATTAAATTTGCACTCATAACTTTGCACACATCCAATACACACACACAAAAACACGAGTACACAAACAAATTCACACATACCCAAACACATTCAAAAAGTGGATCATCCATAAAGTATAAACTTAGCCTACTCATACTCAAGTCTCGAAAGCTCACATTGCCGGCACTAGTGCAAAATCCTAGCGGTATATGTTTACCACGCATAAACCTTGAAATTCACCCTGATAATAGCACCAACAAAATTCAATAACCTACAATTAGCTCAAGATATTGACTCAACGTGCAATATACCCTGCCATAAAATAAACGACTCGGAAGTTATTGACCAGGAAATTTACAGAAACAAAAATCTAAAAGGAAGGCAGTTTAATATAATTTCACAGAATATTAGAAGCGTTAACAAAAACTTGGACAGCCTTTTAATATACCTTACGAGATTCAAAACATATTTTGACATACTTGTTCTGTCAGAATGCTGGTGTGACGCTTCTTCTATACCCCCTATAATTGATGGCTATAATATGCACTTTACAAAAAAAAGTTACAACCAAAATGACGGTGTTATCATGTATATTAAGGCAGATATTGATGCCACCGTAACTGAAATAGACCTAGAAAACTCCAATTGCTTAGCTGCTAGAATTGGCAACACAACAGTACTAGGAATCTATAGACCACACTGTTTCGAGAACCCACAGACCTTTATAGATTCGCTAGATAGAAATCTTACAACCATACGCTCGCGAAATGTAGTGTTAACAGGTGACATTAATATAGACTTGCTTCAAACTAACGACAAATACACCATGGACTACACAGAAATCTTAGCATCACATGGACTAGTCCCAGCGGTAACCATACCGACACATGGCCGCACATGTTTAGATCATGTTATGATTAAATTAGCTGGTCGAGCTAGATGCTTTGTATCTGATACAGACATTACGGATCATAGCTCTATAATATTATCGCTGGCTGGCTCTCCCACCGACAAGTCAGAACCCATTAGACTACTGACGAGAACCAAAACGGATTACGATTCAATAGGCAAAGCACTACAGGAATACGACTGGGCAGAGTTTCTAAACATCAACGACGCTAATGAAGCTGCTGAGACCATCATGACCTTACTTAAAAATCTAATAGCTGAAAACACAACCACTGTTACGTATGCTCGCAAACGAAAACCGCTTAAGCCCTGGATTACCAGCAATATTATTAGATGCTTCCATAAAAGAGACCGACTGCATTTACAATTAAGAAAAGACCCTAATAATATTATACTCAGAGCTCAATACTGCGCCTACAGAAACACTTGTAATGATACAGCGAAAAACCTACGTACAATGTACTACAAAAATAAACTTCAGACCAGCGTTGGGAACAGCGGAGAAACATGGAGAACTATTAAGGAAATATGCAATCTTCCAACTCAAAAATCATCAGCAACGTCCCTACTTAATCTGGCTGACACTCCAAAAGAGTCCCTGAATATAGTTAATAAATACTTCACATCGGTAGGAAGTGATCTAGCCAACGAAATATTGAGAAAAATTGACACAACAGATACAAAATTGGTGGCCTCCCAGCCACTTGGGGACAATGCTTTTTCTATAACCCTGCACCCTACCGATTATATAGAAGTAGATAAGATAATTGCCGGCTCTAAAACCAGAAGTGCCCCTGGTGCGGATACTATTTCATCTAACCTCCTGAAAAAGTTCCGAAGAGTACTGTGTTTCCCAATTGCCCACATGTGTAATTTAAGCCTTGCAACAGGTGTTTTTCCAGCAGTTTTCAAAGATGCGCTTGTTACCCCCATTCACAAGGCAGGGTCCAGGGACACGGTGTCAAACTATAGGCCAATATCTCTACTAAGCACTATCAGCAAAATCCTCGAAAAAGTTGTCAATGGTAGACTAACCAGTTATTTGGAAAAAAACAATCTTTTAGCTAGCAACCAATTTGGATTTAGAACAGGGAAGTCTACAGAAGACGCTGTGGCTACACTTTCGAAACTAATAACCGAGAAGCTTGGTAGAGGACAAAAGTGTCTTGGAATATTTTTAGATCTTCAAAAAGCGTTTGACACCGTGTCTATACCACTGCTCCTCAAAAAACTTGAGAATATGGGAGTCCGTGGCACCCCGCTTGACTGGTTTACGGACTACCTCATGAATCGTCAACAAGTTACCAAGGTTTTAGATAATTCCAGCAATAAAGCCAAAGTAAAATACGGTATTCCGCAGGGAAGCACTTTGGGCCCGACCCTATTTCTGATCTACGCTAACAGTTTATGTAAATTGGAACTCAAAAATGGTCAATCACTCGCCTTTGCCGACGATACTGCACTCATTTTTTATGGGTCCACTTGGGAATCTGTAAAAGAAACTGCAGAGAAAGGTCTTATGGCAGTTACCAGATGGCTGGAGGATAACCTGCTCACCATCAATGTTCCCAAAACAAAATACATATGCTTTAGAATTACAAACGCAAATAAGCCCACATCTAACTTTAACATAACCGTACACACATACCCCTGCAACCGACAAATTAACAGCTCCGACAACTGTAGTTGTAAAAAACTGGAACAGACTAGCAACATTAAATACTTGGGTGTTATAATTGATGAGAAACTCAACTGGCAGCCACAAATTAAAGCTCTTAGCAACAGAACCAGGAGACTTATCCCAATATTTAAAAATCTACGAGATGTCGCTGATAAAAACCTTTTATTGACTGTCTACACCGCCCTATGTCAGTCATTGCTTTGCTACTGTATACCAATATGGGGCGGGGCAGCAGCTACACACCTAATAGAGTTAGAAAGGGCGCAAAGGATGGTTATCAAGATCATGTTCCGGAAGCGCAGACGCTACCCTACTGAGCTACTGTACAAAGAAACAAAAATACTTACAGTTAGGCAGCTTTATATTCAAAACACGATCTTGCGTTTCCACAAACATAACCCCCCAAAACCATCTGAACCTACTAGACGACGTAGACGCGTGCCAATCACACGGGTCAAAACAACTTTTGCCAGTCACCAATATACATTTAGAGGTCCGATTTTATATAAAAAAACTTAACAACATTAAAGATATCCCGAAACTTAGTAAATATTGTCTAAAAAAAATACTGAAATGCAAGCTTAACGAACTAAACTACGACAGCACTGAGAAATTTCTGAATCCACTTTCATAAACACACCTTGATACATACACACACACTCACACGCACAAATACACAACACGCACACACACACACACACACACTCACAACACACAAACACACACACACACACACTCGCACTCACATACACATACTACATGCATGTTAGATTTAGTTGTACTTACCGATTCTAATTTTTTTATATAGTTATACCTTTTCCAACTGATGTAAATTTTTGATTTTAATTTCATACTTTCTTCTATATACTTACAAAATTATATCATGATCAATCATGTTCATTTACCTATGTTCAATCTTCACTGCTTCTGTTATTTACTTATAAAAATGTTCATTGAATGGGAAGGCACTGACTCTCAAGATACAGGGTTACCTAGTTTGGGAGTCAGGGTTTTCATGTTTTATGTTTACTCTGCTTGTTTTCAATAAAGATTATTTATTATTATTATAAGTATAAAATAATACTAAGAAAAAATTGTAGCTTTATTTATGGATCAATACTTAGATTTCTGTGGGTTGGTACTCTTAGTTAGGGATATAGAAAATGCTATCGTCTATCTCAGCTATCCAACCTGCGTGGTTCACTTTTATTTGATTTGGAATAAATTAATTACATACAGGTGATAACACTCTCGGAATCATCCCAGAACTTCATCAAAAGTTCACTTCTGAGCAGAGTATATCGTTACAGTGGTTATGAATGCAGAAAAAAACCTAAGTATTTGAAGATCCATTTACAGTGTGAAACGCGTGACCTTTGATCCTGTATGACAAGCTTTAATGCACATTATTTATTCTCTGGAACGGATGCTAATACAATCGTGAATCGTGACTTCAACGAGAAATCTCATTAAATATTATTAATAACAGCAGCTAAAGTATAATATATTTGGTACACATATTAAAGTCGGTTTAACACTACTTGAGACAGCTCTCATAATTTCATTACGACAAAATTAATTGCTGTTTTTTATAAATAATTGTGTGTCAAAAACTAAAGTCTGTGAAATTTGACGATTTCGTGTACTGTGTTTGAAATCTTGGTTGTAATTTCATGATACCTACCACCTACATACATTTAAATTTAAAATCAAAAATAAAGAAATATTTTTGCTCGATACCTGTTGAATACTTAATATTTGTATGTGGGTAGATTTAAATCATACCTTTTTGTACGGTAGGTTCATTTTACTTTGAGAAAATGTCAGTCTTTGTCGTGTTGTTTGCCTTTGTAATTCGGCGCGGTCACAATCTTTTGGGAAATATCGGTTAAATATTACCAGCTGTCATTAGGCATTATATTTTGTTAAATATACAAAGTGAATTTTGTGAGTGAACATCAAGATTCCTTCGGATTTCATCCACGAGGGGGCTCCAATGCCTACGAGTACGTGAGTAAAACCTATCATATTTATCTAACAATATTTTCCGAATGAAAATGGAAAAGCTTTATTAATTGTTTTTGGTCCAATGATTTTTGATCACTTGACCCAAAACACAAAGCTCAAAGCTTTCTGCTACACTTTGGCATCAGTAAATCCATTACAAGTTCAGGGATTTGGTCACGAGGCGAGGAAAAACAACAATCCCCGTTAAAACCCCGACTTAATGGAGTACAGTCCCTCGCCACTTCCACAATTAATTAATACCTTGACCATCGACTAATTTCACTCTAATTTCAGCTCTATAAACAGAACAATAAAGGACACTGAAGGGGAGGTAGGGCCACTGGATATAAGTTTCATTACCTGTCTTTCATCAGTACATTAGGGACTCAGACCCATAGATTAAAAGTTATACCTCGTTTCAGAGGGCTGAAATACAGGACTGTAATTTAGTGTCCGTAATTAATGGTAAAGTTTGTTCTCTGAATAAATACGATGTGTGATGAATAGGAATGGAAGATATAATTTTCTTGTTTGATATTACTCAACTTAGATACAAATATAACCTTAGGTTTATAATAAAGATGTTCTCATGCATGACATTGTTAGTGGTTAGATATCATATTTCACAGAAGTTCAATTATTATTGTACATAGATTGATGATCTTTAAGTAAATAGTTTTATGGTGGGTAATAAACTAACCAAGTCATCCTGTAAAATGATATAATAAATAGGTAATACCTACCTGTGGGAAAACAAGAAGGCTATAAGAAAAACCTTAATATCTAATAAACGTCTATACCTACACCAAGAGAGAGTTGCAAAAGTGAACGGAAGGGGGCTGACTTATGGGATCATTCCAATCATTATTTGTTATTTCTTTTCGGCATACTAAGTGACCATTTTAACACCGTATATAATAATAATTTCATAAAAAATGCCTGATCAAAATATCGATGTCATCGTATCGATCAAAGTATTCATACGTGAAGCTTCCTACAAAACTTAAGCTATTAATTTCACTAGCACATGCATACAGTTGTACACTTTCCCGAAAACTTGTTAATCCGACCTCTCCCAAGGGAGCCCATGGTCATCACGCCGTCCGGTGTAATCCAGTTGATCACCACCAATCAACACTCGCCAGCGGTCACGCAGTCACCCTGCAAGAGGGCCCAGGGCCACGGGGGGAGCGAGGTAGGGCAGCGGGAGGGGGGCGAGATGTGAGGGACACTTTTGTAAGAGGGCTTGCGAAATTACTGATCCGATATTCGTTTATTTTTAGAAATTGGGAATAGTTGTTTTGTGTTGCAGCTGTGCACTAGTTATAGTTTACGGCGGCCATTTTATTTCTTGTATAAGGGTTGGATGTGCGGACTCAAGATAAAATATTTCTCATAGAACACCGCATGTACCTATTTACTTCTAACTTCTAGCACATATTTCTCACATCGATACTATTACAATGGCAAGTTTTTTATAGACAGATCTATTTATTACATTCGCCACGCACGCCAACGAGTCAATTCTGTATCGAGGATCGGGGTTCGATTCCATCGTTGATATTTATGGCGCGTGAAATCGCTGCATTCAGACATTCTTCATGTAGACGCGTCGATGATTTTTCCATTTTCATCGGCCATTTTTTTCTCTCTCTTCTCAATGCACGGAAGACGTTTGTGTTTAATGATTTTCATATTCCCGTTTATTGTACAATTTTTTAAGTATTTTTGTTTGATTTTAAGATATTGTTCGTATGTGAGATCATTAGTTTTTTACAGTGAGAATCGAATTGCAAAGTTTAAAATAAAATGATACAATGGTTGATATTAAGTACTATACTACCTTGTGTGTACTTACAAATAAGTTTGCTTATTTTTTAGTCCTATGTCTGTTTCAAATTCATCACATTAATATAATAATTTGTGTCCTCTCCGTATTTTAACATTTGAGGTTTTTAAAAGATCAAAGGTTTACTTTTTGTTTGAAAACTATAGGTAATTAGTAGCGGGTATGAGCTAAACAAAAGGACCTGAGGTTCAAAAATCATTATCTCACTTCTGTTCAATGGGTAGGCTGATACTTTGTTGTGTTGTGCAACAAATCGTGTCTCAGTGTACCTACTTAGGTACTATTCTAAAATTAATATATATTACGTCCGTATTCATAGAATGTGGAAGTTTGTGGAAAATGTATAGGTATTGAAAGCCAATACGCCTACGCGTATAGTAATAAATTAAAATATAGGTAGAATGTCTTCATGAACGCTAAATTAAGTTAAAGCATTATTATACTTTAGTGTTTATCACGTCTTATTTAAATTGTTAAAATCTGTTTTAGTAAGCTATTTATAAATTCAGTACCTAGGCACCTACCTACTAAGTTTCATAACTATCACCCCTAGAATCGCCAACAAAAGCCTATACATTCGCAACTAACAGTTAACCCGTTGACCCACATCTTTCAATCATTGTGCGTGGTCCGTAGTACCATGCTGTTTGAAAAATGGCTTGCGAATGAAAATCTTTTGAGTTGTGGAGACAAAAGATAGCGTGGGCGACACGTGAGCTAAGCACATCATCAGCCAGTATTGTTGGGCATTCATCAGACTGTAAGCCCCAAAACTTTTATTCAGGGGAACCTACATGATATGAAGAAATAAAGCCAAATTAGAAACCTATACAGATCAATGTTCGAGAATATTACTTTGATAATAACAGCGGATAATTTTTTATTTGTTCTGCACTATGCAGTAGTATATTTTTTGAGACAAAACTTTACTTTTAGCTTGCACAATATGAACCAACCGTAGCTTAGTAAGTTGGTTAATATTTTACTAAATTATTAATAAAAATTATGTGTCCCTGGAACCTGGAATAAATTAGGTAGTTTATTATTATCGGAATAGCGATTTTTTTTCCTTCTCTAAGTAAATAATGTAAACCAGTCAACGTAGTTAATTGTTACTGAAATATGGTAGCTGCACAGTGCACACTAGTGGGTCTTACGATTGACCTACAAAAGAACTATGACTTGCAGAATCATTAACAACTCCAGACATACCCCCATTGTCGGTATTGTTCCACGCGGACCACCTCAGACTACCATAAATTATACGAAATGGTAGCAAAGGAAACGGTAGTTGCCAAAAATTTGCATGCAGCAAAGGGTTGAATGTTTTTATTGTTTTCTGTTCAATAAATCAACTTTTGTAGCGGAGAAAGGCTTTGTAACGGCAAATTGGTCGAAATTTTGCAGATTTTTTTGGCGGTTCCAAGTAATTGTTTGAAACGAGACGTAGATAGATACGAATTTTATATCTAAAAGACATGCTATGTATAAATAAATCATGTAAAGCGTGACATCAGGTATGATATCAGTTTTACTCATGACATAAACGTACCCACTCACTAGGTACAGGAAACTATTTTAAAAATTGAATTCAACATAATTTACCCTTTGCCTGGTAAAATCGTACAACGGAGGCAGTTGTTACAACTATAATAATTAAACGCACCCGTTCAGCTCCCACATGCCAGGAGTATAGACCGTTACGATGTTCTATCGATATCACCTTTATGTAGGAACCCTTCCGATCAGACCCGAGCTGACTCAGCATTACCTTCCCTGCGTGAAAGAAAACAATTGTTGTTGGGACTTTGATAGGGACGAACTCATTCTAGCTATTTAGTAGCTGGATAATTGTCACGTGATAGATTGGGAAAGTTTTCGCTAAGCGGTGATTCCGTTTTTGGTGGATTTCGATAGGCTTTTGGGATTTATTCAATAAATGTATGGTTATCGTATAGTTATACTAATTAAATTATGAAATCTATTCCTACTTCACGAGTTTGAAAAAAAAGGTCGAATATTTTTGACAATACTGTTAGTAGTAAATAAATTATCCGTAGCTATAACCCATCTAACGTAGACGATCATCAACCACCCATCGTCAGCTACCATTAAACACAAAACTCATGCAGAAGTCATACTCGCAAAAATATACAAATGTTTTGAATGACAAATACAAAGTATACAATGTGATTCTGCTTTGTAATCTTTTTGCATTTGTTGCTAAGAACAGAAGTGCAAGTAGGTAGATAGGTGGCCTGTGTGCGGTGTGCATTCAGCTAGGACGTGATAAATGATGCGGCGTCAGGGCGCCACTGCGGGCTTGCGGGCAAAGAGCAGTTGGCACAGATGTGACATGCGTTTGGTGGTATTTACTCGGTTTTAAATTTTATGTTAACCATATACTCGAATGCATGTGCTGGTCTAGCATGCGATAGGATTTTTCTGACTATATTGGCATAGTATTTTCTCTGATCATACTGAATAATATAGCATTTTTTCTGTTTTAGTTTCTATCATATGATACATTCAAAGAATTTATCTAACAGATGATTTTATATCTTGATCGACTGTTTAATTTAGGTGGTAAACCCTTCTTTAATAAAAATGGAAACAAAGCAATATTAAATGTTCACATAAAAAATGATACTACCTAGTTGGAACTATAACATTAATATCATAAAACCAAATTTCTACATATGGATGAAACAAGAGTTCTTTATTACTCTATGATATCGAAGTAAATCGTTTCTCAGAGTCTTGATTAAAAGTTCGGTTTGCAATGCTCAAATAGTATCTTTATAGCTATGGATGTTTACCGCTTATACAACTAACGTCTTACATCTTCCGGAAAACTAAGAAGTTTTTGATTCATATTTTCAACATCTTAAACTAAAATGCGTATGTAAGGTGTTCGATTACTTTTAGAAAATGTAGGGTAAACTACTACTGCGATACTCCATTAGCAGACCTCTTGTACCCTCAAGTACCCCACAATACAGCACATGTTCTTACGCTGAACAACAACAATAGTCTCCTAATCAACATTATTGTATTTCAAAGTGACGGCCAAAGCGTGTACGAAATACCGTGAGAGACAGCAGTCGTAACGAAGTGAATAATAATAATAATAACTCGGCAAGGAAGCCGAGGAAAAGCGAAAATATCCAGAGAAAAGAGGAAAAACATGGCCGATATTCTACTAAATCTTGTCTCAGCTGACCAGTGTAACTTAAACTTCCTCGTCTATATTCTATCATACGCGATTGTGAGACAACGGAGTTCTTCAAAAGATGGTCCGTGTGTATCAATGGCTACGCTCCATTTTTGCAAAACAATTTCTTATAGCACTGAGCTTCTGAAAGTTACCTTTTTGCAGGATCCCTCTAAGTCTTGTTAGTTAGCAATACGATTAATATGATTGATGTCTTCATGATTTATTTGGTAATAAACATATAGCCATATACCTACCTACATAAAATAACTATTATACATATCTGGAAATACCAAACTTATTTCAGATTTTCATTAAAATTCTCAGCTATGAAAATTTTTATTTCAACAAAAAAAGGTCCCATAATACGGTGTTAAACATGAAAACAATTATCAACTTCAAAATGGCATTAAAATTCCCGGCTCTTCGGAAAGCTATTTAAAATCGCATGAGGTTAAATTTTTAATTAATATCCGACCAAAACGCTCCTTTGAAAGAAGTGGTCGGAACTTTTCAAACGTAAACGGCATGAATAATAGTTTTAAAAGTATTTGAATAAGTCGTTCATTAATTATGTGCTGGGATAATAGTAATTTTTGACGTGGGCCTTCCTGCTTTCAATGCAGTTGGATCAGTTACATAATTTTAAGTTTTTGTAAAGTTTTTTAATTCATCATACGTCGTTAGTTTTGGCACAGATGCGGGGACTTACTCTTGGGTCACATCCTTACGTATATCTTAAGCTGTAAAACGGTTGAATAAGACAGGTTAAGGGTGGGTTCTTCATGTGATTAATAGTGCATAATACTGGAATAGGTAAGCAAGAGAAAACGACAGATTTTCATGATGTCGGACAACAACGTTCATTAATTTATCGTGTGTAGGTACAGTGTGCTTGTCTCATACATCAATCTATGACTGACGATCAAACGGTGACCTAATACACAGGCATTTCTAGCTACAAGTACAATATTTCGTAGGCTGTTTGTATCATTTTGTAATTAATCATGCTCCACGTTCTATGTTATACATATTCTTTTAATAAAAAATATATTCTAGATATTTTTATTACTGAATCTATTTAAGGGGGCCATTGGCCATGCAAAATCCGATATTATCGATGCGAAAGTTTTTAAAAAAAGTAAAAACTAATTAACGGTTTTCATGCAATTTGCTAAGCAAAAAGCTGACATACTGGATTGCTACAAAAGCTTTTGTGGAATATCCTCGGGAAAAGGCAAAATTAAGGCTTTCAAGGCGAAGCAAAACACGCAGGCTACAGCAAGTACGTATATATCATGAAAATGTTTCTGTACTCCTTGAATATTGCTTCACTTATTGTCTGCACAAGGAATTTCATTCCTCGTTCCATTTTAATCCAGTGACACGCGACCCGCGGCTCGGTACCAGGACTTCAGAAGGCTTCAGGCGGTGTTCGGGTCGATCCAATTATGAAAATAGCGCACCTGCGCTTGTCAAACACGGCCGCGCTTGTCGGCCGCTCCACACTAGTCATTAATCTTCACCGTCTTCTACATTCCTGGTACCTCTTGCCCTTGCTACTATGAGCTTTTTATTTGGTGGAGGTGAGGCATATTATTATTATAGTCCTTTTCAGAAAATCAGAACTAAAGATGAATCAGAAATTGCAACCAACGTAAATTATTGATTTGGATAATGTAATGATAACAATAGAAACGTCGGATGAATAAATGTAATGTAATTATTAGAAAATATAGACATAAGTTTTCCCTTAATTTTTGTAAGGCTGACCATCATTTGTCCATGAATTACTAATAAACTAATAAATAACGGTAGCACAGTAGGACTAGCCTATCAATATAATGATTATAGATGAAGGCTATGCGTGCAATTTTGACGGAGAGCTAACATAACCAAAATTTACTGGTAAACTTATGGAGCAGGAGCCAGGCCGCTAGCTGGTCGTGGGTGGAAAAAGAAGGTTGAGGGCAGAGTGTGATTTTACTCTTTGAGAGTTCTAGCTCCAACAAGTGGACATTTTATTGTTGTATTGTATTGATGAAAACCTTAGCAGGCGATCAACCATCAAGATGTATTTACTGAGAGCAATTTAATAGTACCAATCTACTTTAAAATAAGGAAAATGCTGTTTTCAATAAGATGTATTATTCTAGTTTGCTACGATTGACCTACGAAATACTACGCAGCACGCTACGAGTTCTGCTACGTCGGGCGTAGGCAAGCTTAATACCTAATGATTATTTACAAACTCTGAATTCAGACTTGTTTGAAATATTCAGAACTTACATGAAGAATGGAGGTACATATACCTATTTTAATATTGTGCATTTAGTTATCGGTTTTGGAACCATTTAGTATAAGTAATTTTATATGAAATTCCACATTTGCATAGCCATAGGATAGGTTCGTCAAGTAACATTTAGGTTTGTATACATTTTTATGAAAGATAATTAAGCTCGGTAAATAGTATTTTTTAGTTCTTCATGAATAGCAAAGTATTGTAATATCGTGTCTTACGTTGAGCATACAGCGCCATCTGTTGTTGAATAGCGTATCCAATGTTGATCGACAGCGCCATCTATGATCGAGTAGGAATACTACTCTTTTATTTTTAGGGTAAAATAAAATTATTATAAAAAGTCTGTAATATTTAACGATATTACCTATGATATATTTTTTATAGTTTTCTATTAAATAAATATGATTACATACTATATAATCTTTAAAGAGGTAATGTTGCAAGCCTAGTGGGCATCGTGCGTGCCGCACTAACGTGTGTGTTCGATTAGGATTTAGGTTTTAGTTTAGATGAGGTTTTCATTTCTGAATGACATTATTCTAGCTAAATACATACTCAAGTACTCTAGCTGTAGTCCTAGCTAATCCACTTAGGTACTAATATAACCACATCTACCAAAAAACCTTTCATAAATTGACTATCCGAGGGATAGGCAAATAGGCCTAGCCAAACTTGGTATATTTTTATCTGATGTTATGTTTTAATTGACCAGAATCATGTTTCTGATCAAAAAGGAAGTAGGTAGTACCTATAAGTATTTATGTTTCTTAGTTATTTCATAAAACAGAAGAAAAGCTTTTATTAGGATTTAATGAAAGATTTGAATATTCTTGGTTCTGTAACCGTAAAAATATAATGAAAAGGAGAATAGTGTGTGGTTTGTAAGGCACGTCTTCATTTATTGGAGGTAGCAGGGTAGCAGCTAGCAGGTAGCAGGTAGACCTATTACTACCTCTCTCTTGACATAGTCATCCGTTTTAATTTCAGTATGAAAGGTAAATTAAAACACAGAATTTGAGAAATATATTATGTATGTATTTAATAACGATGTAAAGTAGAATCACTGATGCACAGAACACAGCAGGCCTATAGGTTACAATTACTAGTCAAAATAATAATTTCAACCTCTTAATCAGACATCTATAACAAGTACGTAGGTCAGTAAGCATGTAGTTGTAGGTAAATCTTCTTGAATTGACGATTGTGTAGATTCTAGGCACTTTCATTCGCTAAAGTGTGAACATAGCTAATAAGAAGTATCTAGAAATCCACAAACTTGCTTCAGAAACATCCGATTTCGTAGACAGCAGATACATTTTTAAGTCGGCAGACTGGCAGCAGACACGGCTTTCCGTTTTGTGTTAAGTATAATTGAACTAACTATACGTGCAAATTGGCTTCAAACAACATGAGGTTGTAGCCGACAACATGTTTCAACGTCACTTCGGTTTCTATCGTTTCCATGTATTTCTGTAGACGCGTGTTGTCGAACATCTTATATCGCAAGTCACAAAATAAATCAAACATCAGTGTCATTGCGACGCATCGCTTTATGCAACCTCATGTGGTCCGCCACCAAATTAGCAAGTGTTTATAAATTTTATTTCTTTAAACAACCAGTGAACCTCCTAACATAATATGCCATTCCGCCGTCTCGTAAATGTATCTGCGTATGTTTCACGTTTTGCTCGCCACATTCGTTCGCTTCCTCCCATCGATGCAGTGCGTGCACCACACAAACCTCTCTAGAACCGAATTTGTCGCCTCACTTCAAACAAATTCGGATCTACAGGGTAGATGTAGGGCACTAATATTTGATGCTATAGGGCACCAAACGGAGTTCTTCTCCAAGGATTCAGACTTGGAAATAGCCTGTGGAAGGTGTAAAAATAATATGTTAAAAGCGCAGTTAGGAGTAGTGAGATAATGTTTTATATACAAAAGATTTCTGTGAAACACAAAAGAGTAACAACTTAATTCCAAGATAAAGAAAGCGCCCAAAATGAGTATGTGCCAGTGAAATTAAATTATGTAATGTCTGAACGAGTGGACTAACTTTGATGAGTGGCATATAGGTCCTAGGAAAAGATGAAATATACCTACCACGATCGTGAGCAGCAGTCGTAAATGACGCCAATCTGACGGTTTTAAACGGGCGAATTTTAATTTAAGTTACCGACAGATTGATAGCTTTTGCAATTATTATGTTATCTAAGTAGAATGGTCACATTATAATTTAGATGGATTCATAATATATTAACCCCCTTATTCATAGAGAAGTTACAGAACGTTTTAACTAATAAACTGTTTTGTCCCTCTCCGACACAGAACAATTTGTTCTTTGACAGAGAGGGACAAAACAGTTTATTAGTTAAAACGTATTGTAACTTTTCTATGAATAAGGGGGTATATTTATATTATTTTAAAAACCTCACCATTGTTATAAATTTCGCCGTTAATTTGATAGCTGTGACAATTATTATGTTATGTTCATTATCAGTTTTCACCAAAGGGATTCATCATTCATCAAGTTATGTTACCAACTGCTATGGAGACTGTTCATTTATTTAAAAAGATAGGTACACATAACATCTTGATAATTTATGACATGTATTTTTAATCAAATTTAAATTGTGTGCGACTGTGCGTGTGTGGCATAAGATCGTGGAACTTGGCGTAACATGGATATAGACTGATGATGATGAGGATTCATTTATAATTTATACGATAAAAATTATATAAATTATAAGGTTCAAAGAAAATTGCAAAAATTATACTTCTCTGTACATTTGGCCTCACTGGTGTTCAACATTTTCAATTCTGCCTGCGATCTGGGACGACCTGAAAATAAATATACAAGAATAATTAGAATAGTCTGCAAAACGTTATAATTTACTCGTAATTAGTTTAGTAATTAACGGCTTTATTTTTCCTAACTCTGACCTTGTTTTATTCATAAATGAAAAAAACACACATTACTGGAACATTACCAAAAATACCGATCAAAATTACGATGATGTCATCATAAAGCGATAGCCGTAAAGTTTCCTTTCGTTTAGGCGGTCACACGTCACACGCACAGTGACGCTGTATTGACCGTGTAAATATTGACAGTAGTGACAGTAGCGACCTGTCATGATCAATCATTGTGGCCCATTAACTCTTGACTTTATTATGTCAGATTATAGCATAATATTATCATTCAGCTTCGTATCTTTACTTTAAATGGTTTACCCATTTAAATTATTTTTTTAATAGTAAAAAAACTAGGTTAGCTTATTTGCGGTTTTTTTTTGCTTGATACGTAAATATTAGGTATATTTTTATAAAATCCACAAGGGCACCTAGAACTGTTTTTTATATGTGATATAGATTCGGGAATATTAATCAACACCGTTATACTATTCCCCGGTTGGTGAGACTAATATGAAACTGATGATATCTGCTTGAATCACCTCTGTCCTAAATATTTCATTATCTTCGAGTCATCGCAAAGAAATGACCAACTACAAACGTTTACCATTTAGATACGCACTGCTAATCAATGTTTAACACGTTATAACGTAATATAACCATGTTGAGTGTAGCTTACGATATGGCTGTTTCGTCATACATTTAAGAGAGTTTGGTAACTAACACATAGACTATGGTTTTCAATCTTTAAGAAATGGTAAACACTAAAACACTTGTCGAATTCACTTGGAAATTAAACGTACGAATCCCGAAAATCAATTTCCGCGCGCGTGTCACAAAGGCGGCGAATCCTAGTTGGCACATCACTACGTCTAGTTAGCGATTTGGGGCGCTGATTCGGCAACCTTGGAGCTGGCGGGGCCGCGGCGGCAAGTGGGTCAGCCGGCGCGCATGCGCGGGCCAGCGACGCCCCCGGCCCTACTATGAATGGCCCAGACCTCCGCGCCACCGTACTGAGACCTCCCCTACCCTCCCCCGACGCTAAAACGAACACACCCAACAGACGAAAGGCATCCGACACCACGGGTCAGCGCTTATTGGACTCCTAAATAGACGCTGCTTAGCTATTCTGGCCCGACAAATTCTGTCACCATTGTCGGGAAACGTGTAAAGAGCGGCTAGAGTCTAGGCATAATGGACGCTGGACAGGGCGAATGCTCAAGTGTTGCAAATCTGTTTGATCGTTCAACTGACGACACACGTAACTGTGTCATTGTTCAATTGGTCTTGCTTGTCGATCTAAGGACAAACATGTTTTCTCTCAAAATGTAATATTTCGCTTTATATTTTGCAGCTTCTTGACAGTAATAATAAAATATTTTTGTAAAGTCTACAAGCGAAGTTAATATATGGCAATTTATAAAAGTTATTTAGGTAGTAAATTCATAGGAATTGATAAATATAAGTAATATAAAAGTATGACATTTACGGAACCAACAAATTGTTATTCAAAATAACATGTTTATGCTGATATGCTTAAAAAAACCAGCCGCCACACAACTAATTAAAATATGAATGAAATCTCGTTAATAATATAAGTTGAAACAAAAGTATTGCGATGTCAGTCTAAATCTTAAGTTATCTCAAGTGTGTTCCGAAATGTATAAAGTGAAATATTTGGAATTGCGAGCAAATGAATGTAAGTACTTACTGAAATTACATAATTATATAGACTTGTACATATTTGATCTCAAAGCAAAGATAAGTCATGAAAACCTTAAATTCAGTATAATGAAAACCTTAAATTCAGTATAAATTTCTATTATTTATTAATTTATATTTTAAAATATAAGGTCAAGCAAGAGTTGTTAATAATACATAAGTAATTACTTACATTTATTTTTCAGATAAATATCTGGACTCCAGAATCCAAGAAAGAGAAAATAAAGAACCAATCAAAAGAAAAGATCAAATCAATCCGAAAGTTGGCAAAATAGTTCGAATATTACACAAAAGCATAAACATTTTGGAGTATAAGAAGTCTTAGGTATTTTCAAAAATCTTTGATAATATTGATAGTTCCATTGAATGTGGAAAATACATGTTTTTGCTACAGATTAGGGACATATGCTTTTTCTTGTTAGGTTAAGTCAAGGAATTTGTTAGTACAAATTTTACAACGCACCAATATCTTCGTGAGCATAAAAAGTATTTGTGTTTCTAGGTCTCGCGTTTGAGTCATTAATCTTTGCCGAACCGGTTCACGTTTTCTAGTCGTATTAATATTTACATTGACGAAGGTCAAGATGTTCAGGTTTATGGTCATTGCTGAGACTATTTTCGAAAACTATTGTAACAAAAGATAAGCTTCAAAAAATATATAGATAGTATTGAATTGTAATATAAATCAAAATGTGAATTTTATTTTTAAGATAGTTTCATTAAATGTATCTATAACTTTATAAGTTATTATTGTATAAACTAATTAAGGCTAAAACTCCATGGTTTAATTGCGACCTATTTATGGCATATATTTTCATTTTGGACCGATAGCTTCATCGCCTTATTTAATATTTATGTATGTAACTGTCGTGTAAGACAATCGCCGTGGCCTCACATAGTTATAGGAAATTGATTTAGGATAAAACATAAAAATAATTTTAAAAAACTTACATCAAAAAACAGCAATGATCCACAGGCTATCACTGATGCAGGACAAGATGAAACTGTAAAGTATACAATAAAAAAATTAAAACAAAAGAAAAAGGGAATGCTAAAAATACGTGTGTATAGGCCGAGCACTGGGAAAGAATTGATGCGTTCGGAACAGAGTGTGGTGCTGTACTATCGGTGATGAAAACTATTAGCAACCCACTAATTGTACAGCAGCCTACATCGCTGTCGGTAATTGCTCCATTTACACGTTTTGTTAGTCAGCATCATGTAATTGTTGCCTTCCCATTAACATGGTATGTGCCAAGCACGAACTGACCACGGAATTTCGGCTGCACGATGCATCCATCATGGCTTCGGAATTCAGAACCAAACCGATAAAAAAGCTTAGCTTTTGTTTGTAAATTAGGCCATTGTTGCATTTTGCCTAGTACAAAAAAAAAGTCAAATTTTAGACCTTGGCTGACTTATCCTAAAAGCCACGAAGGATCAACTGAAGCTAAAGGTAAAATGTGCAGAAGATACCTAAATAATTGATGCTAATGTATTCGGCCGAAACATTTGAAGTGTTAATATGAACGGAACTAGAAAGTTTGTTCTCGGTACTTAAGAACATTTATCAGTACTTCTTTGTTAAAAGCCGTTATTTGTCTATCGTATTCTGCTATTCTTTGTATACCGTGGTGGATTGTGCAAAGGGCTTAAATTATATCTTTTCGTTATTTTGATATTCAAGTGAAAAAATATATGTTTATGATGTTTTATGTACATATGTATTTGCATAACTGTGGTGTAGTGGTGGAAGCTTCACTTCAAGACCTAGAGGTCCTGTTGTTGGTCCCGGAATTTGTGCAACTTAATTATTGTAGCTCAGTTTGAAGAGGTATAAGTTTTTCATAGGTACCTAATTTGTTTAAATTAGTATTAACACATTTTTAATGACTCAAATATATTATAATAAATGTACTCACATGTCATAGAATTTTTCGCCATAGATGGTCCATAGGAAGACCCGCCCAACCTGTCTCCATCTGAAATAAAATGGAAAGAGTCTGTTACAGCTGAGATTCTACGATCAATACACTCAAGGAAGAAAAATGTGGTGAGGAAGCTCTCATCGATGGAAATTGACCTTGTTCCTCGTTAGCTTGATACGCGCCAAACTGGCGTTGACTTGACAGTCCCGCCAAATATGGCGGCTCCTCGTGTGGGAAGCGGAAACATACGAATTAGCACGAGTCGGAACAATGTGCGCCGGCCTCAAGCGAAAAAGAGACGGAAGATGTATCCTGCTACACAGCTAACGGGAAAGAGACAAAGCATACAAAACACAACGGGAGTGACGGAATAGGAATCTCGTCTGGTACAAACGGTTTTTTAGGGTGGAGCTGTCTGGACTTGGCTACCTTGCACATGGCAACTAAAAGGGATCAAACCGGGACCAAAATTGGGAATAATAAATTGAACGAATTTTTGGCCACATTGTTTCGAAGCCGCTTGACCAGGACTCGGGATAAACAAAGTAAAAATAATTTGATGTAGAAGACACCCTAAATATGACAGATGGTATCGAATTTAATTGAACCACCAAAGGGTTATGTTTAGCGATACCCTCTGTGTGTATAAAATTAAAAAAATATATACAAGATGAGTTATTAATCTCCTACTTTTCATCCAAAAAAATAAGTGAACAATAGTGGACGATTACAGGCTGGTAATAATGATGAATCGGAATCTTGATATATGCTTCCAACATGTCAGAAGTAGTCACACTGATTCCATGTGGAAAAATTTTGCTGAACGACTGTGCTAAACACATTTTGCGTATCATCAGTTTATTCATACTCAAGTCACCTCTTGAGGTCAATGACATGGGATTTATTGCGTGCTTCCTGTCTTTATTAAACTTTATACATTTGTATGGTTCGGTTACCTACTAAAATAAATTGTCATCCGCTTTGTTTTATATCCTCACATCTATTTTAAGGTTGTGTAGGCCGTAAAATATCAAAATTATTACCATGGTTTATTGCGCTGTTAATATCGAATTTATTCCTTCCTCGTACGTACCATACGTATATGTCGTATGATCACATGGATCAGATCATGTTTGATATAGTATTTGGATGATCTACTTGGCATATGAATTTAAATTGTGTTTTTTTTTTATATTTTATCCATGCATTACATTATCTTTTTAATTTACTACTATGATAGGTATACAAGCTGATTAATGGGTGTATTCTTGTTAGCGGAAGCTGCTATCGCCGTGTTTGTCCGCGGTATCTCATTCTATCTCCAGATTACCTTGTTTGTCATCCATTTAACAGGTAGCTGTGAGATAAAGCTTTATTTTATTAACAAGATATCTCGGATTATCTTCCAGCATGCCTTGTTATAAATAGATTAAGTATTACTTAACTACTCTCAAATTTAACGTAGCTATAAACAATTGAACATATTAAAATTTAGTTTTTTCTAAACAGTAGTCTACAAATTTGCTCTACATCTCTACAATACCAATGTAGGTATATTAACATTTGAAAATTGATAGCCAACAAGTGGAAACACCGTGTCCCATTAATGTGTTTTAAACACGAAAACGCAGAAAAACTAACTATTAAGTAAAGTTTTAATATATTATACCCGTGACGTTATAAAGGGGAAGCTCCATGCAAAATATGGTGATTTTAAAAACTGTTGCGTGCGCCCAGAACGTTAAAAGAACATCCTGTTTCCTTTTAAAAACCCGAAAGGTGTTTTCTTTTAGGTATTCTAGGTATCCTAGGAGGTAGAAATTTAAATAGGTAATTACAGAGTAAGGGCGTGGTTCACGTCACTAGAGTTTGAATTATTGCAGGTAATAATGGCGAACCATAATATGCAGTCGGGAAAAGCATTCCTGTGCATAATTAAAATTAATATTTGCAACACCCAGACAATGAATTGAAGCGAGAGTAGCTTACAAATTTATTGTGTTGAATATACCTATATATAAGGTAGGTACATAGTAATTTACGAAAATACCTCTTAATTTTTTGCCGTAGGTATTATCAAAATCTTAAGATCCTTATGTCTTGTAATTTTAAAACGTTTAATAAATTTAAGAGTTATTAAGTTTTCTCCACGTGCCGTGGCTGAAGCTTGATGGAACCCTTCCTTATTAAGTCTACTATCAACACGGAAGACCTGATAAAAACCGATAACTCAGCAAGCAGCCTACCTTATTGTCGAGAGATCTTTACCGAGGGGTGAGGGTACTAAGAGCCTCTGATATCAGACATTAGCATGCATAAAGTAGAAATCAGGTATTATATTATATTAGTAAGGGGGCGGGGGCGGATGCCACGCATGCGCGGCAGCGGCCGCGGTATCGACGGGCGGGCCCGGCCCCGCGCAGCCCCATACCCCGATAATGTAAATAATACAATAAAAATAATACAATCCCACTCAATTTGAATGTTTCTTGATCGACTCGAGCCGTGATTGAGACGTTCGAGTTGAATCTACAGATTTCTGCGACCTCACATGTACGGAAATTGGGGTATTGATTGAAGCCGTGAATAGGATTTCGGGAATTCCTTTTTAAGACTAGGAGGCTTAAACGTTGAGGAGCGATACTCCCTTTTACTCAGGGAGGGAATTTCGCTAATTTGTTTCTCGCTACATTTTGTCGACAATGACGCGAATAAGATTTTAATATATAATTGAATTGTTTCATTCATGAATTCATGGATTACAGTAATGATTGTCATTTATTGACTAATTTATATTAGTCAATAAAGCTTTGCCCTCAAAGCCAATATTTTAATGTACTTAAATACAAATTTAGTTGAAGAATTTTAGGAATAAATACATTGAATATACATAAGTACTTACATAAGTATATTATAAGGTTCTTAATATTAAGTATATTTCCGTATGTAACATCAGTGGATAAAAAATCTAACTAAAACTGCAAAAGCAAAAAAAAATAGGTGAAACGATTCAACAGAGCATCATCAGGCGCTACAAGTTACAACTCAAACAAAAAGTCTGTCTACCGCTCCGGAGGGAACACGAAAACTTTCGACTCCGGCATATATACCAATATTAGTAACTCCTAGTAAGCGACAAATTTCGACGAGAAACATCTTTATAAAATAAGTTGCATTTTTTTTATACTCCAGTTTTTTTTTTGAAGAAAAGGTAAAGCTAGTAAAATTTCATAGGTACTCGAAGATCATCCAACGTCGACTGGGTTTAAAGTCTTGTTTAAATTCACTCGTCCCGGCAAAACATTCATACACCAGACACAATATATATTGTTACAGATTTTGAGGGAGACAATTGATTTTATAAATCTGGTATCCCGGGATGTGACAAGTAAAACTAAAATCATTTTAATTTAAGAACCTGCCATCCTCCACCTAGTGCCTCTGCTCTGGATATGCTGTAACTATCATCTGTTAAGATGCTGTGGCCACTGATTGATTGAAACAAATAACCCAACAACGCACCGCAACGAATTCAGAAGCTCAGATTACTAAAAAAAGTGTCAAGCACAAAATATGCCAAAGTCTACAGTCACAGTGGTTACAAAACTTCGCTAAATACATTCTGTCGGCTCCCTGCTCTCGGATAGAAGGGGCGGGCGGGGCCCATTCTTGTAACAAACTGTAACAAGTTACAGTTCAATAAGGATGTAGCGACCTTGGAATATGAAAAATGTTTCGACAGAGACCTGGAACAAAAGCTTTAGACATTCAAACAAAACTCGGTTTACGACAAGAATGTGCCTTTTATACCTACAAAGGAACCATTAAGTCAGCAACCATTTCCAAAGTTCACAATGATACCCATACCAATCGATAAATTCCAATAAAGTATACCTACGTGGTTATTGGCTCGTATTATTGACTTTTCCATTTCATAAACGCAAAGCTACCACGCAACACTCTACGTCACTAATTAACACAATTAGAGCCTATAAATTAATGAGTAATTACACCGGAAATGGAAACACTTCACCAGCCGGCACATGTCACGAACTCGACGAGTGAACTGGCTGAAGAAAGAAGATTTTGATCCAAGGAAGTTTGAATTTAAAAGAAAAAGAAGAGAAATTCAAAAAGAGAACTCCCACTTACCTCGGGCGTCGCAGGGCGGGCGTGTGCGCGCGGCGGCGGCGCGGCAGTGAGCCGGCCACGACCGACCCTCCGCGACTCTACGCAGATTTGCCTACACCCCCGCACCCCCCGCGCCCCCCGCCCGGGCCTGCATCACACCTACATTCTTTAAAATATTTACTCTAATAAGCGACTACTACTAGGCTTGATTTGTGGACCTAGCGGCTAAACCAGCAAACCTTAAAACACAGTTTTTATCTATGAAATTAGGCTATCCAAATTGACTCAGATATTAAGATCGATCATGATAACACCAACGTCTGAAGGCCCTAGTTTAAACAGATTATGGTGGAAGTTATAGCCACTAGACTCTAGTATGTAACAGTTTTTAACGTTACGTAAGTAAAACAAACATAATGAAATGCATACAAACGTATTGTCACATTTTGTAGAACCGTTAAGGCGGCGCGTCGCTTTTCGTGACGCAACCGGAATCAGCATCGGTCGTAAGGTCGCGCCCACATCAGCTTAGCCGACGACCGGTTTCGGAATTTCGGTAACTGTGCAGATTTTTGGACTCATTCTTATTTCTATTTATAGGACGGTTACAAGCGCTTACTAGCTGGGATAGAATTAAAGCTTATTTTTCAAAAGCTCTTCTCTTAAATGTAACAATATAAAATTATCATCGCGCTTATAGTTCAAATATCAATATCCAAAGATTGTTTGTTGAGGCGTAACTGATCATTGAAGTAAAGCAACACAATGTCATGCATGGCACGGTTACTGTGTTTTCTGGACGCTTTCGTGCCTCGGACGTCACGTTAAGCCGTGGGTCCTGGTTGCTGTTTCGGCAGCAGTCGTAAAGCCTAGTCAGAGGTCTTCGGGCAGCTTGAAAACATCTGACAGTCGGGTTGACCACTTACCCGACTACTCTCTCAGTACAAGATTGCTTGAGAGAGAGGAATTGAGAAGGTGGCATGCTCCCGATGAATTTTATGCATCTACATAATACCGTCTGGAACGATTAACTTTCCTATACAGAAGGTTTGAAGTAAATTTTTGAGTGTATGTTTCTTTCCAAAAGTTTTTAATTTTCATGAGTTGAACATGTTTTTTTAAGTTTTCGTGAGCATTAAATTTTACAACCTGTGTAGACGCAGCCTTAGAACACGCATGACGCGTCCTGTACTGACGAATGTCCAACTACAGAGCCGCCATATGGCTCTTTGTACCACGTACACTTCCCCGATATTAAATATTTAATTCTTATTTGAAAACTCCATGCTCGATGAAGCGTTTTCCATTAAAACATATGCTATCAATTCTATCGTTTCCTGGAATATTCAATTAATACCATGAGTAGTTTGTAAAAATTGACGTTCATCAGAAAAAAAAATATATTTATACGATGAATAAAAATATTTGACTTTGACTTTTTTAAAATTATGAATCCTTTATAGGTTTCGTAGAATAAAGGTTCCTAAGCCACTTTTCTTCCGAACCTATATATATATCGTTAACAACTAGGGCAGAGAGATATGTACTGAATATTAAGTTGGACATGACATGATGTATATATGATGTGATATATGATGTCATATTATATGAGGCAATATTTTTTTTAACAGATACGCCTACAGCCCTTAGGTATGAATATATGTACTTTACCTAGGTATGAAATTTAATATGTATCCCTTGAATTAAGTATATGCTAAGGAATTTCGAATTGTGTTTTTTGCTATGTAAAATCAATGCTTTTCTTTGTGTTGTCTTTATTTTTTTTAAATACCTAGAACTAATTCTGATAAAATAATATTATAAGCATCCTAAACTGTGGCAAGACAATTGATTTATTTACCTCGAGTATTAATTAGATACACGACTATTTCTCAGTAATAGGGTATTATAGCCGTGAGTCGTATCTAGATCTTCTTGATCTATAGTCTAGACATGACGTAGGCTAGCATTTGTCCGTGGGAGCTATAAACACCAGTCCACAGTGTTATTGACTAATCTGTGACGCTATTATGACTGTTCTGCTCTAGAATGCTGAGGAATGTAGAGAATTTTGAAGCGACATCGCCTGGCCTTATTATATTAGATTAATATTTTTTGTTATGTGCAAATATTTGTAGGTACATTGAATCAGATGGATCGTAGTCTGAACAATATGGTGATGTTTTAGTAAATTGAATCTTACTAAACGCTAAACGTTATAAATGTGGATCGACCAATTCCGTTGAATTTTGTCGTTTTCTTGTATATATTTTAGATCTTGGAGAGAACCATACGGCCAACTTTTTGAGCTTGGAATCTCAAAGTAAAAAACATGTAAAATTTTCCAAAAAATCGCATTTAAAAACTATCAAAAAATATATGCGAATAAAATTGGTGGAACAGTTCCTAAGCCGTCAGTGATCGAGTAGAGAGCCCCACGTCAATCGGGCCGGATTACTGCACTCGGACGCTTAGCCAATCGCGGGCCTGCTCCCCCCGTCCTATTGGTGAATTTGAAAAAGGAATTCCAATTTAATCCCTCACCCTTCACGACGCGACAGCTGACGGGCTCATGGCGGCCGTTGAGTCGAGTTAAAGTTTTTTTTAGTGTCCAAACGTTTTGCAGACCCGGGCATATTTTTTAATAATATTTTAAATTTTCATACATACTTAAGTCATAAATGGATAGAATTGATATTAGATAGTATCAATTCTGAAGATACCAATTTAAATATTTAAATTTTCATGTGCGACAAAAACATGAAAAAAATGCGATTTTGCAAAGTAGGTACTATTTTTATTATTGTCGGTTAAATACAAATAAAAAATAAAATACCTACCAACGCATAATCATTTTTTAACAGATTTTTGTTTAAGCAAAGATCTAAAATCAATAAAACAACCGCTTAAATAGTTAGTATGGATCCATTTCCGTTTTCACGACTTCATAGATGGATTATAGTTGTTCTTTTCGATAAATACTTACCTAATAAAATTATAGCTCCGAAGCCAAGGGATAATGTGTTAAAATATAATCTCTTCAACTAATTTAAATATAATTAACTATACAAAAACTATTAATAATGTAGCCAGTAACCAAGCGGTTAATAATGGGAGAGCATGAGTCAGCACTTTCGCTGTTTCCACACGTTGTTGATCATGAGACCAACGGATTTTGCCAAAAACATCTGTTCAGCTATTATTTTTTATTTTTTAAAATTAATTAATTATACTTTCAGTACGCTCCTAGATGATGTTTATAGCTTCCATACTAAGATATTGTGAATAGAGTAGAGGGCGGGTGTTTAGTACTTACTTACATATAGTGATAAAAAAACTAGTTATTAGTTAAATAAAATATTTCGACTGTGCATTTATCTCAATAAAAAAAGTACCTATTATATAGGCACTTAAATCAAAAATATGACTGCAAACTGAACTAAAAGATAAAATTTTACAAATTCAAAGTATTCGCCTCAAACAGTTTTTAATGGAAAATAAATAAATTATATTCTAGATTCTAGACGCCAGGTATGTAAATAAACAAATTTTAATTTAATTAAAAAAAGTATTAAAAAAAATAAACGAAAACATTTAGGTATTTTACCTAGCAGTTTTGGGAAAAACATTTTAAACAGAAGTATTTTTTGATTAGCAAGTTAACCCTCAAATAATTTGTCAAATAGCGATACCTACTTCAAATTGAGGGAAAAAATTACTGAAAACTAGGCGTCCGTCATTAAATCCATATTTTTAAGGCCATATAAAAAATTATCACGTGAGTACAAATGTGGAACGAAAAGCGGGTGACTCGTTTGCGAGTCACCTCTTAATACCCCTTCGGGGATTATAGTCGTGAGCATAAAATATGTATGTAAGTATATAAAAAAAATCATTTTTTTAATCATCATCATTACAATCTTTTTGCAAAAAAAGTTATGTAGGTATAATACGTATTCCGAAAAAATATTAAGTAAGCTATCTAAATATAGCTGATAATGGTGCAGAACCCTTTATGCGTGAGTTTGATTCGCACTTGGCCCGACATTTAAAATCCATGTTCGATATGAAATTACGTCAATGTACCTATCTACCCAACACTGTGATGACCAATTTTATAATATTAAAAAATATAAAAAAAAACTGTAAAATTTTGTTAAAGTTAGAGTTGAGTTCGAGTTGAGGAACCTTGGTTGAGCGTCTCTCCGAAGCGCCTACTGCGCAGGTCCTCCGTCGACGCAGGCGCACAGAGGTGCCTTTGAGGCGGCCATATTTTATTGCCTTTTTTTAAAATTCGGCCTTTAAACAAAAATCTTAGTCGCCATTCATAGAACCAGGTATACATTTCTTGTTAGGGTTTTGTGCAAGCCCAGGTAGCGGGTCGGGGATTACAAACGGAATCGCTTTCTAGTTTTTATTTATTTATTTTGTAAATTTTAATCCTGTTACCAGCCGCCTGTTCGTGGTATTTCGACGGATTATAATAAGGCTGCTTAAAAATGGCGGCAATTTTTTAAAAGTTTCTGTCATGCATGTATGTATATTATATTGGGTATGCATGTCTAACTATAATGCGATTTTATAATATTAGGTACGTAGTCGAGTACTTAACTTTTATTTAAATTACTTATTAAAATTTTCCCTAGTAGTTTTGATTCCTGACAAAATTATCGATTTATGCATAATAATAATAATATTTTCAAGATTTTCAGATTTAAAAAACCATAATGAAATACTAATTGAAAAAAATATTAAGTTTTTCACTAAATAAGTACTTATAAAAATATAACAGTCAAACACTATCGTATTACTGAAATGAAGAAAGCGCGCTTTTCACTAGATATCCGTGTATTCATACAAAATGTCATGGACTGTGAGGGATTCCACTCCAACCCTAGGAATACGATGTTTTAGAGTTTTGCTTTGTTATTACCATCTTTCGTGCAACCCAATAGAGTCGTTTTTAGTATAACAAACTCGTGCCTTTGTATTCGTCAAGCTGAAGCAGACGACTTGGAATATTAATTTAAAAAACGACTCTATTAACACTGGCTAATCAAGTAACAAACGTAAGGTCAAGGTAAATGGTACATTCTACAAGTGATTAGTCAAAAAACTCACCCCGTACAGTCGTTTTGACACAGCTTCGGCAGAACAAGAAAAATCAATTGTATATTTGCAGTGACGCGTCTTTATCGAACGAGGGAGCTTTCTGAAAGCCCCAAAGCTTCTAAGCTAAGCTCCGCCCGACTAGCCGATCTGTTTTACCGACACAACTTTTGTAAGTGCAGCGCCATCTGTTGCTCAGTAGCTGAACAAGGAGGTGTTCCACCGAATGAAAATCTGAAAAGAGTTTTTCTTCGTGGAATGTTTCGTGTAATAAGTTTTATTCATAGCTTGCAGTTAAAATCTAACTAAGTAAGAATTTATAATTTTAGCTTATTATTTGTTATTATTAGGATAGGAACGTATTTTACATAGGTAAGTACTTACTTAATTTATGTAATTTGTTATGAAATTAAGTATTTATCACATTGAAGATAATATTGTCTCATTATACTATACTAGGTACTCATTACATATTCTATTACTTACGACTATTTTGGAACAATAAAAAAATAACAAACAAACAATAAAAAACAGATATCATATTATAATGCCCTCTAGGCTTTTTACTAAAAAGTTGTTCATACATTTGTAAAAGTACGGTATTTACCATACACTAATAGGCTAACATACTAAAAAGTTCTAAAATATTACAATAGATTGCACGAAAGAGACTAATTTGCTACGCCTCTGATAGCTTCTACAACGAAGTTCGTCATGAAATACACAGATGTCGCTTTTCATGAATTCTCGATATCAAGTATGGCCTCTCTATAATGATAAAAATAAAATAATATTATGGGTCAATTTCATATTACTTCCATATTTTTAATAAGTACATCATCAGTTCCATGCATGATCTAATAAACATGTTTTATCTTAACTTTACAAATAAGCTCGTATTTTTTTCGAAAATACCTGCTTAAAAACTTTCGGTAGCTTCATACAATAAATTAAATTCCTATACACAAATACCTCTCTTTGTACTCACCTGATTAAGTACCTAATCAAATAATCCAGTTCGAGCTTTTTAAAATTTGGTTAGAAATTAGGATACTTACTTAATTTCAATATGTTAGAAGGATATACTTATTGTACTTGGCACTTGCCACCGAAGGTTTTAATTTGACCTTCTTTGTATAGGTAATTAGGTATACCTAGTATATTTATATAAACTTAGTTAGTATTATTTTAATCGTATTGCGTGATATTTTTTTTCAAACGAAACTTTTAAAATAAACAATTAGGTAGATATTAACAAAATAATTCAATCATGTTGAATCCTCCCGGTACAGTCACTACTACTAACTACTACACTTACTCAAAACAATACTGATGAAGACGTTATGATTGATGCTCATAGAATTTTATTACAGCATTCTACATTCCTTTTGTATTCAATACTTAGCTATACAAAGAAACATAATTTTATTTAAATGTTTCATACTACTATTTTATATGGTAGGTATAATATTCTGATGCACCGTTCCATGTACTTAAATGTTGCAGAAGGAGTTATTTAGTTAGTTTTTTTCGTTTCGGAGTAATTTGGTGATTTTCTCAATGGAACTTTTTCATAGCTCGTCAGTGTATCTATTTATCTATAAGTTGTCAGCCGCCAACCACCCAAGGTGCGCCTGATTACCACACAAGAAAATACAGTCAAGAACATTATAGTCAAATATAGGAGATAGACCCAAAAACTATAGCAGGTATTTTTTTATTTAAAAACTCCCGTAAACCCTTCATCCTCCTTCGGCTAAGACGCGCGCACGGACACAAGAAAATACTTACGTGTATTTAGCACAGATAACAATAAGGAACAAGACCAAAAAGTGACTCGGACAAATGGAATAGTTGTTCGAAGGAGGCATGTTCGCGAGCCGATCGGTATCGGTACTGGGTCCCATCTCGTAATACTGAGTAATATTATTAATGTTGCGTCCGTCCACGTTTGTACCGGCTGGACGCGATCGGTGGCCCTGTTCTGGTAAATGAAATGTGTGGTGATGTGGATTGTTTGTAGTATCAAATGAAAATTGTTTCTTTATATGTATGTAGCCTGTTTAGTTTCCCACTACAGGGAATGCAATAAACTGACCACCGTTCCCGATCTCGTGAAAATGTTGTAGGATAGAGGCTGTAGAGTACGTTGTAAGGAGGTTTTTATTAAATATTTTACTTATCTACATTACAATGTGTAGTGAGCTACTGAAAATAAAAAAAACTTAGCTCTAGATCTCTAATTCTTTCAGGATTTCTACATTGCTGTTATGGGTTTACATCAGTTATACCTATATTTATCATAGTTACTAACTGAAATTAGGTAGGTACTTCCCTGCTGTTTTTACTCACCTTGACATTCAAACACAATGTACTCGTAATTTAGCGGAATCGGTCCCCGGGTGTCTCACATTAAGGTGTGTTGTAGATACTCATCATTTTTCACGTGAGTGTCGCGACCACTGAGAATTTTATCCATGTGGCGAGTCTTCGCGATGAATCACTGTGGGAGAGCTTTCATTGTAAACTTTTGGAGCTTTCTAGAGAACACTTCGCGTTCCTAAAACTCTCTGCGATCTCCGCGGGTAAAATTTTATTGTGAATTATAAGTACCTAATAATGTATGAAGGGCATTAGTTCATGAAATTATTTATACGAGGAACAAATAAGCGAAATACATCTGAATAATAGGCCGGCCCCCTATTACATTGGGACTAACATAACACTCTGGCGAAAAGTGGGTGCAGCAATGCACCTCTGCCTACCCCGCAAGGGAGTACAGTAGTACAAGGCGTGAGTGCGTGTGTGTGCGTGTGTGTGTACATCTGAATAAATTGTTGTTAAACAAACTAAAATCGCTATCGTTAACTAAATCACATATGAATATAGATAATCAAACAAATTTATATATAAACACATACATATTTCAAACTTATTGCCATAGCGTTAAAAACACCATCATTAAAACGGAAACGATATCATAGCTATAAACAGACTCACATAGCCATCCTTTGCTCCAGTTTCCATTATCGAGACTTCCATCCAAAAAGTTGACGTATCAAAAGCAGACCGCATCAGAACGGAGTATAAACGCGAAATATTCAGACAGAATGATTTATAGGTCCAGCCTCTATACGTTACACCCGCGACCTACAAAACTTAGGCAACCTTCAATATTTTTCGCCATTCTTTTGTTGCGTTTGCCAGGGGCATACGGACGCAACATAAATACTGTAGCAGTGCCATTTGAACTTGATCAATCAAGCATTAGTATTGTTACCTATGTATCTTGATTATTTTGATATTGATCTTTACCTGCTACATGGTCCATAGTATGCTGCTCAGTGAATAAGTAGTATTCACTGCTTACTTTTATCCTTCTTGTAATTAAAAACTGATGTACTACATGGAAAGACCTGAGATAGGTCTCTGATTTTTCTCTAGATCATGTACCTTTTCATATCCTATTTATTGTTGAGCGAGGAAGGACTTCTCTTTTTCAGTCGAATTAGAGTACAGTGTAACCGCTAAGTGTACACAGCGTCATTGGTAATCGTTTCCAAAACAGTGGCGCCCCCTCGCGGCAGGTCGCGCGTCGTGTCATTGGTGGATACGACATTAATCATGCGTCAATAGTGGCCCGGCGGCGACGGACAGGCGAGGAAGCTTGGTTCCGTCGGTTTGCGAGATGTAGAGAGAGATGCTATCGTCATTTTGTATGATTTTTCTATGACTGACTGGTTTGAAAGTCAGAAGTATGGTAGTTTATGGTAGATGGCGCTAGTGTGCACACTTATAAGATTGCCATGTTGATAGCCTTTCATAAGTTCCTATGGTTAACTTATGTAAAACTTAATACTAGGTATTAGTTGAAAGTAAAACTCAATATTGACTTCATAATTTATTTTAGCATCTTCACCAATTTTCAAATTTAATACACTTTTATTCATACAGTACAATAATTTAAATGATCAAGTAGCATACTTTCCTAGAACTCTCATTTAAATTGGAATGAACGATAAAGAACGATTAACATATTTACTTTTAGTTATTTATAAAGAAATAACACAACTAATAAAAATAAAAGATTTACAGGAAATATTTTACAATCGGAAAGAAAATAAAACACATGAAAAACGATTAGGGCACTTCCTATTGCACGATACATTTATACAAAGCGAATTAACATAAATGGAACAGAATTTAGGTTAGATTCTCATTAGTTAAACCGAATTATTCTACGAGACGCATCCACTATTTACATGAAATAAATAAAGTAACAGAACATAAGCCAGTCAATGAATTCGAAATAAGCGTTTTGGAAGAGATTATTAATAAGAATACCGAGAAACGATGTTCCACTTAAAGTAAAATTTAACAAAATATCACAGTTGACCACGACACACCAGCGCCGGCCAGTGTGGCCCTCTTGCGTCACTGCACGGGAACTAAATGGAACACAAATTTGGCAAAGCCATTACCAAACAAACAATAGACTCCCATTAACTTTAAGTATTTTAAGTACAAATACATATACGACATTCAAGTTTTCAAATTAGTATGCAAATACTTAATTTAGTGGAAACTGAAAACCACCACTTTAAACAATAATTGCGTCTCATTATATTTTATACATACTTATCCTTATATACAACTAAGACAGGAACATAAAACAGTTCTTCGGGAAGTGTTGTGAAATATATTAAACTTTGTCCATTATACCTACTAAAACGACGAATTATTTTATTTACATTTTTAATATGAAACGAGACCTACCTATTCACAGATCACTATCATTACATGAGCTTACAAGTTTTTAGTTAAGTTCACAGCGCTTTTACAAGCCGTCCCTAAGTAAGAAGTCAAATTCAACACTAGATATATGACATGACCAAATTTGTATAGTTACAAATAATTTTGAATTTGTTCTGTATTTCAGAATCTGCCTCTTTTACTCTACCTATCCCTGTACAATTCCGAATTTGTTATTTTCTGGTCATATAATTAATGTTACAATCTTACAAGTACTTAGGTATTCATTGAAAGTGTCTATACATACAGCTCCAATTGTTTGTGACTCATAAAAAATAAGTATAATGCTAAATCATTCAAGAAGTTGAAACATCAAGTTATTGATTTCAAAATAACATAAATTATTTTAATTTGGGCTAATCCTTATGACTAGGTCGAACGATTCCAATTTGATAACAATTTTTACCATAGATTCATCAGTCATTACAATCATCATTCAAAATAACTATTGGAATATAATTATAATACTTAAGGCCTATTCAAGATAAAGCGATACATCTGCCATGCTGTCGATATTTATATATATATATATAGTCGATATAGGCTATATGGGACAGTGCACACCGACCCAATACCGCTACCGAACGCATCTGCAGTAAGTGTCGCTAAGATCCAGATAGAGCTTTATTCCAAATTCCAATAATCGTTGACTCAGAGGGACATTGATCGATTTCAATTTCATTCGTGCATTTTGATCTTACTGTTAATCTAGTATTTATACATATTTTTTCTATTACGAGGTACACATTAGGTTCAAGATTCAAAGGATAAGTGTCTTCTAAGACCTGTTGTCTTCTCCACTTGATCTCGTTTGCATAGGCCGCCTTCGAACGTCGCAGTAGTATCACCAGGTCCATTCCCACGCACTGACACCATCACACAAGTAAAGTCACTTTGTAACAATTCTTAATATGTAACACACTATGGAAATTTTTCGAGCAGCGAATAACTGATCCAGTCTAGTTACTGTAATATGTATCACTTCCCGGAGCGAAGTGTAAATATTACATGGAACCCCGGGTCTACCGGACGACTGTTGCCTTCTAAGAAATCAGTTATCCACTATTCGAAAAATTCCACTGATCCTATGCGGAGAGATGCGCGAACTGGCTGGGGTGCAGGTCGAACTGGTAGGGGTGGCCGTACGGATTCATATGGTACGGGACTATGTTCATGGAGGCCATCTTGTGCTCCTTCTTCCACTTCATGCGCCGGTTCTGGAACCAGATCTTGATCTGCCGCTCGGTGAGGCAGAGCGCGTGCGCGATCTCGATGCGTCTCCTCCGCGTCAGGTACCGGTTGAAGTGGAACTCCTTCTCCAGCTCGAGCGTCTGGTACCGCGTGTACGAAGTCCGCTGCCGCTTCGTCTCCCCGTTGGCGTTCACGGTACCTGAAATAATTAAAGGAACATCATTAGTGAATGCATATAAAACAGCCAGCCCGATGATTAACTGCGCATCCATTCCATAAGTTCATTCGCTAAGTATTATTCTGGTCACAAAATGTGAAGCGCGTTAATATTTAGAACTGAATGTCCGTTCGAGAGCCAATGAATAGTTGGCTCGATCGAGTTGTGGCTTGCCACGCTTGCTCGATTGTGATGTACCGCGCGCCGCCCGTGCCCGATTAAGAACAAGATTTCTATTCAGAAAATCAAAACACTCCAGTGTTCATTTAATTTATTGCTCAAGGCTGACTTGCGTCTCTTAAATTAGGTCTTGAAGTTTCCGTTACTATTTACACAGAAAATGGCAATGTTTAATGATTTGACAGTATACCTAATAAAATCCACGGAAACAAGAAATGGGAATACTAAAAACGAGACAATTCAATATGACGAGACACCACACACGGCTACGAAGAGAAAGTCATCAAGACTCGCGACGTGATCAAAGAGATAGAGTAATGTCTAGAAGCGGGCGAGTCACGGGTCGCATGCCCAGCTGTCAGGCGCGGCCACCGCCTCGCCGCCGCCGCCGCCGCCGCCGTCGGTGGTTGGACGCCGGCCAGAGATCTCGTGATCGATACAACACCGCCCTGCTGCAGATGTGGAGCAAATTGTCATTTGAATGGATTTAGGGCCACATGTGGAAGACCATTCATGAACACTATTTGGACCACTGTCCGGGAATCCGTGATGAGCACTGTGGACCAATTCCTTTAACTGCGTAACGGATGGTCTGCTACATTCAAGATACCAAAGCCTGGGAATGAATGAACACGCAAAATAAGTTCAGCTACAGCAAGCAGCCCCTAAAATTCAATACTTGCTGAAGAAGCAATAATAAGATAATTAAGATGATGACGATGAATGCAGTACGTCTAAAAATTATAACCAGCCCAAAAGTCGAAAAAGCTATCGTTTTAATGTCAATAAACAATAGTTGACAAAAGCAACAGGTCGGTAATAAATACAGGAGCCAACCGAACTTTGACAGGCTCGTGTCAATAAAGATGTTTAAGAAAGTATAAATATTGGATGACTGTGCGCGGGCGCAGGGCGCTTGCAACAAAAACGCAGCGGATTGAAATGTTACTGACAGCGCGATGCACAAACTGACTGACGGCATTATTTTAACATAAGCCTTGTACAGAAACGAAACGGATGGATGCAATACGGGAACATTTGAATTTCAATGTGAATTCACAAATATGGTGATCCGAGTTAAACGCTCACTTGCGGCATCTCATTTGAATACATGCGTCGATGACGCCCCGACAACGACCAGGAAGTGCAAATGTTCACTAAAAATGTGGTGTGATTAAAAAATAATACCAGAACTATTTTAACAACTTTTTTTGTATTGTCAAAATCATTTGGTCCTATCTCATGGAAAGTGTTTACAATGGAACAACTTTTAAAGAAAAGTATTACTTATGACGCATTTTTATTAAATTATCACATGTGTGTGATGGAAATTATATAATAGGTACGTAGTTAAATAAGATAGTGATTAAAATATTACATATTGAAAAAAAAAACTGATTTTCACATCAGCCTTTATACGAAACCAATGACACTAATTTGAATGTTAGGTTTCCTTTTAGATTTTCAAGATCCAAGGTGTTGTGTGATGTTGAGCTCTACAAATAGGAAATGACCTGTATCATAAGTTATGAATCTAAAAGAAAATTCTAGAAAATAAAGCATTCTCTAACTCTATTTATTATGTGGGCATGTGTATGTTTAATTTTAATGTTTGTTTCCTCTCATGGTAGAGATAATCACAAAAAGTGATTATCAAATAAAACCCCTGAAAAATATTTTAGATTGTTATTTTTCTGGATGAGTTTTATCGGTTCATCCCAACGTAAGAGAATTATCGACGGATACGTACAAAACCCGAGACTATTTCATTGCTTAGCACACACTAAACTAAATTTTCTCTTAAATACGATTTTGATCCCAAAACACAAGAAATATCTGTTTCACATCTCTAGTTCTAGGTCACAAGCCAATTGTTATTCTATCTAGACATATTGCACGGTCAAACTTGTAGACACCACATTACCTATGGATGAGACTACCTAAATTTGTCTGAGCGATATTGGCTTCGTTTTACAAAATTTATATCACACGATTTAATTTATAATTTTCATCATTAGGTACTTTTGCAGTTTTTCAGGAACACAATGGACGTTTGCCATTTATTTGATTTCATATTTTGAATAAATGTATTACGTAGTATATATTATGAATGGTTACTATAAGTATAAGGGTTACGTACCTATAATCTAAAAGGTACCTACACTGCAATATTGAAGTACCTACCTAAATTTAAGAAAGCACATACTATTACCAACATAAAACGTTAATATTGTGTTCAAAATTTAAACAAAATGCTTGAAAGGTCCTTTTTGTCTCCTCATTTTGTGAATGGAACTTTTTCATTGCTCCCTAGTGCATAACCTGTATGGCCAATACAAATGTATAAGGTTCCACTAATGCCGTTAAGTACATTTTTATCTTCCATTAAAATATTTTTTTACACGACCATACAACTTCCATCACTAAGTAAGCATAAATAATGAAAAACAGGCAGAACTACTGTCTCTCATAGCATTTTTCTACCACTTCAAAGCTGACTATGACGGATGATATCTAGATGAAAACAGTATACACATAATAAAAGTGTCACATTTAGGTTTTATAGCCCGTGTAATCTTTATTTGTTTGAATTATTAGCCCGTTTTATGCCAATGATCATAGTTATTATTTAAAATTTAAGAAAAAAACAAACTCATGGGACAGAATTACATAACTAATATACTATAAACACATCGTGCCATTCTGATTTTTTTTGTGTATCACTATTTAATTCAACTTTTACTTTAATAAATTGGGAACTCAAGCGATCAACTACTTTGTGTTGTGAAATTATTATTGACTCCTATACTCAGGATTTATATGGCTAATTCCGTATTCCTGTAGCATGCCACAAAAGCTGTTCGGCACAGGTTGTCAAATGTAGGAACTTGACGCAAGATAGATGCGAGCTAGGCATCTGCTAGACCTACTTATGCGGCCGCCACTGCTTCACATTACACAAACGGGTCAAGCGGCAGGGAAACGCATGGAATATTATTATGAATACAAGGCACTGGCCGAAAACAAATTAATCATGACGGTTTTTAAATTTCCAAGTAGGAAGGTGCTAGTTTTAAAATAAGAACGCTGCTCTTCTTTGTTAGGGCTGGTTTAAAATCACATTATTTTCATATTTTGTCGATTTTTACTATGAATACTTTCATCACTAGTTATGAATTATAGTAGTACCGTTTAAGTTGTAGTTGATTTCGTTAAAATAATGAGATCTACTACAGTTAAATTACCATACAGAATGTTGCAAAAGGGATAAGCCGAAAGAGGGTGACTCAGGTGGTCACTCTGAACAAATTTTAAGAACCGCGTTGGGGTCAACTTTAAATACGTAATTGTAAAAGAATGCTTTATAATAATTACATGTAGTAAAATTTATCTAGATATTGATGTCGATTCTGAAGGCAGAAATTATAATTTTAACGCTGTCAAACAAAAAAAAATGCTAGTATAAAATGAGATTTCAGGGAACAGTCATAGAGTAGAATTTTAAACGAAGAATTTAAGGTTTTGACAGCACTAAAATTAGAATTTCCGCCTTCAGAATCGACATCGTTGATTGGTAAATTATTAAGCTTATACCCTTAGACGTCATTAATAGAATATATAATAGATAATACGTGTGCGCTGAACCTAACATCGTCGCTTCACCTGCGGTAAAATTATGTTAATTTAATTCACTGAATAAAAATAGCAAATAGGTACAGTCTGTGAAAAGTTTAACGGCTCTACATGGTGATAAACTATATTATTTATAAATGGATAGTAACAGGTAGGTTTAAATAAAATATTCATTATTTTTTCAACTTCATGGTTAGTTATATTGAATCTTTTGTATACTGGTACCTACATATCAAAATTCAAGATCTCATAACTGCCAACCACGTCACAGCCCGATTAATTACACAGAAATGTAACTGAAATGTTTAGGAATACGCCCAAATAGCAAGTTGGCATAACGAGCACATGTCATAATTGCGCTGACATATTACAGCGTTGAGATCGCTCCGACCTGAAACTATGTCATCAGCTGTGGCCCCGGATCACCCTGTATATTATGTCATCACAGAGCTCAGCTGTGAGAGTGGATCATCCTCTATTATGTCATCGAGTGGCCACTGTATCATGTTCAGTTTTCAAATGTCGCTTGTCTCTTCTGGTTACATTTTGGCTCGCTGCCTTGGAATTATTAAGTTAGAAACATTTGTTGTGTGGATAAAACGTCTATCATATAATGTTCAATTGTTTTGCTCATTTAAGATTTTACAGTAAAAGTCCATGTGTTTTTGATACTGCAAATAGAAGTAACGAAACTGTCATGCAGTTTTTATTATACTGCAATGTAGCCAGAATCAGAATTACAATTGCAATCTATCATAAAAGGATCTGTTTTTCAATAAGTCAGGTTCATAGATTAAGTACTCGGACACGGAAGTGAGTGAGAGAAAATTCATCTAAAAGATCAAGAGAGGTAAGAGATCCCATCCCAGGTTCAACAAGACAAATCAGATGGTCCGATAAAGCTCAGTCTAAACAGAGCCTTTTGGAGCGAGCCAATTTCACAGCAGACGCCATTATCGGCTATCTGATAATACTGGTCCGTCTTCTACAAATACTTAAAGATCTATCAGAGGTAAATACCGACCAATCACGGCACAGATCCAATTTACTGGCGAAGCGCGCGCGCAGTAATCGTCGGTAAAACTAAAAGGCGGATCTGCGATCTGCCCCTTGCGAGCGACCGACGGGCACGAAATGGACCTGGACCCGTGTCTACTCAGGGACTTGACCCTTCAAGATACAGAATGCAGTATTTTAACAGTAAACTTACTTATTTTAAATTATTAAATGTATGTTGCGCAAGAAAGGACGCTTAGAAATGAAATTTTCTCTATTATTACGTCTCAGAGAGACGATGCTGCCAGCCCAGTATCAAATTAATTATATTATCGAAAACTTGCTAAGCTAAAACAAGCGAGCGCGTTGTAAATTTCAGCCAATTTCCTGTTGTAAAAAGACTAATATCAAACAGGTTTACAGCAAAGCATGTAGGGCACAACCGCGCGGTAGATGCCAACTCTCTACCAGATCGACGCTGGCGCATTTAATACTGAATTTCTCACGTTCGCGGTGAGCACTAATCACGACGTGGAAATATTAAGGACACTAATGTCTTGTACACATTTACATAACACGCAATAAATCTGAGGAGTCTCGGCCGGCGGCGGCGCCGTTGATAAATCCCATTGGCCGAGCGGTAGCGTTTTGATACTCTATTTCGGATAGCGAGCCGAATCGCTTTAATTTTTTTATTGGTCAGGTTTTGGCAAATTGGCACTGTTTATTTTTTTGTGCTCACATATTTAAGAACGCGAATGAGTATACCTACGTGGCTGAAGCGAAAGAAAAAAACTAGTCAAAAAAATGTTTTCTGGTCAAACGTTGGTTGAGCTTTTCAGCAACCCTAGAGATGAAGCTAAAAGTAATACATCGATACCCATCATTATATTCACTCAAGCTAAGTATAGGTATTTTATAGCAGCTGCTACATGTTTCTTATCTATAAAGCGTATACCTACATCGCTGTATAGGTCACGTAACTATACGCCTAGGTAAATAGGTACTACTGATGTAAATACTAGGTTATACTAAAACGTGGTTACTTAGTCAGGTCTATCGTGTTCACTTGACAAATGACTGACGAAGGCTACCGTGACTGTTCAGTTCTATTTATACACAATTTATCTCCATTAAAACTGCATAATATTTTACTAACAGCAAATGTTTATAGAATATGCATTATTATGTAGATGTTTATACGTATAGGTGTGGTTTGGAGGTAGGTGGTAGGTATTGGTATTATTTTATTGTTTATAATAAGTACTAAATTTTAACGAACCACTGTAATGTTGACAGAAATCAGAAACATAGATTTTAGAGCTTAATTTTCACCTAATAAGGAGGATTTAACACAAATTGTTGGTTTCCGAGCATCGAGCAGTGAAAGAATATATCTTAGTAATTTTATATTATGTTAGTGTTACCCACACTTTGCATATTTTTTCCACACATTTCTGTAATAAAATTTCCTTCATCACCCTATACAGTAGGTAGAGGCCAACATAAAGCCTAAATTCATATGAGTTTGTACCTATTTACTTGCAAAAAAGCTCAGGCAGGAGACATACGCCAAAATAACATAAGTGGTTATTTATCATGCACTGCCTTTACAGATTGACACTGCGCAAACAAAGCTACATTAGTTAAACTCAATTACATCAATAGCATAGAATAACAAGTACAAGTCTAGTGCTAGTCTAGTTATTCTATGATCAATAGTTCCCACTTCGATCGCTTATCAACTAGTAGTTATTGCCTATCTATGTATGTGCGGCCACTAAGGGTCTGGACACACTAGGGTGATCTTCAGTTTCAGAAGTTTTTTTTTATTAAGATGCAATGACAATGTGAAGCTTTTGCTGTACGCTTTAAATCTTATTTTAGTATTCAAGTTTAAGTTTTTTTTGTTATACCTAGAATATCGTGTTTAAATACTATACTACTACTATACTTGGAAGAAATAAAAACCTACGGTACATAATTCTGTAATAAAAAACGAGTTTAAATTATAACCTAGATTTTGTAGAAATAAATGCTGTCCAAGTAACAAATAAGAAAAGACCTCTAATCTATGCAAAACTGTGCAACACACCTCCGCCGCTTTTAGCCAAGTGTGCGCTAGCCCTTACTGCCTATCTACCTAACTGCGGTAAGCAATGTAACGGTAAGAAACCGGTATTCGTACCGGTTGGAAGGTTAAACGCTAGGAAGTCTAGTGGAATGTGGAAACCGATTCTTTGTTTATCCTTTTATGTCATCGCGGGGATTTATGATAAATACATATGGATTTTGTGTGTGAATTATGTCAACAGATATTGGTTTCAGTATGTAAGAAGACTTAAGTAGAATAGACGCGATCAATCTTGGCTCATTTTATTTTTTGGACCATCGATAAATAACTTTTAAAAAATTACGTCCAATTTGAATCTTAGATCCTCAACCCAAGATGAAAAAAACAATGCCACAAAAGCGATCGAGCAGTACGGGTTCCGTATATTATCTTTACATTATTACTATTTCAACGGGAAAACATTCTAAGACGATGCGAAGCTTTTACTTTATATTTATAATTAAAATTTCAAATGACATAATCTTTGTTGGTCTAGTATCCCTTATATCGCAAAAATAATAAACAGGTAAGTAATATGTGTATCTGTAAAAAAATACCTAAATACCAATAGAAAAAAGGTTAAGCCCCTGTTCCACAATGTCTGGTTAGTCGCTACCTGTCGGATAAAATACATGCTGTCACTGTCTAAAAAATAATAACAGAAAGTGACAGCATGTATTTTATCCGTCAGGTAGCCACTAACCAGACATTGTGGAACAGACCCTAAATTAAATACTTCAATCAATGGAATCTACATCAAGTTGGTGGATGGAACAGTAAGCAGCCGTCTAGACGCGAGTGGAATAAGAAATAAATCTAAGCGCGGCGCGGGCGCTTCCCAAATTGATCGCTATTCTCCACAATTACCGCTCAACGTGGGACCGGCGGTTCTACCTTTTTTGGCATAAGATTTATTTGCCTAATCTCGTATTGCATAGTAACGTTTGGTCAAAGTCTCGTTACGCCGAAAATCGTATTGCATAAATCTCGTTTAGTAAAAAGTTATTTCGCATAACATTGTTTAGCCTAATAATGATATGGCCAAATCTTGAATAGCCTAATAATGCTATGGCATAGGTTTATACAAAGTAATAATATTCGTTTGGCTTTAACTTTGACGGAGCGTCTCCCTACATAGCGCAAACTGGTGCCTTGTATTGTTTCCGCTGTTTGGAAAACGCTCCGCTCCGCTTCGCTGCGCTCCGCTTTGGTTTTGATGAACATGTGCACCTAACACGCTCCTCCTCGCTTTGCTCGTCGTCGCACCTATTTTTAGGTTTCGATCTCATGGGGTTTGTAATAATTATATTGGTCGTTAACTTTCGATTTTTTGATCATACAATATCGTGATTTTCGGGATGTAGGAGAAAAATACCACAATTTGTACATTTACTACATACTTAATATATTATTTATTAAGATAACATTACGAGAAACAAGATTATACATAGGTATAGACGAACATAAATTTGAGCAAACGAAACTTAGGTGTTTAAAGATTGTGCCTAAAGAGTTTTAGACGAAACGAGCCTTATGCCACATAAGTCTTGGCAAAGTGATGGTTCGGCCAAAAAAGTTTAGACCATACGAGTTATGCGAAATGAGTTTTGGTCAATAAAGATTATGCGAGATGAGCGGAACCCGGGACCGGCAATAATTTTAAAAATATCGCCCCGTAAATGATGCCATAAATTTAATTTAATAATACGTACGCCCAGCGCAACAGTATCATGTGCGGAAAGCTAATTGAATATTAATTTCAAAATAAATCTGGTCGGACGAGTCTTTGCACAGGTTGGGATTTTGTTTATTGGTTACTTAAAATTTACCCAAGTGCGTATTTATAGTTTCAAAATGTGGATCAAGTAAGTTTGCAAACAGATATTTATAGTTTGTGATCATAGGTAATTTTCTAATGCATTTTGTGGATTCCGAATGCTCAAACTTGGCGGCAAGCAGACGTAGGCCAAAAACACTTTCTGTTTCTGATAATTTATTACTTTTATCTCGAAAAGGCCTGCGGTCACTGCACAAACAACGTCCCAAACAATAAGACAAATCGACCGATTACCAGACACTACCTGCCCGTGGTAGGTCCATGCAAATCTCAAACACTTTTTGCAATAAAACAATTAGTCATTATCACTCCTTCCAAAAGAGAGTAAAAGTATAAAAGCACTGCTCTGAATACACGCATTAGTACATTAATAACTGTGACAATTCGGAAAGAAAGTCTTTTGAGACTTTTCTCAGCGCACAATGGTTCTCATTCCCCTAAGGTTGGAAAAAATCCGCTTGTAGTTTGAATGCACGCTGACCTTGCTCGCTGCACGCAAGCAGGAGACGGTTTGCAACATTTGGTAATTTTCGCACAAACACGTGATTTATTTAGTCTGCGGAAGACGCGCTTTGTTACTACTCTAGAACTGAAAGGGAATTGTTTGCAAAACTTGCGGGATACGACTCTTTCCACAGGGTTGAGTAGACGCAGAAAAAACTAGAAAGAATGTGTATATAGTGCACTCAATAAAAAGACGTTAAGAGCACATTTCTTTGGTGAATAGAAGAAATTATTACCCTTTGTAAATGACACAATATGTAGTGTCTAACTATAAACAAAAATGACGCATCGTCTAGATAAGAACCTTGGCGTTCACTTGTATGCAAATACACGCCATTATGAGCTGGGAATACATACATCACATTAGACATTAAATTAATTACTCACACAGTCGTAGAAAAGTTAAAAGGTCCAACTTTACTGAACATTAAAATGAAATCAATTAAAAGACATCGGTCTGCACGCAGTGTGACGGAATATGAGCCGAGATAGTTATGGTAGGTGAGGTTAGGGGGAAGTGTATATTTTGTAAGAAATAGACTAACCGACATTTACCAATTTGAGTCATTAATCTAAGACTAGATAACGGAGGTTAGTACACGGGCGGCGCGGTTGCGTCGAAAGAAATCTCCATACAAAACATTACTCGGGCGTGTTGAGCGATTTATGCGACGGGCCGCGGCTCGCCGCTCCTTGCTGTATATTATTGTAGTGACATAAACTAATTTGTTGGTGGACTGATGAGCCCACCGAACAGAAAGAGATGGTTTATGTTCTGAGATTATTTTGGTAATAAATAACTCAATCTACCTCGATCGGAAGCTAACTCTTTGATGTGGTATCTTATCTAGATGCATTTTTCACTTCCTTCTTAGTTTATTTAATATAGTTGATTTTTGGGATGCCGGAAGCTTTCGTAAAAATATAGGTATGTTATGTATTCTTATTATGATTTATTTAATGTTGTCCGTTTTAAAATACCGTCAAACTACCAAATAAACCGTGACAACCAACGTAAATACCTCCGTTTGAATTGAATTAAATTTATATCAAAAAATTTGAGTAAGATTAAGTAAAGATTTAGATCTTAAAGGCGGGATTTATTTAATCCGGTGGCCTGCGCAAGAGTGTCCAGTAGGATTACTCTATACTGACGAAAAGCGAACGAACGAGAGCTGTGGTGCAATCGGCACGTTTAATACAACGAGATAGAGTCGTGGCTCGCGCCGCAGCACTCCAAAACTTCGTTTTTCATCATATGGAGTAACCCCCCAGACTGAGAGTGACAAGGGCGCACGCGCGCCGCCCGTCACCGCGTCATGGAACCACTGTGCAGTCTGCGCACAGAGTGCAAGCGAACGATGGACATCAAGCTATTAATTATATGAGTATTTTGTGATCTTAGTGTTATTCATATTACCTACATATACCTATAGTATATGTGTATAAAAGTACAGTTTCGTCTCACTGTGCTGCAAGTATATGTTCGTATATTTTTAATGGTATCTCGAAACAATGCCCTGCGAATCCTGCGATATTTCGCGGCTATTGTGTTTAAAAAATACATTGAACCTGTAGGTCGAATTACTGCGAAGTAATTTTTATGATAATATTTTAGTGCGCAGACGCATACCGCGATACATCGTGATTGAAAGGAGAGCTGGCCGGCCGAGGTACAATAAGTGCACAGTAAAAATCAGTAAGAGACCTTATTCAATGTGTATAGTGTATACCTACGTTATTTTTTTGTTTTGACATTAAATTTTATGCGTATGCTACGTTTAAATATTGCAACTAGATCATAACGTTTAAAGGGGGTTTACGTTACACTTGCGACTTAATCATCTGAATCTTTTCATTTCAACAATCTTTTCATAAACAATATCATTAAAAGGTTCAAAGCCAAACTAATCCATGTTTATCAATTCAAATGTACCTAACCAAAAAACACAGTATAATTATATTTTTCCCGTGCACTCGTACTAATGTATATTCGTACTGTGCGCAGCTTACACTTGGTCGAAGTTTTACTCCGGACATATCAAAACAAACTTCACTCTTCACGACAAGACCTGGATTGGCATATTTTGATAGGTTTTTTCTTTTAAAAATATAATCCATCACCACATTAATATCATGTGGCCCTTTGAAAATGAGCTTGAAATGCGCTTTTTGGTAGGTATTTCACACGTGTTTCATGACTGTATTCCTCGTTCAAGTTGAGTTTGTTATGAAATTAATTACATTTAGGATCTAGCTGTTATACTTACCTATATAATTCTGTTCCAATCTAAGGGGTTATATTTTTTCATTTTATTATATTTTAAAATGGACTTCGTAGTACCTAGTACCTAGCCAGTAGCCAAACTACTGTCTAAATAGCCCAAAAAGTACACCTTCAAAAAGTATTTCACCAAATTACTTATTAATTAAAACCGAACACCAAATAACTCGTAACCTCCCGCTCCCCGGAGACCCACAAAGGGTGTTAATTTATAAACTTGCATTCATCGAGTGTCAAGAGAATAAAAAATATAAATGATAAACGCATAATTATGAATTTACCATTACAGTTGCCACCTAGCTGTTCCCGTGGGGTCGCAGAATAATCATTAATCATAGAGTAATGACGTGTTTTTAGTAAAAGAACGGTGTTAGTTTGTTTGAGTCACGGGTTGTCTGTTTGGCGATCGCTTTATTATGTTATGGTTTTAACTTGCACGTTAATTTAGGGGTAAGTACTATATTACCTAGATAGGTAGGTATACTAGGTATCTCATGTGATATCCGTAGTTAGTTACAATATTGCTATGACTGTCTGAATCTGCTAGGTATGACAATAAGTACCATTTCACGAATCATATCCAGTAGTGCTGTTGTGTTAGGTATATTAAAATATTATATGTAGCTAAAATAAGGTAGGTATACAATACAACTTAATAGAACTTCTTCGATAATTTTATATGATAAATAAAATTACTAATAAAATATACATAACTAATTGTATTGATGGTCGGTTGTACGGCTACCGCCGCATACGACCCTATTACCATACAGCTTGACGTGGTACTTTCTACTAAAATATTCTGTAACCAACCGAACCCCAAATAACTAATCAATTTCAGCAGTGGCTTCCTTTAAAAGTATAATATATCTTATAGAGCTGCATATGGAAACCAATTAAAATCTGCAACATTGTATTCCAAATAAAAATAGTAATATAAATTAGCAGAATCAGCCGCCAGATACGCATTGCATGGCAATACTGGCGAGCGCCGCGGCCAAGCCACGCCCCCTCCGCTGATAATAATTAGCCAATTACAGAATGACACATCATCGCCCGCCATTTTAATTGGCATCGCAATCGGCATGCATTGGTCCATAACTCTACCTTGATGGAAGGAGTCGGATAGCTTTTGTTTTAATGTCTGAGCGTGTAAAGTGACTATCCATCTGGTTCGATATACAGGGTGTTAAAAACATGGTACTCAAAGAAATCACATGATTAGGTAGGTACTTACAGGACAAACTTAACAACACTTCTTCTCATATTATTAAACTACTTAATGTAAAACAGTGTAGGTAACTAATAATATTTCTACAGTAACATTATCGGTACGCCACAGCAAAAATGTACACGAATAAAATCAGCTTTAATCCGTGTTCGGCGCCATCGATCAATCAGCGATCATCAATTTGGTGGTCTAATTGCATTTTGTTTAGTGCGCTTTGAAAAGCGAGTCGAACGCAACGATATTTTTTCCCAATAAACCATTAATATACGTCGTTTTGTTTCCACACAGCCCGGCTGCCCCAATCTGCGATTAAATTCGACCTACTGGGCAAAACGGCCGATACTTGTATAACTTTTTAGTATTACATAAAATATGCGAATAAAACTTAAACCTGCGAACTATACCTATTAGGTATGTGGGTATTGTGGGTATTGTAACTTATTTTGAATTATGTTTAATGTTTTGTTTACTTTGCCAAGACCTCCAGAGTTCTAAAACATACCACCGATTGACCCTCTTGCCGTGCACTGCAGTAGGCAGCAAAACAATTAAAACCTCTGTAGGATCCTCGATCCTGTATTCCTGAAGGCACATACACTTGCCAAGGGGCGCAGGCCGTGACGGGGGTTGACATTGCCACTTCATTAATTCTTGAACAACTCCTGATCAATACGGTATTGCCTCGGACCTGACGTGTGGACGACAGCTTTGGAGCGAAGGAATTTGGCTATTAGAGCCGGGAACTTTTTACTCAAAACATAGGGAGGGAAACCCTCTGGCTTATTTACTTTCAGAAAAGCTAAATGTCTGCAGAACTCGTGTAAACGATTGTTTTTGTGTGCAGCGAATATTAGTTATTTGCCAAATTGCCATTAACACATTATTTATTATTTTTTTATAATAAACTACAAAATATTGCTTATCAATTTAAGGCCGTATTGTAAACAGTACAAGAATTGTTATCCTTTAACAATTAATCCTGTTAAAGCTTTTCAATTTGCGGTGACAGATTCCAGCTGTTTGGTACTGCGTCACTAAAGCGTCTTTAGACTATTTAAATTCCTGTTTGGTTCGTTGCGTCGCTGGTTTATACGGAGCCGTTAATTTTAACGAAATTTGCCTCTCGGTTTTATCGATTTTAACCTCCGTTTACACACTCTATTTACCTCAAGTGTCAGAGTAAAACTAGCCCTACAAGAAATTATGTATGATAAACACTTGAATAGCCAAGCATTTACGCGACATGTTATTAAATTCTGCAAACACACCATCTGCCAATAAATACAGGTAATTTCATAAAACAGGTTGGGCTAATATTATTGCGTACAACCCCCGTTTTATAGCAGGCAATATCATGAGCGTTGTAAGAACTTTGTGTAATTGCATTTTCAATTTATCATTTACTGTCGATAGACAGTATTAATTTTAATTACATTTATTGTCTTCATAAATGGATGGCTTACAGACCGTGACGCTCGCCGACAGATGTTTTGACAGCTCCGATATTAATTGTGACGTGGTGTCGTTAGAACTTCGCCCAGAAACGCTCTTCCGTTTCCACATCATTAATAAAATGAGAAATCGTCGAAATATTTATCAATGGCATAATCGATACAGAAACAATTATAACAACATCCATCAAATTTCTGAATTCTTCCTTTTGATTCGTGCTTGACGTCCCTGCATGCGATGTTGGACCTTCAAAATGATGTTGTAAAGTTGAGTTTTGTTCTTAATCCATGGAGACCGAAGCTTATTTAGAAAGAATCCTCTTGTACAAGAATTTAAAGATTGTTTTCGTTTGTCAGGTCATTCGTGAAGTACAGAGAGTATTGAACAACGTTTAAACTGTTATCTGTGGACTGTCGCACGGCACAACGTCAAACTTTGAAGTGAAGAACGCATGTAATTAATAGCCGATGATACGCTAGATTGTAAACAAAAGCGGTGATAAATGGATTAAAGCCCGATACGAGATAATGCCGTGTTCTCGGTTGTAAATCATACTTTCGTAATCGAGGTCCGGCCACTTTTATACAAGTTTTATTAATGTCCTAATGACATATTGTTTGTCACAATACGTTTTTAATGTCACTGGTAGTATTCGATGGTCAAACTTAGTCAGATATTCCATTTGAGAACATCAGCACCTAGGTAGATATGTACAGCACTGTATAGATAAAAAATATACTTTTTTATTAAATTATTTTCTTATGGATAGTCCCGGAAGACATACTAAGTATGGATTTTACAACTTTGAACATTTTTGGTAGTACCTACCTACTACATAGATTCGTATATTATGAAACGTGTCATTAAAAGTCAGTTTCGGTTTTTATTTTACATTTCGCTTGTCACAATTATCCGATGTGGATCTTCATGATTTATATCCAGTTGGAATTAATTACCGTTTCTATGTCAAATCGTTACGTGTACGTTTGATTTGTAGACGAAACTAATGAATTACTTGGAATACGGACAGAACAAAGTGGAGTTTGTAGGTCACTAGCTACATCTGGCAACGAGTCATAGAAATTGATAACCATGTCAAACTCGTATCATACTTTCGTAGTCTGATTTGATGCACTAGAAATTAAATGCCAAAAATACCAATGCTTTAATTCAACTGGAAATAAAATGCACTCAGGTAGGTATTCTCAAAGCCGTATTCGTACTTGACAGCGTTTTTCAATTTGCCTCAACAGAAACTATTTCGGAAACCGGTTGGCAAAATACCTACAGCCATAACTCCGTGGAAACGACCTCACCAACACGTGTGGTTCGAAAATCAAATTAAAATCATGTTTGATAAGATCGAGTGGCGGTTATGGAAATTTATGACTATATTACCTGCGTCCGCGCAGCGCGCAGCGTCGCCCGACAAAAACCCAAATACGGTATAATGGAGGTACAGTAGTTCGGTAGATTTGCACAACTTTTGAGTTACGGAGATCAATCTTATGATGAGTAGTGAGTACTTAAAGGAAAACAAAATACTTTCTCTTCATCTAATGTATAAATTCATTGACAGTTTACTAGCAATGTTACCGGTAAAATAGATAAAACAGCTATCGTTGCACAAATCATTTTATTTTAAAATAATAACTAAGTACTTATGGACCTATGTACCATCACTTGAATATCAAAATATGGTATGTCTATGGATGGAGGTAGGTATACCTAAGAAAATAATGAACAGCATGTAATAAAGTGAAGAAGTGCGCCAACTGTGCGTCAGTATAGCGGGTCCGAAACCGGCCACCACAAGCCTCGCAATTATTTATGAGCCCCACAAATGATTATAGTTTACGAGCAGTGGCCCGCGGGCCTTAAGACTCTGTACTCCCGCTTTCTGAATACGAAGTTTCGGATCAATGCCATGCAATTAACACCCTTAAAGCAACGTAGTGTAGAGTCATTAATAGTCATGAAATGATGTGATGCTTCGTAATCGATGCAGGAGTAGGCCCCCAGAACTGAAGCCGGCGTTAATGCACCGAGAAAACGGTGTCATTTTTGTATTCTGTATAATTGTTTGCGAAAATTTTGCCATAATTATTAATTGTGGGGTAATTTTGTATTCTTCAATTAGGGGTTTTATTGCGACTGTTATGTACAGTTAGCAAACCAGTATATATAATAGGTACATTGTCATGTGTATATGTAAATCGGTAAATATAATTTTGCCAATATGTATGCAGTGTAGATGGTAGAGAATAAAATGTTATGGGAAAAACAATCTTGCTTTGTTTCCGCAAACATTATCCAACTTTCAAACAGGATTCATGTATTACCCTGGCCCATATAATTATAGGTATGTAAGTACTTACATACATATAAATAATGTAGTTCTTAACACCATATCTGAAGAGTAGTCGCAGATGACAAAGTGCGCCGGTGTGTGTAATATGTCAGTGACAAGCTATGCCATATTCTTGTCAACCAATTAAAATTTATGGTTTAAATATCATGATCTTATCAATAGGTATAATAGCCAATACAGTAATATAATTGTATATCTTGTGATTGCCAAATGCACCTGTTCTGAAAAATATTTATCCCTATTTTACTGGACTGAAAATCGATTGATCGATTTCTTTACGCTGAGCCCGATCTAGAACCCTGTAAACTGTACCTAAGTTAATAAGAATTTGTAATTTAATAACTCGTCATTACAACAGTCGTGATACCCCGAAACGGTTTCGAACTTGTTATTACGAAACGTGATTATAAAAAAAATATACAAAATATGTGAATAAAACTAAGAACGTCTTACAAAAGTGGTGTCGCCGCAAACGATACAGAAATAAATCAGACAGATGACAATTTAAAGTGGTTAACCTACTAACTGTGACCATTTTAGATACTTTGATCAAATCTTGCTCTTGGCTCAAAAATACTATTTTAAAACTTAAAATCTAAGCTGCAAAGTTCCATTTCGTTCCTGTTGGCGTTATTGTTTCGAATGTTTAATTCTACCGCCATTATCTTTGGAGGCGCTTCGGAGATTTATGTTTCTATCTCGAATTAGTTTTTATGTGTATTTAATTTGATATCATAAATATTTGGAAATTAAATACCAAATATGTTATCGGTATTTGGTGTCTTTAATATAAGAGCCAATAGCAGTGCTCAAATCATGAACAAACTGATGGGCATCAAGATATACCTACGAAAGTATTTATAATTTTTACATAGCTACATTAAAATAATATTGATTAGGTATCTTTTACAAAGTATTCACTAAAGTAAACACCCTATAATGTCGCAAATCATACATACCGTGGCGCCAACTGCCATTCGCTACACCCCAAAGGTCCAACTTCTACTTTACGATCTGCTAAAAGACCGACGTGATCACCCAAATTAACACGAAATAAAACCGAAATCGATGCACAAAAAATCCAACCCAAGGTACAAGATAAAGCTTAAAAAAGGCACACGTCAAAACATTTGATTGTATTAATATTTATAGGCGTCGAGCCGAACGAAAGTCGGCCTCGAGAAAAAAAATATTATCAGTCCGTTTAGCTTTTAAGGAAACCGCGAATCTTTTGTGGGATGTTATTTATGGACTCGAAAACAATTGTAGTGTAAGCATTATTTTACATTTGACAGCAATAACAGTATTAAGAGATTGAGTTTTTGTGGTGGATGAACATGTCACATGTATGACTACTGTTCGACTTTGTACACACACGTTCCCAGTTCATAAAAGACTGTGATCTATATTACAGAAAGAAATTTCACAAAAAAGTGCGGCTTTTTATAGCATTTAATCATTGTTATATTTATTTCCGATGCGATTTGAAGAACTACAAAATACAATTAGGTCATAGATCTAAGTTGAGTTAATTTTGAAATAGGCTACCAATTAAATTATAGAGGTGCTTACCGATGACCATACTCAAAATTCCCTGCACTCGCACGAAACGAAGTATTTAATAAATAAGCAGCTCATGTACGACACAACATCTCATGCGGCGACCAATCATTTTTAGCGTCGAAAACGAAACGTTTCATTAAAATCTATTACGTTACACAAATTTGCATGAGCAAGTTGAAATACGAGGCGGGATTCCTATGCTAATTTAAAATTTGCAGTTCGCATCCAGCGCCCGCGCATGCAGAGATGAATTCGCATATGTGAGAATGAGTGCGGTCTTTATGTGGAGCTTAATCAGTATCTGTTTGGAAGACACGCGCTATTAAAGCGAAATTAAAACGTGTATCTGCTCCAGCAACTGACCGTGGGCGGTTGTTCGTGTTGTGTTGTGTTGATAGGCTTTTGTAGGTTGGTAAAGCTATTGGGTAGCCTTTAATTCGAGATCTACCAAGAATCGTTACACTTTTGAGTTCATAATATCAACATCAAAGTTAGTGAGAATAGTTACGCATAAAATACCTATTTCCAATTGGATTCTTATACGAAATGGAAACTACTACTAAATTACGCGGATTACTTAAACCAATTGCTACGAGCAGACGCGGTGCCGCTCAACGAAAGCAATTCAGTAAAACGAGCAACGAAAATTCTCACATCGATTATTTATAGACTATCAATAACTCAGCGTAGACACTAGCGCCACCACGCAAGTTGCACTTGTTTGATCTCACTACTGCAAGTTATTTAAAAGTTAATCCGGTTGAAAAATGGCCGCTCCTTCCCTCGTATTTCACTGAGGCTAAAAGTTGCCATCAATAATTGAAGTTCGAGGTGAGTCCTGAGGGAGAAGGGTTTAGGAAACCCTTGGAGAGACAACTTTTAGTTTCTTACTCGTGTTGGGGCCAGCAAATTGGTTCAACTTGACGGATCGCGTAAAAATAATAAAGGTTAGTAATGTGGATTGTAAAATTATATTTACTTATAATTTTGGGGGAGAAACATTGAAATTTATGTTTGTGATATCCAAATAAACTTATATTAATAAAGTACCTACGTGGTACTATTAGGTATACAAAGTAGCTTCTCGCAGTCTGTATGATTAAAGAAAGTGATTAATTAAGAGATGGGTTTATAAAATTTATAATAATTGTACCCGGGGTGGGACGCTAGTCTACTACTATAAAAATGATTTAAACTGTGAAGCCATACTAAATATGCTAGTAAAATGTATAAGAAAACTAAGATTTATTATGTAAATAAAAAAAAAAAAATAGCATGCGTTTAGTACAAAATATAAGCTAACATAGCTTGTTTAGTACATCGGGCATACAGCGATGACTAGTAACATGATTAAATTTGATTGTCCATATCCTTTTACAGTTAGCCGTATGATGCACATTGTAGAGATATGAATTATAGGCTTGTCGGTCACATCACAATAATGTTTTTGTTCTGATCATTTTGAATTAAAATAAAGTATTTATTATAATTGTTGTAAACTGGATATTAGCTTTGCTCTAAATAAGTGCATACATTTTCTTAAATATACCTAGTTTTGTATTTATCACACTGCCAAACCCGAGTCATAAGATTTTATCCTTATTTCCAAACAGTAGATACCACTTAGAACTTAACAAAATGTCCGCCGTAATTTAAAAGCGCTCGCATCCGAGAGTACCGGATTTTAAATCAGCGAGGAGATTCTGCAAAGTCATCGGCACCGGGCGATTGCCTGCCGGCCGGCCAACCAGCGCGCAGGAATCCCTTGCCTTATTTATTTATTTTCAAATTTCGAATAACGAATAACCCTTTATGCATAAGTTGCGGCTTAAATAACGTCTACCAGTTAAAGGCGGGGCCTCACTGGCATTCGATGCCATGTCGCGATATTATCGGAATATTGATCTAAGTTAGGGCTTGCGATAGAATTAGTTGCCCTAGGTATTTGCCTGGCCGATATCGGACGGATTTTAATTGGTTTTTGAATAAGGGTGTCTTATAATTGAATTTCTTAGGTAACTTAACGAACGTTGTTATCAATTTATATTTTAGTTTTGCTTTATATAGGTTTCTATGTTACTCGTTGTATTAAACAATAATTTTATACGAACGTTCATATACCTAAACCCAACAAATAAAAGATCGAATAAAAATCGAAACATAAAACTTTACAACACTAATTACTAAACTGGCAAGAACAGGCTCCGCACTGTGCATATTGCATACCTTTAGTAGTATAATATCATTTGAATCATAATTTACCGTCACAACCAACATGATTTATTTGAGCTTAAGTCTCGTGCACAATAACTACAACTACACTTCTAATTCTTAGTGTAGATTTTATGATTGCCTACAAATAATTTTATCAAAATTTAAGTTGTTATTATGATTGTATACACGAGCATAGACTCGATAGAATTTGTGTTTAAACAACAATTTAAGGATAAGGTTAAAATTGTAGAAACTCCTTAATTTTTTTACTGAAGTTTTAAACTGTCTCTTATTTTAATGATAAAAAAACCACAATAGAGCTTAAAAGCAAAAACACACACCTAAAGTTCAGTGAACTCTTATTGTTTTATTTTCCTTCTATTAAAATTCTTTATCAGACTATCTTTTGAGCTTTTTGTTGGACTTTAACTGTAATTAAATAGGCAGCTTTTGAAAAATCGAATTGATACTGAAATATAAATAAGTATATTTTTTTCCTGCATGTAGTGATTCAGATCCCACTCGGTATCCGTTGTATTTTTTATTAAAGTTCTATTATTGGTCAATACAAGAGCAACAACAGTGGCAACCGCATGAATAGAGCTATTACCGATCCGTAACAAAATAATAAACGCCGCGATATCCTGGCAAGTTATCTGCAATGAATTCAAAGCTTTCCTAATACTAAACAATATTGTATTGAAATTTCATAAGGAACATGCGAACAGCCAGGTCGCTTCCTACCAACTCGTTGAGAAATGGCCCCACAACACGTAAGGCCGGCCTCCTTGATTCAACTTTATTTGCATATACTTAGCTAGGACAGGCGAGTGCAGAAGTGACTCTGCAACCTTTAGCAGACTCAGGTTCGATAACTTTTGACCTGGCCGCGGTGGCGTAAGAGAAAAGTGCAAAGGTTGGGCTGATAAGTTTAAATTAATAACTGGTTAATAATTCTTGTCTCGAAATCATGAAAGTCTCAATGAACATTTTTATTTCACAACGTTTATGACATCACAGCAAATCACACTCAGCTCTACATTCTCATAAAAGATTACAGAGTTTTTGGCAGAATAATGGTTTTATCATAAAACCGCTGTAGAAGTTGACTGTACCAACTTGAAAATTCAAAACTTAAAAAGGTGTTGTCAAGGTTTCGTTGTTAGACTGTTTCAGTCAGGCAACGGTTTGGAATGCAAAAGATACTATTTTGTCTACAGTCTTTTTGAACTTTTAACTTACAGGTACCTATGTCTTATATCTAATAATGCTTTTTATAAAATCACGTTTGTATTTATATATTATGCGTAAAACAGGATAAAATTCAAATGAATGATATTAAAAAAACTAATGCCGGGCAACAAAAACTGCAAAAGCATAATTTGCGTTAGAATTGCGCAAAGCTCTCATGACAAGGGCACCGCGCATTTCTCTAAACGTCCAGAAACAATACGACATCTGACACTTCCAGGAAAATGGCGGCCACATCTGTGCCTGTCCTTCTTCATAATACAACTCTGTTAGGCAGACACAACATGTGGATGCCCGAGCTATTTATTCATTGTTATCGCCTGAATATCATCGCGAGCATTCCTCAACGTTACAACATAATTGTGCCGCTATGTGAGTGTGGAAAGTGCGCATGCAAAATTCCAACATACATATTCGGATACAGATTCAGCATCACGATCTGGCATTAAGTAGAACTCTGGTTAGACGTGGAACTAAATATTGACTGACAAGGTACCGTGAATAATCGACACAGGCATCGACTAAACACACGGAGCGAGGTGCAACAAAAACAAGGATTTCAATCTAAAAGAGATTAAGCTTGAGTAACCCAATTCACGGTTAACACCAGAAGGTCAGGATCGACCACGAGTCACCGTGACGGTGCACTTTCCCCATCATTAGTGAAGAAAAAACATCCCAGCACAGCCTACTCTCTCGTAGCCCGCCGCCTTCAAAGCCATTATGCCCTATTATGGACAACATCCATCAGTCAGCTATATCGATCCAACATTAATGCATGCTAATGCTTTATAAATAGATACGCGTCCATATAATTTGTTTTGTCTCCACCTCGCTGTCCATTGATAGATCGTCTGTTTCTATTACTTACTAAACTCCGTTTTTTAAGAGGCGTGGCGCATCAGATACCATTATTAGTTTATTACATCGAAAGAGGAAGTTGAACGATTTGTGATTTCACGCCGTCGTGGCGGATAGGAAAAAAGTGTGAATAGTTGTTGTTTAGCTCGCTAAACAATATTAATTGTGCTGGTAACAAGGCAAATATCATAAAGATTACTTAAATTACCACTATCCAGATGTTTATAGTAACGGGAACAGCCATTCGGTATCTCTCAAATATGTATAACATATTACCTACCTACAAATTGTACAATAGACGTAGCAAATCAGTGAAAGTACTCACTTTGTCCAAGATGCACTCGCTTCATCCAGGGGTAGATCTGCGGCGGGTTGGCCTGGCTGCCCGACGCCGACTTGGAGTTCTTGGCGGTGGAGCTGGAGTTGTTGCCCTCGTGGCTGTCGTTGCTGGACGTGCTGGACGCCGGGCTCGAGATGTTCTGGTTCACGCTGGCCTTGTGCTCCACGGGGGACGCTATCGGCGTCGTCAGCCCGAGCTTGCTGCTAGTCGTTTGACCGGTTGCGTTTTGGCCTACACCGAAGCCAGGAGAAGTTCTGCCCGGCCCCGATGAGGTTGATAAGTCCTGAGGCGATGCTACTCCGGTGGTGGAGGTGGAATCGGCGAATTTACAACTAGCACTGGCGGCCTGGCTCGGCGGCGTGGACATGAGGCTGGGGGAGAGCGCGCCGGGGCTGGGGTTGGAGTGCTGGTGCAGGTGCGGGGCGCCCCCCAGGCGCTGCGGGTGCAGTTGTGTGTAGTCGATCATGGACTGCGGCTGGAGGTGCGCGGCGGCGGCGGGCGCGGCGTAGGGGTGCTGCGGGTAGTGGTGCCCGACCTGCGGCGGCGAGTAGCACGCGTTGGGGTACGCCGACGCCGCCGCGTTGGGGTTGTAGTAGTCCGCCCCCGGCGTGGGGATCCCCGGGTGCCCCTGCTCGCCCGGCGTGCCCGTGCGCGGCGCCTGGTTGCCGTAGCACGAGGCCAGCGAGTTCACGAACTGGTAGGAACTCATCCCGGCGTTGTAGTTGAGGTCGTTCATCTGTAAGCTTGTCTTCCTTCCTGTTTCACTCGGCTCGTATCATCTCTCTCGAGAGAAGTTTCAGCGTGAACTAGTGAAGCATGTTGAGCGGTGGCGATCCGTCCTTCTCAATTGTTCGTGTTGAGAGTGGCGCTTGATTGATGGACCTGTGATAAAATGAGACACATTAGTTGGTCAAGTGCGCTATGGCTCGTTACAAATGATGAATGTTTGTGGATAAGATGCGGGTTCTCAAGTGCTTAGATCATTACAACAAGTATTTAACAGCTGACGAGTAAATTGAATGTTTCAATACGCAAATAATTGCACTAATTATTATAATTATGGGTAATTGAAAAGCAACGAGTGATGTAATTGCAGATATTAATCAGTTGATTTATCTGTTGTTGTAAAGTCATGTTTTAACACCTTTCTAGGAATGTTTACATGCAACACTACAGCATATACCTATACCTATAATATAATATAGTTATATTGAAAAATATGGACAAACACCTCACACGCCCTATATATTTACTTCGTAAACATTTAATCATAAAAATACCTACTGCATGAGTCATAAATAGTCACAATGAACTGAACACAAACAGATATAGGTAGGTAATATTATAATTCAAAATACAATTCTACGTAGGTGATGTCAGAGTCTCAGTAGGCTTATGTGGCTTTAACTGTAAGCCGTGAGCATTTGGTAAATATAATTGGATTATTATAGGCAAATGAGTGGGTTAGTAGATAATTTTATGATCTCAACAAATCCGGTTTTGAATTTATGAGCCAGGCGCTTGTTTGATTGAAATTCTTGTTTAGCTTTGATCGTTCTGTAATTGATTTGGTTGTAAGTATATATTTACCTTTAATTTATTCAAAATATTGATCTATTTATTATTCATTTGACATTAATAGCACTAAACACTTTTCAATGACTATAAATAATTAAGTGAACATAACATTAACATTACGAATACCTAAATACTTCTTAATTTAGGCAAAACTAGTAAAACTTCTACGGAGGTCTATGGCAAGCCTATAAATTTAAATATTAGGCCATTCTTAAGCGCTGTACACATGTCAGAAGTCAAGTGCGGAAAAAATCTCACATCGCCACGTGGTAGGGCAATAAATGTGTCCGCTCAAGTTTATGGGCATCCCGCGCGGTAGGCCGAATTTGACTTTTACCGATTTATGAGTTTGTACCACTGCATAAGTCTTCATGAGCAAATTAGCAGTCATTGTGTACTCGGCTTTATTTATCGCATTTGCGTGAAGAATGGCTCTGTCATTGCTTTTAAGTTGTAATGTAGAGATTTTGGCAAATTTGTGTGATAAGATTTATTCATGAATCGCAGGGTTTTTCTAGAAAACTTTGTTACGCCGCTTTGGTGGCATTCGTAAATTGTACAATGGCTAATTAATTAAATAAAAAAATATAAAACCTAAGTTTTAACTTACGGACGTGGTATGTTTAGCTTCTAAGCTTCTTGAGGTGCCAGGTTCGATTTCTGGGTCAAGAGATTATTATTTAGAGTGTACACAGATTTGGTTTCATAAGTTTGACATTATTTGTGTGTCCATAGGCTCAGAAGCAGACAAATCTAGTCTAAAAAAGCCTTTGCTTAAATTTGGTTATTATTGTTATGTAACAAGTATATATTAAAGTAATATTTTTATATAGGTAGTTCCGTTTTGGTTGCCTGTAAGAGATGACTCTTAGCGATAAGGCCACCAATTATAGGTAAGTAAGTACATTGATTCTGGTCTGTAAGTAGGTATATTTTGCTTGTAAGTGCAATTTATGTGGTTTATATAATAAAGTCTTATCTAATATAGAATAGAATATAATAATATCTTTATTAAAATACTTTTAAAAGTACTTACTAGAAATAATTTCTTTGTGGGCGGCCTCATCGCTAAGCTAAGTCTATCCAAAAGTAACAATTAGGTATATAATTATCAGCGGTTTTCACTTCCGTAGGTATATTAAGTTAAAAAAAAATCTGTGGACTAGATTATGTACTTAGGTGCCCATAAAGCAATCACTTCATAATTAACGCTTAGAAAATATTTTTATTGATTGCACTAAATTATTTTGTGATAAAAGGATTCCACAGTGTTTTATATGCTATATATGTTAGTTCGTGTTTTATTTCTTTAGGAAATATTACTATAATTTATTATTCTTATTACTTGGCCATATTACCTATATCTACGTATGATAAAAGGCAATGCTTTCACAAATCGCATATTGAATAGCAATCAATATAATAATATTAACCCACTTACACCTGTACCTACCTCACTTAGAACAACTTAGGGGATATAGGTAGATAAATTCATATTTTGTCTTATGGTGGGATAAATTGTTGATATTATTTAAAACATTTGAAAATTCACTAAAGGTATCACCTTTTTCCACTGAAGTACTTTACTGAAACCATTTTTCACCAGTTAAACGAAACTATATGTTTTATACAGATGAAAAGTAAGTTAATAAAAATATAAATAGAATACGTAATTACGTAGTTACTGAAATCATTACAATTTTCATCAGCAAATATATTATGTATACAAATACATCCTCCTCTGTTGGACATAGGCCGATCCTGAGTCTCCAAACTCTACTTGAGTAGCAAGAGTATGAGAAATTTCGTGACAGGTGTATTTTTCGGTGTTTATCTACTTATTTATGAACATAATTAGCTAAGATGACATTCGCATAGTTTTATACAAGTTTTGTATCCTAACTAATATTATAAATGCGAAAGTAACTGTGTATGTCTGTCTGTCTGTCTGTTACTCTTTCACGCCAAAACTACTGAACGGATTTGAATGAAATTTGGTATACAAACGGTCTAGACCCTGGGAAAGAACATAGGCTACTTTTTATCCCGGAATTCCCACGGGAAAACTTTTTAAGGCGAAGCGAAGCGCGCGGGAACAGCTAGTATAATATAAATAAATAATTTACTACCTCACACATTCAACACATCACAATTTACAAACATTTTCTTTCCAAAATTTGAGAACATAGAATGATCTGAATTAGCTTTTCAGTAACTACTGGCACTGAAACTGCCGAGTGTACTTCAGTAGTGCACTCTCACGACAGACCAGTTGATATCTCGGGACATGTGTTCACTTCAGTTTATTTCAGTTCAGGATTTTTGTGTCTCGTCCGGTAGACGGTAAATGGTCCGGGAGATTTTATAGCTTTTTGTTGTTTTTCTCAACTTTTTTCTCGTTTCTGAACGACGCAAGTTCTTTGAAGAAGTTTGGAATATGGTTCGCGTGACGATTTCATTTAAATTTTTTCTTCGTTCTATCGCATTTGTTTTGTACTTATACTTTTGTGTGTGACATTAATATCAAGTATGATGCTATTTCGAATTATTTCAGTGACTTTTTACATTAGGATGGTGAGTACATTATCATTTATAATTATTTTCATGTAAGAATTCTGTACTAGTTTTGATCATATTATTTTTATTTATTTTTTATTTACCAATGATGTGTACCTTCTTATTTCTGAATGTAGGTAACTAACGTTTATTAGGTATACTATTATCATTGATGCGTTTAAACATGAATACCTATTTAACTACGGTTAATAGCTATTTAATAGTTAATAGAGCAAACTTTCAACATAATAATAACTTTTAATATCCATGTCAAGTGGACAGTCAGAGTCTACACCGCTCAAGAGATTTACTGCGACACGGTTTGATTTTACGACAACCCCACTTCATACAGCAGCCAGGGTATTAATGAATGGCCTCTTAAATTTAATATGAACCAACTGATAACCAAGATACTCACTCTAATGAAATCGTGAAAAGAGTGGCGGAGCTCGCTAGCAAAATTCACAACCAATAAATACTGAGAAAAAACACAAACATCCCACAAAGTTATATTTTGCAGACACTTTCACAATACGAATAAGAATAAAAGAAAAATATATTAAAAAGAAAACTCGATAAAACGAATTATATTTTCAGCCAGTTCGCTTTTAAAACAACGGAGAACACGAGAGCGCGTGAACTTTTCAAAATTCGAACGCGAAACTTCGGGCACGGTGCCGCGTCGGAAAACGGTTCGTGTTTTCCCGGCGTTCGGGCGTGGAGTGTGGCGCGGCCGAGCCGAGGTGAGCGGCGGCGCGCGGGGGGCGGGGCGCGCGGGGCGGGGGCCCCACCTGGTCCACGTGCCGCTCGCCGCTCCGCTCCACGCTCCCCGCTCCGCTACTCATTAGCGCTATTAAGGCCGTAGCGCCGATGGCCCGATAGATGATCGATGGTAAGCGATTGCCAATTGTTTTCTGTAAACATTTTCATGGCTGATTTTGCTTTTGAATATTTAAGTTTCGGCACGAGGTGGTAGATGACTTTGTATTGCTACGAATGTTCGGATTTTGTTTTTGTACTTATTTGATTTTAAGTAAGTAGCTCTCTCGTTAGATATTATGTTAAGACATTGTAGGTCCATTTTATGGAAAGTGATCAGTGTTTTTACTGGAATTTATTTTATTTAAAAGCTTTCAACAGTCTCTACATATCAGAAAGCTCCAGGACTCATAAACTATTCCACGACCATCGTCACGGTCGTCATAATCGTAATGATATTAATCGCTATGCATAAGTAAAAGGTGCTCAGTCTTAGTCTAAGGTACCGGACACAGGTCCTATGTCAGCTGACGGACAGACAGCCCGACAGATGTTCGGATTATACACATAGAAAAGTGTGTTTACATTTTGCAATGTTTATATTTTAGTCTTTATATTACAATTACCTACCTACTGCTGGGTCAGCTCAAGGCAATTATGTGTCTATTATAAGGAAATATATTGTATGTAGTAGCTCTCCTTCTTAGCCCTTTGGTGACAAATTTCGTAAGAGCTAGACTAGTATTTGACACCCGACAGGATTAGCCCTTCAGTTACGTGAAAGATGCTGATTGCCCAGCAGTGTGCGCTGGATGCATATAAGGTAAAATTAAATACAATACTTGAGGATACTTCTTTAGTGCCATCAATCAGCTTGAACCATCTTGCCAAGTTGATGGATATTTTATGAAATAGTAAACATTATTGTCTTAATGATATTTTCCAAAAGTCATACATGGTTTCTCCATTGAGATGATCTCGCAAAAGTTCTACAACTCTACTGAAATGAGAAAGGTCATAAAAAACCCTGAATGCACGTTCGTAGTTATCTCGTATGTTATCTAGTATGACCATAATATAATGTCAACTGAAATTAACTAATATTACATTTGAAAAAAACTTCTATTTTTCAGCTATTGACCTATGCTCTACTAATGACTTCTAGGGTTCCGCTCATCTGGCATAATCTTTATTGACCAAAACTCATTTCGCATAACTCGTATGGTCTAAACTTTTTTGGCCGAACCATCACTTTGCCAAGACTTATGTGGCATAAGGCTCGTTTCGTCTAAAACTCTTTAGGCACAATCTTTAAACACCTAAGTTTCGTTTGCTCAAATTTATGTTCGTCTATACCTATGTATAATCTTGTTTCTCCTAATGTTATCTTAATAAATAATATATTCAGTATGTAGTAAATGTACAAATTGTGGTATTTTTCTCCTACATCCCGAAAATCACGATATTGTATGATCAAAAATACGAAAGTTAACGACCAATATAATTATTACAAACCCCATGAGATCGAAACCTAAAAATAGGTGCGACGACGAGCAAAGCGAGGAGGAGCGTGTTAGGTGCACATGTTCATCAAAACCAAAGCGGAGCGGAGCGTAGCGGAGCGGAGCGTTTTCCAAACAGCGGAAACAATACAAGGCACCAGTTTGCGCTATGTAGGGAGACGCTCCGTCAAAGTTAAAGCCAAACAAATATTATTACTTGGTATAAACCTATGCCATAGCATTATTAGGCTATTCAAGATTTGGCCACACCATTATTAGGCTAAACAATGTTATGCGAAATAACTTTTTACTAAACGAGATTTATGCCATACGATTTTCGGCGTAACGAGACTTTGACCAAACGTTACTATGCAATACGAGATTAGGCAAAAAAATCTTATGCCAAAAAAGGTAGAACCGGTTCTCTCTTCACCAACACAGTTTCTTGGGGTAGGTATCAGGTAGCCTCTATTTTTCGATACTTCTGTATGAAGTATATGTTAGAGAGGGCATGAAACGACATTGAGCTTGCTTTGAGCGTGGATATGTGGAGATCCCTGAAAGTCTGAAGTGGTAGAGGTTAGTTAAAGGAGTGGTCGGTAAATGTATTGCTAAACTGAAAGTTAGACTGAAACTTGTACTGCTTTTAATAGAGATTTGAAAATAAATAGCCTATGATTGACGTACCCACCGCTCTTGTGGGTTGCATACAGCTGTCGGTTCCATAACTAAGAAAAGAACGTACTTAAAGTTAATCACACGTTAAAGTTGTTAATGAAAAAGCATGTAATTTTACGTTACACAGAATAAATTATTTTATGAATATTAGTAGCTGATGTAGAATTAGCTATAATTTCAAATGACATAATTAGAAGCAAAAACAATGATATCTATAGATAGCTGTAACCGTTTATTTCCCGATGAACTATTGAAAACTATTCCAATTTGCGTCTTGCTCACATTGATAGACTGTTTGAACACATAGCAAAGTGTATAAATTCACACGTAAGATCATTTAAAAGACTGATTACAAATGATCCACATTCGTCTCTCGCTGCTATCTGCACTAATTAACAACTGCTAATTATTTATAAAGTGCATCACTAGTTATTTATATGGCACATCACTAGCAAAACACTCCACTCTTTACGCAGGTGTTGGGAATTCAATTTGTTAGTATTAAGATCTGATAAATTATATAATAATAATTAATCTGCTGGATTTCGAAAAGAAAATAATAATTTAGTAGAGTTTGTAGAGTCTTAGTCAAATCAGTGGGTCAACATAGATTCACAGTATTATACAAAATGGCATCGAACTAGCATTTAGGTACTTAACTACTTACATTATTTTTAGCTAAACTATCCACTAATTATTAACAGACTACGGAAAAAGAAGAAGGCTCTCATTTCGTCTGTATACTGTATTTTTTTTCAGTAGATGTTTCCTATGTATATTCACCGATATCTTCGCCATTTATGGATCGATGTTGATGCGAATGGCATGCGAAATGCAGGGATGGTCTGTAAAATATTTTTTACATGCAAGGATGGGAAAACAGGTAAAAATAGGGTATGAATTAAATATACCTAGTTCTTATAACAAATAATATGATGATGTCCTGGAGCTGATCTGATGATGGAAACGGAACGAAAATCAACGGGAACGAAGTCAAGGAGAACTCCTCAACAATAGCAGCTACATTACAGGAGATTCGCATTGACTAGTAGGACTTATATGTATATTTATGATAGCCTCTTTACATGGAGAGATTTGTAAAAGACAACTGGGATGTCTTCTTCGCTGTACTGATTAGAGCTTACTGCTCAACGGGGTAATTCTAGCTATCTTTATATAGTTTTACTTTAAAAGTAACGATTGCATGACATGACAGCTTTGCTTGACAAACTTGCCATTTCGTCAAGCAAGACTAGCCCCCCAGGATCTCTGGACGACTCATCGGCTAGAAAATAAGTAGGTTGAAGCTAGATAGCAACGCGACATGAATGAAAAGATCCATAAGTAATAAATCTTAATAATGAAAGTAAGTACATAGACAAGCACGATAGTACCTAGGTAGGTGCTTCCTCTGGTAATAAAGAAACAAAAAACAGGTTCAAGCCAATCCCCTTAATAACACAACAAATTGTCCCCTCATAACTTTTCCTAACCTCGAGTTTTCACAAAAGCAACAATAAAATCCAACTTATGTATCCAAAAGACACCTTCCACCGTCCCTTGGGACCATAAAATTTATTACAACTTAATAAACACGGCCGAGTCACGCGACACACAGACACATGTTACTAACTCATAAATATCTCTCCGGCCAAGTCGGTTAAACTGACTCCACGATAATTTACGACATGGAGGGTGCTTCTTTCCGTCCTTATCTATTACTTAGTGTAGGATAGAGAGGTGAGTAACCGATATAATCTATGTTTATTTAAAAATCGTTTATTGGAATTTAATTATGTTTCTGTTATTGAACAGGTTATTTTTTTGGAGATTTCGTTGGTAGGAATGTGCCTACGTATGAGGAGGTATGGGAGAATAAAATGTGTGATGGAGGAAGGGGTAATCTGATAGAATGATTTTTTATTAAATTTTCGGTTGACTCTGGGCATAAATTAAAATACAGGCATAAATGGTAATTTATGTTAATCGCTAAAGGATTTTGGTATCAGATAGGTATAAGATATTTATTTAGAGTGTAGGTACCTTCCATTTCGAAAAAAAAATATCTTATTTTCGAAAAACAAACTATCTACCAAACACTAAAAATATAATGAACATAATAAAAAAATATGAGAAAAACTTTCATTTTCGTTGATGTCTTTTGTTCTAATTATCTAACTTATCAGATAACGAAGTAATTTTGAAGAATATCTCGTCTTATAAGTATTTTTTCCAATAAGATAATGGAAAATGAAATGATTTACATCAAGTTAGAAAAGTTTTGTATAATCGAAAGTCGATTGGAGAACCAAACTATTGTTATTCCATTTACCATATTTTCGTAGCAATCCCTGTTATTTAAATAGCACTTTCGTAGCAATCTTCGTAGTAGTTTTGCAATGTCATATTTTTCCGCGTGCTATTTTTATAGTTTCTTTTAAGACATCCGATATGACAGAATTCAATGATAACCCACTTTCCCCTACTGTGTCTTAAACAACATTCCCACTGAATAAATAGAAAAGCCTTATTACAAAACCTGTAAACATTAATTTCAATGCTATGAAAAATATTTTTCTGGAGTATAGTACCTAAGTGTGATAATGTACAAATCTTTCCCCGCGGAATTAAAAACAGGCAATATAATCATTTATTTTCTCTTACATACTTACAAAAGGAATGATAAGAAATACTTACCTAGCTATATAAAATCAACTGTAAATAAAATTTTGCTACAAATAGAGGGTAGGTACCTATTTCTTTATTTCGGCAGGTGCGTAGGCATAGCTAGGTAGGTATAACTTGTATCATTATGATTCAAATTCCCGTCATGAAGCGATCCTATTTGTCTATTCTGGCGGCGTCTCGCTCCTGCATTCATCTATAATGGCTCACCTAATTTTGATGTCACGCTTGACGCTTGACACGTTTTTCCTTTCTTCCTTATAAAATAACACCATAATAAAGCAATTCGTGATTACACATAATAATACATAATTACTTAATACCTCGTAATGCAATACTTCATTTGCGAATAAACAAAAAAATCTGCATCTAATCATAATCGCAAATTTATGTTCTGTTTCGCTCACTCTTTGTTTGTTTCTATAGGAGTGAAAGAGACGGAGCGTGCACGAGTTGTGCGTTGCAATTCAAGCATGCGTATTGCAGCGGCAGGGGGCGGAGTCGACTGCGTGAAATGACGGCCTCTGATTGGTGGAGACAAGTTGCGAAAGTGGGGTGTTAGCAGAAAGTTGTCTTTAGTTTTAGTTGAAAACTTTAGGAATTATAAAAATATGTTTTACCCTGGACAATAACTACGTGACAAGAATATTGAATTTTTGAACACCTACTTGGTGTAAATTGTAAAAACGATATTGTCATACCTACGTAGGTAGGTAAGTACTACCTTCTTCCATTGGACATGGACACTCACAGTTTAAAATAGTATAAGAAATTTCAATTCGATGGTATTAGGTATTATTGTGATTAAAAATTAAATAGGTATAGGCATTTCAATAGCTGTAGTTACAAATAACGAGCCCTGGAAGATAAATCCAAGTCAGGGAAGGTTTTTCTGTTTGATTCAGAATTAGGTAGCTACCTAAGTATATCAGCCAATAACCACCCACCCCAACGACTTTAGACAGGTGGCCGGTAGGTATTAAGCTGCGTACACACCGGGCCAACGAACGCCCAACGAACGCCAACGGTTATCCCAACGATGGACATTTATCATACATAATACAGGGCAGATTACAGCAACGAAGGTCAACGAAAAACGTTGGCGTTCGTTGGGCCGGTCTGTACGCGGCTTTAGAAGAATTTTGCTCTCCTTGAGTCCAAGGGGGTCACTCTCTAAATCAACGAACGCATGAACAAGAATTGGATATTTATTTTTATTTTTAGTGACATCAAAACTTCGGAACAACAAAATATGCAACGTTAACCATAACTCTCTCGTTGTACTTACCTATAAAGTATTCCGATTGCGTGTGAATTCTTATTCGTTCGTCTATTTAGAGTAAGACTACCCAGTAGCAAGGGCGTACCCAGGATTTCAGCTAGGGGGGGGCAGCTCATACCTGTTTCGAGATGATAATCGTTCGGGTCGGGTATATTGAAACAAAAACCGGCCAAGTGAGAGTTGGACTCGCGAACTCAGGGTTCCGTACAAGTCTACTTACCTGAGATAGTTTTCCTATTAATTTCGTCATATGTACTACATCCGTGAATGTTTTCATATTTTTTGGACCACCCATTTAGCCAGCAGGGGCGGAGACAAAAATACCACTTAGAAGATTAATATTTCCTAAACCAATAACTGAATAAAAAAGTGGTTTGAGCATACCTATATTTTTAAAATACCTATTCAACGATACCCCACACCGTCGTCGAAACACTGAAAAAATAATTCATCCCCACTTTACAGGAGGTAGCCCAAAATATTTTTTTTATACTTCACTTTGTTACTTTGTAATGCCGTACATTTGTACATTATCCAGGGTGTTGCAAAATTAGTATACTAAGCTGAAACCTACATGTGCAGCATGGTATATCTAGGCCCTTTTTTCCATAGTAAAAATCACGTGACCAACAAAGTTTCTATGAAAAATGAATTATTTTTTTTCGCGAATTTTCAAATTCTGATTTCAGTTTCGGGCTTAGATATACCATGCTGCACATGTAGGTTTCGGCTTAGTATACCCTTTTTGCAATACCCTGTCTATGCGAAATATCAGCTTCACTTCTTTATTGTACTTACTTTTAAGGTACGGAAAAAAATCTCTAAGAATCATGAAAATTGAGTAAGACACAAAACAAAACATTAATTTAGCAGTAATCTTCTCGGATTTTCCGAAAAGGACATCGGGCGTTTTTGGCCCGCTTTACTGAAAAGTCGCGAACACAAACCAAAATACCTACTTTGAAATTCAAAACAATGGGAAAATAAAAATATTTAGAAAAATGATTTACGTAATATACTTACCTACTACGAAAAAGTCACCTTAAAATATTATGTATGTTTTCCCATTGTTTTGAATTAAAATAACTACTGGCTGGTAAGCCAGATTTAATATTCTTATATTATAGAATTTAAAAGTATTTTGGTTTATGTTCTCGATTTTTCAAAAAGCGGGGCAAATAGCCATACAAAATGCCCAACGCCCTTTGTCTATGAAAGTCTTTTCAATAAACTCACTGTTTTCTTTTAAATAATTGCGATGTACACTCATCAGACATAAACCTGTAATAAGCCTTTCTTCACCCATGGTGCTTCTAAGCCACGTTTTAACTCTTCGCAGCGTACTGAAAGACCGTTCTACGGTTGCCGTGGTGCATGGGATAGTGCTTAAGTAGTAATTGCCTTTCTGACAGCACGGTAAAAAAATTGGCGTCGATTAACAGATTAACTACTTCTATGTTGCTTATTGATCATCTGATAAAGCCTTCTTCACCCATAAATTATGCCAAAGCTTCAGTACCCCTACACTTGAAAGGCAACGTATTGCGTCTGTCTTGCATTCCCAACATTTAAAAAATCATAACTTCTCTTCAGAGGCATTTTTCTAAAAAATTAAAATACTAATAGGTATGATCAGGTAGGAAATGCCTATTTTGAGAACCTAGAAACAATAATATAATGCTTACAATTTAGAAGTCACAAAAAGGCCAAAAATTGCCTTTCAAGAGTAGGGGGGCAGTTCTCTGGTCATAAAATTCTTGCAATGATAATTAAGTTACGTACCTAACAGTATACTTACCTATATAACGAATGTTGTACAATATTTAATTATAGATAAAAGAATATAAAATCAAAATATCTGACTGAAAATAAAAGTTATTTTGTTTCCAACACTTCATTTTGCACAGAGTAACACGTTATTAATTCCCACTTGGCAGAAAAAAATACGATTATTTCATCTTCTAGGGGGGGGCAGCTGCCCCCCCCTGCCCCTACCTGGGTACGCCCATGCCCAGTAGAGCAAAGACAATCTGCCATGAATGTTCGGTAGTGGACAAATATAGGTTGATGATGATGATAATTTGTCCTATTCTTCTCCGTCTAGGGATCCAGCAAGCTAGAGAGCGACTTAAACTGTGCTTTTTGTGGTCTGACCTCGATAACCTGTTTAGGTAATATCTTGGGTCATCAGTCCTTCAATAGACGTATGAAAAGCTCACCAGAGCTTTACCGAAACCCGAGTTATTTGCCAAATTATTGATTAACCTACCAAATTTCTGTACCTAGGTATTTCTCCTTCCTATAACAATTTGACCACAAACCTGTAACTGACTAACTATAGGTACATTACGTAGTTTCCTTCTTATACAATAAGAATATGACTTTATAGGTAGGTACATAACTACATACCTCCATCGTAGCGGGAATATCAGAATTACATAATACTGAAAGCCATTAGGCAGGTGGCTTACCTGTAAACAAATTCGTAATTAGTCATTTAGTTTTTCTTATAAGTTAGACACCAACCTTATTCACTCAGTATTTTTATTCACCAGTCAAAAATCGTGCATTGTTGGTTAAATACATTTACGAAGGAACATTATAAAATTCAAAAATCTGTCTCGGACAGCTTCATAATTACTTAATGCACTTTTGTAGCTTGTCAAACTTACAAATCACCTTCTATTCTCTGTGGGGGTGAAAGTACTTGCACCACGCTGGTCCACTGCGGGTTGGTGGGTCCACATATCTAGACGTGCTTTATGTAGATATGCAGGTTTCCTCACGATGTTTTTCTTCACAAATCCCCTTCTACTCATTCAAAAATTACAGTGACGGTTTGTTATATGGTAAGGTACTTACTAACGTATGGAGCTACCTAGTTATATTAAGACCTTACATTTAATTTAATTTTTGCATGTACCTAGTACCTACCTATGATATTTATATTTTGACTAACAATTTTCGACATGTTTTACTAATTCACTATGGATGTTATATCTGAAAATAAATGTTTAATAATAATAATAAAATCAGTGGCCTCAGCTCCAGTCAGTGGGCCTGACGGTACTTACCAACCCCATGTTACATTGCCATTTCATGGTTCCCAGTAGAGAACTGCATGGGAAGTTGGGAAGTTCGCGTTTTACTCCCTTCGAGTACCTACCTAACTATCTAGTGGAGAGTAAACGTGAATGAAAAAATGAATTTGTATGGTGCGGGAGAGCCGTCACCTACCGGTATACGCGTTAGGTTTCACTACTCGATCGGTAATGAACATCCTACACTAAGTCAAAGTCATGTTTTCAGCGGATAGGGCCGGACTACTGCTACTTAGGTTCCAGATGATCATGCCTGTCAGTAACCTCAGTCATCTTTTCTTGGTACCTAAGTTGATGGACTTACACCCACAATACACTTAGGTACAGTACCTACTTACTTGCTTACTTTGTATTATATTGCAAAGTAGGTATCTATGTATCTATATAATTAGATCATTGATACTAAACTAACTTTCTTCATAAGCTCCTATCAAAATTAGGTGTAGATTAAGAATATATTACACTCGTCTGCAATATTGAAGTCCCATTGATGTACTTACATTTAGCCAACAGTGCATCAGAAATTAGAATATTACAAACTAAAAACGTATACCTATACTTATGGATACTTAGACGACCGAATGGCGTAGTGGTTAGTGACCCTGACTACTGAGCCGATGGTCCCGGGTTCGATTCCCGGCTGGGGCAGATATTTGTTTAAACACAGATATTTGTTCTCAGGTCTTGGATGTGCCCGTAAAATGGCAATAGGCCCGCCCCCTATTACATTGGGACTAACATAACACTCTGGCGAAAAGTGGGTGCAGCAATGCACCTCTGCCTACCCCGCAAGGGAGTACATTAGTACAAGGCGTGAGTGCGTGTTTTTTTTTTTTTTTTTTTTTTTTCTTATGGTTCAAATTTAAATTAAATGTATTAAAAAAGGGGCAAATATATTTTCTGGCTGAATTTTTTTAACTACTCACGAGTGTTTTATAATTCCGCCTAGATATGTAGGTAACTTAGCAATATTGATGAGGTAAAAACTAGTTTATACCTGAAGAATAAAAAAGCATAATTGAATTATTTTCTTTATTTTTATTTAAAAAACTACTGACACAAACACAAACTCTGAAAACTTTTTCAAACACAATCTACTGTGGCGCCACTGAGAAGCACCAAGTCACTTTGTTTGTAATGCCAAAGCTTTACATATAGATGGCGCTGTTTGTTATTTAGGATGTGAGTGTCGAGTGATGGGTAAATAAATAAATGAAGTCTAGCAAGACGTAATTTATTGTGGATGCAGTTATACTATACCTGTATAGTTTCAGAGTACATATTGAAACCCATGGATACCTAATAGGACATTGAAATACTTAATTGATAAAAAGATTAGCTATAACTCTTCTACATGCTCCTACTTAATTTAGAGATAAGCCAATGGTTTTTTTGGTAATGTGCCATAGTAGGTGGGTACGGTAGCAGCTTTCATTTTTAGATGACTCTATACAATCCCGTCTCAATCTCAATACAGGATACAGGACCAGGGGGTCACTCTCTAAGACGAAACACGAAGTTTCATAGCGCTGCGCGATTCACGACTCTGTCTCGTCGTATTAAACGTACCTGCCGATTGCACGAAAGCTCTCGTTGGCTCGTTTTTCGTGAGTATAGAGTAACCCTCCAGGACCTGTCAAGTTACATCGACGTTTGAATTTGGAACACGACGCGCCGTCCCGCCAGCCTGGAACCATAGAGAAAACAGAAAAGAGAGTGACATGTGCCCCACCATTAGTCATGCTGTCGCCCCCTTGTTCGAGAGTAGGCGCCCTCTGCCGACTGTAGATCTAAACCTAAGTCAATTTTTGTTTTTATGTGTAGAAAAATTTTTATATAACTCTCTAAATAATAATTAGTTTTACTTAATTTATTTAGCATTTCATTAAGTAGATATCTATTTTCAATACTTACTGAATTTATGTTTATCTATCTATTTAATAACAACCTTTAATTAAATCTGAAACGTATTGATTTGAATAAATAAAGCTGCAAAATCACTTTTGAAATCTATTTACTGTCAATCCCCGAGTGGGCAAACTATTGGAGAAAATTCAACCTTTCTTTCTTCCACTGCTCCCACTGGGCCTGTAATCAAAAATAAGTTTGTCAATTAATTATATCGTTTCTGAAGGCACAAACTTCAATTTTGGCGATGTAGAATGTATGTAAACGGATTGAAAATAAATATTTGGTAGCAGATTTGAGCTTACAGCCTCTCGAATGACACGAATGCTATACACCATCAGGGGTCTACTAATTTTGTAATGAAATACAATTCATTATTTCTGTATGTAATTTTGAACAGTTTAATGTAACCAACAACCAACCTGTGCCAAATATTTTTTTTTGAGTTTCTTACCAAGCACTAACGGAAAAATCTACGGAAAACTACAATACTAAAAAGCGAACAGCTTTCAAAACGGAAGATAAACGGCCTCTCGAACTCGCGAGAGGGTTGGCCCATATTGCTTGTAGAACAGAAATAATTATAGAAAGGGCCCTACCGTGCCTGCGAGGCGTCACTCAAACAATGCTAACTTACATTTAGCTGTCAGTCAAAAACAATTTGGAATTTGGTGCGCGCGGAGGGTCGACAGGCTCCGTTTTGGAAAAGCTTGGAAGTATATAGAGCTGATATTTACACCAATTTTGTTTTTTTGTCATTAGAATTTAATATAATTATTTAGGTATTTAATGTACGCATTGTTGATTTAATGAATAATGGATTTATCTTATTTATTACTATCATTAGGTATTTCATACATTTATTCTTTTTTATTAAATCTTGCTACAGTGAATTTCACGACATGCCTACAAAGGAGTATCCATAAAAGATTCAGAACATCATAAAATTAAGGATACATATATATTTTTTAAGACAAATGATTATCTTAATAAAAAACAATAACACTATTTTAAATGAGGAGCTCTATATAATTCCCAAGTGTTCATAAAATTAATCATTATCAAGAACATCATAAAATTAAGGATACATATATATATTTTTAAAACAAATGATTATCTTAATAAAAAACAATAACACCATTTTAAATGAGGAGCTCTATATAATTCCCAAGTGTTCCTTCATCCGAAAAGCGGGCCTCGAAGCGCGGTCGGCCTATCCATCATTTCTTCCATCCACTCGGCAGAACCTCACATAAGTGACATTGACACCAGCACCAACATATCCTGCTCTACCCCCACCCCTCTCTCACAACCACCTACAGACGAATCCTGTACGCTAGCTTCAGAAATTATAGGTCATAATAAACTGGTCGGTGCCCAATGGACATTTGCACTATTTCTGACCCCGTCACCCCGTGTTTCGCTCAGGTAAATGACGTTAGGCTGTGAATTCCTGATGGCTGAACCCTGGTTTGACCGGAAAAGTCGTGTCAGTTACGTCAGATAACACAGCCTGATATGACAGAGGTTTTCTGGTATTTAGCTCGGTTAATTGTATGGACAGTTTTATTTTTAGTTAGCTTTCACGTGCCACGAATCATGTAGACTTCGTTTATTGAATGAAAGCATACATAATAATATAATAATGACGATTTCGATGACGGCAAACATATTAATTTATATCAGTTTTAGTATTTACTTTTTTCAAAGTGTTTCGTAAATGTTCTTCTATAAGCACGTTTAAATAATAATTAATTCAAAAATAATAATAAAATAATAAATTCAAAGCCGACCGAATAAATTAAATTCGATCGACCGAAAAATGAGCAAAATGTCGCTATGCTTGCCGACATTGCATCGGTCGATAGTGTTTTGTTTTTATAGTAATGAGCCATTCAACGGAAGCCTTTCGCAATTTTGCGGTGTAAAAAATGTTTTCTTCATAAATTGAGTTATATATGAATTTCGCGAAGGCGTCAAATTGCTGAATCGTAATAGCCGGGGCATTATACAGTGGCGGCGGCGGCGCATGCTTTTTCTTTTATAATTATGATCGCGCACATCCAAAATGTGTTATTGCAAAGGTTGATTTAAATGTATGAGAAGGGTGACTTTTTTCTTTGTTTCTTATTTAGTTCAGTATGTATCACTTTAATAACTTTAACATCTTCCTATAAAGTCATTATAGACTTTATAGGAAGATGTTTTTATACTTATTAGCCCGTAACATTAGGTATGCGGTTCTTTGTCGGGTTATAATTAGGCATAAGTTAAAATAAAACATTAAAAACACCTTTGAGTCTCCTCTGACTGTGACTACTCTAATGGTTTTCACACCGAAATTTAAATTAGGTATGTAAAATTTACTGTTATAGCTGGTGTACCTTATTTATTTATTTAAAAAAAATACTCTTTCGTGGATTACCTACTTATACACAGTCGTGACGTGAGCATTTTTATGTTAGTAAGTTTAGTTTGTAAGTCATTATATCGTACGAAGCGTGTTTGGATATAAATTTGGACAGCCTACAACGTCATAGAGGTCAACCATCTCTCATTATACTGGCTCTATAGCAAAGAAATAATAAATGCTTCATCTAATTAATTCCCCGTCGATGGAAAAGTATTCACGGAGTTCGGATGAAAAGAAACTAACTAATGGATATTTGAACGCAATTCTGGTATGTGTAACAAGCTTTAGAAATGATTCGATCGGAATAAGTTTCTGTTTATTTTTTATTTTTTACTGCGTTGTTACTGACTGCCAGCATTGTAATGTATGATTCATATATTATTTTGAAAGGTGTATGTAACATTATAAAGACTAAAAAACGCCGTATCATATTATAAAAGTTACAATCATAAACCAGTAATAGCGTACTGAAATAGTTTAAACTACAATGCAATTAGTGTTCTAAACAAAGTATGAAAGCATAAATTAAATCATGTTTTAAATACGAAGTCATTGATAAAGATAAATAGAGCTTGAACCCTTGTCGCACTTAAAGTAATTTGTTGCTGTTCTTATTAAGTGATGAGAAATAGATCAAAGGAGACGGTTATCAGTTAATGTAATTAGTTTGTAATTAATTGGTCTATAAAAGTAATCTTTGCATATAAATTTAGTTTTAATGTATTAGTGCCAATAATTTAAGATTAGATATTGACCACTAGGTCTTATTAAATAATAGCTCAGTTACTAATAGTAATTACTAAAATAAAATTAAAATAAGCAGGACGTTTAATTTCAATTTACTTCTGGAGTACTTTGTGTAAATTGCTGTGGAACCAAAGTAAACAAAAAATTAGATGGTCATGTCTTGACTGTCCAATGTCCATGCCAAAAGTTCCACTAAATATTCGGCAGACATCCAATATGAAGATCATTAAATTAACAGAAACGCACCGGTAGCTATTGACCATAAATATGCTGCAGAGGTTTTATAGGTGAAGATTTTTTAATGTTATCCCCATATTTTCCTTGTATTGAGCCTATGCTAAATTATTAAAGAATACCCTGCCAGATTAGACCAGACAAAGAAACAATCTTCTTAGCGTGTCATAGCAAACACTCGAGATACACTTTTGGGTTTGTCGCAAGGATTAGACAGTCCAATAAAGTTTTTTTATGTAGTATGTATAAGCGGGAAAGATCGTTCAAAATTCCACCGAGTCTGACTCCACTGACCTGTAAAAGAAGACATTATATTATAATAATCTCAAGCTTATTCCCTGTGTTCTTCTTTCTTTTTATTTGCCTTGAAAGTATGATTTTTGCTGAGTTGCACAAAAGCTGATTTGGGCATTAAATCTATTGCTGTCTGATGGCTTTGACAGTATATTTAATGCCGACATTAGCTTAACCTTCTGCAACTCCGCATATATCTCCCATCACAACCCATCACGTTCCCACTGCTGGGGCACGGGTCTCCTTCCAATTAAGGAAGGGTGTAGGCCTAGTCCACTACGCTGGCCTAGTGTGGGTTGGTGGACTTCCATATATATATATATATCTCCCACAGTTAAACTTTATTCAAACATGCATTTAGAATGACAAAAATCTAGAAAAAAAAACACACAATTAACATAATAGGAACTATTGAAGATTGAATATCATTGAAGAATTTAAGAGTAACTTAATTATAAAGGTGTCACATGTTATACGTACCCGCCATTGAACACTTCTTGAATAATCAACTATGATTTTGATGAGGATTTCCTACAAATTTCACACAAGAATTCAGCAAAATAACAACAACGTAAGGACGCCATGTTGTTGAAATGACAGGACGAACAAAACGCGCATGCGTAGAAGCTGCAACCGTTCCACCCTTACCTTCAGGGTTGATCTAGCATCTCTTTCTAACAAGGCCTTCATGCTATTGCTATCTTTGTCAACAGATTGCCATTGTTGTTCTCTATTCAAAAGCAAAAGGGTCCATTTCTAAAGTTGGACAAATTATTTTGACCACTGTTCTAAAAATAGCGTTGTTATAAGTTATCTCATCAGCTGAAACTCTACATTTTTCAATGATGCGTAATGAAAATACTATACTTTTTTTGCTTTCACCAAATCTGAATCAGTTAGGTTCGATAGCATGTGCAATTGTGCAATCGTGTAGGGACGGCGCATTCTAGCTATGCATAGTCCAGTTGTTTACACGTATCCTAGGAATGTACTGTCTGTACGTAGGTATACTTATAGCTACGCGTATATAAAATACACTCGAATAACGACAGGTAGTGCGTTTCGAGGATACGCGAAGTCGACTACACGCACGGAACGCAGTCGTTACCGACTTACCGTGGACGGTACACGAGGCTTAAGCTAAGTTTTAATTTTATACATAGATACCTAGTATGATAACTAGGTATCTATGTATAAAAAATACCTCAGTGATTATAATTATTTATAATGACGATATTGTATTTTAAGCTCACATAGACTATCCGGCATTTCATCCAGATATTTATTATTATGATACGAGCACTTGAATATAAATTCATAGCGTATTTCATAAAAATAACACCGGCTAAGTTAACACTTTGAGTAGATACTCAAAGTGTTAACTTCCTATCCTATTTCCTAACCTATCTAGGTGATTTTTTTCATTATATATTTTGCACCCTGAACCTAATTAAACCTCGCCTGGACCTAAAGTAAAAAAAAATACTCTCGACTATTTTTAGGTCTTGTAGGTAAGTATTTCTGGTAGGTAAAGTCTAAGCTCTCTCAAATCTTTCTTCAGCGATCCCTTATCTATGTAACATCTTTAAAAAAACTAGTCTTTACAAAACATTGACCACAATAGCAATAGAAAAAACACAACAGGATTATAGACGTAAATAAATAAACACCTTACCATTACTAAGCACTTCCGACAATATTCGCCGACAGGCAAATCCTATAATCTGTCAAAACATGTCAAAATGACTGGCAACTTTCTGTAACCGATCCCTTGGGAGCAATGAACTAAGCGTATTTAACACTATCCGAAAACTAAAAACAGTGAAAAAGGGGTGCCATGAGCAAAAGACATTGTTTATTGCCTAATTGTTCACTGTATTATAATTTGTATATTTGCCTACTTACAGGTTTTTTCCAAATATTCCATTGGTTTTGTTACATTAAATAATATAATCTAATCTTATATCAATTCCCATTTTACTACTGAACAATATTGCCTATAAATTGGCTGGCTGGTAAAGTAAAAAACAGTTGACTTAATTAATGCATTTATTGGTTCAGTTTTAGCGCCTTTATTATTGACTAGAGTAGTACAATCATAGAAGTAATAAAACTAGTACAATATACCTACTAAAATAATATCAGTTTGTCTTCATTCATTTATAAATAATCATCTTAAAAACACTTTATACCTAACTAATATTCTTATACTATAGGAACTCTCTTTTCTTATATAATTATTTACAATCTATACCTACCATCATTTTAATTAACAATCAACTTGATTTATCAAATTTAGTATTATTCGAATTCACCTTCTATCATTTGTAACATCATCACATACACTTATAAAACTTTTCAATTTCAGAGTAGGTTATCTAAAATTATTATATTTACAAAGAATGCCATATTTTACATGTCTCATTCATTACGTGAATGCCCATCACATTTTAGGTACCATTCCTCCGTAAGGTGGCATCATGCAGTTCTGTGGCATGGACCCAGGTACGTGACCCATATTGGCAGCTGGTCCGGTCATGTGGTAATTAGCACCGGGGTATCCCTCAGGTAACCCGGCCATTTGCGACCTATTGTCCAAGAACTCAGGCATGTTACCCAGCGCCGTGTTCCCCAAATCATCCATATAATGCTCCGGCGAGGTCGAAAGCTTTCCGTCCTTCTTGGCCTTCATTCTTCTATTCTGGAACCAGATTTTGATCTGACGCTCTGTTAGTCCCAAAGCGTGTGAAACTTCTATCCTTCGTCGCCGAGACAGATATTTGTTGAAATGGAACTCCTTTTCCAACTCCAACGTCTGAAAGCGAGTGTACGTTTGTCTTGTCCGCTTTGATCCTTCTTTTTTGTCATCACCTGTAACACAAAAAAGGGTTAGTTATTTGAATAAAATAAAGACAAAAGATAGAAGTTGATCATATAAATCAAAAGATAAACATACCAAGTGTCTTCATCCACGGGTAGATGCCTGTTGCATCGGAAGCGGCCATTTTGTTATCAGCGTAATCCGCTTTGTCCCCGCCTGCTTCGACCCTCGTCATATCGTGACAAGTCCGCGCGGGCTCCAGCGATGACGCTGCAGCTTCCACCGCCGGCGCCCCTCCCCCGCCGGGCTCCTTCAGCGGGTTTGATGTCGGCTCCTCAGCATTGTTTTTCAAGTTACCATGAAATTGCGGCATATTGCACGGCATATCTAATACCGTTTCATTAGTTTTATCCCACTCAGACGCTTTTTCCCTTTGAGACACAAGCCGCTGTATCGCTTCGTGTTTGTAAGACTTGTCAGTTTTGACGAAGTAAGGCGGTGTTTTTCTTGATTTGGGTTTCGTCAAAAGAGCTCTGAGGTTGGGAGAATCTTCAGCCTCAGGGCTAGCTGGTTTCATAGCGCTCGATGTACTGCTTGGAGAACCGTAGTTGGTATCAGGGATGCTGCATTGGCTAGGCGATGTCATGGATCGTGAGTCATCGGCCTTGGGTTCTCCGTATCCAGGGTTCACATGTTGTTCATAACGTTGATCGTAGCCGTAGTTATATCCATTTTCATAGTTTTGTTTATAGTAAGGATAGTGTGCGTTCATTTCTTTCCATTTGTTAATCATATCTATGTTGACTTGGTTGTTGGGGTCAGCATAGCTTGCGGGATAGTCTTGCCAACTGACTGGTTCTGATTTGATCGTGGTCTGGTCAACATGACCGCGGTTCACGTACATTTTTGCAGCATACGCCGCTGTGGCTGAAGGCACTTGAGAGTAATCACAGTTTTGAGGGTAATAAGATTGATTAGGATAGCCATACCCTTCATGTGCCGTTGGGTACTGCCGATACCCATACTGCTTTGCTTGTAGAGCACCTTGAGTGTTCATATCTGGACATGTATTCCACATATCACTAGCACGGTTGGTAGTAGCCACGGATGACATTTGGTCTCACTTCACTTTCACAATTTCACAAACATTGAGGGTCACAATTTCACTGGGTGCGTGGGAGACGGCTCCTGCTCCTGGGTTGGCTGCGAAACGAATGAGTATGTCAGTGCAAGCGGCACGTCCCTTACAAATGTCATACTTTTGTTTGACCCAAAAAAAGTTTTAGGGTACTTTCAACAATAGAGTCACTATTGTCCCTTCGCGAAGTTGTAAAACTGGGTGCGCTGTCTCTCTCTTTTAGTCTCGGTAGCCCTTTGTTCCTGCAAGTGTGAAAGGGATGGTGATAAAGTATGGGTACGGGATAGAGTATTTGCAAAAATCCAATGAATGTTTATAATGCCAATATTCCCAATTGCGTTTTGTATGTGTGCGTGTATATGGACACAAGATCATTGATTGGCATTTGTTGGTATTAGTGTGAGGGTGTAAAGATTGATTTTATTCTATTATTGGTTTAACGTAAAGCCGCGTATATGTGTCACTGTGCTGCGCTAGCGTTTGCACTTCTATACAGGGGGGTGAAGTTGTATTATGTTTCATATTAATTCGAAACAGTTTCAATAATAGTTTATTGATTTTATCCTTCAGTACTAAAAATTAAATTACGTTCTTAATTTTTGTAGAAATATCTAAGCTTGTACGTTATTACAATTATAATATATAAATTTTTATTTTAAGTATATCTAAGGAAGTATCTACAACTGCATGGCGTACGATCGTATCAATTAAACATTTAAATTTGTAGATACTAATTCAGTTACGGTTTATCTACTTATAGAGCCATACCATGATAATAATGTCTTATAAATATGCAAGAAAATGCATCTATTTTTTTTTATGTCGTAGCATATTGTGAATATTTTATTAAACTGACAAAGCTGCAAAAATGTTCACCCTGTATATCGTAAGAACATAACTCACGTCGTGTAACAGTTCAATCGGGGGTCGAACAATGGCCCAGTATGTGTCCGTGCGCGTGCGCTGCAGTCAGCGCGCACGAAATATATTTGTGCGAGTTCAAACACACGAATGTGCGCATGAAAATTATTAGAAATGATTGAACTGGAGGAGAAAAAACATTGATTTTAATGATTAATTAAGCTGTATAAAGCTCAGATATAAAAAACACACGCACTCACGCCTTGTACTAATGTACTCCCTTGCGGGGTAGGCAGTAGGGCATGCAATACCGCAATACCGGTATTCGTAATACCGGTATTAGAAGCAAAGTTCACGCTTTTTTCAATACCGGTATTGAAAGTTAATACCGGTATTGAAGTAATACCGGAATCGGACTTTTTTAGGCTATAATAAAGCGATTAAGATATAGTATTCCTATGTACTGTGAAAGCGCACTTGTTTCCAACCGTTTGATGCAGTTTTCGGCCGTTTGATATCTACTGTTGTCCATGCGTAAACGGACACTGGATGTAAAAAAAAAAAATATTGTAAAATTTAAACTAATACTCAATTCTTGTAAAAATCTATTACAAAAAACTGAATTTCATTGCTTTTTCTCGTTTTATTTTAACCTATACGACCTTTAATCACAATATATGCCATTTATTACAAGGAAATCTAATACCGGTATTAATACCGGGATCCCGGTATTGAGTTGCAATACCGGAACTCAATACCGGTATTGAAAATAGTTCCGGTATTGCATGCCCTAGTAGGCAGAGGTGCATTGCTGCACCCACTTTTCGCCAGAGTGTTATGTTAGTCCTATGTTAGATATACTTACTTACAATTAAAAACTTTACTAACTTTTACTTTAGCTTATAAAAATATCATCCACATCTACAATAGATAGGTAGCTTACATTACCTTTTAATTCGGTGTTAATTATAACAAATTTAAAATCAATATTAAGTCCTGCCTAACTGCTTACAATGAATGACATATTTTTAGAAGTACATAGGTAGGTTAGGTTATACATATAATTGTACCTAACTGCCATACAGTACCCCTGTTAATATCAAAAATATGGAGAAAAATGCCTAATCATGCGACGTTCGCAGATTTGAGCGCCCAATAGTAAGGGCTCGCTCACACTTGGCGACATATGCAGTCTTTGTCAGAGTCAGAACCCACCTCCGGAGCATCTGTCCTACACGACACACACCCACAAATTATGTCGTTATTGTGAACTAGGCTTTATGTAGGATTAAACCTCTAAATTGGAAAGTAGGTTTAGAGGTTCATATTTGGTAGAGAAAAATATTTGTACGAAGAAAATTAATGAAATATTTTTAGCTGTTAAGTTCGCTGAATGTTCTTGTATGATTGACATCACTGTGTAACAATGTTTATAAACTGTATTTTGCCTTGGTTTGGTACCTACCTAAAATCTTCACTGACAAACATTATTAAAACTAAACAAATATACGAGACGTTACATTTAAATTGCATTTTTACTGTTTGAAAGTAAATAATAACGCCACTAAAAGTTTAAATTGAATTTCGTAAGTACATTTAAACAGCAAAATGGATTATTAAATCCAAACCAAATAAACATTAAATAATCCGATTAACCGTAGAGAAGCACCTTATGGTGACCGTACACCGATAAAAAGTCTTTTATTTCAATTTCACACTGAATTCCAAAATAAATTTCTATCGAACCCCGACCAGCCTACCACAGAACTAAAAGAACGGACCTCTCGCTAAATTAGTGAAAATAAATAATGGCTTTAAACCAATGAGGAGTAGGTCTGATATTGCATACGCCCGGAATAAACACAGAAAACCATTCATCTGAACGTCAGCTCAAAAATGTATCAAAAATATAATGTGTACACTCTTAACAGTATGGAAATAAAACGCATTTTGGTTGCGCAAATCCTCGTAGCATTCTCGTCATACCGTGCTGCTGACAATGTGCTACCATTAATCTTGCCAAATCAATCGATGGCTTATTCAGAATATTGTATTTGGTTTTGCCGCAGGCCTTTTCGGTTGATATTTACCTTGGACTTTTTATTTAATTTATGGTTTTATACGGAAAAGATTTTCGCATCTGTCGCCCGGCAAAATGTTGATCTTTGTGCAACGATACAAAGTGAACAAAGTCAAACTATTGTGAATAGTTGTGATATGTATAAAAAACAGCCTGTATCCACCGATGTTTCCCACCTTTGGATTTACAAGTAAAAATGTCGGCTTTGTTTCAGAAGTCGATTGTAATAAACGGAAGGCGGCTCCTTGTGAAGCAAAAACATGCTTTTTCATCCTTTATTGGGGGTCTTAAAACAATAAAGTACTTTCTAGTTATAAACGTGTTTGAAGGCGCCGACTACCCCGCGTCGTGTGTCATAAAGCGAGAAACAAAAGATACATACCTGCCCCTGGAATTTGCGAATTTTGAAAACGTGCAAAAGTAGGTATACATGGATTAAACAAAGGACGACTATGTAGATACCTACGCATACCTTTAAGATAGTGTCTTGTTTCTTTTAATAATACTTACTTGCTGCATTAGGCATTGGACTAACTAAAAATAAGCATTCGTATCGTGGGACGCCCGCCTCAGAGGCAAGCGCTCTCGACAAAAGACCTTAGTAGTCGGTATGGGATGAATAAGCTAGGCCGAAGGAAATAATTAACTATATGTATCAGTGTTACCATAGCTTCGCCAATACTTTGCACAGCCCTCCAGTTGGTTTTCAAATCTTTACAATAAAAACGACATGTTTTTTTTTCTAAATTACCAACGGAAAGCGAGTTTAGTCACACTTCTCGATGCCATAGACAATAATGCGTTCACATTGTCTTTGCCATTATTGTGTCAACACGGTTCTGTCTTTCGCTTCACAGTTAACTGGAACGGTGTCTATAATTTATGGCTTTTGTGGACAATCGCTGGAACTTCCCAACGGGACTCCCAGCGTGGACACCGTTGTTTCTAACCTAGCTGGTTATTGTTCAAATAGTAGAGGTATAATATGTAAAGTTTTCTACGAGGCATAAACGGGACATTTGATGTACCTAGTAGTAAAATTATATAAATGCTATTCATCGACTGTATAGTAAAATTACATTAGTAAATGATCGAAGGTTTCTACATAATATGTATAAACATCCTATCATACATATGTAGACACTTCAATTTAAACTGTGTTGTTTGAAAAATTTAAAACTTACAGTTTTAAAGATTTATGTATTGTTTGTATTCGGCAAAATTTACGATTTAGAAAGTTGCGAAAATTTCATCCTTTACGACGGTTCTATCCGTTGAAAGGCCACCTCTTTTTAAGTTCGCAAGCTTTTTTGTTTTGTTCCTCTAAAGCTGTTTTTTTTTCAAGCTAATTATGTTTCACAAAAAGGTAGAATACATCGGCAAGACTCAAAGGTAGTAAACTAAGAAGTCAATGGTATTGTTTGTATTTATTTTTGTTAAAGCTCTTTCTTTACAAATTATCTTATGACTTTATTTTGTATTGAGTCGGTAGATCAGAGCGCAGGGTGGTAGCAGGCGACGGGACATTTTGTGTTATCTGTCTTGTTTACTATACAGGGTGTCGAAGTGTAGCAAGTAGCACAACAAACTGCGTGTAGTGATGGCGTAGGTCAAGGCCTACCTAAACAATATAAAATGTGTTTCGCAAAAATCTGTATTTCTCAAGTTATGCATATAACATACTACATATAATCAAGAATTTGCACTGTCAAAACCGTCGCAGTTTTGTGTACTAGCCCTATAACACATACATACTCAGCTTATGTTTATTTATTATTAAAGATACACCAACAGCATACATATTATTAAAGTCTTTAAAAGATATGTTGTAAGGTCTTACATCTAATACGAGTACGATATGCCAGTTACAGGCGTATACAACATTATTAAAATCAACAAACCTTAAAAGTAATAAAATTAAAATTTTATAACAAAATTAAAATATAAATATGTTGAGAGGACTCTACTGTGCTACTGCTACCACATACGACTATAGAATTGGAATACCTTACCTGACTCTGATGCCCCAAATAGGATACAATATAATTACAGTACCTAGCATATATTTCATTAATGAGCCTATACATAATACTATTACAAATTACTATTAATTATATACCTCTATATAAACGACGAAAAGAAAGGAGCTCGCTTATGTTATGTGTGACCTACGAGTTACCACTGACTCCCTTAGTTGCCTGCCCTCTCACATGTAATTCATGTAACATCGAACTTTGATACGCAATTTTATCAGTGATCAAGGAGTGTGTTCCCACAACAGTGTCCCCGAGGATAGACCTGGCGCGGCTCGGACAGAAGCACGAAAATAATCTCCACCGAGGCATAATGCCGCGATAGCATCGTTAGGCGCGGCGCACACTGGCGGTAGTAACGTTGATGCTGTCAGTGTATGGGATAAGTGTTTTTAGGGTTCCGTAGCCAAAATGGCAAAAACGGAACCCTTATAGTTTCGTCATGTCCGTCTGTCCGTCTGTCCGTCTGTCCGTCTGTCCGTCTGTCACAGCCGATTTACTCGGAAACTATAAGTACTACAGTGATGAAATTTGATGGGAATATGTGTTGTATGAACCGCTACAAAAATATGACACTAAATAGTAAAAAAAAGAATTGGGGGTGGGGCCCCCCATACATGTAACTGAGGGATGAAATTTTTTTTTTCGATGTACATACCCGTGTGGGGTATCAATGGAAAGGTCTTTTAAAATGATATAAAGTTTTCTAAAAAACATTTTTCTTAAAGTGAACGGTTTTTGAGATATCAGCTCTCAAAGTCGTAAAAAGTATGTCCCCCCTCCTCTATTTTTATAACTACGGGGTATAAAATTCTAAAAAAAATAGAGGTGATGCATGCTAATTAACTCTTTCAACGATTTCTGGTTTGATCAAAGTATCTCTTATAGTTTTTGAGATAGGTTGATTTAACTATTTGCTGCTGAGGAACCCTTTGTGCGCGAGCCCGACTCGCACTTGGCCGGTTTTTTTTTCTTTCTTTCTCAAGTTATGTGTAAATGTATCCCTTTGCTATATTATTAGAATTGTTCATGGAAATTAGGGTGTAAGAAATTACTTATTGCCAGTTTTTCAGGTTTATGTATTTGATGCAAGAGTATGAGCAAAATATCATCAAAAACTGTGTTTGTTGCGGCGTGAAAGACAATTAAGTGCTCTTTATACTTAATTAAAAGATTACCAGATTTCAGATTTTGTATGCTGCTGTACATTTTAGTAAGACGGTTCTCACCGGACTGGAACGCAATTTGTAAAATATTAAATAAATGATTTGAAAATAAAAGTGCTACCGAAATACACCCACATGCTAGGTTAATTTTCAGATACTGATATAAATATAAATTACATGGTAATAAGAGTACCAAAAAGCCGTTTTATCTTAGTGTTATGGTTACAAGTAGAGTTGTAACTCCAGCCGTCTCACTGAGCGCCGCGCCTTACCTCCCCTCCCTGCACCATCATTAATCAAGGGTTCGACCCTGACTCCTCACAATGGGGAATGTTCAGCACCAACCATTAGAATAACAATAATTACTCTTCCACTCGCCGTCATAAAGTTTTTACATTCAATCGCTGTTCACAAGGATTTTTAATTGAATTTTCCTGAGAGTTCGCCGCCGTTAAAAGTTGGTCTTCGCTGGGAGTTTCGAATCGCAATATTTAAATTTGAAGTTGAACTATTCTGCTTTAACTAATTATAAAGATAACCTATGTATATTCTTGTAGGTACTTCTACCTAGGCATAATATTAAATATTTTTGAATTTTGGGAACTTTAAAAACCATGAAATTTGGCCAACCAAGCTAACATAACTTGAGACAAACATAAATAGTTATGATCACTGTCGAGTATAATAAAATGATTACATTTTTATTGGTTCATCCTTTTCATGATGAAAAAAAGTTTTTTTTTCAATCTTGATCAGAATGTTTTGCGGAAATAAAACACGACACGACACCAACCGTGCCACGTCTACCGTAGCTATTTACAATTCATCTAATATTAGTAGTAAAACAATTCTACAGCACTAAATCAAAGTAGGCGACGTAGCAAGCGCTGTGCGTGATTCTAAACAAAACATCTTCCCTGCTCCAAGAAAAACACAGCTATGACTGATTTACAACACCATATTATTTCAGATATGTCTCCCGAAATAAAGATTTAATAAGAAGAATCCAACTTCATGCTCAATAATAATGTAGGATTGTTAAATTGTCAAAATAACACATTAATGAAGGAGTTATAGCTAGAATGTAGTGCGAATGTTTTAAATTAAACGTAATTTATAACGTATATTGTTAAAAAAAAACAGTTGTTTTATTAGATTTCATACACCTAATTTTAAATTAAAGATGGATGATCTCAGTATTATTCTTCCTTAAATAGTAACTAATTAATAATAGTCATTGTTTCTAAATCCAAGCCAACATACAATCTTACAAACACTGAAATGTAACTTACACAGAAATATAAAAATAACCTTTAGGTTTCTCCCAATATCGTTTACTGTTTTTCCCCGAGTGTAGTGCTGTCCGTACCAGCGTTATGATTCAGCGGCCACTGACGAAGACAGATCGAGGCGAGACGATTCAATCGTTGTGTTTTTCTGCCAACTGTACTTTGAATGTTACGGACACTTCCACAGCGGTGGTATGGAGTTGAATTTATTAAAAAAAAATTGTGATGCTGCTTGTATATTTATTAAGTTATAATTTTTTTATAATTCTAAGTCTGTATTATAGGGGTATTAGTAGCAGAGAAAGTCTCTAAAAGGATTAGGCATGCCCTATATTTTTTGTTACACTGCGTACAAAACTTTAGTTTTAATTCTTTTAGGTTTTCACGTTGCTAAATTTAAATGTGAGATTCAATTATGTCGATTCAGAAGGCAATAATTCTAATGGTGGAGATGCTGCTAAACCTTACATTATTTGTTTAAAATTGGTCTCTACCTATGTGAATTTCATTTCATACATATTTTTAGGGTTCCGTAGCCAAAATGGCAAAAACGGAACCCTTATAGTTTCGTCATGTCCGTCTGTCCGTCTGTCCGTCTGTCCGTCTGTCACAGCCGATTTACTCGGAAACTATAAGTACTACAGTGATGAAATTTGATGGGAATATGTGTTGTATGAACCGCTACAAAAATATGACACTAAATAGTAAAAAAAAGAATTGGGGGTGGGGCCCCCCATACATGTAACTGAGGTATGAAATTTTTTTTTTCGATGTACATACCCGTGTGGGGTATCAATGGAAAGGTCTTTTAAAATGATATAAAGTTTTCTAAAAAACATTTTTCTTAAAGTGAACGGTTTTTGAGATATCAGCTCTCAAAGTCGTAAAAAGTATGTCCCCCCCCTCTATTTTTATAACTACGGGGTATAAAATTCTAAAAAAAATAGAGGTGATGCATGCTAATTAACTCTTTCAACGATTTTTGGTTTGATCAAAGTATCTCTTATAGTTTTTGAGATAGGTTGATTTAACTGTAATTTTGGTTAAGTTATTGTGCTTACTACGGAACCCTTTGTGCGCGAGCCCGACTCGCACTTGGCCGGTTTTTTTAGTTTAGAGCCGATAGGTATTATTAAGTATTATTATCATAATATATATTTATTATAATGATAACGTTTTGTTGATAAGATTTGATACATATTTTTAAAACGATCAGATAGATACGAAATAAAATATCAAGAACTGCCTACAATCAATTTCCTGTCCACTCCATGAGTCTCTATATTCCACAATGAAGAGGGAAGCGTAGGCTCCGCTATGAAAATGATATCACAGCGAACATAGGAATACACTTAATGTTCTCTGTATTTTTTCACTGGATATCTTCACTTTCTTTGCAAACCTATCGGTTCGTGTCATCAATCATTGCGCACCAGTCGTAGGTAGGTACAGTCAGCCACGCAGATATCTGACCCGTGACTGTATTTTAATGACACTTGCGAAATTTACAGCTGAGCATGATAACACTATGTCGGGTCGTAAAGGGGTATCAGAATGGTAGGTGGTGCTTCTGAGCAGAGGTAACCCAGATTCTGTTAGTACGTGGATGTATCAGAATAATATGACCGTTGGTTGATTATACTGAGGTATGTGTTTCTAGGTATAGGTAGGTATGTTTTGATTTCGTAGTCGGTAGTGAGTAGAGAGTAGAGTCTTTGACATCGTGATCGTGCAACTAATGATTGTATGACTACTGTGTGAGCCACTCACACATTGTTAGAGATTATGTGCTGACAGCGCTTGCATGCGCGCCCTCAATTTGGGTAATTCTTGACATCATTGTAAGTATTTTATACATTTAAGTTTTTAGTGCATTATAGACCATTGAACATATCAGTTCGTTCTTATTTGACAACCTTTTGCACTCAAATCTGACACCTTTAGGGCTTGACCGTAACAACAGCCCGAACATTGGTCCTTCGAGCGATCGAACTAGACCTCGCGGTAATTTCGGAAAACGTGTTTAAGGACGGTTAAATTCGTTGTTAAGAACTATCGGCGCGGTTTAGTTCTGAACTAGCTACCTATCACGGATTGCAGTGCAGTGAAACATTGACAGTAAAGTGACATATCATAGAAATCAAACAGATTTCTATTGACACAGTGCTTTTGTGCTTTATTTTGACATTTTATAACGGGAGGCGATTAAAGTCTACCGGGTACAGGACTTGTGAGAGGCCAGGCAGGCTTCCACGGACAGCAACTTTGAGGCCACGTCGGCTACAATCTGACATTCTACCTTCGACGACTCAGCGGCAGTACTTCAGACGTTAAGGAGAGTAGGACATCTATCCACTCCATATATCCAAGTAAGATCTTTCCAATTCTTAAGTCATAAATATGGAGGCGGTCCTAGCTAAACAGAAGGAGCTGATCGCGGACATCACGAAGGTACGTGACAACTTTAAAAAGGATAGTAGTCTACGCAAGACGCCAGAGTATCTCAAGAAAAGGCTAGAAACTCTCGAGAGACTCTGGGAAGAATTCCAGAGTGCCCACAATCTACTTGACACTTACACTGACAGGGCACACGAATATTTAGCCGTGACATATACGCTACAACCAAATCCCTCTATGAGGAGGTAAAGATGTTAATAACATCAAGCGGCAATTCGGACAAGCGCGATATACAGATGAGCACATCGCAAGTATCCCGAAATGTTTCGGAATTAATGCAACAGCAGCAGACCAACTACAGAGCATTTAAAAGGTTAGTAGACGGGCTGGTGATTGACAACATTGAAGACAAGTTGGAGATTGATGATGAGATTCGCAACTTACAATTGAGATGGAATCACATTGACAGTTTACATTTACAAATTGACAACGTTATTCAAGGTGCAGATCATGGCTACGAGCAAGAGTTTTTGGCATATGAACGAACGTACAAACAGACGAAAAGGGAGTTGAATAAGAAACTTGGGGCAATGATTCACCAGCATCAGGCTACTCCACAGGCGGAGATACCTAAGTTCTCAGGAGACTACACGCAGTGGCCTACTTTCCTCGACCTGTTCAGGGGAGCCATACACGAGCACCCTGGACTATCAAAGGCACAGAAGATGCAACATCTGAAGGGGAAACTACGTGGGGAAGCTGAACGGCTTATCCAGCATCTCCATGTATCGTCTGACAATTATGACACAGCGTGGGAAATAATCAACCACAGGTACAATAATGAGCAGATCTTATTCACCAAACACATCGAAACATTTTTAAACCAGCCGGCTATACAAAAACAGAACTCCTCTGACCTTAAAAAACTACACGACACTACCCTGGAATCCATATACGCTATCCGCAACTTAGGCGTCGATATAACATCGTGGGACCCCTTGCTTGTTCACTTGCTAGCAAAGAAGCTGGACCTATTGACATACAGTGATTACATGGAGTCACGCCATTCACCGCGTGACTTACCCACGTTCGACGAATTTATGGGATTCTTGGAGGCAAAGTTTACGGCGTTAGAACCTATAAATAAGAAGGAGAGGAATGAGACAGCATCATCTATCAAGCCAACGCAACAGATGCCACAGCGAGAGAAATTTGACAAGATGAATAAACCGGCTAGTAACCGATTTAACTATACCTACAATTCACATCCTGTAGTATTGAAATGTGGCATATGCAAGACCAACTCTCATGCAATTTTTCAATGTAGGACATTTCGCAATATGGCACCATACATGAAGCTACAAACAATTAAGAGTCACGGAATCTGCATAAATTGTCTCTATGTGCACGAAAATAATAAATGCAACTCAAATAAACGGTGTCGCGAATGTGATGAATCGCACAATACGCTATTGCATGACGCTATAAAAATGGAACAGCCGCGAGGTGCGATGAACGCCAACACGTACCAACAGCGTCAGCAAAATGCAAACCATATCGGGCACGACGATGACGCAATACTCCTTACGACTGTTCAGGTACGAGTCCAGGCCGTGGATGGAACATTCATCAATCTCCGCGGGCTTCTGGATCAGGGTTCCCAGGTGAGCTTGGTCAGTGAAAACGCAGCACAACGACTAGGGCTACCGAGACAACAATGCAATGCGGTGGTATCAGGAGTAACATCGACCACCAAGAAAGGAAAGGGAAAGATACAGTTGGTATGCAAATCTATTCACGATGAGTACACGTTTACAGCTGACGCCCTCGTTATGAATAAGGTTACTAATAACCTACCGAACCATTCGATTTCCAACCGAACTTATGAACATGTGCAACACCTACAGCTAGCCGATCCACAATTTAATATTTCCAATCCAATTGACATGCTGCTCGACGCAAAGGTTTACTCGGAGATATTAATGTCTGGACTGCTAAAAGGAGCGGTATCGGAACCTATCGCACAACAAACTAGGTTAGGGTGGATTATCTCTGGTAGGGTGACCACACTAAACTGCAACGTGGTGATCAACAACATGGACGATATTTCCGCATACTGGGAGATGGAGGACATAACTACGTCGGCCACTGAAATGACAACGCAAGATAAGTTTTGCGAAGACCTGTACGCATCGACCACAAAACGATTGCCAAGTGGAAGATATGAGGTACGCCTACCCATGAAGCCACGATTTGAACAACAACTGGGGAATTCCAAACCACAGGCTATAGCGCAATTCAAACAGCTAGAAAGGAAGCTGTCTAAAAATGACAATCTTCGTGAAGATTACAAACGCTTCATGAATGAATATCTGACATTAGGGCACATGAAAGAGTGTGTGATCAGCAACAATCCGCAATGTTTCCTACCACATCACGGGGTCCACAAACAGGACTCCACGACTACGAAACTGCGAGTCGTCTTCAACGCTTCCAATAAAACATCCTCAGGTTACAGTGTCAATGACCTCATGGAGTGCGGACCTAAATTGCAAACAGACATTCAGGGATTACTGTTACGCTGGCGAGTGCATAAATACGTCCTCACAGCAGATTGTGAGAAAATGTACCGGATGGTTTTACTTGACGAACAAGATCAACAGCTGCAGAAGATAATCTGGCGCGAGAATCCACAGAAGGCCATAAAGGAATATCACCTCTGTACTTTAACCTATGGGATGAAGGCCAGCCCATATTTGGCTATCAGAACCCTACAGCAGCTCGCTAAGGATGACATGGAAAAGTACCCCCTCGCCGCTAAGATAATACTGCATGATAAGGATTTATATGTGGACGACTTACTAACTGGCAGTAACACCATAGAACAAGCGCAGATGATTCAGCAAGAATTGATCCAGCTGTTGCGAGGCGGAGGATTTAACCTGAGGAAATGGTCCAGCAATAGTCCATCACTTCTAAAGGACCTGTCGGTAGATCAACTCAACGCAACCACCATTGATTTTAAAAATGCAGACTCAACTAAAGCCCTAGGATTACAATGGAACGCAGCCTCTGACACTTTCACGTTTAAATACGACTACGCGTCCATTGAAATGACAAAACCGCTCACAAAGCGACGATTGCTATCTGTTATATCCAAGGTGTTCGACCCGCTTGGATGGCTAGCTCCGATTTCAATAAAAACCAAACTATTATTTCAGTCTGTGTGGGCTAGTGGGATTGAATGGGATGACACAGTAGAACCAAAGGTCCAGCAGGAATGGAGTTTATTGAGAGAGGACTTACTTAATCTTGACAAATTCAGCATCCAAAGATGGATTGGTGACACCAACACACCTTGTGACATACATGCTTTCTGTGATGCATCGGAGAAGGCATTTGCATGTGTGATTTACCTAAAGTCGAAAGACGAGCAAGGAAAAACAACCGTTAAACTTATCGCAGCAAAGACCAAATTAGCGCCACTCAAGAAACCGATCACATTACCAAGGCAGGAGTTATGTGGCGCGCTTTTATTAATAAAATTGCTGACAAAGATAAAAGAAGCATTACCAAACACTGACATACCCGTCTACGGATGGTGTGATTCTAAGGTGGTGTTAGGTTGGCTGCAAGGTGAACCTACACGATGGAAGACCTTCATAGCAAACAGAGTGAAGGAAATAACTGACATTTTGCCATCAACAAACTGGAGGTATGTAAAGTCCGCTGAAAACGCCGCGGACTGTGCGACTCGAGGCCTCACTCCATCGCAGCTAGCAGAACATCCGTTGTGGTGGGAAGGACCTACGTGGCTCAAAGATGACACTCCTCCATCTGACATAAAAATTTACAGTCCTCAAATTGAGTTGAAAACTAATAAATTATGCAACGTAGTACAGACAACAGCTCCGTTGATTCTAGAACTACTGAATAAATACAGTTCAATAATAGTCATCGTTCGAATCATATGTAGAATATCACGTTTCATAACAAACACACGGAAGAAAGGTCATGGTACGCAATCATCATATTTGACAACGGGCGAAATAGAAGCCGCATACATCAGCATTATAAAGGCCGTGCAAGCATATTATTACGAGCAGGACTTATCGCGATTACATCGTAAGGAAACAGTGAGTAGTAAAAGTAGCTTGTTGGGACTAAACCCGTTCCTTGACAAAAACGGCATCATGAGAGTGGGAGGTAGATTGCACAGATCGAACTTGACAGATGTCCATAAACACCCTGTCATCATTCCTCACGATTCAAAACTGACAACCCTTCTTATGGATCAAGCACACAGAGCCACATTACACGGTGGTCCCAAGTTGACACTAGGATTTTTAAGGAATCGTTGGTGGGTAATAGGAGGCACCCGAGCCGTCAAGAAATACATTCGGACGTGCGTTAAGTGCCGCCGATTTGACAACACCAAGCAAGACCAGCTCATGGCTAACTTACCAGAGCCGAGAATCACTCCCTCAAGACCTTTCACGCATACAGCGGTGGACTTCACTGGACATGTCGAGCTGAAGGTCAACAAAGGACGAGGCGTAAAAACCACCAAGGGATACATCGCTGTATTCGTATGCCTGGCTACAAAGGCTGTGCATTTGGAACTTGTGTCTGACTTGAGCTCCGCCGCGTTCCTAGCGGCATTCAAAAGAATGTGTTCCCGAAGATCATCCCCTAAACATCTGTACAGCGACAACGCGACAAACTTTGTAGGAGCCGCCCGATCACTCAGACAAGAACACAAACAAGCGCTACAACACTATATTGACATTGCCCTTTTGACTGACATCGCAGAATTAGGAGTCACGTGGCACTTCAATGCGCCAGCGTGGCCTAGTGGCAACGGACTAGCTGAAGCTGCTGTCCGTAGTATGAAGCACCATCTAAAGAGAGTACTGGGGGAACAAAAATTGACATTCGAGGAATTTACAACTCTTCTGACCCAAATCGAGGCGTGCCTCAACTCCAGACCCCTGTACGCACTCACTGAAGATGCTGATGACATTGACATTTTAACCCCAGGCCATTTCTTAGTTGGAGGGCCAATCCTGACAACAGTAGCTCCTGAAACTGACGTAAGTTGCCTAAAGACACGGTGGCAACTAACAGAAAGGATGCATCGTGACTTCTGGAAAAGATGGTCACAAGACTACCTTCATCACCTGCAAACAAGAAGCAAGTGGACGCGACCAAAGAAAAATGTGACCATCAATGACATAGTCCTTATCAAAGAGGACAACATGCCACCGTCCAAATGGGCCCTCGGGAAGGTATCAGATCTCCATCCTGGACCAGATGGACTCGTGCGCGTTGTGACTGTGAAGACAAAAGGAGGGGTATTCATGAAGAGACCCATCGTGAAACTAGTGTTCTTACCCATCAATCACGAACCTGCACCTGACACTGCGATGCTAAGTCCAAAGCAGAACGACCCTCTCCCTGCTCAGCAAACCACGCGCCCGCAACGTAGGAGAAAGCGAAGACCGAATGTATTACTATCCGCTCTACTACTCTTCATGTCTTTGATCACGCCGACCATACAACACGACTTCTTGGACACACCATTGAATAATAGCAACACGCTTTATTTTGACAAAATAGCTGACCTAGGGATTATTCAAGATCACTGGAAGATCATCGTATACTACAATATGACAGCATACTGGCAAAGTGTATCGGATGTCAGTAATTACATACAACATCTGTCCAGCCTATGCAAAAAGGAACCAACATTCAGTGTAATTGCCAATCAGTTCGAACATGAACTAAGGGAACTCGTGCACTACAACAATTTGCTGACGAATCCACCTCCGAATCGCAAGAAGCGAGGCCTAATAAATGGCGTCGGATACGTGGCGAACTCACTCTTCGGCGTACTGGATGACAGATTCGCGCAAAAATATGAGCAAGACATTGCCGCCATTAGTCAAAAAGAGAACCACCTACTAAATCTTTTTAAAAATCAAACCTCCATTCTTGAAGCTGAAAATAACATTCTCAAGCGAAATGAAAAGGTCATGAATAAACAGTTCGCCATCATTAATCAACAATTAAAAAACATTTCGGAAGAAGTACATCAGTCGAAAAGGATCAACGAAAACGTACTAGAAGCATTTTACATTATCTCTTCGGCTATATCAATTGATGTCATTATGTCCAACCTCCGACGGACCCAAGATACCCTCATTGACACCGTCACCAATATCTACTATGGCCGTCTGGATGTTCATTTACTCTCACCTGAACAAATTCAAGAACAGCTGAACATTATCTCGGGTCAGCTGCAAGAAGACCTGATGATTCCAGCAAAAGACATCAAAGATTTATATAGCTTATTGCATATCCAAGCCAGAGTAACTAAAAAGTACCTTATCATGGAGATTCGCTTACCTCTTCTGAACCATGATCATTTTGAGCTCGACTGTGCCATATCAATCCCACAAAAACAAGCTGACCGCACTATATATACAATCGCTCAAACCAAGTACGTAGCTGTCAATGTGAGAAAAGATACTTTAATGCCAATGACCGAATATGATTTACAATCCTGCATTAAACAATCGGATGTAAAGTTACTATGCCCACTAAATAGCCCTATATACAATATTAAATCCCATGATTCAATATGTGACACTCGGGTATCAATAAATGACAAAAACTTGAAATTTTGTAAAACCGAAACACTTAGTTGCATTAATAAGTGGATCAAATTGCACGCTCGGGATTCTTGGTTGTACTCGTGTTGCGAAGAATGCGTGATCCGCATTATGTGCCCAGCTGGAGTGACGACAAAACGCTTACGCGGCAGCGGAGTCATTGCACTAGGTCGAGGCTGTGTTGTGAAAGGGGATACGTTTACGATACATGCCCACTATGACTTCGTCGATCAGATGTTCATACAACAAACCGCGGAATCAGCAAGGCCATTCATTACATCACCGATTAATGACATTATAAACTCCTCAATTCCGAAAGATATTTTAACTATAGAAGATCACGCTCAACTGTACGAGGACATCAAAAAGAAACTGGAAACTCTGAAGTCTCAATCTTCAATCGAGTTTCCCGATGACAACATTCCGCATCACATTATCAATTATAGTATCTCGTCGTTGATGATTACTGTGATATTGCTACTCGCCGTATACAAGGTAAAGCAGAGATGCCAGCGCAGACCCAGGACGCGAGGGCCCCGGGAGGAAGCAGCCATCGAGATGACATGCCGACCACGCCACGGAGTGAGTCAGTGTAGTGTAATCGATGAGGTAGTGTCAAATCGTAAGGTAGCCTCACGAGTGCAGTGCGGTTCGGTAAATGAGGTAGTGCCCAATCGTAAAGTAGCCTCACCGGTGAAGTGCTCAGAACTTTCAAAGTCTGTAACAAGCCTCGCTGCAAGCGCTGTGACATTTGATTAATTTTAGTTTTCATTTAATTTCATATCCATTTGACATTCTTACGCGTAGTTCCTTCTACTAACCTGCACCCACTATTGTATTTGCACCATTACTAAAATTACAATGTTACAATGAAATATTTAAGAGTAATGTTGCCTTTATCTTACATAAATCATTTTGTTTCTTTTTCTTGGGGTGGCAGTATGTGTGAGCCACTCACACATTGTTAGAGATTATGTGCTGACAGCGCTTGCATGCGCGCCCTCAATTTGGGTAATTCTTGACATCATTGTAAGTATTTTATACATTTAAGTTTTTAGTGCATTATAGACCATTGAACATATCAGTTCGTTCTTATTTGACAACCTTTTGCACTCAAATCTGACACCTTTAGGGCTTGACCGTAACAACAGCCCGAACAACTACATTAATGTGGATTTATGTCTGTTATTCGGTGTTGCTAGTTTTGTAAAGCAGTCCCTTACATATTGGCTAATATTTATATGTAATGCCGACATTAGCTTAAAGTTCCTTATACGATTCTGTAAACCTTATACCTACTGTCATTCACGAACAAAATACTAATTAAAATTATACGTTATTGCAACCTGCCACATGATTACAAATTATGTACTATCTATCTAGCATAAAAAGTAAACAAAAGTGAATATTCACAAGTTGGTTGGAGCAAGTGAACTGTGGGTGAGAAGGGCTAAATACGACTCGGGGCTGATTCTGGTAAATTGTGACGATTTGAATGAGTGTTGCTGAAAAAATATAGTAATCATTTATCCGTTTATAAGTAGGTATAGACAGTAGGTAGGTCTTTCTACCGATATTATGGCGTTGTATTAATAGGATTTATATAGGTAGTAGTTCTATCGGCTTAGGCTGTGCTATCAAACTGTATCAAATACCTTGTTCAATCACCACGGCTGATTGTGAACTTTGAAAATTATATTAACAATCTCAACAAATTGGTCAATTGTCACCAATAACCTCATCTCTTGGTCACAAGAACCGCCCCCGGTTGCCACATAGAAGTGCAACATTGAATAACGACCTGCCAATCAGACCCTCACTTAATTGCAAATCCGTGTTAGTGAAACCATTGCGAGCGAAGGTTCTCGAATATTCAAGATGTTAATGTTTTCCACGAGGTGTTATTGGCTTTTGACTTGGTGATTTTGGTAGAAGAAGTAAGCTTGGTTACATAAACCTTACTGTTATGATGATCATTGAAGGCAAGAATTATCATAATAAAGTAGTAAATAAAAAAGAATATTGTTGGAACCCTTCAAATTTACGTAATTCATAAGGTAATTAAGGTAACTTTTTCATAAAGACAACTTGCAGTCGTTTTAAACACATAGTGCATAGTTACTTCTTCTCGATACTTCCACGCCTCTCTTAAGAAAAACCGAATACCTACACAACATAGCAAGCGTAGTTACTATTATTATTATTATTAAATACCAACCCATTAAAAATAAAACATGTTTCAAAAATAGAACGTCCTTTCTCTGCGCTGAAATTTAAAGTCGCAACGTCTTATTGTTCCATTTTCAAACAACATCGGGCGCACCGGCTGCTGTAGATTAGACACGCTAGCCGGAACAATTTTTTAATATCCTCAAACAAGGATGGCGGGAATTTCAGGCGTAGGGTGAATGTGGATGTGACTTGCCACTATCTTTTATTACGACTGAAGTAAAGCTGTCCGGAGTCTTAAAAACATATCTAGAAAACATGACTGATGTTTTATAGGACCACAAACTTTGTGTTTTTGTATTATTCATGAACTTAAATACCTCAACCTAACAAACAATAAATTCACATAAGAGTTAGGGAAGACCATGGCTACAGTTAAGTTTGATCGCATAATTTCTTAAAAAAAGCTCAGTTAAAGCTACATTAGCAATTATATAAACTTTATACCTAAAATAAATAAAATTCAGGCATGTCCACATTATGCTAGCCCCGCAACGTATTCAGGATATTAACAGCGTGTTAGTTTGACAGCTCCAATACGTGTCGCGGTTGGAATTAGCATACACTTGACGGCTACACTTGTCAGCGTGCCCTCACGAATATTGCATTTTACACTCATTTTGAGACCTTTGAAGGTTACGCGTGGGTTGAAACCATTTTTCAGGGTTTCAGATATTCTATCCCAAGTCTAAGTTAGTTCTTAGGACCTTTTCACGAATAAATATTACGGTGTAACTTCTGAATTATATTATGTATATTATATTTTATGGCCCTGCGTTGGTTCTCCGTTGAATATACTTAACCCAATTATTAAGCATGTTAATAATGTCAAAAAAATGTCTTTCAGTTACGTATTGACAATCAAAGATCCTATTTCTTACAGAGTTACGGTCTACAAAAACCTGAGAAGATGAGTTATTTATTAGTTATGCGGTCGTGCACGTTTGATTGTGTTGTGTAAACATTTTCAGATGCCAAACCTATACATTTAATTGGAAGGAATCTATCAATCAAATGTCACAAAACTCTGCTATATTTTTACAAACTATATTTTTCAAACAATTTAAATGCCTTCAGTGTCACGCACCGCCATCTGTGGTTCAAATTTAGAACTATTTGTTTCAAAATTACGATCGTAGCGCCACCTATGGCAGAACACTGAAACTGGTTTCATCCCTTACGTACTGGGGGTTGTTTGCAAATTTCTGCAAAATGGCGCTGCTTGCGAATTTTGTGTGGGAAAATGGCGGGAAATACGAGCTGATAATACATTTTAAACCGAAAAAAACATGAATATTGAATTAATTCACAAATTTTCATATAAACTTATTTATTAATAGACTCTTCTTGAATCTATAGTAGGTACTACGAAGTACCTATACCTTGCAAGTAATCAATGACGATGACAGTGCCGTTGGAAGTATGTAAACCTAATCTGATATAAGTACCGTAGCCTACCTAGGTATGTAAAAACAGGATCCAAGTGTAGAATTACGTAAGAAATCGGCTGTGTACACTGTACATGCTATGAGTATTTATGTAGCTAGTACTAATAGAATATTACCAGCAGACGGCCTTGCTTTTCCAACATTTGTACTTAAACCAAGACTAGAATTTTAAGCGAAGATGATGTAAGAAAGTTTTTGTTGAGCCAAATGGCAGAGGAGTGAAGTTTTGGAGTTTTAATACGACTTAATGGCTGAGATTTGTGGCGGTAATGAGCTGTCGTTAGCTGAACACCACCGCGAGCCGACTGCCTTCCCGATGAGGGATTGTTCAGCAAAAACCTGTGATCCAGCGGTTTCTGATTCTGACAGTTTTTTTTAAGTACGTATAAAATGCTTATGTTGGTTTTGTATCCTATATGTCCTTACCTAGTTATAGTTTTGCAGTTTTATAAATAAAATGACCAGAGGATAGAACGCTGATAAATTATGGTAGATAGAAACGAGAGGAATTGAATCATCCTCCTGGATCTAGTCGAGGTAAATTCACGTAATTTGAAACAATGTTCATTTCATTATCTTTTATGTAGGAAATGTAGTCTGTAGGTACTTACTTATGTATGTAAAGTGTTATGGGATTATTTCATTTCAGATAATAGAAGTTAAGCACGAACAAGTGTAATGTGGCGAGGAAGGAATTATCCAGTATGCAGAGTATTGCAAAATTGGTATAGTAAGCTGAAAGTGGGGGATTCAGGAGGTAAATCAGATGTAACACCCTATATACCTATATTCATCTCTAGACTTACCGCAGATCCCCACAGACCAACACTAGGTCTTTACTCTTCAGCAACCGACATCCAAACTCTCATTCGGAATTCAAACAGTAATCGGCGGCGCCAGCGCTCCTCAACCTTCGGGCCCGTTTACAACGGATAACAATCCTCGCCTGGGGAGCCAGGGATGCGCAAACTTTTAATTGGCGTGCCATTAGGACGGATGGGCAACACTAAGCGATTTCTGGTGTACCGGCTTGCTCTCCCGAGGTTTTAATTCCTCTCGTGAGTCGGAGGTGTTTGTTCGTGATGGTTTTAGAACCGTAGAACTGTTTGCTAGCGGATATACGGTGACTATGTCGCTCTTTGGCGTTGTGGAAATGGTGTTGTATTGTGAAAGTACTGAACATCCTGATATTCAACGTCCGGTCATCCTATCGTTAGCTTTATTCGAACCCGGGAAAACGTGGTTTCTACACAATCTGGTTGTCATTTGTGAATAAAAAACTGTGACTGTGTATAATAAAAGAACAGAAAAAAGTATATTTTAATGTAGACTTGATACACATATACCGTTTATTCTACCCAGAGCGAGAAACCCTAGACAAGCTGTAGTGTTTGTCACAGACATGTTAATAAGATGTTAACTGACGATAAGGCCTTTCTAAAATCCATATTTTAGCATAAATATTACAATCAGAATATTTAACTAAATGAGATTTATTAACACAACAAAGAATTGAAGAAAATTCTCCTTGAATAATAAGTAATTTATGCTAATAAGAAAATTTTATGAATTTATTTCGCAAATCTAGCTGGATAACAAGGTCAATGAGAAAACCAATATTACAGGACTGACTTTAGCATCAAATAAGATTTAACAGCTTTTCTAATTGAATTGTTGAGATATAAGAAATTCATGGGCTATGTTAAAATAATACTGTTCTTTAAAATCATAAAGGTACTCAGAGTAGCTATTAATCGGAGCGGTGGTAGCTCAGTCGGGTAAGCGCCCGCTTCTCACGCCAGAGATGCGGGTTCGATCCCGGAGCTGACATGTACCAATGAGTTCTTTTAACTTAAGTACAATGTATACCATCGCTCTTACGGTGAAGGAAAACATCGTGAGGAAACCTGCATATCTAGATCTAGCACATCTAGATATGTGAACCCACCAACCCGCAGTGGACCAGCGTGGTGGGAAAAATGGTCCAAGCTTAGGAAGGCAGTTTAGACCTTGGGGATATGCACAAAGGTTCCATTCGAGAGAGCCAGGTGCAGGTACTTACACCCCCACAGAGAATAGAATAGAATAGAATAGAATAGAGCTATTAATCATTCATACCTTTATATTCAGGCATTTTAAAATCTTTACTTAATCCGACGACTTAATCTAATTAATGATTAAGCTACTCTGAATACGGTAGCACTGGTCATCCAGAATTTTTTACAAAACTAAATTGTACCAAATCAAATGATCAAAAGCTAGTCCCATTACAAGTTTCATATTCAACAGCCTTCTGTGTGCATTCTGGGTGCTACCGAGGCTTCACACTCCGGCTGTGGGAGAGTCTAAGTGGATTGTCGGGTCGACTCGTCGCGTCGCATTTGGCTAACGGCCCCCTGTGCTGACGTAGTCGTTAGCTTTCAGCCTGAATATAGTAGGGCTGCCTCGTGGAAAATTTGGTTGCTGACTGACGAATATTGTTTGAAAGAATTAGAGGTATTTGAAGTTGGGTTTGATTAGTAAGTCTTCTTTCGGCAACGCCAATTGGAATCTGAAAAGAGAAACAGTTATTATTTTCCGAATAAAAGTATGGTTAATAAGGTACTTGAGCAAATACAGAATGTTTGCATTCCACTCATAAATTGTGATGGCCTTTTGCTTTTGCCACAAAATATTACAAATGTGGCCATTTAAATAAAAGATGGCGCTAAAAATGATGCACACAACAGAAGAAAAACCTATTTGCGTCAACCCTAAAGCAACCCAAGTTCCAACGATGTTTGTCATGTGAAGCTAATTACAGAGATGATGACTGAACGCTACCTTGCCTACATTGTTATGCAACTACCTTCAGCTTTTACACCGAACGCCGAATTTATGAAACCTTACCGAAGTTTCAGGCGATTTGCCAAACAGTACAACCTGCCAAGTGTCGCAAACTCTCAAGGCCTTTACTTTGGTATACTTTCTGAAAGTTCCAAGAGTAGGCATTATACACAGACGCCTTGCTATTGTACCAGCTTATCTTTTTATAAATGGTAGGTACCTACCTACGTAATTTGAGACTATATTTAAGTTCAATTTTAGTTTACAAAGAAAATTGAAATATATTTAAATCATGCGGAAATTTTAATAATGGCAGCCTTCGGGTCATTTATTTCTATCCCATTAAACTACCGATGACGAAATGACGGAAAATAATACTTATTGTAATAAATAGAATCGATGTCGAAACCGCAACAGTTGGTCATTACCGTGACCAATAACGAAGTAAAAATAAAATATTATGCGTTCTAAGTCTAGGAATTAGGACCATAGAATATTAGATGAATGTACAGTAAACTAAAAGGTTTAAAAAAAATACTATTCATATCATATAGTTTAGTTGCATTAGTTTGCCTTATTATTCCATATACGTTGGTCGTAGAGTAAAACTAGTAACACGCCCATAAAATTCAAATTAAAAATGCCGTTATTAAAATTCATGAAAATTTCACATATTTTTTGTAAATAATATCGCTATATCTCTTGTAATAGTCCCTGCGCAGTTGACGACAAAACGTTGCGTTTCCACACCTCATTGAAAATTGACGTCGCCGTTGTAAATAGCACTATGATTACAGGACATTAGACGTAATGTGACCACGCAATTAGAATACAACGCGATATCATTGACTGATCCGAGTGACAGTACCACAGCCGCAAAATAATAGCATAAAAATTTCACAAACAATAATGAAGCGATATCTGAGACAGTTACGACAGTTTTTCCGTAATGAGCTATGTTTAATAATGAGGAAACAACAGCTTTTAAAACATTGAAATTGCATTAAAACTGAAACGTTTTCGAGATTGCAATCGACCTTCACTCAGGGCCCATCATCATTATTGAATGTGATACTAATAACACAAAATTGGTCCTCTACATAATTTATGTTGACGAAAAACTCATCTCATATATGGTATACATGTGTTTGTGTATGTGAGAGTCGGCTACCTCAATTTAGTGTAAAAGTTGCCACTAATGACTTTTAGGTAACGACCATTGGTTCTCTCTAATGATGTTTCGGTTCAGCCCACTTTTTTACCAGCGGTGCTGTCTGTTTTGGTAATTTCATGCGAGTTGCTACGCACCTACCGTGCTTCATACAGACTATGAATTATTAGGTAGGTCGGCTTCTTTTAAATAATGAATGTTTGTAGATAACAGTTAATGGAAATTTGAAAGTACAATGTGTTAAATATACTTACATAGATCCATTAAGTATATTACAAAATGACGATTAAATTGAAAATACATAAGTACGCATGATTTTTGTTACTTTAAATTTTTAGTCATGTTACTGAAAAGAATTGATGAGGTAACTATGTTTAACATCAAATAAAAATATTAGGTCACTAATAGGTAGTATGTTAATAAACACCTCAATATTAGAAACTCTGTAGACGTCGCAAAAGCAATATCGAGTAGTTTAGTTTATTTTAGTTTCAATAGACAACAACAATCACAGAACAAAGTGCCACATTCAAATCTTTAACGGTCCACGGAGCCCGAGGCGCGACCTTTCAGTGACCATCAGCATTCTGATTGGTCACGGTGGCCGCTCGATTAGTTCTCGTCACCCGGTGGCTACCACAGCCCATCAGGGCTCTGTGATCTCCTTTCTAAAGATTCCATAGATTTCTCCGTGCTCTGATTCAATGGAATTCAGCAATAGTTCTTGCTGCTTTCATGTGCGTGCTACTGTTAAGGTTAATTTTCTGCCGTTGTGTGTGTAGGTTCATGATTTTTTCAGGTTTATTAGTTACCTGCCACACTGAGCCTTTCTGAAATTTTGTAGGTAGATTCATTGAACATTTTTATTTCAATATGCATCGAATAAACGATTAAGTATGTAAGTACAAAATAACGTAAGTACAATTTAACATAATAGCACTTATTACAAAATATTAGGAATCGTGACTTATTTATAGGCAGCTTCAAATTACTTATAGGTTTAACATGGAAACAAATAATCTTTTTCTAGAAAGTTTAGTAACCCCTTGCACAAAGTTTTGTTTACTTGACATGAAACGTCAAGGAACGTAAGAAATGATGATTTCTATATAATCTGTTCATTGCGTGGCTGTTTGAACTTTAGAGGAGTTTAGAATCTAATACTAAACGCTCATTTGCCATGTAAGCCAACTCAGAGGTGCTTTTTTTAGTTTCAAAGATTAAGATTACCAGAATAGACGAAGTTGGTTCCATCGTACATCCTATTTGCGTAGGTTCAGGCGGTTTTCATGAGAAAACCCCTGTATCCTATATTTTTATAAGTAGAGTTCCATTAAATCTTATAATACATCTATTTAATATGCATGCTAAACGTGATAAACGAATAACTTCGAACAAAGAAGTCAGAACTACCAAGGCAGCTAATATTACCTATGCAAATCCCACATTCAACATAATATCGACAGAACTAACTATCCTAACGTTCTCCAGGAAACCGTCAACGTTTCGACTGTCTCGTCTGCTGCCTACCCTCATCTTTCGGCCGTACCCTGGAGCGCCCGCTCTATACATCAACTTGTACCAACATCACTGATGAGAAGATGATGACCGTAATTTGCGACGCTACAAGACGTCTATGTTTCGTGTTTTTTCACCAAGCTCAGGTATCACCCGCTCGTGAAATTACGAGTAATTTATCCTGAATGTAGGTACCAGGATAACACGGGCTGTAGGTGGTGTGAATATTTTTTAAATGTCGCTGAGAGGTGTTGATCAATGGCGGTTATTGTTTGATGAGATGATGAGTTATTGTGTTGCAGCATTTTAAATTAGTACTTTAGAAAGAAAGAAATGCTCTGCATGTACCTATTGTGTAAGTACGTCTGAAAATTGGTTCAGATTAGGTAGACTTTTTTCATTATGTCCTTTCCGGTAAATGATACAAAGGTATCTACTGGCTTACTTCTCGTAAAACATAAATATGGTCGCTCAAGCTTGCGGCAAAGCTGACATTAAAATTCCATAGTAGTGGAGCCTTTTGCGGTCAGCGGTGCTTGATGTTTTTATAATGACTGCCTTATTTTATTTAAATCGTACACCTCCTGTCCTGCGCGGTCCCACCGACTGTTTATTTTGCCTTTATTCTGATTCAGACACGCCGATTTCGTGGTTTTATACTATACTACATTTACCATAATTACCCATGCGACGTAAAAATTATGTCCACTGAAATTCAACTCTACAGCAGAGTGTTGTGAGGTTGTTTTTGGTGTGAAACAAAATAATTAACGATATTTTAATTGAGTCGAACTGGACATAGAATAATGATTGGATGTTACGTCGATTTATTTTGAATTCTCGTTCCTGATTGGCGGTTGCGATAAGTTCGTATCTATCAGTGATGTTGTAGCCGCCACAGGCACCGTGTATGTACGATCATTGCAACGATTATGTGAACGAGATTTCATCACTACCATAAAAAGCAAATATAATTAATTATGCTTGTTTTTCGCACATTTATTAAGTTATCTGATATCTAAATTAGCATATTTCATACCTATATCAGTACTTCACAAACTTAGCAGTTATAATTAATACTTACCTAAGTATACCTACTGTAATTTTAGTGTATTAGCTAGCTAGACTACCTTTAGGTACTGTTGTAGGGTACAATATAGTTAATTATATTGGTTCAAGCATCAGGAACATTATGGTCTTATTGATTTGAGTTACCAATAATTCATTATCAAAAACTGTAATTTCAGATATTATACATATACAGGGTGTTGCAAAAAGGGTATACTAAGCCGAAACCTACATGTGCAGCATGTTATTTATATCTAAGCCCAAAACTGAAATCAGAATTTAAAAATTCGCGAAGGGCTTAGATATAACATGCTGCACATGTAGGTTTCGGCTCAGTATACCAATTTTGCAACACCCTGTATAAATAATATAAATTTTCTTTATACAGATATTAAACTATGTGTTCAGAAATAACTTCAAAACAGGAAATATACTCTAATGATAGAATGAAAGATACCTACATTTTTAAATTAATGACTACCGATTCGGAACATGCTTCTTAAATTAATTTTAATGGCGTTTAATTTACATTAACCTGTAAATTGTAATTTCAGATTGAGTATAGATTTAGACGGATAGATTTTATCAACATTTTAACTTTTGGTCGAACAACTTTTGCTTTAACTGGCATTCATAAGTCCTTAGCAAAAATACGTAGTTTTTTGGTACAAATTGTTAACACAGTAGCTTTCTATTTTAGTACACAAAATAAATCCTTAAGTAAAGTTTCAAAATACGATCCTTATGTCACACACATACATAGGACACAGTATGTAAGAGTATACATATATACCAAATGCGCGAAATCTAAGATGGCTCGTCATCAGTTAACACGTTCGCTGCCGCGAAGTCTTAATTAAGAGATAGGATCTAGCATCCATCACGCCTGACGCGATAAGGTGCGAGGGGGATGCCCGATGACAGCTCCACCAGATTACCTGGACGATCTTTCATAGAGCCATTTTGAAATACGAACGCATTTGAAATCAGCTAACGACTTTGTCGGGTTTCTTTTGTTTACTCACCTGCCAGTACGAAGAATGAGTTCGCACTTCGTCTAGGTGTTGCTAACTTATGATGCGCAACACTAATATTAACATATAGGTAATGAGTATTATGCAATTCAGTTTACAAAGGCCGAAGCACTAATAGCCATTCAACAAAATGTTAATGTTTTGTCTGCTCTACATTTTCTAGTCATAATCATCAGTCACTGCGTTTACTTCAATTCAGATCAGCTGACTATCTCATTCGCATTGCTATTAATTTTCTATTCAAGAATACTAAAAAATTATAAATTAAAAAACAAAATCAACCCTCAAGCACATCGACAAAACTTCCATCACCACCCTAAAAAACTTAGCATATCTTTGACAAGTAAAAATCGGCGGCTCAAACTAGTGCTTCCTCTAGGGGTTTTGCTATAATTAAACATCAATAGCTGAACAAAAAGTAAATACACAGTACATAGGCGTGCGGGGGTAGGGCGCGGGGCGCGGGCGGGGCAGAGGTCTCGACTATGACAAATGGGCCACGATTCGTCAACGTCAAGCGGCGAGGGGCGCTCAGCGGCCGGAGTGCTTTGGATATCCTTTCGAAATAACATTTTCCCCATTCGGGAGTACAGGAGGTCGGTCGCTGATGCGTGGATAGGAATGTTTGGGTTCGTGTTTGTTTAGTGATCGGAAATATTGGCTGGCTGCTGTTGTTTTAACGCAGGCTCGGTTGATAGACTTGGGGTGCAGTTGAATGCTCGTAGATTCGTTTAGGGTCATGTTATTTTGAATCAAAAATAGCTAGGTACCTACAAGTACTTATTTAAAAAGTATTAACTATTCACTTCCCCATAACATGCTTACTTATGGAAACCAGTGGAATTTGGGTTTGTTCATTGTAAAATTATAATACAGTTAAGTAACAAACACATTTTCTAATTTAAAGAAAATAAAGGCATAGATTTGTATCAAACATAATCCTAATCACAAACAACTTGGTCGGGAGTTGTGACTAATTTGACCTCTCTTTTTACAATGCAGACCCCATCCCATGAGGTTCAAAGTTGCGGGAGTAATTAGAAAAAATACTTCGTCATTGGGCCCCCAACGGAAGAAGGTGTGAAAATAATTAAAAACTAATTTGCTTTTTTTCTATTACAAAAATATTGGTTAATCTTTGTACAAATTTTATGTTCTAAGATATGGGTGTAGAGAATAGGTAGGTAATTATTACGATAAAAAAAATCCCTGTTATGAAAAAGTAAGGCATACCTTAGTAGAAAGCGAATATTTTTTACGCAATTTTTCGCTGTTATTTCAGCAAATTTATTTTACTCAGACAAATGGTCGGCAATCAATATAACATTTACGAATTTCGATTATTTTAAATAAAATACGTTCATTAATTTCAATGAGTAAATATTGTTTAACATTGTTGGCAATCGACACAGACATAAGTAACTATGGGTGCTGTAACAGTACTAGGTACAGGTAATGGTATACAATATAGGGTGGTAAATAGTGGACCAACAAAAAGGGGGTAACTCTTTCTTTTCGCAAATTTCAAAAGTCATAAAACAAAGTCAGTTAATATTGACCCCTTGAGTTAACCCCCTTTCCATCGATCCACTATTTACAACACACACTGAATAAATTTTATGATAATAAAAACTAAGATTTGTTTAACGTGTATTTATGTATTACTTTTGAATACCTTTTATTTATTTTACTGTTCGATTATCAATGGTGATCTTTTTCAGTACCTACCTATGTGTTATCTGAACTACCGTCCTATAACTTTGTATCCAAGCAGATATAGTGCACTGAAATATGAAATGCCGACAATATGGATCGATGTAGTCAGTGATACCTGTTTGTAGGGGATTAGACGCCGACTAGCCGCTTCATCAACGTCCGTGTCCCATTCATTGAACTACACGCGAATTGAATAAACATGCACACAATGAGATGAAACAATTAATTTAATTAGATAAACCAAATACACTTTTAATACAGAACCAAAATCAGGGACAAATGAAAATGGACAAAGACACGTGCCTCGTAGGATTCATTTTTCATCAGACAAAAGTTTTTGGGAGCTCCTGAAATGAGATTTTAACTAGACAATCGCAAATAGACTCAACTGCTATGCCATAAAGATCAGTATTGTTTCATAGGTGTTTCAGGAAAGTTTTCAGAGTACCAGTGGGAAAGTTCAAGCTGCTTTTGACCTTATAGTGTTGGTGATAAGGTGGAAAGTGTTGGGTAAAGCTACAGGTTTCCCCCGCGCCCCTGTCCTCTCTCCCTGAGACAAATGATACAACATTTGTCCAAATGATGGCGCGGGCGGCGGAGAGAATGAATTTAAATTATCATTCAGTGGTATCAACATATACAACAGTTATACCAGAAATCATGACTGTGTGAGTGAATTTGAAAGTCCTGTTTATTAAACTAAAGTGTACGCTATTGTGGAAAGCTTTGCTTGGGGAGTTTTCTTTAAATAAAGTTTATCGAGCAGCCACTTTGGCCCAGCCCCCCTACTTGTTTTGACGATGATTTTTGGATTTCAAAAGTATTGAATATGAATTCGTTAATGTTACATCGTTTTGACTTCGAGATAACCCTACAGGGTCTCTATATTTGAGTGAATGTACCTACCTAATCATGAACTTAGTTAAGTCCTGCTCTATGAAAATTGCGGAAATCTCACCGTTGTCATAGTTGTAATACTAAACTTCTGTACTTGACGTCCTCAATAGTGAAACCCGTATTTTGTTGTGTATTTCTCATTAATTTACCACAACACATACCTAATTGTTCGACATAGGTGATAGCTACTTTTCACTATTTACGTATTACGTCTTAGATCACACATCAAAAGCACTACACTTTATTAATCATTTTTGCTCAATGCCATATTTAAGAATTCTATTTGTTTAATTAATTACTGTCAATTACTTAAATTACATTAAAATGTCATTTGGTTAAAGAAAAATAAGATTTTTTTTAGTAGGTACTTACAAATTTAAAAAATACATAATTATATGTCAGGTTCCTGTAACCTGACATTTAATTAAGATTGAATTAGACAGACAATAATAAAAACGAATTAAAAATCTATAAGTAGGTACCTAAGTAGGTATTATATAGGTTTACTAGATATATTTTTTTGTTTCCTATTTCCGAAACGTGTCTGAATAGGTTCATTCTTTTCTTGGGCGCTCTTTTTAGGCGGGAAAAGGAAATTGAGTAATGGCGGCGTCACAGATGGCATCACGTGGATTGATAACGGGAATAAAAAGCGTGCCCGTTTATATTTCGGATGTTGTAAATACTTAGATGTAATTTAAAAACATACCATTTTATCTGGTTAAATTTAAATTAACTGGTCTACGACTCTATGGGCTAATGGCTGCATTGAAAAAAATAGACATCGTAAGAGGCAAAGGCTGCAATAATTTCAAGCCTATTAATTGTTCAACCTCAGAATAATAACGGCCTGCGCTTTGGTTCCAACGGCCGCTCTGTTACCTGCTAGAAATCGCTGACAGCCGTGTATCTATGTACGAGTTGTACGAGATGCACTTTCAATTGTTTTTTGTTCTAGCACGTAGGCGGATTAGATCGGAACCTGACAAATGAGTGGAGCGACAGAGGAACACGTTTCCCAACTCTGTCGGTGTGTAACACTCGCGTGAGGAACCTACGGAGAAAAAAAACAATAGCAGTCGTGATGAAGACGTAGCCATTGTGAGAGACGAGCGGGCCATATTTCACGGCTTTGTATGCCTTTAGAGCCCGATTAATTCTAGATATCTCTATTCGCCTATAGGATATTGTGATGAAACGTTCCGATTCACAGAATAGGGTCGACAATGAGTGTGCATCGCGCGATCATCGGGTTGTATAACCTGACTTTTTAGTTTTTTAGGTACTTACTTAATTAATGAAATTAAAAAAAGATAACACCTAAAGCTTATCAACGGATAAGTAGAACATTATTTATTAATTAAGTTTAACTTAATCGCAAGAGACTTGAGTAAATTTACATTAAAAGAAATTTAGGTATTTTTCTTGTTGCTTAAAAAACAACATCTCAATAATCCTGACCCATTTAAAACGATTTCCATACTCACCTACTTGAGGAAGCAAACGACATTATGCTAATACACTAAATTGAATTACGTGGGCTCTTCCCAACTTAACACAATATCTTCATTTCGTGTCTGTATTTTACAGTTTCATCATTGATCCTGAAATACTTAAGTAGGCTACATAAGTATGGGCTATATAAGTAGATTTTTTTATTATGATAAAATAAAAAATAATGTTTATTCGTTGCTACGCCACTTTCGTAGCAATGCATTGAAATTACTGTTCTGATTCGTAGCCCAGAGATAGCCAGAGAGAGAGGCTCTAAGTGTAATTGATTGAAGCCACTAAGTATTGAATTTTATTTAAAAAAATGTTATAATAATAGCCAGAGATTTTTTCATTATTCAATTATATTGATAATGCTTATGTTTGATTCAAAAAAATCACATAAGCTCGCATGAAACTTACCATCCCAGTTCGGAACAATCCAATTACGCGAGTTAAATGTCGTATAAGATAAAAACGACGGTGTCATCTACAAGCCAATGAGGATCTCTACATTAACATATTCAAACCCCTATTGAATATTTATATAGTGTGCGCCAGCCCTAACTCACCCGTGTAATACTAATGTATGCCGCTATCTATTTATCTATCGCGCGGCTCTAAGTTAATCAATGAGATTGTGGCGTTCGAAATCGGATTCGTTTTTGTTTTTATGCTGCTTTGAATGTTTCGGATAGGTGTATAGTACAGTACAGATGGCGGTGTTTTCTATTTACAATTGAGGTAAACATACCTAATAAATAAGTTATGAAATGGTATCTTATGCAATGGAGAATATAATCGATGTCTTTTGGTAATCTTAAATAATTATAATAAATCCGAAATAAAGGCATACCTACTTAGATAAGTTGATGACCATAAATGTGTAACTACGTATTATTCGCGCTCAAAATTACATAACCTTTTTCGTGCCACAAAAAATGGTATCAGAAAAGTCTTTAACCTCTTTCGTATTTAAAAAAAGGAACGTTTTAATTTCGCCAAGTTGGCCGGCCTGAGTTCCAGTTATTCCACGCAAAAGAACCTGTTCCACGGGCCTCGGGGCGGCAATCACTGTTCTGTTTACTATAGCCGGCCGGCTTTTTGTGTTCCACCTATTTATAGTATATGTATTTATGGAGGAGAATTTCTTAATTTTAATTGCAGTTTATAGGGTACGGTAACTGCTAGAATGGGCATATTTTTTTGATTCAGCTCATTAATGTTCCATTACGAAATGATATAGGAAACATTATAATGATTTCGTATTTATATTAGGTAAGTATAACGTATAACACAGTACCTCAACAAATTAATCTAGATAGAAGACATACCTACAAGTCAATCAATCATATACTTACTCAAAGTCCAACTTGCTTAGCAAATATATCAATTAAGAGACACAATTAGCTATTTAAATTAAATTAAAATAATGCAATTCCCTCGCCAGCAGCTCCCATATAGGCCGTCAGTGTTGCCATGAATAAATAATCAAGTAAATGAGCAAGTGTGTATGTAATCGCGGCTCGGATTAAAATTCAAATATTCCGACGACTCAATCAAGAGAGCGTCCCCCGAGCGCACCCCCGCGCGGACGTAGAGCCGGGTAGTATATGTGAGATGTGCAGATTATACTTATATCATAAACTACAAATAAAATAAACTTTGTTGGTATGGATATGAAAGGCTTTTGAAGGAATTCAGTATGGAGCTGATACTAGAATAACTTAGAGGCTACATGTTATGCCGGAATGCCGGACTACCCGCAAGAAAACTTTGTCAGAATGATTTCAGTTTTCACGGACAAAAAATGTTGTTAATGTATGTGTTGCTGATTATAAATGTGCCGGGGCGTTACGGTTGCTGGTAAGACAGCTGGTTCCAAAACATGGTTCGTTCCGAACGATCTATCCAGCAAGCTGTAGGTATTAATTTAAAAAATAAGGCCAACTTTAAGCTGTAGGAGCTGACAAAGCAGAAACCTATCGCTCAAGAAACCCATAGAACAAAATGGAGCTAGGTGGCTGGGTCATGCTCTTACATCACCAAACTTACACACTCATTCAAAATATATCTTACCAAACCATATTTTTTTTTAACATAAAATTTAGGTATTATCTGTCATTTTTTGATATACTATGTGCACAAACATTAAGCCATTCAGTGCATTTGCATACGTTTCTGTTGAGCACTGCGATGGCGCTGGCTACTGCTGGATTAGAACCTGTAATCCACGACTTTAGAACACCTTGATAGATAACTTGATTTATTCCATTACAAACTTTTGTATTTTAGACATGATAGCATATTTTTTCGTTGAAGGTAGGTCTCTATTAACTTACATTGAATGAAAGCGATTTGAGGCATTAAAGACTTAAAGGTAAAATAACATGCTCATATTATTAAAAGTTAAATTCAACATCTCAATTAAAATCTGCTAAAGTATAAAAGCGAAAAAAAACATCATAAATCATCGTCAAAAAAAGTCAAGTAATTAAAAACTGACCGAAAGCTTTGCACTTTATTAAAGCAAAATTAAAACGTCAAACGATAAGAGACGCCATATTTGGTTCGCGGTCACGTCGTGGAATACGCACCGCTAACAGAAAATAAGGGACACACAGAAAGACAGGAAGGGCCCATGTGAAAGAGACGGCAACATAACAAAGGTACGAAGGAAAAGGAAAGGGATACTGACGCGATGATTGAACGCGCCACAAGAAAAATGATCACCCGTCAAGCGGCGACTGAGAGAAACTACCCCTAGCGGGTGGGAAAAGAAAGGGGATAGGTTAAATCAGTGAGTCGGAGTAGGATAGAAGGCACCCAAATAGGGGTGACGTACAGTGATGGATTATGCTTTTCTCTCTAAAGAAGGGAGGGGCTCACAGGTCGTTATGGAAAAAGCTAAGGGTAGTAGGGAGCCGACATGTGCCGTAGACATGACGCGGTGCGTTCACACTCGCTGTGCGACACTCTTAATTGATTTCTATGTTATGTTTAATTATTTGCAAGATAATTATCCAATAACGTATACAGGGTTCCAGAAACCTTCAGTAACTATTGGTTATTTCCCTAACCACTAAACTATTAGGTATATTCAAGCAATGTAACGGTTAGAAAATAGGTACTGTAGAGTCCAATACGCTCACAAAACATAATAGGAGCATTCTTTATGATGATAATTTTAGAAGCAACAATATTATTTATGTATGTAAGTAAGCTAATAGTGTCATGGACATTCTTAGCAATCAGCCATACATTCGCGACCCCACATCAACATTCTGCGGAACCCTCCAAACGCCACTCGCAGTCTCCGCATTGTCCACTTCGAAGGGCTTATTGTTTTCCGCCATTGTTGTATGAAAATTTAAATCCCTAATTATTCATATGATTGTTTCGCCGGAAAATATTTTCACAATAGGCACTGGAATCGCGGGGGAGGTAATCTGTTTGATTAATAAATTGTCAAGTTAGAATCCTGTGTTAGTATAAATTGTTACCGCAGATATTTCACGGTATTATTCTGGATCCCGGTTCATTGTTTCGCGAAATGTCATATCTTATGCTGTCACCCCGTTGTGTCGCCGGAGTTGGAGATACTCAGCGATGCCGTTATTAATTCTCGTGAAATTAATAATCATAATTGTTTATTTATAGAAACTATTATAATCTGTAATTACCTATTTCGTTCAAACTTATATAGGTAAGCATACCTATGCTTATTATTTTTTACTTCAGGTACTTAGGAGAGTTTCTTATCAAAAATTTAAGTACCGACTTATTATGAAAATATGCAATGAAGATGCTACTTATACATAAAAAAAAACATTCAGCGAAGTCTATAACTACGTACTGTATTATATAAATACTTTAAACGACCAACAAAATAAATGAAACCGAAAATCAGGCAATTCATAATAAAAACTGAATAACAATCAATTTTAAATTTTATAACTCATCATTCTGTTCGGCTACTGTTTTTAAGATAAATTAATTATAGCCTAGCAAGGAGGAAAATGTAAAAAGTTCTAAACAGCAATAACAGTTGATTGCCTGCCATTAGATTAATTGTTGCCAAAATTAATTTTTCATTCGAACAAATCGTTGAGAGGTCAGTGCCGCGTTGTTCGATGGTAGGAGATGTTACAGAGCGGGGGAAATTATTTTAAACCTAAATTAGGTACTTATAAGTTTTGGCAAAGTAACTAGTGTTACAGCAAGCTTTTTAGTATCAGCCAAACTTTAACAAAGGCATGGGCTGTGGAGCATTAGGTATTTTATGAGGAACATTTCTATGGTTCCAAAAACACCATCACTTGAAGGGACGACTATACATAAGCCACAGGTTGTCAAAAGCTTAATTATTCCAAACATATTGTATAATTGATTCACTACGGCATTGTTTCAAGTGGCACTGCACAGGCAGACTCATTACCAATGCACGAGAGCAAATTGTGCTACCTAATTAAACCTGAATGACCAAAGACAATACTGTATTTATGTTCAGCCATTTATCTCACAAAGACTCCGTGTTTCGGCCAACACAATAAGACGAACAGCCTTAAAATCGGGCTTAGAAAATCTATTAGCATCATTCATAGAGCTGACTTGAGATGCGCGACTGCGCCAGTGTGACAGCGCGACCACGCTTCTCACCTAACAAAAGCAGAAACATTTAAATACATAAAGAAACAATTGCCTTTTATGTGTGTGCTAATGATCTCATTTTTAAGCGCTACGCGTTAATATTCATGACAAATTTGATTGTTGCTTGTTTTTATTACTAGCTTCGACTTTTAATGGTAGTTTTAGTGTGGTGATTTGCAGTTGTAATCAGTTTCTGTTTGCGTCTACTTTTGGAATTGTAAAATTTATTTATAAATATTTGATACAAGTATGAGTGAGTGGATGAGTAATGTCACATGACGCTGGCAGGGACGAGGGTGCGCGATCGATAGAGAGTCTCAGGGTGTTTGTTGACAGTCAGCCGACGTACATTATACAGAAGCATCGCAACATGTGATTCCTTGATGGATTCCCCGCGAGATGTGAATCATCGCCCCCTCAAATCTCTAACCGAACAAAGGGAACACGTTAGGCTCCCTTCGCAGCCGAGGCTAATGCTCACCCCACATAGGAAGGAGATGTAGAGAAAAATGCGTATTTATAGCAAATACTCAAACAGACCTACATTGTGTACGAGTCAAATAAATGAGTCTCATTTATCGTCCTGTCAAAAAAATCTGAATGGAAAGAAAACGCGGCGGCGAAAAAACGGCAGGGTTTTTATTTCGTTTTTAATGTAATTCTAAGTTGGGATGTTTCAGATTAATTGCATTTTACCTGGCGGAGTGCGGGTCGGGTGTCGCCGTGAAAGAGTTCGCGACGCAGATCGATCGCCGACTCCGGATTGAAAGGAGCCCCGTGAATGGTAATTATTCATTTCACGACTAGAATAGAGAGCACTTTTGTACCTTTATCTCGACGGTTTTTTTCCTACTTTTGCACGAAATTTGCAAGTAAATGGGAAGAGTGACACGGTGATTTGTCTAGTTTGACGCAAGGTCGACTTCCCACGAATTCCATTTGCAATACCTACACGTGTAGGCAGGTGGGGAATGAAAATTTAAATTGATAGAATACCAAGGTGCTGCATAAACAGCTGAGGCGGAACTGGACCGATTGTGCAACAATCCCGAGCAAGCGCCCCGATTTGCACTGCGGGCTCGACTAACAAAATAAAAGTAACAACAACACAGCAAGTGAATTTTCTAAAATAAAGAGAGGACAAAAAATTTGCATGTCGCAGTGTCTCCGGACAAAGACAGAACCCGGAACACTCGTCGCTTGACAAAAGAATTTCGGGAGCACATGTGAAATCCTGACCCGATTTTACGAAGATCATAGAAAACTGACGCCAGCGCCCTTTGTCTCAGCCGCTGTGCCTTTTGTCATGCAGAGCCTTTATGATTTATGCGACGATTCTTTGACATTTTATGACAAACGCTCATTTAAATACACTAACTTCTGCTTTGCACATTTTAACATTCGTCTCAATGCGACTTTTTTTTAACGCGCAATAGTGTTCAGAAGTTTTTAGCATTTGAATGAACATTTGGTTACCAGATTAGGTTTCTATGAAATGTTTGAATGTACGTGAGTAAACACTGTAAATAGCATGTAGAAATACGTAATGTAGATATTCTTTTATTTACCTTTAAGACACACAAAAGGTCATACCTATACCAACAAATGGGCATGGCAAGTATCTAACGCAAATAATGATACTATGATACCATAATAACATCAGCTTACATAACCATGATTACCAGGGAAGCAAAAAAGCTAAGATATCAAAATGAAGACCTCAAGCGGGCGCGTCCTTATAAAATTACTGGCAGCTAGGCGGCGAGAACTGGCAAATTACAGTCCTGCGACCGCGAGCATATTGTTGGTGGTTAGCCGAGACGATACTGATCGCCATGATTGCCTGGTACCTTCCATTGTGAAACGGTTACATTATGGTCACTCACATAAATGGTGCTGGAAACTACGAAGAAAGTTTATTTTATTGAGTACCTAAGTAAATTGTATAGAACGGTAGGACGGATGATAGCTTATAAAAGAGGTCTATTTATTCAACTATAACACAGAAATTAATTAGAGTTTATATAGGTAGCCATATGTATAGGTAAGACGCTCTTTGTTGGTAGTACGAATTCAAAATAAAATTATTGATCAGTACTTAGGTAAGTAAATAAGTCTTTTTTCGATACCATTGTGCCGTATCCATTGTTCCAATATTCACGTTTACCAGCTAAAGTCTTTTACTTAGGACGTATTATAAAGACTGTTATCTGGCGGTCGCCGGTTCGATGCTTGGCCAATCACGTCGCAGATAATGCGTGGTTACACTATGAAGCGACTACGTGGGCCACAGATTGACCACAAGCGATGTCAGAGACTTTCGATATAGTATAAGAAAAGGGATATAAGAATATAACCTGCCCATCAGTAAATAAATAGAAACGAGCGTTTTCATTTTGTAGAGAGTATTAGCTTTAAACATGTACATTTAATTTTATTTAAACTTAATAATTATTATAATGATTATCCAGTTTACCAAACTTACTGGTTTGCGTAAAATGGAAGAAAAGCATTTCCACGGGAAACCTTTTAAGTTGAAGCCAAGGTTTCTTTAATTGCAGATTTAAAGACGACTGTGACTGTAGTTTACGTCGGTATTATTTCGTGCACCACACAAAATACTCTTTATAACATTATATTTCTGAAAGAAACACCCTTAAATTCTGAAATAATTCCTTTATTATTTAAATTTAGATTACAAAAGGCTTCCGAAATCAACCAACATGAAAAAAGATAATCAAAATATGTTTTCCAAACCGAGCTCTCAATATAGAGGTGCATAATGAGTTAGCCATTAATAAAGGAATGTATCGCGAGATAACTTTATTCTGGTAGCCGACTTACTTAGTATGCAACCGACCAGGTATCCATCATTATTTCACTAATCAACCGAACGAAAATGTTCCTTAAGGCTTTAATTTAAAGTGTAAGGTATTATTGGTTTCAACTACCCACTTGTTTTTATCTTATTGATCGGCAATTTATGCGTTTGTAAATGCTTCATTACGAGTGGTGTCTCTATTCACGATAATGCTTTCTTCTGAATGTTTCAATAATAATTAAATTTCACTGTAGAATATACAATACATATCTACATATAGACATCCAATAAAAAGAGAGAAGAATAAAAGATATATCGCCTGTAATCAATTTGAAAAGACAGTCTTTTCGATAACTTATTATTGTTATAATATACCTAACTGTAGGAAATGTCTATAGCATATATAATTATATTATATCTGTTACTTAGAGTAAAAATATATAATTGAAACCGACGTAATTAAAATATATATTACTTTTTTAATTTTCAGATATTACTAAACGTAATCTAGTACAGGTATTAAATGTTTACAGGTAAATGATTGCAAAATTCCGTAAACCGCATTTATATATTTTGCAGAGCGAGTAAGTCATTATGTTTTAGCGGTAATTTTCTAAGGTCTAAACGCGGGTAATTTAAACAGTTTCTTATTAAGTTCCTTGAGTTGCTAGCACTTAAATTGCTATTAGGATTCGAGTGCCCGTTAATGCTGCGAGCGTCATTTTCTTTATAAATTCTTCCACCAAACTTTTATGAACAAAATAGTAGTTAAGTATTTCATTTTAAAGTATAGGATGTACATAAATGTATGTATAAGGTAAGAACAGCCTTATAATTAACCACACCGATAGTGTATATAGGTATATCTATGTGTCATTTTTTATTTTCATATCAATAAAATATACCTTTTATTTGAAATAGTTATTAACTTCGGTTGATCTAATATACAAAACAAATTAAACAAACAGAGGACATGATTAATATATGCTTACATTGATATCAATCTTCTGTCTTTTTGTACCTTCCACAAAATACAAAAATGAGACCTGAGAAATATATGAGCGAATAACCGAATCGATCCAGCGAATCGATACGCTGAGGAAGGAAGGTGGCAGAGCAGAGGAGGCCGGGGGCCGCTGTCTCTGCTCCCGGCATTGACTAATCGCAACGCGTCGGCGCGGAAGAAGACTGATTGCTCCCAGCTTCGCCTATGTGGCCTACCGAGCCCTGCTACCTACGCAAACCGACATTATTTAAGAAGTTAGCTCGCTCATGCGGCAACAAAGGAAATTTTTACCGCCTACGAGAACTTGCCAGTTGCGCCGTTATAATTTGTAGCCTTAGGTATTTAGTGTCGTTCAGCTTTTTGCTAGAACTCAGCATTCGTCGCTGGAGATTGATTATTTATTGATCCATAAATCATACCGTTTAATTACACTTTTTTACCGCGATCAATAACCATTTTGATCACAGTGGCAGTGTTCTGCAAAAACACTGTTTCTATCAAAAACTGCCAGCTAACTGAGGTAATTTACACAAATTACTACTCGTATCAATCATGATAAAAATAATTAATGCTTTAAATAAATCTACTCAATAACTGCATGCGATTCACGCCCACTTTCCCCTATCGCGAGTTGTTCCAGTGCAGTGCGGCGCATTTTGAGTCGACTTGAAAAACCAGCTTATAATTTCAGCCATTAACACATCACGCGAAATAATCAAGCTCTCCATAATTTGCACACCTTCACGAAACGGCGGTGAAAAGATCACGCCTTAATAAATGCAGCGAGCCATTTAATTTCGTGAGTAAAATTCGTGCAAACTTGAAGTTCACGATCCCCACAAAATGCATAATTATCTGTTCGTCTGTTACGCAACCAACCAGTGTTGCTTCAATTCTATAGTACCTAATAAGATGCTACAGATTTTCTTTACATTTCAGACAATCCAACTAAAATATCACCTAACCAAAGTTCCGATTGGAGAAAACAATAGCTACGATTACCTTGAGCGTACACATACCAGCCACTCCGACATGCCTATTCGCGTCGTCGGTGGCGGATGGATGGCGAATTCGATCGATAGTGACAAATGGTTGTCGACACGGACGCGGGACACGGCGGCGGCACGCGAGGGGCATGCGGCGGGCTATTCCCAGCCACTACTGCGTGCCGTAGTACGCGACCCGCATGCCACGGGGCTCACGACGACCTGGAGCCCCCATTGCGCCGCCCAGCACCAATAATCACACTCCAACAACAAAATTCACCCCCAATATCAACCCACTTAAATCCTTATCTCACTTCCGATGTTTTGATTCTGACATGCCAGCATCCTTCGGCATCAAGACCAAAAAGGCTTAGTGATTAAAATTAATGTCTCGCAATGATTAATCTATACTTTTCTATGTTCTGAAGACAAGGCGGAGACAGCTATTAAGCTGGTAAGAGCCGCGACTAGGCGACTCTTTCTTTGAAGTGGCCGTTCTTGATCGCAACATCTCGCCGTTATTCGAGCCACTCCCATATTGATGAGTTCGGATATATTGCATACCTATCAGTTTTATGTGCTGGCACTTCGTTTAATGCTACAAGAGACGCTCGGCATTAGTTCTTCGTTAGGCAGATGAAGTCATTTGTAATGGATGCGGCGTATCAGGCAAATTGTTTTCGGATTGGGTATTTAAACAGACGTTAATTTAACGTTAAAGACAGAGATTAATAAGCTGAATATTGTGGTAATCTTTTACGTATTAATCATAGAGTGGTTTACGTGGAAGGTTAAAGGGTAAACCGGCTCCGTCGAATTGTCCGCGTCGCGGGCGCCGGGGTATTCGAATATCGTGTATCATACGCGCGGTATTTGCATACCTGCATCGCTTTTTTGTTGATTCAATAACGTTGTCAAAGGATTATGTGAAGGTACAAAAAGGTGGGTGATATGTACGCCTGGAATTCAATACACTCATAACCGGATGCGTCGAGAATGTCGATGTCGTCGGTTTTGTTGTAATTAAAAGGTAAACCTTGTATATCAAGTTATTGTTTTCACCTACTAGAAAACTAACTAAATATATCATGTAATATTAGGGAAACACGAGCTACAAACGAATAATTCTTTATTTATAATCTAGTTCAAAAAAACTTCACAACATGGGGTCTGCTCCAGAAATAATAATTTATTTACATCTTAGCAATTCGGATATGGATATGTAAAAAAAACGATCCTAAATTCGATATACAAGTGTCGGTTAGGCCGATATTTATAGATTCTGATTAATGATATAGGAGTGAGGAGGGGACGCCGTTTTACGGTGAAAAAGCTTTAGCAGTAACGTAGCTTGATATAAACTCGGTGTTTCAAGTTTAGATATTATTTACGATAAATTGATCACTTTGTTCTAAAATGTACCTTTCGTCGTCAACATCAAAATATTTTTTTTATAACGCAAAAAACAACTAACTACTGTAACGTGGCCGTGCACTTAAAAAAATCTATGTAAGTGTGTGAAACAAAAAAATATGTTCACTCTCATATTTCCATCCTAGTTGTTATTTCAACAAAGATAATCTGCACCTTTACTTTAAGCTGTCTGCTGTCTTACTTTAATCTGTACTGCTCTGTGCATTGGCTGTTGACGAAGTTTTACTTATACGAAGCTACACTACTGCCTGTCACCATTTCAGTGTTCCCTGGCCACAGTGCAGTGATGGATGGAGTATCAAGTTATTAGATAATGGTGTTTCAATAGCATTAACAGTATTGTTCTTCCTGCCCTTACACCTCTTCCCAAACCCTCACTATTTTGGATCACACTGTTTATGTTTCTAGGTACCTATAAGTAAGTACTTCTTTCGATCTCTGTATACCTAATATAAAAAATATGAGAAATATATGTTTGAAAAGTAAATTAATAAATTGATGACCTATATGGCTGAAAGATTAATCGGGCCCTGGTTGGAAACCACCTTAAATTTACAAATTAGAAAATTTGACTCAACAGAGAACGAAATGCCTTATTTTTTTAAATAAACAATATTATCAATAAATAAAACATCTTCATTGGTAAATAAATACAAACATCGTAACGGACAAATAACCGTTATTTCAAGAAAAAAAAAACATGATTAATCCAAAGAACATCTGTTACACCGCGGAACTATGTGTGTTGATTCTTCACACTCGAATCGAATCAACAGATGTAGATATTAATAATGAAATACACATGCCTTGTGGGAATTTCGAAGTAGAAGTTTCGTATAAAATTACAATATAACAAGTTATAAGTAACAAATCAAATAAACATACCTGAAATTTTCAAGCTTTCGTAACGACTCTTTTAAATGTGCGAAGAAAGTGAATGTTTCAGAAGATTGAGGTAAGTGTAAATCTTAAAGAAATCAGCACAAAACTGCAACAGGTAATGCACCTTTCACATTCAAGAAGAAAGTGTTTACTGATTTACAACCATATTAAGGCCACAGGCTAGCAAAACACTGCCACCCTTTCTTTAACACCTTAAATTTATATATGTCCCGTAAGAAATGACGAAAAACCCCAAAAGAATGCCAGCGAAAGTGACCACCGTACTTGCGAATTGAACAATGGTGGAACAAATTTGCGTACTGCAGGCAATAATGGAACAACCTTGAGGAAGCAATTAGGCTGTGGGCACAATTGGCCACCTGCTGATGTCTTTGGTCCTCACGGTATGAAAGGGCCCATTTGAATATTATTCGCAAAAGTTGAGCTTTCGATTTCACCTGGACTGGCCAGTTGGTGTGGCGCACTGTGCTGTGTTTGGTGTTAGTTGTTGCTGGATACTTTTAATTTCAACGTCTTAGTTGATGAAAAGTTTCAAATTGGTGGAAGATGTTGAGGTGAGTTCCAAGTTCATAGTTGGTTTGTTTTGTTTTAGTTCCTGCATACATTTAAATGACTACATATTTATTTCCCATTAAGTATATTTCTATCATATTTTTTTCATCAATGTTGTATACTGCGTGAGGATTATGTAGGTATTATACGATTGATTTCATTATAAAGTATCTAATTAAAGCTTTTATAAGTATGGGTTGAGCTTTGCAATAAGAGTTTAAATACTGCCATATATCCACAGTTATAAAAATAAATACTTAGACTTCAAATTTGGTATGCATGTGTAAGAAACCATCCAATAGTAAATAAAAAAAATACGATAGAGTCCAGAAAAAAGTGGTTTTATGTTAGAAGTTTCCGATAGCAGTGGTGCGAGTAAAAAGTAAATGCGTCTCGTCGCGGCGTCCCGGAGTATGATATCAAGGTTGGGCTTACGGGCACTCCACATGTGGTCAACTTTAATAAAGCGAAATGGCTTTATCTCGAACTCGTTTGCGCGACAGAGAGGGATATAGGGGCTTAGCGGCCATGTTGTATTATGGATGCCTATCATATTTTGGACCCGCTCCGGACCGGATTATTTTTTTCTCTCTTTCGCCTCCATCTCCGCCGTAACAGGTCTCGGAGCGACGACCACCATTTATTGTAGATTAAAGAGGCTTGTTGTCTTAATTTTAAGCCACACTTTAATTTATGGCCACGTATTAATGTAAAGGTCTCCGCCATTTTTTCCATGAGATAGATACGTCATTGATTACTTTATTTAATTTGGTAATGCCGCTTTTATAAATGGTGTAACGTTAAACTAGTGTGGCTTATTTTGTTTAACTTAATGATTTGGCAATTAAATTAAGTGCGCTCGTTGAGGTAGCGGAATTATAATGAAAAGGTGCGATGAAAGATTTGAAGCAAGCGGCGCCCCCGTGCGCTGTCCGCGCGACGAGGAAACATGTAGTACGCATCACGATTAATTTCTTGCAATTTGTCGCGTTTCATTAGTTTTTTATTGTTATGACTCAATAAATTTAGTTTTTTAAACACAACTTCAGTTTACAAATGGATTATTAATATTGTCTCTTGCTCGCGGGTTCATTCAACTGTGCGAGTCGCTATTTTATAAACGGTCTAGATTAATCGCCGATCCACCGGTCCGGCTGCGCGAAACAAAAGCGAATATCCCCGTGCAAACTCCGCGCCGCCGGAACGCTGAAAAAAAACCAAACCCGTCCGAGCAAACGGAAAGGACGCCAGCAAAAAGCTCAACTCGTGAAAAAATATGATTTATCGCCTGAAAAATGTGGAAACACACGCAAAAAGGGAGGATGCTGAAAGCGGACCGGTTTCAACGCGACAAATTTATTAATCCTATTGACTGCACTAGAAACTTTCGTGTCTACAACCTCTCTATCTGTATCGGAAACTCATTGCAAATAACGTAACTATTCAATTTAAGGGCCCGTACAGGGTGACGTGCCGCGCCAATTTTGGGTTTTCAATGCTCTTCACACAGCACACGCAGTGACACGCACACATGTAAGTTTGCACAGTGGGTCGATAAACTTTTACTCGCCAACTTTATTGACAATTATGTTCAAGTACATTTTGGGTGATTTTAGGGTAAATAAGTATAATTCTTACTTACACTGGTAGGCACTAGCCCCCGTATTATGTAACTCCGAGTGGGGTTGGTTGGTATAAAATGGCTGAAAACTTAGAGCATTATTAATTAATAACTTTTTACTGACTTATCTGATTTCACATACGTTTATGTTGAATGTAAGGATATATTGGTAGGCTTCTTGCATATTTCTTTCACTAAGATTTTTGGTGTTTTCGGTTAATAAGTCTCTAAGTTGATACCAATTATCACCGGTTGCTAACTCTCAAAAAGTTACAAAATACGGGGGCAGGAAAGAGTAGAAATTAATAGGGGTGCCACTTTACTCTATACTCGGAACCCGATTAGCTTTCTCAAACAAATGTGGTATTTACTTGTAGAAAGATAACTACAAGTATTAAAGTGTAGATAATAAGTTTCGGGCATCCTCCAGCCAACTGAACCCCGACGACAAAGCAAAGTAAATACATAGTGTCGCAAAAGGGCTATACTAAGCCAAAAGGGGATGACTCAAGGGGTCATTCTGAACAACTTTTGTTCTACGAGATTTGCAAATTCGCGAAAAAAAATATTCGTTTTCCATGGTAAAAAGTCACATGTCCAACAAAGTTAATTTCCAAAACTCGTAGAGCAAAAGTTCAGAATGACCCCCTGTCTTACTCCTTTTTACCGGACTGCCGAAAGAGGAGGGTAATGTTTTTTGATTGTATGTATGTATGTTTGTCTGTTTCTTTGTTCCCTCCTGTAGCCTAAACGGCTTGATAGATTTTGATGTATGAGGTATTGTTAGAAGCGTATTGATGGCGCGATGGTTATAGGCTATGTGACGTTCCATTAAAATGTACATAGCGCCCTCTAGAGGACATAACGTGATGATCGAAAAAATAATAATTCAACTTTGCCGTGTAAGGTATCAAATGAAAGGGCTTGATTTTCACATTATAAAAATATGCATATTGAAGGTATTTAAATAACAACACCAAAATTATTGAAATAAAAAATGATCATGAACTACTGACGTAAAATTTCATAAAATAAAAACAACGAAAAAGTTACAAATAAAAAAATACAATTATAAACAAACGAAAAACCCGACTGTACGCTAAAAACATGAAAACAAGTCCCAATGTTAATGGAAAGTATCGCAGGCGGGGACCAACTTGACCGCCACTCAAGGCCGTTTTCTAAGTAACATTCAGCTAAATGGTGAACCCTCTGCTGGTCCCCGCCTACGATACTTTCCATTAACATTGGGACTTGTTTTCATATTTTTAGCGTGCAGTCGGGTTTTTTGTTTGTTTATAATTTGTTTAGTACTATATACCGCTTTTTCAATACCTGTAAGTACATTTTTTGGTAGCAGCATAATATTTTTACTTAATTTTAGGGTTTCGAACGTCAAAAGAAAAAAAACAACCGTTATAGGATCTCTTTGTTGTCCGTATGTCACCGCCCTTTTTCTCAGAAACGGGTAAAGATATCAAGCTGATATTTCGCATAGATGGGGAGTAACCCAAAAAAAATATTATGGTACTCCCTGTCCCACACAAGTAAATTGGGGCTTATATTTTTTCCAGTTATTTTGATGTGTATCCTTTTTTTTCTTTGTTGTTTTGTATAAGTATGTGTTTGTTTTCTTTAAATCTGTATTTTTTTTGTTGTTGCTGTCTATGTGTCGAATAAATGTATCTTTATCTTCAAATCACGCCATCTATCGTTTGTTTTTTTTGTGGCTACTGTCTATAGAAGAAATTCCGTCATTGACAATTTTACGTTACGAATTTATTTTTATTTATTTTATTTTTATTTTTACATTTTCGTGGAGAACCAACAGCATTTTGTTAATAAATAATTATTACTTATGAACACATAACAACTTGATGCCATTAACAGAATGAACTTAGTAAACCCAGTAAACCTAACACATCCAGAGGAAAAATAAAATCTCTTTCTCTCTCTCTGAAAAACATACTTAATAGCCCAAACTCGATGCTTTTAGCTATTAACATCTTTGAAATAAAATTGAGCCACCACCGTGTTACTGCCCTCATCAGATCCTCACGAGACCATACCTCAACCAGCACCAAGAGACTGTATTTTTGATCCCTAGCCTAATGTTCGTGCGTATTGTCATCACTTAGATCCATTCGCTATATTCCTGCTCCTCATCAGACCTTTACGAGACTGTAATGTCACGAGAATATTGCACACTATCTAATTTAATTTAATGTATTGAATATACTGGAAAAATTATGCTTCCTCAATTTCAAATCAAATTATGTTGGTGTCATAAAAGTTGAAAAAGTGCAATGACAACCAATGTGCAGTGATTTTGTATCTGTACACGATAAGATCGCGAGCTGTCAGTGCTGCCTAAACCGACGTGACCCTTCTTTGGAGGCCAGCGGCCAACTGAGTCAAACGTCACTTGTGTTTATGATTTTATAACACAGAAAGCCGCCATAGATATTTGTATGAAGATTTGAGGGAAAAAAATTGCTCAAGTTTGGGATTAATTTACACAAAATAAGTGTGTGTTTATTAAAAAACAAGGTATTTAGCGCCTAGTCCAAGCCTTTAACTTTATAATTTGATAAGAATCATATGAAAATTCTTGATGATTACGACACAGTTGTTACAATACGGGAGTGTCATTTACTGGTTTTTCCTCATATTCTGAATTTAATTTACAGTTATCCATAATCATTTACTTAAATTCGAATGATTCAGCACCTAGCTAGACTCTTCGACTACCGGTGTGATTTTTTTCAAGGCTGTAGAGCATCATTTACTACATAATTCTATGACAATGCCAACCCTCGATTGCCTATTGCCGACCCTTAAATAAAAATATCATTTTGTACACATAAAAATAGGCTTCTGAATCTGAACCGGTTAATATGACAATAATGTTCATAATATTCATTAGCAGCCAAATCAGTGGCTGTTCACAAACCAAGCGCTACAATAGATAATCATCCTTGCATTCACATTGAAAACTGTTATTATTCACAGATATCTGCGATCACTCGGAAGACAGAAGTAAACTAGCATGCCCGGTGGCGCATCACAAGTGTGTAATTACGTTTCCATTCAATAATAAACTATAGTGTAGGGCTGCCTCTTAATAGAGTGCTAAGAACTTGCAGATTGGAGATATGGGCGCGCTGAGATTGGGCTTACGCGATGTTAAAGCGGTTTTATTGCGTTCTCGTTGTATTGTATGATGGCTTCATATTCAGCCGCAGCTTTTTTATTCTGAGTATAATTGAGGCTATTGAATTCGATTGTAGTTGATAATGATGACCCTAATTATACAATGATAGTAACAGAACTTATTAGCATTGTTAAAATTGAACAAGGAATCCAACATTTAGAGAGAGATTTCATCTTAACATTAATTGCCATGACCTGTGACGAATATTGAAGTAATAAGTATTTTATATACCTACGTGTACTTAAACGGTTTCTCGGTGCCACATTTCCATTAAGCTGGGAAAGTTTCGACGCGGCAAGAGGAAGCATCCTCAAGACTGGCTGGTACATAAATCGGCCGCGTTGGCTCGGAAACTTTTTGAATTATTAGTTTTAATTTCCGCCTGAGATCCGCCGTCGCCGTATCTGTCAACGACTGTATACTCGAGGAATTTAGAGGTTTTAGACTGGTTTGTGAGTGTGGGATTTATAAGCTAGTTTATGCTCGTCAAGAATATACTTATGCTTTTATCTGTGGGACAGACTTAAACTGTTCATCTGTTGGTTGTAAGGTTGTTTACGTTTCATAGAGAAACCCACATAATTTTCTTTTAAAAAAAATGTTTGTAGATTGCTCGATGCACAAGACAACAACGCATACCTATTAATAATCTAAAAGTAGATATCTGTTCGTTTAAGACACGCCAGTATGAATGGCATAAAAAATGCACAATGGCTACCTCCAACAATACTAAACTTTTCCATAGCAACCTTTTGGCGCGGCATCATAAGCGGCCCGGCCACTGCAGTGCAGGCTGTCGATGCAGCCCCAGAGGCCAGGATTGATGCCCCCCGACGCCAGACGTATGGACCTCGTTACACCGCTGGATGTCAATGCAATCCTTCTTGGATCGGGAGGAGAGGAGCCGCTTTGTCGAAGCCCACCGCTGGGATTAGAAGCGTAGTTGAGACCGACTTTTTGGTGAAGTGTGCAGTCGTTTGTTTTGTTCAGTTGGTGTTTGCTAGTTTTGAATGCTATGCGCGTGATGCATGTAAATGCGCCTTACAAGCTAAATAATATAATAAAAAAATATGAACCGTGATATTAAAATTTAAGTCCGTACTTGCCTACTTAAACTGCCTATGTAATTAACGATATTCTAGGTATTTACATAAACACAGCTAACATAAAACACCATTTAACTTGGGCATCTATGTAGGTAAATAGCGGTGTTTGTTTATTATTTAGATGTGCAGGGCAGTGTGGGGCGAAGCGCGGATACAGTGAGAATCTTTGGGGATTTAATCAGATGCTAAAGTTGTGGCTACACTGGGAGCCATATAAATGAAACCTCTATATACCTTTCTATGTTTTTTGAATAATGATGTAGTAGGTACTTATAAACATCACGCATCGTAAAAAAATACTTTAGTACTTATGTATTTTACACTGCTTCCCGTTGCCATTTTCTTCTATTACAAGTTTAAATGTAATCTCTACCAGAGTATATAGATGTGCACTGCACATGCACACTGCACAGCCATGTTTTTATTGTAGATCTATAAAATATCGGGTTCCCTACGCAATTTCGAAACCCTATTTCTAGAAAGTCGTTTCCAAAATGACGGTTTACCGATAGATTAATATAGCGAACGTTTATTTATCCAACACCCATTCACTCGATGGTTCGTTTTACCGAAAATTATTTTATCGAAGTAACATTTTATATTTGGTCGTTGTATCGAAAATACAAATAACTATTTCACGGGTTATTTTCTATCAATCATTAAGTAATTTATAAGTATTTTCAGTATTAAGTAGATTATTACGATAATAATAAGTAGGTTTTTGGATGTATTTGTAGGTATAAGCAAAAAACGATTCTTAATTTATAACACTTTTTATTAATATAGGTAAACTTATAGTAGATTATAGCATAATAGTATAACAAAAAAAATATAATTATAAACAAACAAAAAACCCGACTGCACGCTAAAAAGATGAAAACCAGGGACCAGCAGAGGGTTCACCATTTAGCTGAATGTTACTTAGAAAACGGCCTTGTGTGGCGGTCAAGTTGGTCCCCGCCTGCGATACTTTCCATTAACATTGGGACTTGTTTTCATCTTTTTAGCGTGCAGTCGGGTTTTTTGTTTGTTTATAATTATGTATTTTTTTTTATTTGTAACTTTTTAGTTGTTTTTATTTTATGAAATTTTACGTCAGTAGTCGGGTTTTACTTCATGAACATTTTTTTATTTCAATAATTTTGGTGTTGTTATTTAAATACCTACAATATGCATATTTTTGTAATTTGAAAATCAAGCCCTTTTATTTGATACCCCACACGGCATAGTTGGAAAATATTTTTTCGATTATCACATTATGTCCTGTAGAGGGCGCTATGTACATTTTAATGTAACTTCACATAGCCTATAATCATCACGCTATTAATACGCTTCTAACGATACCTCATACATCAAAATCTATCAAGCCGTTTAGGTTACAGGAGGGAACAAAGAAACAGACAAACATACATACATACATACATACAATCGAAAAACATTACCCTCCTCCTTCGGCAGTCGGGTAATAATAGTAATTCTGACCGATTCTAATAGTATTTCGAGAATATAAAGCACGGCTCAATTGACTATCGAGATAATAAAATTCGGTAAAACGAACCATCGGTAAAAAGGTTGTCGAGTAACCAAGCAATCAGGGAAACAAGTATTCGCTATATTAATCTATCGGTAAACCGTCATTTTGGAAACGAATTTCTAGAAATAGGGTTTCGAAATTGCGTAGGGAACCTAAAATATCTGCCCCGACCGAGAAGGCACATAAGATTATGCTAGTGGCCTAAAAGTCTGCATTACAAATTACAACACACCACTAACTTTAGTACTAACCACTGCGCCATTCAGTCATCCATACTTTTGCAGAAGTAATTTTTATCTTGTATCCAAATACACCCCCAACTCACGTCGCTCACAGGTCCGAAATAGAGGGAGGTATGATCGCGGCCAAGATGCCTCGAGACCAATAGACCAACAAGGGGGTAACGTTTAATACAATGACATACGGATGTGGTTAAAGCAACAGTGTTCCAAATTTAATTTTTCGTAACCTAGAATAAACCCCCTACGCCTCCATCTTGTCAAATGAATACTAAATCACACCCACCATTTGAATTTCAATAAATATTCCCACCTAATGCGTGTTTTATAAGCAATGGCCGGCTTTGCAACGGAACGTCTCAATCGGCCGTGTTTTGTTTTATGTATGTTGATGGTTGAGCTTTGCATTTTGAGGTGGGGTTTCAGGATTTGTTTATAAGCAGCATGGATCATAATATCTTGGAAACTGGAATCTAAGTCTGATAAAATATCGTTTATTTTATTCATATAAATTGTATAACAATCGACATTTTATAATATGTGATAACATACCTACACAGGCATAACAAATACTGACATAACCAAATATTACGCAACCACAATGAAAGTATGTAGACTTGGAACTACGAGCTTAACTAAAGTACGTAAGTATGGCGGCACAAAAACGCCCATTACCGAACAGAACAAGACGTGAGGTGTAACTAAGCGATAGAGGCTAATGCGTTTGAGGAAAAACATCCAGCTCTAGACGCCTTCTATTGGCGAACTGTTCGCTTTTTGTAGAGTGGTAGGCTGGCAGCGTTGCTGGGAACTAAAATAAGAATACCTACGTATAATGTTTTATACACCTACCTAAAGATGATTTTATGTAATGCAGGCTATAGCTTCTATCCATGTTTGAAATATATCTAATTTAATTCAGGATTTTTCAAGTGCAATTTTCAGCCACGTAGTGCCAGCTAGTAAAAAATTACTCTCTTCTTTTGAAGATCCTGAGGACATACTTGCCTATGTTTCATTTCCATTACCCCGATCGCCGTCCAAAAGTATCCTGAAACCCTTTCAGCGTTCATTTGTCTAAGCGCAGGAGGGTTCCGCGCCTGGTGCGTTCCTTCCCACGGTCTGTAGGTATTTGGACCGGCTCTCCCGCTAATCAACTAGAAAAAATATTTTGCCGAATCGGCCTCCCACTTTTTTTGTCACTGACAAATGGTGCGGCCGTATGTTATATGTGGCAATTTGCTGGTCTGTATTAGTCTTCTGTTTCATTACCGTTTTCTTTCTTACGGAAACTGTGTTCGGTACATTATAAACAAATGCTAGATTAGCCATGAATGAACAATATGTCGGCAAGGTAAGTAGAGTTCTCCCACGTCTAAACAAACAGTATAGACAGTTCAAAACTTACCTAAAACAAACAGTCGATCCATCATTCCAATATTCCATAAACCTAATCCGATGGTGCTCTACATAAATACAAAATACATAATGCCCTCTCTGTTTACCATTCGTCCGAAGGGCGTCATTCTTCCTCGCGTCCGGGCGATTTTTCTCAAAAACCGAACATGACAGATTCCTACAGTGATGGATCGGAGCGGGGCGGCTAATCTGAGAGGGTGCCGAATTATAATACAGAGGGAGGCTGTCACATTTTTTTCTCCGACGGTTATTCCTGAGAGTGCGAAAGCATATCGATTCGGGGTTTGTAATTACGCGCGTTTGTTTGTGTATAGCTATCTTGTAACTTTTATAAGCTTTTGTTTTTATATTTATATTTTGAGTTGGTACTGAAAAAAAATTATAAAATCATCAAATTGTACCTAAGAATTTCATCTACGTATAACCATATATATATTTTAACAAATAAAATTCAAACAGGAAACTGAATTGATAGTATTGATACTGTGATTCTGATATAATTTTGTTTGTAATTAATTGAAAAGGTTAAAATTATGTTCCAAAATCCAATAAGTAGAAAAATTATATAATCTTCTAGAAAAATTATGAGTTACTTATAAAACCTAATGTAAAATTGTGCATGTTAGTAAACCACCGTCACGAAAGAATTGGTCTTATTTTCTTCTTCCTTTTACCTAAATGACAAACAAACTAAGCGGTCCATTCTTTAATTAGAACGGTAGTATTAAAGAGTTTAGGCAAACAAATTTCTTTTTAAGCTTCTTCCAATTTTTTCCCCCAGCGTTTTGATGAAAATCTTCATTCGTCGGAGGGCGAACTACCCTTGAAAAAAAAAGTATTATTAAAGAAGGAGACAGTTCGGGCAGCATTTGTAACTGTCGCGCGCCGTATGATGAAAAATTAGTTCAGTCTGTGTGACAAAGGCGCGCTAAACTTTCTATGGATAGTTATCTCTTTCTATCTTATTGAATCGAGCCGCGAGCCGGCGAGACGGGTAGCGTCGGCCGTGAGTTTCCAATAGCAAATGACACAGATAGCTTAGGGATGACCGTAGGAGCGAACAGCAAGTTTTTGACAGCACCCATTTGTTGTGTATTGAATATCAATATAATTCTGTGTGAGAGCCGAGTCGATTTTTGTCCCATAGTGGCGGTCCCTCTCGCCCGAAGTTTGGGCTCACAGATTACAACCAATAGCAAATATTGGATTTGATTGATGAAGGTGCTAGGGTGCTCTATGTTGACATTCTTTTGGTGTGTGCTTTTGTTTTCTTTGGGATTTATCGAAAGTATTTTGGTGTTTTGATAGACAAAAGCTCTGCTACAGCCATAGGCTAGTTTTATTCACAAAATGGGTTTAATAATTGAAATTGTTGGATAGATTATTGCCTTTGATTGGCTTTAATTGTATCATCAGAGGAGCAGTGCAGTGCCTGAAAGAATATTATTATCATAGAGTTAATTATGATTAATTGATCTAAAATAAAATAACATGCATACCAACCAAGGTCTATTCATAACATAACAGCAGATTTTACCCACAAACATTTTGTCCACACCTAGGTATTAACTCCAACTCTACTTTTGCGTTTATGTAATTTGCTGATTACAGCAATATACAGGGTGGCCCAAAGAGTGACGTCCAAAGGAAAATGTTTGATTCCGTAGGTCAAGGGGTAGCCAAATCGCCCCCATGTATGTTCAGCAATTTTTAGTAGTTTAGGAGTTATCATTTTTTTTACTAATTTTCTACGAAAATGGACCTCAGTAGATCAATTATATTTTATTATTTTTTTGGATAACTTTTTTAAATTATTTTTTATTTTTGTGTCATCCTCTTAAGTTGTTCTTTTAACCATAAAAGTTTCAGCTTCCTAGCTAAATACACAACCTACATCTACGCAAGAAATTTTGCTTTAAGTCAAAAAAGTGACAAATGTAAAAAATATGACATCTGTCAAAAAGTGACATCTGAATGAAACAGAGAAGCGTATAGGCGACTTAAAGAAAATTTCTTGCGTAGATGTAGGTTGTGTATTTCTGTGGGAGGTCGCCATTTTGAAAATTTAGTGTGAGTAAATGTGTAAAATAATTATTTGAGTTTATTTACTTAGTATTAATAATACAATTATCTCATAAATCTTACAACTCAGACTTAAACATTTTACTAAGAATTTACATTCAAAAATGAAACTTAAATAAAAAAAAATGTAAATAATTTTATTTTCCCTTTAATTTGATACTTCTTCTAACTGAATTAGTCCTTAGTAATGACATAACAGGAATCTTTCAACTTTCTGAAACAATTTACTAATTAGGTAATTTCCACCCAAGTACCTTTGAAGGCTGTTTTCTTCAAATAATACCCCATTAAGCAATAGTTTATTTTTATTTTTATTTTATTTTGGAACCTTGCGGAGTTTTTAAAATTAATAAGGGACCATGAGAATATCTATTTCAATTTTTAATTTCAAGTAGAAAATTCAGAGCAGTCTAGCTCGATGATATAATTTGAACTTTCGACATAAAAATAACTAACTTACATTACAGCTAGGAAGCTGAAACTTTTATGGTTAAAAGAACAACTTAAGAGGATGACACAAAAATAAAAAATAATTTAAAAAAAACTATCCAAAAAATAATAAAACATATATCAATTAATAACACAATTAATCCACTGAGGTCGATTTTCGTAGAAAATTAGTTTAAAAAATCATAACTCCTAAACTACTAAAAATTGCTGAACATACATGGGGGTGATTTGGCTACCCCTTGACCTAAGGAATCAAACATTTTCCTTTGGACGTCACTCTTTGGGCCACCCTGTATAAATCTCATAAAGTCAAATCTCAAAGTAGCTTAGCCATTTTTGCCTTTCTCACACAATATGTTTCACACTCAGCATGTGCTCCTACTCACGCATCTCGTAGGTACTCATGTGCATACATCAACAGTGGCCACGACGGAGATTACGTTCTAATGGTCAAGCCATTCGCCTAACTGGCCGTCGCCTTACGTGGCCTACCGAGTATGGTGCAGCTAAAGCAGTGGGCCAACTTATGAATGAATACAAGCTAACCTGAGTACCTAATAAACCGGAGGATCGATTTGTTGTGCGGACAACTTTTGAACCGCTTCATTGAATTTATTTATAATGCAAAGTATACTATCATCTTATAAAATAACATTTAGTAGATGACATGACAATTTAGTTTTTGCCAAAATATGAATTTTATGACCATCCCGTTTATATTACTTGGGTACTTACCTAATTAATTAGGCCGACATTTCAAGAAATGTTAAATCCCATACTATCCATATTAATATAATTTCATAGATTTTTCAAAAAAAACTACTTATCTACCTACTTACTAGTAAGTAAGTAGTAACAGATACTTAATTTCTTGCCATGATTATACAAATCCAGATCTTGTAAGCGTGCATCTTCCACCAGAGAGTTTGAAGTTCACTCACTGCTCCCACTACTTCAACCGTGTATGCTCTGGCCGCGTATAATCAATTGTCTCGAGAAGCAGATCAGCTTCCAGGTGTGAAGCAGCATTGGATATGGACTGCTGGGAAATTACAGTTCTGATGTTTCATCATCTGATACTGTTAGTTGTTTAGGTATGTGTGCAGCACTTAGCACTGTACACTCAAGTGTCTAAGTCCTGGACTAAAACTTTTTATTTTTAACTTACATTTTAAATCTATTTAGTATTTGTGTTTATATTTATTAATTTCTTTATAATCTAATTGATGACTTGAATGAAGATAAGTAAGTATAGGTAGTTTAAATGAATGAATATTATTGTAATAGGTTGGAGTTCATCTGAACCTAGAGCCGGATGTTATCAGGCTAGGGAGGGTGAAATTCACAACTTCTTTCGTTACTCGAAAAACTACTTACTTTTTAATGTTCCAATTTTCTTCGGTGTCTGCGATTTGATTCCTAATTTAATATATTCTTCTATATGTATGACTTAGTGTTAAATTAATTTAAGGGTTGAGACGTTGCATACGTACTTACTTTTAATCCCGACAAACGAGAAGTTAAACAAACATCACGTGAACCCAATCACATATACACCGAGTGTCGAATCTCAGTGACCGCTGACCGAGGGTAGGTAGTAGGTACCGTACCGAGGACGACGCCGGCCGCAGGCAAACGACACGGGATTAGCCGGTAATGGCGAGACCATTCCACTAACTGCCGCCCCCGTACTCGCTGCTATACATAATTGATTATCCGCAAACCCTTCTGGTAACGGCGGTGTTGGGACTTGGTTACGTTGGGTTTGGATTTAGTGGAATCGGAAAGAAGATTGGCGGGTGTTGTGATGGAGTAGTGTTGCAAAATATGTAGGTATGATTTAGTACTGACATTCATAATCATGATCGTCAGTCTGTATTCGTCCACTGTAGGGTCTGTAGGACATAGGTCTTGTACATAGAGCGCCAAAACACTGTCCTCGACTTTCCCAATCCTACCACTACTGGGTAGTTGTTTAACGTCAAGAGACCAGCAGGTAGAGGATTATAGGATGGACGTCCTACGCTACGGTTCCCTGTACTGAAAAAAACACATTTAATGTAAACATATTTTCATATTGGCAAATACTGTTGTCCAACCTACAAATTAATACCTACATATTAATAATATTTCATCCTACGAATAAAAAAAAGATATTTAGTAACATGCAGTGCCGTTATACGCGGAGATTTACATAATAATATAAAAAAAACATGATATCAGTAACCTAAAGGTATGTATATAATAATATATCCAAGTGATTTACAATACGACGGTACAGAACACATTGTGAGAATACAGGTAATTAAACCGGGAACCAAATTCAAGGTTCAATCCCCGAATAATCGTATTAATCTACGCCAAGATCGCCTTTTTTCCTCCGATGAATCTGTCACAGATTATCTTGGGCAATTACTCATTTCCTTTGGAGGAAGGCCAACTTGACAGCTGTCTTAAACCCTTTTTAACCAATGAGAATGTCATAGGCGCACGATTTACATTTAGTCGTTGTTTTTTTGTTCCGCGGCTAGCCCGATAAATTATGCTCTTTTTGCTGCCTGATGCCTGAGGTCCTATTAGTACTGCGTTAAGTAAATAATGCTATATTATTTTCGCTTTAATATAGGTACATTTACAGAAATACTATTCGGTATTCATGCAAATGTTTCAAAAACATACGGAATTTTTCAATAACCTTATTAATGTTATTATACATAGAATACTCAATCCATGTCCTAAAATACTTGCTCTACATTCTAGGATTTTTTTTTCACATTAGCTACTTCTTGTCGCTCTTCCTGTTACTGCCAGTTACAGTGCCACAAACTTATCTGTTCCGGTGACAGCTCCCATAAATGTCTAATATTTCTTCAATCTATAAGATTTTAAGTTTGCCTAAAGTGGTAATTCGCCCTTGCGGTTTTAATAAACCCATCTAATCTATATTATTATATAATTTATTAGTGAGTAAAGAGATATGAATCAATTTAGTTCGATCTCACCGGAACAGATAAGTTTGTCGCACTGTACACGATTTTGACACATCAAAAGTTGCATTCTGTCAAAATCGTACGAAAGTACATAACTGTCAGCTATCGATAGAGATAGAGTTATTGAAACGCAGTTAGTCTCATTGTTGGGCGATAGCAATAGCACTTATTATTACCGTATGAGCTTACTGGATAATTGTTTCAGTATACGGTGACCCTATACATAGCTCAACTCTACTGTTGGTCGCTTTTAAAAAGAGCGACACTAATTATTGCCGGGAATCTAATCCGGGACCTTCAGAGCTTTACATAATGTTTTAACCAACGCACCGTTCCGACATCAACAATATTATTAATCTTCAACGGAAATTAAAAATCTCCCACATACATCACTAAACCAAAACCTGTTATTAAAAAAGATGGCAATACCGCTATGTTCCCATAAAAAGGCTATCATCACGTAATATAGTGATAAACTCATTAAATCTAATAAATGATTCCCTATCACAACATCTCCACCAACTCTCGTTGGAAACAACCGTTGAAAACAAATAACCTCAATGATACATCATTTGTGTAGCCATCAATAACGCGGCGAAACTTCACATCGCTAACATCTCAATTTCTTGTATTGGAAACAACAATAATATTTCCTGAAACAGGATATTTATTTAAAACAAGGCGTTGATAAAGTAATTTTCTTTTAACCTTAACCATGTCTTTATGGACCGGTCATTACTTAGCAATGGTACACAGAGCTCCGCTGAGCAATGGCTACGAATTAATCAAAATGCCATATTTTTATCTCGCTCCTTTAGTGGCCCTCCCGCTCGCTCTAGACACGGATATCTCGTTTTTCGACCATGTCGAGTAACAAATTCACCTCTTCTAACTTCCAATCAAATTACTACCCTATATCTTACGCGATTAGATCAGATTCACGTAGTAGCGGCGGTTCCATAGGTTGTTCTAGCTCCTGCTGAGTGCTCAGGTCTGGAGCCGTACTCTCGTGAGACGAAATTCCGAGTTTTTTTTCCTCTCAAGCACTTTTTCGTTTTTTCTGAATGGACACAGGAAAAACGCTTCTTCCTCCGTTCATTTCTTACGCATTATCTCTTGATCATTAGTAACACCATTTTCTTTTATCGCTATTCCTAGTGAATTCATTTGTTGAAAGCTACTTATAGGATATCAAAAACATATACCTAATTTCTTAAATATGTACATATGTAATTATTATTATGTAGTACAGTACAGTATCTTTTGTTCAATGACATATCTAACTCAGGAACTACAATGAACCGCATTGGTTCCTTACACATAAATGTTAACACTTCGAGCGAAAGACCCGACTCGAACCAAATCCCTACATGGCTATCTTTTAAACAATAGGGAGTCAAATCAATCTGTTTGTGTTCCAGGTGCAAAGACATCCGTCAACGAGGGACCAAGAAGCCCAGCAGACGTATTGTGATCCAAAATGCTCAAATGCCACAATACAGATCAATAAGATTCGAATCTGGAATGCTACATGCGGGTGAACATTTGCATAGAATGGACAGATGAGGAGCGGCTTAAACTCATTTATCATCAGGTATAAAGGTGATCAATTGTATAATTATTATTATTATTATTATTTATTTATTATCAGACAAGAAGTCCATAGCAGTTAGTAATACAATGTTCTTACATCTAGTGTTAGTAGGCATATATATACAACAAGAATATGTTAATTGGTGTGTAACCGCATCCATCTCTGAGTCAATGGAGAGTCCCATCGATCAGCAAAGACACTGAGGATGCTGTTGGTACTGCAGCGGATGCGAGCCATCAGAGATGCACATCTGTTCCTAATGATGGCGGCAAAACAATTTATACTTGCTTCCATAAACATCCCCGAAGCACTACATCGCCACGGCAGCCCCAACAGAACCCTCAGTGCATTATTATACTGGACACGCAGGTCGCTGTATGTCCGCTGGGTAAAGTCCACCCATAGGCTGCAGGTGTAGAATGATTGACAGTAAGCTTTAAACAGCGTTACTTTAACTGGCTTCGTACACCGTATAATACCTACAGAGTGATATTTACTTTAAGATCAAGATATGGTTTAAAGGTTAGGTTTGTGCAGTATTTTTTTTTCAAAATGCTAGTTCATTCACAAAGAGTTATGTAGGTATTTATCCTAAACGGAGAAAATACATTTATGTATCATGATTTATTCTTGCAGGTGATAAAATCTGCACATCCACGGCAGCAGCAGCGGCATCCTGCAACAATGAAAAATAAATATTTTTAAGAATTACAACTTGTGATAAGGACATAAAACTCTCCGACAAACAAAACCATACATCGCTGGTCTTAATTAACCAAACATCCTGCCAACAGTAAAGGGGATTGGTGAATACGCAGAATGCATCACTGTTTGAGTGAGGAGATGGTGAATAGACCATTGTTGTCATATCTCTAGATAAACTACAGCATTAATCAATAACAAATGACAATAGGGCCGCTTACCTCAAACGATGAGCTCTAGGACCAAATATACTTGAGCTCCGAGGTGACTCTGGTTTACCAGTCCGTAGTGCTACTATCAGGAAATGGAAGGGAGCGTGGAAGGTCATGACATTTTGGTGGTTGAGTGATACTTGGTGGTGTGTATTATGATGTTGCAGACATCTTGAGAATTCAGTGGTTTTAGTAAATGTCTGGATCTACAGCTCTGAAATAGTTGATGAGATGTTAATGATATTTTGGTATATTTTTGAATAAAAGCATTTTGTCATTACTTCCTTGTTTAACTCGAAATCCTTATGAGATATCGAGAATCTCATGAAAATTAGGCTACACCCCGCAAAACTATATTTTCTACACTTCAGACCCATATAAAAACGGTCAAGTCAGAATCTATACTAAAAAGAGGATGATTAAAAAAATAATTACGATCGTCTAATTATGAAACAATGTTTCTCTCCTTATTTCCTCGTTATACTCGAAAACCGTAAGAGATATCGAAAAACTAATGAAAATTTGGTACCCCCTACGAGGACGCACCCCCGCAACACAATATTCTCTACACGTCGGACCCATGTAAAAACGGTCAAGTCCGAATTTACACTACACAGCGGAAAAATCAAAAAAAATCATGAACGATATTTGGTCTAATTTTGAATCAAACATTTCTCGTTATTTCCTCGTGTATCTCGAAAACCGTAAGAAATATCGAAAAACTATTGAAAATTTGGTACCCCTTACGAGGATACACCCCCGCAACACTACATTCTCTACACGTTGGACCCATGTTAAAACGGTCAATTCCGAATCTACACTACAAAGAGGAAAAATCAAAAAAATCATCAACAATATTTGGTCTAATTTTGAATTAATGCATTTCTCCTTATTTCCTCGTGTATCTCGAAAACCGTAAGAGATATCGAAAAACTATTGAAAATTTTGTACCCCTTACGAGGATACTCCCCCACAACACTATATTCTCTACACGTTAGACTCATGTAAAAGCGATCAAGTCTGAATCATATATTTTTTTTAAATATGTACGAAATTATGTCAAGTTTCATTCATATGTACCCGTTTAGCCAGTTACTAATAACTTAAAAGCTACCATATTTTAAATAAAATGTTAAAATACCTACTTTCACAGAAAGTTACGTTAGGATAAGTTAGTAACTTCGTAGAATGTTAGATTTTTCGGAATTACTGCAACACAACATGAATGTAATCATACATAAGACCACTCTAAGATGTCGGATAACGGTTCTTGCCACGACAATCCCAAACTACCTACCCACACTGTTAGAGAGATATTTAAATGAATGTTCAAATAATTAATCAAAAACAAATAAAGATGTCGTGGAAATAATGATTTATTCTGATCATAGATAAGGAGTTAATGAAAGGAATTTCTTGTGATGAAATAAGGTTTAATATGTGTTTTGAACACATAAGGTGAGGTTTAAAAGTCACATTAAATTAGTAGTAGGCAGAAACTCAACAATTTCACTATCAAACAGTTCAGTACTAGCTGCGTATTCTCCATATTTGTGTTTGATATCCAACAATGCTAAATAATACTTGATGAGAATGAGAATGCTTCAAATATGTGATGATGATGATGTAATATGAAATGATGTTGATAAATTGATCACATTCCTATTGCATGATTGGCTTAACATACGAATTGATGTAGATAGATTTTTATACTTACATACCTAATTATACTTAAGTTTCATAGCGCTAGGTTTGTCTACGCATTTTCTCCACTCGACAACTCGTCTTCTCCAGCATGTTATCGTTTCCTCGGCTGATACTTATTCATTAATAATAAAATCAACCCTGTTAGGTATACCAAATTAATTACAAATTTGAAGACAGTCCTGTAAACCCGTGGATGTAGGAAGATATTTATCATGAATCAGACCCCTCCATCCCTTCCAATCCAACCCTTTGTTTCCACGACACTGCGTTCAGACACAGGTTAAGGGATACTGGTAGGTATAGTTTCTGATTATTTACATTCTGTAATTAAGTTATGTTTCATGAGATACATAATAATATTATAATGTCATTAATATACTTTTATTATGTAGTCTGAGCCTATCTGAAACCTAGTTAAACATTGTGAGATATGGCGTTTCGACTTTCTCCGTGTTCGGCATCATAAGGGTCACAGTGACAGTTAAATAAAGTCCTTTTTTCTCTCCACCTTTAATTTGCAAGGTGCGGGTGCCTATATAAATAGAGTGAGCCGCCCGCGCGCCTCAGTTGGTTTTTGATTTTTGAAGTGAACACTTCGGCAAAATGGCTCAATGTAGCCACGGTTCTCGTCGGCTTCGCTCCGACGGGGAAAAATATAATATTGAATTTGCGAAGTCCTCGCTGCCGGGAGCTGTAGCGTGATGCGGACCAGGCGGCGCGGGGCCTGCCGGCTGCTGCGCACGCAGCCATTGCTGAGGATTTCGCAACGAAGGTTTGAGTTGATAAGCCGTGAGTAAAATGCTATTATTAAACACTGTACGCTATTCGAAGCCTATACATATAATGAGAGCGGCACTTCCGTTTTCCCTAAATCGTGTTTTTGTTACCTGTTTGCACACGTTTTACTCCTTCCTCCACCGCCCGGCAGGCCGGCGCTGGGCTATATAAGGGCCGACGCGCGGCGCTTGCCTCATTGGCGTCCGAGTTCCCGGCGCGTGCGGTCGACTTTGAGCAGCGCTACGCTTAAAAATATTTTTTCATATCGACCGTAAGACATCGTGTTTATGTAAGAATTTTATTTTCTTTATTTTTAATTTTTTTAACGGTTTTTCCGTTCGAAATTTTTACCTGTTATTATTTCTAAAAAAGTGTTTATTGTCAGTTTTTCATGTGTATTTCAGCATCTGACTCATTAAGTTGCCCGATTTCGGTCGTGCAACTTAGCACACTGTTACTATGCCCATTTTTTCTTTTATTTTCTGGCATGTATTTTTCAGCATATTTACTCATTAAGTTGCCCGATTTCGGTCGTGCAACTTAGCACACTGTTACTATGCCCATTTTTTTCTTTTATTTTCTGGTATGTGTGTTTCAGCATATTACTCATTAAGTTGCCCGATTTCGGTCGTGCAACTTAGCACACTGTTACTATGCCCATTTTTCTTTTATTTTTCTGGTATGTATTTTTCAGCATATTACTCAATAAGTTGCCCGATTTCGGTCGTGCAACTTAGCACACTGTTACTATGCCCATTTTTTCTTAAGATGTGCATCTAATAATTAATGTTAATGTACACAGATATGTAGGATTTTGTTTTTAGGCAAAGATGTGTGACAATAATGAGATCCAATCTGGGGATGGTGACCAAGCCCCAAAACAATACAACGATGATAAAATGAGTAGCTCTGACGACTCTAGTTCAACCACTTCATCTGATGAATCCTCTCCCAAAAAGAAAAAACGAAGATGGCGAAAGGAACAACGTCGGTCGAACAAGGCTATTAAAAGACTTTCAAGGCAAGTACACGATCTCCGTAGCCTTTTTTACAGACCAAATTCGCAGCCTTCTGAGATTCAGGAATTTCATGATGAGAATATGACTAACTCTCCTGTAAATGAAAGTTTTAACGGACATCAACCTGATGTACCGTTAACTAATAAACCTGACTTTAATATCAGCCTAGAAACAACATTAAAGGCACCTACAGTACCTAAAGCACCAGTGGGTTATGTTGAATCGCTTAAAAGCCTGCAGAGATTTGAAGATCAGACTTGGAGTGATGTACGGTTCTCTGAGGTCGAAAAAACGTACCTTCACTCCCCAGGCTTTGTCGAACTAGACACTAACGACGAAGTCAAGGCATATGAGTCCTCTAAGAATGCTGCTTACATGGAAAAGAGTTTCGCAGCCTTAACCTTCGCATTATTGAAGCAGAGAGAGTCTTTAGAGAATGGATTGCGTGAATTTATTAAATGGAACCAAGATTCCGACCTGGTCAATTCCACTGACGTTAAGGACAAGCTCGAGTCAATATTCCTGAAAGGAGACTTTTTTAAGGTAACTACTGACGCATTGCAAATGGTCTGCGGACATAGGGCGGACATAGTACAGCAGAGGCGAGATGCCATCTTAAAACATGTCAAAGACCCCCTGGTAAGGTCAACCTTAAAGAAAGTTCCTCCGTCGTGTACGAACCTGTTTGAACCTCAGGCGTTCACTACGGCTCTGGAAAAGGCCGGGGGAGTCAGAAAGACTTTTTGGACCCATAAATCAAATCCCAGTGCCTCAGCTGCGCAAGCAGGCTCAAGTGGCAATAATCGGCGCCCCGCGCAGGGGTCAGCTTATTCATATGCGATGCCTGCGCAAGGCTATAACGCAAAAAATAGTATGCCTGCGCAAGGCAATACATACTACCCACCTACGCAAGGTGTACAACGTTACCGTCCTGCGCAAGGACCAAACAGCAGTGGTAATCAAAGGGGCGCAAACCATGGCAACTTGCCCTTTCGGGGAAGAGGTGGTCACCAAAACAGAAGAACGGATACCCGAGCAGCAACCAAGCGGTCGGCGTCCCCCTCCTATAAAGAGAGAACTAAAAATGATAAGAGGAGAAGATTCTGACTGGACAGAATTTCGGGCAGGGCAATTGGAGAATTTTATCCATCAGTGGAAAAGCCTCAATGCCCCAAACTATATTTTAAAAATGATACAGGGTTACCAAATACCATTTGTACGGAAGCCAGCTTTATTGATGCCGAACCTGGCCTTGCAGGAGCCATCCAAATATTACATTCCTCAATCACCAGAGATGAACAAGGTAATACGGAAATTAAAAGATCAAGCAGTTTTAGAAAAGGTGCAGATAAGTCCAAGTTTTTTGTCAACCCTATTTCTAGTCCCAAAAAACGATGGCACCACCAGGCCTATATTCAACCTCAAGGCTCTCAATCAATATGTGATAATAGAAAAATTTCGGTTGATAAACATGCACAGCATTCCAAACTTTTTACAACAGAACGACTGGCTTATCAAGGTCGACATATCACAGGCATATTTCCATCTACCTATACGAACGAGACACAGATGCTTTCTCCGACTGGTGTACGAAGGCGAATTACTACAGATGACGTGTCTTCCACTTGGCTTAAGTTCGGCACCCAAAGCTTTTGCCAGTTTGACAAATTGGATAGCACAAGTCCTTCGCAGCAAGGGCGTGAGACTGATTGTTTACCTGGACGACTTCTTAGTGGCGCACCAAAACAAGCAAACCCTCGTAAGTCACGTGAACATAGTGTTACAGTTGCTCGAAAAACTCGGCTGGCAGATCAATTACCAGAAGTCAATTATAACGCCACAGAGACGCCTCGAGTATCTAGGGATTTTATGGGACGCCTGGCAAAACGAAAAGTCCCTACCCACAAAGAAGGTTACAAAAATTCTGGGGATGGTCAACACAATGTTGCACCAAGGTCAATCAAACCTAAAGAACCTAGAAGTGTTGGTAGGCATGCTAAATTTCGCCAGCTTCGTGATCCCAAGAGGCCGTCTAAACTTTCGTTCACTCCAAAGGATGCTGAACTGGGTACGAGCAAAGAATCCGACTTTCCGCTTTTGCCTTCCAAGCGAGGTCATTCAGGAGCTACGATGGTGGTTGAGCAATGCCCATCAATCTTCATCAATACAAATGCCAACACCGACTCACTTCCTTACGACCGATGCTTCGGATATAGCGTGGGGCGCGAAACTGAACAACACCAACCTGTCGGGTCCGTGGGCAAAATCCGAAAGGTCACTACACGGAAATCAGAAAGAGCTCCTGACAGTTCTGAAAGTATTGGAGCAGAGTCCTCAGCTAGGGCTTCTACATTCGTCGTTGCTGTTGCAAAGCGACAGCCGGACCGTTGTAGCTTACTTGAGAAACGAAGGAGGTACTCGCTCAGTGACTCTTATGGACCTAACATTCCAAATCTATCAATTACTCGACCAATTTCAGATCCATCTCAGGATTTACTACCTGCCAGGAACATACAATTGCGAAGCAGATCACTTATCAAGACTAAAAGAGATGCCTCAGTGGCATCTTCTACCGCAGGCAACAGGGGTAATATTCTCCAAATGGGGGAAACCTCAGATCGACCTGTTTGCATCTCGCGAAGCCCACGTAGTTCCCACCTATGCATCGTTGGATCAGACGGACAAAGGAGCGCAATTTCACGATGCTCTCAGCCAAGTTTGGAATTATCAACTCGCTTGGGTGTTTCCTCCTCCATGTCTGGTTCCGAAGGTATTGCAACACATGAATATGGCGAAAGGAACTTATCTTCTCGTCATGCCTCGTTGGGAGCGCGTATTTTGGCGAGCAGATCTGAAGAGGAGAGCTCTGTCACCTCCTCACACGATTTGGAACCTTCCAGAAGTCCTCAAAGACATAGCAACTTCGCTGCCGCCTCCGAACGTACAAGATATGACTCTAGAGGTATGGAAATGTGGGGGTGGTCTCGGAATCTAACAGAGTGGTCAGATGAACAGAAGAACCTTCTCAAGTCTGGGTGGCGGGACTCTACCTTAAAAACGTATAAGAGCGCTTGGGTGCGCTGGTGTAATTGGATAAAAGATAATGGAGTCGACATGAACTGCCCCACGGGTTCAGATTTAGCAAGATATCTATCCGATCTATACCAAAAGGAAGGACTAGCATATAAAACTATATTGTTGCATAAGTCGGTGGTATCCACTATGTGTAATACCGAAAGCTCTGGATCTTTAAGTAATCACAGTTTAGTGAAGCAGGTCCTGAAAGCAATATCCCTTAAAAAGCCTAAGTTGACAAAACCTCCAATTTGGGATTTGAAGCAACTAACTACATACCTATCTACCGTACAGGTGAATAAGGACAGTTTGTATGAAGTTTCTCGCCACACGGCTGCCCTCTTATTACTTTGCTCTGGTCGAAGGGTTCATGATCTAACCTTATTAAATATCGACTCTAACCACATGTTCTCCACGGATGACTCCCTAGTGTTATGGCCAATGTTTGGGTCCAAAACGGACACAACAGATTACAGACAGTGTGGGTGGAAGCTGCTTAATAATGATACTTGTGAGGCATTGAACCCCATCTACTGGATTAAACTTCTTATAAGACTTTCACAAGAAAGAAGGGGAAATGTAAATAACCTATTTCTTACATTAAGAGGTATACCAAAGGCTGCATCCCGTACCATAATTGGTACCTGGGTCAAGTCATTGCTGAATGACGCAGGGATAAAAGCCACGCCTGGAAGCGTTAGAGCTGCAGTGGCTTCAAAAAACTGGGTAGACAATTTCCCCCTCGATAGTATCTTAGCTCAGGGTAATTGGCGCTCTGGAGATACTTTCAGACAATTTTACCGTAGAGAAATAAGGTCCAATCATTCTAATACAAGTATGAGCAATCTGTTTCGTTGTGCATAGGCGATTTATTATATACTTTTGATGATTTGTTGATTGAAATTATTATTGTAATCAAGATGGATCATTATAAAATAGTGTAACTGATATTAATATTACTAATGTGTTACTGTAACTCTTAGTTAATTTTTATTGTTATGTATCTATCAATGCAGAAACAGTTAATTCTTAATGATTTTCTTATATGTATAGGTACCTAGGTTGGATCCAATAAAGTTTATAGACTGTTAATTATTTTGTTTCAACTGCTTATTAATTAACTCCTCACACACCTCAAAATCTTTACTCTCCTGACTCATGCATAACTACCTGACTAGCCTCTTGCTATCAGTTAGAACCTAGAGATCACATTGGCGTCCTCCACCGCCAGGCGATAACAAACACTTCTCATTATATGTATAGGCTTCGAATAGCGTACAGTGTTTAATATTGGCGTTTTAACTTACAATAAAACGCTTATTAAATACTTACCTATTCGAAGCCTATACAATAAGTTCTGCCTGGCAAACTTATTTAATGACGCAATGAGGCAAGCGCCGCGCGTCGGCCCTTATATAGCCCAGCGCCGGCCTGCCGGGCGGTGGAGGAAGGAGTAAAACGTGTGCAAACAGGTAACAAAAACACGATTTAGGGAAAACGGAAGTGCCGCTCTCATTATATGTATAGGCTTCGAATAGGTAAGTATTTAATAAGCGTTTTATTGTAAGTTAAAACGCCAATATTTACTGCTTTTAAAAGCTCAGCCACTGGTCATAATGCTCCGGCGCTTGGGGTTTTTATCCCACGCAGTAGGGTCCGATTCAATAGTCGTGGTGATGATTGATCACATATTCCGGTCCTACTAGTGGCGCTTGAGCTAGATACTTACATTAATGACCGCTAATTTTATACAGGAAAAAAATAATAAAAATATATTTTTCTACCCTCAATTTCTAATATTTTTAGAAAACAGTTGATAAAAACTTTGCTATTACAATAATGCACTTGATTATAGCTTATGTAAGGCTTTACAAACAGGAGCTTTCCAGGACCGTCGTAGGATTTTTTACAGGAAGCACGTGGCTCCGAGTTTCAGTATGTTGGGACATTGTGGCATGTGCGGCGAGTAATGTGATCCGCCGGTACCTACCCGCTGAGGGTAGGCAGGCGGATTCGGTGAAATTGAAGTTTCGTGTAACCTGCACCCGGCCCTGTGCTCCTGCGCTGGCCGCCGTCTTGTGGCACCTGCATCGCAGTGTACACCCGGCCCTGCGCTCCTGCCCTGGCCACCGGTTCGTGCCACCTGCATCGCAGCATACACCCGGCCCTGTGCTCCTGCGCTGGCCGCCGTCTCGTGCCACCTGCATCGCAGCGTACACCCGGTCCTGGCCCTGGCCACCGGTTTGTGGTACCTGCATCGCTGCATAGACCCAGCCATGCACTCCTGCCCTGGCGGCTGTACACCCGGTCCTGGCCCTGGCCACCGTTTTGTGCCACCTGCATCGCAGCGTACACCCGGTCCTGGCCCTGGCCACCGGTTTGTGCTACCTGCATCGCTGCATAGACCCAGCCATGCACTCCTGCCCTGGCGGCTGTGTTGTCCCACCTGCATCGCTGCGCACACCTGGCACTCCTGTTCTGGTTGCCAGATCCAAACGCCCCCTGTCTGGGAAGAGATTTTATGCTCAGCGGAACCGCCTGCACTATTGCTAGCACGGTCATCATCATCATCAGCCATCATTATGAGTGACTTATTTAGAAGGTATCGAGTAACGTGCGCTATTCATCAGTGATTTTGGCATATGCAGACGAACGTTTACTGCCAAGGTTGGTCATGTTAGCCATACAAGGGCACACCAAGGAAGCCTGAGTAACCACCTGCAGTCGCCGTAGCCGCATCGGCATGGATGACGACAAATCGGGTAACGTGCACCGCTTCTAAAAGTGTTATAGCACTTCAATTTGATGCCTCCGCTGAGGTAGGGTATTCTATTAAAGCAGCTTTCTTCTGAACTGCCCAAAGTGACCTGTAGACTGCTCCTGGGGATAGTTGTGCAATCAATTTTTTATTTCGATGTCTCTGCTGAAGAAACTGTCTAATGCAGCTTTTGTTCTAAACTGCCTTAAGATCATTGGACTGCTCATGGGAATGGTGACGCACGGTAAGTACAGGAGCGTTACTCTATACTGATGAGAAACGAACGAACGAGAGTTGTCGTGCAATCGGCACGTTTAATACATACAAACAGATAGAGCGGCTCGCGCCGCAGTGCACTGAAAGTTCGTTTTTCGTCATATAAAGTGACCCCCCAGACACTATCTTAAGTGTCATGACACATCGGCAGATTCCAGCTTTGAGTCTTTTCTTTTCTCGGCTGTGAGCAAAGTGAATCCCACCGGCGAGTGTTCAACCTAAAAGCACTGAGCTAATTCCTGATTTCGTGAAAGTCGCTGTTGCTATACCATACCGCTTCACAAGTTACCGAATTTATTATGATCCTACTGTCGGGTGATCACGATCGGAGTGTCATCGCGGTTTCTGAGTGGCACCATATTAACTGTATTCCTTATGTCCCAGTGGATTGTGAGTGTGTATCCGAGCTCTTTGTTGAAAAATGCGTGAACCTCCTACGCAGCAGCTGTCTACTAGTTGTGTATCGAATAAATCGAGTAACGGTGCTCTTGCACGAGACGACTACCTTTTGGTAAAATTATAACTTCCACTATTCTGGGAACATGCATATACCTACTGTGTACTGTGTATCACATCACGTGTAGCCGCAGCCCTACTCAACGTACGGGGCTAGAAAATAAACAATGGCAGTCGTCATTAAATTTCTATGAATTTCGAAGGTCATCATTTGGAGCACAATCCAAATGGTGAAAGTACCTATTCATGCCTAAACGGCTTCTCTAATGAAAATGTATTTTTAATTCGATTCTGGCGCAAACGTTTCATAACTATTTTTCAACACTGTATCTGCTGAAACTACTTAGACTGACTGGTTAAGATGCAGACGTGCCGTTTTCACAATTCCATTTTGAGTAATCCTCAACTGTTTTATGGATCTTTCAGTTAGTTACGTAACTAGTTACCAAGTAAAAAATTACTTGTGTCATGCTCGTACTCGCATCTCATTTAGGAGCTCTCTGGCCTCTAGCTGAAGGCTAAAACTGGTATATATATCTACTAAGCTAGTACAGAGTTATAACCGGGCAGCGGTGACATGGTAGCTGCTTGATTTATTAGAGTTTGCTGAAAACTTTCTAAATAAGTAATAATTATTAGTCATAATATTAACTCTTCGCAGTTCTTTCAGAATGCAATACCAGGTCGCTGAAGTAGGTAACCTTCCTTAGCTGGACAACAACAAGCCTTTTTGTTTTAAAGAGTGTCACAATTATTCGCCGTTCCACTGTCATATCGATGTCCAAGAACTTTTTCTTGGGTATAGCTAACTACCTAAGTTTACCTATAGATAGCCGCAAGCTATCTGCTGTTGGCGAACTGTCAGTTCTGATTGATAAGTCAGGCTCGAGGTGGCTCGTCCAACTGTCCATGTTCCCGCCACCATGATTGTTGCTTCCACAGATTAGAGAGTCTATGTTGGCTGTCGTTGCATCAGGTCTGATCAGGTACAACTAACATCTTTACGTACCATCTTTATTTAATCGAGCTATTTTATTTTGTTTTATCTAGGTTGACTTAATGGTTTCAAAATCGAACCTACAACAATGTAAGTAGGTACCTACCTACGTACCTTTGAAGTTGCAACAAGGCGAAGCCTTAAGGTTTTGGCCGAGACCTGCCCTTAGTGTTGACGAACATACCTAAAGGTGACCTTGTTAATGTTTTTCATATGGAGTACTGAACATTTTACTTATCCTGGTGGCATGACTGATCATTTACTTACCCAGCTAAGACATGTTAGCCGGGTTTCATTTATCAACTATTACAATTGTTATTGTTGTGTTAATCAATCTTTATTAATTGATGTCATCTACCAAGGAATGCTGCCAGAGCTCATAATATTCACACATGATGATACAGAATGATAGTAGCCCACAAAATCGGTGCAAAGGCTTATAAAATAACTTTCCTTCCTAGTAGTGCAGTCCACAGGAACTCGTTAACCGCCGAGTTAGTTAGAATACAAAATTAGACTGTGTGTTACTTGTCAATCTAGAATATGAATATAGTGACCTGCATCATGTTTTGAAAAACTGAATACTTAGTTATCCGCCAGTGTCACAGCCTTCATCTAATCTTTTCCAGTAGCTGATGAGGCTGAGATATTTAGTAAAATTATCTTCCCTTCAAGCACCACTCCTCGTTCCAAGGACTAGATGCCGCGCCAGGTGTTGCAGGCCGTGTCGTCGTACAGGGCTGACTGAGCAGGTCCTCGAGGCTCCAGGGTCGGCTGCTGCATTTCTGAGGTCAGTCCAGAATTACATACCCTAGTCAGCATGTGCTGACCTGAGCCCCAGCGGCCTGGATCGATATTCTACATTTTACAGCTTTTAAATATTGTTGCAAAGTATTTCACTGGTTCCATCCATTCGGCTAGTGTATGTTAAAAATATTGCCTTGACAATAACAAGATTTTGATCAATAATTACTTATAAGTATTGCTTTCGAAGAGGCACTGTGTGTATCCATATGTATAAATACCTACCTATATGTATAGGTACATACCTTCCATAACTTTCTGACAAGTCAGGAATAATAAGGAAGTACTTAAGTCTTATGTATACTTATACCTTTCTTTTTAGTATATCTATTACCTAGAAATCTATGCATTATAAATTTATAGATTCAAATATTTATCTACTGATATATTCATCAGTAGCTTATGGGTCACAGTTGGGTTTCTCTCCACCATGCGATAATAAACACATCTCACAATGTTTAACTAGGTTTCAGATAGGCTCAGACTACATAATAGACGCATTTTTCCTGAAATAAAAATGACATATTATGTATCTAGCCTATCTGAAACCTAGTCATTTCTGCATGGTGATATTACAACTGAGGCGCGCGGGCGGCTCACTCTATTTATATAGGCACCCGCACCTTGCAAATTAAAGGTGGAGAGAAAAATGGACTTTATTTAACTGTCACTGTGACCCTTATGATGCCGAACACGGAGAAAGTCGAAACGCCATATCTCACAATGTTTAACTAGGTTTCAGATAGGCTAGATACATAATATGTCATTTTTATTTCAGGAAAAATGCGTCTATTTCATTTATGTATGTATTAAAATTAACTCGGATAGGAGTAGTCGAAAAAGAAATGTTGCAATATTAATATAAATAAGTATAACTATGCATTTATTAATTGCAACTTGAATTGGGATTAAGTATGTATCACATGAAAAATATTAATTTATTGAATTTAATTCTACATAGACTGGACTTATGGTTTATAAATATTTTTTTCAAGTTTCTAATAAATATCAAATTGTCTTATGCCCAATAAAGATTTGTGATCATAAATTTACTTGTTTTATTAAAAACCTAACCCTACCTAGACGTAATCCCTGTATTTTTAGGTAGGTACTTACTGAGATACCAGGCAGCGTGGACTATCTTTATTGAATGCCCCCTCGCTGTTCGCAGCGGGCGCTCACTGGCCATATTATTTACAAATACTTCAGCGCCGAAACTGATTTCAGCTGCTATGGATCATTTTCAAGACATTTTTTTGAGGTGAGTGAAATGAAACGAAAAGAATCCTTATAATTATCGCTGTGGCCTTTATTAACCACATAGTAGAAGATAAGATGGGTAATGGTAAGGTGTGTTTTTACAGTACAGTGGTATGATTTTGCAACAAAAAATATGAAATCTTGCTACGTTAAATACTCTTTGACAAAAATTATACTTATATACGCACAACGGTTTACCAAGCCTTACTTACTCGAGAAGCTCAACTTACCACTCTACCACGGTTCTCAGCAAGCATGCAGACAGATAGTAACCTATAGGTACCTCTAAACTTGAGTCTGATAACTGGCAAGCTGTGTATAAAGTCGGGAGGGGTCAGGTATCTGCGCGGTAGACTATACCAGTTTACTTACCAGTTTAGTTTACTAGGATATATAAGTAACTATGTAATGTAAGTCCATATAAGAACCTATATCTACCAGGAGAGCAGAATAGAAGAGGAGTTAGAATACGCAATGTGAGGATCCGGCCGGATATTAAACATCGTGCGCCGGACCCGGATGAAAATAGTTGAAACTGGATCCCGACGTAAGAATAAATACAGGGTGGAATTTTGTAAGTTAACTTCCCGATTCGTAGTCAATATACTGAGTTACTAGATAATATACTGAGCAGCTTTTATCTGAAATCGCGAAAGTAAAATAGCTGACCATACGGTTTGGTTAAATACGTTTTCACGACATCACAATCAGTTTTGGGGTACAATGACAATTGCGATCGGGATGTCCACTTAAATTTCACTCTGTAGATTAATATGCTAAGGTAAGATTCACACATTCTGTTAGCTTGTCCATCTACTACAGAAACAAGATTAACTATTCTTGGACCAACAGAGCGCCTATCTCAGCTATTGGAACACCCAGGCTTGCTACTCCAGTTTACTCGGGAGCTAGGCTTGCTGTGCTGAAATCAAGGGGATATGTACAAAGGTTCCACTCGAGAGAGCCACGTACAGGAACTTCACCCCCTACCAGAATAGAATAGAATAGAATAGAAGGTAGTGATTACAAGATTATGAGTAGGTGTATTTTGAATATATCGATACCGACTAGGTATGTGCCTACTGTCTTACTTGTACCCTATACCGACAATGAAGCTGAACTGATAATCTTTGCTTAATTAAAAAAAATATACAAGCAGAGCGTTTTTATAAAATGATAGATATGATAGTTTATACCTACGTAGAATTTCGATGATTTTAGAAGATTGGTCCGCCGCCGCCGCCGCCGCCGCAGTGTTGTCATTGTGCCGTCGGGTAACGGTATCTGACGCAACATATTTTCTTATAAATATAAATTCTATTCTTTCTGTTTTTATTATTTTCATATCTTTATATACCTAGGTATATAGCTAGGTAGTTTCAGCAAGTCCTACAGGTATTATCATAATAATGGTGTTCTGGAAATCACTGTTCAAATTGTAATGAAACATTACTTACAAAATAGGCGTTCCAAAAGTACCAACCAATTTTAATAAGTATAAGTACATAAATCAGAAAATCGTTTAAACATGCTGTGTTTAATTAAATAATTTTCGAAACAGTAACAAAAAAAATATTTTGCTCTTACCTCAGCTACATGACACAATAAAAGGTTCTATCAATTCGCAGTTTCATACACACTTAATACAACTTTAATTGGCATAATTGCATTCTTAGCCGTGGCCATTAATCGGTGATCTTTTGATTACACGGCCGATAGTGTAATGAGGAGTGAGGTGCAATCATCTCATCATTAGTGTTCACTGAAGATGGCCGTGTCATCAACTGCGGGTAACGTGTCTGTGATGATGATCTAGGGAGGCTAAGTCATGCGATTATGCTTCTGTTTTTATTTTGAGTTCTTCGTTTGTTGTTGGGTAGATCTGTGTTATTATCATTGTGTTGTGTACTGCAGCGTATACCTACTGGTAGGTACTAACTTTTCCTATCTTTTGATAGAGTATGCAGGTACTGAGTTACTGAAGCCTGTCCTGATTACTTTAGTAGGTATTATAGGTGACACATAATATTCTAGACAATCTCATTTAAGTATAAAATATTCTTATGAAAATATTTATAAACCATCAGATACTTACCCAATCATAGGCATTTCATACGAAAGTAAGTCCCAGATAAGCGTCATACATACAGAATTAGCTTCTTTTATTTTCCTCCAGGTCCCAGGGCTATCCTGCTAGCTACATCCCTATATTCCTACGTGTTCCTACTTATAGTGACGTAACGGTCCCTCTTCAACGGCCGTCGTGATTGAAGACGGAAGTGACAAATAACTTAATAAAATAAGATAGAATTATGCAACTTTCCAAATAAGGAAACGAGACAGTTGCGCGCTGTCACCGTCATCTTCGAATGCAACCGCTACGGCGTACTGAAGTGAGAAAAGGTTTCGGTCGTCATTTATTTATTTATTACAAATAAAATTTTGTTTGCTTCTTGTCTGTAGGTAATCTTAAATTCGATTTACAGTAAAAAGCTTTTAAGCTTTCTGAAATAAGTAATTATTTTGTTTCTTGAATATCCGATACTTTTTTTAAAGACACCGACAGATATCTACTACTAAGTAATAAAAGGAAAGGGGCTTAAAATTATAACAATTATTGATTTGGAAGTGTTGATCATTTATCTATCTATGAGTCTCATTTACCTAGTTATTTGTCTGTTAAAAATACGCAGACGCACAGAAGAACATTGAAAGCAATTAAAAGCTAAATAGGTCGGTACCGTAAATCTATCAATTCAATCATAGATCATAGACTTATGTGACTATATTTAGGTAAGTACTTAAAGATCTAGAACCTCCAAATAACTAAGTAAAATTCAATCACAAAAGGTACCAACCGTAGTGAACCATTTTGGAATTTTGGTCACCATAAAAAAGTGGGTTCAGAAACCTGTTTGGAGCCGTGTACAATATAACAAATGAGTTGGGCTGCGTCCGAGTCGGCGGCGATGGGAGTGGTTGGCGGGGGGCGGGGCGAGGGGGGGAAACGCCCAAAACAAAATGGCGGAAAGATTCGCGCCAATTTTTGAATTTCGAATGATTTCGAGAGAAGACTGACTGGCTGATATTGAAAATTGGTGGTTCCTGTCACTGATTAAATAGATATCGAATTAAAAACAAAAAAATAAGAACGTTATTTAAAAAAAATAAGACGTTTAAAATACACCTCGTATTAAGTGTCTGATATAAATTTTATACCAAGTACTAATAAATGGGTAAATTGGCCGGAACTTAATTAATTAAAACGTGTACATTATAATGAAAAAAATGTTAGGTAGGTACTTATTATATTAATCGATACAAGACATATCGGTCGATTAAATTCAGTCGCAAAACTATTACTTATCTAAGATTTATGCTAAGTCGCCTACAGACAAGCGGCTAAAACATGGCATAAGATGAAGACATAAATTAAGTCATCGCCTTCAAAGGTCCACTCGCCGGCGTCGCTATACAAACCACCATAAACAAATCGTTATTGCAATTTAAGGGCCTATTTAAAACCTATAAAATTATTTTACCGAACATAAACCAGCCTTATAAACTAACACATAAGAGTCATAACCCCTCGCCACGAAACGAGACAGTAAACTATTTTCAGACACATTGAAATGAAGAATGTCTCCATCCCCGTCTATCCCACCGCAAATTGAATAAGTGCAAATGAAAGAGAGAATATTTACGAGGTGTTTATATCGATACAACGGCGTTGATTTAACCATTGCTTTGGTTTATAGCAGTCGATAAAATTGAACGCTTTATGAGCAAAGTCGCGCGCGAGAGTTTGTATACACATTTGATTTATGTCTTAATTTTAATAACAGGGGATGTCTTATATTTTTATTTTAAGGAGTTTGTGAGAGTTAAAAAAAATGTTAACGGTCCCCTTTTCAAATAAGTTGTTTTGGTAACCAACCAGTTTTGTAGTTATACTTAAAACAGTTTTTCAAAATATGCTACAACTTGAATAGTACCTAGGTACATTAATTAAGTACCTACGTAGCTATAATTTTCTTTCGTCATAAAATGAACAAAATACTTATTTTTTGGGTGACAATATAAAAAAATTTATTAAACCAACAAGTTCTCTACAATGTAATACAGACAGAAAGAGAGATATTTATAATTCTCTTTTGCCGATTGAATAACTGACGTATTGATACTGAAATATTGACTTATTGATGACTGCATTTTTGCAAACATGGAATAGTAAGTAAGGTAGTTAAATAGAGGCCTACATCAATATTTTTGGAAAGAATTTTCAAAAACTCTTGAATGGCTTTAGATCGAACTTTACATTATTTTTTCAGGTAAAAACTTTACTTCGCTGGAAAAAATAGCTATATAATAAACGAATAGATAACATACATAACACAACACAACTACAGTGACCATGAACTCAATTTTGCTATCAAGTGCAATACAGCAACCAATCTTCTTCATAAATACCACTTAATCATTTATAGGTCGAGTCCAACCGCCGCCAACCGACAACGACCCCTGGACATGCAGTAATTCCCTACAAGGTAGCCTAGAGAGAAGGGTGACGAAGGAGCAATGTATAATGGTCCTTCAAGTGCAACAGTGAAACAAGGAATTGAGAGAAATCTCTGAGTCAAATGTTTGACTCCCGAGTATGTTATGTTTTTCTTTTGTTTTTCGTTATGGTAACTGAAATAAACAGTTAACTGAATACCTTAATGAATATTATTACCTTCACTGCAAACCTACTTTTGGATTTATTATGCGAAGAAAGTAGACCATTATATTTAGACTCTTTCGGATTTTGGGCCATTCTTGCTATTAATAATTAAAGGGCTTGACCCGAAAAAAATATAAAAAATGCTAAAACATCCTGCCGGAAAACCAATTACAACACGAAATGACCATAGCACAACCCATCACAGACCAGATTAATATCATGCCATTTAAAACACTGCGAAACCATAATTACTTCAATTCCGAACTTGTCAAAATCTCATTAGCTCTCCGTCTTCAGGATTTCATTGGCCGGCCATTATTAAAAATGCATTAGCCAAGACCACACCTAGCCACATAAATAACATATTCGTGTTGAAACAGAAAAAAGTAATTTTGAGATTTCTGCCTTTAGGGTGGCCGGTGGGTGGGAAGCGACCGGCGTCGGTTTACCCCTGAAAATGGAGGCTTAGCCTTTGTTGCCTGGTGATACAGTTGTTTTTTCTGATTACGCGGTGTACAGTAATGTCGGCGGAAGGTTGAAGTGAGCCAATCAGCCGTGGCTGACACGGAAGGAACGGGCCATATCACGCGAATCATTATTTTGTCGTTAGGGGCACGTATTATAATACGGCGTATCTTGGCCCACAATCTCCTTGTACAATGCCTGTATATTTTCGAAGTAAATATACTTTTGAGGACTGATATTAAAGTGTAGTTAGAGATTATGTTCTACTTGTTCGTATTTAAAACTACCAGAGTGCCTACCTAAATGTTTCGTTGATTTATATTTTATAATAATTTAAGCCGTATTACAATACACAAATAGGACATCATTAGAAGGTATCTGTAAAATTTACAATGAAAATCTGAAATACAATCATTATGCTTTATTAATTTCATGTATTTATATATTTATGACAATATCGTCTCACCTAACCTTATTAAGTTACTATTTAAAGTTATATTTCATAAATTTTGAATCGATAGAACATAAATAGAGTTAATGAAATCATTTAAGGTTTTCCCACCGATTTACTTACGAGTCTAATTTTGACCGAATTTAAGGACAGTTTCTGTTAAGACCTAACAATCAAAACTTAAACGTATTTTGTCATAAACCTAATAAGTAGGTAATTTTACTATTTTTTAATTTTATTCGAACAACTTTAATCTGGCAAGGGATTGTTTTATTTAGAATTTGTTTTCGATAAGATTGCACTTGATACCGCTCTAGAATAACTTCACTGGTAAGTAAACATTATCAACCGGGACCTTACACTTGAGTCAGTAAGTTTAAGTTAACAGATTTTCTCTCGCTCTTAATGAAAATAAAAATAAATATGACTCAAATGCAAAGTCGTATGTAGGTTTGGTTCATTTATCATATAGGTAGGTACACTTTGTAACCGCCAGATACAATACAAATCTTAGGTCTAAAATAATGTTACAAGTATAAAACATAAGATTCTTGAGCAAAATAAACTAATATGAGAACAGCATGAAATGCATCCCAGCCAGATTTCCACTTAATAAATTAAAAGAACTAATACCTTTTACTACTGAAGATTCAACGGAAATGATCCTAATTAAGCAAATCAATAAATAAATATTGAATATATCGACAATATACAATTATTACAATTTACATTTACTTAACGAACACAGCACACAAAAGAAAAATTGTATAAATTGAACCTGCAACACAATTTTCTTTACACCACTTTCAACATCTTAGAGCAGCATGTCAAGTTCATTGAAAACTGTTGGTAATTTCAGTTCAAAATTATGTAAATAAGTTATAATATATTAAAAGGGGTTTTCAAAAACTTCACACACTGCTGTAAGTGCTATAGAACAATTGCTGTAAAAACACACCGATTCAGAAAAATCTGCCGAGAATTCTGCACATTTTTGTAGAATTTGTAACTACTAATTTAACAATAGGCATATCTGATAATTAGATACATTTATTACGTATATCGTTTCAGTAGGCGATGTTTTTACAAAAATACATTAATATTTGCTGGTTGTTGTGGTTGTATCAGTTCAGAAAAAGTTAAATTTTATCAGAAGAAAATATTTAACAACGCCATCTATGGTTCTTGTTGTAGACTAAAATACACAGATACAAAAGACAAATCTATAAATTTAATGAGTATGTAGAAAGTGTTTTAAGTAAATAAATGGTTCTGTAGTAACATTTTACATAATGTAATTATGGATAAAATAAGTTAGTTGATTATAGTAATTATGAATACTCATAGCAACAACCAGCCAGATATTTTCTACCTTTGGTATACAGTGTTTAATGTAGCTTTACACTTTATTGTACAATATTCTAGTAGGTATAGTAATGTCAGTGAAAGACAGTGATGTAAAGTCCAATTACGATTTCTCAACCCCTACATCATTGAAGGTAACTTTGAATACATAAATTATAATCATAAAAGCTATTTATTTATAGCGTGTTTTCTTTTCATTGTTATGATAGACATTTGCACCAACACGGTACTAAACCATACCTTTCTCCAAGTTCAAACAGATACAAGTTTGTCAAAGAATATCGAAATCTTCGTAAATGTTTCAGCTAAATTCGTTATAACTTTTTTTATTTTTACAGTAGGTTTAAGTTTCCTATGACGTTTATTTTTAAGTATTAATTACGTATATCTGTTCAAAATCGTATACATTGCACTTTGTAACTGGCCTTCCCAATCGTCTACTCTAAATAAGGTATGTGTTCATTTATATAAATTACATACGACAGGAAAATACGGAAAAGTTTGTATGAACTGAAACTAATCTAGCCGTAAAATACCAAAAAAACGTCGTTGTTCTGGAAAGAATAATCTCATCAAATTACTCACACTTAAACAATTGTACAATATATAAATTCTTAAAATTATCAAATATGTACAGAATAGCATTTCGATACCTTAATTAGAAATAAAACGTCAAATATATTAAATAATAATAATAACAACATCGTCACTAATTGCCTTCTTATCAATGGTTAATTAAAAGAGGTCCTTGTGGTTTTGTGATTTAAAATAAAATATTTAATTTGAAATTTTGAGACTTTACAAAGAGCTTGGTGATCCAGAAAAATATTATAAGCATTATTGTTTCTATTTATCAACAAAGCCACCGTCAAGTAGCGAATGTCAAATTCTAATATTACTCGATTTAAAGTAAATGTAGCTCCTCTATTTTAAGGAAGTTTTAATAGAGAATTTAATGATTATTTTGTATTCCATTAAAAACTAAATACAAATAATGAAAGCAGTGCACTTTTGAGAGTGTTGTGAGGGACTCCTCGTTAGTGACGTCACTAAGAGGAGGCAGCAGGGAACACCAAGCGCTTTGCAAAATTACGAAAACAAGCCAATATACAAATCAGTAATTACCAATGCTTTCGAAACGATAATTATTATCCAACTATATAATCACATAAATGTTGTTGCAGTCCACTAACAATATACACTGCGTTTTTGGTAATTATTGGTATTAAGATTGTCTATAAATTAATTTATACTTAACAACTGTAAAAATCTCTTCATCACACTATCATTACGCATAATCACTAAGTTACGTATTAGTTTATAATATAATATTATCATGAGAAGTCCAACATACAATTTATACAAATTAAACTGTTCTAGTAACTCTGATCGAAACTGTTTCACGTTTACCACCTTCATATGAAAATACAGCCCAGAAAAAAATCAATGGTATTACGGGTAAACCTGAAACAATGTTTAAATCGACCTTATTTTGTCCTAAGCTAGAGTTATTGTGGCGAGGTGGGCGGACTCATGTTGTCCGGCTCGTCTCCGGATCCTGGTTCGCCTTTGGTCTTGTTCTCCTTCTTCCACTTCATGCGCCGGTTCTGGAACCAGATCTTGATCTGCCGCTCGGTGAGGCAGAGCGCGTGCGCGATCTCGATGCGTCTCCTCCGCGTCAGGTACCGGTTGAAGTGGAACTCCTTCTCCAGCTCGAGCGTCTGGTACCGCGTGTACGTCTGCCGACCTCGCTTTCGTTCTGGAAAGAGATGACAAAAGCACATTAGTCATTGCTATAAGCAGCGGGCTTAGCGAGTCCGCCCCTGGACAGAGAGCGTCGTGTAAAACTGCATAGGCATTCCTGATAAATGGTGGTTATTTGTAAACGGCGAACGCTCCGGAGAGTTAATTGAAAATTGTTTTGAGCTTATCAATTTGTTAATTGTTTTTGCTTGTTGGGTATTACTCTTGGCTGTCAGGGCGGACAAGTTTTTGTGAAAAGCGCTTAATAGAAACAAGGCTTAAGGCTAAATCATATTTTGCTAATTTTGATATATGCCAATGTAAAGGGGGATAAAGAGTTTAAGACTTTATTGCCAACAATCCATTAATGTTTATGGAAATATTTCAATGCCAGTAAGAATCTCGGGCAAGTAGTTTCTCCTGAGTGTGTCCAGTTACGCTGACATCGTGCTCTGACATGATGAGGTATTGGTAGCTACTAGCAATACCTTTATAGTAGTATTTAATTCTGATGTATTGCTGTGTGCATGTGTGTGTGTATATTATGAGCTTTAAAAATGAGATTCAGTATGTGTTCGAGAAGGTGCAGGTCCAAAAGCTACCGAAGCCAATTAAAATAATTTAAAAGCCCGCGGGCCTCTTTTATTTTGGACCATTATTCATCAAGAGAGCTGCGCCTATTATGAACAGTTTAGATCTTTAGATGATGCAGTATGAGTAATTTGTTTGAATTACAAACAAAATGTAAGTACATGAAAAAAAATACAGATTAAGCTTGATGTAATAAAATGCGAAATACTCGTTCAAGAAATTGTAAAATTCTTAAGACTAGTAACAGAAACTTGAATCAATAACTACGATGCCAAAATACAAAACTATAAAGAGAACTGAAGTGAAGTTGTGCCAAGCCAAAATATTTGTTTATTTGCGGCTCCAACACGCAAACCGACCCTTTACACGATACACACGCGAACTTCAAGGAAACGAACCGAGCCGAACCAACATGATTATGTTGTAAATGACACCACCCTACACCAGCTCTATACCCACTGTTTCCCGGAATGACTAAACTTGCACAAACGCTGCCAAAAACAACGCAAAATCAGACAACAATATTAATGCGCGTGATGACATTTAACATCTCTAGATTGCCATTTGTGTCGCACAAGATTAGCAAGGAGCATGTTGTGTTGTTGAGCCTCAAACGGATAGAATACAGCACATAAACAAGACAATACGTAAAATAATAGAAAGGATATAAGGAATCTGTAAATATAAATCAGTAGAGCGAAAAAAAAATTGTTCACACGATAAACAAAATTGTTAAGAGCCCCAAATGTGTTGAAGAGCATTACTCTTAAACAAAAACAGCTGGAAGTCAAGAGACTTTCCGTACGTGGTAAGCACCCGTTTCGGGTGCACCGGATTCAAAATTATTGGCCACTTGTTGCTCGGGAAATTGATAACAGCCTCATCGCTACCCGAGATTCGCTGTTTTGGGTGGCATTCAAGAATGCAACCTCCTTTATTGAAACGCCTTTGCAGAAACCGTTCCACTAGAGGTATATTATAGAATTGTTGGCAGAGGCTCCGTTCAAACACGTTCTTTCTGATTACGATGATAATCACGCCCTCGTAAACTTTTCGTCCTTCAAGTCACACACAAAACAGGACGTGTCGAAAATAATGTCCAAAATACATTTTTGGCGAGGGATAGCTCATGAAAGCCCCAGCGGGCGTAGTGACGCGGTCTCAGCGCTCTTAGATGCATAATACATGAACCTTTCCCGCCGTCAGATTTAAATCGTACGCAATAAGAGCATTATGGTAGACAGCTTCAGACGACGGCGGAGGCGCTCGGCGTGCCCTATTGAACGACACTCCTGATGTTTATCGCGTAATACGATTATGATTGGTAGGAGCGGCGTTTATCATTAGTGCGGCTATTTTTATCTCATCTTGTTCAATTACGAGAACCTTTGTAAGCGCATTTCTGGAGATATGTATTTTAAGTTAAGCTTTTAGTATAGTTACGTACATAGGACCTTTTTATTATTTGAATGGATCCCGAGTAAAGTTTCAGAGGTTCACATTGTCCAGAAAGTGCTGTGTGGAAAGGCAGGAGAAACAAGAATAATGCAACACGCTTTTACGGTTAGCTTTAGTTACGAAATCCCTGAACACAAAATGTCTTTCTGAATAAAATATCGCGGCGAGCTCGCAAAAGTGACCGAGTCGTGTGGGAAATACATATTTTTTGTACTCGTTAATGTTTACTAACGAGGTTGTTATTAGCTTCAGAAAGGGATTGCACTACTTAAGACCTTGCAAGTTACGATTGCAATATCTCTATGCAAAAGTAATCTTCGGCAAACATTCGACCACGAGGTCAGTGCACATTTATCAGGATAAGACTCTTGTTAAAATATTGACCGCAGTCGGAGTCGCCTATCTCGCATCGCATTTGTACTGATTATCCGATCCTGCCCGAGCACTGCCATCACGCGAGGGAGCAAGAGGTCGCACGGCTTTTGACTATTATACTGCAACTTTCATGTTTCATTTCTACTTTAGGTATCGAAATTCTCATGCACCATGTGCTTTGCATACTGTAGTGCTATAATAGCTTGAAAAGTAATATTTCATAAACACCCTAATGTGTAGGTTTATAAAGGTTTCAGCACCTACACAGCTTATGTCTAAATGAGAATTGAAAACCCCAAATTTCATATCAAACAAATCAAGGGAGCTATCAGTCGGGTGAATCCGATATCTAAGATTGAAATCGGAAAATTACAGCTTGATTGACTTGACTAGGGGAATCACCCCTGAAATCAGTTGAATAAAAACGTGTAGCATTGTAATGTTAAAGAGACATCACAGTCGCGGACGAAAAAGCTGTGAAGTGACTTCGTACAGTTTTAAATATTCCGAGCGAAAAATTCAACAATGTTTTGTTAGGATATTTTATATGAAACCCAGCTCGCCATCCGGTACCAGCTCAAATACCAAATTCATCAAGGGATGACAAGTGAAAAGAGCTTTTAATTTAATTCGTTGCGGTGTCGTGCGAGCGCAACACGAAAAAATACACAGCAACAGCTTGGAGCGGTATCGACAATCCATAATTCATGTCCAACAATTTAATACGTTTCGACCCAATCGAATTGGCATAACCCTCCCAGACAGAACCCGGCAAAATTTGACCCAATCCTTTCGATATTTGAGTCTAATTTAGATTGTGGCATTATGGCAGATAGTGCGGAATGGTTGGATGCAGTCATTCAGTGTATTGCAACATCGGACATGATATCAAACGGGTATTCAGATTAATGCAATTTCTCTTAAACGCTTACACGTCGTAAATAAAATTGCTGGTTTCCGAAGACGAACTGAACAGAGGCCGATGGGTTAATAAGTTTAATTGTTATTGTAATTACGAAATAAGAAGAGAGTTCTGATTGCGTGCCTTTTTTAAGGAGCAAGCAATCTTCTTTGACATGTAAAGACATTACTTATATCGGTCATCATAAGCTCGCAAGGAAAACATCACCGTGGTAAGAATATACTTTCGGCCCCCACATACGCGATCACAATACCTTTTTGTAATCAATGTAATATATTTTTTGTTGTTATACTTATATCCTGGATACTTACATGAATTTTCATTAAATATTGAAAGCCTAGTAATCATACATTAGTTTCATAACACTGATAACAGCCATGGCCGAAACGCGATGAATGACCAAACACGCAATATATTAATTACTACCGCCTCATATATTACCGTCAGAAACACAGTTTAGTGGCAGTTAGGCCCTTTCCAGCTAGAGCTGCTACTTTTGTCACATGCGATCTTAACTTAAAAAATTAATAAGAAACCTCCTTACTTAATTTTTTGAAAAGAAGTACAGAACATATCAATGTTCAGTAAAAATAAGGGAAAGCAGTGAATGCGACCACGAAAAGAGAAAACAAAGCGAATAACATGGCGGCCTTTCAAGCCCTGATATTCATTAATCATGGCGGGTTGCGTTGGGCGTTACAAGATATAGCTGGTGGCTTGTACCTGCTTAATGACTTTTGATACTTCGTAACTATGTATGTACCAGTATTTAGAGTAGTAAAAAATATGTACGTAGAACTGGAGAGGATGAAAAACTGTTAGTTTTAGGGAAACCCAAAATATTTTCATTGCAGATTTTTCGGTGAAAAGTCTATAATTATAAAACGAGCCATTTACGGAACGTTAATTGAAAAATACGGATGTACAGATAACTAAGGTTACTGGCGTACTTCAGTTGGCTTGCTAGGTGTAAACAGACCTGGCATGGCATCAAAAGAATGTGCATCATTAAATCAGAGCTATCTTTCATTGTTGGCGCGACTCTCGCCTGTGTTTCCAACTTGTAAACATAAACAAATTTAATCAACCTACCTGTCTTTTTATGGAAATCTCCTTAATATAAATTCAAAATTATTTCAAATCTTTGCTGAAATTGCTTATATTTTTTCATGAATATGATTAATGTTAAACATTTTCTATTAAAAGTAAAAGCGTATCCCGCACATCATTACTCCAGCATTCAGGGCGGAATGTTATTCACAGATCCGACGTTGTGTACAGCAAAAATTACAATCCGCGCGCCGGGGATTGAACGCCGAAAATTCCACCAGCAAAAAAGGTGTCAAATGAAATATTCAAATATATTTTAATATAATTCATGCCGCGGGCGTTTCATTTCTCTCCCCCGTAATGGAATGCTAAATTTTTGGGTGAACAAAAAATATATATTAATGCGCGCACCTAATAGCTTATACAAACTCGTTTGTTGGGTATTGTTGTACACAATGGGTGCCATAACTCGGTGTCGTCGGCAGGTCCAGGGCTGACGTCTTTGTTACTGGCGCTTTGTGCGGCCCCGCCAGCCGCGCGGGCCCACGGTCTCCGCTACTGTACCTACTAGTCTGTGGTGGTGGTGCGACACATACCCTAACACTATGACTAACAACTACTACGTAAGAAATATAGGTAAGTACTGACCAAGAATGGTAAGATGTTTGCAGTAGCAATTTATTGTGCATTTATAAGGAAGTACCAGAATTCCATAACTGAAATTAGAGGCTCCATCAAATACTATCAAGATATAAGGGCAATAAACTCGCCGAAACATGAAAAGTCGCAGCGCTTTCAAAAATATTAACGCACGCCCTTCCACGTAGGCTGCTAATTACTAGATTTGTTGGGCCATTACTATAATTTTTAGCAGGAAAGCTGAAATGAATATTTGAAAAAGCGATGGAAGGTGAATAATTGCGGCGGATCACGAAGTGAAAAGTTATGAAAGGTGCCGGCGAGGGTGATTTCTCACCGCCCCGCGCCGCCGAAATCTTAATGAAAGAGGAAATATTCAATCGAGGAAGCCTCGCCTTTTCCTGTTTGGGACAGCCACATCGGGGGCTAACATTGATCTTGGAGTTCTGATAACATTATGGAAGCGGCTAAAACGGGTAGCACGCGGCGGCGAAAAATTCATCTCAACGTAATGCTGAGCTCGGAACGCATTAGGGTTCCAAGATGAGCTCGCCGCGGGACCCCGGCCCCCCGAGGCCCCGGGGGCAGCGGGGGCGCGCTCCAGAGGATATTTGACACGGGTCTGGCAGATAGACAGCCCGGTCATGTGTGATCTCTCGGGTACGCAGGAAATGTGGCCCTTTTTTCCGCTGCTATCGACGTGGCCAGTAGACGCTACGTGTACCTATACACTTACACTGTTATGATTTATGTGTGGGGGGGCACATGTGCACGCATCGTGTGATGCGCCTCTTTTTGTACGCGGCTAATGATAGGACGCGGCCTCGTATCAATGTGCTTTTATACGATGATAGAATTTAATTTCAGTAGCTATTAGTCTGGTAATTTGTTTCTTCATAGCGTTTAAAAAAGTTAATGACTGTTAATCGTGTTTAGCGATGCAAGGTATGATGGTAGTATTCGTTTCTAGTTTTCAATTGCGATGCAATTATGTTGTTTTCAATTTGTTGAACGTATGGCGTCCGAAAATGGAATTTTAATACCACATAATAAGTTCGGCTTCATCAGCTTAGCCACGCTCAATGTTTGATTGGCGGTGCTATCCCGACGTGTAATTAATGTGGGCCCCACTAAACTCAAGAACAAAAGAGATAGCGAGACTGTAAAGAAAAGAGAGAGAACGATTTAAAAAATGTTGCTAGAACATAAATTCAAAATTCCTGACAGAATAAACAAAATTTTAGGGTAACTCCTCTGTATTTATGTTTGAAATTAAAAATTAATAGATAAAATTAAGCATACCTACTGTATTTGAAAATTGACTCTGAAAAAGAATAACTTTGTCTGACTTTATGAAAAAAAATTACCCAATCTGGATATAAATTCTTTTTCACAATACCTCAGAAGTGGTTGAAATTGAGATAATTGTTAAAAAATCTGTCCTCATCCTATAAAGTGAATCGTCACCATCATAGATAAACGCGTTATATTCAGGAAATTTATTGATTTTCATAAATATCTATGTACTTGAAAGTATCTTTTTATTATATATAAAGATACCTACTTAAAAAATATATGGAAATTTTATCATTTAACTAGACCAAATATTAACAAAAAATAGTTTTAATAATATAGTTTTTTTACTAAGTATAATATTAATTTATTATCATTGGCCTTCTAAACATCATTTAAAAAAGCATATATTCATTTTCGTAAATATTTTAATGTGATTTTTTTTTCATTTTAACAGGAGAAAAACATAACAAGAAAAAAATTACTCGCAAAATCAAAAGATATCTCCCAAAATATCGGCAATTTTTAATAAACTAGCAACTCAAAATTTACGCACACACGCTAACATGAGTCGTCGAGTTTTCGACGGGATCCGTCAATGTGTGGGTGAACTCGTGACGTTAATAAATGGGCTGAGGGTATATGGAAGTGGATGTAGGTATGTAATTATGAGATGGTAATGGTTTTTTAATAAGCCACAACCTTTTTGCTTCTTGGAACTTTTTGGGAACCTATTTCGGGTCGGTGTGCCCCTAATCTTGATTTTTGTTACATATGTTTCTTTATATAGGGGCCGTGGGAATGAGGTAAAACTTATTTTGAAATTGCTGTTTTTTCTATTAAAACTAAACACAATAAATTATTGGAAAAATTGAGAAAATATATTACTGAACTACGAAATACCTTAACATTTGCGTAAGTTTAATCTTTTACTAGACAAAGCTTGCAGTATACGAGCTAACAAAACATCCACATACCTACCTAACTAAATACTTAGCTATGTACATATATCTATGTAATTCTCCAACAAAGACTTCAAAACAGCAATTCTTTTTTTCCATTTCCTCCTTCCTCTCTTCAAACGGATTCCGACCGATTTTGACGCGTACTCATGTTTTGAGTAAAATAAAAAGGGTAGCAATAAAACGAGTGACTGTAAATTACAGTTCTAAGTGTCAAAATTAATTAATTTGGGTTATAGAATTACTAAGTGAGCGACTGACTGCGAGTGACGAGAAATCAACAGGACAGCAACTTACAAACATTAATTTGAGTTACTTAAAATACAAAATGAGCAGCTTCATTATATTTGAGCGACCTAATATTTGTTTGAGTATCAACGTTACGTCCTGCATTTTTTTCAATATTTGGCAAATGTATTTTTTATACTGAGCGGCATTTTATCTTAAATGAAGTGTTTCGAATACAATAACCACTTTGAAAAATACACTAATGAGCAGAGTATAATGAGCTCACATTTTAAAAAATAAAAATTAAATGAAATAACTATTTGAAGAAAAAGAAAAAAAAGCGTATCAAAATAAAAAACATAAGCCCTCAAATAGAATATCAGTAACCAATAATCATTAATAAAGCAGCATACAAAACTTTGCTCAAAGTGAACTTTTTAGTAGTTCGCTAAGTATATAACCTCACTTAGAAAAATCGAATATATCTTAATATTGAAGTTGCCCTCTCTGTATTTCCAGTCGCTCACTTAGTAATTAAGTCGCTCGGATATTTTTTTTATATCTGAAATGGATTTGTCACAGTCCACTTTTTGTAAGCTCGTACTGGATTTTATTATAAAACAATATTCGTCGTCAGTTTAGTTAATTTTTCGCTTACTCAAATTCATACCGCTCAAGTTATTAAAACTGTATGTCATCATCAGTCGCAAAGTTTTTTTTTGTTCGCTCGTTTTATAATTCCCCAAATAAAAATAACATTCAGAAATTGAAGCAGAAACGCCATTCGTCAACGTCGCAGCGGTGCCCTGGCAAACCGGAAAGTTAGTCGGTCCTGCCACAATACTGGTGCATTCGACGCACTCAAACACAACCTCTATATCCTACACAATAAGGACTGAAAACTGAAGTAATTACTGAAAGAAAATCTTGTCCAGTCTATACGCACAGAATTAGAAAGTTATTTCTGTCCGTCACCGCAGCGCCCGCCACCCTCCGGAAAAAATATGCAAATAATAGCACGTGTACAGAGGGTAGGAAGTAGGAATCACTTCGGTGCTTTAAATAAATAAAAATATTCAACATATTTTTTTTGTGGCTTCTCGAACGAAGAACTTTATTAGATCGAGGGAGCGTTTGTGCCGAATTAATGCCAAATTGGAGCGAACAGCTATTTTTATTCGTTTTACCAAGTTTAGATACGTACATAGTACTCGCACTAGTAGGAAATCTGTTACTGTGTAATGGCATCTGATCAAAAACATTCCAGAATGCAGGAAGATTTTTAATGAAAGAGTTTCCTTTATCAGAAAGCAGTTTCTTCCAAAAAAACTAATCAAATTTTGAGTTCCTCGACGGGATATATACCTATATGTCATTATATATCACAATATCACACACAATCCTTCACCGGATCCAGAATGGGAAGATATCTCGTAAGTCGATAGGATCGCATGGCACTAGCAATCTGGTGGTGCATTTATTCTCATTGTGAGAAGTGGCGGCGACATCGATCAGCAGTCTGAACAAAGGTCCGGGATGGAGTGAGTCGGGGGTGCTATCGAGAGGTGCTGAATCGAACGGTCTCTGATTAATATTGAATAAGACCGGGATGCGTGTTGCAAGTACCTACAGGTGCAGGTTTGACACCCCTTCGGAAAATTAGGAAATGTAGGTGGGTATATGTACTTAAGTGAGGAACCATGTCTTCAGTCAGATATAAGATTTACCGCTATCGATATGGATTGATATATAGGTAGACTCAGGAGAATAATTATAAATTCACGATTTCCATTTAAACTATTTGTGAAAAACATAAACGACTGACAAAATCTCTCCAGTTTTTAGAAACCGGTTGAGAAGTAAAATGTATGTAGGTTGGTAGTAGGTGTCCCTAACATAACATTTGAAGAAGAATTCTTCAAAATACCACTGAAAACCGAAAAAGTCTTGAAAAACTAATCTAATCTCTACGATTCGTGAAACTAATAAGTCTCACGTCATTTACAGTTTCATTCTGTAATTCTGAGCTCGAGAATTCAGACGCAAGCCCCAAACAAATTCACGTATTCAATCATCAGGCTTCTACAATAGCGTTAAGGGCTGATAACTGAACAATGAAATGTAACAAGTCATCCATTCGGCATTGTGTGGCCAAAAGCGGGGGGTAAGAGGGGGGATTTCCATTATATTTCCATTTCCACCTCAATTCCTTGCGACTTATCGCGGCCTACCTTTCGGCGAGACGAGGTAAGTCTATCTTTCTGTTCGGTTAGTCAGCCGGGCGATACGTCACTCGGGTTGAAACACTCCCGGCTAACCTTTCCAGATATCCAATTGAATTTCTCTCAGACGTAACCTCGTGGAAAACTGTGTTAACCTTTAATTTCACTTGAAAATATCTATTTAAATACTAAGCTTTTAAAGCATAGTAACAAATAGGTTCCTACGTAATGTTTAACGCAATTAACTATATAATACTAAAGCTAAAGACAACGCACGTTGTCAAAACATGCGTCTGTTGATACAGCAGCAGCAGCACATATCCCTGCACTGGAATAGCAAACGTGAGTAATAGCTATCCTCATCAGACCATTTCGCTCAGAAAAGTCGGCTGTATACACAGACTCTACCTCTAAATAACAAACTATGTATCAAAGATAAACAGAACACGTTGGATGATTAATGAATCCCAACTTTCGAACTGCATGCTCAGTTTTTTATTGAACAAAACACGATCACTTCTGCCATTGGCTAGAGTTTTTGTCGTACAAAATGGCAGCTGATTTCTGAACGTTATTAATGAACAAACGGTGTAGTGGGTGCGTTTCGGCTTAAGTAAGTGGATTTGCTACCGTATTCTCAAGTGCAGCATATGTTAACAGAGAGAAAGATGTATCTAAAAAGTACTCTAAGATCTAACTGTTATCTTAACAAGGCTGACATTAGCGTTTGGAGATTTAACAGAGCATTCCTACACATATAGGTACCTATGTAGGTACTTGCATAAGCGGCTGTGAACCGAATAGATAAGGATCAGATTGTAGAGCGAACAAGTTTCTCCTACTTCCCTGAATCATAATTATGGGTATCTGTGTTTTACCAAGAACCCGACCTCGAGCTAATCATAAAACTATATCCATCTCATCAAAACCCAATCTGAACCGAAACTTGAGAATTAATTAACTACGACGAACGCCTGAACCTCGCCTACGGCTATGTTGGCTAACTCTAGCTAACACGAGGAGATTGCAAACTTACTCATGCCGTAATTTAACTCTTAACAGACAGTAATAAGGGTGATAATGTAAGAGCGAATTTGGTAATTCCTTAAAACTCAAAATTGGCATGTCTTATCGCTGGCATCGAGAGAGTTTTGGCCTCGCTCGGAGATAGGTTATGACATGGGTTCACTGAGCGCCAGAAAATTGGACCTAGATCATATATCTTGGCCGTCCTCCGCAGTATTGGTAGCATAGAACTTGTAAAAAATACTAAAACTATTGAAATAAATAAAACAACCTACCAAAAAATACAAGGCACTTTAGATCAAAATAAAAGACCGGTATATAAAAAATGTCGAGCTTGAAGACTCATATTAGACATCAAAATATTCTTGATGTATCTAAGATTGCTACGTATATTTTTCAGAAACTGAAAATCTTAAATAAATAAAAGGCACTGACTGAATTATTATTATTTTGAACCAGTTCATCTATTTTTCTAACGGTACCACACCAACCCACATGTCAATAGAGTTTCCTTTCAGATCTGTGACAGCTCGGTTAATGAATAAAAGACCTCGTCCCGAACTCACTCGGGACTCGACTATTCAATTTTCCTTAATTGAGCTCAAGCTTTGATCTCGAGAGTAGAGATATGGCAATTGAAAGACGAGCAGATGTAGATAAATATTTAGCAAATGGAACGAAGAAATTGTTACCTTGAAACTAATTTGGATGAAGTCATTGTGATTCGCAACAGACAAACTTTATAGAAATAGATTCAACACTTGACACAAGTAAACTTTGCACTACACAGCACTACGGAAGAACGCAAACTAAAGATGAAACTTCAAGAAACTTGCGAAGCGCAGTTTGAGTGACCTCAAAATTACAAAGGAATCCCTAAATTATAGAACAAGGTCGTAAATTAAATCGTAGACAAATTCAAAAACAGTAGGAGACGGTAGCGCAACTTCCCGGGCGCTTTGTCCCGGATCGGCGTCAAGCTAAACAGAAGGTGAGTACCTATTGTGTAGAGAGTTGTAAATTTTATGAAAAGTGAAATTCCTTTTGAATGCCTGCTCGCCCCATAAATAATCCGGGAACAGAAGGAAGGCTATTGTTTCTGGCACTTATTGTTTCTTATCAATGCACGCAAAAGCAAAAGTATTTTTGCAAATTGCGAAATATCAATGCTGTATCTATCTACAGACCATTGTCGATGTTGACTAAGAATGACTGGTGGTTACTGACCAACGTTACGAGGTGTAATGTAGCATGCTAAACAGCGAGCATTCGTGCAGTCAGTACGTAATGTTACGGGAAAACCAGCGAGCAACGGGCTGATTTTAGAACCCATCGTTGCGTAACATGCTCGCTGGGAATGTTACATTACAGTCCGTAACGTTTCAGTACCAACCTTTAGAGTGGCTTTTGATTACGAAAAAATATAGTCAAAGAAATGCAACTAACCGAATTGACTCCTCATCCAGGGGTAGAGGGGGCTGGGCAGCGAGGCGTTGGTGTTGGGCGGCGGCTGCGGCGGCGGCTGCTGCGCGTGCATGGGCGCCTGGTGCATGGGCATCTGCGTCTGCTGCTGCATGTCGTCCACCGGGTACATGAGGTGCTGCTGGTGCACGCCGTGCCCCATGTGCTGCTGGTGCATGTGGTGCGGCATCTGCTGCGCCTGCTCCAGCGGGGGCGAGCCCGGCACGCCGCCCGCCGCCGCCTGCAGCTTGCACGACGGGTACACCGTCGGCGCCGGCGCCTGGTGCCCGTTCGGCCCGTACCCCTCCCCTCCCTTGCCCCCCATGTGCGCCAGCTGCGACGGACTCTCCGGCCGGTAGCCGTTCTGGTCCATCTGCTGGTAGTACGGCATGCGGTCGTAGGGCGGGAAGCGCGGGTAGGGCATGCCGGGCGCCGTCTGCGCCGGGTAGTGGTGCTGCGGCGCGCGCAGGCCCGGGTCGCAGTCCAGCTCGTGGCCCTGCTGCGGCACGGCGCCGTAGTGCGCGTGCGCCTGCGCCAGCTCGTGGCCGCCGCCGTTGCGCATGTCCGGCATGTTGTACGAGTTGGAGAAGTAGGTCATGCTGTCGCAGTTGTTGGCGCTCATGGCGGGCCCGCAGCCCGCGCGGCTCGCGTCCGTCCCGTCCGTGGCACGACCGGGCCTGGGGGCCACACTAACACCGTTCTATCACCACACAGACACTTCGGATTCCATTCACTACGCGGCAGCGGGCGGACTCACGAGCGGTTCACGCGGTCTGGACGGTCGGTGTCTCTGCATCGGATCCTCGACGAATCTGCAAAGGAGAGGTTATTGCACTTAGTCGACAGTCTATAATTAAATTATTTTTCGTATCGATAGGGATCGAGGATTGAAAAGCGTCTGTCAATGATTGTTTGTGTTGGCTCGCGCTGGGCGAGCAGCGCCAGAGTCAACAGCGGCAGCCGGCTGCGGCGACACAGACTGACAAATGTCCTCAGCAGGGACACACACGAAGATACAACTTTTCACGTGTTCCAAGTAAACCGCCTATTAGCGACAACCTGTCTGTGGCCCGAGCCCCCGTCCTCCGCAGATAGTTGAGAGATAGCGGCACATTCTTAGAACACGAGTAAAGCTCGAGTAGTCCGTCTTTGTCTGGCTGGAGGCTGGAGGTCCTCGTGACTGAGAGAGAACATGGCATAGTGTCACGTGTGAGGCGACATGTGCTGACCCGGCGTCATATCCTGACGTGCACAGTTGATGGAGCATGAGTGACAGGCGGCGGAGGCGCGCGGCGTGGCCTTTCCCCGACGTTAATTTGTGTGTCGACGCAAAGTGTCACCGAAACATCCACGCTATCGTGGGATCTTACTCGACCGCTACTAAAGTAGGAAATTTATTGCATACTTTCAACGTGAGGTACTAGGATTTACCCAGTAGCAAGTTGTTGACGTAAAATAAAGGTTTAGGCTTGAGAACGTGTTATCGGGGTTAGTCATCATGTAAAGTATACATTCGCATTTTGATAGCATCTTTGCGGTGAACACTGAAGTTGTGTACTTAGATACTTCATTATCCTTGACCTACGAATGTGGACGTGATTACAAAGCCACGTCGTGGAGGTTTCGCTATGCTTTGTTACACTTGTGTCAAAAGTAAAAAACGTGGACTACTTCAGTTGGTAGCAACACGCCTCTTAGGGGCGGCTCAACTTATTTAGAACCGAAAAGCTTACGCTTCATTAGCAACAGTTAATGATGGCGGCATTCTGCTTTCAGACATAACGTTGCTATGGCAACACGACGCTACGTTAAGCTTTTGCCCAAACTTTTGCTCGTTTATAAATATAATGAAAAGCTCTAGAAAGCAGCATCCATTATTGAAAGGCATTCCCTGAAAATTTGCATGTTGAGGGATGGACAATTTAAATTTACGAGGATCCTGCCCTCCCGGCCGCCCGCCGCTCTACCCTCGCATTTTTTTAATTTTCAATTTGCATTTGTATTCCATCATCTCGCTGTGACCAATCGTACTTAATCTATGTAGCTACGTAGCTGGTAAATGGATCGTGTTTGCTTAGAGATTTTAACACTGAATTGCATTTACACCACGATTGTTTCTATGGAAATGAGTTCGGATATGATTGTCATTGTCGTAATACATTTGTAGTTAATGTGCGATTACCGTCGGCGTCGATGAATAGTAGGAAACTTCCTAATATACCTATGTGCTATCATCTACTTAGTTCTTATATTTTAAACGAATAGTAGTAATGTACTGTTAGTAAATGAATAAATTTGTTAGTATTGAAATCATTTTTTAATTAGGATTTTATTAAAACAAAAAAAAATAATAATAAAAAAAAATAAAAAAAAAATGAATAAATGTCTACCTACTTTGCAAGCTATTTTAATACCCCCATACCTACAGGCCAACACGTAACGCGTTTATGTTCTAGGCGGCTATTACGAGATTGAGATAAATATCTCCCGGACCTGTGCTTCGAGGAACATGTCTTTAGCTCGACCGACAACAAAATTAACAGGCACACGTGCTTTTGATAATTTGATAACAGCCTGCCCTGTGCCATGATTTATTTCAGAAGAACAGGTTTTTCCGAGAGCCCATGAGTCAGCGGCCAGCGCCGCGCGTTCCCATGCCCTTTGGTAACCCAAACCACAGTTAGGGGCCGTCCATTAATCACGTGAGGTCTTTTTTCTCATTTTTTGACCCCCCCCTCCCCCCTGGTGATATTTGGTGAGGTTTGACTCCGACCCCCCCTCCCCCCCTGGATCACGTGTATTTTTTTGGAAGTCTATGTAAACGCTATTTTTGGGTAGAAAAAATATAACGAAAATTAAATTTAGCGCGGGGAGTCGTTGCGCGAGTCAATCAAGGTCTTACTTACAAATCGTTCAAATTTTTGCGCCGTTAAAAATTTCGGGTCAGAAATACCTAGCGCTTTTTGACAAAAAATTAATACACGTGATGTCTATCGAGACCCCCCCTCCCCCCTCGTGATGTTTCGTGAGGTTTTACGTACCCCCTCCCCCCCCCTTTGAGCCTCACGTGATTAATGGACGGCCCCTTACCTCTTCTACGAATATATTTCCTTGTCATAATTAAGCTGTTTTTATACTTTAAACTATGAGTAACACTAGCGTCAAAAGAAAAATCATGTGCTAATGTGACAAGGGATTAATGCCACTCATATAACATTTTGTTAACAAAAAATGCTAAATCACGTAAATAAAAAAATGTTATAGGCTGTTTCTATCATCTCAAAAGTGAGAACTATTTGGCGCGGAGATCGCGGAAAGTATAGAGTCAATGAGTTATGTTACATGTGTTATATTCGGTCATATAAATCATGTGAAAATACATTGTAATGTAGTCTAATAGACAAGAGACAGAATTAAAAAGGAAATTAATAACATTTCTGGTACGACGCTGGCTGGCAGTTAATCAGTGGACGATCAAAGAGGATATTTTAAGAGGATTCCCGCGACTGTATTTATCATTCCAACTATTTGTCAATTAGAGAGCTATTGTGGGAACTTAAAATGTTCTTGATTTATTCACAGAATATCGGTAGTTTCACAAAGTATGCTCTACTTAACTTTTATTGCAGCGACGATTTGTGAATCGGGAAAAATCGTAATAATTTATTATAGGATTAAAACTTGGCAATGGAGCAATTGCACGCAAGATTTCAATTACTACACGTACTTAATACTTGTGCAATATTTGTAGGCAACTGGGAATTGGCACAAAACTCAAGTCTGCCATGTAGGTACATAATAACATGTAAATATATATACGCACCCTGTGTGCAAATGCTATTACTCAATAATTCTAATAAGTAAAATGTGATGAAATCAAAGCTTCTCTAGCCACGAAAAGAAACTAAATTACCCAACAAAATAATATATAAAAACACAGGACAGGAGCCGAAATTTCCAAATGATTCTAAAAATAAAAACACAATAACACCGTGAAAACTAAAAGCATTTTCCCAATTTTTCCGCAACAGAAGGGGTCCCCCTAACGACCCCCCAGAGCTCTGGATTCATCCTCGGCAGCTAAGCGCTGAGTGAATAGCGATGTTTTAGCTAATTACTGCACGCAACTTTTAAATTTAATCAGACAACTTCCGTAATTTTCGCGGCTGGTTGAGTAAGTTTTCATACGCGTTAGCGCGGGTTTAATTTCATGTCCTCATGCGTTGCGCTTTTGGGCTTCATAAATAAATTGTCACTGAAATCTGTTTGTGCTGTACAGGTTTTTAATTTTCAACCACCACATTTATGTAGGTACAATTTAATGACACGGCCATACCTTTGTACGTTTATAATTATAAATTTAAACATCATTTCACTGTTATGAAAGTAACAAAAGATAAAGATATTTGAAATGTACGCATGTATTTTTTGTCGCCTGCATACAATATTTCAGCGCATTACATTCGTACACACTCGGCCCGTTGTTGTGACGTTTGCTTTATACGGATTGATGGGTGTACGGATCACGCAAATGTATGATTTACAACGGGGAGCATACTGAAAGTTCCGGGGATATTATGCTACCCTGGTAGGTAGGTACGTAGTTTAAGTTGAATGAAACTTCTTTTTTTTGACAATATTGTTCACGAACTTTGATCTAAGTACACAAAGACACAAAGATACAGGTAAAATAGCAAAATTTTTATCACTTTTTCTCTATCATGTGAATTAATTACTAGTGACAATACCTACGTCTCTTGGGTTTCGGGTCGGTACGAAATAACACCTTGACTGGAATTAATTATTCGAACACCCTGTATGTGGCGTTCGGTTGCAATCAAAATGTCTGGCATTCTCCGAAGCGAAGGGGTTGAGGGGTCAGCTTCAAAGGATAGCCTTCTGGTTTCTGCTGTCCTGGTTAATGTGAAAGTGCATTCTCTGATTGCTATTAAAAGGTTTGTTTGGTTTCATTTATTTTCATTATACACTGGTACTGGGTATACGCGGCGGGGTGAAATTTAATCAGTGAGCCAGCTGAACACAGGTTTTTGTAAGTACAAAATAGTCTTATAAATAAATATTTTTTCCTATAAAGGTTTTTTTTTTAATATGTGTTATATTTTCTTACACCTACTCCTGAAATAGACCAGTTTGAAGGTATTTTTTTCACGTCCATACATAACAACTACCTACTTCTTAGTACCTATACGATACTTATATTCATAGTACGGATAATCACAATCTTAGGTACACCTCATCCAACCCTGAATTTCCCGCAAATCCGTGTGCAATACATTTACTTAGTACCTAAACTGTCCGCGTGGCGCTGTCATCGCGGAATTATGGCCATTTAATTAACATTACTATCATACCAGCTAATTGTTATATCGCGCGGCTCTGATTTATTGCTTGATCTGAACGCCGACACCTTCGTAATTGCGTACGGCGAATGTACCTACATTGTACAATCTAACATTGCACGCATACAGCAGAATGTTAACAATTTACTAACTAATTGTTCAGCTGTAACATGCTAACATATACCCACTTATTAGGAACCTATACATAATTTTTATACCATTCTTCTAAAAAGTACATTTGTAGGTTCGTTATTTTTTAATGATGTATAAAAGCGGCTATAAAAATCTTGTCGTCTTTTATTTTTACAAAATCAAAATATGTTGCCAACGCCATCTGTTAGTCAAAGCCTGAACTTTGTTTACTAACTGCGCCATCTATGTTTATATCTAAGAACTTAAACATGCGCTATCATATCAAACTTACAAAGCAACTTTTTCATCAAAACTACACTTCCATTTCTAATTAGATGTAAAGGTACACATACACACACTACCGACTAGAACGGCTCCGTAAATTTGGTAAGCGTCACATACTTAGGTATTGATATTGTATCATTTCCTATATTATTATGTTGGTAGGTATATTTTATGTAATAGGTAGTACCTATAGGTACTGATCATATTAGGTGTAATTCCCTAATCATAGGATTAACCCTTATCACCTGCTATGGTAATTTAATAGCACGTGCCTGTATTTGTGTGCTATCGAAACTTTACCTAGGATTAAACATTTTGATTCATCGCTTATTATTATGAGTAGCTATAGCTATTAATGATGTCGGTAGGTATAAGTATAGCCATGTAAACGTACGTAGAGCTTAGTGTATATTCACCTTAGTTTACCGACATATTGATGTCTGTCAACATTCAACAGTTTTAAATCCTCATAATGGAGGGTACACCCGAGTCCGCGTGATAGATGCGAAATTATCTCTGTGACTCTCATCATAACGACGATAAGTACATTTTCACTACTTTATCATCAAATCTCATACTTAATAGACTCCCCTTCAGATTTGCATGCGGCGCAGTACCAGGGCAACATAGGCTGATAGAATCATAGTCAAGTCCAGCCAGTGACGTCACAATCGCTCGGCGCACAGGAATGTTTATTGGAAATGCCGTGTGTGAGCGGGCTGTGATGAATAGCTCTCATCGTATCGCTGACCCTTCCGCTTGGCGCCCGGAAGCGGTCTAGATATGGCACTGGTACAGCTTATCTGTTCACAAATGACTGAAATCGGTAGATAGGTAGGTATGTACGCTTTTGATTTGGATTATGATTCGTCTTGATAGTTTTTAAACATTAGATTAACCTTTTATTAGGAAAGTTTGGATATTTGTTGGTTGAAAACTTGTCCAGTAGGCTTCGAGGTGTAAGTAAATAAGTAAAGTGGTTGGGATTCGCCATGGATTCGACAGGATCTCAAGTGACGACTGTATACTACTTAGGTACCTAATTAAATAAACGTCTGGCACACCCTGTATTCGCAGTCAAGGACTAAAAACTAATCTGACTGGGTAATCCTTTCATCACGGTGACCAATGCTAGTCCAGCCCTACTTTTTGTTACCAACAAGATAAGAAGAAGAAGAATTCAGAAATATTATACTTAGCTCAAGCGTGATAAAAATTTCGTAGCTACTTGTGCTACGAATTCGTAGCCATCGCCCGTTGAACTCTTTTGTACGCCGCCGTCGTAGCAATACTATACTTATATTGACATAAAGTGTATACCGGATTTTTAGAACTAATAAAATTCACACAACCTGAAAATTATTTGAAAAATTTCTGTTTATATGCGCTGATTGTAGATTATATACAAAGAAAGCTTACTATTATCATACTAATATATTGAGTAAGTATCTGTGTAAAAAATATTAATCATAATATTTAGTTTAGCTAAGGAGGTACCTGGTAAAACATACACAATAAATAAGCTGCACTACTGATACGAAAGCTTTTTTTATCATAATAATATTTTATGTTTACCTACATAATAATAATTATTAAATTTTATCTGTTGAAAAAACGTAATAGTTACTTGTATTGTACTTTCTGGTATACTAACTAGTGCAACGTACAGCATACTTGCTATCATACCATTAATACCTAACATTAAAAGCTTAAGTCCTTGTTGCACGATGTCTGGTTAGTGGCTACCTGTGAGGTAAAATACATGCAGTCACTGTCAAAAAAATTATAACAGCATTGTATTTTATCTCACAAGTAGCAACTAACCAGACATTGTGAAACAGGGCCTGAACATTCTGAAGAGCGGCCATTTTTTAATCGAAACTACTCCCACCTGTTAGAAAACTTATGAACTAAATGAAAAGTTGAGGGATTAACAAAGTTTTAAACTTCACTAGTGACCTCTATTGACGAGTAGCAAAGTTTTAACTTTTAACTACTCAATGAAAGATGGCATTGGTAGTACACACCTACCTATTTATTTGTTTGAGTATTTTAAATATATTTTATTAAATAGATATATAATAAAATATTGGTTATATTAGGTATCATATCAGTTTATATGCCAAAAAAAAGAAATAAATTCTAATCTTATTTGATAAAATTATATTCACATTTAAATACTAATATCGTATTCCAACAAGAATGGTAATCCAATTAGTTTCTATGAAACAATAAGGTTTTATCCAATAAGTCTGTTGACAATGCTACAATTCGGGAGTCGGAACACCTGAGTCTACAATCGTGACCTTCCTTTATTGTTAATTTGTGTATTTGTAATTCGTTCTTCAATTTTGTGAACAAAACCCACAGTTGTAGAGCAAGGTTAGGCTTTTATGAAATTTAAAATTACTAATTTTGTATCACTTAGACTACTTAGAGGTTCACTAGTGGTCAAATATGTTTGTGTTAAGTTAACTACTTACATAAGTATATATTCCAATAATTCCATTATTACATGGGAAATATTAACTACTAATCTATATCTATGTATCCCTATATATCTAAGTGCAGGTGATAAAATAAATAGGAACGATTTTTACATCCAATCTAATCCAAAATTATTATTATCGATAGGATAAAAATACGCCTAGCTTGGTAAATTCGCGATTCTGTCTACATTTTACTCCGTTATCTCTCATCTAACGATCTTAATTTGAAAAGTAAAAACAAAAACATTCTACCTAAATCCCAAATCAAAATTGGAACGCTTTAAAAAAAGTACGTATCTACCCAACTAGGGCTGGGAGCGGACGCCGCTGTCGAGATTTTTTGTGCGATTTTTTTCAACGTTATTATTATGAGAAAAAATTCCGACTCAGTGGAACGGAACGCGGGGTGGGGAACTGACGAGGGTTCCCCGGTTTGATTGAAGCGGGAGGTGGGGCTTGTGACGTCATGCTCTCATAATAGCCAAACAGTGATGGCCGCCGTTTATCACAAGTCACGACTGTGTATGAACCGTTTGCCCCGCACTTGGACTACATTTGACGTTTCAGTTTAGATAAGTGTGACGATTGTATCTTATTTAGGCTACTGTTGTATGACTCATGGTTGTTGGTCAGTTTTATTTTTATTTTTATAGGTATAAAAAAGATAAGTGCTTAATAATACGAACGAATGTTAAAGTTAAATAAGTAAATTACTTTATTAAATAATTATCTGATGTAATACCTCAATATTATTTCAAAAGCTTACACACCTAACTGATAGTCTAAAAATAACCTTAATGGTTAGTTTCAAATGGAGGTTAATGACTAAATATGGTAAATATCCGCAAATGTCAATAACCTCAATTTAAAATAACCATTGAATAATAATGATAAGAGTAATAAAGTGACTCATTGATTGCTTTGAATTAAATAACAATAAAAATCCCTATCTTAACATAGTTTCGTTCCGTTTGATCCATTTATAGGTATTATCTTCAAGGTATACCTAGGTGTATGGACAACTTATAGCTAATGATGATAAGTATATATTACTGCGAACTGATTTGATGTAACAATAAAAGGAATGATCTGAAAAAAACTATGTCTATCGTCTACAGAAAAAAAATACAGAAAAGCAGTTACAGAACCGCCTAGAGCGTGCCAATGGGCGGAGCGAGTTCGCGTGACGACTCGCAGTTAGCAAGGGAACACCTTGCACAGCACATCACTAGCAACGCCTATTGCACCCTGCCGCTAAAACAATATCATAATTTAAATTCCATTTCGAGTTCGAATTTGGAACATGCCTCGCCACACAGAAACAAATCAACATCGTTTTCATAATATTCTAATTTTATTTCAAATCGAATGCCATTACCGGCCAGTGCTACTGGTATAAAATAAAATAATGTTTCAATCGCTTTGATAGATGATGGTGTGTCGTTTGTTCGAAAATTGAATTTGATTTGCCAAATAGAACTACAAAACAATCAATTTGATAACCAAAGTGCCATATTGCATGAAAGTTCAGGATGTAAAATGTTAAACAAAATAGTCGATTGTGGCGCTAGGCAAACAATAAATGAAATCCAAAATTGTTTTTCATGCTCATAGGAAACACCTGCATGACTTATTTGGAACAATTTAAAATTTAATATTCTTTACGAACTTCACACACACGTTTGTTAATATTTATAATGAAGATGCTTATTATACAAGGGGCTATAAATCATAAAAGGCAACGCTGAACAAAAATAAAGGAGTGTTTAGAACTAAGCTGATCCGAGCGGAGCCTCAATCCGAGATCGACTTGATAACATGAGAAAAAAAACTACACCATGTGAATTCTCCTTTGTAGGTTCCGTAAGTTTTTAGTATTACGAAGTATCTATGATGATATAATAGTTTAAATTATTTTTTATTCATATCTCATTTAATTATTTCTTATCATGAGTCGTTTTATAAACGTTAAATAATATCTACCTACCTATTTCGTACATGCTGCCGTAAGCAACCAAAATTTTGCTAAGCACTTAAATAATTATTCTTATCATTTCCGTATAAAGAGATGTAGATAAGAATTTTAAGTAAATAGACCAAATCTATACACAAAAACTAGAAATCAAACAATTATAATACACACAGGCATAAATAAAATCCGTTGAAATTTCTTATAGGTAGAATATGTAAAGCATTTGCCATGAATCAAAATAATTTTATTTGTATTAATTTCCTTAAGATTTGAATTTCAGGAATTCGTATCTTTAAAAAATTATAGCTTGTAGGTACAAAGAACCAAGATGATCGATATCAAAATTGGGCTGATATTGTGAAAAGCACGAATATATCGATATTTTTTTACATCGGTCAGAGTCTTAAGTGAGGTCCGACAAAGATTAATATAAGGTCTGATCTTCAAATCACCGATCGATAATTTTATAAATTTGCCGTACAAATGATCGGTTGCTGCCTTGTGTTAGAGCCCTATAATATTCATTAATTCTGCCGACTTCACATGACAAACAATTCGCAAACGATTATCTTTATTTAAGACTAATTTATCAACGCATCCTGCCCAACCATCCTGTACCTTTAACTATCTACAAAGTATTTTAAACCTTTTAGCAAAAAGAGACAGAGCTCATTTTGTTGCATCAACAGACTTGCAATTTGTTCAGTCCCCCATCTTATTATTCCAGTCACAGTAAGTACTAACATAATCATTGCCTTTTTAGCTAAAAGATAACAATCAGACTGTTGTTATGAAAACAAGAACATGCTTTTAAGCACATGTTAAAAGCCGAGCAAACATTTTTAAAATGTCATCACATAACTCATAGAACAAGTGAAATATATCAAATTTTGATATAAACATGGTTGTGGAAAGTTAATTAAAATATTTAATGAGATACCAGTTTGGGGCCTGGATGCCGGCGACAATAATAAATGGTATGAAATTAAGCTAAACTCCGCGGTGGGTGTGCGTTTTTTCCACATTCACTATTTGGACCAGCGAACAACATCTATCACATTAATCGACATTTTGAAAATAGCATTAATCAAATATGAATAGATATATCGGTTCGAAGCTCAAAGGAAACAGAGCATGTTCATTTGCATGTGTGGTGCAAATAGAATTTAACGTAACCGATCAATTAAAAACACTAAAACCAATCGTAACGACTTTCAGTAGTACCTGCAGGCAATTAAAGCAAGGCCCCTATTATTTCACCCACTTTCTACCAAACATTTATCATTTCGACATGCGACGTGAGCGGAGCATTCCGAATTCGAATTTAGAAGAATAAAAAAGCCGCGACCAAGATTTCTCTAGCCAGTCCGAAAATCGTGCACTGCCGTAGTCACGGGCCATTATCACATCTACTAAATCTTTTCAAGTTACCATTGCATTAAAAATCATGATGCCTCTGTTAGCTACAGACGCTTTATTAAAGCAGTTAAAAAAGCAGTCCATACGATGGTCAGCACTAGATAGCGGTGAAAGGGACCGTTATAATAATGGCCTCTCGAAAATCTCTTGTCTATGTCTACTACTTTAACTTTGTCTCATATTCTGGCTACTTTTAAAAGGTATCAAACCAGTTGCAATTTCTATGTATTGAAATATAGCATAGCTTCTAGTCTTCAACTTTATTTGAGATCTTACTCTAGTGGCTTTGAAATTCCACCTTCTGGCATATCGTTTATAGAATTTAACGGCCGTCTCGATGTCTTTTATATGCAAATTTGTTAACTAAGATTGTTTTATCTTAACACTATTTAGATATTTATTTTTATATGAATAATTAAACTCTCAAAATTGAATCACATGTGAGTAAAAAATTAATATAGGTATTTTATTCATTTATTTTCATCTATGTTGAGTTAAAATTTACTGCTATATACCTATTATAAATTAAAATATATTAAACAGCCGTTTACCTAATAAGGTTATAATTTACTATCTCATAATTTAACATTATATTATGGTCCACAGTATAACATTTTACTACAGTAAAACAATTAATATAAATACATACTAAAAAAACTACTACTATTTAGGTAATCTGTTGCACACATATCTAATAATTGAATTTAAAAATGAATCCTTAGTTAAATTATATATCATATTTCTCTCTCTCTCTCTATATATATCATTTTCTCTGATATAGCGATAAAAATCATGTAGAAATACCAAGTATTTCTTGGACATTGTAAAAAAATCCATCCAATGTAGTACCAGGCCCATCCCTCTGATGTCTCAATCTCTTTCTTTCTACATGGCTATTTATATTCTTTCTTTGGTATTGATTAATGAGGTGTTTAAGGCCCCTTTCCTACTAAGGAACATACCTGCTTCGGCCCTTTTATTCATTTGGCTAAACCGAATGAGGTTTTTTGATACAAATAATTTTTTCCAAATTTTTATGGTCATTACGAAAAAATACATGAATTGTACTTCGGTAGACGATGCCTGAATCTTAGGTATATTAACGAGTATATTTATAGGATGTTATAAGATGTAGGGTAGTAGAATAGCAAATTTAGGTTTTAACTCTACAAACTTTTAATAAAATTATTTACCTAATATAACAGAAGAGGAATAAAATGAGGTTTTTAAATGGCAACCAACTAAAAAAGGTAAGGTTTAAGAAACATCGTCGTCTCTATTTTATGACCAATAAGTACAATTACATAGAATAAACTAAAACTTTTCAAACTGGCCATAGCATGAATAAAATTTGAAAATATAATTTCAGAGCTTCAGTCTAATGAAAAGTCTGAGCTGGGAGTCAGGTACTGTTTTTATTTTCTTGCTTTTGTAGAATTGCCTAATTATTGACATAGTCTTTATCCTTTAACTTCTATAGTTCAAGAATTAAATTAAATACTTTATAATCTTAGGGACTCACCAATAAAGAAATCCAATAAGATTTCAGATGTCATGAAACTCCAATTCAGATTTAAACTTCACTTTACTAGAACTATTATCGCTATAAATATTATCACTAAGATCACCAATGTTTGCACTATTATCATCTAATATCACCGTGTCGTTTCTATTTCATTCATATAAAGTTTATTTTGGTTCTATATTTTTTGTACATTTAGTTTTTATTATTGCCATCCGGTGTCTCATTAACAAGGATACAATTTATTTTTTCCTCTTCACGAATTTATCATTCTTGAAGACCGCTAGAGTTCGGGCACATACAATATTTTATTCATTCCGGAACCCCTTGTAATCCAAACAGAGCGTGTCTAATTGCCAAGACGAATCATCACTCCCTAAACCAAAGTATATTATATCACTATAAAAAAATAGATCAAACTCTTCAAAGTTCAAGTTCGCGCGAAAATCTTCGTTCTCCAGTTTTTCAGCGTCCACTTTGTAACAGTCCCAAACAAACGTTCACAACACAGTCTCATCTTTTCACTGATGTTTTGATATTTACGTACTTGTGCATTACGGGTAAATTTATATCGGTTCGAATATAATGAACGTCTGAACCCGCATTGAGCTAGCTGTCAAATCTACGAGCCGTCATAGTCGGGTGCCATGAGTGGCACACACACGCGCGTGCACGTGCAGGCACAGGCACCAACACACTGACAGCCTCCAGCCAAGCGCAAACGTATACACGCACACACAGCCACGTCCCTCATTCATACACGATAGCTACGGATGTATGGGTGCGGGTGGGAGTGCGAACATGCAGCATGCTTTTACGTTTTAACCCGGCCAAACGAAATGATGCCTAACTGCAAGGTGTACAGTAGAATCTATAGCATTTATAAACGAGTTGCATTACACGCGTGCGCCTATGTGGCTGATCGCATGGCAGATTAGCTGAATGCGTGTGAATGCATGTAGCGCCGCGCTACGGCTGGGCGGGAAATGCTACGGAGTTTGTCGCTTCTCCTTCTTTTGTTTCTAGTCGACGCCGACACGACGCGACGCCGACGTTGTCTCGCGAACTAAAATGTCCTTCGTACATTGTTTTATTATAGAAATGATTGAGTTTTTAAAAATACATTTAAGATTAACGAAACGTTTCACAAAACTTTTAAGCGTTATATTGTTCGGCAAACTTTTCGCAACTTCCGGAACGTTTCGCAAATGGACGAGCTTTTAATAATGCAACGACTCTACAAAAGCTCTTGCGAGTTTTTGGCCCGTCTGCCATTCAACCGTTGTCATCCGTCTTGTATTCGCATTATACATTTTGGTCAGCCAAAACGAGACAGAAAACCTCCCTCCGATTTTCAGCTGCTCACGCACACAACCATATTCATTGAAGCCGGCGAACGTGGGGACCGCGCGAATTTGAAATACGACTTTATGTAAATCAAAATTGAATTGTTTATCGTACGAGCAGCGGCGAGCACGTCACAACACAAACAATCACTTCACACACACATAGTAGATCCAACATTTGAATTTGGAATTATTTTCGCCAATTCGGGTTGTCTGGAATCCTTACCTGAAACAAAAGAAAATAACGTCATTAGCATTAGCAGACAGAGCTTTCGAAATTCCAAATAATTTGTTTAGACGTCTGTTTGTCATTTTTTAAAAACAATTATTCTTTTATGTATTTCAGTTGATAAAATATGCATAGCTACAAGAACATGTCTATACGTATATTGAAAATAAAAAGTCAATGTCTTGATGTGTGCGGCCTATGACACTTGTATCTGGTTCATTGGTACTGATAGGGAGACAGGGTCACAAGCGGAGCTGATAAATGGGTCAGTGCAGCCACAGGAGACGGCTCTAGCCCACTGGTCAAGTTCAATCAAGTCGTTAAATATAATACGCGTCACTGAACCCTAATAAAGAATGAAAGACGAATTAAGATTAAGCAAATTTTACTGGCCAATTGATTTTGTTGCTAAATTAATTATTAGTAGCTGTAAACATCAACATACCCATAAATCTGTACAAATTGTTCATAAAATTTTATTGCTGTTCGACGTATCAACAAGTCTAGTTATCGAGCGAATAAATTTTATTGAAAAAAGTCAAAACACATTGGGTTCTATCTACGCGGAGAAAAAAATTAATTAGACCGATAAAGATGAAAAGAGGAAGGTGAATAAAACTCATTTTGTAAACAGACTGGCTGGTATGATTAAAAAATAATTTATTACGTTCTTTATCAATCGAACGCACGTCTATTGGAGTTTGTTTAAAATAACAAACATTGAGTTCAACGATACCTTCTCAAGAGCTCGTTGTGCTCAGCTGTACGGAAACCAGACGTTATCTCGCGTTTTGTTTTTATTTGTCTTATATTTTGGTCCTTCGCCGACTGCAACGTATAATTATTACAATTGTTTCTTTTCATATTTGTTATAATGTTGGTTTGAGAATTGAATTATCTGTACGTATTATTATTAAAAGTTGTATCTTAATCAAGCAAACCTACCTTACCGTCCATGCATGTTTATTCTCAAATCTGTACGTTAAACACTAACAACATGCACGTAAAATTATTTGAATAAATCTTATGTTATGAAGCTGTCGTGAACATTTGACTTGACTGGTAGGTATATTATAAATCATAAATTCTTAATCATGACATGGAAACTAAATTCATTATATTACTCACGGTCCATATAAAGTGGTTAAACCAACTTAGTTAGCTTTGATAAAACCCTATTCTACGTTTCTGCAATTACAAGCAGTCGCTTTCAGAAACCTCAGCCACTCGACAGTTAATAGAGACGTTGTACATTTTCCACGGGATGATGTATCTACCGTGAAATTTAGAAAAAATACAACCGCAGTGTTCGTAACGCCCCCTGAAGAGTTATTACATTAATTTATTTACCAAACACGCTCCTATTATTACGTTTTCATGTACTCGCTTACGCATAAATTAAAAATATGTCAGTTTTTCTTTTGTCCCAACCCTTATTTGGTATTCATATTTGATATTTTGATAATACAAAGGGACGGAGAGCTTTGAAATGAAAACACAAAGCCGTTCGTCAGTTGCACACGAAAAACCTGTTTCACCAACAAAGTATGCTAAAGATACAAATTGTGAAAGAGGCAATCGTTCATACGTTATTTCTTATCTGCGAGCCGCTATCAGACGATTGTCAGCTCTATCAAACCGATAGTAAGTTCTCTATTCAAATGGTTCTCATCCCAACACTTCAATTATGGTCATATTGAATGAAATATGAGTTAAGTGAGGGATATCAAAGGGCATCGCAGGGTTGTTTATGAAATGTGAACTTTGAAATATGTGCTGCATCAAAGTACCCCTTTTTAATTTGTACCCAACTGTGGACCGTAGCGAAACAGGGTCTCGAAGCGACACTTATGGTCACAAAAAAGAAAGAAAGGATTACACTATCAACCTTCTTTTTCATAAATTTTAACAAATCCTATATTTATATGTATGGGTTGGCGCCTCTCATCTGACCTTAATTTTGGCGTCTAAGAACTGTTTTTATTTTGTTATTTTTCTAAATTTGGAATCAATAGTACATAATGAATGGCAATTTGGCCCAAATTCTCGTGTTTCTTATTGCTTCCGCGACGAATTTCGTGCGACCCACAACTCTAAATTATTGAAGTATCGGGACGGCCAGCGGCGGCGGCGGCGGCGGCGGTGGCGGCGACTAGTCCAATTTACTTTTTCTACGGATTAGACACAGCGCACATAATAACATAATTGCTTTAATAGTATGGCCGAGAGGCGGTCCCGACCGTACCTTACAATTCACTTTCCAAATTGGTTTATTTTTTCCTCCGTCTGTCTAAAACTATTATGATTTATTATCAAATTTTCGTTCAGGCAAATTACGGGCTCGTTTTCGTGTAAGGATCGCCTGTCCCTGTCTGGTGATAGCGAAAGTCGGTATTAGAGAGAGAGGTAGATATAACCTATTGTGTTTCCTTGGAAGCCTCGGGCATTACATGGCTTAGAAATGTGGATGAAATGATTTACGGGCTAGAGTTCCACCGGCCATTATGGGGCCTTTAGCCTCGTCAAGTATGCAGCCAAAGTGGCAAACGTTATTTCGCTCTCAAAATTAATAACGATAAAATTCATGCTATAGAGTTTGCACAAAATGTTCGTGTTATATCTAAATCTGAGGTTATAATATATTTGAGAACAACATTAAAATGAGTGCATGGACGGAACCCTCAAAGCATTTAAATGCAATTCATCATCTCTACTTTTAATTAACCCGCATTATAATTAGTAAAATTAAAATGTTACTACTAAATAAACTTCATATCATATCTCAAAAACTGCTTATTAAAATTTGAGGTCTTAATTTATTTCGCGGTTCCGACTGCATTAGGATGGGAAACTAATATTTTTAATTGTATAAATTACTTCTCAACGGGACATTAAACAAGATTTGTTAGAGACACTAACTTTTATTTATATAATATCACATCGCATTGCACGAAATATGTAGCTAGCAATTTTTCAGTTATCATGAATAACATACAACTTATGTGAAGTATCTTAACGTATTCACAAAAAGTAACTGTAGTTCCCTTATTATTTTTTTATATTATTTTCTTTTCCAAAATAGCTAATACTCCTATCTTGGATAGGTACAATGAAACCTCTATTTACCTTCATAAGTAATATATTAGAAAGTACCTATAAGTAAGTTGAACCGACAAATGTTCATGACACGCTAGTAAATAATACATACAGAGTGCTGCCACCGTGTACTGCATTAGAATTTACATATTTACCGACTTTTTACTAGCTTAAAAATAACTTTTCTGTAGATTTTACTAAAGGTTACTAAGTACCTACATACCTACCACATTGTCCGTTGAAACACATTTGAATAAAATACAAATGATAGTGTTACCGTAACTTACTACTTACTACCTATGAAAAGACATTGCAATCTTTCTAACTGACAGTCGCAATAGCAAGTTGTGGAAAGAAGTGTTTAAATAGCATTTTATATTGTCAGGCACATCAGATAAAACACAGGATAGCAAAGTTTGTACGTAATTTGAATTTGAATTGATAATGTTATTACTTATCTATCGAAAAATAATATGAATACTTATAGATGAAATAGATCTCTTGTAAAATACAAATACATAATAGGTACCTACTGTAGATTCCCGATTTCGCATACCATCTAACCGAAAAAAATAAACCTTTTACGCAACTATCAAACTGTACTAAGCCGACTGTTACTAAAACATTGGACCTTCATGAAATATGCGCGATAAACGCAACACCTCTGAATATCTCGGGCGCCGAGTGAAGCGGAAGAGAGCGGGCGGACGCGGGACTGCGACAGTGAGGATTCCGTGCAAATCGCACACTGGGACATAACTATACCTACCAGTGGGTTCAGGGCTGCTAAATATGTATGGCCGTAAAAGCAAAAATATATTACTTAAGTATAATAATTTGTGAAGATTAAACGAGGCTGCTTATAAATGTTTACTTTTAGTTGGTGTGGTGGTATGTGGAGATTGTAACGCCTTATGTAAATATGAAACAGACGGCAGTACATACAATTTAAATAATAAATACGATTATTGTAGCAAAAATAGAATCAGTGCGCAGTTTTATTACTTTTTAAGCCATTAAAAAGATAACAGAATGACTCGTTGCTCAACAAAAGCACACTGAAAAAGACTAAAATCTAAAGCAACGCTGCAAAAACGGATGGTTAATAATTTAGATGTTTTAATATATTAAATAAATAATGTAGTGGCAGCCCTGGCCGCGACGGACACAGGCGCCCGGACACGTAGCGGGACATGAATTATAGCGCCAGCCGATATGACTTTTCAATTTGAAATCATCAACCTGGAATTAATTTCATTTTTGAACCCCATTATTTCTGTTATCTACTCGCGGATCGGGCAATATGCGCCATTTTCATTATTGCCGTTCCAACAAAAATCACATTATGCGCGCTGCCGGTGACGGCTGGCCAAGGTTCGAAATTTAAATTCGCCGATGCTCTTTTGTTTTCGGTTTTAATATGGCCGCGCGCTCATTAATCATGGTAATTTCGTTTTAAAACCACACACAAACATCTATGCGACAACACTTGGTATAGAATATTTAATAATATTGCAATTTATTCGTGTCGTTTGCGATAAAACCTGCGATTAAAGTGTTATGACACGTCTTATGAAGTGCTTATTAATAAATGAACTGGCTAAACACCAGCTGATCGGCACAAAACTGTTGGAAACACACAAAGCTGTCAAGGCCTTCCCACATGACCGCGGGTTCCTCCGACTATTCATAGACTCAGCGTGTATCTAAGCATGTGGACGAAAACAACCTCAAAAATAAACATCTCACCAATAAATTTCATTCAAACCGAAGTTTCTAGTTTATTTTGAAAAGCCCACATGAGATTTTATATTGTTGTAATTGGTTACGTCTAAAATACATAGACGATGCCGCGAAAATACTACGCAGATCATTGACCCCAGCTTCAGACATGTTATGAGTTCGATATAACTCACTACTTTATAAAAGAGAGAGATATCTACATAAAGTGAATTCTTTCCAAATGTATTCCACCTTAGACTCAAACATTATGCACTGGCAGATAATAATCGAAACACAAAAACAAAAGAATGTTAGAGTTTTATCGGAAAAAACTTATAAATCGCTCAACACAAATCGATACCCGAGGCAACATCACAACATCGTTCTAAGAAAGCGCGCCCAAATCCCATGAGAGCAACCTTATAACAAAGCTAATATTAGCCAATCATTTCCTGTCAAAAGGGAGGTAACCCCCTCTTCTTGGGGGATCGGAGGGGGGTGGGAATACCTCCGTAGCTCAGATTTCGTAAACGAGTTTTGGGTGTGAATCGGAATTCTTATTTTTCGTTGTCAGTATGATATATGGATTTTTAATATCCTCCCGCAGCTGTCTGCTCACAGAGTCTTTTGATGAAAAATGCTTTTAAAAGCGAAAGGTTTTTGCAACGTCACACTTTTTAGTTTTTTTAAAGAGGTAAAGTTTTGTAAAACTTGCGACTTTTTTCTTGGATTAGTCAGAGTCATTTCAACTTTAAGCTACAAATTCAAGTTTTATAGAAAGTAGATAAATTTTATACATTGACAATTAGGATAGTTTAACTATCTAAATAAGACTGCAAATATTTATATAAACTAAATCAAACTAATAATATTATACCGCAGGCTAGGAGTGGCTCACTAAACCCAAAGATTACGTAAGAACTTCGTAGCCGACCGCTGATCTAATACGAGTAAAGCAAATCCGGAGAAAAACACAGCGTGTATCGCAAAAATAAATGTCGCTGTCATGTAAGTCGGCCGAGTCATTGTGGCTACAATCTCCAGTTAGACAACGACAAGACAGCAGCATCCAACGTCTCACTTGATACGAGGATGTACGGTCGGCAAAAAAAACTCCGAGCACTCTCTCACGGCCACGGCACAACTCTATTACCAGTCCGCCGCGAATAAATAAAACATGACGGGCCCTTCTCACAAACACCCTGTATATGTTTACGCTCGCTCCATGTCGGTATGTTGCGTTAACTGTGTTAACAGATCTCGCGATGCGAATATTTGATTCACGGTTGTTCCGTTTGCTTCAGCCGAGAGTTAGGCACATTACGAGCTGCCCAATTTCATATTATGAAACGAAATTGTCAAGAAGGTCACTGAACATTTCATTTCGTCGAGACAATATTTTTGCGTGTCATTTTCTCACATGAATCTTTAGTGTAACATCTAGTTCGCCAGTTTTAATTGCCAAGATTTATCTGTTTAGATCGCTCTAGATAGAGCGTCGCTATGCGTTTGATTTCGGCGATAGCGACACTTTTTGGGTATTCGACAATGGGTAATAAAGCTTGTGAACTTGGTTGGATTATACTGAATTATACAACATCTTTATCACGTTGTAAAAAAGTGGGACTTGTACGAATAGATCAAGATGGCCGCAAGAGTGGAGCAACAAGAAGTGGCGTCTGCGCACATTAGCGCGCTCGCCATAGTTGGCACCGCGCGCCGCCCGCCCCGCGCCCCGCCCGCCCCCGCGCCCCGCCCGCCCGCCGCGCCGCCGACACACGGCTAGCATGACAGGCCAAGAAAAAAACTACTGATATCATAATAAGGGCTGAGAAGATCTAAGATATGAGCTCTGATGACAAGGCTGTAAAAAAGTGTAATATAATAATAAAGTTATAACGATTGATCAGAAGGCCGTTCAATATGCTAAAGTTAAGAAGTGACGATCTACATTCATCACTGTAATGTTAGCTAATAGCGACCGACTATCGTTTTTCTTAAATTGAAAATACGATGTTGTACACAAGAAAATTAATGTTTTAAGATGTTGCCCAAACAATTAAACAAATGTTTTTCTAGCCCACTCTCCATCACGTAAATTCGCCGGTCGGGTCATCTGTTAAAACATTTTACAATCCATTACCATCTACCACCGATTTGACACGAAGACAGATGGTAACAGCGGTCGAGTATTTGTATCACAATAGCTTCAGCTATGCTCAGCTGAGCCCGGCATCCATCGCCACCCGCCTCATCGCCTACACCACTTGGCATCCAACAATATCACAGAGGTGGCTGCATAATTTGTGACCATTGCCGCCAAATTAAAAAGAAAAACCTCTTAGCCTAAGAGTTATTTAATTGTTATAGCACAGCAAAATATCGTTGTATCACCATTATCGCCAATATCAATTAGCATAAACAAGATTGAGCTTTCGACTGGCACCGTGCGGCATTTTAGTCGGAAAATCAGATCAATTAAACCATTAAGCTCGCAAGGAGGTGTTATGACAGCGACGTACAGTCGGCGGCACATTTAGTTAGGCGAGGATATAGTGCGGACGGAGACTGGATATTTATTTATTTATAATACCGCTAGTAAATTAGCTGCGAGGCGGCGCGACGTGCGCCCGCGCGGTTTATTTCAGGAGTGTGTGATTTAAACACTTCGCGACGACCGGTGCGGTCCCGCCACTGAAACTGAAACTCAATAGTGATTTGTGATTCCTCCTGCGACATAAATCAGCCCTTCAATTAGAACACTTTTACATAAACAAAAAATAAGTTACATATCACAGTCGGTATGGAAATGTTCGGGAAAATATATCTAATTGAAGAAGTAAATACCTACTTTTAAACGTTAAAATATTTACTTACTATGTTATTTGTTCTAGGATTCGCTTAAATTAAAATTATGAAGCCATGCGCAATTTATGCTTGAGAACAAGATGCCGGTAAAACGTCAAAAATCGCCCACACCATAGACACCTTTCTTCTGTTCTGTGTTTTGTTCCTCCAAATAAGAATGTAGACCACATAGGGTATTATGATAAATTTCTTCTAACAGTTCGGCCATCCTGAAATTCCTCGGTCCCCGAGGACCACTGGAGAGGCCCCATAGGCATAGCTGTCAGATGCTTTTGTGCTGTTAGGCCCCGAAGGCAAGCACACTTGTCTTATGCTGTGTAGGCTCCGTAGGCAAGCATGATATGGTTTTAGTGCTGTGAGGCCCCGAAGGCAAGCACACTTATGCTGTGTAGGCCCCGTAGGCAAGCATGATATGGTTTTAGTGCTGTGAGGCCCCGAAGGCAAACACACTTATGCTGTGTAGGCCCCGTAGGCAAGCATGATATGGTTTTAGTGCTGTGAGGCCCCGAAGGCAAGCACACTTATGCTGTGTAGGCCCCGTAGGCAAGCATGATATGGTTTTAGTGATTGAGGCCCCGAAGGCAAGCACACTTATGCTGTGTAGGCCCCGTAGGCAAGCACACTTATGCTGTGTAGGCCCCGTAGGCAAGCATGATATGGTTTTAGTGCTGTGAGGCCCCGAAGGCAAGCACACATAAAGTATTTTGTATAGGACTCATTGCTCAGTCAAGTCCTCTTCTGAAGAGGAGCTTCCCTCACGGGGTTTCCACACTTTTAGCTTGTCTCGGGCAATTGTGTTTTTGTACATCCTCTTTCCCTTAGTAACTGACGTCACTTCATAGCGATCATTGGGTAACACTGCAGTCACTTTATAGGGTCCGGCATACCTTGGTACAAGTTTACCACTCATGCGTCCTGGTCGCATTATTTTCCGTTCCACCATCACCATCTTTCCCACCGGGATTGGTTTAGTTACACGCCTACCTTTATCGAACCTGGTTTTCATTTTATTTGCATTATCCTCAATAGTTTTAGATGCATCATCCCTTATTTCGGATAGGTTAGAGTCATGCACAGCAACATCTAGTTCGCCTGCTAAACGGGGTCGCAACCCACACAGTAGTTCCATAGGAGACTTGCCGGTTCCCTGACTAGTAGTCGAATTTATACCGAGTTGAACTTTAGGCAGATACGCATCCCAGCCTTTACGCTCCTCGCCCATGTGAGCTGTCAAAGAGTTCAACACTGTGCGGTTCAGACGTTCAACTTGACCATTCGCTCGAGGTGTTGCCACAGCATTCAATACATGCTTTATCCCATGGTCATTGCAGTAATTCTGAAACTCTTTGGATGTAAATGCCGTCCCTCGGTCACTGACAATTCTTGCAGGAAATCCAAAAATATGACACAATTTGTTCAATGCAGTGATAGCTCCTTTAGTGTTTGCACTCGTAACTGACTCTAGCCAGACAAACTTAGTAAACCCATCAATAATAGTAAAAATATAAGATTTACCATTACTTTTACAAAAAGGGCCTAAATGGTCCACATGTAACGTGTGGAAGGGCAAAGTACCCTTAGGAATAGGATGCATTAGCCCAGGCTGTTTTCCAGTTGGTTTCTTAGCAAACTGGCAACCAATACAACTGGAAATATACTTTTCTACAGATTTTCTCATCTTTGGGAACCAATATTTCGCTTGTATGGCTTCAAGACACTTTTCAAGGCCAAGATGCCCATGATCATCATGGTATATTTTCATAATGTGCCACCTAGCACCTTTGGGCAAAACAGGTTTATTATTACCATTTACTATGCGGTACAAGATCCCATCTACTATTCTGAAGTCTTTATGTAACCCATTCTTCTTGTGTTTGTTGGCTTCTAACTCCAGCTTTAAATTCAAACTAAGGGATTGTATAGCTTCGTCTCCAGCCTGAAGTGTTGTTACTAGGTCTTTTTCTTCTATCTGTCTTATTTCGCATAATACTGGGTTTCTGCTGAGAGCATCCACATGAACCATAGATGTTCCTGGTCGGTGTTCAACCTCAAAGTTATACTCTTGTAAATCTAGCCACCACCTTGCTATTCGCGGTGACAAGTCCCTTTTAGACCATGCTAATCTCAAAGCAGAACAATCGGTGACCACAACAAATTTAAGGCCAGTCACATATACCTTAAACTTCATAATACTGAAGACCACAGCCAAAGCTTCCAATTCAAAACTATGATAGTTAGTTTCAGCAGCAGTTGTTTGTCTACTGGCGTAAGCGACTGCCTTCCATTCTCCATTATCTTGACTTTGGAGTAGTACGCCCCCGAGACCCAGCTTTGATGCATCAGTATGGATTTGTGTCTCTCGGTTCGGGCTGTAAATTGCCAGTACTGGATCAGTCGTGAGTATTTCCTTCAATTTATCCATAGATTGAGCTTGATCAGAGCCCCAACACCACTCTACATCCTTTTTGGTTAAAGTTGTTAATGGTTTGGCTATAGTTGCAAACCCACCGATAAATTTGCGGAAGTAACTTGCCAAGCCTAAAAATTGGCGCAGTTCATGAACATTTTCTGGTGTTTTAAAATCCTTGACAGCTGCTATTTTATGCGGTGAGGGACGTAGTTCTCCTTTAGAAATATCATAACCGAGGTATTCCACTTTTTCAGTGAGGAAAGTGCACTTGCTGCGTTTCAATTTTACTCCTGCGGCTTTAATTAATTCCAACACTTTTCTTAGATTGTCCAAACAGCTTTTAAAATCATCTCCCCATAATATAACGTCATCGATGTAAGCTTCAGCACAATCATGGATTACAGGTGCAAGTATCTCATTCATTGCCCTTTGAAACACAGCAGGGGCATTACACAACCCAAAACTCATCATTCGATATTGAAAATGCCCGTCAGGCGTTATGAACCCTGTATATGGCCTGGACTCCTTTGCAATCCGTATCTGATGATAGCCATTAGCCAGGTCTAGACAGCAGAAGACAGTCTTATCCACAAGTCGGTCAAGTAAATCTTGTATAACAGGTAATGGGTACCTTTCCTTTTCAGTAATTTTATTCAGCGCCCTGTAGTCGACACACATTCTGTATCCTCCATCCTTTCTTTTGACTAAGAGTACTGGACTTGCATATGGTGAAGTAGACTTTTCAACTATACCAGCTTCTAATAATTCAGATACAACATTTCGTACTACTTCTCTTTCATGATATGACATACGATATGGCTTGTAATTTACGATCTTATCCTCCCTTAGTTTAATCACCATCTCAATGTCACAGTTACCAAGCGCCATAGCACTGCCAGAAAAACAGTCATCATAGTCCCTCAGGAGAGATATTACTTCTTTTCTTTGTTTATCTGTCAGTTGTTCTCCTATATTAGGCATTGCTTCAGAACACTCTGGTGTTTCTACTAATTCAGCTCTTGCTATACATTCCTCACATTTAATTATGATTGGTGCATTTGTTCTGTTAATAATTTTAAGAATTGCAGAACCATTATCACTCTCAACTTCTTCACATACAACTTCCTTTTCATACATTGGCTGCCGTTGTTCACTTTGGTTAACTTTTAGGGTTGCATTTACTGCTGGGGTGGTCCACACAAATACTTTATTAATACCAGGTTCCAAAGTAACATCTTCTTGTGGATGTAACTGCACTTTTCCAGTATCCTCGCATAGCTCTGCTAATTCAAGTGCCATTTCCCTCTTGAAGAAACTCAACTGTGAAGCAGTCTTAATCACCACTACATCTGCGGCTTCTGTAAATGGTTGACCCACCAATACATCAAACTCCTGTACATTGTCTGGTACTACATAAAAATTGGTTGTCATGTCAATCCCATCCACCATTAATTTGGCTGTGACTATACCTATGGGTAAGGTTAAAGCGTCTCCATAGCCCTTAATGACAATTTCATCATTTGCTGTAAAAGCCAAGTTTTGTTTTTGGCAGTAACTCTGTTTTATTGTATTACAGGAGCTCCCAAAATCTAGGAAAGCCTCAGCAGGAGTGTCATTTAATAGCACTGTTTTGAAATATTTTCTGTCTGAAAAATCACAACAGACAGTCTGTACTTTCCGGACTACTTTATTTTGAGGCGATGACTTAGATTTCCTGCACTCCTCCAAAGTGTGGCCCTTCATATTACAAAATGAACAGTGCTTATTCATATTTTTCTTTCTAAAACAGTCCATCTCTGTGTGGCCCAATCGACCACAAAAAGCACATTTATTATTTTGTTTATTTATCCCAGCTTTCATATTTTCTTTATTCTGGTGACACCTGGAAGCCTTGTGTCCTGGTTTTCCACAATTAAAACATTTTAAAGGAGTATTATTAGGCTTTCTTTCACTGGTACTTGCTTGATACTTATTTACACCAAAGTTTGATGTACTCACGCTGGCTAAGTACTTTAATAGTGTTGTTGTGTTATGACAGCCAGCTGATTTTGCACCTACTTCTAACAACTGATTCCCAAGCGTCCCTATGATGGCTTCAGTTATAACTTCGTCACACATCTGGCATGACATGCCAATGCCCAATTTATTATAGTAGAATTCTATGGGATCTTCATTTGGTAGACGCATTCTATTGACTAGTTCCCTGATCTGTGATAACTTGTTCTTGGTAAATGGAAATGCTTTGATAATTTTGTCTTTCCATTCATCCCAACTCATTTCAAATGATGCTTGCCGTTCGTACCAGCCCTTTGCATATCCACTTAGCTTACATGTACAGTTGCATATGAGAGTACGCTCATCCCAACCATGCATCCTTGCAGTACTTTCTAAATTTCTGATCCAGTGTTCGACAGGGACGTTGGTAGTCTGAGGATCAAAGTCAGGGATGAAGTCATTCCGCCCAACATATCTCACTATTGGTAGACTAGCATTACCACCACTACTAGGTCCAGGTACTGCTGTTGGCACAGATGACACAGATTCAGTACCCTGCTCATTGTTTTCATTTCCAGTATGGTAGCTATTTCTCAACACCTTAATTATATCTTCTAGTGCATCAATGCGCCTCTCTTTTTTCTTTAATTTAGATCTATATCTCTTCCTATCACAACTGCTTGAAGAGGATGAACTAGAACTGCTATGAGAGCGCTTCTTATTTTTATTCCGCCCCATTATTTTTAAATAATCACACCCAGTAAGTAATTGTTAATTTAAGCTTAAGCTTTGCCCACTTAATAAATGTTGCTCAAAACTTACTACTTCAAGTATGTCCTAGTTATTTAAGCACTAAGTTAATAAAGTTCAGCAATTATTGTTAATTTATGCACACACTAAGTAGTTGTTTAAAAATAGCAAGGGCACAGTATTTACAATTAGGCACACACAAAATAAGGACACAGGCAATCAATTAGAACACAGTCAATTAATTAGAACACAGTATTTACAATAGGAACACGAAATAATTGTCAATGATCTTTCAGAAGGCACAAGGTATTTACAGTAGAATAGTTAATAGGTTATTTACAGCTCACCAAACTTGCATGGGCAACTCAATGCAATAATAGCAACAATCCAACAGTCTTACTGTTTCACCACCAGCAGGTTAAAAGCACAATTCACAATGCACAACACAAAATAGGTTAGTAACTTTAAAGGTTAGTTCGTCGTGATCGTAAGATATTTTATTTTTATAAAATAACAAAGCGTCTATTCCCGCACACAGGATTGGTTTTTAAATTCGTATTACACACCAAAATGCACAATGTAAGCGTTTTATTACTGAAATTAGTCTTTATTTTACCAAAACAAGAAATTATTTTTACGGTTTTAACACAAATAAGGAAACTGATGAACTTTACTTTTAAACTTGAAAATTTTAGTGGCGGAAGGCCCAATCTCACTTCTGAATCTTTTAAACGTTAAAATATTTACTTACTATGTTATTTGTTCTAGGATTCGCTTAAATTAAAATTATGAAGCCATGCGCAATTTATGCTTGAGAACAAGATGCCGGTAAAACGTCAAAAATCGCCCACACCATAGACACCTTTCTTCTGTTCTGTGTTTTGTTCCTCCAAATAAGAATGTAGACCACATAGGGTATTATGATAAATTTCTTCTAACACTACCTTCTGTAATCATCTACCAAGATGTGGTATTTGTTGTATTCCATCCAAGTAACTCAGTAAGATCACCGATGTAATTCAACTAGCCAACACGTAATGAAATGCAAAAATATTGAATGCAACCATTGAAACGGGCTATAACTAGTAATTAAAATGAACAGTGATAAATTATATTACGACTACTTCATAATTTGATATTTAACACTTCCCTTTAAGTTGTAATATAATCGTTGAACATTTAATAACTTCTAACAGCTACCATATTATACTTTATGGCTGCCATTTATTACGTTTGTGTATCATTTATATTACGTCACGAAAACCGCATACTGGTGGTGTCCACATGTTATTGTAGGGAAGACGTGACCTTAATCCTTTGGACGGCGAACCACTTTCATTCGTAGCTATTTGTGAAAAGACGCCATTTGTAATGCCCACTAGAATTAGTTAATGCAAGTTGGGAAATACCTACTTAACACAAACGCCGAGTAAAAAAAGAAAATACCTCAGCAATTCATATCGAATGCAAAAGTAACGTCGCACATTACTTAGTTACGGCAAAGCTTATGTACCTACTACAGAGTCTACTGACCCAACATTATATAAAATCGCTCAAAGTCTATCCATTCCCGAGCGCAACAATAGTACATTGACAATGAATATGACTTTTCGCCTCGATTGTTAACAATAACGAATGGATAACTAATTTGTTGTTTGACGCGCGACTATTTATCGCAAATAGTTGTCGATTATGATGAATTGTTTGTGCATCGGTGGTTCAGTGAATAGATTAGTGTCGGAGCGGCGGTTACCAGTCTATAATAATACATCACATGCGCTGCTACCCTGGTACATTCACAGGGGAACGGAGAAATTTGCAAGGAATTTCCAATGCGAAGTAACACATATTTATTGCTCATTGATATCTGGTGTTTTTGTGACGTTAATAAGAATGCATTTTATGCTTCAGCAACCACTAGGCTAGACTAGCAAAAAGTTATTTTAGGAATGGCTACTTCAGTAATTATTAGCTTCACGACATCGCGTGTAAGTGAAGGTTCATTGGAGCTGTGTTTGCAGTACATTTAAAGTTTGCAGTGCAAATATCACAGATCTGGTGAGCAGGAGTGTTGGGCGCGGGCTGCGGGTGACACGTTATCTCTCACCACGTTCTTTGGCCGTAAATCTTGGCGCGTGGCGTCAACGGTTGTTTTACCAATAAAATTGATTCCTTCGCGCGTCGGGTGGGACCGGCCGGCCCGCGGAAAACCGTTTACGCGCCGGAAATTTGTTCAATTCGAAAACGGAATACGTAAATGCTGTGGGTACATCATTTGGTATTTCTATCCTCCCTTAGCAGCTGTATAACGGTAGGTAGATTAGAAAGTGTTGTTATAAAAATAAAATTAAAAAAACTGTTATTTTCCCTGCTTATCGAACCAAATTATGTTACGATACAATACATTGTTCCACATAAAACACAAAATTGATTACAGAAACAGATTTATCTATCTCCAATGAATCGTAACTAACGCGTAAACAGTGAGGATTGAAAAAAAAATACAGTGCAAATTCACGAAACGCACGATCGAAACATAAATCAAGCAATGACATTCGTTGATTTCGCCCCACTAAATGGTTGTATTTATTATCAGGATCACATAAAAGTAGGAGAAGGAGTAACTCGTGCCAATACCAGTGGCAGCTTCAATGAAAGCATTATGTAAAAAGACAAATGAAGCTCGATTTTAGGGTCCCGTCAAATAAAACTCAAAGCCACAGCATAGGTGGACGGCCAAAGAGGTTTCAGCTGAAGCTAAACATGTATTTATATTTTTTTATTTATTAAAAATATTTGAGGAGGTTATTCCATTCAATGTTGTTTTTTTTATAGTTATAGGTTTATATCTTGTTTATAGATACGAGTACCTACCTAAGTATATATTTTCCTTTTTATCATATTTGTTTAAGAATACTTTGTACGTAACTACATTATTGTTAAATATCCGTATTATATCAGAAATACAGAACCCGTAAAAAAAATTCATTTTGCACTTTTCAAATTTATTATGATCACGCCGGCATCATACATCAATACATCATTGCGTCCGTTTTTAATAGAATATTAAAATGCTCTCCATCAAAATTGAACGACTAGCATCTGCATACTATAATGTCAAACCGCTTTTATTACCCTTTGAGGTTTTAATCAATGAAAACTTTTGGATATGAAAGTTATTAAAATATTATTTCACCATAATTTATGACTAACAAATCATAATAATAATACCATTACTGTATAAGTCTGAAACTAGCAATCTAGCATGAAACAAAATATTAGAATTTGAAGGTATATTTTTTATAACTTTCATAAACAGTTGTTACAGCCTTAGGTATGTGTAAAAAAACTAGGGTTAGGTAGGACACATTTTGTGTTGTGTTTTGTTTTCGCTCGCTAATGGAATTATCGTTAGCAGGATTGTGTCTGAAAGCGTGTGTTTTCCACCGCTGTCTCCGAATGGATATTTTTATTTATTACACGAGTACACTAAACAGAGAAAACTAACCAAAAGTGTCCACGACGGAAGCAGCGGGACGCAAAACAACGGAATAAAGAAAATAGAACGTGTTGCGAAACGATGGAGTGGACTCTCTAAAAATATTCTTGTATCTGCTCTGATATTATATTGTATCTGCCTTTTTGAAAAGCATGACTATGAGTTTATTTACTCAAAAAGAAATTAAAATATTATCTTTATAGCATATTACGACTTAACGTTAATAAATATAAATTTGTAGGCACATAAATGCTATATTAATAAATAATCACTAGAGACCAGTTAGTTCCGTTGACATTCAAAGATATTTAAAAACAGAAAACACAAAGAATGACCTCTTTAAAATTTCAAAACTTTTTTCGAAAAGGAAATCCTTTCCAGCCAGTGTTCTTTCAGTGCGCGAGCGAGACAGCACCAGCCGAAAAGGAAAACCTCTCGGCTTGACAGGAAAACTGTACAAAAAGACGAGAGCCATGTACTCGCCTCGCCGGCTTCAAGCCTCCCGGGGCTTGTGTGTGTGTGTGTGTGTGTGTTTGAGCTTTGTTAAGAGAACTAGTGGTGTAAATAGGTACGGTATATTAGGTATATACGAGTTTAACCCAGGTTTTGAAACGCTGATTTACAGAGTGAAATATTTTTTGTGTGCCCACTTATTGATTGCGGTGGCGAAAATTTACTTCTGATCCTGACTCATGTCGAAACATAAATATAATCTATACCACACAACAAAAGTAGGATTTGAATAAGTAGTTTTCAAGCGTGATTGCGTTCTAGATACTGATCTCGTTTCAACGGCCACGAAATTAATCTTTTTAGCACGCCAACGTAATAGCGCGATTGTTACAAAACTAAAAGCCGGGTTGCGCGGCCGGCCGGGTCGTGACGCTAAAGTTCTCTGCACATATGCGACCGTCTACGTTTTCCTTTATTTTCCTACATTTTCCATTTCCACTAAAGCGAAAGCGACTTTCCACGGCGACTTTTTCCACTGAAAAGCTGCGAGGAATTGTGGTGAAAAAACAATGAACAGAGCGAAATGGAAATAAAAATTTGCTTTGTCATAAATCATGAAACGCTTCCTGCTGGTCGCTTTAGCACAAAGAAAGTTTTTGTATCAGACGAGTTTCCTTTGTCTGAAGAATATTGGGGAGATGAAAGTAATTACTTACCTACTCATCCATACCTACAGAAACCAATATACCTACACGTTACGTGACGCTTTTGCCAGGCAAAGGTTTATCAAGGTTTTATAAGAACAATACGGTTAAAAGCAATTGCTACATATTGTAACAGAAAAAGCTTAAGAGTGTCGCTCGACGCAAATCCCCAGCGAAAAGATTCCATTAAGAAAATCAAAAAAGGTCTCCCAGTTCACGGGCCGCGACTATTTTCATTTAGCAAAAACAAGCCATAAATTGTCATCCTGATGAGATTTCTGTTTTTGCCGCTTTCGCGCGTTTACACAGAATTCGCACCCTCTCCTCGCCCAAACTATTAGTGCAGGCTCGCCTAAGAACGTTATAAATTAACGCGATGACAGATAGATGATTTCCGAAGAAGGTTCGCAGAATCTTATTCTGCTTTCATAACGAATATTACCTACTTTCAGCTAGGAAACGTTACACGCAGCTACAAGCGAAAATAGACTGACATACTCGCACCACTTCAGCTACAAAGTCGCAACTGCTTTAATTACTATTAATCAAAATTACTATCAATCCCATTGGCATTGTTGCAGTAAGCTTGGCACGTCGGTAGCCGGCGCATATGCGCCTGCATATCATCTGCGAATGCGCGCAATATTGTGCGCGTTATTTATTGGAGAGCGCACGAGTGCGTATTCTATCTATAATGAGAGACAAACTAATGGTTTATAGCAAAGGTCGACTATCGGACTGACCTAGTAATACCGAGTTGCGGACTTCTAAAGAATGAAAGAATAAGCTAGAAATAAAACCAATCTGAGATTGAAACTTAGTAGGTACAATTTGGTGCCGAAGTTATTCTTAAACTGCAATACAATATAGCCAGTTAACCCCAGTCAATAGAACACGGCCTGCTAGTTCCTCAGAACATTCTCCAAGTTGAGAACACACTCCGCAATTTCATAATTAAAGTGTCGTTCGCAGTCCAGGCCGTCACGCGATACCGTTGCCCAAATTATCCGAGCCTTGTGTCATCTTGTCCCAATCCAATATGGCTCCATAAATCCTCGGAGGGGGTAGGGGGGGGACGTCACTCAAACTTTCTCTGTACTCCGTCTTGCGTTCAGAGGAGGGTTGGTAGCGACAGATCCTTAGGGAGCGCATTAATTTTTCGTTACGCTTCTGAGGGTTGATTGTGTTTGGCCACATGTGTTTGTTTTCCTTGTCTTATTATGAGTTAGACATAAAGGTGACGGTCAGCATTTGAGTTTATATACATACTTATGAATATTGGTACTTAATAGGCGCCAATTTTAAAACGTAAAATTATGTCATAATGTAAGCTACAGAAGTTTAAATTTGGACTGGGAGGTATTTTCGTCATAATGAAATACAGTCATGTAATATTTTTCTGCACACGCTACCTTTGCTAAGCGCTGGTACTTGGAGGAATGCTCAGATAGAGTTCGAGTGAGTAGGGATGAGTAATCTCTTTTGTTTTTCTTAGGACAACCTGTGACGACCTTTGCGATTATCGGCTTGTTTGGAAATCGGTAGATTACCTAACTTTTGTTATTGTACAATTAAAAGTTTAATTTTATCCTTAAATTTCGTATAACTCTTTATTTTGAGTTCACTTTCTATAAAATATTTGCTTTATCCCATGTTTCAAGCTTATTTTTGTTTCTACACTAAGAGCATAAGCGCCAAACTATTCAAGTCAATTAATTTGCAGGCAGGGCCTTAACCAGCCAGTACTAGACAACATAGCTAAACTTGCATAGAAAGAATGAAAGTTATGGTGTTAAAACGGTAAATAAATTTAATGTGCTCACTTAATTATAATTAAACCCTTAAAACCCGTCAACACGTTTTCCGCGGCCCAAAACCCATAAGCTTGCACATTAAAAAGAAAATAATTACTTGGAATGTTCAAAAAGCTAAATGAGAGCATTTGTTCGACGTAATTGACATACTAATTTCCATACAGAATTGTTTTCGGAGCTATTATTTTGCATAATTGGACATATCTGTCCATCTTTGTATTTAGATGATCATAAACGTTAAATAGCGAGACAAAATGGCTGAACACAAATGCTGCCGACCGCGAACGGTAAACATATTAACCGAAATTGTTTGTTTTGTTCCTTTTATAATGGTTTATAAATCGACAGATAGACCAATTTTGCTGTTATATCAGATGAAAGTTCGTTGAAATGGTTTCGACAAATTAATAAACCCGTTTCGATTCGGTCCGTAAATTTAATAATTTCGACTAGCACTCGATACACAGGGAAAGTTTACCATTATTTTTCCATGTTTTCTTTATTAAATTAGATTATTAATTAATTATAGACCCTAGGTAAATAAGTTTTCAAAAACGCCAGATACCTATCCATGGAATAAAACTACCAATGCCGAAAACTCTCCCTCGGAAAAGGAACGAATGAAATTGGTAGCCACAAGCCCTATAATCCTATTTAGATTTGCGTGACCACACACATACGATAAAATAAAGACTGATGCAGTTAGGTACCTTATAAAACCTATTGGTTTTCAATATAGCGACTATCCATCACCCGTCCTCTCTGTAGGGGGTAGGATATGAGAAAACCTTCGTCAGAGTTTCCGCTAAAATACCGGTTAAAGTGGAAATGCCCTGGAGTGGCTAGGTTTATTAGACACTGTTTGTACTTAAGTTATGATTATAATAGTTCGTTTATATGTCTCTAGAATGACGACCGAATGGCGTAGTGGTTAGTGACCCTGACTACTGAGCCGATGGTCCCGGGTTCGATTCCCGGCTGGGGCAGATATTTGTTTAAACACAGATATTTGTTCTCGGGTCTTGGATGTGCCCGTAAAATGGCAATAGGCCCGCCCCCTATTACATTGGGACTAACATAACACTCTGGCGAAAAGTGGGTGCAGCAATGTACCTCTGCCTACCCCGCAAGGGAGTACATTAGTACAAGGCGTGAGTGCGTGTGTTGTTGTATGTCTCTAGAATATATAGTCGGACTTGAATAGATTTTTAACAATTCCTAAAAAACTTTTTTCAGTAATAGCCAGAATCTATGATAAATCAAAAAATATTAGAATTAAGAAAAATTACGTAACAAAACAACAAAAACGTCCATATTCCGTATCCCGTTGCGTTTATGTCGCTAACGGGAACAGTACGGGAACATGCGGCTATGGACCTTCAACAATTCAAAAGAATTAATTATGCAAACTAAACAAACTCATAAACCCATTGTTTTCTATTTGAATGAGGGCTTGTCATCTGTTTGGACGTTTTGCGGATGAAATAAAGATCGGTGGTCATAAGAAACATAGCAAAATTTTTGAAAAAACTTTAAAATTAATTTACCTTCTTATAAAGACGTTTTGAAAAAAATCAGACTTTTTCATTTGAAACTTTGAACTTTAGAAATTGGATTATAGTACCTATCCTATACCTATCGTTAAGTGAGCTAAGATTTTTTAAGGTACTCGTAACATACAACTCAAAACAACTCATACCTATGGCTGAATTTTCGAGCACTAACTACCTGACCGATACATTTTAATTAGCCATGTACCGTACCTATCATAATTTAAAATAATAAGCAAAATAATAAACAGATAAAAAGCGGCCGATTTATGACTTTGCCCAACCGGTTTTTGTTCCCAAGTAATTTATGGGCACTAAAATTGTGATTAGTGCAGCACGCGTCTCTTATTGAGACGTCAGTCAGTGGATACTTTTACGGCCTCATTTGGACAATTTGAGGGCACTTCCTTGAACCATGAAGGACCAGTGTAACCAGACCCGCCTGGACCCATCACATTCTACGCTTCCCAACCACTCCCTAAGGACACTAGAGGCAAAGAGAAAATGGTTCTGCGGTAACTGTTTTATTTTTTTCTTTCAAAGACAAGCCACATGTGACACGGTCGGTTTAAATTCCAATTTTGAATGGTATTATAAAACATAATTGCGTTCATAAACTTTACGAGGATTACTTGACGGACAGTGTGAACTTTTATGGATTGTAAAATGTTTGAGCCATGGAAGCCACATTGTAACTCGCTAACTATAGAACGACACAGACAAGATACTTTTATATCAAACCTAAATTAGGTTCATTATAACTACAAAACTTAAGTTTTATGTTCCTTTAGCAAGATAAAACAAATTAGGCACAATAAAGTTCATATAGGTAAATAGTTTTATGATATAATGCCAGCGGAAAGCGAGTAACTGAAAGGTAAACGAACGGACCCTGCAGTATATGTAGGTGCACGGGTCGCAGTTTTTGCCTCGGAACCCTAAAAAGACCTAATATCTCAAGTGTCAAAATGTGACATTGAGTGATTTGTAGCTAAGCTCCTCCTGTCCCGTGTTTCAAACATCACCGCTGCCAGACAGCTGAGATCTAACTCTGCAAAGACGAGGCCGCCCCACATACTTTCATCTCTATCCCACGCATAGAAAAACACTATGTCTGTCTCGCACCTCCACATCCCATTCTATAAAATCCACTACCTATCACAGACTCTACCTGAACGCTTTTGTATGGAACTCGAAAGTTGCTTTTGAGTTTGTAAAGGATTCTGTTGCACAATTTGGCGATTATTTCGGAATTTGTTTTTGTTCAGCTTAAGGAGAATCTCTCACGGGGATAGTTATTGTTGGTACAGTATAGTAAAAACTTCCGGGTTTCACTTACGTGACGACATGAGGCTACAAAAAGGTTGAAATGGATACATACCTGAAACAAACAAAAAATAACAATATTAGTATACCTATATAATCATAAAATAATATTTTCTTGTAAATTAACACATCGATTTTATAAAAAAATCCAGTGAGTACATTATTAACCTATAATATAAATATAGACCATGCACTTAATCATTTATTTTAAATGTCGATTCTTGTAAATTATTCATTTTTATACACGTATCCGATATGATTGCCTGCATCCTCGCAGACGCTTTTTTTTTCAAAAAGGTCAATCAAAAGAGTCCGTAGCACCAGCTGGCCTCAGCGTTCATCCTATCTGTATAAGGGCCTCCCCTCACTGGGAGATATAAATAGACATGCTTTAAGCAGCAAAGAAGCCGCCACAAGGCCCTAAGTTTTCCCTCTGATAGCATTGCATTAGGGAAGATACAAACATGCTACTGGTTTTTGTCATTGGTTAATTGAAATAGGAACGTGTTAGACATGTGGCCTACAGAATTTTGTGTGATAATAATATTTTGGTCCCAAAGGAAAAAATATATAATTAAGTACCTACCTATCACTTTTAAAAGTGGTAGACCTTTACAACAATAAGTTTGTATCGGATTCAGAACCAACATTTTTGTTTATTTTGAAATTAGAAACAAAACCAATTTAAACTATTCCGTTCAGTGTGGAAGCGGCCAGTAAAGTTTGTTTTCAAAAAAGGAAAACTCAACGGTCGTCCCCAAGGTGCCGTTGTACGGCCTTTGTGTCAAATAATGATTGCGGATTTAAAGGAATCCGCAAAGAAATGGAGAGCTATTTGGAGGGAGATCTTCTTAAATTGATCGGTTAGCCTTAGCCGGCGCGGCGTTCTGTGACTAATGATATGACTAAGTAAACAGTACCTACTGTAACGTGGAAATGAGCTTGGGTGGCCGAATACATAAGATTTTAACTCGAGGTAATTTGTGAAGTCTTGTCCGTAAACATTATCTACGAAGTTCGAGATCCACAATGGAATGCCAAAGAATTCCACAGTCGAGACGGTATTATTGTTAAGCTATTAATTGATGTCAAATTTGTAATTAAAGGTAATTATGTTGAAAGCAGCTGCCACTTTCAAAGAGAAATTCTACATTTACTAGACATACTCGTATACAATACAGTATAAGTACCTAGGTTCACCTCAGTAGGTAGTTGTTGTAATTCCTATTCGATCGAGTGTAGAATACTCAACAGCAAGCGACCCTTGATAAAACGTGTGCGTATTAAGAAGCGATGTAACTTCGCATTTTTTTACAAACGGCAAGAATGTTTAAAGTTCCACTATCGCAATTTATCGTAAGGGTGAACATTATCAGCCCGTGGCATCGCGCCCATCGCTACTCGGGCCCCGACGCTCACTACAATCACCTTGCCCATTTCTTCAAGTCAATTGCCATTGAATCCGAAATTAGTAGAAACTACCCACGAGTTTAATGCACTGTATTTCTAGGTGTAGGTAGGTAGCTCTAGGTACAGTGGCTTAATTTATAGCGAAATAAATTTTAACGTTTTACTTCGCTATGTTACATGCTATGGTTTTCTCCTTAAGTGTTAAATTTAAGGCGCGGTCATTAACATAATTAAATTAAATTATTCACTCACGTCGTTAAAGTGGAGAATACAAAAAGTGGATTTAGGTTTCTGAATGAGACGTAGCAACAGCAACACACGCTACAAAAATAAAGCTCGGTTCACAGTATCGTATGACGGGATCGGGCGGAAGCCGCGCGAAGGAAATGAGAGAGTGCCTCGGCGACTGCCACGTGTGTGCACCCGCCTTATTTATTCCCAGGTAAGTATATGTAACGTTTTAACATAAACACGAGGAAACATTTTTAAAACTTTTTCGAATTGGAACGTGGCCAACGGTGAATAAAATTGGTACAAGTAGAACATTTTTACAGGTACTTACTGCGGCCAATGGTCAAACTAAAACTATACCTACTTATCTAGAAAAAAATCGCGTGTTGAACTTGAGTAATTTAATCTCCTCTATTCATTATTGAGATAATAAACATTAAAAACAAAAAGGAAGTGATAAATTGTACCAACACACACGACTATTGTGCGGCAAAAAATATCTATTATCCGTAGCGCGAAATGGTTGTATGGAATTTTAGTATTTTTTATTGAATGGTCTTCGTAGCGTTGTAAAACTAATTAAATTGCTAATGTTACAGTCGTATGTAATAATACGAAGCGGTTGAATATCGATTATTTTTCAAGATAAAGGAATGACGCCCACTTCTGTAGTATTTATTGTGTTTGTACTTAGCGGTGGCAGAAAGTAGGTACTTTGAACCCAGTTTTGTTTTGTTATAATACGGCAGATCTAAATATACTACGTAAATTTAATAACAAATACATAGGTCATGTCATTGTATGCTTACTAAATCCAGAAACGCAGGCATAGTCATCATTATTATGTAAAACCTTCCTACAATATGTTACATAAGTAATGTTACGTGGCATTACAAATGTATACAGATACTAAACATTTTGGTAAATTTTACAAATTCTATCAGTACCTTACCTACCCTACGTAGTAGTACAAATAAATTTTACTTGCTAACCCACTCCAATTATTAGGTACTCTATTATCAGATGACCTCGTATTGTTTTCGATAGTTAACACACCCAGTACCGTGTTCAATGCCATGTAAAGGAACATTCTTTACTTTTGTTCAAGTTTCGTGCGTGTAGGTCCCCCTATGTGGTGGCTGAATTCACCTAATGTTACACGTAGTGGTTTTCATGAGGAAATTGTATAGAGGGTGGACTCCCAGTCATTAGGAACGCAATCTATTTTAATAGTAATTGCTACTTTCACTCAACGAAACACGACGAAAATAAATAAATAATGTGTTTCTTGAAGGAAAAAGTGTAGGGCAATTTTACCCCCAAATAACTGTAATTTTAAACCTTATTAAAAAGATATAGGAAGAAGTAGAGGTATTTTAAAGTAGGTATACTACAACAGAGCTTACGTATCTGAATGTTCTTTAAAAAAAGGTTTCAGTTGAAATTTTGGTTTTTGTTGCTCTATATGGAGAGTGAAAGAGGTATGGCATTTATCCAAGAAACGACTTTACCGACTAATTCTTTGGCTGCCACGGTTAGAATGTTCGTTAAAATGTTTTGTTTTTACAATGTTCTGTCCACATTCCAAAATTCTGCTTATTATTTGATATTGCCAAAAATATATACCCATAAAGTAGTTCTGGCTTGATTTTGAAGAATTTACTTCTTTCGTTTTATTTTTGCTTTTCATAAAATCGTGAATGCACTCTTTTGAATATATATTTTTTAAACAGAAAATACTTTTTCAACGAAATAAAATAACATCCAAGCACAATACTCCAGTTTCAGCAAAGTACGCTGAAAAATCTGAAGGAATCCCGACATGAAAACTTGAAGCGTTCAATTTGGCATCCCTATTCTGAAGTCGGGATTGCTAGTGGGTGTCGGCGTATCGCACGCGACGACAGCCGGCAAAAATCAGGGCCCAGAGCCGACCTGCATAGCAAGCAGCCTAGCTAGTTTTACTTACGGGAAATTTACGGAATTTTCCTACTAAGCACATATTTGGGAAATTAACTTAAGTATACCGATATTGAGATATAAATCTTTTATTAATATGGTCTATCTGATGTTGCTCATAATTATGTAAAGATTTATATAATGGCATTTATATTTTTTTCTTCAAATTTTTAAATGACATTAAAGTAAAACTATGATTAGCAGGATTATTCTAAATTTAGCTTCACAATTAAAATTGACCGTAAAATAGGTACTTACTTATATTATTATAATGTATTGACAAAATTTGAATTAATTGTTTGAGGAATTTGGTAATAAATGCAGCTTGGCATAAAATATGACCGGCAATTTTAACCGGCTTGTTAAGGAAATTCCAAGCTAAGCATATCGTGCTGGGCTAGACACCTTTATTAAGTTTTAGCCTCTAGCTGCAAACTTAGATATACCTTACCAGTATAAAACTTAGTCTATAAGACATCACGAGTCACGGAAACATTAGTAAGCGCAAAATACCTGCATTTAAAATTGTTGACGTGTACCCCTCGGCAAGAATTTCTATGTCACTGACACAGTGAATTCCTAGCTGTCTTGTCTACATACAAATAACTTTATTAAAAGACTTACGGGCCGCGCACACGCAATCCAGATTGCATTGTGATTGTGACAGTATTGCGTTTCAAGATCAAAATACACCAGTAGGCCTAGCGTTGGGTAATCAATTATAAAATTTACAAAACAAAAGAAAGTTCACAGTTCTAAAATAAAGCCAAGTTTTTAATAGCTGTATTGAAGCAATTTTGTCATCATGCAGTTATCTAATAAAGAGTATGATAGAAATTCAGGATGATGACTGTATCATCGCTGTGTCAGTTCTTAGAATAGAATGTCAATGCTGTGCAATGATGTCATATTTGTAACAATGTGTTTCATGAACAGCTTTGCAAAAATCACTGACATCCAGAATTCTGCCATAAAACTTTGTACTTTTAATCAAAAATTCGAATGTATTATGATTTTTTGGAAGATTCACCTTTCAAATTAGCAAAAAAGTGTAACCAAAGTAAGTACTTATTATAATGAAATAGGTGTCCTACTCTTGTTGGTACTATCGAGATTACACCTGTACAAGTGGAGGGATTCCCCCGCAGTCAGCTGGCCCATTAAATCCGGGTTTACGAGCCGCTTTATGGCAGTTCGGTCGTTCTCAAGCCAACACTCGTTTACAGGCGTCATACTGGCCTTAATTGACATTTCGAGATTATTGCCTTGTAATTGGTCGAGTTTTATCGATGTTTTACGACCGTTTTGTCAATCGGAGCAGTCGCCGTTCCTTTTTCAAATCTTTTGTAACAGTTATGCAAGTGTGTGGGCGACTTTTCGTATGGTAATGTTGTTTTTATAGTCAGTTCTTTTTATTGGTGTTTCTGATATCGTTATCATAATATCACTTTCTGAACTCATCACATTGATAAACCTAATTTCGTAAATGAGATACCAATTTTATAGCCTTTTAAAACTTTCCTAATAGATATTTTTTTCTTAACTTTTAAAATTTATTGACTTTATAATTTTTTAACATACCTAATATAAATATCTACATAACTATTTGCATGTAATGTGGTACGTAAGTACTTACGGAAGTTTGTCCTGTAAAAAACTAAACTAATATTATTCTGTTCCTGTAATGTTGTAAGACGATAAATTTTACCCTACAAATACATACACTGTGTAACCTGTAATTTATAAGAAAATATAAAGACCAGTGGTTGAAGACTTCAATTAAAGTTATTAATGTTATTATGTTTATGACCACGCATTACGGTGGTAATCGTTGCGCCTTTAACACGAAATTTGTTAGTGGTTATATATATTATTTTGTTAATATTTCCACTTATCTTTTGTATGATATTGTTAAATTAAATAACCTACATAGGTTCTAATGATTAGGTAAATAATATATAATAAATGTCTTTTCTTTGGTGTTTTCTCGCAACATGTGTTGAAATTAGACTCCACTGCGTGTCCTGCAAATATGTTCTAGCGTACTCGACTGTAATTACTCACTTTCCGTACTAGTATTAGTTGGTTGCTAGATTTTGTACCTACCATAGCTTATAGAATAACGTAGTTGGTCCAGAATGACTACCTTATGTCCTTTGGGATTACAACACCTTTTTATCACCATACACAGACATAGTGTAAAACAAATGAAAAAGTGTAGTTGTCGCTGGCATATTGTCCAGCATCAGAGCAATATCACTCGTCCGTTTTTGCATCGGCTGGGCTGGGCATGGCGGACCAGCGGCGCCCGATTCTGCCACCGCCAGTGTTTTAATTACTCGTTTCGCGAATGATTTATTTCATACTCAGATACAAATGGCACTACCCCGTGTTGTGGTGCCGCGATATCCGTAGTTTTATGTGCAAACACGTTTTTTGTCACATTCCCACCACCTAACTATGAGTTTTTAATTTTATGCGCTGCATGCTAAAATTCTGCCGGGTTTTTTGTTTCGAATTGCAAATAATTTAACAGTTTATTGTTAGATGCATTTGAATATTACTTAGTTATATTTTTTCATTCAAGGTTTGTTTATGTTAATCGACTCGAAAGTAGCAAAGGTATTGTAAGTATGTCGGCTGGTCGATCGGTGGAAGTAATAAAACTCGAGATCGGCTGGACGCTGGCGGACAGGAAATCAAACTACAAAATAAAATGTAAACCGTAAGGAGGTCACGGTTTGAACATTCTCAGCCTTGTTGTGTGTGGGACGGCTCAGCACGAAATGTTTCGTAAGGCGCGATTAGCATAAATCTAATTGGGAGTCGGATAAGCTCAAAATAGATGTCACGAGTGCACCAGATAAAAATATTAAATATTGCACTTGTATTTTTAGACTAGGCATTTAGTTTATTTTAAAATACTATAATGTAGCCGCAACATTTCGTATAAAAAACAAAACATTGTTTCGCCAATACGCTCCGCTTTCACTTAAAGCTGACCACCCTCACAACATCGCCACAAAAAATCTATTCATCAGATACGAGAATCGTGCACAGAAACAAAGTAACAGGAAGACTTGCGCAAGGCCCTCGTTACAATAGTTAACATTTTACTGAATAGTACCGTTAGGCAGAGACATGGCCAACACCGCCTTAAAAATAAAAAACTAAACTAGTTTCTTTTTTTTGGTGACGCGACGAATAAAGAGCCGAATATGATTTAGTGTGTTTCTATTCTTTACGTTGCGGCAAAAAGACCTTTGTGTTTGGAGACAAGGCTTTAATGTGTTCTACAAGTTGGTTGCTTTGTGTTTTAAAGATGAACAAACTAAGCATCATCATTACCGCATGGCGATTCTCATCGTAAATCAAAGCGAGCGCGAACCTCGCATTTCCTTTACTAATAAATAAAACAACTATAACGCAGCATGTAGCGATTTTATGACCGAAATCTACATTTCTATGAGAACTACAAGCTTAAAAGAATACGCATTTAAATATTAGAGACCCTAATTCACTGTCACCGTTTAGTTTGTTTAAAAAAGAGATAATCTGGAGATTTGTCTAGTTTTCCATTTTGTGACCATTTCATGGTTACCACATTAGGCTGCAAATTAGGTAATGTGTATGTGAGAATTTGAATTTGTATGCATTTTCCTAGTTTGGTATCAAACCGTCGTATCTCCATTTTTATTGTTTGAAATGTGTTTTATATTTTATTGCTTTTGAGTCTAAATATATTCTCATTGTTTTATTGGTGAGAAAACATGCATGAACTCAAAATTATAATCAAATTACTGTTAGTTTTTTTATTTTATTTTACCTTTGTTTTATTAAATTTCTGAATGCATCATAAGATACATTTCTACAAAAAAATGCATGCCAGGTTAATATCCAGAAGCAAACAAAAATAAATAAATACAACAGCAAAATAAACACTCCGTAAACAGTGTATGAAACTTTCAGCGCGAAATGTTAGTATTGTTTCAACAGCCGTAGCTCCTATACAGAATTGTTGCTGCTAAGTTTCATTTACTAATTCAAACAATTGCGAAGCGTTCGATTTACGATCGGTATTCGTTCGTTCTAAATTTAAATGGTTAGGCGCGGGTTAAACAATTTGCGGATTGCGCTTGGCCGCGAGCCGGTTTTGTCGGCCGCCGTGCCATCTACGTGATTTACTAGTTTGCCATAGGACTTAAATCATACTAGTGTCGGCGTCTCCACCGGAATATGTATGCTTTTTGTCTTTGCGACGATGTAAAGTAGCCCGCGATGCTCAGGAATTGTGTTAATTTTTGTCGGGCGCATAAACAACAGGCGGCCGCGCGCCTTCATTTGTTTTGTTCGTGGCTTTGTCTGAATCGTCTTCTACTTTTTGTTTGAAGTTTTTTTCTCTAATTAAGGCCGTGTCATACGTACAAAATTGGCATTGTTTTCCATTGTTGCCAAGTGAAGAATTATCTTTTTTAAAATTGGATTATGTTAGGATTTGCATTGTTAAGTAATGATTAGCTAACAGATCCACAGCATCTTGTTATTGTAAGCGGGTCTTACCTGTAAATATTTACCCTCGGTGGTGGTCCGTAAGCAGCTTGAGCAAGCAGGTTTCAAACTCGCGATCGAACTTACAAAACTACAATCACATTGACTTCATACAAAAGTGACCCTGTATTATTTACTCTAACAACTACCAGCTATTTCCGTTTGTACTATTAATAAATAAACACTATATATTAATGTTACCTAGATTGTAATCTTAAGATATATGATACAATTTGTACTAAAAAAATAGGGTTGCACTGCGTCCGTCTATGTAATGGTCCAGGTAGGAGCAGGATTTGTCAAACTTATTCAGTTTCGCGTTTTTTTAATCGCTCGGCGGTTATTTGTCCGCGGCGCGCGCGGCGGGTTCACATAGGGCGGGGGCCGCGGGCGGCGGCATGGCGGCTGCGACTCGACTGAGCCGGAGCGCCGCGCCACGCCGCCCGCCCCTCGCCGCCGCCCGCCCAGACGCAGACGAATTAAAAATTCCAACAGGGATAGCCCAAAGTTGGCGGGAAAGGGAAAGCTTTTCGTAGGTGATTGTCGTGTGGGATGGTTTGGTTTCCTGTGACGGATGTACCTATGTTATTATGTATATTATGTATCTAACCATGATAGTCGTATATAAGGTATTATAGAATAGGTGAAAGATTTTACCTACTTACCACAAAAAGAAAATTTTGCCTCAAAATAATAATAGGTAGGAACTTTTACTGATTGGTGTGTCATAATATCCACTTCAATAATAACCGTAATTCATTCAAGACTCTCTTAATGGGAATGATGACAAAAATGTTAATGTTTTCCTCCCATTAGCATATTGTTCGGCGACTGTTTAGAAAAATCGGAATCTTGATAAGAGCGTTTAGTAGCAGCGACACCATGAAGGCTGTATTGATGAAATATGAGGCTTATTCACTGAAGCAATAAAGTTTATTTTCGTGCGATGAATTGTGTGGATAGGATAGTCAAAGAGCAGTAAAACATAACATTTGGAGCAAAGTTCGTTCTAACAGAAAACTAAATGGCAGAAATGCGTTTACCACCCGATTGCCCCCACAACTTAAGCAAGCAGGGCGGATTAGAAGGGACCACAATTCTTAGTACGTACCTACATCGATAAAATTTGCAAACAATTTATACAACAATGTATACTTCTTATTTTACTATATCAAATTATTAGTATATTTAAAATTATATGTACAGAAATATATTCTTCATTTCAATTATGAATATATTCACAAAAACAGTAAGAAAATTAAACCTTCGTAATCCAATCAGACCGCGCAGTCTGCCAAGTCCATTTCCCTAATGAAAACTGGATTTTCGGATCGACACACAATTCTAGGTCAAAGGTCAAGTGGCGAACAACACCAGCAATACGAATAATTGTAACATAATAAGTAATTAGAACTGGCAGTTGAGAATATTTAAAAATAATGAAATTTTAAAAATCGAGCCTCATAAACAAAAGAAAATCGTGACGCGGTTTTCCCGCCCTATGAATAGCGTCCCGCGACCGGCCACCTACGGCGACGCACCCCTCTAATCACCGCCCCCCGCGCCTCACCCCGCAAGCACCGTGACGACCCACAAATATAATTTTAGGTAAAACTTTCCCCCGATCGCGAGCGATGGGTATTTACTCATGCTTGTAGCGTTGTTTGACGGATTAATTTCAGATGCCTGATCTGTTTTTACACGTTTTAAATACATATTATTATTGTTGTAAGTAAGTTTCTTACTTTCCTAAGTTTTATGTAAACCAATTGAATCAAATCTATATAAAAATTGTTACTGCAGAGAAAACAATAAATATGACAGGCATAGACAGAGGACGCGGCTGCATAAACGTCAGCCGCGTGTACAAACTACAATCGCGACACACTTTTTAATTTATTTCGTCCACAAAAAGCTTTTTTTCCGGTTTATTTTCATTTCAACGGCGACTTGCGCTGTAGCGGGATCTCTATTTTTATTTATTTCCCTCACTCGCCATTTTTTGTTTCTCTTTTTCAATTTCGTTTCGATCGGCGCGGGGCGGAAAGGAACGTAGACGGATCTCATTTTAAATTGAATTCGTCTCCTCTTTGCATTTTTCTCTAGAGCGGTACTATGTAACGGTTCTAATTGGCAATATTTGCATGCGGGCCCTGGGCATTGTTCACATTGTTAGATGGCATTCGTTATGGAAAAAAGAAAAAGGCGGATAGTGATCGATAGCGTTGCGTGATACTTTAGGGAAAGCTATTTGTGAATTAAACCGGGATTGTATAATAAAAAGTACGCGGATTCAATTTGCTTGATGGAGAATGTCGCGTCAATAAATGTCAGGTTCCGATCGAAATTTGGGGGTTTATTCTGAGAGCGTATCGTCGGCTGACGGCTCGGTATTGACGCTTGCGGTGGCACTGTAGGGGCTGTGTACATTCAGAAATGACTTTAGTATGGTCGCATTAGGCGTTCGTCCTATTGATTTTGCACTTTTGACTTTTGGTGACTAAGGCATAAGAAAATATCTGAGGTATACTTACTTATTTTTTAAAGAAACAGCGTCTACTTGCCTTATTTACTCACCTACATTACTAGAAATGCTAAATGATTTGAGAAAAAAATTTAAGTTACAATACGACTACAAAACCAAAACCGATGACAAATCGGAAAGCTAAAGTCCATCTCGTTAACACAAATTTGAATTAAACAAATCCACATTCACAAATCAGTGGCATGTATCGATTCAATATCTCGATTCATTCGCGATAGCAGTCATCGGAGTCGACTGGCCGGTTGATAGTGACCTAATGAATATGTATGCGGCAGCAGGTGCAGGCCCAACATGATTAAATATGTGCCGCACTCGATTCTTGTATCGATACATCCAAGTATCGATGAATTACTCAATACACTCAATGAGATTTTAATTCGAGTTAATGACGCAATTAAGACCGGGTGATTATAATTATTGCCACAAATCTCCGTAATAGACCTCACCTAAAATGATTAAATAAATACTACAGTAGATTGTCGTGAGAATTATTTTGTTGAATAGTTAAATTTTGGCCTTTTCCGTAATTCAATCTTTTATTTTGTCATCTTTATCGTATGAATATTCAACAAACTATTAATTTAATAATTCAATGAAAATAACACTTAATTTATCATTCTGTTACTATGTACTTACGTTGATCATAAATAAAAGGCTCTTTAGTCAGTCAACAATCAAAGTGGAGATAAATCGTAGGAAATGAGACAACGGTAGGACACAGCCAATTCTGTCGTCAATGCAATCAATTCTCTCACTATTAATTAAAGAAACTTGTCTTTTGTCCAAGACTACCCTTCTGTACGACAATTTAAGCGTTTGGTCTAATTATAAGACTTCAGCGATTACGTTTAAATTATACCTGCTTAGATGTTAAACAAAAAACGAAACAAAAGATTTGTCCTCGTACTTTTACAGCAAAAATCAATGAAGAAAGTATAGATCCATTAACAGGTTCTACTCAATTCTGAGATATTACTTTCCTTTTTCAAAACTACGTACATAGTTATTGTATCGAGTTTTTTTAAAATATTTTAACTTACTTAATTTTTGTACTGTAACTAGGTATGACCAAAATTTATATCAATTACTACAATAATATTAAGTATCTCCTTTCACTTGAACTACAGCGAAAGGGTTTGAGGGACCGGCAAGCACGTAAAGCTATAACATGTCCGGAATAGAATCGAATCAACAATCGATACATAAGGGACCATTCGACACGTGGACGGAACAGCGTGTTCTCGGAAAGCCGGAATTCCGTTTATAGACTATAAGTTTTGTTTTCGTCTGTACAAAAAGTAGGCTTCTTTATTCTTATCCCAATGTACATAGATATCTTTTATTTAATAATAATATATGTATTTAAAACGATACAAGACTAACTATACAAGTATACAATCTGGTTCTACCTTTTTAGGCCTAAGATTTATTTGCCTAATCTCGTATTGCATAGTAACGTTTGGTCAAAGTCTCGTTTCGCCGAAAATCGTATGGCATAAATCTCGTTTAGTAAAAAGTTTTTTCGCATAATCTTGTTTAGCCTAATAATAGTGTGGCCAAATCTTGAATGCCGACCTCCGATAGGAGATGGTACCCAAAGAAGAAGAAGAAATCTTGAATAGCCTAATAATGCTATGGCATAGGTTTTACAAAGTAATCATATTCGTTTGGCTTTAACTTTGACGGAGCGACGCTCTACATAACGCAAACTGGTGCCTTGTATTGTTTCCGCTGTGTGGAAATCGAGTTTTGAGCAATAAAGATTAGGCGAGATGAGGGGAACCGATACAATCTCTAAGGTTTTGTAAAAAAATATACCTATCACATAAAATGCACAAGGTTTAAATTCACTAGAAAAAGTTAAGAGTACATAAAGCACGTTAAAGTTATCAAAAATGGTAGTAATTGCTTTTTTTATAACTTAATGTTCTGTTTGATTAATATGTATCAGCATTTAAAGTGTTACTAATAAGATCGGCGGAGGAGTGAGGGACAGGCGATAAGAAAGACGAATTGTTGAACACCGATTAACGAGTGCAGATAAACTTGGTAATGAGCTTAAAACAGAAGATTTTCTTAACGATATGATTAATATAAACAAGCATTACCGCGATGAGAGTATAATTGCTACTTGAGTCGAGATACCAACGATTATTGAAGGCAAATGATGTTGTAATTAATTGTGCAACCACAAATGATGGCCATTATCTCGTTTATGAATGTAAATATTGTTAGCACGTTTTTTTATTTATTTTTCGGTAAGTATATTGACCTGCTACTTGATGTTAAAACGACGCGTAAAGGTGGGAAGCTTAATGCCTTCATTTGAAAGGAAGGTTCAAATTTTAAAATGTAAAAACTTTTTTGTTCTAACCGTATTTGCTTTTTATCGTCTGCAAAACGGAACGAAGTGGCGTGTCCATGTCGCGTTCCGCGATGCGTTTCAAATCCAGTGTTGTCCGTTTTACATTCATTACTTCAACTCACAGTGCTAACATTTACCCGAGATTTTGACGCTGATATTAGCAGCTTATAAATATGCATTCGGAACTCCGAATCTTTAACGGCAGATAGTTCCACTTTTTACTCCGCAGACTATCCGGTATTTTTGACAATTAGACGAAATAAAGATGAATAATAAAGATAGATGCCGGTGAAACAAATTGCATCAAAGTGCATAATTATTTTGAGAAATCAGTGAAACTAAAGTTAGTTAATGCAAAACTTGATAGGTAGGTAAATATTATGTATGTTCATATTCTTCATACGTACGTTCTAATGTAGAATAAATAATCTGATAGTCGGAAGCAAGGTGCCGTGTTAGTTTTGTATTAAAAGTCCAGTGTATTCCAAATATGTATACATGCCTTTTTATAAAGAAGCCATATGTTTGTCATGTGTAAAGAGACATGTATGCGGCTTATTTTTGATTTTTCGTTTGAGATTGTTTAAATAGACTGTGATTTATGAACGGACAGTACGCTATTTCCGTCTGAAGAGTTTCGAGAGATTTATTCGATTCTGAAACACAGTCCGAGAAGTCGAAGGAAAATTTTAATTGGATTATTAACTCCAGCTACAACACTGTAAAGTGAGTCGGATGGAACTAGAAATAAACTCTTGTAAATTATCGTGAAATTAGGTTTAATTGTTATTAATCTTTTGATGGGCTAGTAGCCATAACATTGTTGTTTGTAGCCATGGATTTAGCACTTGATTAAGAGCCAAGTGTTTTCACAATTTTTATTTCATTGGGATTTTATTTATGTGTTAAAGGTTATCATCAATTGTATAAATTTACACTGCTGGCTCTTCTCTTTTAACAGACTAATATTTTGCCTCAAGATATGAACCATTTCGGATCCATTTGCTAATTAGTTCAAGTTGTTCCGTGTCCCAGTCACATTTAATCTTTGTTTTTGAAACTAGGCTTGTGACTTTTACAAATCAGTTTAGGTTTTACATACACTGTTGTTTTGAAACTTATCAAGTTTATTTTTTACCTTTTGCAATACGCACTTATTTGTCGCTTCAGAAGCAGTTCAATATTAATCTCGCAAGAAAACTACAATTAGTCAGAATAATCCCCGTTTTCCACAGTAGCTGTTAAGCACTTAAATACATCAGAACAAGTAAAGTAAATTCTCAAGCGATCTCGGACGCCTCTACGTGAGTTTTCTTTTCTTTTTTGGTCGGAAAAGTGCAAGGGATCGAGAACTGGAAAGGGAAACTAATCTTTTTTTCTTGTGTGAGTTGGTACACTCGCAACATGAGACGGTTAATTGTTTTTCGTCCTTTGTTTTTTTGAGGTGTAAAGCTTATTTCACTTTCGTAATCTTATAAAATTTAAGAAATCCTCTTCGTCGGATTTATGTATGATCAATGTAATGTACTTAAATAATATTATATTTAACGAAGCAGGAGGGGGCCCGAGCGTTCGTTATCATCATCATCAGACATGGCACGTGGTATACGAGTAGGTGGACACATAAAACACAGCGGTAGTTCACAATTAAGATTTAATCAAAATCACAATTAACAAAACATCAAAGTGAAATCAACTTAACGGCACAGATCAACTAAACTAACACTTCACATGTACAGCACTTCACAAATACCACTCTTTCCAAGAAACGCACGATCAGTTCCCAACACGTCTACTCGGTAGCTTGCCTCCAGCACAAAGTGAGGGACCCACCGTCCCGGTCTTCATAAGGTAAACGGTTGGACTCTGACAAAGCGCGCCAACGGCACACTTCGCGTCTCTTCCGGTGTGATGTCGGTAAAGCAGGTCGTTTCCACGATTACTAGGTATCATGACATGAACAATCTAACATCTAGTACAATGACATTCGCAGCAACTAGATATCATGACAGTTTCACGACATCCGCCACAACCAGGTATCATGACAGTACCATGACATCGACCACTATCATGACATCTCCGACACGGCCATCCTGCTAACACACGTCCTCGTGTGTTGAATCTGCAACAAAACATACACCAACAGTTTTGGTCCGACTCGGCCATATCCTGACCATCATTTTTATAAGGTACTCTTAAATTTCTACCTCTGTAGGGTAACCAAACTCTATCTCGTAATTCATCCATTACTTTACTGATTACTAAATACGACAAAACAATTAAATCAGTAACATCAACAATAAGAAGCAAGTAAAGCCATGTACCATTACTCTCATAATTATCCCTTTTGATTTTAACAAAAACCACAATATCTCGCGACTGTCTTGACTGACTTGAGTGCTTTGAGTATTTATCTGTCTACAGCAGTATCTGCCGCGATTTACATCGCTCATATATCTACGATTCCTCATTAACCGTCTTATGCATCAGTCATGGAGCCACCACTGATCTCTACTAGACCACCGGCCACCATGCACCGACTACACGCTCACCACGACGTCCGTCAACGCCACACACTCCGCACCCGCACCGCATAGAACCATTATCTGGGTAACCAACCACGACTACGGGCTGCGACAACGTACTATAGCTACTACTGCAGTAACCATGGTTTACTTGACCTACCGAACGGCCCATACAATATTACTCAAAATTCAACAATGTTTCTGCTTCACCAACTTAATTCATTGATCATTAATTTACACCAACTCTGGTACATAACCCACTGACCTCTTCATTGTATTTGTACTAACATATCTGCAATAAATCTTGAAAACTCTACCATCTGTTTCATTAATTTTAAAATCGTAATCTTATTTGAACCGCTCAGTCTGTTTTACCCTAATTCCAATAAAATAACCATCTGATATCACTCATGTGGCAATTTCATACTCCATTAAATTTACTTTGTACTAAGTTATTAGCCTGTCACCTCTTTTATCATTGCAATGTATTTTGTGTGAGGGTAAACACAAAACAGACTTTAGAAACAGCATAGTCAAATAACTTCCCTTGTAAAATCTCAAACGTACTCATCACACATAGTTAATCCATTGTAATTGTAACCAATTAATTACCACAAGTACTCTCAATTTCATAGAAATTCAAGAAAATTTCATCGTAAACTATTTCACAATAAACTATAATCTGTTTCATGATGAATATACGTAGTAGTTAGCCACAGTCATCGTAAAAAGTAGTTATCTTATTAGAAACTAATTCGGGTAATCATCGACCAATAAACAAAACAATACAACCTTGTATTCCAATATCTCGCCCGATGACTTCGTACAGAGAAATCACTTTACAAGTTGTTCTCTGTCCACATGATGTGCTGTCGTCGACTCGGACATTCTGGCATGCACAGATTGTAGCCACGTGTGATAACTTCATCTGTAACAATAAAGAAGCAGCACAGTATTTTCTTTATAACTCGGCCTATTCTGACCAAAAAGTCTACGTTTCTCATTACAAATCTTCCATGGTCTAACTATTATCGCATTTCTAACCAAACAACTTCTAAAACTCTGTTAAAACTAGAAGGTACATCGACAGTACTATGCGGTACTATGAGTCTATGACTACAACGTTATTTAAAAGCCATTAAAATAAAAATCTGAATTGAATCCTGTCTTCATGCATTCGCACCTCACCTCGCTCACAATAAAATCATCCCTGTGACTTACAAATCATAACGAATCATCTCTGTGACCCATAGTTTAATATCATCCCTGTGATATTAAATAAACATCAGTCAGCCCTGTGACTTTACTAAGATTAATATCATCCCAGTGATATTCAACCGTCATCAGTCATCCCTGTGACTTCATTTGTCATCCCAGTGACTGTACTTGTCATCCATGTGACCACATTTGTCATCCCTGTGACCCTTCTTAGATTAATATCATCCCTGTGATATTCAATCGTCATTAGTCATCCCTGTGACTACACTTGTCATCCCTGTGACCACACTTGTCATCCCTGTGACCAAACTTGTCATCCCTGTGACCACACTTGTCATCCCTGTGACTCTTCTTAGATTAATATCATCCCTGTGATATTCAATCGTCATTAGTCATCCCTGTGACTGCACTTGTCATCCTTGTGACATATCTGTCTACCCATGTAAGTAATGCAAAAGCGATTGAAGTGAGTTACAAAAACAATAAAGCCAGTTTATCAATAGCAGAAATCTATATCGTTAGTTACATCTGAAATATTTGCAATCTTTCAGAATATACTAGCACACTTTAGGATATCTCCTTCATGCAGATTATATGACACAGGCTCCCTATTATTCTACTTAACGGTGGCGTTTTATTTACCCACCATAAAACTCAATTGAGTTAGCTATTATTCAACTAACTGAGAATCGAACTCAGTCGCTGAAATTGAAACAAATCCACTATACTCGTACTAGAGTAAACATAACTGCCAGTAGCAATTACATCGTTCATATGATCTAGCAATGAAACTTCCATTTAATCATCTGAATCAAAATTCATAGAATCAAAAACGATGCTCACACGGTTATTGTGCTGTCCTGGGGTCAATGTGATGCAAGCTGCACGTCTGTATCCATCCAGTGCAGGGTCGGCTGCCGGCGCGACCTGGACGAGCCACGTGTCTCGACGTGCAACGCTTGGACCACACAACAGGCTTGTGCGCAGGCTGCTGGCTGCTCGGTCCCGGCGCGCTGCTCATCGCTTGCGGGGCTGCCCTATGGCTTATGACCCAAGTCACTGCAACTGTAACACTTTAAAGGATGTTGAATGAATAGTTTAACACTTTTCGGGTCTGGGGATTCACTGTTATTTTGTACACTGTATGATTTCCACTTTAAATAAGAAAAGCCTTCGAGTCTAAGCTAATGACGTGACTGCATTCCATTTGTAAAAGCAAGGCGTTGAAGCCTGGGGTCAAATTGCACTATGTGGGCAAGCACTATGGAAACTGCTACATTATTTAATTTTGTTCCACACTGATGTTATTTAATTTTCTCATTAGGGAACTGATTAATTGACTGGCATAGCTAGATAGGCATTCATTCTTCTCAGGTTTACTGATTAGCAAATTAATCAAGGAAGCTGCCGTTATTTCCACACAAGCAAATCTACCATTGACACCACTTTAAACTGGGGCCAAGTAATATCATGAAACGATACTTGCAAAATCCAAGTGAATGCCTTGAGTGCTCAGCTAAGAGCGAGCACGAGCTCTCCTCCCCGCAGGCCCTGCAGCGGCTGCTCGGCGCGGCGCGCGGCGCACGGCTCGGCGCACGGCACACGGCCCGGCCGCGGCGCACCACGAGCGCGCGTCCAGCTCCACCACGTCGGGGTTGAACCTCGGCAGGGTTACGCCAACACGAGAGGCAGGCGACTTAAGCGTCTCGTTCATGGCTGCCATACCTCAATTTCGAATTACAAAAAGTAACCGCCATCTTGAGGCGTTGTTGTCTTCACCGCCGTTACGTATCCCATTTACTCGCTTGGATCCCACTTCTGATAACGAAACAGGAGGGGGCCCGAGCGTTCGTTATCATCATCATCAGACATGGCACGTGGTATACGAGTAGGTGGACACATAAAACACAGCGGTAGTTCACAATTAAGATTTAATCAAAATCACAATTAACAAAACATCAAAGTGAAATCAACTTAACGGCACAGATCAACTAAACTAACACTTCACATGTACAGCACTTCACAAATACCACTCTTTCCAAGAAACGCACGATCAGTTCCCAACACGTCTACTCGGTAGCTTGCCTCCAGCACAAAGTGAGGGACCCACCGTCCCGGTCTTCATAAGGTAAACGGTTGGACTCTGACAAAGCGCGCCAACGGCACACTTCGCGTCTCTTCCGGTGTGATGTCGGTAAAGCAGGTCGTTTCCACGATTACTAGGTATCATGACATGAACAATCTAACATCTAGTACAATGACATTCGCAGCAACTAGATATCATGACAGTTTCACGACATCCGCCACAACCAGGTATCATGACAGTACCATGACATCGACCACTATCATGACATCTCCGACATATTTAAACTTTTTTTCATAATCATAAATATCAGAAAGACCACCAATCTAAATCTAAACCCTCTGACACGGACGCACATTACAACAATTTAAAACAAAATAAATATTAACCAACACAAACCTTTCAACACACCCCACCGCTCCGTATCTCAACTAAATCACAGAAGTTAGAAAAATATCGTCAGAAAAAACACTCGACATAAAGACGGGAGTCTATGTTCGTGAAAGTTTAAAAATATCACCGGTGAATATAATTATGTCTGAACACCCGCTGCTTGGATTCCTCAAGTTACCGTATAAATAAAACATATCTTCAAACTCCTACCTGTGACAGTTGTCTATGAATTGCAAATGGCGGCGAGAGGAAGTGAAATCTTAGGTGTAACTGTGATGGCGGGCGCAAAAACTTACTCAACTGATATGCATCATGTGGATTTGTAGGTAAAGCCTGTACTTTGAGAAGATAAAGTTTATGATTATGAATCATTTTTGGGAAGGGTGTAAAGGATGGTAAAAAGGTTAGCCGATATGAAAATAATGGTCCATTTAAACATTGACATTTGCATTTTTCACTTAGGATATAATAAATAAACAAAGTTTAATATGCCAAATCTTTGGCATAAAAAAAAAAACAATTAAACATCAAACTAGTCACGAACGCAAATACTTATTTTTTTTTTGAGATATTTATCGCACGCGTCGAAGCGTAATACGATATAAAATTAAATAATAATTAAATGTAGGAAGCTAACAAGGAGTAGGCTTTAAAATTCTCGCCAGCAACCACGAACCGCCATAAAATGATTACGATCACAGAGTTCGAGGTGTTATAGTGAACTCTATACTTGACATGTAGGTATTAAAAAGTAAATTAAACCTATAACAGTATAGTAGAAATATAACAGTAGTAAAAATATAAACCCATCTTTGTACACATATGAAATGTTTTGGACCGACTTTTTAGTGTAAATAATTATGTACTTAATTATGTTTGTAATTTAAAAACTGTGCTATTGAATATGTAATTTAAAAACTGTGCTATTGAATAATAAAACATGATTATGTACTAATAGATACAGCTTATATTATCTAATTTATATAAAATTTGTCGTTATCGTTTTCTATTCTATTTTACCTACCTAAGTTCAATTCATACTTCTAATTCAAAAGAGAGCTGGTTTCTACATACATGATGTCTAATGAGCGTAATGTATCACTGACTAATTAGGTAATTGAATAATGAAGAGACATGTTGATTGATGCAAATCATCGAATGCATAATAATTATGAATTATATTGGTGAGTCATGCTACGCAAACGTGATCCATCACCGTAGTAGATGGTTTCATTTGACTCTGTGATGGTTTTAATTAAGTACTTTTACGGTAGACAAAAGTTGCTGAAAATGGAAATTTGTGTGATCTAGTTTCTAATTATTATAGTTTCATTTTGAATCTGTATTAAGTATATGATTGTATGTCAAAACTTCAGTTATTTAAAACACGTTCTTTATGAATCCACTAAAACGTGTGCTACTCTATGCCGCGGGAAGTTAAGGGTATAAACTTGTATACAGATTTAGGTTTTATAATAATTATGATATAATTTACGGGGAATGTACAATTAAGAATTTGGTGTATTAATTTTGGGAAAAAATATTAATTAGGTAAGAAATTTTCCTGCTTTCGCTAACGCTTGAATTCTGCAAAGTATAAATACTTATTTGTTGATAAAATATGAATTTAAACATTTAATAACTATTTATCGAGATCCATGAGAGATAATTTTAACCGTTATCCAATATAACTATACTGCTCGTACCTGTAAAAAACTAAAAATATAGGTGCCTAGCTACGAAACAAACATAATGAACTCAAATAAAAAACACTGTTACAGTGCAAAACAGCTGCATTGCATACAAAGCACTTGAGAAGTGTCTGCTAAAAGCGTATTTTCTCTTTAAAACTTCCAACTTTCCAAGATTCAAAGGACTGTGACGGCAATAGACTAAAAGTTCCGTGAGACTTAAGTTAAATATCCATTTAAATCGACAATCCCGAGAGTCCGGGGGGAATTCAGCGGTGTAGCGGTTTCTAGCGCTCGAAATTTTGCTTTAAGAATGGGCAGATTCTTGTTATTTTAAATCTACGTATAACTATAAAATATAAAACGTTTCATACTTTGAAATTTTTACATTAAATAATCATACCTAACACTTTTTGATTTTTGCAAATTAACATAGCTTTCGAGACGCTTCATATTTTTCTTACGATTATGTAGGTACTTACAGATTACCAATCTCTAATCTTTCTTATCATAATGAAACCTCAATTAGAAACCTAGCAGACCTGCTATAATCCAATCCTTGTGCAAGCTCAGCCAATCCTCACTGTTCCCCCCACCCGCAGATTAGCCGAGGCGCAGCAAAGAAAACGCATCAAACGACAAGCGATACCTAGCTACGAAGTACATAGCTTCGTCGACGACGGCACTAAATCAATACGAGCCATCACGCCCCCCCACACCCCCGCCTCACCCCGCGCACCCCTGGAGCTCTGCTTTCGCCGCCACCCTTGAAAAGCTCCAGAACTGAGCTCCTACTTCTGTTCGGCTTTCGCGGACGTAGCTCGAGCAACGCGTCTTGGGATTTGTTCCCTGTTCGACGTGACGTGACGGTTTTAAACTCCAATTCGAAATTTGAATTGTTTTTCTTCTTTTTTGGGAAGAAAAGTTGTTTGTTAGGTGGTGTAGTTTAGATCATAAAAATACATGAACCTCTATTCAGAGCTAAGCGATATTGTTGTTGTGCTCGATACCTTACCGACACAGCTGCTATCATATCGCCTATAGTATATAAACGGGGCTTAATGCTTTTGGTGAATCTTTAACTATAGTTAGTCAGATTTAAAAACTCGACAACAACTAAAATTGAACGATGTGACTTAGATAGGAACATTTCCAACTACATAGTTTATATTCTATGCTTCATGGGCTGCCTTGCTGGGGCATAGAGAAGTGGTTTTTAATATTCAACAGGGCACGAGTATTTTAAACAAGACCACAACTGTTCTTTAGCACTGACCACAACTTTCGTGATCAGAATATGTAAATTTGCCTCACCTAAAAGTTTTCTATAAATAGTAAGTTAGTCGTTAATGTACCTACTCATTTACAACAAAAACAAGAGCTAAAAATAGTTTTATTGTCTATGCTTCACTGAATTTCAATTAATTAAAAGGAAAACTTGTCGAATCCCATCAAGTATTAAGACCGTAGGGTCCGATTATAATTATCCGTAATGTTCCTACTAAGCGACTGTATAAATCATACAAGCTACGGTTCGATTCGCGTAGATTGATAAGTTTATACCCAAGTGTGAACGAGATAGATATTCATTCATTGCTTTCTATTCATAAATGTTTGTCAAGCAAAACAGCATACAGGATAGATAGCTAATGGCAAACTTTACGATAAAACAGTGAACTCCTCTCATGACAGGGTTAAAAAAAAACTATGCTCCTAATCTTTGCGGTTTTTTTTTAAGTAATGTAACGGTTTAACTGTATAATTACCTTGTTTAGGCTAAATTTGGATTTTACCCAGCCATTTTATTAATATTTGCAATATTTACCTGAAACAAAAATAATAAAATTATTAATAACCACATCATCATTATTTTAATTAAAATAGATTTAATATAAATAAGTATTAAAAAAGAACACATAATTATTTCATTGTAATAAGCTCGTAAATAGGGAGTAATATTACCAATATTTTTGCATTTTCCAACGTTTTTATGGAGGCCACTTCAGGCCTATTGTATTCAGTATAATATAAGTACTTACCATAGCGTTAAGTACCGAATACTAAATAAATAGCAACCCTATGTTTTAACTATATTAATCATCCAAGTTATATACCAACGTCTATGAAGTTCCGTTCCACAGGACATTTCTATTCCAGATTCTAGCAGTCTCTTTCCGAATCTCGCGATTAAAATAATGAAATAAGCGGCGCAGGACAAACGTCATAAATCTCGCAGCGAGACGCGAGGGCGGCGCGGTGACTTCCTCCTTCGATATTTGAATTTAATTATTTTTGTCAATTCAAGCGAGAGTTTTGAATTTGGAACGCTTTCGAATTTAGGGTCTTCATTTGGATATCGATTTTGGGGATGAGAATGTTACAGTTACTGTTAATTCCGAGGTGTCTTGTATGTCACTTGTATTGCCGTACCTACATAATAATTTTAATTAAGCAGTAGTATTACGAGTACATTATGTACATTAAAAATTCTAACGCGTTCAGTGATCCAGTCATACTCAACTGTAGTGCATAAATTAATGTTACTGCCTCTCTTCTTTCGTGAATATCTATATAATATTCCGCGAGGAGATCATATTTTTTAACTATTCATATAAATAATCGAATGTTTACCTAATAGGACGTTTATTATAAATATTTGAAATAATAATTATCATAATTAATTTGTTGTAAAACTAAATTGGTAATAAATTAATTCATGCTGCCCCAAAGCGATAACCTACCGATAGAAGATTTTCATATTCATTTCGGATTTTACGAGCCAAATTACGTTTATGACCCATTGAATGGACTCCAGACGAACAAGACGTAATAATTTCTTAATTGACTGCTCCTCCGTTTGACGGAGAATGTTCCACGATAATGAAATATTATTCGACGAATATTAAAATTTCACTTGACAGATTTATGGGCCCACCATAGAGTCTCCGATCGAGTTTATTATTACAACACGTTATTACCATAATCAAGGTCCGATGCAAAGATTACAGATTTCCTGCCAATCACGGCCGGGCGGTCGAAAAAAGGTTAACAAAAAGTGTTCTAGCGCGGGGAATGGCGTCGCCGGGGCGCGAGGGGAGAGGGGACAAAAGACTAATAATAACTGTATGCATCACCCCGTCGAAGTGTCACATGGGCGCTCCGCCTCGGCCTTGTGTGAACGAGGCCATTTTGGGGATAGTCTGTAGTCCCCGATCCGTGCCGATAGACGATGGACGACCAGATTCGATCCGATGAGCGATACACCCGCTATCCGCGGCGATATCGGAGATCGTTTGTAAGTTGTATTGTTACTGTGCCACTGTGCTGTTGCTATCCGAATAAAATCTCAGATTGAATAGCTTTATTATATGGAAAGTCTGCTTTTAATTGGATTTATTAACTTTTTTGGTTAATTATAAACAAAACGATTAGTTTTAAAATGCAAAACACCACCCACAGCTCATAAAACACACTTCTCCGCTGGCCTATAATCTTTTTAATTCCGACACCGAAAGTCTAGGGTTATCCTTCGTTTATCTACAAGTTGAATCTTCAAGTAATTATAACATGCACTAGCGTAAGTCAACTCACGATTTGAACTTTATCCGAGTTTAAACTGAGTAAAAACTTTAGTCCTTGTTAGTGGAAATAGTCAGATAACATATAAATATGTACGTACACCTATACATAGTTAGATATTCTGTGGCATCAGATTATATCATCGCGCTCCAGAATAAAGTTGTGTTCACACTGAGAGTGTTAAAATTTACGACGTGTTTGGTAGAAAAGTATTGCATTTATATTTACGTCTGTTGGTTTAGCAATAATCTACTTTTTTATTAGAATATTTATGATTTGAAACGGCGGTTGTGAAATGAAATCACAGTTTTGTTTCACAATAATAAACTCGTTTAAAGTTGTTTGAAATCTATGAACACAAAATGTCACTCAGTATAAAGGTATTCGTAATTGTGTAGTTTTTGTAATCCAAACAAGTTTTTCCTATTAAAAATAAGGATCGTTAGGTTCCTACTTACTAATAAATCCGTCATAATATTGTTTATTGAACAAGTAGGTAAGTAGGCCTAGATATTTTTATACTTCAACGAAATCAAATTCTACTTTTAGTAGGCAATTAAGTATGCTTATTAAATATAACAGTGCTTAATCTCAAAACACACTTAGATTTATCAAATATAAATAAAATAGAAATACAATTGCTCTACGGTGTGCTCTCGCCCTTACCGCGGCGTGAGCGGCGCACAGATAGCCGAGCCTGTAAACACGCCACACGATTGTCTTCGACCACCGCTGCCTCGCGTGCTGTATCTATACCTCACATAATTAGCTCACGTGATCAAAACTTATATTTTTATATTAAAAAATATATTGGAGGTCATCGGAATTTTTTGGTATCTGCAGATGTTTTGAAAATTAAGTATAAACCATAAAAAAGTTTTTTTTAATGTAGGTAGGTAATTTATTACTTACATGTGTAATTATAAAACCGTTAATTATTAAAAGTTTATTGATTTTAAATATGCCATCGGTAGGAACCAAATGCCAATAAAGTAATTGTAGAAACGGATAAAATTGAACAACATCGATCGCAAAAACCATGCAAATTCCTGAAACGGCACCAATGACATTTTTATGCAAAAGGTAGCCGGCGACCTTGAATACATTGTTTATAAACAAAAGGTGTTACGTAAACCGTATTAAAGGACTCGTAAAAGTCGGATCGCTGTGGAGAATCGGTTTTATGAGCGCATTATGTGAGCGAAGGAAGATAAAACGCTTGTTTTGGATCGTAAATTAGACTGCAACAGGTAAGTTGTCAGCCCTGTACAATCACGCGTGCATTTTCACTTCGTTTTATTATTCTGTGTGTCTGTCCGTCTTTATCTGGAGTTTTTGCATATTCTTTGTGGAGGGTACTTCTTGGAGAGTGAAACGAAAACAGTAAAACTGGTTTAGAACATACGGTAGTGGAGTTTTTGCAAGTTGTATTTTTTATAGATATGTATTTGATGAAATTAAATTTTATCGCAAACGTTTAACAAAGCTCATCATATAAAAAACACCCAAAGAGCCTATCTATATTGTAATAATTATATCTAAAACTAATCAATAGTGAAACAATATAAAAAGTCCGTTGCCCCCGGCCTATACCCAACTATGGACTAGTAATTGAAGCGCTCAGTCAGTATGAATAATATTTGGGCGTCGTCACCCAAACTCGAAATCGATACGTAATTATAGAGTGAAAACATGAACCCCCTCATAAATATAATAAGCATTACAACTAACTCTTATTCATATACCAAGACGATCCATTTTCAAATTTAGAATCTAACAATTTAAAACAAAGACGGTTTTCCAACGCTGGCTTTTCGGACTTCCGAGTTCTTTTCTTATTACAAAATAAACTTTATTATGGAGTGATGAGGGTATATATTTGGGCGGAGGGATCAGCGTCAGCGTGGCCTGAACTTGGCATGTATGGTGCGAAGGGCGAGGCCGGACTCCATTGTAGAAAACTACAAAGCGTATTAGATTACGTCATGCCCGAAATAGTTGGCAGGAAGTGTACATAGATGTGTCGGCATGTGCAGGTTCAATAAATTATATATCCCTATATATACCTACCTTCCTATGCGCAGTATGTAGAGGTATGAGAGTGAATATTTGTCTATAAAAAGCATAGCCATATGTTTCCAAAAATATAATTGTATAATGCAAAATCTGTACCGTGAAGCATAAAAATGTATATTATTTGCATTCTTATTTATATTTTGTTAAATATAGCATGAGTCTTATGACGTTTGATTGAAATATCCTTATGCCTGGAAAGTTAGTTTTCTCTTGAAAACCAACGAATGCCAATTAAAATGTATGGATTTGACAGCTGTCACAGTCACATGGCTCATGCTATTGATACTAACATTTGAATCTACTGTATCGACCTAATATGACGTAAACTGTTAGGACCTTACCATCAAAACTTAGACACTGCTAAATGCTGTCAAATGCCTTATACATGCAGTGTCAAATTTCTAGTTAAACTGCCTTTAAACAAGGTTTGATTTCATTGAAAGTTACGAATGTGTACAGTATTTTTATGAGGGTTATTTTTTATAGATGGCAATTAGAATATTCATGTCAAAATAAGCGTTATTAACTAAACTCGACCCCGAGTGAGCTCACTATTCGTATACTAAATGTATGAAGGGTCCGGGACTCATCACGAACCGTCGCATGATAAACCACAGTTAAATCCGGGTTTAGATTAAGACTATTGTAGAGCTGTGCCAACCCGAAATGATTAAAAAAATGGCCGTGAAATTTTACCTTTGAACGCCTTGATTGCCTCTGATGGTGGAATATTAGGGCATACTATGGTCGGTCACACACACTACCTGAACATGAATTGTCCGTTCAATATTGATTATTCATTGTAAAAGTTTTAGATCTTCATCAATGAATCAAGGGGGGATGTATCCTTAAACTAAGTAGGTATACACAGTCATGATAACGTGACCAAGGATCTACCCGCATAACTTAATACACTCTGAGGTCAAACCGATTAAAAGTAATATTTCCTAACCGGCAGACGAAACAAAAACAAAGCATTCCCCAGCATAATCTATGGGGGCATCGAGTTAATAAGCATCTGCTAGTAAGGATTCCGACATGTCGCATCTGTTGCGCGGGCGCAGGCCGTTCCTTTTTCAAAATTTCAAATGCGCGCGAGCCGCTTCCACGTTTTAACGGCAGATGTTGAATTTCCCATAAAATATACTCGAAGTGCCACCACAGCCTGAATTCAACTTTAAAAACTCACATTTTAAGCTTCTTATACATTGGACGGATGTAAACGAATTGGTGGAAGCGCTTTTTTATAGCGTCTTTGTACCAAAGATTATGTTGTTCGAATTTTAAATTTGGCGGCGTTCTAAAGGGCTAGGTAGCGATGATCGCAGATAACGGTAAACGGAGTCATTATTAACGGAGTCTCCCCTAATTTCGTACGATATTTAGTTAATACGAGACATTTGTCAGTTGTGTATTAGTTTGAACAATATAACGAAAGTGGGATAGCTTTTTTTAATAACTTTATTTAGAATTTTGACCGTCTTGGAAAAAAGGCGTTCATTTTTGGTAGTACTAGTAACCTAATGTAATTAGGTGCCCCAAGAAATATTCGAACTCCGCCCTTGCCAAAGGGAACAATACAATTCAGAAAAATAGAGCGGAATTCCCCTAAGGACCGCTACTAAGCTTTATCCCATAAATTCAGAATCGACCACTTACGGAAAAATAAAAGGCGAAGACACGTACTAAGTCATCCCGTGTGGAGGGTTCCGTATATGGAGAGCTAATGTTTGAAAATGGCCGTTGGTCGATAAAATCTACATTTAGTACTCATGTTAGTAGGTACTTTCATTTGTTTTTAATGACCTGAGTTGAGAGTTCAGTTTTTTTCAATAGTCGTCATCATATAACAATAATTCGGAATTTTTGCTGAGCTAACACTAGGATATCCTATGTCGTCGTAGCAACTATTCAAATTTATTAGCGCTGATAAAAAACTTATGTTTATTTAAAGAAATATTTACGTGATGATAAAGAAAATAAACAAGGAAACAATATAAATCATTGGATTGCTTTGTGCATTGTTGAACCCTATAAAAGTGTAACATTTTAAAATAGGGGGTCAAACAAATAAATGCAATTGATTCACAGAATGTAATTCCAAAAATACATTACTGAATTACGTTGCTCGAATGCGTGCTGAATTATTGATTCAGAAATAAGATTAGAAAATGTATGTAATGAATAAAAACTTCTACTTAGGTACCTATATACTTTTTTTATTCTGGTGAATTCAATAATAACTTTTATATTTAGTGTGTACAAATAAAGAATATTCTATCTATCTAATAACAAAATAACTATTTTCTTCTTATAAGTGCTGTGCTTTTTTTTGTACATTATAGTCATGCTATCTATAATAAAAGCGCAAATTCCATAGCATATTTGTTGAGTGTAATACTAATATGATAGCAAATGTTACACCTTCACCATACAGGATTACCCGTTTTAATAATATTATTATTATTATACATGATCACAAGCCTAACTAATGATTTCAGATACAGAAAGAAGCCATCCTCTTCCCGAACTCTTTAAACTAGAGCAGAAGCGCAGACAATAAACATTTAAATCAATCGGCCTGAGGCCGTGTGTGTCTACGCAAGACTTATTACAGTTGCTTGTGACCCTCAAATTTAGTAATTTAACTTTTCCCCTCCGGATAGCTTTTCATTTACCTCTTCACCCGCTACGCTGCGTGGGACGGTCTAATCTGGCACAGGGGGTGCGGTGGAGACGCCTTTACACTTTACAGATGTATAAAAAAATAAGTAAAATATAATAAAATTTAACTACTTTCCTTTGGATTGTAAAATTATTGGCAAACAAAAATATCTAGGAGACTTCGTAGCAACTATAGTCGTAGCTCGTAGCACGGTAAAAATATACTATGTTAGTGCTTATTGTATTTTATATTTTTATAAGTTAATTACACAATTGTTATTATTAGATTTGATTTACCGAGATATTAACAACTACGGTAAGTACAACTTAATTTTAGAATAGACTTTAACCAAAGCTTCCTTCTACAACTAGATTACGCGATAAAGCTGACTGATTAAGAGATAGACAAGGCCATATAGCCTCCAGTAGGCAGAGGACAGACACATCTCCATCCTTGTATATCAAATGCAGAAACCTATAACAGACCACATCCTTATTCCAATACCCTCTGGTAATTATTTTTATGGTGATGGTTTGGATTTGACGTCAAATCTGAATTCAATATACCTCACTTAACTCATTCATTTTGTATTTTTTTGTAGTGACAGTATAAGGATGCAATTATTTAAAAAAAAAAAAACGTAAAATGTAGCGTCTCCCACCCTCTGTCCTTGCCAATATACTCCGTCCATTGATTCGTGACGCCTCCGCGCGGTACAGCGCTCGCGACGCCGTCTATTGTGGAAATGTCTGCGAGCTTTCCCTTACACTTATGTACGGCGTTATTTATTGTCTGTCCTGGGTTATGTAAATAGTACTGTAAATTGGCGTAGTTAGTGCGTGAGGAATATTGTTCTAGTTTTGGTGGTTTGGGGTCTCTATATAATTTTATTATTTATGTATGTAGTAAATATATATGTTGTGTCAAGATTTCTTTCTTTCTATTATTTTATTTGTAGCCACCGACAAGAGTTAGAATAAGCTTTTTTCATTGGTATAAATACGAGCCTCTTTGAAGGATCCACCAATTGTTACTTATATGTATACATAAAGCGCACCCTGGGCGCTCAGCTAATCTGATTGTCTAATCCCTTCACCACGGTGAGAAACCACAGTACTAATTTTGTTTGTCACCACCCGAAAAAAGAAGATTAATCAACCAGTCAAACGCAAATCATCAAAATTCAAAACGTAAAAGCTAAGGGTGCTTCTACACTAGTACATAAGAGTGGACGTAAGTGGGCTGGCTGTCGAAAATAAACAATTATTTCCGTTGTTCGCAGCGGCGGCGGCGGCGGCGGCGGCGGCGGCGGCGGCGGCGGCTGAGCCCGAGTGAGGCCGGTGGGGCGCCGGGACGGGTGACGTGGGGAAGGTGGTAACTAGGAAATTGTACGATAATTTTACTATGATTTTAATGGTAAAAAAATTCAGCTTCGTCTGTTTACACAACAAACGCTTTTAAGCCTAAGGCTAATTAAGTATTTAGTTTATTATAATAAAGTTTCAGGTTATAATTCATGTTTTTTAATGGATACGTACACCAACTACACATTTATATGTAGTTATGATGGATAAATAACGAAGAATTTTACTTAATGGTCTTATTTTTGAATAGTCTTTTTTTTATTACAAAAAAAAATTATCCCACCTCAAGGTATTATGAAAGTATTATATTAATCCAATTTATTTTCAGATGCAAAGTTTTGGTTGTAGAGCGAGCTAAGTAACAGCGGCAGCGAGCCCCGCCGAACGAATCTGATCACTGACCCATGAAGCCCAAAGAAAGGAAATTTTCTTCAGCAGAAAAGAAAACACACGGCAAAATAAATAACTCCATTGGACCCCCAACCTACCACTACATCACCCTATGACAAAAGAGTTATCGGTGCGTTGAAAACAAAAATGGCGAACTGATTTATCGTGATCACTGACTCGGATCAGCGATATGTGTATTTTTATGTAATTCCTGACAAAGAAAGGTGAAGGACAGTTAATTTCGCCGAACAACTCAATGCGTCACGAATACGCATCGGTAACAAAGCCATGTTCATATTCGCTGACAACACCCACACAAGACCACTTATTGGAAAATGTCACCAATTCGAGGTTCAAAATTCTAAATTCCAAAATTGAATTTGGGCCCGCGACATTACGCGGACCGCAAAAAGGCGTAAACGAATCGAATGTTCGCGACATAAATTCTGTGCGGCCAAATCGAAGATTAGGGCCGAGTCTAGTGAAGCCAAAACTCGATATTGGGTGAATAATCGTCGCCACTACCGGCGCGGGAGTCGCCCGGATGCGGCAGATTTATACCCGGGTGTACCCGGTATGACCGGCTGTACGTACAGCCGGATAGACTTATCTTTGTCATGCTATGAGCAGCGACGACGGAACTCGCAGGGATGCGCAAGGAAATACAGCGGCTCCGCTCCAATTCCAACGAAACTTCAAAAGCTACTTCAAAATATCGTATATTTGAGAATCATGGACTTCCCTAACCGGAATCAGAAGTAGGCCATGCAGACATTAGGCACCAATATCTGCATTTACTAAATTATTAAACTGTTATCAAAGCTAGTGTATGACTGTATCCTGATCCTGACCTTATATCTCCTGATTCTCTTTTCCTTTCAACATTAAATTTATAACGATTTTTTTTCTCTCGCACAATAACTAGCATACTTACATAAGTTATCATAGCCTAAGCCTCCCCAATTATCCGTGAACGAAATCGCCCTAAGTCCGGTCCGGTGGCAACAGTACTGAGCTTCCGGCAGCACGACCGTGCTCCCGATACGTCGTGGAGCTTGAGGGCGCGATTTATGGTGTGGAAACGTCATCGGGCCCCGTGTCTCGGTATAAATCATATGTGTGGTTTGTTTGTTTAGCTCCGACGTCTAAATGCGGCCCTGTCGCGCCGCGTAGGTACTAGACGATTATTGGGCTGGGTTTTCTTGGTTTTAGCCGGATTTAGAAATAGGTTTTTCGTGATTTAATTAAGAATTACACTGCCTCGTTTTTTGTCTAAATAAAATCTTGTAACCTTGTAAGTACCTTATTTACACATAGAATTAGCATTGCTATATTGGCTGATTTCTGATAGGTTAGTATAAGGAATACATTAAAAGTTATTCAAATCTTTCAAATACCTGTAGGTAAACCTTGCATCAAACAAAATAAAAAATAAAACTATTTACCGTTTAAAAATCCAAGTTGATAATTACCAGGTCTACACAGAAGTGGCAGTAGCATGTAGTATGCACATAGCATCCAAGTTCACAAGATAAAGAGCCGAGCGGAGTCCACTGGGCAATGGCTATATCTGCTCAGCAGTACTGGACAGGGGGGTCACTTTATAAGACTAAACTAAGTTTCAGTCAGTCTCGACTTTATCTCGTTGTGTGTTAAACATGCCCATTGCACGATACCTCTCGTTCGTTCGTATGTATAGAGTAACCTTCCACAGCTGGGAATTCACACTGGACGCACCAAGCCTCACCTATGCTTATTATACGTATTTATTTACACTTGAGCTAGTCTAGCATTGGCACTGGTAGAATTCACATTAAATTATGTAATAGTTTGTAACAAAACTTTTGGTTGTGGTTTTCGGTTGCACTGAAAAATATCTAGGACCTTTCAAACACTTGTTCTTATAATTTCACTGCACAAACTACACACAACACATATTTTATGAGAAAAAGCGTGAAAATAATCTTCAACAGTTAGCGCGCAATCCCAATAGTAACTAAACTTACAGAAATAGCAAATGCATTTTGCCGCCCTCAGCCAGGTAAGCAAAAAACTTCTTTTATTTCTAGCAAATAATGAGATAAAAGGTTCTTAGCTAAACTGGGTCAAAGACCTACAGGTATGAAGAATTTATGACTTCAAAAGGTTTGTGCAATCCTAATAACAAAGAAAACAGTAGGAATAGAAGTTTGTTTATGCGATTTTAGAATTAGCATGGAGAAGGTAGCTTTCACTTGTTTTGTTATGATTTTTGAAGAATGAAGTACAATGAAGGTACGTTTGGGTGTAAGTGAATGGAAGCTGTAAATTAAACCAGTAAGTAAAAGTCGATTTAGTATTAAAATAACATTCAATTTTTACAGTAAAGGTAAAAAGGATAAGGTAAGTATAAAATAGAATAAGTAAGTATATACTTACATAAATTATTAACTTTTTATACAGGGGCTGTTAAAATTCAAAATCGTTAAGATACGAGTAGCTACTAGCATAGAATAACGACCACTGTACAAGTACAACAATAACAAGTTATTATATGCTACTAGATACTATACTTGACTGTTTAGACTTTTTGGTAATTCTTTCAAACCTGAAGAGCCCTCTAGCTTGAATTTTTGGCAAGTGTTGGTAGTAGAGAAAACCTACCCCTAAATATTTTTGCAGGATCTAACCTAGCGCCATCTAGTTGAAAGGCCTTGCAACGTTTCAAATGGTAGCCCGCAACCCTACAATCCTACCCTCTGAAAACATCCCCCTGTTTCCACATATTTGCCGCTAGCGCCATCTCTGAGATGGTTGTCGAACTAACTAAAAGCTTAAAGTTCACCGGTTTTCCGTGTAGCAGCACAATCGCGATGAGCTTTTGAATGAATCGTCACGGAATAACAAGAGTGTATCTTCACTCAAGGAAAATAGAGTTGTTTGTCGGAGAGCGCCAAGATTGTCGGACTATCAGGTAGAGTATGCAAATTAACACTCCATTACATGGCAATTTATTAGAAGGCAAATGACCACTTTGTCGTGTAGTGCATGGAGCACCGAACAGTAAATATGGAGACCCTGAACTTATATAGCATCGAAGCCGTTAAACGTTTTTACGTAACAGCTGGTTGTGGGTGTCTCGCGTGATCCCATGGCACAATGACCTTATTTTGCATAGGACTTTCACCTTTCTTTGCATTAAATTGTATGGAATTATACGATGTCATCGGGAATATGGTTTTTTGTACCTACGAGCAATAAGTACCAATACTATCTAGTGATCATGAGATTTAATACAGATTATTATTATGTACAGATTTCGGTATATACCTACTATATTTAGTTCAAAATGAAAATTTAAAAAGCGCAAATTTCAAAATCATTTACAATTTTACAGTAAAGATAATAAGCAAGTCGTTTTCAGAATCGCAAATCTGGGGGCACGGCAGTGCCCCCACCAAGTCGAGCAAAAAAGCGGCATATCTTCTTTTTACGATAAACCAAAACAAATATGAGCATCTCCCCGCCTGGACGTGTTCGATTAAGGTTTGGTCCGCGCAGTTATCAGCTCACTCGTTCAAATAAAGACGTGATCTTCAATATGCATAATGGTATTTTAATCTCTGGTTTTCCCTTCCCCCCGCGCGGCACACCCCTCAGGCTCCGCGGTAGTACCTTGCCCCCCGCAATATCAGACCTTGTAGTTGATACCCACCAAGTTATGTATTTATTTAAGAGTTAAAATAATATATTTGTAATGTTGTGATTTATGAAGACACTGGCGCACGAGCTCGCCCCGCGGACTCGCCGCGTTGTTCGAAGAAAAAAACTTGATAATTTCGAGATGTTTTAATGGTCAGTCACTTGCTGAGATACGAGGGTACGTTTTGAATTGATATCGGGTATAGGAAAAGTAGAGAGAGAGAACGTATATGTAAATGGAACGTATTATGCGGAGGTATAGTCTCTTACGATTTTCATACAAAAAAGTAGATCTGAATTGCTTCGATCAAAAAGTAAGGTGCGATCCGTAATTTATTATGAAATTAAAATAGATCACGTTCGAAAGAGAATGTTAACAACCTGCTGAAAAATTTGACACAAGAGTGTCCGCGCCATACTCGGCGCGAGCGACCCACGTAAAAGGACTGCGCGATCGAAATGAACATCGCAAGAAAGCGCACTTTTTGCTAACTGTCACCTGCCATACCATATCACCAACATATCTTCGAAGTCAGCCCAAGCCATAGCAAACTTTACACCTCGCATTTAAGAGTCATGCCGCTCAAAATGAATATATCAGTTTAATTGGTCAGCGTGTCGACCCGCAAGCTCGACAACGACTTAAATTGGACGTATCGGCTGATACGGCGACGGTTTGTCAAAAGTCCCCTGCTAATGGACTGAGGCCAATCAATTACAAAGATAAACCAATAAATATTTCATTTTAAAATAATCAAAGGTGAGCGTGAATTGCTGCAATCTCGACGCTCAAAGTTTCAACAGCCAATCGTTCCTGTTCAACACGGGACGCTATTATTCCTTAACCCGCCAGTGGTGACGTATATGTCTGTGAGACCGGGTGGTTCGAAAAAGTCGAATAACTTTCTCACTAGCCATCGATTTTTGTTGTGATTTCGGGTAGCTGCCTCATTTCCCATCCCCCACCGTCAGTCCACCCCGCGACGGTGACTCGTGCGCAGGTTTTGGAGTTTTGGTGCCAACCCGGTGCGTGAGACCGGGGTCACCGTCTACGTAAGTCAAATTTATAGATGATTTTTTTATTTTTCATTGTTTTTTTTTATTTTTCTCTACTGTATTTTTGTTTCGTGATTGTATATTTCATGATCGAACTATTTTTAATAGATATTTGTAGGTATATATACAATCATAAGTACTTAATAGATTTCAACAAGTTTTTACAGTAATATAAGCTAGTTTCAGCATGTCCTTGAAAATGACGACGGAGACAGCTGGACCTTCAAGAAATGGTCAATTTTATGAATGTGGATGGCGAAAAAACAGAAAAATGAAATACATTTGCCACAAAATGTAAGAAATATTTGTATCACGACCATGACGTGCCGTTTTGCAGAGACTGTTTGGCTGTGGAGGAACAATGACTTTCAGTGTATTTTTTAAATATTTTTTTGGTAGAAGAATATACATTTTTGTTTTTTCTTATGAAGTTCGTAGTGTAATAAAACTATAAAAGGCGGATTTAGATATAAAAATTACATAATTGTTGTATTTTTTTAATTTTTAAGATGATAGGTGAAAATTTATGTAAATATTAAGTGTCCTAAGTACCATCGTGAAATGACTAATAAACGAGCCGTGATTTATAATAATTCTTTGTATTATTGTCAATCAAATACTTATCTTTAAAATTAAACTAATTTTAAGTAGCATGTGAAGTTAATTATGTAAAAAAAATAGTTTGAAAATCCCGGTGCGTGAGACCGGCGTCACCAACGATGTAAGTCAAATTGACGTCACCACTGGCGGGTTAACCACTCCTAGAGCGTTTATCGACGCTGGAGTGTAGAACAATCGGAACACGCGAGAGAATCGCAGCGGCATAGCCAAGAAAAACGAACAATAGTGTTGTGTTACACTTCGATATTACAATAATGGTATCGATTATAATTTGCGTGCGATCGCGTTCCCGATAGCGGTCCGAGGCGACACGTAAGCGACAGGCGAGGCGGAATCGGCGTCGCGATCAGCGGAGCTTCGCCGGACGTTCACAATGCTATCGAGGCGCTGCCATCGCTACATGCCCCCTCGCGCCATTACCTTCTGTGACTTCAACAAGTACGCACCTATGTAGCGCTTGATTAACTCCTTAGAACGCATCCTCGCTCCTTTTATTTTTGTAGCCAGCGAGCTTCGAGCTAAGCTAACTGGGGACGCGTTATCGTTAATCTTACTTTCACTTTGATTAATGTCTTTGCCAACTTCCGCAAGTTTATGTAGCAAAATCTACACGTTTAATCAACCATTCATTGGTTGCTCTACGACAGGATTCCAATATTTGCCGTGGACATTCGAGCCCCTGAACTGCTATTCACTTTACGCAATAAGATTCCCATGCCCTATCTTCCATTTAACATTCTTAATTCAAAAGCCATAAAACGGCATTCACCTTTAGAGTGTGGTCCAAGTCATAAACATAGATGTATGAAAATATTTTTATGGAGTCCCACAGGGCAGTGTACTTTACCCTCTCTGTTTCCTCATACATTCGAATAAAGTTTTTTATAAATCAAAGAAAACATTAGTTTTATGATAAAACTTAAAGAAATATACAAGCCGCTTGTCTCTTAAGCCGTTCGCTTTAGTGAAGTTGACGCTAGGCGTACAATCGGCGGACCGAAGAAGGCAGTGGCGGCGAACACGGCGTGTCAATAAAAGTCACGGTCGCACTATACACATGTCCGGCCAGCAGGTGTACCGGCATAGAACAGCTAGCCCAGGGCTGTTAGAAAGCTACAATAGTGACAGAATCGCAGCCTAGTGTGTTGCAATTTGATCAAATATGCCACAACAAAATAATTATAAATGTACTTAATTAGGAAGTGATGATTATTTATTTATCAATGTCTAATGTCTATAGTTTTTGTAAGTTGGCGATGGTATGCTCGCAGAGAGGGCCGACTGTTTACTACGCAAGATTTAAAAAAGTTGTCTAACGTACGTATTATAATTATCAAGAGAAATTAGGACTATATACATATTAATAAAGTTAAAACGCAACTACTTAAAAAACTAGGACAATAGTCTAAAAGTAGAAAAAAAACTATTTTTGCTAAACAAATACTACTTTTAAAATAAACTTAATTTGAATAAAACTAGCGCAGTGACTGGAAACACTCATGTTGCGACGAAATAATTGCTTAATTTTTCATCTGGTAAAAATATTCACAGGGATCGCAGGCATTCCGTCTTACATCGCTGATTTTATAGCCAAACTTAACGGTCAGAGTAGGTGTGAGAGATTGAATTTAATAATAGTTAGAATAAACAAGCCAAAATATTCTACGAAAAAGACGAATCAAGTGATAACCCTAAGTTGCGAAGGAACTCGTAAAGTCTAAGGCTGCGTTTCCATTGACGCGGAGCTGTGCGGAGATGAGCGGAGAATAGCGGTGAAAAGTGGTGAGTGTTTCCACTGAAGCAGAGCGGAGAGGAGCGGAGCTGGGCGGTGCGGTGCGGAGCGGAGCAGAGCAAACTTTGGAGTTGCGCAATTTTGCGCTCAGTTTGTCTCCGTCTTTCAGAAAGAGCATACGTCATGTTGTCGCTTAAAAAGAAAAAAGCAATCCTTTTATATCTTTCCTTACTTGAAGACTTACTAATATAAATATACCTAGCTACCCTCCGCAACGCACCGCCCTGTCCTCCGCTCCACACCGCCCCGCTGTCCTCCGCTCCGCATCACCTCGCTTATTTTATATGAATATCCGTTCAGCTCTGTCCCGCTCCCGCTCGTGCTGTTTCCATTGAAGCAGAGCGGAGATTTCGAGCATAGTGATTGGACAATTCATGCACCGCTAAGCACCGCTCCGCCCAGCTCCGCGTCAATGGAAACGCAGTCTAAGAGACAATTTTAACCTCGCTGACGGTAAGACTCTTGATGGTATAATTATATGTTTCATTTTCACTTGGCCTACAATTTCAGCTATGTTGGCCAGTCTGGGAAGTATGTAAATTTACTTCGCTACGAAGATGCCTGTCAACATTTTCATACCTTCGTTTTGAACGCTCGCTGCCACATCCTTATACGTAATGCTATGCGGTTGAGGAGGTAATTATTGTAATTGATGAACTTTAAGTAATTGTTTTACAATTGATTGTATTATTGCTTACATTGTTAAAGTGGACGGTACAATTAAAGTTTTTTAGTTGTTTTTCTTACATATGCCATAAAGTTTCGTAATTTTGTAATTGTTGTATTGTAAAGTTATATTTAACTTTATATTGTCTAAAAAACGAAAACATAACATACGCAATTTAAAGTTAAAAATCTGTGCCAAACAAGGACAATCCCAGCATCCATTCTAGGGCAACAGATACCGATAACACGGTTTCCCGCAAACAATTAGGGAGTGGGCTCAAGAAGGCCTCGCCAATCTGCGCCGTTCACTCAAACGTTACAAGTTCCAATAATTGAACAGACTAACGCCAATCAAACGCATCCGGCTCACAGCCACAGCCCTGAAGAAGCTGCGCTCTAGCGCTGGGGAGGTGTTTAATGATGCAATAATTTGCATAGCCGTCCGTCTGTCAATTGTCTGCGCGTGTACTTCAGAACCATTCTCATGTCGGCAACATGTTCGACGCTTGAAACGTTTCCTTTTACAGCTAGACCTCTTGTTATGCGCTAAATATCGCCGTGTTTTGTTTTTCGATTGCCGTTTAGGAGCTGTTGCTGATTTGTACACGGCATCGCTTTTTTTGTTGTTGTTAGAATGTCGTAGCTTTTTTGCTAGCTGCTGAGTAAATACTGGAGAACTAACCTTAAGTTTAAGTAGTTATCTTCATTGGTACATCGAGCTATCCAGTTTAGAGAAGAATCTTTCAGCAATTTACCTGTGAAGAAGAAAAAACCTTGTTAGCCAAGAAAATCATCATAAAATCAGTCGTATCACAACTTACAATAAAAATCTTTGTTATAAAAATCAATCAGGTCGGTTCACAACTTCACACAAATATTCGGAATCAATTAACGCACCACAAATATCGGCAATAAAAAGTGTGGCCTTATTCCGTTTGCGGCACGGGTACGGTGGCCCGCGCCGGCCGGCCCGCGCACAATCTGACATTTATGACACTCATAAAAACGCTCAAGCAGTGACTTTTACTACTTGTTTAGTGAACATAAATGTCTCTGCCTTAGCCGCGTTCCCGTCGTCCGTATTTAAAAGCGCAGCGTTTCGTGCAGTTTTGCTTCTTTAACTCTTTTTATTTACTGTTATGCAACTGTATAGCGTTGTTTTTGGTTACTTTTCAGTTGAAATTTATTGGTGTCGCCTTTGTCTTTTTGCTTTCGCGACATGGCTCTGGTGGGAATATGGTTTGTTTTACTGTGTCTGGTCGTCTGTTTTTAGCGGCTGTGTTAATTTGAATTTGAAAATACAGGCTTTGAAACACAATGAGTTACCCCTTCACTGCTCCATGCACATCGTAATGACGCAATCTCTTCCCAACAATTACTCAAAAACATAACGTTGAATCCTTTAACATTTAACAAGTGAGCCACCGGATACCTTATCTTGATTGTGTTTACAATACTCATAAAATAATTAGACATAAGTAGTAATTTATTGCTTCCGTACCTGAAGTGATTATTAAGCACGTGCCCGGTGCAACGACTGCCTACATTAGCTATTTATTAAGGTTTTATTACATGCAAATATGAAAACGACACATAATAAATTGCCCTCAGATGCTAAGCATGTAATTACTGGTAGTCAAGTATTGAATAAATATAAAACAGAAATGTATGCGGCTCCAGTTACTGTAGCCAACAAATGTCCGTCCTATTGAAACCAAACCAACCAATAACCAATCAACATTTCAATATTCAGTCCGGCAACGCACGTCAGAGCCAATCCCCGTATGACTGCTTGATTGGGTTCACATTTGCATATGCGATTTGTTGCACAAATAGACTGAAGCAGACCTCAGTGCTATGTTAGGAGGAACTTTCGGAACTCTTTCTGTGTGTATAAACTTTTTTTTTTTTTTTTTCTTATTGTGTCTTGTTTGTCATTTAGTTGCGTTTGGAAATTGCTTCTATTTATATTTATTTTTTCCTGACAACTGGCAGGTGGAATGATAATTATAAAACAACTTGATTTTGTCTATCTATTTAAACATTATAATTTTAATATATATATATATATATTATTTATTTTATATAGCATATTAAATGAGTTCTGATGGTTCTGATCACAATAAAACTTGTAGCAGTGGTAGTGAGATCCTGTTCGATTGTGTGTCCTCTTCTGATGATGAGTTAAACAGTATTGACAGCTTCCATAGTATCCCCTCTTTATCTGACAACCTTAACACTATTTTTTCCGATGTCCCAAAAAATTTCAACGTAGTTCACATAAACGCACAAAGTATTCCGGCACATTACTCTGAATTATTAGCTTCTTTCGATACAAAAAATATTCATGCCATTCTAGTTTCAGAGACATGGTTAAAACCGTGTCTGCCAACAACGTCCTATTCATTGCCAGGTTTCATCCTAGTGCGCAATGATCGTATTGGTAGTCGCGGTGGAGGAGTTGCAATCTACCTACGCTCTCATATACCATATTCCGTGGTTAGTATGTCAGCTCAGCCTCCACCAGACAATGCCGGAGAGCATCTTATTTTAGAGATCACACTATCTCAAAATAAGACATTGCTTGGGGTGTACTATAATCACTCAATGTATAATCATTTCGTGAATTCCTTTGAAAAACTGCTTGAAAATTATTTTCCTGTCTATAAGCATATGATAATTATGGGTGATTTTAACACCTGCCTGCTGAAAAACGACGTGCGATCCTCTTCCTTCATGTCAGTAACACAGGCTAGCAATATGACTTTACTTCCCCTAGGTGCTACCCACCATTTCCCTAATTGTGTCCCTACTCTCCTAGATTTAATACTAGTTTCGTCTCCAAGTCATGTTGCCAAACACGGACAATGTGGGGCTGATGGCTTTTCCTATCATGACCTCATTTATTTATCATACAAAATTCGCCCCCCTAAGGCTAAACCTAGAACTCTCCTTCAACGCAATTTTGGTGGCATGGTTCTGGAAAACCTTCGCAGTGATGCGCGGGCTGCAGCTTGGGACGAGGTTTTTAATGCTGATACGGTGGATGAGAAGGTATCAGTGTTTAATTCTCTTATCATCCAGCTGTATGACGTCCATGCGCCCGTCAGATCCGTCAGGATGAAGCATTTCCCGGCACCATGGTTGACTGACGAAATCAAGATCATTATTAATCGGAAGGCTGCAGCAAAGTCCAAATTTAAATCTCGACCTACTGACCTTAATAGGGACAAATATACTGCGCTACGTAATCACTGCAATAAGGTGTGTAGGGACGCACAACGACGCCATATTCATGAATCAATTCAAAACGGTGATCCAGCCAAAGTCTGGAATTTCCTCAGGTCACTCGGAGTTGGTAAATCCCGCTCTCAAACTATTCCTAAAGATCTAGACTTAAACCTTCTTAACCAACATTTTACATCGTCAGTAGCCATGGATAGTGCAACTAAACTTAGAACATTGAACAATCTTTCTACTATACCAACTCCTGACTTTTCCGAATTCATCTTTAGCCATTTTACTGATTGTGACATTGAGAGAAGTATACTTGCCATCACTTCTAAAGCTGTCGGTAGTGACAGCATAAGTCGGAACATGGTACTCCCTATCCTGGACATAATCCTTCCCGTCATATCCCACATATTAAATTTTTCCATCTCCTCTAATACGTTCCCATCCTCTTGGAAAGACGCTCAAGTAACTCCTTTGCCCAAAAAAGCCAACCCATCCTTTTCAGACTATCGCCCTATTTCCATCCTTCCTTTCCTTTCCAAAGTCCTCGAACGTCTCGTCCATCACCAGCTGAACAGGTTCTTAGTGCAGAATAATCTCATGAATCCTTACCAATCTGGATTCCGCCCAGGACACAGCACGGTAACGGCATTAGTAAAAATCACGGACGACGTTCGCCAGGGTATGGAGAACGGAGAGCTGACTGTGCTGTCCCTACTTGACTTCAGCAATGCTTTCAACACAGTGGATTTCGATATCCTCTTGGGGGTATTACGTTCTCTCAATGTATCTCCAACGGTAATTGACTGGTTTCATAGTTACTTGCACGGACGCCGGCAGCGAATCCGTATTGAAGAGTCCTACTCTGTTTGGTGTAGTACTACGGCTGGTGTCCCGCAAGGTGGCGTGTTGTCTCCTCTTCTCTTCGCAATATTCATAAATAGTATATCCAACAACATCTCTTCTTCCTACCACCTTTATGCAGATGATCTACAAATTTATAACCATGCTCCAATTTCCGACCTCCCAGTTGCCATACATAAAACCAACACTGACTTGGATTATGTACTGGCGTGGAGTCAAAATTACGGTTTGAAAGTCAATCCAAACAAAACGCAGGTCATTATATTAGGCAGCCCCAGATTCAGCTCATTTGTTGACTACAATGCCCTCCCTCCAATAGTTTTTGATGGTGTCCACATACCTTGGAGTAAACAGGTGAAAAACTTGGGGGTCTACATGGACAATGCTATGACCTGGAAGACGCAGCTTGACGAGGTCAGTCGGAAGGTGTTCGCTTCTGCAGGATCACTCCGCAGACTGCGAAATTTCTTGCCCACAGCCACCAAAATTGTGCTTTCTCAATCCCTACTTCTTCCTATTCTAGATTATGCCGACTCATGTTATCCCGATCTTACCGAAGAGCAACTTAACAAACTTGAGCGCCTCCAGAATGTCTGTATACGGTTTATATTTGGTTTACGCAAGTATGACCATGTTTCAGAGTATCGCGCTAAGCTCAAGTGGCTCCCCATTCGCCTTCGCCGGAATACTCACATTCTTTCACTTCTTTACTCAATACTGTTTAACCCAGCGTACCCCGATTATCTCAAAGAGCGATTTCACTTTCGACATGAATCCCACAGCCGGGGTTTGCGTTCCTCACAAAACCTACGGCTGAATATTCCACCCCATACTACAAAATTCTTCAGTGACTCCTTCACCATACAAGCGATCACTTTATGGAACGATCTCCCACTTAGTATACGGAAAGCACCGTCATTGGCCTCATTCAAAAGGATGTTAAAAGACCATTTCCTCGGCTCTTGAATGAAGATCACTATATCCTCTTTAATATGCTTATTATTATATATAAGTAACGTAGTATGTATTTTATTATATATTAATATATATTTTAATATATTATATATTATGATGCTAGGTATATAAATTATATATGTAAATATATTGTAGGTAGTATGTATTGGTATATTAAATATCTATGGTATATTCTTTATTCCTAGTACACTTTACCCTTCTTTACATCTAAATATCCTTCCACCCAAAGGTTGTCTGGAAGAAATCGCTTTAAGCGATAAGACCGCCATTTGTACATATGTGTTAGATTAAGTTTTGTATTGTTGTCCATATTTTTGTGTGCAAATAAAGAATATCTTATCTTATCTTAACTTTCGCAAGAGCCCACCCACCCGCGGTACGTGACCCACTGAGGCAGCAGCATAGCAATGTGCCTCGTACCAAGGACATGTGGACAATAGACCAGGCTTGATTACTTTTTGACCTTTCCGGGGTGAGCCCGGACAAGGACTTGTTGTCATTTCAGATCGGATTGCTACGACGCAGTAAATGCCAAGCCCGTAGAAGCCGAATACAGTGAGGTTAGGATTTGTTTTTGTAGGTGTTTTAAATTTAATCTAGGAAGTGACTCATTCCAAATAACTTATTCATATAATATTCATCATATCTATAAGTATGCTTCATCGTAGATATAAAAAGCTTGACCCATTTGAATGACCGGCGTTTATATCCCGGCGAAAAGAAAGTACCGGCATTCCAGCCTTTAATATATTCTGTGCAAACAACATGTTGTTTTCGCTGCAAATTAGACAATTAGGAGGCGCTGCGTGCCGCAAAATCTATTCAATTAAAGCAGCTTACGCATCGGTCACCTACCGCGGCGATTTTTAATCGTATGTATGCCGCGTGCGCGCCGCCATACGCGCATATCAATGCGCTCGCCAAATTGACGAAAAAAACGCGAACCGCGCGTGTTAAGTGCTCACTCGCTGTAAATTGCAGTCATATCATTTTCGGATGGTGGAAATACTTTTGTCAATCTCTGTTTGTAGGAAATAAAATGACAGTGCCAAACGTCCTAACAAATAAAACATAGCTTTCCTTGCCACGTGAGTTGCCACGCCTCATAATTCTGGCGAATGTCAGAATTGGCCAGAACAAAACAGTGTTCTCTTCTGCACAAGCCAATAGTAATAAATTAGTTAGCAATTTATGTGGCGTATTGTGGCTGGTGGTTGTCGATCATACGGACGCGCCGGCGAGCGTGACGGCGGACGCTGATCTACGACTGTCACGCGGTTGTCTCTGCATCACCTTCGATTTATATTGAATCAAAGTTGAAAAGATTTCGTATGGCCTCGGAAAAGTCTGATGCATCTGATTCAATTTATGTTGAGTCCACACGTGGACCAAAGTTTTCATATGGCTTCGGAAAAGTCGGATTTAACTGCTGGAGGTCGACTGCTTAAACATTGCTCTGTTATACAGGGTGGCCCAAAGAGTGACGTCCAAAGGAAAATGTTTGATTCCTTAGGTCAAGGGGTAGCCAAATCACCCCCATGTATGTTCAGCAATTTTTAGTAGTTTAGGAGTTATGATTTTTTTTCCAATTTTTCTACGAAAATCGACCTCAGTGGATTAATTATGTTTTATTACTGTTTTGGATAACTTTTTTAAAGCATTTTTTGTGTCATCCTCTTAAGTTGTTCTTTTAACCATAAAAGTTTCAGTTTCCTAGCTGTAATGTAAGTTAGTTATTTTTTTATCGAAAGTTCGAATTATATCATCGAGCTAGACTGCTCTGAATTTTCTACTTGAAATTAAAAATTGAAAAAGATATTCTCATGGTGCCTTATTAATTTTAAAAACTCCGCAAGGTTCCAAAATTACATAAAAATAAAAATAAACGATTGCTTAATAGGGTATTATTTGCAGAAAAAAGCCTTCAAAGGTACCTGGGTGGAAATTACCTAATTAGTAAATTGTTTCAGAAAGTTGAAATATTCCAGTTATGTCATTACTAAGGACTAATTAAGTTAGAAAATGTATCAAATTAAAGGGAAAATTTAATTATTTACTTTTTTTTAAATTTAAGTTACATTTTTGAATGTAAATTCTTAGAAAAATGTTTTAGTCTGAGTAGTAAGATTTATGAGATAATTTTATTATTAATAATTAGTAAATAAACTCTAATAATTATTTTACACATTTACACACAATAAATTTTCAAAATGGCGACCTCCCATAGCAATACACAACCTACATCTACGCAAGAAATTTTCTTTAAGTCGCCTATACGCTTCTCTGTTTGATTCAGATGTAACTTTTTGACAGATGTCACATTTTTGAGAAAAGGTACTTTTTTTACATGTTTAACCTTTTGACAAATGTCATATTTTTTACATTCGTCAATTTTGACTTAAAGAAAATTTCTAAGCTTCTGTCATGAAAGGAAAACTATGCAGTCATTTAATTCTACTTTTCTGGCTTTTGAAACTAAAGCAGACGGAGAGATGTATTATAAGCCAATCAGAACACATAATAATCAAAGTAAATTTTTTTGGTCTTGGAAAAACACGACACGTAAATGAGGTAAAGCATTGAAGTCCGTAACTGCACCTCAAGTGCGAATTTAAAAAATCCACAATTTGAATATTTTCGCATGTTGTGTGGCCCTGGGGTGTGCAGTTTTTTGTTATTTGCATTTCGTCTCCGGAGGTGTCTGCTTTATGACCCGTGATATCGTTTGTGGCGGAGTATGTCCGTCAATCACGGGACGCTTGGCCGAGCGAGACCGGCGCTGCGCCCGCGCCGAGTGATCTACGAGATTTGACACTTGGAATTAAGACTATACAGGGCCATGCGAATTTTAAAAGAATTTCCTTGATTGACAAATTGTTTGTGATTGTGACGTATGTATGCAACATTCATCAGTGCCTGGGCAGGGTAGGCAGGTCATATTAACCCGTCCAAGTAAACCTAGACGGTAGACCAGCTGTTCCATATTCCAGTCGACGCTCGCGCCATCTGCTTCGCCCGAGGGATAATATTACGCTAATTACTTGTTGATTGTTGTACAAATAGAGAGTAATGTCGTGTTGTCGACAAAAAAACTATATTTATAGCGCAATAAAATTGCTGATTCAAAGGTTGTTTGTTTGATCGATTACGTGCAAAAGGTCGGAGCTTAAGAAATGACATTTCCATAAAAGTTTGTCGTTTCAATTGTTTGCTAGACCTTTGGCTCGTACATAGTAGCTGTACGGATCTCAATGTTATTGAGGTCATACTCACCTGCAGCGCAGGACTTCGTAACATTTGTATTACAATAGGATGCATTTGATTCTTAAATTTACGTTCTACGTCATTTAGTTAGCTATATGTGGTAGGTAGTACCTATGTGCGATCAGTAGGTAAATATCAATGATCGTTAAATAACAATTACAGTGCGGCATGATGAGGAAGTGGAAGATAATTATCACATCATTAAATTTATTAGAATACAAATTAAATATTAAAATATAGGTAAGAAACAGTTCTAAAACAATGAAACTCACCAAACACTTTTACGTAATCGTGATTTATAGCTGCAATTATTATAATGAGGAAAATAACAATTAACACACAATTATGAATTAATAAAACTGAATTACAATGAATGTACCTAATTTATATTAAATAAAAACGGTTCGAGAAAACGAAACCCTATAAACTCAGCCTAAACGAGGCATGAAAAATAAATAAAAAGGCAAGTGCCGTAAACGAGGCACGGCCCATCATTCGCTCGCATCAAGCTCTCACTCCATCGATCTCCTTGCTTCACTGCCGGCTTCGAATACTGACCAACCAGCGACCAGATTTAAATGTTAATTACCAAGTGTCGAAATTATTAATTGACGCATCACCGGTGGCGGCGTTACGCATGCAGATTGGAATGCTAACGAATGATAAACTATGTATAGGTTAAGTTCAGATTTAGCGCTTGTGCTGCGTGCTGACTGCCATTGTCGGTTGAAAATTACAAGATATTGATCAATATTTTTATTTCTGCATCACGCATGCTATATAGAGGACCAAATATGAATTTTATTTTCATTGATGACTGAATATTTTCATTGATAAAAATTATTAATCGTATTATTAATTCCTGTTCACCAATTAGTAAAATACTAATTAAGTATGTTATAATTTCACATGATTTGAATGCGAAGGATCCAACAAGACCGAAGTAAATAACATCTTTGTTAATATTTAGAAGTGTTAAACTATAAATACTCGCTCAAGTCGCTGGATACCGTGAAGGAAGCTCGAGCCGAGTTAGTTGCACTATGTGACTCGAACACAACAGATTAATCTGGTAAATGTGATCTAGCCTTTAAATTTGTATTTATAGCTCTAACTCTACAGGGTGTTAAATAAACACGATGGACTTTTCCGAGAACTTGTTTTATCAGAGCTTTCGAATTAAACTAGTGGATTAAAGTTTATTTAACTTAGGAGTCTGGGCAATAACACATTTTTTATATTTAAAAAAAATATGCACTTCTAACTAAATAGTTAAATATATTTACTCCGAGTTTGTAAAAAACTAATAACCATACAACTTTTAAATTTTCTAAGGAGTGTTTACTCATCAATCGGCTGTTAAATCCGTGAGGCAAGTGGCAGCAATATTTTCCTCGGACAAACATGTCCTAAAGTTTCCAAGCCATTAACCCATCGCGCGCTCGGGGCTAAAATGATTTGTGTCGCTTTCCCACCACTAGTCTCGGTGTTCTCGATTTATTGCCATCGAATTGATCGATACTTCTCCTGCATCGATTGACATTGGTTTTGTGCATGCTCGATTTTTCGGTGCACTATTGTGTGCTCGTAAATGTTGGGAATAGGGTTTTTTTACTGTATTGTCTACCAGCCCGCACTAGCCCCGCGTGGCCGTGGTGGAGTAGGACTAAAACGCTTCCTTCATTGGAAGGAGACCCGTGCCAAAGCAATGGGGACGTGATGGGTTGTGAACCTGTGATGATGACTAGGTATATAGTATAGAAACACAATTCACTTACAAACTTATCAAACTGTAAATACATATATGTATTATTAAATACCTACAAGTAATTATCCCTTTTTGCATACTATCATTTTAAAATATAACTGTTGATGTTAATTTTCTTGATTTTGAATACTATCCAAAGATAATCTACAATCGTCAAACCACGTAAGTATGTAAATTCTAGCCAGACTCAGAACCTAGACGCCACATCCTACATAGCCTACAATACACGAGGTTTCAACCAAGGAGGATCTCACTTTTGGCGCTTCCGGGAAACAAGAAAGTGTTAGCAGTCACCCGGCAGTAGTGTAAGCCTAGAATTAACATGCAGTACAACTGACCAAGGACTTCTACTTCACGAATATCCGAACAAACATCAACGTCGTACGAACCAAAGCTTTCCTACATCGCATTAGAGTTACCCATCGCTTGGCAACCGGGAAGTAGTATTTGTAAGACCGGAGTGTACCCCCGGAGTTTATCACGTATCGAATAGAATAGAACTATTATATTTTATAACCGTTTGTAATCCTTATGTGTGAAGGGGCCTCACCCCGAATATTAACGACCTATATTATCGTGGACTCATTCGATCCGTGTATCGATAACAATAATAAGAGTTGCTTGATAGGTATCTCGCGTAATTAGTGAAGGTATTTTTTACATATAGAAAGACTAGACTATTTACAATGCATGGATGGATGTGAATTATAAATAAAGTTCAAAACATAACGAAAATAAGTCAGTGTAATGGTTTAATAGGTATACGTATTTACTACTTACTTACTGGGTTGGATACAAAGCTTGCGTGTTTTACCAAACGCTTGTTTGCTGTAAGGTTCAAATGGAGTAGCAGCAAAAAAGTTTAAATTACTGTTACAAAATAAAACAATGTCCTAAACTCGTAACGCATTGCAGAAAAAAGAACCTAAGTATATAATTACAATTTGTTGGTTTGTTGGTTAAGGTACCTAGGCTTTACTATCGTACCGACTTTCCGTATACCTAGTGTAGGTACGACCATCCCTGAAATGTTTACAATTGCATATTATTTAGAATGCCCTAAATAAGGATAAAGGCAAGGAAGAAGAAGAAGTAGAAATATCAAATAGTGTTTATGTAGAGATTGTAGAGTTTCTTTTGCTATCGGTCCACAATGGATTAGAACGTCCCGGGCAGCAGCGAGCTTGCACATGTTCCAGTGATTCTTCACGGCTAGGGCTCGCTACAAAGGGCACGCACTGCACTCACGACCCACGATCACGATCCTTCCCTTAACATTCACTATGAAAAACCATACACCCGCCAAACGAAAACCAACCTAACCGACCGCGCTCTAAAGCTACCAACCAAAGCTATAACTTCGCATATTCGCTGATAGAAAATGGTTCTAATGAGGCATAAAATAAGGATAATTGTGTTTAGCTACTGGTTTTAAGCAATGAAATTTATTTTGCAGATAACAATCTTTGCGCTTGCTCTTTGTTACAAAGATAGAGTTGTTCCAACGTCTATTTGAGTATAACTTAAATACACAGTTTGTATTTCAAATAGTATACCTTCCTACTTAGGTATCTCTAAAGAACGAAATAAAAGCTTCAAATAAATGATTTTACAAATAACCAAGTAGGTACTTTGCCTATTCATGTATGATGAAAAAATACAAAAAAATATGAGAATTTTTCCAAAAAAGAAACTTAAATCAAAGCTCTCCTGAAGCGGAATTAAAATAATTTTGGTGAAATGCGTGTGGGGGCGCCGCTAACGGTGCCGAGACACGCCAACCTGCGTTATTTTGGAATGCGCCCTTTTTACGTAAAAAAGTAATTAAAATTATAATTCTGATTAGGAAAAAATATGAATAGATACATAATTAATTCATAAACTATATACTGAATAGTGTTGATAAAGCTAGGTACTAGGAGATTGAGTTTTTCAAATTTGAATAATTTACAAAACGCATCAATAAGCTACCGTAACTTTGTTACCCTGTCTTAACCTTATATATTCAGGTTATCTGGCAAGCCCAATCGCATATTCTATTAATTTTCCCGTGGCTTTATATTTACTCAGAGTGTTGTCCTCATCAAATACTACACAATGTTTAAAATCCATTACCCGGGTATCAGATGTTTTAAAGGGATTTTTTATTGACACCTCTAACAAAGAGCGCAATAAAATATGTACGGAGAGCGAATCCCGAAAACGGACCAAATCCGTCTAATCTGCTGATTCATTGCCGCGAGCCGAGCCCGCTCTATGTACCTATTATATTATTATACATAATATACGATACGTACCTATTTTATATATCTACGATATTCGGTATATATATTTGACTGGTACAGAGACTGCAGAGGCAAACATGGCCAGTAAAAGAGGTAATTATCTAGGTTCATAATTATTATAATTACTAGATTAGGTATCATCATCTCTGACTTGATCCAGTTGCCATAGACTATCTCCAGATTCCTTCTACTGATAATCCACATCCATAGTAATATAGCTTGGGAGATGTATAAATGGAAAACGTGAGAGTAAGTTTGAAATACAAGTAAGTATACTTAAGCTAACAAAAAAACCTAATGAAGTGCAAACTGCAACGCATTCACATTTCATGAATCACGGCGAATCCTACACGATAAATCCACCGACGCATCGACCGACTGTGCTCACCGAAAATACCCTTTTGTACTGCGCATTTCCCACAATCAACATTTTCTTGCTCTCAAGTGCGCCTCAGAGGCGGGTGGGGTTGTGGGGTGGACAGTGACAAATGGCCCGCGCCCCCCCGCGCCCCCCCGCCGCGGGATGAAATACTGCGACCAATCGACTTGCGATATCCCCCCGCTCGCGTCGGCCATTTTTAATTTTTAAGGGTTGCTCGTAGGTAGCAGGCACGGCACTCGTGTGGCGCGTTGAGAAGAATGGCGGCACAAACAGGTGGTCTAAGGATAGGGATTTAGAAGCCCAGGGGAATGGAATGTTTTGGTAAAAAATATTACTATAAAATTAGTAGATGTACCTAGAGAATTTCAATAAGTTTGTAAATTGTAATAAAATATACTTAAATTTAAACAGAAGCCGTTGTGCTAATGTGACAACTTTATTGTAAAAGTTTAGACAGTCATCAAGACGTTATAAAAATTAATCGTTGAAGTATAAAAACACGTTAATATTTAAAGAAGGATCGTCAAAATCAGATTTAATGTGCCATAAAAACTAATACGCTCATAATAGTCGGCTCGACAAATTGAATCATTAAAATGAAATAAATGTACATCAATGGCGACATAAATCACGCCCTCTGCAGCAATTTTATTGAACTAGCTGTAACTCAGCACTTCGCTATCACACACAATCTCCCGAATGATGAACGACCACTTTTATTGCGGTTACACTGGCTTTTTATTTACTCGATTGTAATAAAATGCCTATAAACAATTCTAATCATTGGGATGTGTAATAAAAATAATCATAATACTGTGTAGCAGATGCTGCGTTCGACGCTAGCGCTGCGAGCGGCAATATTTGGAAACTTTTTATAGCGACATCTAGCGGGGAATAGGTGAACTAAATTTTGATGGTGTTTACTCTTCTGGGTAGTAGATAAGTTAAATAGTTTTTTTACAAAATTTTGTTTTTCATTGGTATGTAAGATAATATAAATATAATTGAAGGGTTTTGCTAGGTCGGCAAATCAAAGCCAACATAGTAGATGGTTCACAGTCAATCTATCATAATAATTCTGTGTCCATCAATAATTCATAGCTAATAACACAGAAGTCTAGACGTAATTAGTGTTATTACTCGCCCACCCAGGCTTCTCCGCCCAACGTTTTACGGTAGTTAATATCAAGTAATTGAATTATTTATCTTCGACTTTGTTAGGTAAGATAATTGCATTCTTCACCTTTATTGAACGGCTCGTTCCAATTTGATGCGATTCCAATTAGCACCTTGGTAATTCTAACTTGTTTATCGTATGTACTATATAATTTTCGAAGAACTTTTTAATTGATGTTCTCAGTAAAGGAACACCGTCAAAGCTTTTTTTGCGCCAAATGCTTTCGGAACTCAAGCAAAAATCAACGATTTGTGTGAGTAAAATTCACTACAGGTAACAAAGCTGAAACAAATTACAAGTCTTTTCAAAAGCATTAATTCTTTAATTTAATTGTTTTCAGGTATGTGTCGGGAATGAACCATATTTGCGAGGTTATCTTATAGTAATTAAAGTTGCGTTGTAGTGTACGATGACAATAGTGCTCGCCCTTATCCAAAGATGGCTGATAACAAAACGTTTAATTAAATAAAGCCTGGTAATTATAGGTCAAGTATTGTTCTAAAAATATCTAGTTGGCAGTTGATTAAGTTAGTAACTAAGTTATCTGCAGATCAGAACAGATTATATTATTTTTATCGATGTTTAAACCATCGACTTAGATAGTTTTATAAGTTGGTAGATATAGAGTGTTACACTGTTGAAGTAGGTACCTAGATAGTAATGTAGAGATGTCAAACATTTGCCCATCTTTTGGAAAAGCATAGGTAGGTTTAGTAAAAGTATTGCTATTTTTTATTGCTTTGCAGGCATTTGAAGATATTTTGTTAACGTCCCTAAAGCCGATAAAAAACCATACCGACTACTCCTAAATTTAATGTTGAATGTTTTATACAGTACTCAATACCTATAGCTATCTAATAGGTACATAACATTAGGTATACAGCAACATTATGTGGCAACAATTACACGTTCATTAATCACTGGAGCCTTCCCTTGACAGCGCCCTCTGGCGACCCTTTAGTAGAGAGAGACGGAAGAAGAGAAAGTGCGTGTGTGTGAAAGAGAGGAAGCCCTTTTCGGCCATTCACTGCGGGCTAAATTATGAACGCTTCTTGATTAGGTTCGGTGACTGCTTTTTTTGGGAACTAGGATGGGTAGGACTGGGTTCGGGTTTATCTTTTATGATTTGTTTTGGCCTATTTTTTATAATTTCATAGAAAATACTGATGTTATTAGCAAAGACGCATTCTAAAATATTTAAATATTTTTCCGTAACCCAGTTTCTCCAGAAAAAATCCTAGCAAAATAATGTCACTATACATAGTGGGGAAGGTAAATTGGCTAGAAAACATAACTTGTCCTAGCCCAGCGGGCGATGCAAGCTTGGAGCGGGAGTGGACATTAATAATTTTGGCGGGAACAAATGACGCACCTGATTAATGATTTACGCGCCAATGTCCACGCGGACAGTGCTGCCAACTGCGGGGGAAATGGGAACTAAAATGCAGACTGCCGCTGGAAACGAGAAGTAGGTACATACCTTAGCATTAGCACCCCGTTTTGAATGTACGAAAATAACTCTGAAGTAGGCCTATTGCCTTTCAGTATGTTTGTTTCACAATACCTAACAATTTTTTTACTAATGATCTATTAACATAATACGTTGATGGTTGAACTTTAGAGGCATGACCCTGCACATACCATTATTCACATAGTATCACAGACCAAATCAACATCAAAATTTCGGAATGCCGTTGGCTTATCGGCGTTGGCCCTAAAAAATAGAATTAGCTTTCCGGTATTTCCGGAATGATTTCAGGGCCAAACTAACAAAACAATGGAGGTTCAGGTCCACACAGGGCAGCCAACCTCACAGCCATCACGGATGATGAGTCAGTGTTGCCAACTTATGAAACAGAACATGCGGTGACATTCCCTTGCAATGTTGTTGCTTGTAGCCGTATGGAGAAAGTTAAATCATGGAACATTCTAGCTACATAAACCTGCATATTTGCCCTTTGCCCAGTGACAAACATGAAGATTAAGTCATCATTATTCAGAAAATAGCAGCATCATTTTACCGCTCATTTTTTTGGCCAGAAATAGTATACATAGCGCAGTATATCCAATAATTTGAATAGCTAATCATAATATACTTAATACATAATAATATATCATGAGGCACCATGTGGCAGGATTCCAGGGCCGTATTCAGGGAGGAGCGCCCTCTCCAAGGGAGCGAGGGTCAGGGTTCGATGCCGGGCTGGACACGGCGCATGATTTACTACCGCCCCTTATTGATATCCGCTTTCATTTTGGCTTTCAAATTAAATTTCGGCGGGTTCTTCGCTGCATATTATTATTATAGGTGCATGTATTTTAATTTCAAATACGAAGCTAAGCTGGTAGGTAAACCTTGGATTAGCGCATCATTTAAACTTTATTTTTTTACTGAAAGTGTAAATTTAGATATTTTTTCATAATGGTTCTACACTGTGTACAGTAATAAGTGTGCACCGTGCACATTGAGTTTTTATGATTGTAATTTCTATGAAGTTATTTCCAAGGTGCTGAAATTTAGAAAGAAGGCGTCAAATGAGTACTCATTGTAAATTATTCTGTAGATATACCTAATACATAATTACTGGTTGATTAGGTAATACTAAAAAAGCTATTTAGATAATCAACAATTAGTAGTTACGTAAGTATAGAAGCGGGCTCACGAGATATGCATGCAGGATAAAGCGGCTCTCATTTAGCATCCTAGCCAATATCACAATACCGACTGCCAACCGATTTAAATTTATTACAGACGCTGGTTACTTCCAATTTAAACCTTTTAATCCGCAATGATATACGTCGGTATTCGGTAGGATTAAAAGTTCTACGGAAAATAACCTGGAAAACCTTTTCCGGGTAGAATTGACCCGGGCCGCCCTGAGCGCCGGATTAGGCGCCCCGGATCGGCTATTCATAAATCTCCACCAAGGCTTTCGGGCCTGCAGGCAATTAAGCCTCACACACTGATACGTCATCCTGTGACGAAAACCGCCGCCCGCCGCCGCAAACAAACCGAGGCAAATACATGAAATATTACAAATAATTTGAATATTAAAATTCAGCGGCCGCAATGCACGCACAATGGCTGGATCTCGGGCGCCGCGTCATAAATAATTCAATTTCATAGTAATAAAATACGCGTGACCGGAGCTCTGGCGTGAAAACTTTTCAGCAATTAACCGTTGGATATATAACAAAAAGCGTCGCTGGATGTGGCCCTAGCGCCCCGCGTCCCACCGTCCCACCGTCCCACCACCCCGCGCCCCGCGCCCATAACTCATGCATCAGCTTGCGCGGAAGGGTTGGTCGAGAGTGCAGTGCGTGCCTGCCGGCTTCCATGACTTATTGGAATTATAATACTGTCCGAATTAAGAAGTCTAATTTTATGGTCGAGTCTGCAAATGGCGATTTCAGCTATCAGTAATCTGAGATTAAAAGCCTACGGGGGTCCCTCTTGCTCCCGCGCCGAGGGTGACTTGGCGCAAGCCGATGTTGTTTGCATAAGTTATATGAAGTCTCAACATACGAATAGGTGCATAACTAAGGACAAAACTACATCCAGAAATCGTAATTTTTGCTTTCCTATCAAAAATTATTAGGTACCTATAAAGACTTCTGTTTAAAATTGTGTGAATCTTGTTTTGTGAAATAAAGAGTAGGTATATAGTATAGAATATAATTATTATACTGGAATTATCCTACATACTACCTACTTAAAATGGTGTCTAGTTAATTAATAACTTCCTCCGGTAATAATAGCGGTAAGAATGTCAAAGTTTTGCGGCTCCAAGTAATTATTAGAGCTGTAAGGCATGGAATAGCGAGTGTGAGCCCACCATAACACCTGATTAGTGCAGCCGCAATTACTCACATAGTCTACAGTCTTTTCGTTTATAACGAAGTTATAAATTCTCTTCGCATACTGACACTTCACTTTCTTTTCAATATAAAAACACCCTGTGGGTAGCTAACAAATTTTCCCATTAATCATACTTTTTAAGAAAATAATTACTATGGCGTTCGTGTTTATGTTTGAAAAATAAAGTATAATACGTTGTGGTATACGTAAAAGAATTTTGGAATCAAAGCATCGTGATCACAATTCTTAGGGTTGGGTCACAAACGCGATGGTGACTAGGGTTGGGCCGAGGCCGCCGCGCCCCGCCGGCTAACAAAGAAAAAAATATACATATTCAAACAACAATGAACGACTGCCGATGCCTCGATGCGATGAAAGATTTCTCAATGTCCACATTTTATTCTCGCTACATATTATTTTTTTAGCTGATCACCACTCGGATTTGTGAAACATGTAAGCAGACTTAGCGGATCAAATATAAAGCTCATTGGATCGCTTCAAATTGGGCACAGTTTCAAGCGGACAACATTTTTCAATTAAAAAAAGTGGTTCGCAATTTTGTTGGCATTAAATCTTGACAGGCGCGGTACCACACAACTATACAATATACGTGTACAAAAAACTGGTTATTTTATAAAACACCTACTTAATAACGGGTACGAAATTAAAAAGCAATTTGGTAACCGTTACTAATTTAGAGCGGCGCGCCAGTGGAGCTCTCAATTTGGGAGGAGCCAGGGGCGGGCTGAGGGCGCGGGGGGTGGAGGCCCTAATCTAAAAGCTGTCAGTTAACAAGGCAGCTGGGCCCCGACTGCGCCTATGTGTAGTGTGTACGCGGCCTTATTCCACGCTCCTGACGCATTAGCTAGCCGCTGCAGTTGTTAACAAATAGGAAACTATCTATCACCAGCGAGGATTTCGGAACGTGTTTCTGGGTAGCATTTGACTCTACAAAAAAAACTGGGGAATTCCTTACAAAAACTTTGCCTAAGTAGTATGTAACGAATTTTCGTATAGAATATTTGGTGTTTAATTAGCTGTTAGATAAACAGTGATAATGATGAGACGGAGAATACATTATAGTGAGTTCTCCAACCACCATGAGGCCTATAAATTAATGCCAGCAGTGTCCAGTTGATTTACATTCCTATGGTAAAAAGCTAAGAAGTAGGCACACGAAAATCATAGAACCTCATTAGTTCACGAGATAGATTCGACTAGCAACCAAAGTTTATCTTAAACAAAAACATATATTACGTCCTACGATTAAGACAGATCGTATCTTTTAAAAACAGAATCTAATTCATGCGCCTACGCATCTCTAAATTTGAAATTCGAATGCCCAACGAAAAATCGTAGATATTCGAGTCCGTCTCTTCTTCTATTCTAAACTTGAATAGTTTTTTCGCATAATTAGCATAAATTACGTATGCATGAATTCTATTTTGCCATTTTGGGCGATAATAATTCGTTGTTACTTTACGACACGACAATATTTAAGTGTTCGACAGTGAGCTGCCAATAATTTTCAATTTTTTATTAGTTTGCTTGCGCATAAACTTGTCTAAAACCTGCCACAACTTACCTACTACCTACTAAATTGAAAATAATCTCGGACAAACCACAATATTAAAAGAAGAAAAATTAAAAATTCCCAAATTCAATCTGTTACTTCTGCAGGTGTCATAGATTAATTATGTGCACTCAATACATGATTCTGGTTGGCTAGACAAACATAACATTTTGATGGGTCTGCTTTAACTATAACTGTAGGTAGGTATTATTAATATTTATTATTTTATTGCACAATATACCTACAGTAGGTTTATACATGCATAAGTTTTTTCTTAGGCTGATGATAGCTTAGGATGTTTATTTATTTTAAGAAAAAGTTTTATAAGAACTATTTATCATTATTATTTTAATGTAGGTAAGGAGGCACGTATGTATGTAGGTATTATACAAATACATCGTTGGTAAGTATTATAATATAGTGCTTTAAAATCATCTACTTCGGTAAAATAGATAATAACTTCCGGAGTACTTTTAAAACCTCCAAAGGTCAAGACATAAAACTTGAGCATAAGCGTGAGCTTTTTGAGCTTATTCAGTAACTCTGTGGTTCCCACCGCTCACTGCATTATGCATATGAAATTATGAGCGGCTCTGCTCTCGAAACAACGCGTGACTCGAATCAAAGCCATTCAAAGCCCTCAGTAACGGGATTTACTAAGAAATAGTAATAATGTCATAGCACAATTTTGGCTACATATTTATGTAAAAAAAAAAACAGTTGTCATTCTTATGGGAGACAAAAGCCAAGCATCTGAAAAATTTAGCAACAGAAAGAAAGGTTAAAAATCTCTAGAAACAAATGAACTTTCTAATTTTTTGCAGAACGATTAAACGATCGCAGACACATTCCCCGCGGCCGAGAAACAAAAGAGCACCACGACACTTGCGCAAAGGCTCCGAAGAATGGCAGTGTTTCATTATCCCACCAACTGTCCACTTTTTACGTCGTCTCTCAAAATTTCTTTACAGGCATTTCAATAGAGAGTTGAAAAAAACAAACAAAAAAACGAAAAAGACTACAGCGAAAGGCCGGACGCAGCTAAATGAAAGAACTTTGTAAAAAGTTTGACACATTTTTAGAAACATCAGGCACGCAGTGGCCGCGCGGACCATCGTAAATTTTGTTTAGCGTCAGAATGAAAAAGGGGAAGATCATTGTTGAAAATTTCAAATGTATTTTATGATTTCGTAGCTCCAGCCACCTGAACCTTGGTCTCAATTGTACATTTCAGTTGTTTATTACTAATGGGTTTATTAGAAATAAATGTCATTTGAAGCACAATTCTTGTTTCGTTTTCTTCTGTATATCCTTCAATTAGTTATTTATAGAGACATACCCTGATATACACAATCGGGTATATAGCAAAAAAGCCATTTCTTCCAGCCAACCTTTGATTGGTGGAGAACTAAGGTAAATATACTGAACTGTTTCAATACAATACAATAATTATTGTAACGTTAGTTTTTTTATTATATACTTCTATTTGTGTAAGTTTAAGTTACTCTATGAATAAGTATAACTAACCACAGAAACAGGACCTTAAATCGCAAACATTTCACCAAACGTTTTCAATCAGCACAAACGGCATTCCTAATTCGATAGACCGTCTCCCCGCTGAATTTGCGAGCATTTTTTAGACTCGGCTTATATGGCAATCTGATGGCGGTTATTACTGGGGGATTCTCCCCACTCGATATATTTCCGCAGTGGATACCAGGATAACAGAAAGAAGTAAGCTTCTTGTGGCGCGATAAGAATTTCATTTCCTTCGCGGTGTTTCGCGCTATGTGAAAGCCTCGGTGCTATCTGCAGGAAGTCGTCGCGACAAAAATACCTAAGTGATAAAAGCACTGAATCCAGGTATAAGAAAATTGCCGAGTTTTATTTGAAGTGCTTTCAGCGAGGCGCGCTACTATTTTTATTGAGTATGCTTTTTGGAGTGCATTTTTGTGGACTATGTGTCCTTTTTATCATGTTGCAGAGCATTTAATAGAGTTGGATTTTTTTAACTTACTTCATAATATTATTTGAATATTCCCAATTTTCAAATTCAAAACTTTTTGTTCGGTGAAAATGCCAAATACTTTGGTCTCGATTACCAAGAAATAAAACAAAATATTTCGAAGGAATAAATACCAAACGAATCGGTTTGATATTATGAATTCCCAAAGCTAGGTCAGAACCTTGGCCTCGGTCCTTCAACAAAAACTAAATAAACCTCGGGAGGTTGTGCAAATCAAAAAAGGTTTTATTCCTGAATGGGCAGAGCTGGTTATTCCTCGCACGAAAAGTTTCACATGAGGTTTGGTTCTTGTAAGTCTGTGAATCAAATGACATCTTTTATCTCGATACATTCCTGTTCAGTCTTTAAGGATATTAAATTTAAAGTTCAATCGATTTTTCGTGTATAGAAATTTATATGAAATTCAAATTAATACTATCAAAGCGAGATACGTATTTAAAAAGACACCCATTCGGTAAATTAGATAATTATTGAAATCTAATATAATCATTTCATAAACCTGAAAAAAAACAACTTAACTAACCTAACAATCATAGGTAAACATTAATTTACAATTAATTGATAGGAATTATTAGGTACTTACTGAAATAAAAATCCTTGGAAATGTTTCGTGTGGGTATACTGGGCACCCAATAATATTGAACATAAATTCACCAAACTCACTTCAAACTATTTTAAAATTTTATAAAACCACTCAATATTCACTTCAATAACAATAATCTTCTAAGTTTCTTGTTGGATCACCATAAATTAATTAACTAGTATTTAAATCGATTAATTTGATTACATTTAATGAGTTTGTTCTTTATATAGTAGAGGGCAATAAAGCTCGAGCGGCATCCACTTGTCCGATACGTATTCACTATACAAATCCTTATTTATTACTGACAGTGTTGTCCATATCAACACGGGACAGTGCGCGGAGCCAAGCGCATGGAGGGCGCACGCTGTTCGCGCATCCCACCTGACCGAAAATATTATTTTTTAATTCACCAACACCACTACACATCCCTAACACACAGACTCGACTGTGAAAAAAATAGTCAAGGGAAAACATTTCGTAAGCCATTACCAACTCCACACAAAAGTTTTGACACGAACGCTTTGCGCTTGGGCACAGTTCTATTTTAGTAGGGAGAGTGAGTGCGACGGACGACTTGTAGAGCCGAGTTGTTAGCGGAGTGTGAGTGAGATGACTAGATGTTGTGTGTCGTCACGTTGGATATAGTTTAGGGGGACCGGAGAATATGAAAAGCTGCGGGATGCCGAGTAGGTGGTGATAAAGCATCGGCGGACGCGTCCGCTCCCAAATCGAATACGATGAGTAATATTTAAAAAGCAAGATTTGTTACCTGTGGTCGAGGACCTCTGAGATAATGCTGCGAGTTTTTGTAAGGAAATACAATTAACTAGCTCAGGCCATAAATCATTTTGTACAGGCCTCTATTCGGGTTTGGGTTGTACAATTATTTTTCCGTAGTAAAAAAGGAAGGTGAGCCTCGAATAGTAAATTTTGGAGAATAGTGGTGGAATTAGTTACAATGGGGGAGATTATTATAATTAGACCATATTTGGTATTTGTGCACAGGAAATAATTATTTTTTTTGTAAGAAAATGCACGTTTTTTTTTATTTTTTTGATGTTTTTCTTTTTTTACAGAATGATAATAACGAAAATACTAAATCGAAACTAAAGCCGAATCGAAACTAAAATCGAAACTAAATCCTTATCTTATCGAAACTAAAGCATAAACCTAGCCTATCATTTTAAATGAATTGTTTTAAACAACAATTTGATAAACCATCATAAGATAATAACATGAATTACACATTAACGTAAGTATAAATTTGAAACCGCTTAGAATTGCATTGTTATTGCAATAGGAGATGAGCGCTCAATCCACGTAGATGTGGGTAATTTCGAAATTGCCCGGACGGCCCCGAGCCCCGACTAGTATAATGCCGCGTGTCTCGCCTTACGAATCGTTCGCCGGCGAAAATTGTCCGACAAGATGGCCCACGGAAATTGTCGGCACCGACAATTGCCGAGTCGACCGACAAATCGGAGTTCACCACGCAAATTGCAGCGAAGCCAGCCTCACACGAAAATTGCAGCAAACCTGCAATCGCGGTCGTGCCCGCCTAATGAAGACGTTAAGCTAAATCGTGGCGCGTTTTATAGAATGTTATGGTGTTTATATTGATTTTTATGCGAATATAATTTTATTACGGACCTTACGCGCGGCCGTGGGCGGCGCCGCTGCGTTTATGGTTTGTTGTTATTGCTCGATCGGTATCTGACCATTTCATTCGTTTGTAACTCCGTACAACCGTTTTTGCTCTTATATCGATGTCGGACATTAATAAAAACTTTTGGCGGGTCATTTTAAAAACTGAACGTGTTAATGTCGGAATAATGTTCTGAAAATGGTGAGAAACATTATCTGGCGGACCTCACAGCTCACATTCGGTCTCATGATAAATAATGCGCGTGCGCTTTTGCGACTTTACATAAAATCACACGTCAGTGAAATCACCACAAGCAATTTAATTCGAGTGACATAAACACGGAGTATCAGGCGGTCCCATCGATATTAAGGGGTGCTAAATGACAAACTGCGCCACAGAGAGAAATGCCTTTTAACGTAATTTTTGCCGTTTATCTGGCGATCTCGTCGCAGATTGCGGGCAGAATGTCGCGGCGACTGTTCGGCGTGCCGCTGTCAGACGCACGCGAATTAACTTCATCTACATATTGAAATAAAGGATGTGCAAGCCGAGCCGAGCGGCGCTACACGCATTGATTAAGTGCTTGTGAATGCTGGAATAAAACCTAAGGGACCAATTAACATGCTGAACATATCTGTAGATCTGTTTGGAGAAGGTTAAAATAGTTTGTCTTAGATTCTTGCTAAGCATCTAGGTAGGATTTATCTGGTCCACATTTTATTTTAAATTCAATAACGTATAAGTAGCTATACTTACATATTGTATACATCCTACACTGTACTGTATGAGATGTAAGCTGCATTCCTGTTTCTCTACATAAGAAGCTAGCCACAGACACCCGCCTGGCCCGCTCGTATAATCGATTAAGCACACCTCTTGATGAATATGTTCGAGTCATTCCGCTGGGTTTAGTATTATAATATTATTAGCTTCTTTAACCCAACTTTGAATGAATATAGCAGTGTGCTTAGCATTAAATATATTTAGTAAGTTATGAATTTTTGAAAAAAAAGTGCTTACCTATAAATAATATACATAGGTACCTCACGGAACTTCTACTGACACCATCATCTAAAATCATTTAACGAGTCAGGATAACCACAAATGAATAGCGCCATTCGGGGTGTCACCACCTAATTTTTAAAAGTACAAATCACCATTCGGTGAGCAACAAAATGTTTTACGTAATCTAAACGACCTTTTTAAAGACTAATAAAAGAGGCCGTTAAAAATAGCCCCTGAAAAATCTCAAGAGCTCAAGAGCTTTATCTTTGGTAAACAAGAAGCGCGCTGTACCGTATGGATAATGATGTACATCCATCAAGTTCGAGAAGCTAAATATATTGGAGCTCGGGAAACACATTTGGCTTCCTCGTCTGGGCTCGTGGGCCTCGCTCGATGTACACATTCCTATACTTGCAGTCCGACTGCGGGCTTCATAAAAGGCAGACCGACCAATGCTACAATTAAATAACGCTTTATTTATACTTTAATCGCAAAAGCAATAATTCCTCTTTCATTGAGTTGTAAGCAGCAAAACAACACAGCCTTCCTGAACAAAGCTCGCTGTATTGCAACGGCTTTATAATTCTGCACTGATTATAAAGGAGAGCCGGCGGCCACAATTTCGTCTTGTACCGATCGTGCGGCCCATAAATTACCAGTTATTGATGAAGACATTAAAGTAACTTTTCGCACAACAATTAAATATCGTGTTTTTGGCTCTGATATCATTCTGATGGGGCTCAATTTGCGACGTGTCCCCAATGCACTATGAGTGGGACAATAACCGGTATTGTCGTTACCGATTCGGCGGGTGTTTTGCTGCGGTTTGGTTAATAACCGATCGGCTTGCCCCGCGTCAGCTTTTGCACTTCGCTGAATCTGTAATGATGGCGGAACTCTGCTTTAAATGACGAGTTTTTCTGCGGGTGTTTAATGTATTTCATGCGACTTGTTCCACCTAATTTCGATGGTAATCGCGACTGTGGTACAAATAAGATTAACTGCTCTTTCTTTTCTTGTTTGAATGCATTCTGTGAAGGTTTCCTCGAGCGGTGTATCTTAATTTGGCTGCGGTGTGAAATATAATATTTAGGGGTTATTACTGGTGAATACGGCAGCGATCAATGCAATTAGAGTTCGGTTCTGCGGAGTTTTATTCTCGCGGTAATATCGAACAATCGGACTGAAAGACATTTCATGATTTATGTCCCTCGCGCCTTCCTTTAAATAAAACATCGCCGTGAGCTTTCATCGTCTACGAATGAAAGTCACGATTGTAATTTTAAAACGTCGATATGTTTCGTGTTTACTCAGCCTTTTTGTTGGATTATAATTTATGACTTGTTAAAATCTCCACTTTTCATTTGTTAATCTTATTTTTTCAGTCGCAACTTCAACCTCCCCTTTTAATTCAGATCTAGTCTTTTTTCAAGCGTTACATTAACTATTTACGCTTGTCCAAAGCCGTGCTGAAGTAGTTGGAAGTGTATCAAGTTATCCCTTTCAAGTGTTTCTAAAGTGACAAGACAAGCCGCGTCTGTAACATGGGAAGTAACGAATACATCTGTCGCGCGATGTGCACTCAATATCATAGCTCTCATTCATATGTTCGAGCGAGTGCGACAAGACTGGACCGCGTCGGCTGATGTTGGCTGGAGATATGTAGACGGTGATTTATGTCGATATTATCGGAATGCAAAGGTAAGGGTTGTTTTAAAGTTTTAATAAGTTCTAATCTGTTTATTTCTACTTTCTTTCTAACTTTCTTGGTGCTGCTCAAAAATTTTAAGAGTTTCCTTTTTGACCGACAAACCGATAGTTCGACGATGTTATCTCATTCTCTTAGATTTCTGTCATCAGTATAAAGGGATTCCTAGACTATTGTTGGCAACATTTAATATTTCCAATAACATCTTAACCGCGGGCCGGTGGGCTTAGAACCCAGTACCGGTTGCATTGCCGTACTCGGCCGGTCACGTTAACTTGCCCATTGACTTACAATGAGATCGTATTAAGTCATACCTATATTGGACAGTTTTGTGTTAGGGCCGTTGCAGATTGCAGGTTAAAAAGATAGTATGCGAAGTCTTAAAGTATGATAGTGAAACACTTAGATGACTAATCAATAATTTTATAAACCAACACGGGATTGATTGTGTCGTTGGTTGGCCAACAAATTTGGTTGAATAAAGAATGGCATTTTGAGCCTTAACCATGGCGGTGCCTGAAGAAAGTAATTTACCATAGAAAAGAAAAACTGCTACAAACTTTCAAACTGGTATTTAGGTACGTTCAGTCCTACTTTAAAGAGAGTACTGAAACTATGAAACATAGTCTACCTATGTTTCATAGTTTCTCACTCAGTGACAACACCATATTTTTTTTCAATTTTTCAAAGCGTCCCGTCCTTTGTAAATTTTTCATGCACATGCTTATAAGTGAATATCCTTTAAATATATCGACACTGTAACTATAACCTATCTATAGCCATGCTTTAAACTTTAAAACATATTAAAAATAATATATAAACGCATTTAATTATCTATTACAGCTAGGTTGATCGCGCCCTAGCCTGGTTTATGAGTTTCATTGTTTGCTCTGCACTTGTAGCCATTGTCGGCCAGGCGCAGAGTAGCTGCGAATATAGAAACCTCTCGGCCAAACAACTTCGTTTAGATAAAATTAGGTAGGTACTTAAAATATATTAATTCGATGTCCCACAACACATTTTAAACCAAGTTATGTAATGTAGTCACTTTGGCTTCAAAGGTTTGTTTGTTAAAATTTTCAGATTTACCTTTTTCTCTATTATATTTAAATTGTTCCGGCTTTAAGGAGTGTAACATTACTATACAAATTGAAATGTGTTAAAATCGCTTACGATTACAAAATAGGGTAGCTAATTTATTTTTAATCTTATTTACTTTAAAATTAATATTAGTTTCCTATTTCTCTGAACTGCAAGTAGGTATATATGTAGTCATTATATTTGGGTGTCTCTCTAATATTAGAACTCTGTGCCGTGGTCCACTGTTTTATTGACTTCCTACCAACTGTTCTGGGTTGCTTTATTGTACATAATTTATGCTGGTCCTACATACGCAAGGAACACACAAATTTCATTACCTATGCAAAGACACTGAATTAAAGCCCGTATAGTTTACCTCACTTAAACTAGATTAAAAGATAGCTTCTAAAATTTACATTAAACCAGCATTTTTCATATTTTAAATTAAATTTTCATAATAACGATATAACTCATGTAGGTTTTATATTTTATGCATTTATAGAAGACACGCATTAAAGTTTATCTTAAAACTGAAACAACTGAACAGGAAAATTCTCTGGCATAGACAAAAACTATAATTATCAAACTTTTCCTTGTACATAGCTAATTGTAACTATATCAACACCCTAAAAATAATTAAAAAAAACTCCAAAGCTAAGTTCACACGAACAAATCGAGCGTCCAGCCGTCAATAAACGACATTGTAAGGCGGCGGGCACACCGGGCGACCGGGCGCGGATTCCACGCATTCGGCATTCGTCGTATGTCGCCGATGTCGAGCTATCAGAGTGTGCGTGTCGCCTTAGTGCCGTGTGGAGCGGTTATGAAAAAGGTACGGAAATTTTAATTAAGTATTTTTGATATTATGCATTTCGGCTATTAAGTACAGTTGCTACTGCGCGGCGTAGTTGGCGCAATGTGTTTGGTTTGGTTACATGATATGGCATATTTTGAGTAGTACTTAAATTTAACTTACATGATGTTGATGCTATTGAATCAGTTAAATAAATACATACAATATAAAAATATACTAAGCAATTTTTGAACTTTTGAAATACCTTCGATCAAAAGGGCTTTTTTAATGCCACGCCGTAGATTATACTTTTTACAAGGACGTATAAAACTAGATACTGAGAGATTTTGATAATAGCCATAGTTGAAAAAACGAATATAATTCTAATTTTAATCCTCCGAATATCAGCCCGCTCCTCTTGTGAAATCGCTCGCTACGTAGCTCTCGAAATTTCGTGGCAACCGTCACAGCGCTCGGCTGTTGCCAGGAGCTGGTGATGTGACGAGGAAGAGGAGCCACTGCCCTGACTGGGGCGCCCGGATGTCCAAGACGGAGGGAATCCATTTATTTTCAACATTTATTCATATGAGAAATCCGCAGCAGACCGCATTGTCGCTCAATCAATATTCAATACACTGATTTAAATATTCCTCGACGAGATGAAATTATTTTAAACGTTTTTTATGTTCAAATGTCAAGGGAATGACGAGCTTAATATAGTGCATTATGCATAGGTTCCCACGTACTAGCCAGTTCTTGCACCAGCTTTCAAGATGTGAAATGAATATAAAAAATATCGGATAAATTGCTTAATCCGCGCAGATCGATCGATCGATCGACCACAATTACCGCCCCCCGATCGTAATAAAGCATAAACACCACGGAATCCTTCACTTAGTTCTCATTCGAGACAGGTAATTTTAAATGCATATATAATGGGCAATTCTTGGCTTCAAATTCACGAAGATAAGGTACGGTCATAATGCATGCAGTTGCTCTCGGCATTATTTATTGTGTGATTTTTGGCAACACACCGTCCGCGCGACTTGGCTTGCATTGGATGTACAATCTTCATAATGCATACACTTTTTGGGGTAAGCTGAAGCGGCGCAGTTTGTGCCTCATAACTTTCCTTTTTTAGCAGTTGCGAGCCGATGCGCTGGGAGATTAGATGCGAACTTACAGCCTTACTTCAGCTGTGAAGTTTCACATAAAGATTATTCTGACTAGACGTGGCTCGTGCCTACCTACCAACGCTCTGATGATCTGAAGCCACTCATTTTAACAGATTTACTCGAGAGTTTTTGGTAATAGCACCAAAAATACAGTAAAAGAAATTAAAATGTTACTATTAAGACCGTAATTGGCCCAGTCATGCACAGATTAACCTGCCGAAAAGCAGTTATAACGACCTGTGAGTATATGTTATCTGCGACAATTAACCGTGTGTATGTTAACAGTAAAGACACTTACAACTCATTCGAGGCTTTCTATCGGTGCGGAAGAATGCAGAGTAGAGTACCAACCTGTGGACAAAATAAATCTGACTTAATTAAGGTGAAAATCTCACGTGCCTCGAGAGTAATAAATCATTAGTTACTAAAAGCGGCCGTCGACGTCACGTCATGAATAATTCTGTCCAGTGCTTGTCCGGTCTGTAAGAGCCTCTTAATTGAGAGAACAAGATGTGTCCAATATCAAGCGTGTGAATTTTTTTTTGAGCTTTGATAAACAAGTTTAAATTCGGCGTGTTTAGAATTTATTGACTAGCCATCCAGTCACCAAATTTTCCGAATCGTAGATTTAAATTTGATTACTTATACCGATTCTTTATTAAAAAATACTGTACACTTTTGGCCAAGTCGTTTATCATTCAATAAGAATGAAATTCGTATTTTGTGTAGGTATTTTGTATGATTTATTTATGTAAGCCCGAAATGCCGATTGGACTAAGCACCGCCTACGTGCGGGGTCAAAAATAAATCATGTTGCGACATCTCAAAAATGCTGGCTTCAAAAACATGTTTGCCCATGCCCAGTACGGCACGCACCGAAAGAAAACACAAGAAAAACAAAGTGAAACAAAAAATAAATAACTTTTGTGTTCCTTCCCGCTGGCGAAATGCGGACGACTGATAAATGCCGGAAAGATAAGCATATACCTAGGTACCTACCACAAATATTGTGACGGAAGAAAAAACTTGAACAATACAAAACCTATTTGCAAAGATAATATTAATGTAGCAAAGTGTGAAGAAGGTATCAACGTAGTTCGAAGGTGTTCCATAAAGCAGCAGTACCTGGTCACTCGGGCCATTTGTCAGGCCGGCGATACACGGGCGCCTACTGAGCAATTAGATTTGTTAGCTTGTAAGGCGGCTTGAGGAGTTTCATCACGGGAAGCCCGCCCCCGCCAACAACAGATGCTCGGACTAATAACCTCTCGAAGGCGCCCCCTCGCCCGGGTAGGGATGGCCTCCCCTCGCGCTCCCCAACTAAGATAGATTGCGCCACCATTCTTGCAATTTTCCTGTCGTATCTTGCCTCGTAAATTCCTGGTGATATATTGGTTCGGATCGCGAGATGCCTCCGTCCAGGAGCATACTCGAAATATGATAAGAGTTATTTATTATTGTTCTTATTGGTTTTCTGTTTGGGGGGCTTCTTGTAATGGCTGTGGATACCGCATTTCATTTGAAGGACCTTAGTAAACGCCAGAAGAAGGAATCATCCGATGTATTGTATAAGAGTTAACTAAATAATGAAGTTAAAACAAAACAAAACCAGCGAACCAAATTACTCCGGGCGAAGAGCGGCGATCTCTAAATACCGCAGCCGGCGCTGAAATGAAATTACGGAATCTCCATTAATTCTGGGCTAAATTAAAAACAGGCGAGTCCATCCTTTTGTAAAGACAAAATTGTTTCGCGCAATAAGTCGGAGGCGGTGTTGCCACGCGAACGCGAGAAAAATCGTGGAAAAACACGCGTAAATACATAGATCGTTGCACGAACCGACCCGCCGCTGTCCGTCGTATATCATGCTCTGTGACTAACTTAATACCTACAGCTATATATTTCATCGGTGCCCTCTCTAGGCAACCATACGCGTTAACTTTTTGCTCTTGTTTTGTGTTGATATTCACACTTTTATTGCGTCCGCCATTTTAGGTACAGAGATAGAAACTGCGAAGCAATAAATAAGGAATGTCTCCCAGAGGTAATCCTATAGCTTTTGGGATTCGACTTACACGGTCCAGTTTATTTATACTTCTAGGGATGAGATACACAGTACTTTCATAATATAACTGTGAGGTATATGTTATGAGCTGAATGAATCTAAGTATTGTAAATAAATGTTCAATAATAAAGTAATGCCGTAAAACGTTCTAATCCTAACATTAATCGCTCAAAACTACAAAAAGGAAGAGCTCAGTTTCTTGAGCAGACATTGCGTCTGCGCCACCGGAAGTAGAGAGTCATTCCGCCGGCAATAACACTTCCGGTGCCGACACTCGGCGCGCTTCCGGCGTCTACAGGGAAACTCCTTCCTCCCGATTGTTTATGCTCGGCCTTCGACAAACAGCACCAATTGCAAAAATTCAAATGTTCTCATTGTATCACAAGCAAATAAAAACTAAGAATTATAGAATAGAAACAATAGCACATTTTTTATCTCAAAAAAGTGCAAGCAAACAGTTTAAACGTTTACAAATCGTAAACAGCTCTGTGTAAACCGCCTACCATCTTCACGAGTTACGACCACTAGGGGTTAAAAGTACCCACTAAACCGCATAACCTTAAGAACGTAAAGGATGCGAAACGATTTTTAATACACTCAACACCCCATAATGCGAGTTTTCGCACCCCAGTCTTGTGGTGACATTTGATACCCAGTGCTTTATGAAAAAAGCGAAACATTATGCAAATGGCACTATGGACGCTTTTTTGTTCGCCGATTTTATGAGCCGCACCGAAAGGGTTAAGACAATAAGAAAATAGAAATAGAATAGTTTTGATTTCTCTTTTGTTTCTATTGTTGGGAATAGTGTCTGTGGGGGCATGAATTATGTCATATGTAGAGAGATGATTTAGTGGGAGGATTTGTCATCATTGTTATGTATTGTTATGATGAATTCTCTGTCTGACTAAAATATAGGAAATTTTAATTAGGTACATAATATGTATATGTACCTACTAATTAATAAACAATTTAAGGTAGGTACACTTAGTAGGAAAATTCAAAGGAACAGGTAGGTATGCACACTGTGCAGTACGTATTATTACGAGGAAGAGGTACTGTACCTACTGTACTTCTAAAAATCCCTGTATCTGCCTTTCTGTGGTCTAGTGATTGATACCAAGACGTCCCTGGTTCGATCCCGGAGTCCTCTGGGTATTGAAGCAGACTTTCAGAAAAAGTTAAGTACATAAGTATGTACCAATGACAAATATACCTACCTACTAATAATTAATTACAAATCTCTTAAATCTAGTTACATAATTATGACCACAAACACAAATCATTGAATGCCGGTTTTTACAACTAAATTCATAAAACTGTAATAAACTTTAGTTAGATAGGTACCTAACCTAGCAGTATATAAAAATGGCCGTCGTATGTGTATCAAAAACAAAACACATCTCAAACCGCACAACTGCGCTTGTCATATTTTTCGGCCGCCATGTTCAATTCGAATCCGTTTTAAATTTATAACGCATTTCGCATTGCACATGGCCAGTACGCAATATTTTTGCAACTGTCATCGCGGTCGCAGCCTGGATTCTAAAATCAAAATTAACATGTAATTTTAGTTAAACCAAACGCATTTAGTTGACAGAATGAGACATTTGACCGTTGTAAACTATGTGGTTGACGCCACTCTTGGTTGTATTTTAATGGAAATAAGCGGTGCGTTTTATTTCTGCTTTTATTAGGTAGAGGCCGGTAAATTTATATATTATTTTCATTGTTCAAAATTTTAAACGCGTTTATTTGTTAAAGCCATTTACAAACAATTAGGTATTTGAATTTGAACAGATAAATTTATTTAAACCCCTTATTTAAGACCTACACTTGTTCAGTTAGTATAGGATACATTTGTGATTAAAACACAATCATCTGAATCTAGGTATCTATAGTCATTTAAATACTTACTTTATTTTTCAATATTTTCGGAAATATTTGTCGTCTGACTTTTTTTAAGATTACCACCAGAACGACGAAGTATTAACATTGTAAATAAACATTAGAAGTTAAGCTAGTTTTAATTGTTGTAAAATTTTTGTCGTAATCATACAAGTCATAGCGGTGCACTTTATCTAGGTACCAATAACTCGAAAGCTAGTTATAATGTACAAAGCAGCAAAACCTGATACCCAATACATCATTTACATATCCGAGCCACATGTGGCCATAGACAAAAGGGTAAAATTGGCCCTCCTATTTAATTTTCATAAAACGAGTACGGGTTTAATCCGTCTGCTGCAAAGTTAACCCTTTATTCTGAAATTGGTTCGAGACCTGTGGGGAATTATTATTTGTAGTGGTACTATACTATGTTTGTAATTTACAGTACCTAAGTACAAAATGGTTTGTTTGTTGTAGGCTGCCTAAACTGGTAAATGAATAAAGAAATAATGGATTTTGTTTGCATCACTATCATTATTTTATGTGTCTAAGTTTAGATTTTGCTCTCATTGTCATGTTCAGACTGATTAGAGTCTGCTGAAAAGCTTCTAAACTTCCTGTAAAAGAAAGCTGAAAGGTTTACTTCTACTTATGTAAGTGTACCTTAGTGATTGAAGCCTATCCGTCGTATGCGTTACTTGCACGTACACAAATGACACTTAAATCATAGATTCGTAATTTAAAAACCTACCAGCCAGCCCCGGGCAGCGAGACAGCGCTGCATAACGTAGCGATTTTGACGAATGCATAAATAAACGCGTTGCCGCGCAGCGCTTTATCGCATCTATAGTTAGATTAGCAGTCCCGCAGTTTCCGCGCCAGCGAGCGGCGGCATGATTTAGTGAACCACCTACATTATGATAAATTTGCATTTCGTTCACAATGGCTTCATGTACCTCTTGAATGCAACTGTTGTGAACAATGCAAAGAGCGATACAACTTTATTTAAGTAAGTCACTTTTGGTGATCACGATTTTCGGACGCTATTTCTATATCTATGCCTACAGGAGTATATAGGTACTTACTACATATGTCTATGCTTAGTCCTTTTCCGTGAGTATAATAGAGGAAGCATAAGTATGGGCACTGTATTTTGCAGTGACCAGGAAAGCAGCGGTTATGTGGAAGATGTTAGATTACGTGCATCTGAGCAGGAAGATACCAATATGCCGGGTACGTGCGTCAATACAAATTGTCTTCTAATTCTAAACATAGATAGCGATATAGGCATGTAGAACTGTTTGAGTAACTACATTTTGATGATATAATATTATAATTGTATGTAAAACTCCATACCCTTTCGGTGAAGATGAATATAAGGATAGGCAACATCTAGGTTAACCAAATGAGCAAGGAGCATTAGCTAAGACTTAGAAAATCATATTTCTATATCCTATTTTCAAACTCACACTTACAAATACAACATAGATAATTACATACATACATAAGTATACTTTCCTAAAAAAAGAATGATAAAACGTAACAACTAAAGCTTTCCTCGAATGCAAAAACAGAAAGTCTAATTGTAAAACTGGATCGTATAGCTGAAGGAATAAGATGCATAATGCATATCACAAATTATTCAACGGCCGGACTTCATAGTGCTTCTTTATCGCTCAGAGTCGCTGGACTGTCGCGCGGGCAAACGTTGGAAATTTATTAACTGCGATACGCGTTCAGTGTTGCCCTCTCAAATGCGACTTTAATGAATATTAATTATCGCCACACCTCTAATTAATGTAATTCGCGAGATAACTCGTCGTTCGTCCTGCTGTGGGGTGGCTCGGACCAATGAAAAATGGCAGGTGGACGGAACCTACCGAGCCTCCTTTCAAGATAAGGATTCGGCGCATGGCACCTGTCGATAATCCTGTCAACGCTTATCCACAGATTGACCGGCAATATTGATAATTAAAACGTAATTAACATACTTCATCGTTACCTTCAATAACAAGATACAAAGCAGTTAATCAAAGTTTGAAACAATTCCATGTAAAGCTCGCGATGCAAACTGCAACAACAAAAAACAAGTTGAACTCGTGTCGAGTTTTGCTTTCGCAAACTTTGAAATTCCATTTTACTTTTTTAACATAATGCAGATTCAACTTTGATTCAATTTACCTACTTGACTATGTACGAGTACATAGACGTTATTAAGAATGTGGCAACGCACACACGCAGACAAGGATTAATCAAAGTTTAAAACAATACAGTGTAGGGTTGTGGGCCGGCGCGGCCGCAACGCCGCTCGCTCGAAGCGGCAATCCTCGCGGGCCGTGTCGTCAATTAACTTGCAAACACTGAACACGGACTACGCTTGCCTGAGTGAAACTTTACTGCAGAAAACGATAATTTAAAACCGCATAAATCATCACAGTTCACAATATTTCCATCTGATTAACCCCTGACCCCATCGTTTACCGAAACGGATTTCAAAAGTGCCTTACAATCGAGCCGTCAGTTTCCATCACAGTACAATGACACTTGGTCGTGAACTCGTGACTTTGTTTTGAAAACCCCTAATCAACGTCAAATAACCCGTTGCAATCACGACCGATCGCTTAACCCGACTTGACTCTACGGGTTCATTAATAGGGGAATAAAACGCGCAAAACTGTGTGCCGAGTGCGAGCTCGCGGAGCCTCCGCGCATAAATATCACGCACTCGCTACGCTCAAATTTCGCCACCGTCTGCTTTATATTGATATATTGTATTGTTTATGGCGCGGCCGAATCAAAACGTGATATATTGTAGCGTGATATATAGTGCAACGCGCGCGATACCCGCGAACAAGTTTCGTATTTGGGAAATGTTAGATACGCAGTTGTAGGTTTGGACCAAGGGAATAGTTTGGGATGAGTAGGGATAAGTTATTGCCTTCTGCGACTGTGTACGTGTCTGCTACATATGCTGTTTTCACGCGCACTCTATTAATTATAATCCTTGGGGTATTTATTACATTATTATCTGCAATATAATACTTCAAAGCAACGTAGGTTTAGGTAGGTTAGAACCTTCCTTTGAAGCTACTTATTAAATTGAAATCTAGGAAGGTTTAGAAGTTTTCAAAGAAGCGTGATGTTCTACAGGGTAGGCAAAACTTGACACTTTACACCCTATATAATATACAAAGTTTAATGCATAATTTTAATACAAAATGGACTGACAAAACTCATCAGCAGAACCCGAATAAGCTTTCAAAAGTTTTCCGCAACACAGTTGCAAAACATGGCCGAGGGATGTGCGTCGGACATTCTCGGTGAAGTTCAATACATATTTTTATTTTTGTTGTTACATTTACCTGCCCGCTTTGAGAGTCAAAAGGAATTTGTTTCTATTAAAAAAAAAACCGGCCAAGTGCGAGTCGGGCTCGCGCACAAAGGGTTCCGTAGCAGCAAATATAATATTACAGTTAAATCAACCTATCTCAAAAACTATAAGAGATACTTTGATCAAACCAAAAATCGTTGAAAGAGTTAATTAGCATGCATCACCTCTATTTATTTAGAATTTTATACCCCGTAGTTATAAAAATAGAGGGGGGGGGACATACTTTTTACGACTTTGAGAGCTGATATCTCAAAAACCGTTCACTTTAAGAAAAATGTTTTTTAGAAAACTTTATATCATTTTAAAAGACCTTTCCATTGATACCCCACACGGGTATGTACATCGAAAAAAAAAATTTCATCCCTCAGTTACATGTATGGGGGGCCCCACCCCCAATTCTTTTTTTTACTATTTAGTGTCATATTTTTGTAGCGGTTCATACAACACATATTCCCATCAAATTTCATCACTGTAGTACTTATAGTTTCCGAGTAAATCGGCTGTGACAGACGGACAGACGGACAGACGGACAGACGGACATGACGAAACTATAAGGGTTCCGTTTTTGCCATTTTGGCTACGGAACCCTAAAAACGACCAGGCAGGCCAGTGCCAGCCTTATTATTGCAACATTTACGGTTAAATTTTAACTCTTATGTCATATGAATTAAGAGTACCTATTATCCACTCACAAGTACAACATTCAGCCAGTCACCAACTGTACAAGTAGGTAATATTTCAGGAGGGTGATTTGATTCAGTGCCGAATAAACGTCTGCGCCGCAGGAGGCGTCGCGACAAAAATAATTTCATACATTCGAATATTTTCCGATCCATTTGCGGTACGAAACCGCACGGATTTTGCATTTGCGGAAAATTCAAGTCAAGAAAATTATAAAAACCCATTAATTCTTCGTTGCACCGGCAATGATGTATGATGAAAGTAAACTGCATTTTTCGTGAAAGTCACAATGTTTACATGTGTAAATCAAGAGTTACTTCGCTGACATTAGGGCTTTCACACCCAATAATCGTTTTGTTCCATCGCAAGGCTTAAAATATCGTTTAGGAATTTATTTGACACCGCCATATTTCTTGAGGGGGTCAGAAAGGACCCCAAGTGGGTAAAAGTCTCTCAATACGCCCCTGCCCGGGACACGCGCGCTGAGAACGAACGATAGTGTCAGACAAAGATAAAAGTATTATAAATTGCTTTTTTAAACTTATAATTTTATTTTTCTTTTACCTATAGATTCACAATATTTTAAGTAGGTGTATATTTTTATATATAGGTGTAAAATGCATGTATGAAAGTAGGTAGGTACCTATATACATACTTAAACTGATAAATAATTGGGGTTAGGTTTGTCAACAAAAACCGATAGTTGACTAGAAAATATGAACTAAACTGAGTGTATTAGACGAGAGTAGTGAAAAAATTATCAGACTCTATGGTTAAGTATAGACTATATATAAGTCTTACAGTGAAATATATTAATTAATAACTTACTATAAATTAACCCTAAACTTATTATTTATTTTATGTAGCTTTTGAACCTACGCCATTTGTAACCTCAAGAACCGAACAGATTTAACAAAATGTAAACGAAGACACCGATTTAGTACATTAAAATCACATTAGCGAAGATCTCTAAGACTCCCCTAAACATTAACCGGAGAGTGGGAAACGAATTAATATTTACATTTTTTATATTTACGTCTGAGACGCCGAAAAAAGTTATTTTATTGTACGGAAATACTGATAAGGAAGTATCTCACTGATTTACGAGTTAGGAATTGTGATATAGAAATCCTTATTTATTAGTTTAGTGTTAGGAACTAAAGTATTTTATCATAAGTAGTAGGAAGAAATACGATAAATAGTTCGAGAAGAAATAAGATTAAGATATTGTTTAGTTAATAATAATATGTGGGGACATCTCATATACAGCCATCCGACCCCAAGCTAGACAAAACCTGTAGTATGGGTAGGTAATTGGGTATCGGACAGCTGAAATTATTTAGTGATAGATGTACACATAATTATTATATAAATTTTATAAACACCCAAGACCCGCGAAAAATGACTGTCTTTAAACTAATATCTGCCGCAGTCGGGAATCAAATCAAACCTTCGGCATAGCAGTAAGGGTCACTAACCACTACGCCATTCAGTCGGCTAAATTGAAAATGGTTCATAAATAAAAGTCAATTTACCATTACTTTTCCCTATACGTCATGAAACTACATATTTGATAGCTGTATTAGCTAGGTTTATTAGTTAAAAATCAATAAAATGCCATAGTTCATGGCGTCCCAGTCATTAGCAGCCAGCGGCGACCGCGGTACAGACGGATCGCAATTTGCCCCACGAAGGCACGTTTAATATTAGAACTCCTAATTTATGTCCCGCCCTCCTAATGAAGTGTCTGCACTCTACTAACAAATATACTACACACCCAAAATGTTAATCTAGCCGCTACGCACCCGGACACAAGGGCTACGGCTGAAGACGCTACCGTGTGTGCAATGCGATACATCACTATGGGAATTAATAGGTGTTTGGTGATGTATCTAGAATTCAGACGGAATGGTAAAGTAACAACAAATGACTCAATGCGCTAAGATTGAGTATCGTAATGTGGGGCTGACTGTACTCGGTGTAATGAGGTGTTTGCACCGCAAATTGTGTGGTATCATGCGGCGTGATGTAATTAGATGATTATCTGAATGAGAAAAATGTATGCTACTGAAATGATTTAAGTATTATGAAACACCTAACTAACTAAATGATTAAATGGCCGCTGTGTGTGTTAAAAACCTTTTTAGATGACTAACTTAAATCGGATTAAAACTTTCATTAGCCTTTTAAATTTTCCCTGCTTCAAGGCGCGGCTCCGTACAAGTAAAACGAATAGTTTGGATGTGCGCCACTGCAAACAAAGTGAACCAAATCCTATATATTACTGTCTGTTCAGTGAATTGATTTAGGCACATCTTTAACTAATTGCATTTCTGCGGTCGACTTGTTTTGTCTTTGGCTTGAAGTGTCTCGGTGTATTTTCGTAGCTATTAATTCGCAATGTAATTTTGAAACAATAAATTATGAGATAGAGGCAGTGATTGAACGAAAACAATATGGCCGCTTCACTCCACGTGAGTGCTTAAGTGCTTCCTAAATAAAACCGATAGCCCCCGATCTGGGTGATTATGTATTCAATAACTGTGGTTGCTAAGCTAACGCTAATCTAACATGACTGTGTCTAACACTATCTCTGGCTCCAGATCGCCTACTTGTTTTGACAAAAAAAAACGGATATATTGATATTTTATGTCTAACACTATAGAGATGTGTTAGGTTTAAGTGTTGAAACGATTAACTTACACCAAATAAAGTTTTTTATTTTCTTATCAAAATTCACAATATCAAACATAAGTAGGGAAGTACCAAGTCAATTTCAAGTTTTAAAAAAGCTCTGTAAGTCCTAGTGCAAGCCGCATCGCCCGCCAATACTCTCCTCAGCTTTCAGGACCATAAATTGTGTGAGAAGCGGAGAGCCGGGATTTCCCCGGCCCCTCACTCAGCGCTCCTAATCCTTCGCCTTATTATGCTAACCCAAATGCGACTACTTACTTGAAAATGTTCACTAAAAGTATTTGTCTTTAGTTTGGTGAGTTTCTGAGTAGCAAGTGTGGGTATTTGAGGGTTGGCTTTTGATCTAGCAACCTAGGGTAGGTAGTACTCAAGTCATATAATCGTTTGCAATAGAATCCAACAATCATGTAAACAAATATGGCGGGCTGACATTATATAACATTGACATTTGCCCTACCATCCACGCACTTCAATTTTAAATGTTGTTGTTATTTAATTTGAAGTTTTAGTATTACGGAAATTAATTATAGCCGTGCTTTAAGTAAGTGTATGATTTAAATTAAAATGTATGCACTATAGATCGTTTCCTTCTCAAAGATAGAATTACTTCAGAAGAAGCTGTCATCGGTCATGTTACTTAACAGGCTGCCTTCGTTCCTAGAAAGGTACGAAAGCTCATTATTTATTCATTGAGCAGTAGAAGCTAGTTGTAATTGAAACGGGCGTTTAATGAAACGTTTTTAATGTTGTTATCTATATTTAGTTCAATGAGCAATGAGGATTGCAACTCAGACAGTTAATCAACACTGCCATGTAGAATGCAAAATGAATATTACTATTAGGGATATTGCTCTGAGTAAACATTTATGTATGTAGGGATAACATGTTGGGCTCTACTAAAATTTAAATAAGTAGGAATCTACTGAATTAAGTACATTGAAATGTTATACTTAACGATATTCTATCTTGCGATATTATTTTATCTTATGGTATTCTAATACAGATTCTATACAAAAGGATAGTACGATAGTTATACTTAGTCTGGCATAGCAACATTATAACGAATTACCTAGTGCCAGAAGATTAGAAATCAGATTGCTGACTAAAAATTAGATTTACCATTGTGATATCTTCTAAATCAAACTCGCAGATGTCCCCACACTCACTCAATCTCCAGACATCGCCTTGACCGTTATTACCATTACCAGTTCCTTGAAGTCCTGCTTCCAATTTCTCCAATTTAAATTGTCTATGAGCGCCGCCGAGTGAAGTCAGCCGGCAGCGCATTCTTCACTTATCGCGGCGCAGGCGCAGCCGCGGCCGGCGCGCGAAAGGGACGCCAATACACGCAGAAATCTCGCGCGAAAGGGATAAACGCACACGCAACCGACGTTCGTTTTTTAAATAATTGAGTCCGGAATGACGATAGGCACCCGGCAATTCGAAACATTTTATCGAGCTGACAACCCTAGCACGGGCGAAGCTTTTAATTTGTTTCCTTGTGAACCCAATTTTATATGCTTATTTTCTAATTTAATTCAAAATTGTTAATTAAAGCCAACAGCGTGAACTCGAATGGATACTCAATGAGACCAGGAAGTGCATAATTAGAAGCGCAACGCCCAACAGTAGTGCAAGCTATGAAAGCTCCTTTGATTTCTAGCACTCTAACGATAATAAATCAGAGAGTAAATTCTATTTTCAATTAACACGCAGCGCGCACGTCGAACCTAATTTGAACGCAACCTATAATTACAGCCGGCCCTCTGATTGGTCCGCGGCGCGACGCTTGCGCAAAGATTCCTTTATTTGTTGAGAATGCGCGTTTATTTTCTATCCGCGCTATCTAACGCTGGTCTATCTTTGAGGCTGAGTGTAGCGACACTAGCGACATCTTTTATCGCGGGTCGCGCTTCTGTTTGTCTTGTTTTGTTTGGGAGTTGCGGGGCAATATTGCGCCCGTAAATTATTACAGCGAGAGATTTGTTCGTAGTTCAGCGGCTGCACTACATCAGCGTCTGTCTGGCTGTTGGTTTATGTTGACGACGAGGGCAAAAGCAAAGTTTGCGCAACAAAACAAACTTATAATGTCTGTTAAAGAAACAGTGTTAAAGTTACAAGTTTAATATAAATATTGTACCCACGACTGTAGCTTAGTATAAACTATAAATAAATTCAGCAACATGTAAAGGCAAATAGAAAAAGACGGAAAAACCAAAGGATTTTATTAATCCAGCATTCACTCCACGAATCATAAGACGGTAACATATTTTCTGCCGAAACGTTCCGTGGATGATCTCTAAACTGCTACACTTTGAATATCTATGTGGAGCTGCTAAAACAGTTTTTCTACTAAAGAAATAAAATAAGTTGAGACACATGCATATATTTTCAGTTCACCCATGTTATTAAATCACAGGTTGCATTTTCCCAAAACTAATTAATTTATTAGGTCACGCTGAAATATTACTACGCTTTTGAAATACACGATGCGCGAACAGATTTATTATTATAGCACATTTAATTTGTGACTTGCTTGAATCTGAGTAGATTTTACTTTTATTTGTGTATTCAATTATGAATGGCCCATTGTAACATTCAAATCTAAAACAAATTATGTACCTCCTCCGCCTTTGGAACGGTCCTACTATAGGTCATGTTTAAAAAAAATAGCTTCGTACTTTCCTTTACTTAGTGTCTCAATATTCAGCTACAACAACATCTTGAAACATCAGTTCAGGTTTGATTATATATCACCTTAGTTCAGGTTTGATTATATTAATTTAAGTTCCATAAATAACTTAATATTTATTTATATTTAGCAGGGGGTGTTAGCAGCTCTACATACATAACCTCGGTGGTACGACTACGTAATGCTTTACGGTATAGGGCGAGACAATAATGGCTTGCTCATAACATTACTCGTCCTCGGATCCCCTGTACCACGGTATCCCTACTGAAATTTTGGCGCAGATACCTAAGATTTCAGGCTTTGAAAACAGAAAACAAAATTAAATACATACCTACACAATACCTACAGTATTCTTCTAATTGTGTCGGTGTCAAATGTTGGAGCTGGTCTAAGGTTAGTATCCGTGGAAAATGGATACACCCATCACAAACTTTTCAGGTGCCCTGGGTTCGCTGAGGCTCAATTCTTGCATCAGTAACAGTAGGCATATTAACATCATTAACACCTTCAGTAATATTTTGATAGAATATCCCGTTACAGCTGGAGTATGGATATAATGTAAATAAATTGAGAATACGTCAACGAGACTAGTGATATAAAATTTAAATGAACCCGAGATTGACTCATTCATAATGAAGCGATTCAATCACAGGGCGGAACGACCGAGTCTCGTGGTACAGGGAGCTGTAGAGGCGCCCTCTATATAAAAACTGTGTTTATTTCGTTAGGAGACGTATTCCAAAATTATACGCAATTCTCTTTTGTTAATAAAAATGTTTGCCTCTGGTGGTAACTTCATTTGCACAATAAAGACTTGTTTTTTTTTCACTTTTCTTCGTTAAGGATTAGAGAATTCGTATGTGAAATTAAATGTTTATTAATGCATATATATACATATTGTCGGTACCTACTGGCTGGATGAGAGAGTATTGTGAATTTCTTTGGTAGAGAGAGGCCAGCAGTGGATGATTACGCTGATAATGATGATGGTACCTACATATAAATTTTAAGTACTTTTTCTTTATTATTTTCGAAATATTTACGTACTTGTTATTCTATGCTATTACTGCTAAGCAAGAGGTCAAATTATTTTTGAAATATGAAAATAGTAAGTGCATGTCAAATTGCCAATTACCTAATTCTAATATTGGGAGAAAAGTTATTCATTACAGTTTAGTTACCGGAGTGTTTGTACGATAGTATTTAGCGGAATGTTCACATATTTATAAACCAACAAAGAAATTATGTACCTACATGAGTAGATAATTATTAGGTTTTAATTGCAGTCACCTGGACGCGGTAAGTATTTAATTGATCTTTCTACCTACATACATTAGGTTTTCTCTTTACTGCTGGATTGTTGCAGGCTTCCTTTTACCCATCAATCAAGTGTGTAAGGCCCGACTCTATTAGTGAAGGTTGAAACTCATTGGTTAATATAAAATGGCCCTAAAATGGTGATTTAAAAAAAATATATTAAAATGTAGCCTTGGGGGACAACTCGCCCTAATGTTTTAAATTTCTTTCAAAATCGACCTCTATCTATTAAAGGTAGAATATTTCAGGGCCATTATCATCTAGTTACTTTTATTTTATAGTTTAGTAAATATTTGCTTTCAAATCGGGCGGTATTATATTGTGAAGACTTTAGTTACATAGGTAGTTATTATTACGGCAGCAATTTACTACCCACTGGAGAGCTAAACTGTCATTACTTGCTCAATACCTAATTATTGTACCTAATGCAAATTGTCATATCTGAATCCTTTAGGTGCCTATTTACTTACACGTATTAACATATGGAATTATGTAATATTCAAGTGTATACTTAATGTACAAACCGTTAATACCATTACCGTTAGGGCTCCTGCACACGATGACGCCGCCGCGCCGTCGTCGCGCCGCCGCCGTGCATTCACACTGTAGATACGAGTTGCGCGAAGCCCGCCACCGCGCCGCCGCCGCGCCGCCACCGCGCGCGTTCCCCTATATCCCTGTCGTTGCATTCATTCCATTACCGGCCGCGGCGTGCACGTTCTTATGCGGCCGGTAATGGAATGAATGCAACGACAGGAAGGGAGGGCAACGCGCGCAGTGGCGGCGCGGCGGCGGCGCGGCGGCGGGCTTCGCGCGACTCGTATCTACAGTGTGAATGCGCGGCGGTGGCGCGGCGACGGCGCGGCGGCGGCATCGTGTGCAGGAGCCCTTATGAATAAATCTTTTGGAAATGTTATGAGGTCAACTTGTAGGTATATTAGTTTATGGTTTATTTAAATAAAACAAACAAAATACGTATAAGTAGTGGTTTCTTTTAAAATAATATATCTTATATTTTGAACATGAAAATATTGAATATGAAAATATTTAGAAAGCCATCTTTCCACCGATCTACACATTAAATAATAATTATTTTATAACCACTCTTATTTACAAGAATCAAAATGAAAATTACTTTATCTGCACTTCATAATAAAATTACTATGAATATTAAATACATTATTCATGTATCTGGTTAGTTGTAGCAAATTAATAACAAAGTTGATCTATTCATTAATTTAACACTGTGTAAATAAATACAATGTCTATCTCACAAGTCAACTGTTTCTTTAATCATGGTCAAATTTTATTTCAGTGATTGACGCAAAATAATTGTTTTTTTTTTTTTGCAGAAATGGATGAGCATTTTGGAGCAATGACATTTTAAATCCCAAATTAAACTGTATGCCATAGTAAGTATTAGTTAAATAATAACCACGCCTCAACAGCTTCAATCTTGAAGCGCCATCTTAGGGCTCCCGAGTAGAAATCAGTCTGATCGCGTCCGTTCGTTGAATGCGTCTGGCTGATAAAATGCATTCAGTAATTGTTTGTCTTGATACCTAGATAGATAGGCAACTCGTGCCTCGAATAACACTGGATAACACTAGCTTTGTCTACATTATAGACTCACTACTGGTTTATTGACAGCGATAAATTGTTAAGTTAACGCACAACGTAAAGGTATAAAATAATATAAACGAGCACCTGCTTGCATATAAGGTTTCGTTTTACATTTTAAAGTAAGTATTTAAGTGCGTTACGGTAATCCAACAGTAGTAAATTTTGTATTTTTAGTTAAAAGTAAACATTTTTTATATTACACATTACATAAGGAAATAATGTAGGTACACGATAATACCTTATGTGATTCTGCATTTCAAACTAAAATTAAAAAGCTATATAGAAACCACCAATAAGCAATAGTAAATCATTGTCTTTTTTTACATTTTAGCTCTCTTGATTATTTATTGACAACTGATTATAATAGATCACAGTTCGTGCAATTATCAGTAAAGAATATCGTGTGAACTAATAAGTTATGTTCTGCATTCAACTGTCAGATGTCGTTATTGGTTACAGTGACTTCTCTAGAAAATCTACAAGAAAAAACCGTCTGAAACATCGTTGTGATTTACTCACGCTTTTGAAATTTCCAAGAATACTCATAGATTTAAATTCTAAAATTGTGCTAAATTTAAAAACGTAAAGAAGCTGTATCTCTGAGATGGTTTTTATCAGCGTAACTTAAAAAAAACCGGCCAAGTGCGAGTCGGGCTCGCGCACAAAGGGTTCCGTAGCAGCAAATATAATAAACTTATTGAAATTACAGTTAAATCAACCTATCTCAAAAACTATAAGAGATACTTTGATCAAACCAAAAATCGTTGAAAGAGTTAATTAGCATGCATCACCTCTATTTTTTTTAGAATTTTATACCCCGTAGTTATAAAAATAGAGGGGGGGGGACATACTTTTTACGACTTTGAGAGCTGATATCTCAAAAACCGTTCACTTTAAGAAAAATGTTTTTTAGAAAACTTTATATCATTTTAAAAGACCTTTCCATTGATACCCCACACGGGTATGTACATCGAAAAAAAAAATTTCATCCCTCAGTTACATGTATGGGGGGCCCCACCCCCAATTCTTTTTTTTACTATTTAGTGTCATATTTTTGTAGCGGTTCATACAACACATATTCCCATCAAATTTCATCACTGTAGTACTTATAGTTTCCGAGTAAATCGGCTGTGACAGACGGACAGACGGACAGACGGACAGACGGACATGACGAAACTATAAGGGTTCCGTTTTTGCCATTTTGGCTACGGAACCCTAAAAAAACGTATCAAGCTTCATAAAATCACAAAAAAAATGCTAAGTACCAAGTATAATTCTTAAGACCTTAACAATAACAGCCGTCATAATGACATGTATTATAAATATAAGTGACGGTTCTATGTGGAAAATGTGCGACAACAGATATAAAGTGTCATAATTACTCTCATTAGCTAATGAGTTAGAGTCACGCAGAAATACCTGGAGTTCTATGAACAGACGTAAAACAAGAACATATTCTTTTATTATTTTACATCCGGGAGATGTGTCAATGTCAATAAACCTAACCTACAAATTTAGGTTATAATATGGCACTTTTTTCTCGTGAACCTTATATTATTCATTTTATAAAGTTTTATACGTAGAAAATGTATCTACATACTACTTTATTTTAAATTATAAAACGAACTACTTATAGAACTTACATAAGTTCTAAAGTATAAGTGAATAGGCAATGGTAAACTTAGACGGGCTAATAAAAGGAGTGCATGTGCTTCCGGGATAAAAACCTAGTTACAATATTCATAAAGGCATTCCTCGTCATTCCATCAGCAGCCACCGGGGTCGAATACATATAATTATTCTGAGTGGTCAACCGTGACTGGGCAAAGGCGCTTTGAGTTTCCTTTGCTTATTATAACAAAAACTATACAGGGTGTTGCAAAAAGGGTATACTAAGCCGAAAAGGGATGACAGCTTGTTCAGAATAACCCCCACTAAAGTCGTAGAACAAAAGTTATTAAGGATGACCCCCATTGTCACCTTTCTCTCTTTCTGTTTACACCACTTCTACAATAACCTGTATACCTACTTAAATTGTTGTGATAGTGTAGATATTTTTTTTATTATAAAATTCGAAATCTATGAATATTATTTGTCAAAGGGTATATACTTATAGTTTTTGTTTTAAAGCAAATGCAACGCTAAGCGCCTTTTTGAATTAAGTCAAATTAAATACAGTTAACTCCCAAGGTACAGTCAACAAAAACATACGTTTCGGACCGAATTTTCACAAGAAAAAGCGGACTTAACCTCACAACTACTGGCGGTTAAAACATTCAATACGATTTATGCATTTACTGTATCTACACCTTGCGCGCTGCCGATAAAAACTTGAAGCAATTACGAACGCATTACCAAAAGCTGTAACTAACAAGTGGGCAACAATAGAATATAGACTTAATCCCTTTAGGGGAAAGTGAAATGTTGATTGCAGCACGCGCGTATTCGAAGTCGGGTGCAGACGACATGTGGCATTCCCCAGCAGGTTTCTTCTTACCAATGCATTTTTATAGAATCGTTGCCGTTTTTCCGGCACCTTACAAACGCATGTCTCGAATACTAGAAAGCTATAACCCATTCAGCGGCTTTTTATACATTTGTAGAGTTCAAAATTGACATTGGTGTGGCAGCGGCGTTGCATAATGTATGCTAAATACCATGTTTGGTAGCGATGTCGACAATAATGAATTTTATCTTAACCAATTTATCCCTTTTTTTTCTTTTTGTATTGCTTTTACGTTTTACGGTGTGCCGTGTGTCTATACTTCGCACTATGGGGTGCAACCACAAATATACCTACATCCGTACATAATTAATTTAAATTAAAATTCCCGTCATGCAGTATTTGTCTCCATAAACTCTGAAATGGAATGTCGAAATATATAATACTTAACATAATACTTAATAATACTTACACAATGACTCCGTGAAAATGTGTCAAACGTTACCAAGTATTAAATAATAGTAACGACATAGGTCTAAGTGGAAAGCATTTGAGTAATCATTGATATCGGAATATACCTAGGTAGCTACTGTCCGTAGGTAGAGTACTATTTTAGTTATAGCGAGCTCCATAACGTATATCTAAAACGGTCTGAACACATGATTTTTTGAAATTACATTTAAAACAAACTTAAAAACTTCACGCAAGTATTTTTCATACATTCTCGCGCGGTTCAAAATAAATCATTTTTCCGAGGAGGGAGCAAAGTTGCCAGTGTTACCGCAACCAAGTTGCCAGTAGAAACTTCTTGGTGTGGAAACTCAGAGAATTCTCAAAGTCTAGACTTTCCTAGGAATGCCTAAGTTCCGAGCTGGATTCTCGTTAGCAAACGCCTTAAGACCTCTAGTTAATTATGCTTTACTATATTTCAATTGTTCTACAGCATTAACATTTTAAATATTTTTTTAGTTAATATGTAGCATTTTATAGGTGAGATTTGAATTTTTACTTAGGCAGTAGGTATTAGGTACATATTTAAGGACTACAAAAAAAAAATAGGCACTCACGCCTTGTACTAATGTACTTCCTTGCGGGGTAGGCAGAGGTGCATTGCTGCACCCACTTTTCACCTGAGTGTTATGTTAGTTAGGACTACAAATCCGTATATTTTGATACTGATAACGTGTCTCCTTGTCCTACATAACTAATAGTGTTAGACATAATGTATTTTACATAAAATATGAATATTCCAAGCCACCGCGCTTATACCACTAATCATCGGTAATTGATTAATTGCAGTAATGAAACCGCATGTTTATATAACTTTAAAGGGAGATAGTCACAGTTCGTGCAATTTATAGGACAACAAGTGAGATTTATAATTATAATCACTAAGTGCTAGGTGTGACCACTGTATTTTGTATATTTTACAGGGTGGTATGGTGAGTATTTAGCATCAATGCTCTTAAGCAAGTTGAACAGTCAAGATCCAAAATAAATATACTTACTCAAAATAAATACGTCAATACGTTCATTGTGTTATTCTAACTAAATTGCAAAATTGTGAACAAAAGAGAGTCATGATTCCAAACTCAAATCCAAAGGAACCGCCACGATCGTCGTAGTCGCAGCTCTAAAATTTCAAATTTGAAAAAGGAATCCTTGGAAACGTTCACGTAAGTCGTTTGGAGGTTACTAGGCCTGCCGAGACCGGTTTGTCACATGGCCCGGTCCACGTGCGGCCTCCAGAATATACAGATTTCATACATCTATGTAGCTATACTGCAGTGTGTTCGCTTAACCACAGTAAGTACTTGGACCTTGGAGGTGGGCCATCGACTGTTCCAACCGTATTGTCAGTTAAGTCTTTATTGCTATGGTAAACGGCGGCTTGAAATGCGGTTTATAGCTTTCTTACAGCGCAATTCAATTGCCAGTTAAAAAGAGATTTTAATACATTAAGATTTATTTAAAAAGGGCATTCATTGGTTGATTATGGTAAAGGGCATATGAATAAAATTAACTTTAAAGATAATCACCACAAGCAGGTTATTGCAAAGAGATATCGCAAACATGAGATTTGAAACCTAAACAAGAACTTCCCAATTGTAGAACGTAATAAAACAGCGTTAACAAAACTTGGAGAACAAGTTACAAAAGCGGGTGTAATCAATATGGTTAAATGTGATTTATTTCTGTTTTAGTTAAATGAAGCGCCAGAACGAGAATATATTTTGATCAAAAGTCTGAGGAACAGAAGTTGTGCAAGTGCGGGGTAAGTTGGCACGCACGCGGGGGGCGAAGAGGGGGGGGAGGCATCCCCCCAGTGGCTGAAACTTCTCGCATTATTCAAGCGAACGCGACTCTTGATTAATTTTGAAATATTACAATTTTCGAGCCACCGCGCCTGCCGCTTCGTCGAAACCGCTTCTAGAAACTTCCTAACAAATAACGATAAAGAGCCTTTAACTTTGTTTCACTTTTTTCGTAACGAAAGATTTCTGAAAGTTTGCTAATAAAACATCTTGGCCTTAAAACTAAACTAGGTAGGCAATGATGTAACAAAATAAAAAAACATCCTGCTAATAAAAAATATGCAGATGACATACTAAGTATTTTCGAACAAAATATGCAATTTAAGCAAACGGAAGCCGTTCCACGCTAAATTATAGACAATTCATGCTATTGTTTCTAAGACAAACAGTAGTCAAAACAACATGTGCATAACTTGAAATATTCGCATACTTCTAAATTTTAAAGATCATTGAAAATTCACGGTCATTTAAAAACACGACCTATTGTCAGTCTTTTGTGATGTAAAACAGTGAAGACACAAACACGCCTTTGGCTAAAAGCTCAAGTACAGTTATGTTTACAAATTCTTTTGGAGTCCGTTAAGTCGTAAATAATAAGAAAGGTCCATTTAGAAATATGCAAAACAGAAACAATGACATATTGAACAAAGCCTGTTGCACAAATCAACAAAAGCTAGTCAAAGCTTCTTTCAAACAATCACCTGTTAAGCAGGTAACCAATTATTATGCTAATAGTCTTTACAATGAATTGTGTAACAGCTTTAATGTTTAGCGAATTGTGGCCAAAAAGCTGAGCAACATTGAACACCTTACTGTAATTTATAGACCTATTTGTGTGGCTCATGATGACAAAAGTTTCATTTCCGTGCACTTTATCGACGATCCCATATCATTTGACGCAATTTATGTCTTTCAACTTCAAAATTAGGAAAAAATTCAAGCGGCTTTTCAACGTGTGAATTAGCAAGCCCATCATATAATTTATTGTGCTTTTTTTCTATTTAATCATTTTTATTTCCGGTGCCATTGAAGATATCTTATAATTTTACATTAATCAGCGGTATCAATTTTGTTAAATAAACAAATATATACTTTAATATACCTAATAATGTGCATTAGCACTAATAACAACACTCATACCAGTACGCAGAACAATCTTCTATTGACCAGCTGGAAAAGCGATGAGTTTATGATAGTTAATAGAGTTTATGGTTATTTTATTGACGTTAATGTTCTCTTGATTCTACCGTTTACGACCGTCTCATTCATTATCGAACTGTAGAGGTCATAATGATTCTAAATCATCTGTGACTTATTCTCTACAAGATGTCGGTGAACCCCTAAATTTTGGATGAAATTTATAGCCGTTCTTGTACTTGTATTTCTACCTCTACATACAATGTTAGACTCGTTGTGATTTCTGGATTAGAGTCAAGTGTAGCTGCACATGTAAAGGAGGCATTGACCACTTCGCAAAGTGCGAAACTTTTTCGTTGTTGAAAAGACAATGCATACCTACCCACGTGCCCACACAGCCGGCTGAACAATTTATTGCCTATACGATAATTATGCGGATTTAAAAGCGGTGCTTTACGGTCGCGCTTACGGTTCTTCACGGGTTCTGAAGATTACGCGAATTTGATTTCTGCTGCTGTACAAATAAGTCCTTTCGTGTTGGCGGCAGCCGCGGCCGGGAGCAAAACAATCGGCTATTTGCGTATTCCATTGCGCCGGTGGGACACTCGGACGCCACGTTTGAAGTCACTGCAATTTGTCTCGAGTGACGTGTTCAAGTAGATATGATCGTGTGTACGAGCGATGCTTGCATTAATTTCTTACTAACAGATGTTGATTTTTTGCGAGCGCGGCGCGGGTGGTTGCCCGTTCACCTGCTTCTTCGTAATTTTGACGCTTCGATTCGAGTTTTTGCTCAAATTAAAAGTTCGATAGCGCCCGATCGTTGCTACGTGATGAGAATATGGGGACGAGTTATAAGTGTGTAAGTAAGGAAACTAGCATACTCGACAATAGTCACTTAACTTCTTGATCTAACCAATCGAAATCTATTACATACATAAGTATTTATGTCATTGTAGGTTAATTTATGTTTTGAATATAGGTTGTTCGAAGTTAATGTTTTATTCTGTTCATTTTATTTCTACCTACCTAGTTCTTTTTCCTTTGTAAATTTTATGGAAAGAAGGTAAGTATTCCATAAACTGGCTTGGTCATGAAAGCCGGGTCAAGTAAACGTTTAAGTGCAGTCAATATAAATAAAGATATGGTTTAATCAAATTCGGCGAGGCAGATGTGCGGCGGCGGGCGACTGTTATGGCAATAACGAGTGTCGCCGGTAGTCCACGACGCCACACTTTTGTCCCCTTCGATAGTAAAAACAGTGGAATTGATGGAATTACTCATTAACTTATTAAGATGATAATTTATGAAGACGATTTCATGCTCAGTATAGGCAACCGATGTGAAGTTGCTCCACTTTTTGCAGCTCGGAGCGACAGGGAACGGAAATCCAAGGGAGCGGTTGAAGACACAGAGCGACGCCGCGGTGGCGGTGAATAGTAAATGGCTAAACAAAAACAATCCTAGAGCCATAGAAAGTTCTCACATAGACATTTCACAATTTGTTACAGAAGCGAGCGCACCGATGCGCAGTGGCACTTGCTTATGTCATTTACATAATTACGGGAAATGGACTTAGGCCATCAATCAACTGTCAAAATATTTATTTCGCTGTGAACAAAGCTGAAAGAACATACACGGTCTGGGCGTATTATAATCCAAATTGCAGTTTTATGATAAACAGTACATGCTCTTGTAAGGTTTTATGAGTGATAAATTCAAATTTATCATTACCAACTTTCAACAGATGATTTTTAATTATTGCTTTAATGTGTAGGTAGAGCGTAAATTATTTTATAATGAACTTGATGACAATATTATTGTTGCACACTAATAAATTATATAAGCACTTAAAACTTAGTATCTTACTAATGTGATTATAATGTTATATTAAAAACTACCATCAAGTTGAAAGTGGCATACAAAGACCAGTGTAATGAAACACTGAACTTTGTATCCAACAAGCAAATCTTTGTAACAGAATTACTAACAGACAAAGAAGTTATCCTTCCAGTACTGACTCATGCTTTGTCATCAAGAGCAAGAGATGGCAAAAAGCAAAGCAAGATGGCTGAATAAGTAAGTGGAGATTGAGATCTTACTGGGTGATGTGAGTTGATGTAAAATAAGGCAAATATGGACTGCGCACGAGTGGAATTACAAATGGCGACAGGTTTAGTTGGAGCCTTGTACTAGATCTAAGGTTGTTCTGTGCTCATTTGTTTTACTTTTGGAAAAATGCTGTCTTAAGTTTGTATGTAACTGTAGCTAAACAGAAAAAAAGTCATTCAATTATTGAATAACATAATAATTACATTTTCTATCACATTTATGAACTCTGAGGTTAGAATTGGTTAAGAGGACAACAATTGGTTAAGTAACATTAAAAAGTCTTTGTGAATGTTTGAAAAACTTAATGAGTAGATATTTTAAGAAAACCTTGTAACGATTTTAAATATTAATATGCTATTAATGAAATAATTAGGTACAAATTGTATAATTTTAGTAGTTCCCATCAAAGTAAAAAATACATAATAATGATTGATATCTACTCCCATCTTTTTTGCTGTTGATAATCTGACTAAGAAAACCTTAGTATTAGGTACTTGGTCAGATTATCAGCATTTTTTTAATAAAAACTTTAATATAAAAATATAAGAAGACTGGGCAGTGGTGGTAGAGCCATGGAAATTTAAAAGGTTTGTAAATATGTAGAAGTGCTGATAATATAACTTAAAATTAAAAGAATAGTTTATTTGGGTTGTCAAAGGAGGATAAAATTATTATTTGTACTATGCACAATGTAGTGCCTATTCGGTAAATTCACAATTATTATTTTAATTTCATAATCAATGACGTTCATACTCTGAATGATGGATAAGCACCATATAGGTATAAGTAAGTACTTATTGAAAAATATGATTCATGGGAATAGAGTAAGTACCTAATATAGTTTAAATACCTGATGATAATGATGATGTTGGTAAGTACTTTTTACCTACTTTTCATACTATGCTTGTATGTTCAACATACCTACCTACTATTAGGTTGGTTTCTTGTTATAAGTTAGTTCAGGCATACCATACTCTGATTTTTTGTGATTCATACCTACCTAGGTATGTTAAATAAAAAGAATAAAGTACCTGTGAATGTTTTTTTTAAATGATAAATTTGAGTTTACTATTTTAAAATGTTTTTTTACCTCACCAATGACATTTGTTTACAACAAGTGCAGTCCAAATGATCAAATCGGTAACGTCATTCGACATTGAATTTCCATACAACAACAACAGCGAGCAACATTCCCGCCGCGCTAGGCCATAAATCGCGCGTATTATTGTGTCGCTTTAGGCCGTTTATCGCAGACGCTTCGCGGTAAATCGCGGCCCAAAACACCTCTAAACGGTTCAATTCTCCGAAGAAAAGCCGCGGAAAAGTTTACTCTGCAAACAAACTTGTGTCGGACCCTTTCCCAGCCGAAGTTGGGGACTATAAATTGGCAATAAACTCACCTTTAGGCCGGGCGGTAGCGGCTGGCCGTCGGCGCTCGCTCGCGCGCCATCCCGCGCATACAACTTGGGACTCTCACTCAGTCACGGCTCGGGAACGGTTGTCGAAAAGCGAATATGACGCGAATATGAGTCCGCAGGAGTTTCACTCCGTCAGGTCACGTGTCGGCGTTTTAGTGCCGGCATGAGCGCAATACGTAATGTCGGACGCACGTGGTCGTGGCGAGATGCCGCGAGCACGTCGCGTTGTTTATTGCGCGGTGCGATGTTACGCAACGCGTGGCCGCCGGGGCGCGCGTCAGTTGAGTGTGCCGACCGATGCTTTACGAGCGACGCCGCACCCCGCACCCCGCGCCCCGCACCCGCGACGCCTCACGCCGCGGCGCCGCACTAAATCTGCACGACCGGCGACCAACAGAAAAGGACATATCTATCCTATCCTCCCGTTAATCTCGCGGCCCTATGACCAATGTCCGAACTACGGATACGCCGGTCATCGGACCGATTAATTGGACCGTTCGCAACGAGCCCCGATAGAACTGTATCGGCAGCGGTAGGCTAACTCGCCCGATCTGAACAAGTTCGGTGTCGTAAAGTTTCTTCGTGTATCGCTCGATGCACTAGACGGTGGCTACAGTTGATACGGAGGGAAAGTTGCTCTACATGGAGTTCCGTCTGTTTAATCGATATTATATGGGTGATATCAGGACCTGCATTTTGGATTGGGGGTGTAAGAGTTTTTATTTTGATTTTAGATGCAATTTCAATGTTTTTAGCCATGGATCATCGGATTAAATTACTATTATTTATTATACAGGATCGAAAAATTGAGAGGCTGACTTCCAAAAGAATTGACAAAATCGCAATGACAACATTGCTGACAAATGACCTACTATATTTCCGTTTCATATTTTTTTCTCTTCCTATACATTAGACATCAACGAGAAGCGCGATGAGAGATTTAATTCTTATTATTTGCGCTCTACTTATTACAAGTAGTTACCTATAAGTACCTACCAAAACTCAATAGAAAAGTGCCCCAAAAGATACAAGTCTAGTTTATTGTATTATTCTCACTTAAAATACTGATTTAACAGTATTGTGGTCGGATAAAGTCAGCGATAAAAGAGAAGAAAGCGAAATCAAAAAATTAACCTGTAAGGAAGCCAAGTCTCGCAACTTAACAAGAAAAAAGTTGTGTGACCCGTAGTAAATCATCATCATCAGCCAATAATCATCCACAGCTGGACATAGGCTTCTCCCAAGGAGTGCCACAACATTCGGTCCTCGGCCTTCCTCATCCAACCACTACCGGCTACCCGCCTAAGATCGTCAGTCCAGCGGGCAGGAGGGCGTCCCACGCTGCGTTTGCCTGTTCGTGGTCTACCCCAACGGTTATCGGTTCTTCGCAGATATGACCAGCCCACTGCATATTTTGACAGCTATGTCGGTAACCTTAGTCCTCTGACGGATAACCTCATTTCTGATACGATCTATCAGAGAAACCGCAAGCATAGCTCTCTCCATAGCATCGTTGAGCGACTTTAAATCGGTGGACCAGTCCTACCGTCAGTGCCCACGTCTCTGCACCATACGCCATCACTGGCAGGACGCACTGGTTGAAGACTTTTGTCTTCAGGCTCTGAGGAATGGCCGAGGAGAATATGTGTCGAAGTTTCCCGAATGTAGCCCAACCCAGTTGTGGCGCACACAACCTTGTAGCCTTCATGTAGAAGTTGCAACTTCGACAAGGAGGCCGTAGTAAAACGTCTGTTTATTTATTAAGATTAAGTAATAAGTATCTACTCAAGGTTTCTCCTATCTTAAGTAATAAATAACGTAAGTACCTAACTACCTGTCTTAAATAATCTGATTGACTTAACAATCTCATGATAAAGTAAAAGATAAAGTCAGTGTGTAAAAATTCAAAGTTAAATCACTCTTATTAAGAAGGTAGCCACTAGCCAGGTACATCATAACATAACCATAAAACATACATACAGACGAATTGAGAACCTCCTCCTTTTTCGAAGTCGGTTAAAAATTTAATTTTAATAATATAAAACTACCTACCTGACTTTAAAGTGTTTTTTTTTAAAGGGCATTATGCACAGCTTTGCTCTACCTACCTACTATTATCTACTGCAACAAAGAGATCATGCCCTTTGGTTATTTGGAAGCTTCTCGGTCAACCAATAGGGAGCGTTCGTTTGGGCGCCATCTTGAAATCCCCACCTCAGTTTCATCTCACAGCGCGACGGTTACGTGCCTAATTTGTATCTGTCATTTCATTTTGAACGTTCATTCTAACAACAAGAAAAGTAGCATTGGCGTATAAGAATTTAGTGAAAGAAAGTGTCTTATTAACCTAACGTTCCTGTTGTTTTTAGTTTGAATAAAAATTTCGCTATTTATCTATTTAACACAATTTAACTTTATTATAATTATTAGGTATTCCAAGTATTTTAACATTACAACATTATTTCATAAGTAAGTAAATAGGTATATAGTACCTAGTGCTTACTTATTTAACTTAGAATTCATTAAACTCAATTTAAAATAAACATTTTGCTGTTTATACCTTTGTACTTACACCTATCTAAGTAAAAAAACACTACCTACCTAAGTATATTGTTAAACACGCATTTTGTGTACTAACCTACCTAGTTATTGAGGTAAGTATCTAGTTATAGGTATGTGATCAACCAAATGATATTAATATTATATTTAATCTACGTAGTTACCATTATAACTAGGTAAAAAATTGAAAACATTTTTTTTATATGACATATTGCGTAGTAGAATTAAGATTCTATCTGATCACAATGATTTTAACATCTTAGTATCATTCAAGGTCCCGGGTTTGATTCCCGGCCGGGGAAGATATTTGTTTAGATAACCTGTCTTGGATGTTGATATGAAAATGAAAATGCTGTCATAAGTTTGTCACGCAATTTACTATATCAAGCAAGCTGCTAAAAAAACCTGATTTAAAGATTTGACACATCAAGTTGTAAGTTCACTTTCTTTTTACCCGATTACGGCGAAGCGAAAAGGAGGGTTATTCACTTTGAATTGGTGTAAAAATAGCATTTTTTCGTTTTTTGTAATAAGAATCCACAAGTTACATATATATATATATATATAAAAATATATATATATATATATATATTTGAAATCAGTAATGATCAAACATCTTTTTAAAAAACAAAATACCTATAAAACAATACAAACAACAGCTCAGTTAGATACGTACTAAACTTTAGGTTAAAATAAGAGTAAAGGTAATAAGGGCAAAAAAATACGATTTTTAAAAATATTTTAAATGGTTTTTCTTAAGAACCTAGTAACTACCTACCTATTTATTTATATTTTGAATCACTATTCAAGTCTTGGTACGGCTAAAAAAGGATGCCTAGGTTATTTTAAATATCAAAATAAAAATTAAATCTAATGCAGGGTAGAGATTTTTTTAATTTTGGCGTGTTTAAAAAATTTTAAATACTTACCTACCGAACTTGAGAACTACAACTTTTTTCGGTCTGTACTTTATGTTGTTTATAGGTAGACTATCATCCCACGCTGTTTTTCATGCTACTTACTGGACATGGACATCCTGTATATTACGTAGGTAATTAGTAATTAGGTATTTATTTATGTAGGTGTTTGCGTAGAGATATGACCTGTCCGATACCCATATTAGTCAATTATTAAAAATATATCTAAATATTTTATAGGACTTAAAAATTAAATTAGATTAATCTGAATTTCTTAAAAAATAAGTCTTATACACAGGTCATACTTTAATACAAGATGGACTTAGACCCAACAACGATACAATTTTATATTGGCAACTAGCTACTATTAAATAAGTGCAATTGTTTCTATTATATTAGGTAAAGGCCATTCATACCAGATTCTGTCAAAAATACAAAATTGTATTCCCTTTATAACAAGACGTTATTAATAGTGAATACTTACTCTAACGTCTTGTCAAAGGGAATAAAATTTGAAATAATGGAACCATAATGGCATGCCATCTCGTGTTTCATTGTTGTGTGATTAGGTCATAATTTATCATCAATAGGTACTTACAATAAAATTACGGTAAAAATCTTCTTAAAATAGGAAATATGTAAGTACTTAAAACAAAAACATAGAAATAACATCCACATTGTCAAAGAAATAAATTTTAAGACTGAGGTTACAATTTATTTATTTTAAGTAGAGCACCGTTCCCGTACGATCAACTGTACGATTCATGCGCCGCATTCCTCAGCACGTTTAAAGCATACCGAGAACAGCTGATTTCCCCCATATACTCCTGCCTCCTTTATCGCGCAGTAAAACACGTAATAAAACAGAGAGCACTATAGTTTATGCGCTTCCACCACGATCGCGAGAGCAGCGTGCGTAACCTACATGCGGCCATTTCGAGATTTACGATCTGGGAATTGTGTGTTAGAGGGAGATAAAAATATTAAACTCTCGGCCGGCGCACAACTCGTACGGCAACGGGCCCGTTGATCCGATGATACTCAAAGGCAACGGCATTGTCTTACAGTATATGCAAACATAGCAGATAGTTCCACGCGCTTATTAATGAAAAAAAGTATGATTTTGTGATTTGTGGATCTTTTAAACCCAAACTCTGCACTCAAAATGCTTTAGCTGGCCTTCATCCAAATTCAGCCATACTTTTACCTCCGATTTATCTTTCAACAACGCATATACTGCAATCCGAAGCAGCATACTAGCTCATTTCGTCGGCGGCTGTGTGCGTAATTTAAAGTATCCACACGAGACCGTTGAGCGATATAGCTTTCCCTTTTGTTTGTCTGACTTATTGCAGTGTTAGAGCGAGAGGTCGTAAATCGCGTGGTGCGTTTCATCGTGACATGTTTATGGGCGGTGCGCGTGGCGGTCACGTGGTGTGGGCCGGCGCGGCAGTCTGCTATGGCGCTTTGACGGATGCGGACTGAACATTTTGGGGGGATTGGGGATTTTTTACAGTTTTTTTTTGTTTAATTTTTTTTTTATAAATTTCCTGGTTACAATGCCTAAAATATGATTGGATTTAAGAAATGTTTAGATATTTTTTTTTTAAATATCTACCTAAGTAATTAATGTTTAAATTAATAGCAGACACTAAAATAATGAGGTCTACATGGGTAGTCACCATTACCACTTAACATGATTTATAAAAAGTAAGTACCTATTTATTACCTTAGAAAAAAGGTTATAAAAGTACCTACCTAAGAATATACCTACCTATACCTACTTACTACCTACTTACCTAACTAATAAAGTTTTTAATACTTTTAAATATTCAACTCGATACATATCCAAACTCCCAAGTCCCAAAGTTCCAACGGAAATTTTAAGCCGGGCTCTACAGGTGGCAAATACAGGCATAACTCCTTAATTTGTGTCACCCTACTGCCGCCCTATCATAAATTATCAGCATTACACTTCTATAGAAACTTACTAGGTAGTCGGTAACTCGGTATGTCTATTAAATCCTTCATGTCTTAATCAGCTGTATCATGAAACAAATTAGTAAATACATATAGACAAGTAGGTATTATTCTCCTTACTGTCTCTTATGAATAATCTTTAGTATTTATAGTCTCTGTAATCTAGCACAGTAAAAATTTAGCTTCAATAAACAAAGGTCACCATCAATATATATTTTTTAAATATTATCATGGTCAAAGGTACTATACCAAATCAACTCCAGTCAGTCAGGAGACCATACCCTATCTGTGACAATAAAAAATTGTAATTGAAAAAACATTGTAATAACATTTCACATTATTTAAAAGTTTATAAGAGGATTAATTATTTAATAATTCTGAAGTAAGTACTTACATATAACCTTCAATACGTAAGAGTAAGAATAGATGAACACTGAGACATCCTCAGAACACAATTGCAAAGTTTTTTTTCCGGAACGGTTCTCCATCAACAATAACGTTTGACCATGGCGACACATTTCTGCCACCATGCAGTACTATGCACTGGATGCTTAGATAAATAATATGGAGTGTCAGTGCAAAATAATCGTCTCGACTAAATAACACGCTACTTTTACCACTGAGCTGTTATTTTGAATATTTGTGACCTTATTCATTGGTAGGTAGATGCGATGGTTGCCATTTGGTTGAACATAAAACGGTGTAACAGTAAACAAAATGCGGATAGTTTTTTCCTTTGTTTTTGTGACACATCATCTTGTCCCTATATTGTTAATCCAAGAGTACTATGCACTGGATGTAACGGGGCACTAATAAACGCATCCGTATACGCGGCCGCAGCCTCGGTAATGGACGATTACTCTGCAAGTCACGCTGGAGGGAGTGCATTGGTACTGGTGCAGTTGGATGTGTAAGGTTTGTTTGGTTTGGAGGAGTCATTCGTCAAGTCGCGCGCCTTAGACTCGCGCGCCACGCGCGAGTTGCCCCTCCCGTATTTACCTACTTTTTTTGTCGTCAACTCGCTCGACTGTGAAAATATGTAGAGTCAGCCACAAAAGTTATAATTTATTATGCTTAAGGTAACTACTTAAAATGTATAGGGTATTTTATAGGACTTTACTTTAAAATAAAATCAGTAATTAATCTCGCTTGGCAAACTGTTCTCTTCTAACACCTCCAAACACAGGAACCATTTTTATTTGTTCGGTATTTGATATATTTATAACCTGCACGAAGCAGTACCGACTTTTCTCGCTTCGCTGGGATGTTATGATTTCATGTGCAGTTTTATTACTAGATGGACCTGCTTGCGATGAACTTCCTGGAAGTAATTGTTACAGTTAGGTCTGTCTCTTTGACCAATGAAATAAACGAAATTGGTTTTAAATTTTAGTGCTAATTCGATATTTAATTTAACGGTAACAAAGCGAAAACATAACACTGTGTTTATATTACGGCAAAGTAGACTTGGTAATATAGTAAAGTTAATTTATTATAGGCTTACCCCCACAATACATCAAAATCAGTAAAAACTGCCAAATTTTAATATTTTTGCGCTGTACTGTAGACTGTAAGTAATGCACTGTATATCTCTGCTTCGAATTAGGAGTAACACTAAAACGACGTCACTAAAACAATGACGTTTTAACCCTTTAAACCGGTTTTTGCAACAAACACTTGAAGGACATACCTATAGACCTTAAACATAGGCTTTATTGTATCTTTATCCCGAAATCAAAGCATCTACTTTAATGGCGACTGTCTAGTCGGTAGCTTCTTATGCTAACCAGCCAGGAAGACAATATTTAACTATATTTTTTAGTTTCAATTCGTTTGCATCTGACCGTACTTTACATGGGCACGCGAGTTGACGATATAAAAAAACAGAAGATGCCAACTCGCGTGGCGCGCGAGTCTAAGGCGCGCGACTTGACGAACGACTCGTTTGGAGAGGTTGGGTAGGTGGTATGGTAAGTATTTTTTGTTTGCAAAACCAAAATTCTCTTGGAGTTTTATGGTAAATGAATGAACTTAAACTCATAAGGAAGTACTCATAGGTAGGTACCTACCTATATATTAGGCACATTGTTAAATTCCCTTTTTCTAAAGAAGACTATATAGTTGTTGCATAAGTAGTGTTACAGTGTAAATTAATAGGACCCTTAGCTAGGATGAGACTAATACCATCATACCTTTCTACTGCAATTCATAGATTTTTTAAATAAGTATTGGTTTCGAAAAGTCTTCAGAGAAACGCTACCTGAATAAATCCTCTTCTATCGTCTCTACCTGTGTATAATTACGCATATTACACTAAATACCGAGCTAACTTAGCAAAATCGACGCTAAAACTACAATAAAGGCCTCTATTAGCCAAGAAGACAGTGCATGAGTCACAAATTCATAAAACCTCGCAAACAAAGCTAGCTATTAATTTGGTATGCGCATGCACAGAGCAAACACTGCCCTCCAGGTGTAATGAACTATTACACTGCAAGTCACGGTGGTGCCACTTGCAGGCCTAAGCCTACTAGTGTTGTAGTTGAGAAACCAGTGAGTGAGAATTGAGCTGTTAATTTGAATCCAAGTGTAGAACTGTTTAGGTAATTAGGTAGCGCTCTAGTCCTAAACCTTTATTCTTTTGCGTTTATAATATTAATAGGATTTACAGTCACTTTATTTCCAATAATAACATTATAATTGTTCAATGGGATAGAGTACAATTTGTAGACAAACAAACCTACCATTAAACTAGCTACACTTTAAGGTATTCACACCAAGAATGCAAAAGGTAGGCCATTACAAACGCCCCGGTTTCCTACGCCGCAATCATACCCACCAGTATCTTATAAAGCCATCCAATCCAACAGACAGTTACACTCAACCCCCACAATTCTCCAACCAAACATCCAATTTGAAAAACAAATGCCGACCTACGCCAACCATATCGGTACAGGCGCAAATATGCACTAGGCGCAAGACCTGGGTTCTATGACCTTAGAATGGGATCTATAAAAGAGTTACGTGACCTGGCCTCGCCAAGTTGGTATGCAAAAATACGGATAAGGTGATCCGGGGTGGTAATCGGCAGTTTCTCTGCAGGTCACGATACGCCCAGTGAAACCTGTCGGCTATGGAGGTGTCTACACTCAATTCGGAAGACTGATTTGCAGTTGTCAGGTGTTTGGCCTCGATTTTTGGACTCGATTCTTTGTGTTGTTTTTAGAATAATTTGAATACATATTTTAACTTCGTAAATTAGTATTTAGGCAGATATCATCGAAGGTTATGTTATGTTATCAATAATAAATATAAGGTGATATGATATGATAAAACAAAATTAAATTATTTTCATTAGATATTTCGTAAATTGTTAAAAGTAACTTACTGTCATCGCATACCTATAATTGCCCTCATATTCATTTACGTACTCACTCAATTTATTATCATATCTACGAATACTAACTACCTGTTATGAGACTTATGAGTTATGAATAAAAGATCTGAATTTCAAAGATGAAAAGATTTATAGCGACTAGGAAATCCGGAATGAATCCTCCCTTATATCGGAACTAGCTAATTTCTATGCATTAAGTCAAGAATGGAGAATGACTATAAAATGTTTATTGACTATTACCTACTACTTATTTGTCATTGTTGCTCTCAAGTAGACCATTGTATTAAGTACCTTGTATTTTTGTAAAATCAGTAGGTATAGGTATAGACTTGTTGGCCTACTAAATTTAATATAGCTTAGACTAAAAACAACGAAATATTATTATAAGGTAAGTTTGTTTGTTTTTGTGGTCATGGTGGTGTCGAACCACAAAATTTTAAGTACTTATGTATATTAAAAATTCTAACGGGTCATCATAATAATGTCAGCAGCTGGTCTAGATAGGAATAATATGGTGAATCACCACCAATGAAGAAGTTCTTACTGTTTGATTCATCAAAGTTATATGAAATCCTTGTTAGGTAAGTAGGTATAAGTTCCTTTTAAGTTTTGAATATTGTATTCTTGTATTCACTTAGAGACCGACCCAAGTACATAGGTATAGCAACAAAATGGATGTAATAACATCATAGAAACATAATACACACTGTTTGCTTTCTCTACGGCCGATGCCAACTAATGAAATATGCTCCACCGCAATAATGTTCGAGAACACTTAAGGCAAACACGCACGGAACGCACGAAAAGACTTTTCGCGCAACAAAGAGCCACGCACATACACGAACACATAAATATTATTAATAACCGCTTCCCAAACCCCCGTACTGAAGTTTCATTCGTTCACAAAAGAAAAACTCGTGCAGCATGCATGCATTGCCATCTATCTTTTTCCACAAAAGCCGGACATTATTGTTCGGTCCAAACACTCCTAAATCTTCCGAAAAGTAATATATTTTCGTTTTGCCCAGTGCGGTGCGGTACATGGAGTCAGTGACGCCGGTCCATCCGCTCCGCTGCTTTCTGTATCTACTGATGTTTTATACATGCTTCTATTTCGACTTTGCTACGACATTGGTAGCAAAGGAAAAGCGCACGAATTTTCCCCTACCTAAATGGTATTTTGTTATGGCGCCGCCGGTTTCGTTAGGACCTGCGTAAATCCTCACTTATTGATGTGAGGAACGTATGCTCTGATGCTACTGTGACAAAGTTCTATACACTCAATGAACAACAGCATGAACTATTTGTATAAATTGTGGCGGATGAAAGTTTTCCATAATAGAGCCCGCCTGCGGTGGAAAAACTTGCAAATGTTGATTAATGTTACCGTGGGTGTGTTTATGAGTGGGTTCTTGAGACTCACAGAGGTATGTAGAATCGGAGGAGGAAATAAGATGAAAACTAAATTAGTACTGTTGTTGTACCTGTAACTTAATAGCTCGTAAGTAACTCTATTATCCACCAACAAAGGTTGGCTGGAAGAAATTGCTTTTTGTCAATAAGCCCGCCATTGTATGCTTTTACTGTGTTTTTCATTTGTTATGTATTTATGTTTCTGTATCATTGACATATATATTACTAGCGTAAGGACAGGGCCTCCCACTCAAAAAAATGGCACCCGCGCGTTGGCCCTAAAATCGTCATTTTAGGGCCAACGCTCCTCAGTCGACAGTTGTCTGTGGCCGAGAGATGGTCTTGTGAATCTTGTGATAAATATGTAGTTGTGTTGTGAAAGGCTGCAAAAACCATTATACGAAGGTCAAAAAGAAACATCGAATATCGTATCATCGGTAATTACCATTAAATTAAGTAATAAACACATTATAAAGTGATAATTATTTTACTACCAAAGTCTACAATGGTTGCGCGCTGTAACCTTGTGCGGACGTCATTTTTTGTTGACTATCCTCCGAGAACATTTTCTTGTTGCACACACTTACGTTTTGGAGCGTGATTTTTATTCCATTTGTACGGGACGCTCTACAGGTGTACAGCCCAAAACAGTTTTAATTTTAGTAGTTGGATTTGTCTTAAATTATTGATATGGCGCCTGCAAATAATAAAACAATGTCCGGGATGGTAAATTATTAACGCACGTACAAGGTTACGTCGTCAAGATAGTTGCTAGGCACTGACATAGTTCAAACAAATTATGACAGATAACAGTTATTTTGCTTGTATGAAGAAGGTTTGAGTAAAATGTTCTGAAGGGCCTATCCTTCCTTTTGAAATCATTGTTCTGTATACAATATAAAGTGTTAAAATAAATAAATAAATTTCCGATTCTAAACTCCAATGACTAGTAACAGTTTGGATAAGTACAAATAAAAAGAAAATCTGGAATACAAAATATATTTTTGTAAAGAATGAGTAATTAGATATGACAGCACACTTTCTTTTTAATCCCATCTCAACTAACATAGAACAACTCCCCGGGAGGCGCAGCTTCTCAAAACCTCAAAATACCCTTTTTAAACTAGAACTCACTTCCCAGTAACATGTCGCGTAATTTGAGACGCACATCGTAAAGCAACGTCAAAATATGTAAAGATTTTTATCTTTTCGGTAAAACGGCTTGGGAAAAAACATAAAGAAAGAGGTGTCACCTGACCGTGGCAGTTGAGATTAATCGCGCGCGGTGTGGCCGCGGCCTTAGAGCGGCGACCCCTGAGTTATGAAGCGAGCAAATAATTTATAGCTCCAAATATCACAAGGGATGTGGACGATAAGTCTAAAAGTGGTTTAGGCTGACTGATGTGTGGTCATTCGGAGCGGATCATACTGTGCGTAGGGTTTGCTTGGAAAAATAAAGACTAGGTATAGGTACGGCTATAATGCCCTAAAATGTAGGAATGATGGAACTTATAAGGCACGATGCAAATCTGTCTATTGCTACTAGTGAAACTGAAAGAAATTTTAATTAATGTTTAATGAACTTCTTCCATTCACAAATGAAAAAAAATATACAAAATGATATGACGTGCAGTTTTCTTTAAATGAGTGCTTCATTCTTTTAGTTATTATGCCAGCAATACAAAATATATACAGCCTTAGCAATAAAATCAAAATCGATAGCTCACTCATGAATCTTACTAGCAGTAGATTTCCCTGCGTCTGTTTGCAGCAAGATAAGACGAGCCCAAATATGAATTGATGCTTTTAGGGAAAATATCAAAACACTGTCCGGATGCGTAAAATAAATGAAGAACGTAAATATCCCTATGACAATAATACAGGTCAGCAATAGATTTCTTTTAAGAGATAGCAAGCACTATTATTAATGTAAGAAAAACACAGGAAAAAAGGGACACTAAGATGGATGGAGTAATGTAGAAAAAATAATGGCCGCCTATTGACGAAGTTCGGCAGAATTGCGTGCTTATCCGACATTGATAAGTTCTTTTATGTGTGACAGAGGATAAATAGCGTGTTTTGTGGAGCGGAACCGCCGAAATCAATGCTAAGCTAATAGCCTACTAGCCACATCCTAGATTTCTCGGCACTGAAATTGGCTGCCGAGTTCTCTCGCAAACAAAGCCGTCGTAAATTAGGCCGAAACCAATTCAATTAAAATCCAAATCATACATTCTTCTACGGGAGCTGTCCAAGATTTTTCTTTCAGGATTTATGTTTGCGGGTTGCCTCGAGAGGACGCTTTCTTCAGGGGGTAGTGTGGGGTGGTGGGGGGAGGGTGCAGACTTCATTTCGCCTCCGTCGTTTATCTAGAGGCACATAACTCTTAGCGGAGGCGACTCTGTCAACTTATTCCCATTCTTTCGCCTAAGCGTAAAATGGCCATGTTTTACTTTTTATATTGCTTCGTAACGTAGGTAGGTATTATAGCAAAAGTAAGGTTGTAATGGGAGTTTATTTTGAAGTTTAATGGTAAGTTTTCATTTTTGTGGTAAATATGCGTAGATTATCAGATTCTGAATCTGAGTAGCCATGTTGGTGACAATGTAGCAAAATAATTTATTTCAGTCATCGTCAGTAGACGAAGTCAACATCTACATTAACCTAAAACTTTCTAAAAATAAATAATATCGCTGAACTTGATAATAAACTCAGTGCCAAATACAGAGGACTTCTTGAAAAAAGTATCAGGTTCTTATGCATCATCAATATGAAGATTCTGTGTGTATAAATCGCTGGGGACGTTTATCGGTCGGTCTCGCGTCCTCGCGTCGTAAATAACTGGCATTCATTACTCCCCCATTTTCTAGATATTAGCGGGAAATATCGGGAGCATCCTCCCTGTATGTTGAAGATGTCGATCTATTGAGGAATATGTATATAAGGAAACATGTCTGTTTTGGTATGCACTTTTAAATTTTATAACCTTAAAAGATATACGGTGTATCTAAGTAGGATATTTCTGACATTAGGTACTACAACTTGATACCAATGTATCAAATGATACAAAAATGTCCATGTTTTTGACATAGTCGCAGAAAAGTGTAGGTAGGTAGGTACTTAAAGGTCGAAGTACCTATAAAATGCATAAAGCCTTCTTACATCCCGCACGTTATTATATCGGTTCTACCTTTTTTGGCATAAGATTTTTTTGCCTAATCTCGTATTGCATAGTAACGTTTGGTCAAAGTCTCGTTACGCCGAAAATCGTATGGCATAAATCTCGTTTAGTAAAAAGTTATTTCGCATATCATTGTTTAGCCTAATAATGGTATGGCCAAATCTTGAATAGCCTAATAATGCTATGGCATAGGTTTATACAAAGTAATAATATTCGTTTGGCTTTAACTTTGACGGAGCGTCTCCCTACATAGCGCAAACTGGTGCCTTGTATTGTTTCCGCTGTTTGGAAAACGCTCCGCTCCGCTTCGCTGCGCTCCGCTTTGGTTTTGATGAACATGTGCACCTAACACGCTCCTCCTCGCTTTGCTCGTCGTCGCACCTATTTTTAGGTTTCGATCTCATGGGGTTTGTAATAATTATATTGGTCGTTAACTTTCGATTTTTTGATCATACAATATCGTGATTTTCGGGATGTAGGAGAAAAATACCACAATTTGTACATTTACTACATACTTGATATATTATTTATTAAGATAACATTAGGAGAAACAAGATTATACATATAGGTATAGACGAACATAAATTTGAGCAAACGAAACTTAGGTGTTTAAAGATTGTGCCTAAAGAGTTTTAGACGAAACGAGCCTTATGCCACATAAGTCTTGGCAAAGTGATGGTTCGGCCAAAAAAGTTTAGACCATACGAGTTATGCGAAATGAGTTTTGGTCAATAAAGATTATGCCAGATGAGCGGAACCCTATTATATCATGTGTTTTATCATCATTCACACATAAAAAAAACTTCAAACCTATCAACGCTTTAACCAAATTGGCAATAGAGTCTAAGCACATTACACGGCCTCCCTTAAATCAACCCTCTTCAACAGCCCTATTCTGAAAGATATAATACATATTTGAAAAGCGATATTGAAGCGATTGTCAACTCCGTCCCTACAGGATAGTTAACTAATTCAAAACAGTGAAAGCTGGTACCTAGGTACTTCTTAGTAGCTGGTCAAATTTTACATCATAAAATAATTTTCTAAAGCAACGCAATCGGTAGAATTATCTTTATAAAAAATGCGGATTTCCATGAAAACATAAAAGGTTACGTAATTAAGCATCATAAGTAGCTATTCTACCTTGTCAACTAACAAACCGTTAATGTTTGAATTAATAAATTAAACAGGCAGTTTGTGGGTTAATAAGGCACAATAGTATATAATACCTGTGTACAGTATATAATACCAGGAGTACCTATTTACGAGGCTCACTGTGCCAGAATACGCTTTCCGAACGCAGCCAGCATTAGCAACACCGACAATCCGTCATCTGCTGCAATAAGTGCGTCCAATAAATAACCTTTCTCCCAGAGACAACACGTAAAGTAATATATGAAGTTACGAATAATAGGCTGTTCCGAATGACCGTCACGTCTCGGCCGAATATTGCGAAACGCACATTTCCATATCACAGATCGTGGGGCGCGTTTATGGCCGGAAAATTTACTCCACGAAACACTTGGAGGTGCATTTACATTGATTTCTATCGCGGCTTTGGCTTTTATTGGCCTTTTCGGTTTTGTTGGCCGAAATTTGTTTGCAATTAATTATCCATGCCTAATTGTTGAAATATAGGTATAGTGATGGTAGAAAGCAGGAGGCTTATTAGTTCATAATCGGTAGCTTTGCTATTATCTACCTATTAAAGTAGGTACTGCCGGGTATTCCAATTTCGTCATTCCATAGGCACACAACTTTTTGGAAACTACAAAGCAAAAAATCCTCTTTTTAAAGGGTCAAATGACCAACCAATTGTTAGTTTTAAGTAAACTTTAAAAGTAGATTTTTTTATAGAAAGTGTACATACCTGTAGTAGTATGAAAACTGCCCCTCGGAGTCCAAACCGGTTGGTGGCAGCTTCTGGATAGATAATAAAATAACTTTATGGTCATTCTCCATCATGTAAACAAACACTCTTAGAAAATCTTGTATCTAGAGATTATCTAAGAAGCTATGAGAAACAGCTTCCAGTTAATAAATAACTGAAATGACGCATAACGCAGCAATGCATCATGTTTGCAGCTCTTATGCAGCCGTCTGGCGTCAAACACCATTTATTCTATCACACATTATTAATTACTCTACACCGAGGTATTCCTGCACTAAGAAGAAAACGTCTAAACTTTGACCTGAGAATTCCCGTATAAATCTCGGCAAAGCTAAGTACAATCGTATGGAAAAAAGGTATAAATTTAACCGTAAGTCCCGATAGAAATGAGAGAATTCGCGTTAAATCTGTCTTAGAACAGATAGGTGGCGCTTCGGCTGAGAAGACGCTGGAAAAACACATTTTAATAAGGGGTAGTGAAACAAGCGTCACTCCGTGCAGTTGGCGCGACTGGTGTTGATACTTCGTGCTCATATTTTAAGTCCCGACCATTGAACGCATTCGTTTTAAAGATGAAAATCCATTGATTACTGAAAGTACCTATGTTTTCTTTGTTGAATACTACGATGTTCTGGTTTCATATTTATTGTGCATTTGTTAATACACTCATGGGCAATGAAAAGGTTCCACTGAGAAAATCACCAAATTACTTCTAAACGGAAAAGGCTAGCTTAATGCCGTCTTCTGCACCATGAAAGAACATTAAACAGAGCATCAGGATATTACCAACTAAAATCTAAAATACCTATTTTGTTTCAATTTTAATTTAAATCTTTGAAAAAATTGGTGTCCTTTGTTGTTGGAATTTTGTGAGTGGAACTTTTTCATTGCCCGGCAGTGTATTAATTTGTATAATAAATACCGATGTTATGTGGTACATTATGATTATATAGTACTTATACAAGGATACCTGGAAGTTGGATAAAAAATAAAATAATCTAGATTTCATTCTACTGTCGTATAGAAACGATAATGTAACTTGATGTTAACAAAATGCGAGAATAATGCAAAAGTACCTAATTTATTTAAATTAGTTAATCCAATTATACAGTTAGATGTCAAAACGTAAGTATCAAGAGCAGTAGGGCGCAGTACGGTATTACCGGCAGGGCGCGGGCGCGAGCGAAATGTGGCTTTAAAAATTTGGAACACAATCCAGCTATTTGTCTTTCCAATGTCTCATATAAATCAAGGAATAAACCAGCCAACAATGCTTTATGGCGAGAAAAAAAGAACCTCCACATAAGACGGGGAAATAACATACAACCTTACTACATGTATTATGAATGCTGAAATAGAACAAAAAGGTTTGCGTAACGCATTACTCTACTCGCTGTTCGCTAAAACACTAGAGAACTGTTGAGCTAGATTTATAACAGCGACGGAAGAGTTACTATAGTTTCAGAAACAAAAGAAATTCAGGCGCGATAATAAATCCTATTACGTAAATTACAACAACAAAAGGGCAGTCAAACGAAAGTTATTACTGCACATTTATCACATAATCCATCGCCATTTTAATATCACGGAAACAAATAAATGGCGAGATTATTTAGTGCGCGTCACAGCCGTCCGCACTACGCGGCATACTCGCAGAGTTATTACCATGTAGGCCACTATATCACGGCAAATTTACGACAACCTGAATATGATGGATTTTCAATCCGGACGCGCTGAATATACGGCCGTGACGCGAAAAACGACCCGCTGTCAAAATAGAGAAATAAATAAAACGACCATGACAACCAATTAATAACTCGTAAAGTGTCAATGTTAAAGACGATAAAAAAAAGTTGCCGAGGACAAAAGGAGAGAAAAAGTGATCACAATGGAGGAATGAGGAGAAAAACGCCTGTAAAAAGCTCGCTCGCGTCCATAAATTTGGACGGCTTCACAACAAATCGCCCTTATTCATTACACGTATGACTTATTGCTCTAGAGGACGCACATTTATAATGCACTTATGTAGAGGACACAAAGGAGTGGAATCGCAGCACCGACTGATCCGATCGGAATTTTTTAACACAAAAAGCATCTCCCCAAACAACAAAAAAAACTCGCTTCATTAGACACGATTTGGGATTGGAAATGAATGGGCGTTGTAGAGCGAGCTTAAAAGCTACAAGCTTTGTTAATACGCTTCTAAAATTTACAGCGTTATTTATAGACACTTCTAATAATAGTCGTGCCTCACTCGACACCTTGTAATATTAATGTTTAGCAGTTAGCTGATCGACTGAATCATATACATAATTTAACATTAACATCTCGTTAAAAGTACATAAATAAAGTAAAATTAATCACAAAAACTTGGTAACAGTAACAGCGTACCTCGTCTTCGAGACATAGAATATAAAGTAACATAAACAGATGTTTAAAAAGAAATAAAACGTACCTTTGTCTACATATGAGGGAGAAAAAAAAATGTTGTTACGGAATGTGGAGTGCATTGAAGCATTTTATTATGATATCGTCTCGTCTCCTTATCAACCATTTTCACATAAAGTGCTATGTAATGCCAACGACAAAATAAATGGCATTTAAAAGTGTGATCGGAGGTCCAAAAAATTTGGTGCATACATGTCAGCCTAGCAGGTTCCGTAGGAAGTATTTATACTTTAATATTTTGATTATAATAATAGCAACATCAACATAATTGTTTTAAAGGTATCTGATACAAGATTATACGTTGGGTATATAGGTATCAAAGTTTGTACGGGAAATTCGAATGAGAATGAGATTTCGATAGTCGGTAATTGTTTCATGAGTTATACTTAATGTCTAACTATAGATGAACGTAATCTAGCTGTTCTTACTTACGTACTTATTGATTAGGTACAAATATTAATTTATATTATTAACAATTAATTGAAAATTACATTTCCTACACTATATATGTTTTACCGTTTCATATATGGAACCCCAAAAAAGGGGGAAAAGATCGAAAAAACCCGAACAAAATGATAAATTCACCCCCACGACATGAAAAAGTGAGGCTTTATTTATGACGCGTATTGTGACTCCGCGAAGGCCGAAACTTTATCAGATCTTGCTTCGATCTCGTATATTTATATGTGAATTTTGGTTTTAGGACCTTTTTGTTAAGAAACACGAGTCTTTGGATTTTGGATTTTGTGTGAGAAGGATACATGTAAGCTTCTCAGTTGTTTGTTACTTTATCAAATCTTGAGTGTTTGAAGTCATGCTTTTTGGTTCACCTTTTTTAGTCATTTTAGGAATCATATTATAAATCACAGCTGATCTTGAATAAGCATTTATAATAGTCATTTATAAATAAGATAGACATTTAAAGTTTATGTTGGTATGCAAATGTGACCTAATCTGCAGATAGTGAATCATTTTTGTTTCCAGTTTAGAATACAACAGCAACGCACAAGTATCTAATCGTGAAAACCTCTAATTTATCATTTAAAAAGTTACCTCATGAAATCCAAAACATTTTCAATACGGAGATAACTCAGGCTGCGCCGCGATTCGTTCTAATTAAAAACAAATTTACCGGAGCGCCCTCTCGCGTCACACTGAGGAGGTAACGAGAAGAAAATTGACTTCCCATTATAATATATGCGAACACACGAGCCACGGCGGGAAAATATAATTTACCGCCATATTGTATCACATTTTTTGGCAAAGAAAAACCATTTTCGGCGCGTCTCCTTTATTTACTTCAGAGTTAATGCTGGAGCTCATTTTAGAATAAACTTTGTGTAAATAATCTATCAAAAGTGCATTATTATCATCATGTTTCTAGCAGTAGTAGAGTAGTAGATCTATAGCACTAGCACTAACTAGTATAATTATATAGTAATAATTATAAAATACCTTTTAAATTATGAAAGTGCCCATCAACTAAATATTTCTATGTAAGTATATTATAAATGTATGTACGTATAATGTTGGTTCATGGCACTGAGTATACCCGAGTCTGCGTTGTTCTATGGTGCATGGCGTTATCTTTTGTAATTTTGATGTTCAGTTATTTTCCTTTCAGTTACTGTCAGTTTCACAACAAATACATATCACATGCATTGCAGGGCTGAATTTTCACTGAGTATGTAGATCCATCCTAAAGAGCGATTCAATAGTAGGTAAGTCGTATTCTTTGCACCAATCATGTACAAAATTTCGTAATTCCAAGTAGGTATTTAGGTAATTGAAAATGCATTACGCAACCAAATTAAAGTGGAAAGTGGGACAAGTTGAGCGATGGAGGCGGCAGGTGGCAGCACCAGCGGGAAGAAGCGACACTCGCGCCACCACCCGCCCCGCGGAATGTTTTGGCATAAAATATCGTTTCAATTATTTACGTGAAAGATTTATAGCACTTAGAAAGTACGCCGAGAAAAAACTGCGAGCGACGTGTGCCCGGAAAGTGTTTTTCTTGCAAACTTATAATGGGTATGAGTGTACCGAAACTTTCAGAATCTCTTTTCTATGGTAATTTGTTTTGGGCTTCGGTGGAGGTGCGTTTATAAAACGTATTAGTTGCGGCTGTGTTGATAGGCAATAACTTAAAATAAGTATGTGCACAGGATCTTTTAACAGACCCAACCTTTATAACAATATTGTACTTACTCATTTAAATTCATCTAAGGTGTTTAAATAATTTTTTATTTTTTTTTATAAGTATGAAAATAATAATATTATGTATAACTGGAACGTAAACACAAACGTACATACATACATAACGTAATTACGTCCAGCGTAAACGGACGACTTTAAACCTTTCCAGCAAATATGTGTTTTAGCTTCGTAAATAACCTGAAAACTCACAAACAATTTTAATACGTGTACTCTTGTCGCGACAGAAATAAAGCGTATCATAGAAGATTTGTCGAGGGGCCATGTTTATTTTTCATTTACGAGAAGCGCGCGGGTACACAAGAAAATGTTGCCAGGGTGACCAGGGTTTGATACCCAATAAAGTTCTGTTAATTTGTGTAAAATATAGGTATTTTCTTACATCATCGTCATGGTCTTTCGGCACTGGTTGTGATGATAAAGGTTTTTTTTTCATCCTTGGGAATTTCGGATACGCATAAGAGCTGAAGATAGTTACTACTTATAGTGTTATCATATTCGGGTAGGTTTTACAGAACAGACCAGAACAGAACCAGTACGGCAGTACCTATTTCAAGCCAACAAACAGATCAGTTGTTTTGCTGATATCGTTAATGATATTATGGTTTATTTCGGATTTTTAAATAAAATAAATGCCTGCTTAATCGAGAGGTTATTTGGATAAATTGGAATTGGCATGACAAATAGTTGTAAGTTTTAGTTAGATTTATTAACGGTCTTTAAAATAATTTCGTTTGATCGTCCCGGAAGAAAGAAGGTAGCATCAGTAACTCTGATAACAATCTAATAAATATATTAATATTGTTAAATTAATTTGTAATGCTCCTATAAATGGCATTATCCTAGTACAGTACGTTACAACAAATCTGAAAAATTAAGGACCACTGTGTTTTTTTTTACGGTGTAAAAATCTTGATTAAAATAAAATAAGTTTTATATGTACGTTAATAAATACTAAATATTTCGTAGATGAACAATATCTATACGCGCCACAAAACTTAATATATTCCCGAGAAATCCCACCTCGCACTGGTCACACTGAACGTAACATTGGTTCGGCTGCTTTATGTCTGCGTGATAATCTTCAGTAAAAATTTAATTGAATCTCGGGGTAGCACCAGATGGGACGCCATTGTGGCCCTTAACGACGCTTCTTTCTATTTTCTCGCGGCGAAAAATGTATTCAGAATTTCCCTCAAGGGCCTTCCCCGCCTTTTTTCAAGAGGCTTGAGCAGATCGCTTTAAGGTTGTGCTTTCAGGAAATACGAAGCTTAATTGTAATCTAGTTTAATGTTTTGTTAAAAATAATCTCGGATATATTTTCTAAATTCAATCAGACAGTTATAATCGCTCCTAAATCGGTCAAACAAAAACATTTTCACAAAAAAGCGTATTAATAATTTGTTAAAGATAAATAAACTCATAAATTCAGTACGCAGAGCGTGAATTTGTTTACAGCAGATTCGCATTTAAGATAAGCAGCTTTGTCGCTAATCTCATAACAACTTTTAAAGCGAAAATTTTAAATCCACTCCCTTCTGCTTCGTAATGGAGTAAAACTTACCGAGCTTGGTTTATTGTGTTACTTTTCGTCGGGTTCAATATATTGGATTTCTATTTGATAGCGTTTTTAATAACTGTACTTTATTCTGTAAGGTATTTAACTATGTTTGTGATATGACACCTCAGGAGTTGTTCCTAAAAGTATGGATCAAACGAAAATAGGACTGTAGACTATAATTTAATGCAACAAATCATTCTTCCGTAGGCATGCCCGAAACCTTAAACAAGTGGCTCAATTTTGCAAAACTAAAAACAACTTTATTTATAAAGTTTTGTTTTGTTATTTTTGCACATACATGCATATACAAGGCTCAATAAATAATTAGAATGATATCTCCTTTAAAAAACATACTTTGTCAGTAACTTTAGAAGACAAATCCTTCAAACTGATCCTATCCCTCAGTCACGAGACCTCCAAGGGCCCTGAAACCAAACAATTCCAAATGAAATAGCTCGCGCGCCCGGTACATCCTCGTATTTAGAAACTCGTCCACATTTCAAATTAAGGATTCCTCCGCAAGACGAATTAGTCCGGGCTTACCCCTAAGAACGGGCGTATTATGCCGCGGCACGTAGGGAAATACTCTCACGTTGAACCCGGTCTCCCCCACACCCTCAAATAATATATCTGGCAAACTTTACATATATTTGTACCGTAAATCCTTGTAATGTATCGCTCTATTTTTGTTGACTCCTCTAAATTTAAAGGTGGAGAATGTAGGTATTTAATTTTAATGTGCAAATGGAGGGTTTACGAATTGGTGCTAATGTCAGTTGTAATTGCGCGGTGCGGCCCGAGCGGATGTTTGCGGGCGGCGAATAGTGCCGATTAAATACTTTTTCACGGGTGTTTTAGTAGCATACCTATGAATGAATGTAAACAACTGTTCAATAGTCAATAATACAACTAAAGGTAGAGATAGAGGCATGTAATCTTATTAACATAAGTACAACAGCACTTAGGTATCCAACAGAACCTCAAGACGTCGCGTAATCATAAAATATTTTTCAGCGAAGATGACATTAGCGCTGAAATTCGCCGCGAAAAAAGTGGTCTGCTTTATATAAAAATATCTGGTGGAAAAATTGAGATTTAGTGTCGCGACGCAAGACGGATCGCGAGGCGATTCGTAACGCGAAGGCCTACCCGTATTTGACACTGAGGATAAATTGATATTTATAAGTTGGAGGGACAAGGTATCCGCGTACGAAGGATTTTCTTTATTGCCTGAAGGGCGGGGCCTGCTTCCTGTCTCGAGCTCCGATATTATGAAATATTCTTGCGCTTCAAAACGTCGAACCATATTTATTGGGTGCGCAGAACAGAAATTATCGGTGGCCGGATGTGAGGGAAGCCATTATTATCCTTTTTATTGGTATAATATTTAATTTTGGTCCCTTCGCTCTTAGACGGCGGTGGGCCTCATAGAAATGGGGAAATTATTTACTGGATCAGCGATGAAACTATTATAGTGACCTCTGAAACAGTTTTTATGGATCTTCGAAAATATCATACAATAAGGTAAAGTAAATATTCTGGAGAAGGCCATAAAATAACAACAAAAACGCAATCTCATAATATAAATTTCCAAAACAGTTTGCAAATGAACCGTTGCAATTAATTATGCCAATTAACTTCTAAAACTCGGTAAATAAGCCAACCCGATATTGTCTCCTTAATTATGTATCAAAGAAGGTAAGTTCCTGTTTCGGGATTACACCATTTATTTGCTGTCCACCCCCTCCCCCTCCCCCCTCCCCGGCCTAGAGGATAAGATCTGGGCTGCTGTAAATAAGACTTGCCTGACGTATGTGTTTAGACGCCTATGTTAGTTTAATGCAAAGCAGTTTATGGGTGCGAACATAGACAGACATGGTATATTTATCCATAAATAAGCCTCATCAAATTTCCACGAATATTTTTGTTGTTACTCAAACTTTAGTTCCTAATTACACTATCACAATAATTGCAACGACGATCAACGAAAACCAGACAAAAATTTACACACATAAAGCTCAGTTTACACGTGCGATGACGTCGGAAGCGAGTTATATCGACGTCGGCCAGGCGAGCGATAGATTCTGGCGCGGCGGCCGAGCCTGATTTAGGGGCTCCACTTGCCCACTCTGTTATGTCGAGCAAAACGATACACTGGACTTGAGCCGCAGGACCGATTGACGGGAAGACTCTAGTGTGTGGCCTGTTTGAGTTGTAGGGAATTGGGGATGATCATAATTATGCTTCCAATTCTAACCTAGGCATATGACTCGTCTAAAGAGCACCACAAGATGCTGTCTTCCGCTAAGGTTTTTCTTTTAAATAAGTTTCTGATAATTTCGTCTCTCACTAAAATTTAAGCTTGTAATGGCTAAGAATGTTCTTCTACGATCTACCAATAGCTGTTTCGATTATTTCTCCCTTAATTTCGGCATCATGTTCATAGAATCTGAGACTTAGTAACTCAAGCCTAGCTCGAGTTCCCTGGAAACGCAGGGGGTGGACAATTATCGGGCAGATAGCGGCCCGGGGCGGCGCGTCACCGCTGATTTATGAACGCGCCTTTATCCAAGATTACGATGACCGCCGTCCACTTACTTAGCTAATATGTAGTAGCTACATGCTATGAGGTCAGGGCTATTCATTTGTTTTAGTTCAAGCTAGCTTCTGTTCTGTATGTACCTACTATTTATGTGTATAAAAAGGGAAGCATGATTCGCGCTGTAATTTTGTGAAACAACTGTACATGTACAGACAAAAGGCAGTTTTTACCTAACTATAACAACAATAAAAACAGTTCAACACAGAAAAGAGTGCGGGCCAAACAGGCTGGCCATTCTGCATATCCAATATTGATTAAGTCATCAATTCCGAACTTACGTTGGCAACCAATAGAATTCGACAAGCGGTGGCATCCAGCTCGCAGAGTAATGTGTTTGAATTTGATTATAAAGATCCGGCCAGATTTATGTAGGTACGTTTTCAAAGGGTGTGTATTTATTAAAATGCAAATTTTGGAGCCCGGCTCCTACGCGGCTTTAGATACGGCCGCGCTATCGGAGCCTCGCAACGGTTTGTGTACTCCCTGTAGATTTATACGCGGAGGCAGTACTATGAAAGTTCGATTTAAAAACGAGCGCTGAAGTTTTCGGTGACCTGACTTGATGAGATGTACCTATATTAATGGTATGGATTGTTTGTTACAACATTATACAACTGTCTACTTGGGAAAAAGAATATGTAAATACTAAACCACATAGGCAAATATACTTTAGAAATAATACATATTGAACGGAGGAGTACAGCCAGTAAAACAGGCGTAAGTAAATAAAACTTTTAACAGATAATGCAGATGACAGTAGAAAATGTAACTTTGTAGTTATCATAAATTGTATTTTTAATTGAATTGGAAAACCCCTGGAAGCTCTGGCTTGTATTCCATGGTAGGGCTCACGCAGACTCATGGCTTACAAGGTGACTTACGCAGGGGCAGCAAAACGCAAATTCAATCATGGCAGATTAGGGACCGAATATTTTAAACTTGACCACTGCCTTTAATGGGGAATCGAACCCCCTACCTACCCAGCCGTATATTTCATAACAACTCGTATATCTCGCTTAGCTAATTGGGGTCGTCTAATATGGCTTACGGCAAAATTAGGGGGCAATGCAATTAAGAGACTATTTTTGGTGACGGAAATGATTAATCATAGGAAAACGTGTCGATGACCAGATAAGATGCCTGTTTTATAGGGGTGTATGAAAGGAGAATGGCCATTTCTCTATGGCGCCATGACCCAGAGCGGCCATTGATGAAACATACACTGATGTGTAGTCCGTGACTACAGCATATACTGGTATTAATTTTATTATTATGAGACATGGGAGAACGAAGATATAGGTGCTGAAAGATCAAGTCTTTCTACTGTACTAGATGTTACCCTCGAGCTAAAAATTGATTTTAAAAGTGTTTCCGTGGGAATTCCTGGCTAAAAAGTATTTTATGTTACTTCGGGATAAAGGGAACTTGAATAGAATGAAATAATTTTTGAATTTGGTCTCTTTATAAAAATAGGTTTCTGAGTGTGAAATGTGCAAAAATAATTATGATATTATTTGCATAAATTAAATCATGTAATACATTTTGTGATGCGCTATGTATTGGGAATCCCATGACTTAGATTATAAAACTTATTTGTGCGTGTACCATTCAGCAAAATCTTATTTAACGAAAAAAATATATTTAATTAATTTACTTTTGAACCCTAATATCTCAAGAACCCCATGGTTTAGATTTTTAAAAATATTTTTCCCTGATAATAGACATTTTTATCAATAACTTAAAATAGGTTTGGTGAGTGGCTGCTAACTTATGCAAATCGGGTCAGGTTTTGCCATTCTTCTTTTCATAAGTCCTTAATGTATATAAATGAGTACCTACTTACAGCCGTTTGTATGTTTTTCCTGTGGTTGTACTACCAACCTACATGATTAATGTTTATGCAACAATTACCACCTACACAGAAAATCTTACGATCAATGTAAATCCAGTAGCAACATTATAATATATGACGGCGACACTCTGAAGTAGGCAATTAAACGCAACACCTAACGAATTAAATATCAACTTGCTCGAATCTAACCAAACAATCTATACGCCTTCGCGCTGACATTAACAATACAATTAAAAAGCCTATCACAAGTTTACAAACCTCCTTCTCCGCCCATCAAAGTAAAATCATCCTTATCTCGACATGTAAAAGTTGAGTTTGATTAGCTGAGAATACGGCCCAAGGGCCCGTCCCGACTAAAATAAGACGAAATCGAGTATTCTTCGTTTAACATGCAAATTTGAGAGTCGCGAGACAGAATGAGCGTCGATACTTAATTACTTGCTTAATCGTTCAATCTTTTGAAATTAAGGTGGGTGTACACAGTGGAAATTCGACCGGTTCACGGTAGTCGCGTGTCGCAGGGCTGCTTGAGATTCCGTGATCTGTGCGTGCCTTAACTCGCTTTTATAATTACTTACGGTAGCGGAAAACGTTGACTTTCGGGTTATCTTTGGGGTCGATATTTGAATGTACCTAATTTTTATAAACTTTTAATTTTTTACTTTGTAGGTATTTTGCCATCGTTCGTAGCTTTTTTAAGGTTTTGTAATAAATGTAGGTTGTTGAATATATTTAATATCTCAGTTCAGAAAAGTATTGTAGATATCCTATCTCTGGTGAGTACTGTTGGTTATAAATAATAAACATCACAAAAGCGCATTGTAAATCAAATCTAGCTGGGGCATTTTAAAATAGAGCATCCAAAGTATTCATACCAGTTTAAAACTGCTAGTGAATTTCAGACAAAAAATTAATACATTTGAAAGTTAGGTGGGGCAGTCAGTAAATCATTCATATAAAGGTGAGTCTACATTTTCTGTTCGCTTTCAGTTTTCGCGAACGAAAGTGGTTCGAATCGCGTGCTTTCAAATGTCGAACGTTTATCAGATTCGCGCGGAAATGGAACGGGCAATGTGAAACAAATGAACTGACGAACTTTACTAAATCAAATATAGGAACTAAACATGATTCGGAAATTCCATCACATCGCAGGGTATTCAAAAAGAAAATTTATAATATCTTGTCTGTATATTTATGTTATCAACATGGGGAGGCCTTTGCCCAGCAATGGGACACTGAAATGGCTACATAAAAAAATAAAATATATATCTCTGACTAAATGTCAGACACATTTTGATTATAAAATTGATGTATTTGGTTCACCTCAGAGGTGGCCCCAATTTAGGTTTCTTTTGCATCGACACTCCATCTTGTTCGTTTATTGTTTATCAAAATGGTAAAAGTCTTCAACCACCAGCCGTCTTAAAATCAAACAACACTGAAAAATATCTATGCCTTAAACTATCTTAAAAATAAATTAAATTGCTTTATGTAGCTATTACTATTAGGAAGTTTAATGTTTATTTGGTTACATTAAGACATTTCATACAACACCCGAAGAGTCTGGTCTTTACTCATACAATATATCTCTACCTATACTCAGCGCCAAACTGAAAATAATCAAAACTTTGCTCATAAAAATACAAAACAATAATGCATTATTCATACTTGCCTCTACGATTGTACACCAGCCAGCATTACCAAGTCCCTACCCCTCCTTTGATTCTCTAAATTAATGGACGAAAGAGGGATACAGTGATAAAGCTCCAGGTATCAATATAAACTGGTGGCTTACTCATACATACTCGCGAAACATCGGGACTAATCGGGAACAAAGTATAAAACTGTCTGAAAATACATAAATATTGTATTTAGGGGTCGTGTAGGTACTAGACGGCACCTAGTGATAGATAAATGGGACATTCCCGCTGGAATTAAATTTACGACCGAATTTCGCGCGGAAAATAGGAAAAACTTGAGAATTTTTAAATATTACCAGTATTTTAGTATTTTTTGTGTTTCTTACATACGAGTATACATAGAATGTAATACCAGCAGTTACCCTGTTTTTCAGAAACGCTTTTTTGTGGATCATTATATCATTACAGAAAAGGCTGTGAGACATAGAGTAAAAACTAGCAAAAATTGCCATCATTCACTACTTGACTATCCACCCTAAGCTATCGAACTAACAACGGATGTATCCCGTAGAGGAGAGCACTCAATAATATTTATGTCCCTCTATGATACGAAGAAGCTGTATTTTTGCCAAGAAATTGTAGGTATGCCCTCACTTTTAATTAAAAAGTTAACCTGTTCGATTTATAGACAAACATCATAGAAGAAGAAGAAAGAAATAGTTCTAATTTCAAAAGCAGAGACAAGTCGAGCCACCAATTCGAATTTCAAAAGTTTGCATTCGATACACACGTCCGCCCTCGCGTCTGCATTGGCGCTTTTCTCGCAGATTTATTCGAGCTCTGTCAAAGAAAAAGTTGTAGTTTGCTGGCAATCCAAGATACTCGCGGCAGTATATAACCCCCTCCCTGGGAGTATTCTGGCATGCAACTCTTTAATACACTGTCAATTGCAACGTTGCCATTTGTCGGGTTAAGTGCCTCGCCCGTATTTTTCCGCTAAATATGTACCGCTTCGATTCATGAATAGAGTTACGGCTGTCTGCGATAGAGCGTTTTAAATTAATTTGGGGATAAAATTTGGTCTCCTAGAAATATGTGCGATTTGTTCATAGATTTATTATTTAGCTATTATCTTAGGCTAACCAGGTAGGCTACATATCTGAAATAACAAATACTGCCAGAAGTAACTAATCATCAAACAACATCTTTTTCATCGATTGAAAACCAGATTACAAATACAATATGTAAAATATTTTTGTTCCAGTTTTAAAGATTTTTTTACACCACAGTTTGTTTTTAAACCACATCAAACCGAATGCGTTTAATCATTGTGACAAGCAAAAGCAACACAAACATGTTTACGGGGTTCGTATTCGGAATATTTTTTCCGTTTCAACTTCAGCGGTATTCAGCGACGCCGGCGATGTGTCTGCGTCGCTGCCGTGCGGATAAACCAGCGGGCTGCGGTACTACGAGGCTTTTATTTGCAGTCATTAGTTAAAATATGTTATATACTTGTATTTATTTTATGGCAAAAATGCGTTGGTTTGATATTTTAGACAGGACGTTTCAGTGTTTATAGAATACAATGGTATAGCTATTCTGAAGGCAAACATTTTAATTTTATCTTGCTAGCAAAAAATGACATTTACGGGAATACTCGTAGAGTCGATTGTCAAATTAAGGTTTTGACAGCTCTAAAATTAGAATTTCTGCCTTTAGAATAGACATCAATGTTGCTCTATATAACCTCTTCACTACTACTGATTCACAGTATACTTACCCTATAGGTGGATTTATCAATGAACCTTTCCTCATGACTGAGTAGACTTATGAAATAAGTTAAAAATATTCAACATAATTGTTTTGCGTTCTAGCTATCTAAAAACAAACATAAAACAATAACGACAATTGATTTCAGAAATGATCCCCTAAAGGAAGTTGCTCAGAACGACGGTAAAAAACCTAGCGATGGTAATTTTACACTCTGAGTAGACCCAAGACATGATATCAAATATTAGTTTTTTAAAATAAACTTAAATTTTACCTTGCTACACACACTTCACATATTCTCCTCGGCCATTCCTCAGAGCCTGAAGACAAAAGTCTTCAACCAGTGCGTCCTGCCAGTGATGATGTATGGTGCAGAGACGTGGACACTGACGGTAGGACTGGTCCACCGATTTAAAGTCGCTCAGCGTGCTATGGAGAGAGCTATGCTTGAGGTTTCTCTGATGGATCGTATCCGAAATGAGGTTATCCGTCAGAGGACTAAGGTTACCGACTTAGCTGTCAAAATATGCAAGCTGAAGTGGCAGTGGGCTGGTCATATCTGCCGAAGAACCGATAACCGTTGGGGTAGACGAGTTTTCGAGTGGAGACCACGAACAGGCAAACGCAGCGTGGGACGCCCTCCTGCCCGCTGGACTGACGACCTTAGTCGGGTGGCGGGTAGTGGTTGGATGAGGAAGGCCGAGGACCGAGTGTTGTGGCGCTCCTTGGGAGAGGCCTATGTCCAGCAGTAGATGATTATTGGCTGATGATGATGAAAATAAACTTATACCGATGATAACTAACGTAATCTCCAATATCGATAAGGAACCATGGTGACGCAGCACGCTCTTTCCATTCAGCGCCCTGAATGTGGCCTGTTCTATTCATTTCGTACTCTCTGGATAGCGAGCGATTTTTACGAGGTCCTAACATGCCTTATATTTGCTACGAATCTACTAAGTATAATGTAGAATCAGGGTTTTACTAGACATCGTCATACTAATACAACATGAAGAATAGTTAGGTTAGAGTGATCTCATATATTATTATCTTCTGTTCGTGGGTATAAATTCTGCTATTCTATTCTATTATATTCTATAAATAAACGAGGTCCTTCTAGAAGTCGATACCTAGGTAAATAATGTTAAGAATATTTTTTTGTACGATGTTATAAAACAAACCGATGCAAAATTAATCATTTTTTTATAATAATCATATCTTCATAAACCAATGAACTGTATTGAAACCCGTTAACTACTTAAATATCCATTTTATCAAATGAAATAGGTGTATGTATGACGATTTACAAGCAAACAATTTAGTATACTTAAACATAACAAACACAAACAAACGTTCAAACAGAGCTAGTCCTAGGTTAGTATCGGTTTGTTATAGCACTGAAGCGGTTTCTTTACGACACTTTAATGTCTTAGCAACTTTGTGGCCTTAAACATTCCGAGACAAGAAGTCTGCGCTACTCTAACAATCTCAGTGCATGTTTATACTAAATACTAACCTAATAGCCATTTAAAATCGTTGACTGAATGATTAAACGCATTTTATTTTAATGGAAAAAAGTTAGGCGAAACGTTATAATTAATATAAACAATTGATTTAAATTAGAATTATTCGATTTAATATTTATAGAGAATATATATAAATCGGTGCTTCTGAGTATAACTTCATTAAGTTTTACTATAAAAATCATAAATCTGGTATAAAACTAAATCTTAAAACATTAAGGAAATATCTACTCAAGAACAATACGGCGCTTAGCCGACGACCGTTTACTGAACATTCCGTATGCTGTCCGTGTGTTTGTTTAGTCATTTATTATAAATAGCCGCACGGAGGTTTATTAGGATTCTTCGCACATAATAATTTATGTTGTTCTTACAGCGGCCTCGGGGGCAGCGGGCAGATGCTTGTAGTTTGACTTATTGTGGGGAAACACAAACAAATACGTAAATATACGTATGTTAATATTGTTTATATATATTTTTTCTTAAGACAAGCTATCTCGAATCACGACTAGCTATAGAAAAAAGACTATTATTATCATCATCAGCCAATAATCATCCACTGCTGGACATAGGCCTCTCCCAAGGAGCGCCACAACACTCGGTCGGTATTATTATCAACTGAGCTAAATTTCACAATTCGTCAAATCTGAAGTAATAGAAAATAATAATTACTTATAAAAAATAATCACACGGATCATTGACCTACAATAATTTCGGTCGAGCCAGCTGCGACCACATAAATTATGAGCGCTGGCCTCAATTTATTATATCAACCCCTTTCTGTCCGTAATTTGTAATTATATCTTTAATTTAGGGTGTTCATAGTCCGCTTTCAGGTATTTATTATGATTCATTTGCAGTTTGTGGAAATGTCATCACTACTTAATCATGGCTATGCTATAACTACCAATAGTAGGTATAGCAATTATACTAACATTATATATAATATTTCGTACACTATGTATACATATATCGAATATCGATGTTTCGGTATACTCAATTAATCGGTGATATAATTATTATCATGTACCTACTACCTATTTACCTACTTCGTATTACAAATTCGATAGGACATTATTTTAAGACTCCCTAATGTTTTTTTGTTAAAAGACAAAACATAACTTAATTAACATCTGCTTTCATTAGCTTAACGTTGCGAAATAAATTACATTTTCATAGCATAATTCGAGAGTAGATCATTTCTGAACGTGTTCCTCTCGGAACATGCAAATTCTGAGCGTGGTCCAAATAAAAGATGATAACTTTTTAAATGCTTCCGCCCGCCCGAGTGGCGAGGGCGGCCGCCCACAAATGCTTGTTTAAACCGGGGCTTTTACACTGTACGGTCCTTAAGTGAATGGAAAATCGATGCACTATAAGAAATTAAAAAAACGACTTCAAAAAACCACTAAAATGTAAGAAATAATTTACATCAATTTTATGTGACATTACAAATATAGCTAAGCAGGAACTGATCTTTTTTGATGTTGGTGCGGTGACAAAGTAATCTGAAGAAATATGGCACCAACTTACTGAGTACCCATGGAGATACAACTTCAGAGTACTACTCAGTATAAAGAATGTCAAAACAGATTGTCGAAAGAACTACAAGGTGAAGCAATAAGGGTTCCAATTATACTTTTGGATAGCTCAAGCCTAAAAAATACTTGCTATACCTATGCAATTTCCACGGATACAAAAGTCGCAAACTGTAAAAGCGAGTGTGCACATTTCGCATTCTGGTAAAGACCAAGCGTAGAAGTGGTGATGAAAAAGGAACGAACAACAGATGAAGATAAATAACGCGTTAAAAATGTAGCTGAAAGTACATCGTCGTCACCGGCTCCGCGTCACGCGCGAAGGGTTAACACTTTCAGGGTTTACATTATATAAAAATAAAAAAATCGGTAGGTAGGTAATTTATATTTATTTAATATTGATATTGGTACCGTTTCGGTGGATATAACTAATGAGCAAATATTTTATAGTTCACATGTTTAGCTATATGTGCAGAGCTATTCTTTCTATCACTTCCAATATTGCACAGGCAATAAATACCCTATAATTTCCGATCAACTCTTTCAAGCAGTTATATATAACTGAATAAATAACTATAACTTAATGAGAAAAAAATAAAATCAGCCCACATTTTCCGTAGGCGTAAAAAATCGACGAGACACTAAGCCAGCAAGACGCATAGCCCTGCCCGCGCCTCGTAATTAGTGAGGCTACTAATTTACATTTGTATTCAGAATTCGCTTCTCTCGCCATTCTACTCATCTGTTTATTTTCAACTTTTATTCAGTCCTGCTATTTTTTCCTACACCAAATTTACGCGGCGGCAACGCATCCAGACAAATAAGATCCCCCGCAATTAATCTGCTAACCTATAATTCTTTTTAAGGTACGCAGCGCGAAGGTCCTTTGAAATTGGTGGGCCTTATGTTTGAGCTGAATTTAAATACGGAGGTAAACTCGGTTAACAATTGCTGGCTATAACTAAGGGTGCTCACAGACTAAGTCATACTTATTCTATCCCTATAGTAAAGTATGCAGTGTACCAACATGGATAATGTGGATATTTTGGTAATACATATTACAGCTGATAGGGTAGTAACAAAGAAAGATACGCGAGGAAGTTTAGTAGTGTTATGTTTATGTCCTAGGTCCTAGATGGAATGGCGGAAGGCTCATTAATAATTGGTGAGGCGATTATTATCAAATATTGCTGCTCAATCCTCGCTGTTGACGCTGTTTCTCATTTTTTGTACTACCTACATCAGGTATTATATTTGTTTTAAATATTAAAATTTAGGGTTGATAACATTTACCTATAACGTAGTCACTGAGCATAGTAATCGATTCGGTTATGTGTAAACACTCCATAATACCAAACCTTAAAACTCTCATCGAGTATTATTTACATAACTCAGTGATATTCCGACGTTTTTCCGTTATAGTGTTGGGAAGTTCGGTCAGGTTTCCGAGACACGGGTTAGTTGTGGCGGTGTATTTGTGTCTTGGACTAAATAGTTGTAGAGAACATTAATCTTGATTAGGAATTAGTATTCCGGGGCCAGTATTTCCTATTTGAAGTAACTTTTAGGATGGTTACGTTATTAACTTAGAGTTAGAATTAGGGTTTCTGATTTCTCGACCTGTTTTCGTTCTCGAGCTTCGAGAATTCTCGAGCCCAAATTCTCGAGTCTTCTCGAGTCTCGAGCCTTTCTTAGAAGACCTTTAGAAAAAAGCTTAATTAAAAAAAAAACACAAAATCTTCTTTTTTTTACTTTGTTAACGTAATCAAAAAGAAAATACTTTACTAATACTCATAATTAGCTGTCTAGCTAGCTACTAATTACTAGTACGAGGTGGGCCTAAAGTAATCACCTTATTGGAATTTGCTCTCATTTGTGCAAATTGCCGCCAATTTTTAATCAGTTTTGATAATAATTGTAACACCCTATTTGTCATCCTGATGAACGATTTGCCGGGAATTTCGGAACGCGCCACATTTCTGATGTACGCCGACGATATCTGTGCGATTGTGGATGGTAAGGATGACCTGGAGCTGACCACGAACCTGGAATCAGTCATCCACAGTCTCACTGGATGGTTCTCAGCAAATGGGATGCAATTAAATTTGGAGAAAACCCAAGTACTAAGATTCTCCCTGCGTGGGCCGTCGTGCGGTGACACGGCCGCGCCCGCGCTCGTGGTGGACGGAGTGCCGCTGCCGCTCGCCGCCGCCGTGCGCTTCGTGGGCTTCACCGTCGACTCGGCGCTGCAGTGGGGTCAACATATAGACGCCGTATGCTCCAAGCTCGGTAGTGCATACTATGCCCTGTCAAGGCTTTCAGCGACCTTAACTAAAGAGCATATGTTGACTGCCTATTATGGTTACTTCCACTCTTTGCTCACTTATGGCATAGACCTATGGGGCCTGTCCGCAGACTGCAATAAGCCATTTATAATGCAGAAGCGAGCGGTTCGCCGCGTGGCCGGAGCCCCGGCCGACGCGCCGGCGCGACCGCTGTTCATCGGCATGCACATCCTGACAGTGCTGTGCCTTTATATTTTAGAAGTCCTAAAATATGTAAAGCGCAACCCCACTGAGTTCCCAGACTTTACTTCAGGGGATCGTAGATTTGCCTCACGAAGACCTAACGACCTAAGGTCTGCTGAATGCCGCCTATCTAAAACTGGGAAGTCAATACATGTAATGGGTCCCCAGATTTTTAACAAACTTCCTGATAATATAAAAGAAATCAGGAGAGTTACTAGCTTCCTCAGTATGGTTAAGAATCACCTATTAAAAAAGGCGTACTACTCTGTGCAAGAATTCTTAGACTCATAAGTGATGTATATAATATGTTGTATTAAATATAAGATAGGTACCTACTTACTTTTATAACTTTAAAATAATATATATTTTAATTAACATAGTTACCTATTATTAGTGTGTCTACTAACAATGTGTATGACGATTGGACGATGTATTCATTTAAACAGAATTATTTGAAATTATTAATACTATAATATTGTGATAATTAATTTAATTTAATGTTAATTCTAATGACCTGTACTTATTTATCAATAAATGAATATGAATATGATATTGGTGGACTAGACAAATGCAGACTACAAGTTCAGAAGCCGTGGAGTGATATACTCCCCAAGAACGCGGAATAATTGTGTTTATTTAGTTTTCGGGTCGCCTTTTTTTTTCGTTTTATCTGTCATTTTTCTCCTGAAATATCGCCAGATTTAACCGTTTTAGATAGTTTTTCGGGGGTTTTGTGAAGTCCCATGTTTATTTGAATAAGCCCGTGTCTCTGGAAGCCCTCAAGGACAACATTCGACACTAGTGCGAGAATCTCTCGTCCGAAGTTTTCGCTGAAGTGATGAGAAATGCCAATGCGTATAAAACGAGCCCGTATGGCAATCAATGGCAATAAGAGTAGCAAAACACTGGAGGAAGTTAGCTTAGTGCATTTACACGATAGAAGAAGAAGAATGGTGACGGCGCCCATTTAGCCGATAACGTCTTCTAGACTTTACCAATAAAATTGGAAAGGTTCAAAAAAGCATACCTAATCAAAAAAAAGAATCAAAGTTTTTCATTTAGAAAAAAAATGAGAGCCAAACAACATCGGGTGACTTCTTTTGGTCCACCTGAACTAAGAAACAGTACGTAACTATTACTACGTTATCTTTTAATCATTCATTAGTATTATCAGTACAGCACTAGCTTAAATGGACATGAAACATAATAAATCATAATACACGCGCATGGTATGCGTGTGTGTTGTTAAGCGGCGCAGGAAAATTCAAATTGAATAATATTCTTAATTTTTATCTCAAGGCTCGAGAAATTCTCGAGTCTTCAGATTTTTTTCTCGTCTCGAACCAAGCCGAATTTCTCGAATCTTCTCGAGCTCGAGAATTCTCGAGCAGAAACCCTAGTTAGAATCCGAAAAACATGTTCAATAATAAAATCCGCGCCATTATACTTCTTGTTGTGAGTGTATACCTATACTTAGGTACAGCCTTAATTTGTGTTTTTAAAGTAGATTAAACATATTTTAAGATATTGAACGTCTTAATCTCTCAATTAGTCAGTAATAGACATAGATAAGACTTAGTCCAGAAACCCTTTACAGAAAACGTAATACTCATCTTAAGAGACATTAAGAAACACTGTAATGATAAATTGAAATCATAATGATGTCAAACTTATGGCCAACATATGAGAATTACACTCACACATACCCGTGCGTTCAGCTCAACAAAGGATTTTAATCATAAACTAAACCGACGACGCGATGGCACAATATTAGCAGTATACGCTTTTAATGAAAACATGTTGTTTTAAAAGCAGCTTATTAAACAACAACATGAATAACGATCGGGGGCATTACACACACAATAATAAATGTTCCAAAATAATACTCGAAATACACCATTAACAAAAGCATGTGAAATCCATTTGCGAATTCATTCCCGTTTTATTTAATTAAAGGTTTTATGGTGAAGTATGCGAGTTCGCTCATTGTTCGCGAGTTCGGCTTCGATTTCGCGAGAGTTGATTTATTCTCTAATTTAGTTGAGGTTTACGTATATTGCTACATTGCTATAAGTATTATACTATAGGAATACCTATTTATAAACTGTTTAAGATTATAAATGCAAAACTAATACTACTCGACAATAGGTACTAAAATACTCATCATATTATTGAAGGAACTTACATAATGCGAAGGACCTAATTCAAAATTATGTAAGAAACTTAACAGCATCTAGGTAATTAGTCGCCGCCGTGATATAAAAGTTAACTTGAATAAGACGCTTAATATACTCGCATGTCTTTTGCACACTGCAAAAGTACGTTTGCAGAATGACCTCACATCGAAATATTAATTTATAAACGTCGTATTCAAGTCATAGACAATATAAACAAAAGTGACGTCATGAGTGGCGCCGTGCAATTTTAATTGTCAGTCAAAATGAGTCCTAGGCGATACGTGCTCGATCGCTTATCAATAGTAATCGAGTACTAAATCTATCGACTCGAACCTACCGCAGGCAGATTACTCATCGCTATAAGTAAAAATATACCTACAAAATAAGAAGAATATTATGTAAAACATCTGCGCAGGATTTTTGAGTTTATGAGAAGACTGATGTTGTTGACACTACCTAATGTACTAACTTGTAGGTCGATTAAAATAGCTGCTACTTCTGCTTATTAATCTTATAATTGTGTCGGAGACATCTACAGGAGCTAGATTAGGTTTTGTTACCGTGGTGAAAGGATTGGTCATCCAGAGTAGCACCCTAAATATTATGTATGGAAGGAGTATGTAAATGTATTCGACAAAAATAAACAATTAGGTACATTTTGTTAAGTAGGTATGTCTTACTTCAATGATTTTTTATGTTCACACTCACACAGGTTTTTAATATTCTTAACCAGAACTTTTTACTTAGTATTCCGTGTGAAGTCGGTACTCGAAATGTACTGATTGACATGACATTAGGCGTTATCTACAGTTGATCAATTTTGTGTGTTTTTTTTATATATTTTTTCCACGTCGTGGCGTGTATGGGACAACGTAGTTAGGTAGGTACCTTTACCCTTCATTCCACTGTACCTGTACTAAGGAAGCTGGAAACTTATTGCGTATGAACCCTAATAAGCGACGAAAAAATATCTATAGTAAAGTACCTAAGGGGCCGTCCATTAATCACGTGAGGTCGTTTTTCTCATTTTTTGACCCCCCCCTCCCCCCTGGTGATATTTGGTGAGGTTTGGGACCAACCCCACCTCCCCCCCCCTGGATCACAAGTATTTTTTTGGAAGTCTATGTAAAGGCAATTTTTGACTAGAAAAAATATAGGTCATAGGTACTACAGATCGTTAAAATTTTTGCGCCGTCCAAAATATTAGTTCAGAAATACCAAATTTTTTACAACAAATTTATACACGTGATGTCTAACGAGAACCCCCCCTCCCCCCTCGTGATGTTTCGTGAGGTTTCAGTACCAAATCCCCCCCGCCCCCCTTTGAGCCTCACGTGATTAATGGACGGCCCCTTAAATCGCTTTTAATTTTTCTTTTTATAAACGTTTATTTATTTATCAGAGTAGGTATAACATAAAAAATTGTATAAATAGTTCAGTTTAGCGGGAGACAAAGATTCAAGAATGATTTTTCAGAATTCTTCGGTATACGGTCTAAGACATGTAATAAGTATACCCTTTAGTGGATGACCCAGTGTTACGGTATTCCTTAGGCTTGCGTTTGTTTAAGCATCGATGTAAGTACGGTTTACACATACTACCCAGGTTACTGATAATAGTGAGGATTAATAAAAATATGATGCTCGTACTTACCCACATATAAACTGCCGCCGCTTCCACAATGTTCCAAACGTATAAATAAACGGTGAACCACATATTACAGTTATAGTTTAAACACTTCCTCAACTTTACACCCATTTTGTGAATAACTAACATTTCTTTAAAATATAAAGTCACTGCACTGTTACTTCTTTTTTAAAAATCGAACATTTACCTGACCGTCTTTTGTTCCAATTTTAAAAAGTACCGTCTTATTTTGTTTTATTCTTGCACCTCGCCGTGATAGCGGGGGGCGAGACAATACAATAACTGAATAATTTACTACACTGTAGTACCAAGTGAATGGTAATTTATCATGGTCTTTGGTACAGAATTGCGTAAATCATACATTTATGACAGGTAAACGCTTTGTCTAGCGGAGTCTTTCGTTTGCGGTCGACTTTTACGTAAACACGAATAATTCGAATGCTTTGTTACGGCATTGTTGGGTAAAATACTTTTGTACAGTTTTAATTGTCACAGTTACAGGTATTTTGGGAAAAAAATGCTTTAGTTTAATATTGCCACATTTAAACCTTCAGCCAGGTTGCAAGGCCTGAAATTGTAATTTTATTAATATTGTTATTTTTGAACTTTATACATACCTAGTATAATACCTACTTGTACCATGTTAAGTATCGAAAACAAAATGGCTATGTTTCTATTTATCGCGTTCTAAAGTACATCAAACGATTTATTTCTCAAATAAATCAAACTGCGAGGTGTAGACCAGTTCAGCGCAACCCATAAGTTCTTTGCTCTAATATCTCAATTGAGCCAGCAAACTGAATACGTACCTATAGATACACTAGTCGTATGCTTACTTTATCAAAGCCCTATGTACGGTATTCATAGTCTAGATTCCAAGACTACAGTTTTGGCTTACGATAGACTACACCATTCTGGTTTGAGGTTCTGTATACAATTTTTCAAGTACCTGAAATTACCTTGCATTCAATAGAATACTATAGAATAGAGTTTTCAGTTGTTTAAGTACCTACCTACACATATTATTATCTAATCGGACAGTTACCAACTACCATATTAAATTTAAAAACAAATGAAACCATCAATACTTAAAGCCATAAAATCTAGTCTGTCTAAAAAAGCATTTCGCTCAGATCCAGCTCAAACCCCGCGGGTTGCGGCGGAACTAGTTTGATAAAGCGCGTCTGCGGCCGGCCTAAAGCTATAACATAATAAAGCATAGGTACAATATAAAGTCTTAATTAGCGATCGCGGCGGGGCGCACGCGCGGCGTCTTATCTTATCTGCGCACGATTCTGCGCGCGCTGTGCTGTCTGACATGCGGGCTGGGGGGTCACTACGGCGTTGCGATTCAGTTAATCTTCCTCCTAAGTTCCACGATACAGGTTCGCCTAGTGTGGAATTTGCAGCCAAATCACGAAATGTACTTAAACAATTTGTTAATAAACGTTTTTACTTACTTTCTTACTCCCAGCGGCTACACGGGTTCGTTATCGACGTCGACAAACTCGTTAATTGCGCCAATCGCAGCACAGTGTTTATGGCGAATCACGATATAGTGACGTTTATCTACGTTGATAACGAACCTATGTAGCGGCAGCTGGACGAGCTTCGTGATAGATTGGCGTCGGATGAGGTACAAATGTTGTTGGGATTCAGAGAGTAGTTCCATCCCCTGTCGTAGCGCTAGTGTTCCAAATATCGTTTACTTTTGCTTTCCTGCAGAGCGGAAATGATACCATCCATTCCTGTTACTTACTTTATCTAACCAAAACCGTAATCTTGTTGGATTAAACGTACCGACTACCTTACCATGACAGCCTCTCGTTCGTTCTTTTTTGAATAGTTAGAGTAACCAGTAGAGGACTGAAGTACAAGTTTACATTACATGTTTCTCGTCAAGTTTTAGTTTTGAAATAACGACTATATTATGTTTATACAGACTGTAGACATTTTAAGCGCGAAAATAAATTTCTTATATAGTTATGGAATTGTTTTGTTCATGGCATCATATACCACGATTCATAAAATTTAGAGCGATATATCGTAATGAAGATTACCCCATTGTAGGTAGGTAGGTACTAGGTACATGTTGTTGTATATAACACACACAAACAACCACTACCTACCTATTCCATAAAGATCATCAGCTCAGCGCCCACCGCCGGTAGCCACAGCAGTAGCAACTCGACTATTCAGTGAAGCGATATCGCGATTGAAACCTTCAAGATTGTCCATCGATAGCTCTCAAATTAAGTTATTCTCGAGAACCGTGAAGCGGCGCGGCGGCGGTGGCTCAGTGGTTCAACTTACGCGGGTGGTTCAGTAGTTCCCGGTTCGAGTGCCGGCTAATTAAGATAACTCAATATGTCTAGAACGCAAAATATAGGTGCGTATGAGATAGCCTCGGATGGGTGTGCGTATGCGAGGCAAATTGCTTTATGACGTACCGCGAGGTTCGGATAATGAAAATTTATGCTCGAGTATTGAGATGTTGCGAGAAATATTGTTGCTGTATTGTGCTTGTCTTTTAAAGCCATATTTGTTGTTTTGATTTATTGTTATTATGCCGGAGTGACCCCCCTAAAGTACAGATAGTGTTTGGTAAACTTATATTTGCCATGGACGTGAAGTTTTATGTAGAAAATGTTATTAGTCACGTGGCTTTCTACCATAGGAAGATGATTTTTACTAGAATTTCAAAAAGTCTTAGTAAGAACAAAAGTTGAGGAAATTCTCCTGAGTTACATTACATTTTGCCTCATCTACCGTTTATTTAACACTCTCTTTATAAAGCGTGTTTATATAGCACTAGCTGTTCCCGCGAGCTTCGCTTCGCCTTAAAAGTTTTCCCGTGGGAATTCCGGGATAAAAAGTAGCATAATATATGTCTTTCTCACGGTCTAGACCATATGTATACCAAATTTCATTCCAATCCGTTCAGTAGCTTGGCGTGAAAGAGTAACAGACAGACAGACAGACACAGTTACTTTCGCATTTATAATAGTTAGGATTAGGATATACTGTAGGTATATTCCTTAGAAATGCCACCCAAAACTCAAGTAAGTAAATCTAAACAAAATAACCGGTAACATGAAAGCCCTAATTAAACTATAACCCGATCCTTCGTGGCGTCACGAAAACTCCTAATAAACTCCAGTCTCCGTTGCTAATTAACAGCTTAATTATAAGAGCCAGCTTTATAAGACGGACTTAAGTTTAAACCAGGCTTGCTGAGTTCCTTAGTTAGGTAGGTACTAGGCGCGCAGAGGTTTGGGGAGTTTCGTGTTTATAATCTGTGATTTGGTAATAAGTTATTTGTGGGTTTGCGAGTTAAATGAGTTCTCTACTTTTTTGGCTATATTACCAATCTATCTATAGATTTTTGTTAGGCGAAGGGGAACCTTCAGAACGTGTTATAATTCATAGATCGGACTATCATAGTAGAGAGTAGATTATGATGCTTAAAGTCCCAAGTCAAAATTTTACCGGTAGCTACAAAACAGGCAGTTATTACCTTAAACAAATTAAAAAATAGTTAAATTGACCATTTTCATTTTAGAAACATAGCTTTCTTGGTTACTAAAATAACCGCAATTGCCAAAGAAATAATTTGAAAATGTTCGGCGACCCAGGCCTATGACATGTCGAGCTTAGGGCAAAAGACCGTCACTATGAGCAACGCTTGGCCGAATAACTAACTTATGGCCACCCCACTCCAGGTGGACTTGAGTCATTACTCTTGCGGTAATCCGGCGAATTCCCTCTGATTTATGGACACCCTACAGACGGACGGGTCGGAATTTACGTGTTTTATAAAAAATGAAGCTTAGTTCCACAGTTATAAATAATGGCTGAAATCCCACTAGTTTCAGCTGCGAAGATTGATGGTGTTTGTTAGCCTGTAACCTGTGTTTTTTAATCTGGATAATTTTGTTCATGAGAATAGCACTGAAAGTTTCTAGTAATATCCCTGATCCACCCAACTGGGCTAAAGTATGTAAAAGCATTAAGTGTGTGTTTTTTCAGTATTACGTAAGTATTACTCTATCCTTAATTTTTCTAGAAGCTTACTTTACAATACGGTCTAGAATGGCATCGACATATCGCGGCCTCACTCTCGGGCGTCGTTTTCTCCGCCTTGCTTCCTGTTTGGCACGACACCGCGACTACGCAAACACATACTGCTTTACTGGCGACCTCTATGCTCGAAAAGTTAAAACTTTGGTTTTAAAATTGGAACGTTTTTATTTTTTCAAATTGTTTCTGCCAATAAGTGTTTGCTTGCTTGTTTTTAATTGCTGCCAGAGCTGCTGAGAACAACTGTTAGTAAATACTGTGCATATAGATTCTTAGCGGTGTGTAGATAGGTGCATTATGTAAGTATAATTTTATTACTTTATACCGTATAAACCCAGACACCATTATATTGCCTACATCGTTAGCCGCGATCCTTTTGTCATTATAATAAATGCTAAGCACTGAAAATACTAGACTAAGATTTACAATGCAAAATGTGTAGGTACTTGTGTATTGTGTAAGAAGACTATACTAATGACGGCATAGGGTGACAAGCATTTCAATAAAATAATACAAGCATATTTACAGTAACAGAATTTATTTAATACAGATAGATTCATCTCGCACTAGAGCCGATATTGTACAAAAAATTATAGTATCGCTTTCCTTTTACAATAGGTTCATATAATATTACACATATTTTTCACACAAGTACAATCAAGAAACACAAACATTTAAATCCTTTTCTACACTAGTTTCCCTTCAAGTTTAAGTATTTTGCTTCGTTAAATTTCTAATTATAATTAATTATCAATAATTGGGCCTAACTAGTTACGTATTTATTTCAAATGCTTTGTTTAAGGGCAATTTTACGTATATATTTGATGTGAGCAACAGATATTATTTGAACGATACTTTTGCTACCAAAATGAACCTGGCAGAAAGGAAGGCTATTGCATCATAAATGTTGTATACTAAGTAAATACAGATTTCTAACATTGAATTCTTCAAAATGTATTCACTAGAATGCATATTAGTATGTAGTATTCATGTGTGTGTTATTAAGTGAGTATTTATATTTTATAACGGAAAGAGCGTAGCATTGCAAAAGCTTTATAAATAATTCAATTATTTACAATTCTTAACAAAGTCATATGATAAGGAAACTTACACAAAGATTCTTTCGAAATCATTTTAATCTGTTCATCATGTTAAAAAGCGCAGTATTACCAAACATTCATGATTTTATTATGTTTTTATAAAGTAAATCAAAATGATTTGTCTCAAAACGGCGCTTTAAATCCGATGCTTACGTATATGCCTTACATAAATTGAGGAACTTTATATGGATTAACATTTAAGTATCTTCCACTTAAATAACCTTAAAAAAGAGGAAAATAATTTTGGCACATACAGACTGAAAACGAAGCGGTCATCGAAAGAATCTTAGTCAAGTTTAACGTACTAATAAGTCTATTATTATTATACAAGAACACAAATTACGTATATGTTATAGGAATCCAAAAATATTACAGCTACATTATCTTAAAATAAATTACATTATCACTTAATTAACTCTATTCGTATACTGGGCACAACTAGTTCTGATTCTTGTTTTGTATTCTGACTATAAAGTAGGCTCTATTTGTCTAAGAATAAGTTAAGTTATTAAGTAATAAATGGAATAAAAATTTCGTCCTAGCTTTTAATTACGTATATTTTTCAGCGTGATACATCGCTCCCTAGCGACGACGGTAGGAAATAAATGTGACTGCTTTAGTACATATTATTACTTAAATAGAGACTAGTATTTATATCTAGTGGACATGGAATAATTTTATACGGTTTTACGTATTCATGGCTTATTTTTAATCAAATATTAATGAATTTAGATCCGTAGTGTACCGCTACCGTCCTCGCTCTGTCCGCGAGTAGTAAAATTATGGTAACCCTACTTACACTAATATTTCATGTTTGCTATGAAAATCACTGAATGCTTAATAATGTCTTTCATGGGCGTATACTGAAGTTGTACATTAGATCTGCTATCCTGCTTCGTCATACAACTAATTCTTAACATGTATATGTACAGTTCGAAATATTTTTGTTTTAACATAGTTGATACTTAGTTGTGTACTGATTTTGCCCCCACTTCTCGTGATAAGACGGATTTATGAAATTCAATACTGCATAACTCCTTACCGAACGTGAGAATGGAATATGTGAAGTGTGATCGGATCGCTTGCGCTATCTTCGGCCGTGCAACAACTCTGTGATTGGTGAGTGATAGGATCTTTATCATTTCTGCGCGCCTGGTACTCGAAGCTTACATCGCGGCTTTTGGCACATCGCGCATGTAGCCGAGTGCGAGATACCTCGCGCTTCGCACAATAAATAAAAATACAATTCCATTTGAGACGCGGCTGCGGCCCGGCCGTGTACCTCAGCAGGCGTTAAGATTTATACATGGAGATGCAGCACTATATATCACGGAGCGGAACAAGGGAACGCGACCTATTCCTAGCGCAGCCACCGTATCTATCTATCCTCCTGATGTGGAGATCAGCGAGGACGATATCGTTTGCTCGCAGCGCGCAACTAACACGCTGTTAGATCCCGAAGCGAACAGATAAACTCGTACATGCTGCCCGTTTTGCAATATATCTTGACAACTCGTGAGAATCTTTCAGATAGGTATATCTAATAGTAGGCAAAGTTTCGATGACAAAAAATCACGATAGATTACTGCATATATTATTGAGATGCTTCTAATGCTCTTAAGTTCGATGTTCCCGGGCCTCGATTAGCATAACAGAATCCATCCATAAGTAAAACTAAGCGATAAATATGCGTTTATCAAACCGTACATTTTTCGTTGGAAGTTCATAACAATTTATGGTCGTCGATGATATCGCGACTGGTTCTTTTATTGTGAAATAGTGATACGCGAAGTGTGCTCAGTAAGCGTTACTAACGGGGAATTTTGACGATAAATCTGCGGCAGTCGATTGCCTAAGCGCCCGTGTGGGCCGCTACAAAAATTTATTCGACATTCGCTTTGATATCTTGATCCTCGGGACGTCAAACTTTGTCGCGCGGAATTACTGCCACGACAATTTATCAGCCAACTTTGCAAACTAAAAAGCGCTTTTAACAGCTTTCTTGGGCCTATTGAGATCCGGGAGCGCCTCTACTGTTTAGCCTAACACCTACCAAAACGTTTGTTTTACGCCCAACGGCCACCTGAAACAAAAGGAAAGCGAAATTAATCGAAATGCCAATTATATCAAAATAAAAAAATGCATAGGTGCGAAGAGAATTTCAAGCAGAAAAAAGGCTTATGGGTTCCAAGTGGCCGTCTAGCCCTATATGGTTATGTTATGGTTACCCTAGTTCAGTATCTAATATTCCGTGGATCTTTGTCTGAGCCATGATCTCAGAATGGCAAACTTTGCGTATAGCGTAGTACTTAATACTTATACATAAGCGTGAGCTTGTAAGCCGGCGGGCGCGCGGTGAGACAGCAATATTTCACGATCGCCAACGCGTCCTCATAAACAAGCTGAGACTTTAAAATGCAAATAATTCCGCGCAACCCCCTCGGGCGTGTTAAAAAACAAACTCGGCATTCTAACAGCTTCTCATTATTTATAGCTCACCCTCACGGAAGGCGTTTTTTGTTTTTTTTTTCAGTAAAACTTAATTTCTAGGGTAATGCGTATTTGATAAAAGGTTGTATCTCTGGCTCGAGCCGGCTTTGAAATTAAGATGTAACATGATGCGAGAACGAGCAAGACCGGCGGGATTTATTGCTATACCACTTTGCATATGCTGATTTACAAAGACGTAGGAATTATATGGAGCTGCTCGCACGTGTGACGGGGAAGTAAAGGTGAGATCGGGAAGATTTCTGATAGAATTATCTATGTCATCACAACCCTTCACGTTCCCACTGCTAGTGCACGAGTCTCCTTCCAATGCAGCACGGCCCAGTCCACCAGGCTGGCCTAGTAAGGAGTTAGTGGACATATATTTAGGTATGTAGGTGCGGTCAATTTTTGTAGTTTGAGTTTGAGTGAACATTTGTTTCTGTTGCTGAAATCACTGATCATTTTAGATTAGTTATAAATGACATGTTGCATTGTAGTTTACAATTAATTAACTTTCAATTTAGTCCTTTTTCTATTATACACAATGCCTTTAAGGTTATTATTGTAATCGTGAGGTAGAAAATTTATTATCAATTTACCTACTAACTTGATTTTGAGCGATAATGATGCTTTTATTCTTAAATTTACTATCATTGAAGTTGCTAAGTAGGTGCTCACATAGTTAGAACCTAATGTAATTGAATCCATAGACACCACAGCTAATAATATATAGGTATATACAGAATAAAATTTTATAACACAGTGTGAAAAGGTGTGCGAAAAAATAGATAGTTATGAAAGAAGAATTAAATTATTCACAATACGCGTCAATTTTTTTTTATTTTCGCGTCTGATAAATTAGGTTTTTATCCAAAACGTGCGTAAAACATCTCTATATAGATACCCCATTGCTGATGAAGCCTATTCAGCTGGTTGCGAGAGCGAGCGAGACAGCCAACCGGCGCGAGTAACGTCAGCAGAAAGACGCGAGCTGTGCCTCTTCTGCCGACCGTACGTCGCGGCCTGAGGGAGGCCCCAATGATCTATTACGCAATTTGACTTGTAACCACTTGGGGCACGTTTTGTATTACATTTAATTGGTTTATCATTTGGGCGGTTTCGAAGCTGCGAACTTTAGATTGCTGCGGAGAAAAAGTACCTACGATAGAGAAACAAAAACGATATTACATTATAGCTAGCGCCATCTGTCTGCGAACAAGTCGACTCGGACTACCTTCTAAGAAAAGTAATAAAGAAAGAGGACGCCAACCGAATAATTGATACGTTTATTTGCAGATACCTCGCCCTCGCTGCGAATAGAACATGAATGAATGTATTTTCGGTTTATATATTACAGGTGGCGAACATCCGTCATGTTTATTGAGTAATCAGACTGCAAGAGGTAGATCTTAATTCACAAGACGCCGGCGACTACCAATAAAATACCTTACGCGTAATTTGGCCGCGCATTACGCTCATAACAGCGATTCTAAAACCATCCAATGACGGATGGGCGAGTTCCCGCTCTGCTGCTTCTTCCGAGTTCTATTCCTGCTCAAGTTAAAGCAAGAACAATGGAAAGAAAACCGCTGGGCGCTTCGTCAAGTGTGAGGGCTCATAAATTGTGTTGGAGTCGCAATTTGTTGAATTACAGCATGCGCCGGCAGCCACCGGGCGGACGCAAAATTAGCTCTTCCAGAGATAAATTGACGGCCGCCCCGTTAAATAAATTATTTGGGAAAACCGAGAAAAAAGTTCTTCTTCTTCCCTTGATAAGGGTTGTGGGCATTCCTTTGTGGGAATAATGAATATAGGAGCTCTTATCAAGAACGGGGACGCCCGGGAGTCATAGATGGAGCTTTTGAGATTGATAGGTGTTTTAGAAGATTCGAGAGCTGTTTTTTGTGAAGTTTTGTTAGAAGTTAGAAATAAATTGGATGCAATATTTAGTGCACAAATATGACTGAACATTAATTTATAAGGACGGTTCTAGAGTATACCTACATAATTTGTAAAACAATATTGGCAAGCCATTTATAAATTTTACATATCGTGACCTACCTGGCAAAGAAACTTACATGGGTGTTCGTATATTACCTACCACGTGTAAACTGAGAAGATACTGTTGGCTGAAAGCTCATGTAATGAATAACCTTTTCAGGACCTTATACTGAGTTACTGGCATTATACCGCAAAATGTACTATAATTGTTCTATTTTATTCAAGCACATACAACAATTCTATTGATATCGAATCGATTACTACATTTCTTTTGTAAAAAAATACAGATCCATTTATGTATAGGTAGGTATGATGAAATCATTATGCAAAAAACACAATAAGAGAAGGGAATGCAATAGAAAAACTAAAGTATATTACAATTAGCAATACAATAGAAAACTACGGCGTCAACACAATCCCACTAATGCGCTAATCTTCTTGTAGCGAACGAAGCCGCAAAGATTTACCTACACTTATTTTAAGGGGCGGTTTTTCACCCTTTCTTTCAGCGAGATTAATTTTAGTTGTTCATTGGATATTTTCCGCCTAAAGAAAGACACATCGGTAGGCTTAAGGGGGGACCCGTGGCAAATTGTCTTAGATCCTCAGATTGAACACCCCAGAAGAGTTTTATGGCATTCGTTAACGCATATTGTATTAATGTGCAAATGTTTTATATTTGTATGCAAATTTCTTTAAGAACAATTGAGGAAAGTAGGAAATTTGTGGTCGTTTTAGATTACAATGTTTGATTACCTTTTCAGTGAAATGATTGTTTTTTTAAGTATTTTATGAAATATTTAGTTTTATTTACACATTAGATTTAAATTAAATGCAAAAATAATATCAATACGTTAATAACGCAGTAATATAAAACTGGCCAGCAATTAACAAGCCGAAGCTCGCGAAAGATTCAAACTATTATTCCATTCGAATTTCAAACTTGAAATCGGATTCCATTTTTTAAAAGTTGACGTTCTGGGGTTGCACCCCTGTACCTGCCAGTAGCTATCTATCACCCCTCCCCTCTGGAATGTCCCCCCGCGCCCCCCGCACGTGTGTTGTGTAGAAAGTGAACCGCCATCATGGTTTTCTATTGTCGTAGTCGTTGTAGCGCTGTTTAATCGTATAATAAAGTTGCGTTTAATTTTGTTCAGTTAGGCTTCCTTTTGTTTGGAAAAGGGTGGACAGTTCTGTTCATTTAGCTATCAATAACCTAATAATTACGAAAATTCGTATAAGTACAGATAGATATTAATATCAATACCTATCCTGCACATGCATGCAAATTACTTATTTAAGAACCAACACAAAACCCGTTTTTATTAATAGTCTACTCCCAGTTATTTATATTTTTATTTGTAAGTATCTATGTTTCTATGTATATTTTTTCTGAACGCGATTTGTGCATAACTTTATGAAATCATGACAAACGGCTGCAATCGTATCTATCGTCGAAGCAAGCAAAATTATAAAGGGTGGTAAATGTTTTATCTCGCGCGTCCCACCGCACCACTCCGAAAGAGTCATTTGTCAAGATTATGCGACACCGAAGCTAAAATTTTGGTCGCTTTCAAAGAAGAGTAATGCCGTGACAAATAGAAAGATTTTCAGTTCGAGATTTAGTTCAATGAAATTTTGGCATGATTTCTGATGTTTTTAAAACAAATCATTTTGGAAACGAATAAATATCTAATTTTTAACAAAAAAACCGTCTTAGTTACATTTAATTTTGATACCAATTAACAGTAAAAAATACATACGGACTAATTAAGAACCTCGTCCTTTTTTCGAACTCGGTTAAAAAAATATCAGAGATTCGTCGCAAAAGCATCGAATTTCTTAACCAGTGCAGCCAACATGAGCATAATAATTCAAACTGAGGCTGTTGTCGCCAGCATGTGAACTTTCACACTACGCAGATTAATTTTATTTTCGGCCTAACGCGAACGACGTGCTCAGACAATGTTCTTAGTTTTTTTTTACAGTTAATGTGACAGCCAGTTATGGTCCTCCATTAGAGTAAGCATTTGAGAGCTATGCGTAAGTACCTTGTAAGATATAGGTACCTACATGTATGATTGTACATTTTCAGGTTATTCGTGTATATCACTAATAGTTTATAAGGCAGTCTTTTTACATATTCATTAAGAGTACTGAATAATTGATTGTTTTAAGAGTTTTATGATATTATAATCAGTATTACACTAAATATATTACATAACTACATGTCACAATGAATAGTTACTATACCTAAGCGATCTACTTATAGCTTCGTATACCAATTAGTTTAATTAGGGGCTTACTTTAGATCATAAAAGCATTGAGCTGTGCTGCGAGCAAGTGACTTGGCAGTCTAATAATATTATTTTATGTACACAAACCTCCCTTCATGACTTTATCAGTATTATGGATTATATCTATTTCGACTTCGATTAAAAACTAATAAACAAACAGATAAATGTTATAATATATCTGATTATACCTGGTTTCCTACGTTTAATTACACTTGTAATTGTACCTACAGAACAAGTTCATAGAAACGCAATCAAATAGTAATTGAATACATTAATTAAAACAAAGAATATTCAAATCTATTGACATTGTTTCAATGGTAATTAGTACACAGTCGTACAACAGGTTTGAGTGGGCAGAGTTCTAAATGTTTACATTTACAAATGAATGCCTATGCCAATAATATTAGGTATTATTATGCAACTAAGAGTTAAGAGACCTAATCATTACATTTTAATGTATTTATAAAAACCTATACATATGCCACATTTGACCGTTGGACGCTAATAAACAATTGAATTTAAAGTAAAAGAGAGACACAAATCATACCCATGTGTTTGAAATCTACTAAATGTGGCATATATGACTCTGCTATATTAATTAATTGTTTTGCCCTTTAAATTACATACCGGAGGAGGTCCGAAACTAAATCTAGTAAGGGAAAGACGATAAAACAATTTCTCGGAGAAAAGATTACTGTGGCCGAAAACGTGTTCTTTATTACCCCAAATCACGTAATCTGGCCGTAAACGATATTTCATCATTATTATTTACGGAGGTCCTGGTTCTTTCCCTTTTTTCTCGCTTCTTAAGAAAAATAACAATCAGGGAAATAGATCAGAGTGCTGCGCAGCTCGTTACAAAAATCATGCTTATCATAGATCACATTTGTCCAAGCTTTGGGTACAGATGCGAGCCGAAATGTCCTAACCGATGTTTTCATATTTTATATGAGCAAGGAAAATTTGTCTTTAAAATTATGGCTCAAGGTTGAAATTTTCTTGTTACAAGTAGCGTGGATTATAAGAAAGGTAGTAGGAGAGTCGTCTGCCACAAGAGACGAATTATGACCGATCCCCGCGCACTCATGCAAGTTATGACACCGCTGTACGATATTTTTACATTGGAAATTTGCAGAATAATAACACGGATCTTAATTATGAAATTTAGTATTTGATAGAAAATTAAACTAACCCTCTAGATTCTAGAAGATCGAATTACTGACAGTAATCAGCTCTTTCGAGAGACAATTTTTTAATAGGTTATTAAAAAATAACACTTATCATAATTTGTTACTGCACTTATGATACTTAATGTAACAAACAAATACACATGCACCTACATGTTGTCTGAAAATATTGTTTTCTTCTCAACTGAATACCGTCGCAAGATGGCGCCGAGCTCGAAGGAGCCACGATTTGTCAAAAGACAAACAAACACTACAGAAATAGTTCCAGCTGACAAGTTTATAGCGCGGGCACGCTTTCAACGCTCTCAACCGGCCAGTAACAAAATTATTCCAACTCACTCGTGTTCTATTTTCGAAAAATCGATGACACATCGCTTTATCAATCAATGTTTAGAAAGAGATAGCGATATTGATGAACGATTGTTTCTGCATAGTTGGCAATTAAAATTAAAACTGTTCTATTTTTGAAAATTTTGTAAAATGAGTTGTATAGTCTGTGTTGTGTTTTATTTATGTTGAGGGGCGGGGGCCAAACTTAGTCGTGGAAAAGCGCAACAAGAATAATACAAAATGTTTTTCATTTTCTTTATGTCACCCCCGACAGTCGTAAAGGCATTAGCCGTGACCAAAGTTTTGTTTGATACGACAACGGTGGTGTCTTCTGGATGTCTCCCGTAGGTTACAAACTAGCAACTTTAAAAAACGCATGAAATATTATTTTTCTAGTGCAAGCATGTATGTAGATAACCATCGTTTAAAATTATTTGCTATTCTTAATTATTTGAAGTTATGTGTGAATGTTAGTTACCGTCGTTCTACATTATAGTGCACATTTATTCACCGTTCTTCTTAATTAACCAAATTTAGCTTAGTAAGTTTAAATAGATAAGAGAGCACCTACTTGTTTTTATTATTAAGGTATGTGCACATAATTAATAAATATTTCTCGAAATTCCCTGAGAATTTATTCAGTTTTGTGAGCGTAGGGTCAGTATCCAATTAGTGAGAAGGTAGATATCAAATTATAATGAGCTTCGTTGTGAAAGTAGAGATAGCAATGAAAGGTTAAGTGAACTGCCATGCAGCTATATGCTTGGAAATTGGAATAAAAACCGTAAGACTTGTATAAATAAACTAGGTAAGTACCTAGATAGATGTACCTACTATAAGCGTTTATATTTAGCTATAGCCATTATTTCTAACATCATAACTGAATTAATAATAAAAATACTAACTTTATCAACCCGTTTCAGCTCCCCCATACCACGGGAAGTTAGGAAGAGGAGTGTATCCTGAGTAATTACTTTATTAGGTGCTGTCGGAAGACCGCCCGCCGACGAAATATGCCCGAAAAAGCCTTTTAACAGCGACACTTTATGAAACGAAAACTTTACTAATTATTTCACGTTTAGAAAGACCGCCATTGTAATAGGACTTGCCTAACTAGAGGTTAATATAAGGTAAAAGGGGTATGGGCATTGGATTATCATGATTTATATTATCTAAGTAAGTAGTTCTTCTAAGTTTTTTTCAATATAATATAGCATATAATATGTAGGGATAACTATTGACACATAGTATTATATTGAATTCGGTACCATTTCAAATATAATTGGCAATTTGAATCACAAAGTGATGTCATAGAGGTGAAATAATCGACACACATTAACTACATATATTAATAGGAAGGTACAACCAACTTACTTAGATAATTATACAATTAATTCGGAACACCGAGCTCACGCACAACATCACAGTAAAACTACAAGCACTAAATCTAAACAGGCCACTTATAGAAATAGAAAACTAATAGCAACTATTACTTAAAACTACCGGCAAAGTCCCGTACTGAACAAGCAATGGACTGGGTGGTACGACCTGTGGCTCGACACCTAATGGCTGAGTAATAACATTTATTGCCGTTACCTTTGTAAACACGGAGTCCAGAAAAAAAGAAAAAACGAGTGACAATTGCATTCGAAAATCAAACGTTTTAAAAGTGAACAAAGCGCTTTCGCAGCATTGTTTGATTACTAAAAAATAGCGGGCGTCTTTTCAGCCAGTTACATTGTCTTGCATTCGTATTTTTAAACGTTCCATTTTTGAAGATACACTGCCGGGCAATGAAATAGTTCCACTGATATAACACCAAATTAATCCTAAACGGAAAATGCTAGCTTAATGACGCCTTCTGCAATATTGAAGAATATTTAATTGCGCATCAGAATATTCCCATGTAAAAACTTAAATATTGTAATAAAAATTGAAATTAAATGTTTTTCAAAAAATGGGGCATTTGGCAAATAAAACAAAATCTCTAATTATGCGTTTATTAGTTGTAAACGTGGTATTTTGATAACTCAGTACTTGGTATTTCCTCCACGTGCTCTCAATACAGCTTCTACGCGATTGGGCATGCTGAATACCAGATTCCTCAGCATATGCTGAGGAATGTTCTCCCATTCTTTGATGAGCGCGCCTTTCAAGCCACGAAGTGTAATTGGAGGTGGAACTCGGTCTCTCACAGGTCTGTCAAGCTCGTCCCAAGCATGCTCAATGGGATTCAAACCGTGGCTCCTTGCAGGCCACTCCATTTTGTAGATTCCTACGTCATGAAGATACTCATTTACAACTTGAGCAGTGTGCGCCCGTGTATTATCGTGCATGAACATTGCATTCTCACCCATATTGGCCAAAAACGGACCAGCATGTTCATTGAGGACCTCATTGGTGTATATCACAGTAGTTAGGTTCCCGTTCTCGATTGGAACTAACGCTGTTCGACCCTCTGCAGAGATACCCGCCCGCACGCGAAAGCTGCCTCCGCCGTGTGCCACTTTTTCTTCAAAACATACTTGTGAAAAATGTTCTCCTGGTGGTCGGTATACTCTTTTCCTCCCATCACGATGGTACAGCATGAATTATGACTCATCTGAGAACATCACTCTGCCCCATTCGTCCTCACCCCATTCTGTATGATTACGGGCGTATTGCAATCGGGCAACTTTATGATGCCGTTCCAGTTTTGGGCCATTTGCTGGCCTGTAAAGCTTTAATCTTCTTTCGGCAAGACGTCTCCTGACTGTCCACTCGCTTATTGGCTCCCTTCGAACTTCTAGAAGTTGTTGTTGAACGGCTACTCCCGTCTGATGTCGATTTCTTAACATGATTTCCGCAGTGAATCGATCTTTTTGGACCGTTGTGCACCTTGGCTTGCCAGTACCTGGTCTTCTCAAGTTTAATGCAGTCTCCCTAAACCTTTAGATCACTCGTCGTACAGTAGTATGAGTCACGCCAATTATTCTGGCCGCATTTATTTGGCTGGTTCCCATTTCCACCATGGTGATGATTTTCGCACAATCCTCGCGTGATACAGGCATGATTTACGGGTACGAGAGCCGCAAGACTTTACAATTTCATAATTATTTCACAACGACAAAAAAAATAATGAGATAAAAAGCAAAACTAAAAACGAAGCAAATGTTTTCCTAAACTTTCAAACCCGAAAATTTTGCTTCTTATCTTTTTTTATCCATGGCTTCGAAAATAACACTATTAAAAAGAGTTTGCATTTAAAAATGTTTGCATAATAAACTATATTTCATTAAACTTTTTAATTAATGATGCTAGGTTCTATATCTTAGGAGATATTAAGGTTTTTGTCGGCATTTTGTAGGTGGAACTATTTCATTGCCCGGCAGTGTAAAAATTGCTTTGATTTTGCGAAGAAAGCGCAGCAAGTTTCGTTCCAGGAAGACTTCGAGGGATGGGGATGTGCCAAAAAGAGATAAAGTAGTTTTATTGATCTATACCGACGTTCGGACGGCGTGAGTGTGAGTTGAATGAAACGAAGATAACTTGCCGCCCCAACTTAATGTGTCCTTGTCTGGCCAACTTATTTTTATATATTCGCGTCCCTCTCTTAACCACGTGACCTAAGCAGGGTGTAACTCACCCTAGGAGCGGTATCGTCGCAAAAAACATGTCTGCCGCATTTTATTTTTATTAAATTAATGTCGTCATTATAATTGCGTTCGTATCTTATAGTAAAACTTATTCGGTAAGTTTTTAAAGTATAAGTGCCTAAGTAGAATAAGATTAAGATAGTAATCTTAAACTTATATAGGTAAATAAAAATATCACCAAAGTACCTACTAAATATGTTTTGTGTTGGATGGTATGTAATAATAAATTTATAACTAACCCTTGGATTTAGTTTACTAGGCCATACCTACACTAGAAGCAAACTTTTGAGATGTCTTATAACAAAAGTTCAAAAGTCAATCATCGCATAAAATTAAAAGTTACCTAACCTTTCACCCATCAGTAGGAAGGAACAAGAGTAATTTGTTGTTATCTGTGTAAGCTGTTTATTATGTTTTAAGCAGTTTATTAATTTAAAGTGGCACTAAAAGTCGGTCGGACACTTAACTTGGCGGGCGAACAATCGCGGTGTGAGGTGTGAAACGATCGTAAACGTCAACGTTAACGATCACGATAATCATAAATGAATCGGAAAACAAACAACCGATCGTAAAGATTGGGAACCCCTGGCTTTAAGTTGTGAGCTAAGATTTAAGGTAGTAACATGTGTGCTCCATTTGATTCTATTTTTAACGGTGGTTTTATCTCGTTTCTATGATACTTAAATGGAGTTTTTGAAATGCTTATGAGTCTAATTATTTTTAAGTGCACTCTACTACGCCATCTAGCGTCGAGTGGCAAGACTTAAACAAAATAGTCAATGAATTATTTACTAATAGATAGATAAGTACTACAATGATTGAGAATCAGTACAATGGCCTATAAAGTAAAGTGTATGAGGTCATAATAAATATAAACTAAAAAATTAACCCCCTTTTCTTTTCCATATACAAAGTAAAATCTAATGATGGTATTATGTTAACCCATAAAAGTCCGTGTTAAATAATACCGGTAGCATCTCTATAAAATCGTCTTAATCTACTTACGACTAAACTGCTCGTAAACTTCCCAGTACCGTAATAAAGTGATTGTTCCCATAAAGTAACAGCTGATGGCCGTGATTACCCACAATACGAGCGAACTCATAATTTTACAGCCAATTTACAAACAATAAAAGTCGCTCTCTTGTCTTACACGCCCATTCGCCCCCAATATCTCCATATTGGACGTCCCGGGTCCCGAGTTCCCGACAGAGTCCTAACTTTTACGGCCCAATAAAACCAAGCTCGGCCCGAAACGATGAATAGCTAGTGACGCCATCTATATTTATTGCCCACATCACTCATTGAGGAACACAGCGCCATCTGTGAGTTACTGGCCGAAGCTTTTTACGAGCTGTTTGAGGTCGACACGTCGTAAAGTTCGCGTTTTGTGATTTGGAGCGATGCCGCTAGTGTAGAACTTGCAGTTGAATTTTGCAGTAAAATTGTATCGATGTTCTTTTTTTGTGCATTGTTCGCGTATTCGTTAGGTTTGTTGTCGTTATTAAATGTGATTTTTGTTAATTAACAATTTAATTTAATTAGATAATATGAGTAGATAAGCCACTTTAACTACTAACTAAAAGAGTACCTTCATGACAATAAGTTTTTCGGCTCGAATTTCATAGTTTTTGCGTTAGTAATAACTTAGAAAGTTAATTGGTAAGTAGTTGGGTTTAGGTAGGTAATTGTCAATTTAAATGAATAAAAAGTAAGTTCAACAATAACTCATAAATAAAGATCGCGCAAAAAACCAATGCGAGATTCTTAAATAAAAGGTTTTCGAAACGGTAAAACTGCCGAGAACCTGCAACAATGTGGAAGAGAATTCAGAAGTGAATTGTCGTGTTATATGAAGTGCCTCGCAATATACGAACTGTAAATTGCATCATAAACATTTTCATTCGCCGCCCGCCGCGCTACCGACTCCATAATATTATAGTCTCCCGCTTTATTTAGTTACTCGAGCGGCCGCTGGCTTGCATTGTCGCTAGTGTTGCGCGTCGTCAGAGCCATCTAGCTATCAGCGGCTGAACTCGTTGATGTGTTTACGACATAACCGTAGCAGCGTACGACCGAGAAGTTACGCTCTATAGTTACTTTCATGAAAACAACATTGGTGTGTAAAAAATAATATAAGTACCTAATATGATAAGGAATCGTAAAAAAAATTACTATGTATTCAAACAAATATAACATAGGTACTTATTAGTTTTGTCAATTCAATAATAAGTACCTAATCATAGAGGGCGCTACGAGGTTTGTTTATTGACGGAAGTGACGGAAGCTACATAGCAGGAACGGTATATTAAAATTTTATTTTCGTAGAAATTAGTAAATATATTACTTTAATGAGAGTATTCTGCTTTATCTGGAATTGGTATTTTTCCTCTGCCCCCAGTGGTGGTTATAGAATAAGAAAAATAAAATAACTGATAAATAATTTATAATTGATGACATGGTAGGCAGGTCATAATAAAATGGTATTCCTTGTATTTTTTATGGGTTTATACATAATTTTATACGGCTCGCGACCTTTCACGTGAGTAATGTACGGCGAAAAGCGGTAGGTATATATAATATAGGTAGTCTTAATAGCAAATAGTACTCGTACAACAATACAGACCGGTTTTGTGGGTCATTGTTAATTGTTGGGTTTTTTATGATAAATAAATATATTACTAAGCTAAAACGTGAAATAGGTAAGAAGTGATCCTATTAGCCCAACATCCATATAGTAGGTAATTCTAATAAAACACCCTAACTCGAATAACTTATTAGACTCTATCTCCTATCTATAAACAAATCCAATAAGAATATATCAAACTGGAAAACACAAAACCGCACCCTAATTCCGAAACCTAAATCTCATTGAAATCCACTTCATAATTAGATTCTCATATACGGGCCCGAAGCCCCTAATCCACCAAAAAGCAAACAAACGACCTAAAACTTAGGCAAATCCTATGTAAAAACATTACCCTCCTTTTCCTTTCGGGTAAAAAGTTACCAACTCGATATCTCGAGTAATTATATGAGGGGGGCGGGAGTGACGGGACAAATCCTCGAATAAAACAACAAGGGAAATAATTCCGGTAGTAAATCGCGTTCCCAGCGCCCTCTGTGTGAATAGAATAGCAATTATTCGGCTCAGTTGCCCCTTTCAAGTTTCCCTTATTTAAAGAACCAGCTTCCTGGACCCTTGTCCCTCCTGTTTTTGCTACCATCGATGCAGAGATGCAGGGGGTTTAGTCTCTCCTTGAAGGGTCAAAAGGAAATGGTTTGCACATGGGCCGGTGTCCTGCTGGTGCTATGAGTATGTGTAAAGAGGCCGTATATAAATATATATGCCGTTAGCTAGTTTAATTAATGTTGTCACGTCTTAAATTTCGAAGGGCCGTTCACACTAAAGTAACGGCTCATAGTTGTATATTCAGCGGAGCTCCCATGTTAATTATGCGGCAGTCTGTTATTTATTGGTTTAAATATTTATAAAACTGTGTTTTCAAAGTGCCAAATGAAGTGGCTTTATCTAAATGAAATAAGATACCTACCAAATATTATTTTAGTAGATATTTCGTGTACAGTTAACAGAGGTTTAGTTGGTTGAAATATGATTTTGGATAATGAGTTTTTTACTTTCTCTGCCAATGTTTTTGATTGATCTTGAACATAATAAATACAGTAAGTACTAAAAAATAATCCAGAAAAAAGTCTTCCACGTACAAGATAAAAACAAACAATACAAACTATTACTAGGTGCCTAAATCGAAATGGAACCCAAACCTTATGTTAATTAAATTCAAAATTGAGTATCGTCGCAGGTGCGTGTTCGTACGCGCACTAAATAAATGAATAGATTCATTTGATATAACTCAGGGCGCGCCTCACGGCTTAATTAACCGTTGCGATTTCAATTTGAACACCTAGGACGATTTACGCATTTTCTAACTTTTATATTTAATCTTCTATGTTCCAGGAAAAGTACTCGATTTTTGAAACATTTTTATGTATCCGCGGAGTTTTGATAAGACGGTAGAGTTCATGATTCTAGCTTTAGCCACGGAAACTGTGGCAATTTAAAACAAATATTTTATTAAGTTAATTAAACCTATTTAATATGAAGGAAATATAAATGAAAAGTACCTACTTAACATTAGGATGTAGAGTATGAGGTCTCCTAACTTAGGTACTTACTCACAAAACCAGAACTTAATCAATACCAAAATTCTGTGAACAAACCTGACGATAAATATAGGTACACCTATGGAACATGTGAAGTTCACAAACAAGACATTTAAGATAAACATTTTCCAATATACCAACCCTAAGTTAGTACATATCTATTCGACTGGCCTCCTACAAAGCAGTCACATCTCTATATTGTAGATTGTAGGTAAGTATATTTAGTTTGCTGGCGCGATGCGTTTCTAGACTATTGTTCCAAAGGCATTGTTTGTTTCAAGATGGATCGTTAATTTATGCAGCGCGAACTAGCAGGCGTTTTCTGTTAATTATTTTATACCCCAACTTGTTTCAGTCACGCATTTTGAAATTACTCGGAAAACATAATGCTTCTGATAGGGGGGATGCTGCTGAATGGGAGATGTTTAAAACCCAAACTCTCGTTTATTCTTATATATTCTTATGATCTAGCTCAAAGAATGTGTGATTAAACTATTGAGATTCTACGTCAAATAAAGATTTTCCCAGCCTCTTAAAAGCGATCACAATGTACCTACCTATCATTTTGTGTGCCTAGTACCTACCCACGAATCAAGTATCAGTTCAGTTGCATTACCTGCCACTTATTAATACCAGCCTCTTGAATAAATAACACCACCTTTACAACTTATAATATAATAATACATGAGCACAACTATACCTGAATTAACCTGTACCTACAGGGCGAGCCCAGGATCAACCGTTCGGCCAATCATAATCATTAACTGTGGAAGCAATTAGGTAAGTAACTGTCGGTTATCGGAAGCTACTGGCCGACTGGTCGGCAGTTCCCAGTAACCGGCCAGCCAGCAGTTTGCATAAACGCTGCCACACCCATAAAAATTAAACCCGGGTCCTTGTCATAAATAATGAGAGATCGGAGAGATTATTTTAATAATAAATAATTGAAAAGTAATTTTAGACGTCAATCTTGCGACAAACTTGCTCAGCGATTTTCTGTAAAATATACCAGCGCTGTGCGCAAACAGAATGTTAAATAAATCACCGTTTTGAAGGCGTTCATTTACCTAGCTTTATTTATAACTAACAACAGAATTTAATGTGGAATACATAGAATGAAATATTGCTCATATTATGCATTGATATAATGAAATGACTTTAGTACCGCATCATGTTACAACAAATTAACTTGTGAGTGTGGACAGCGTCATAAAATCTTGACAACGCCATTAAATTACGACTCAAAGTTTTATGACCGCAATAATTGTTAGCCTGATAAACTTTTATGTTCAACTGATCATTCGGGTGTTAAGTCGTTAACTCATAAAGTTTAGGAAGCGCGAACAAGTCAGTAGATAATGAACTTTTATTGGTCACTTTTACGAGTGTTCCCGGGCCGGTAGTAAAGACGTGCCCGGGACGGCCCGAGCTGGCAGTTACATACATTGCACCTGCCAACTTTGATTTTGGCGGTTCGAAATTTTAATAACAAAAGGTTACAGTTATTGAATAGCGACTATTGTTGTTTCCATGATTTGCAAACTTATTATTTCGTAGGTACCTACATACTGTTATACATAATGTTAATTTTTTTACATAGCTACATTAATAATTAAAGTAACTAGTAACAAATTGATTTACATACTTATTAACCAACCAAAATTTATTAAAATATTTTCTTTGATTTCAGGAACACTGGATGGCACGACGAAGAAAATATAGAAACAAGAAACACTTAGAAAAATATTATTTTATTTAAAGAAAAAATGAGTGTAAAACATTCCTATCTATAAGTTAACAAGGCCACTGTATAGGTTTATTGATTGTGGCAATTATTGTAAACCGGCCATTATGTGGGCTGTACTAGTAGTGATAGTATACACTAGTTTATGATAGCATTACTTTATTGCTGTATTTACGACAGTCGATTGTTTCAAAACTGTACTTATTTACCGTAACTTTTCACGATTTTTTCAAGGGTAGGTTATTTAATATTGTATGGTTGTAGCAAATTAAAGCAAAATTACTACGCCGTAACTTTTTTTTTATTACGGCCTAAACAGTTATGTTTTTACAAATAATAGTTTGGCAATTTGTGCAACTCAAAATTAACAACCTTGAAATTCTAAACAATACTAAGCAACAGCTGCTTGAACCCTTTTAAAATCCCATCTTTGGTCCTTAATAGAAAAAGACAAAAGCTAAGTTCAAGTCCCTTTAAAACCGGGCCCTTAGCCAGTGCCATTGTCCTCGAGATACAGTTAACTACACGCGAAATGAACAAACTTGATACTTTTATAGCTTTTCAAGTATGTATCGGTCTTAATTTAGGGAACTTTAGTAGTTAGTTATGTTTGACTTTAGATTTTGAGTACGTTTGATATGTTTTTTTTACAAACACATTTAAACCTAGGTACAACTACAAGACGTAAGCCTTGATAGGTTTTACTGAAATTTTCACGAATCACTACTACAATGACTTAGTATTGTTATAATTATTGTTTAAGATGGTAAGTATTTCCTAAGTCAAACACTTTCACGCATAGTAAAATTTTCGTCTTCAGTTCTTCACAGACATACCGACATATTTTCAGAAAACCATCCATGCATCAAAACGAACAATTGACAGCCCTGAGTTACCCGCGCATACCTAACCTCCCTCCTCAACCTACCAGGTTCAGAGTCCAGAATAGTTACTCTATACTGACGAAAAACGAACGAACGAGAGCTATCCTGCTACCGGCACGTTTAATACAACGAGATATAGTCGTGGTTCGCACAGCAGCACTCCAAAACTTCGGCTTCGTTTTTCGTCAGTATAGAGTGACCCTCTGGGTCTCGTATAATGTCACAAAACAGAGCGCAGCCCGAGTTCAGAGGTGGCTGATGGTATCGTCCCCACGTGAGGCACGGCGGTGGCCCTTCCTACTTCCAACTGAAAACCGAAGCTTTATTTATTACTCTTTGTTTTTGGACGAGCAAGTTTTAGGTAAAGGGCGGATTCTTTCCACGGAGGGTTTACAGATTTTTGTAGTTGTTTAGTTCAAAATTGATGGACCAGATATTCTGTATTGAAAATAATTGTATTGAAAAATCATGTAGGTGCGTAGGTAAGTATTTTCTTGCTTTAATATGTAGGTAACTACATTTCGATCATATTATACCTAAGCCTGCTATTTTATTAATAACTAAAAACTCTTGTTAATGTATATAGGTAGGTCTTGCTATGTCTCCTATATAGTTCTGCTGAACGGATGCTCCTTGCTATTTAAATTGCACACTTGACTGAACAAAAATACCGTACAAGATAACCCTAAACCTACTCGTAAATATCGGTACATCCTATTTTAATTTCCTTCTATGTCGATGCAGCTTCCAGCGCTTTCGAGCGCTGTTTTGCTGTTTGATCCCATCTGTGGCAGCTGCTTGACCGGTCTGATGTATGCGCCTTCATACCCCCCCCCTTCTGCCGTCCCTACCCCTCCCCCGCCGGGACTCAATCCCTCCCGCTGACGCCTTATATACCTACCTACATGTCATGTACCTTTTATGTTTTATTGCAAACTCGTCCGCCAACTATATAAAAGCCTTTATTTTAATAAGAAACAGCCTCTGCATATAAATTAATTTGCAAAAATGTAATCCTTGATGTATTATTCAGTCTAATTTGCGGAATAACGTGCCCTTTCAAGTTTCACGACGGCAAATTTCATAATGAGTGTGATTATATGAAAATTATCTCCGGCATTATAAGAATTAACATAAGCATTATGGTGAAATAAAACTGCGTTTGCATATAAAATATAGTTTTAAACAACATTTTCTGGATTTAATTTGGCGTTGAGCGCCATATGACTTGACTCCGTCGCGTACCTACAGATTATATTATTATGATAAAATAAAAAAACCCATTCCGGTATCTATAACTACGAAGGTAAATTTATTCAAGACCAAAAGGCCACCATGATATCTACCACATATAAGTACTCTAAATAATTTGTAAAGTTTTTGTAGAAAGACATCAATTAAAATAGACATAGTATCATATTCCGAGATGATAAATTTAGTAACAATTAACGTTTAAAAAGAGTAACTACTACAAAAACAATAATTATAAGCGTTCATTTCATTTCAAATTGCAATTGAATTATGTTCAGGCATATTGAGTTATAGACTGTTAAAACTGACTTATGGGCCTCATAACCTATAGTTAAAGTATAAAAAACCATAATGGTACATTTTATTATACTTATGAAGAAGAAAGAAAGCAAATGTCAAGTTCGTTAGAGTCTTATCTTGTGCGGGCGATGAGTTAATCGAAATAGCAAGGAATTAATGCTATGAATTATTTATATCTCGGTTAGGTAGCGTAGGTAATCTTTGTTTAGAAAAATTGAGTTGTTTAAAATTTCGGCGCGCAATACGCGGCCGCCGGCAACCAATAATGTTTCGTATCGGCGAAATAATTACGTTTTATCGAAGCCGTGGCGGAGACCGGTCGACGCCCGAAAAGATGGCCGCTGAGTACCGACAGCAAAAAAAAACAAGTTGACAAACGAACTTTTTTTCGTTGAAGTCTTTTGTATGGAAAAACTTAATGAGAGCAATTTATCAAAATCAAATTAAAAATGCTCCGGTTTCTATTCACATTCCCTGATTGCTTTAACCTTCTAAATGTGACATTTTATCGCTGCCATCTCATTCGTGCCATTGGATAAAAACCACATTCTATACTAACAGATAAAGAAATCTTTTGTATGCAATTACAGGCATTATATTGCCATTTTATGTCTCAGAAATTGCACCATAAAAAATTCCGTCGCCGACAAGTGTACCTAATCGTGAGCTATTGGAACACCTTAAATGCCTCTGAAATGGCTCTACTTCTTGCACCCGCAGTGGTAGAAACAAATTGGATACGTAATTTGACGAGTCTTGTATAAATAGTTAAAACGTTACAACATTTGTTATCCAAATAGAGAAGCGCAGCTTTTCTTGCTATCGCTATTCGATAATGGAATTTAGTTTTTAGTTCGATCGACTCTGCAGCTTCCTTATTCGGTTTCCAAGATCGGCCGCAGTCGACAATCGTTGCTTAGTCGATTTTAATTAATAGACGTTCCCAACGCTGGGCCGACTAAGAAAATGAAGCCATTATGCATGCTTGCGAAATATAAATGACCGACCGACCGAGCGCTGATGTTCTGATGTTCCTCTGGTATTTTTATCGGTTTGTTTGACGCCTATTCATTAGGTATTATGTATAAAACCTAAGAAGTCGTGGATGGACACACAAAGTAAAATTACAAGGTAAGTACAACAGGCCATGCCAGCTTTTCATTGATTTACTTATGATCAACCTTACCTACTTTATAGTTAAACTGAGTGGTCAAAGTTTGAGTAAAAACTGGCAGAGCATCTTGCAAGAAAGTGGAGACGGTCGGGAAACATCAAAAGGGCTAGCGAGCGGCTTTCTGTAAATTAAAACATTGCAAAACAGTTCAGCCAAAGAAGTCTCGCTTGGGCGATTTCAAAAATGGCGGCGGGCGTCGTCGTATCGTGACGAGGACGAGTCAGTTTTTCGCAACCGTCTCCACGCAATAAATAATGTCGTCGACTTTGACAAAAACTTACCTAGCCGTGTTCTGTGGCCGGCGGCGCGCGCCCCTCCCGCCGCGCCCCTCTCCTCGCCCCGCGCCCCTCTCGCCTCGCCCCGCGCTCCTCTGCGCAGAGCGAGCTTTTTCTGCCCATTCCACAGCGCCGGCGCAAGCGAAGTCCGAACCGCGCACACTTTTCATTACAGTCTAACTGGTACTATTTACACGGCTACTGGCTAACAATACCTACTTAACGTTATGGCAATTTGTATTACTGTACCGACTGCTAAAACTGCAGGAACATTGTGTAAATTGTGTGAATAAATATTATTTAAATTAAACACTACTTTATGCGAGTTTATTGGAGAGATAGCGCAGGTTTTGGTAGTAAGTTTAACTGGTTGAGATTTTGTCACACTGGAGTCCAACATATTTTTTAGGAAAACGATTATACACATATACAACTTGTCTGCTTGAAGGTACGAGACAGAGTCTCTTTGGTAGGCATATTTTGTACAATATAGTATAGTTCGTCTCGCACTTCGGTGGCCGAGCGGGGGCGCTGCCGTCGCGCGGCGTCGCTCTACAGTACACCTACACTATCATACTCAGAAGAGATTCTACGAATTGCACTGGTTTCCAAACGCGAACATCTTCGACGAATGCGCGAACAAAAATATAAATTTAAAAAACAACAAAACATAAACCGAGTTTAACACAAAAAATAAGGCGACCCGTTTCTATTCTAGCTTTTAACCATCATTTATTGTTCCTTCTCGAGTTTGCAAACAATCAATTGGAAAACATTAAAATTATACTAAAATTATAAAAATAATCACAACAACCGAACAACACTTAGATAACGAAATAATTACAAACAATTTACAAAACACAAATAGAGCATCGACTGTTCGGCGGTTTGTGTATTGAATTAGCTATCACTGAGTGTGAGCGGGGGCGGCAACGGGCCTAGTGCTCGGGGTGGCCCTGCGCCGCGGCCGCCGCCGCCGCCGCCGCCGCCGCCTTCTGCGCCTGCGCTTGTTTCTCCTGCTCGTTTAGCTCCTTTATAGCTTGGATCTCTTTCTTTAACTTCATCCGCCGGTTCTGGAACCAGATTTTGATCTGTCGTTCCGTGAGGCAGAGAGCGTGCGCCATTTCTATGCGTCTCCTCCGCGTGAGGTAGTGATTCGTGTGGAACTCCTTCTCCAGCTCTAGCGTTTGATATCTCGTGTAGGTCTGCCTCCCTCGCCTCCGTAAGCCATTTGCTCCTGTAACAAAAGAGATAAAAAGCATAAGTAAAGTAAAACAAAACTGATAGTAGGATCTTTTGCATCGCGCCGCGGCGCACAGTCAATGGGTGCGGTTGTCGTCGAGATTGCGAAGTTCAAATGACGTTACAATTGCCTACTACGGGACAGCTTCATTTACAAGCGGTCAGACGAGGTCCTGCCGTCAATGTTGATATACGGCGGTGCTTGAGCCCGCCGCCGCCGCCGCCAAGCGGGCATGCGCGAAAATTAATTCAGTCAAGAAACACAGGCGAAGCGTAGCTACAGCTTCATGAAACTAATGCAATTAATTATGATATTGATTCTTTTTTGGTCAGCAAATGAATGCCCATTGAAACGAATACCGGGAATTCGATGGTAGGCTGTGATAAGTCAATAAAAGGAGTCGGACGGGTCCGGAGGGCGAGTGGCGAAAATTCGGCCGCGCCCGCTGCGGGCTACATGCCTCGCGATTATACGCTGAAAGCTTTCATTACGCGGCCGCTTGCGTGCCTCACTCGTATATAAGTACATATCGGAACGCATGCTGAGCGAGATTATTTATTTTTATTTTCGTTAAAGCAGTTCCGTAACACGTAGCTTGCTGGGGAACTTTTAAAGAAAAATAAACTCGAGCGTTATGCACTCTTTCGAAAGCTTATGAATAAATTATCGTTCAGTTTGCCAAGCTAATGGGAAAGGAACAAAATATTCATAAATATTTTGTGCCCAGCTACCACTTTGAACCGGTTTCTTGATTAGTCGATAGGTAAATAGCCAACAACGTTTGTCTTCAACGAGTCTCTAATGGATGATAGTCATGATAGTTAATTAATTGACTTTAACATCTGAATTGATTAGAAACATGACGGGCGCATTTACATAAAGAGTTAACTTAACCACCCATCTACATAGTAATTAACATCTTACTATTTATTTTGTAGTAGGAAACAACGTAATAAATATCGTGATCAAAGAAATCCTATATGTTTCTATGCCATAAACGGACTTCAAACAAATAATTATCTAACTTTTAGCACGCGGTATTAATTTTGACTTTCAGATGATCAAGAAATGAGAGAGAGAAGAATAGAAACACCTGGTAATTAAAAAAATGGTAAGTAATGAGAAATCTGTCTTCTCCTCTTCTATGAAATTATTGTACCGACTCTTTCACATACAAACCTTAGTACATAATAATATATCCCTCCCTAACTTTGATAAATAATGTTCGTATATTGTTTATCAAAGCTCCTTATATACAACCGTTCACTCAACTCAAGCACCGCCAGGCGTCAGTCTGGTGTCTAAAAATAAAGCATGCATTTGGGATCGTACCCTCTGAGATATTCCCACTGAATAAAGGGTTACCAATGGAGCAACCATTTAAATTACTTAATTATCTCAAGTACTGCGATTGCAGTGTAAGACGCGGCCATTATGGGTGAGATCGGCTGGGGTAAGTGGTGTGCTATCAGGAATGGGTGTCAGATGGTATGCGATGTTGAACAGTGTGAACAGTTGAGAATCATGTTAATACACTAATGTTGGTTTGTGTTTTCAAAGACCAGATCAAATTCTAGTGGGTTTTTTAAAATGCTAAAATACATAAATAAATAAATAATAAATAAATATGTGGGGACATCTCACACACGGCCATCCGACCCCAAGCTAGGCAGGACCTGTGTTATGGGTGTCGGACAGCTGATATATCTACACAAATACATAGATAGATAGATACTAAATATAAATATAAATATCAACACCCAAGACCCGAGTGCAAATATCTGTGTTTAAACAAATATCTGCCCCAGCCGGGAATCGAACCCGGGACCTTCAGCTCAGTAGTCAGGGTCACTAACCACTGCGCCATTCGGTCGTCAGTCAGGGTCACTAACCACTGCGCCATTCGGTCGTCATAGGTACCTAATAAGTTAAAGATCAATAAAATTTAGAGCTTCTTGAATCGGCGGTGTGGCAGTCAAAAAGCTATACAATTACTTGATACTTTGCCATCTTCTTGTAAACTGTTACTTAGTTCTTTAAATACAGGGGATAGTCTATATCTGAACAATTATTCTGTGGTAAAGGAGTTTCTGTCTTGTAATGTATAATGTACATAAGTAACACCTTAGTGTAGGTAGGTAGGTACCTGAAGAACCACATAAAGTGTAGAATTTTATTCCCCACTTAGTTCACGATTTAAGGCCGTAGGTTGTTGCCGCTCTGTAGCTAAGTGCCACCTTTTTAATTATTAACCAGAAATCATTAGGAGAAAGTAGAGTGTAATTGAGTGATACTAATTACATTGACCCGTAAGAGCTTAGAAGGGTCCAAGCTGTAGGGCCCTAATGGACACACTCTATTCCCTCGAAATTTATTTAGTTAGTGTTTTCTACCTTAAAAATACATTTACCTAATTAACGTGAGTAACGCCCAAGATTTATTATTTCAATGATTGAGCTGACCGCCATTTTGAATATTTGCTCAAAAATTTTAACGATTAGGGAAATTACGGGCATGAGAAAGGGCCAAATAAAGAAAATTACCATAAACTAACAGTAAATACTCATAATTGAACGAGTACTCATCTGTTACGTGCAATGGCAGTAAATGTGAATATATGAAGACACTTAAAGCTGTTTTGATAAGCAAATGTCTTTTTACCGCGGTCATTATGGGAAATAAATTGCTGAAGGAAAAGAGCAAAGGAAACCCTATCGTTTTTCTGCCAATACTTACCACATGAAGTATGGGGCAAATGTATCCCACTTGTATATTTTATGCATTAGGTACCTAATAATGATACACATCAAGAGAAATCTGCTCTAAGGTACAGTTAAGACGTTTAACAAAAACAAGGAAATCATGTACGTCATTATGTAAACCAACTAAAGGATACTGTACCAAAAATAAAGCAAAAAAGAGACCAAATAACACGACAAAAACCGGCACTTACGGGGCCTAATTAGACCGACTACGATTTTGGTGTCAATTTGCGCCTCGTGAATCCTCCTCATAATTCGGTTTACGGGATAAAAGCCATAAACATGACATAAACTGCTTCATTAGGGCCGTGGGCGTATTCAGTGGCAACGCAAAAAAAACTCGACCATATGTGTGCTGACACGAAACAGGAAGCTCAAGTGAAGATTTGGTATTTTCGTAATCTGCCACAAAACTGTTCGGCCGGAATTTTTAAGACTGCAACGTTTGTTTTTAAGCGGAGCGGAACCGCCGAGATTTATGCCGTGGAAATGCATGTTCGAATTTCAAAAGAAGAACATGGAATTCTCGCTCGTAACGTTCGCATCGCAGCCCACTTCTCAAGTGTTCTGGACCGAACCCATTTGGCAACACGTGTTGCAAACAAAAGAAACTCAAAACTCACCCCTTACCCCCTTACCCTTCGGGGGGCCACAAAAGGATTGAGCAACTTATAATAGTCGTAACTCAACATCTCTCTCTATAGGTTGTAAACCGACTATAATTCTCAATGGTTCCGCAATTGTGGATGGGACATTTGCTACAACTGTTGTTTGCTTCAATGTTTTAATTGTTTCTAATTCGTAAAACTTTTTACTGTGATTTACAGCTGTTGTTTCAGTAAAGAGTACTGCGGTTGGTGTTCTTTTCTTTTTATTAAGTTTTTTTACAAGTAGTAAACATGTGCACAGGATGCGTGCAGACAACGCGGGAAATAGTTATTTACACGTGTGAGATTATAATCGGCTTGATTGTCACTAAAATAAGGGAAGGTTTTGTTTTTATTGTCATGTAATTGATTTATTTAAAGAAGTCATCTGACTTCGAGTTAGACAACACAAGGAGATTCGACGAACTACTCGGCGTACTAAAATGACTTCGCTTTTTCGTTCGTGAGATAAATATTTCCGTCACTCTGAAATGCAGATTGTAACACTGCATTTTGCTCTGTCACACAGAGCCGTGTGTCTAATAAACGAGAAATTTAACTTTGATGAAAACGAGCCTTCTCCCGTAGGCGTCAGGCCCGTGTCGCCAAGAGAGCATAGCAATTGTGTTTGCATATTTCAATGTAAGGCCTACATTAAAACGGACCGCGTCAGCGTATGCCCACGCGCACAATTTCCTTCGATAAAATTATGTAAAATAGACACTGGAACCGCGTCTAATGAGACGAATTAAGATAACACAGAGCCTGCTAGGTAGGTATGTGGGTACATGCTCCACAATTTTATTATAATCATGTCTAACACCACGCTACACCCGTCTTCTTCAACATAAACGTCAGAAATCTAAAATAAATATACCCTAGCTAATGGTTGTGTTTAGCCGTTAGCAAGATTAATAGTCTGGAGTCATGTCTATAAGCCAAAACGTGACTTTTATCTGAAATTCAGTTATTAATTTCAGAAAACAACTCGAAGGAACACATTCCCTAACACTGACATCAATAAATTGCCCTGAAAGCGCCCAGAAGTCACAGGCCCGCTGTGATCATCATCAAAATCAAAAGAAGAGAAACATGACTCTGTCTTCACGAAAAATATATTTCGTAGTGTTGCTGCGCTATCTAAGACTCTATCCCGTTGCATTAAACAAACCTATTGCACGACATTTCTCCGGAGCATCGTATTTTGTCAAGCAAGAGCAGCCCCCAGCAGGGTATCGGTTAAAAACCAGATCTGGTAATTGGAGTACCGAAATGCCTAATTTTCCCACCACACGAACAAGTTTAACCACGAGCGCTCATTTTCAGTCCAATTCCATGTCCAGTTACTTTGGCCGAGCGTAATAACTCAAATTGGTTCATGTATCGCAAATTATGAAATTGGAACGCAAAAATTTCGGCTGAGAGCCGACCGTTGGGAGGTTAATATTACCTGCTTAGGCGTGTATTATATGTAGCTCGTTTATGTATTACTCCGTACAGGTAAGAGGAGGGATCTACAACCTGGGTGGTCCACGGAATCAAGGCAACATATATAAACTTAGTTATATCGAGCCGTTCGCGGCTGCCGCTCGTTTTATTCATATCTACGGACTGTGAATTATTATTTAAATAAAACCTCACTTGGATTACAGTATCAATGGCCGCAGTAATTAAAGTCTGGAGGGTCGGCAGAAGTGTCTTCGCGGTTTTTTTTTTCAAATGTAATCTTGTATGCATGAGCATCCACGCTCGCGTGGTTAAGGCCTAATCAAAAACTGTTAACCTTAAATGCTGTAATAAACTTTGTCTAGTGATATGGAGTAGTTTTAACGACGGAATTCAATTTGAAAATTGAACTACATTGCGTACGTAGGTATTGAAAACGTTTGCTTTTATATTCAAAAGGCATAAATAAAGCTGGTACCTTGTACATAACATAATATGGATTTAGGCATGAAAAACTCATGGCTTTCAGTTCATTACAAAAATGCGAAATTGGGTATGTTAGGAATTATATTTTTATTCACTTGTCCAGATACGCCCGACAGATGGCAACAGTAGATGTGTATCGACTTAGATGAGCTACTCGTTATCTGGAGTCGGCTCAAAAACGCTCAATGAATTATACATTAGTGTCCGGTGCAGAAAGTATATAAATGTAGGTGGGTTCTTATAGTGAGGAACTTAATTGACTCAAGGTTGAAAATCGGTTGCATGTTGAAAAGTTGAGGGAATGACGGGAATTAACTTCTATGGATGTAGTATTAAGGAGCGAGGAATATAATAGGTATATTTCTTAAAGTATTTAGGTATAATCTCTTCTTTCCAACGCAGGAATATTTCGTTAAAATATCTTGGTTTGTAGTAATTAATTATCATTATAAAATATCAAGGGCTATGCACTTTAATAAAATAAAATCTAGCCAATTTATAAATACCTTAGCCACCATATAAATCTTCTTTTGAATAACTACTATTTAGATTTTTTCAATAATTGCAGGAAACACTTACGCGATTATGTAAATTCAAATCATTAAAATTAAATAGCGGAAGGGCAAATAGACCAATGGTACAATTTATCTCAAAAAATGGATTCACACCTAATTAGGTAAACATAAGTAATTAATTAAAATAACCGTTAAGGAAAGGCAACATTTACATAAGGAAACTGAACTTCTTATGTATTAAAGACGAAACATTCCAAGACGCCATATAATAAAGGTAGGTTTATCTAAGCTCACTGGCCAGCAACATAAAGTTCACTCGACCTGATCCCCCTATTGGGCTTATCGTAATTTAATTAAAAAGTAATTAAGCTTTGCAATAATTAAAGCTGGGTAGTGTAACAAATTCGCTGTGATTAGCCGTGGCCATCGCCCACCGCGCAGGTACTCGCAGGTACTTGCAAGAGGGCGGGGCGGCCTCCGCTTTCTTTCCACCTCACCCGTACTCCACTGAAAAACGATTGGCTTCTCTAATTGCGAAGCGAATCAATAAGTTGAAAAACGTTGCGTGCTATTACTACGAGAGCTAAAGGTTGCCACATAAATAATTACACACAGCCACAATTTTCAGTACAAGCGCATGCCCTACCCTTAACATGACCCGTCAATTTATAGTGCCTCGTCCGTATGTAATTTATATTATGTGAAGATAATTATTAAAGAAATTGCGAAGCACCACATGACTCGAAAAACACGGTCGTCCGGGAGGCGTTTAACCGAGGAAATTACCATTTTGTCGACGAAAATGCCGTCATACTCCTCGCGTTGATACTTTTCTGGTTTTCGAGGGAACCGCACTCGATAATTTAGCTCTCGGTAAATGCAAATTGCTAAATAACGGTGGTCAAGATCGACATTTCGATAGTCGTTTCGAAATCGCCATGAGAGTTTTTCATCGAAAGTTTGTACACTTTGTACAGTCTCGTAATTACGTAGTCTTTAACAACGGACCTTTTCCTAGGTGGTGAATAAACAATTTGGACACATCACATTTAAATCATAAACTCCATTATAACATAAAAGACCCTTATACAAGGCACTTTATAAAGGATAAATCCATAGAAATTGATCAAATCTATCCATATCAAAAGAGGTAAGCCCCGAAACAACCTCGGAATCCTCTTTATATTGCTTTACGATAGGTATATTGGTTTGATATTAGACCATCGATCACAGTCCGTGGCAATAAAACTTGTCCCCAGTGGATTAGGCCAGGCTGAGTCGAGGGACAGTCTTAGGGAGAAGACCCGGACATTTGGGAATCAATTTCATACATTTCAAAACAGAGCCTTACACAACGGTACATTTCAATAAACGATAACTTGATCAGCTGTTACTCGATATAATGGACACATAAATCAATAAATGACACCCACTTAATACGAGAGCATGCAGCGTATAATTCGCACAATGCTTCAATGCAGACATCTATATTTAGTAAATTGAAAAGTAACAAGGGGCGCGATCCTCAAAATACTGGAAACGTATTCAGGCAAGTATAATTTAAACACAAAACAAGCCGCTGAAATCAGTCGCTAACAAGACGCAGCTGCCGCGCTCTCTCACGTTTAGAAAAACTCGACAGTTTCCGAAAATAGTATATAAAATGTGTCACTGCTTGTGAAATAAATCAGGCGTGATGGATGTGGTAAGTCAGTGGATGCGCGCCGTGACGCGGCGATGTCTCATTGGGTGGCGCGGCGGCCATATTGCTCCGAGCTTGTAGCTGTCAAACTTTGAATTATGGCGATTCGCTTTCTCGTGCGTTCGAGTGCGCCTTGTCTTAGAATACCCAACTAAATTAAGGAGACCGCAGATTATTTATTCCCAATAACTCATTGTCACGGAATAGGTAGGTAGAGGTACCTGTAACATAGAACCGTAAATAAAAAAATAAATAATAATGGGTAGCAACAGATAATCTTTGATTTCACGGCATTCTTAAGAAATTGGGATTTTGTTCTGGTCGTGTTAATGTATGAGGGCATTGACTGTGAAAAAATATTATAGGTAAAAATGTGATTTATGTTTTGACTCTACAAGTCAAAACAGTCATTTTTGCTATTGTAAGCAAAATTAATGTTCATAATAAATCTAATACATAAATCGGATCTAAGCTACAAAAGCTTTAATAGTAACTTTTAAGTATTTTGAACTTTAAATTAACTTTAGGTTTGTTTCGAGATAACAAGTCGCATGTATCTGATATCCTTTTCTAAGAAATAACGTGCGCTAGTTCAGAGACCCTTAACTACTTCCTAACAAAGTACTGCCAGCAAAACAATCGGTTTTTGTCTAGTTAACCCGCCACTGATTAACTTCGTTCAGCGAGTAACATTTACTGTAGGCGGGAATGTCTAGTTGTTAGTTTAGAAAAAAAAATCGAAGCAAAAATTGCGTAAAGCACAATAACGATCCCTGTAAATAAATTCTAAAAAAGAACACGAATGCTTAGCTTCAAAAACGGAATTCGATTTTCGAATTAAAAGTTGCATTTGAGAAGTTATTCAAGCCGTTATCGGCATTAAAAGTTGACATCGACACAAATGAGTAATGACATCGATAAGTTTAAACTTTGCAGTACAAAGCGTTTTTACGTTGGATTTGACATCGGAATCGTACGCGGGTTAATGGGGCTTCAACATGAAACTGCAAACAAACAATTCCATTTCATAGGTAAATAAGGAAATACCTACGCGGTATTTACTTGCAACGTGTAATCTTTTGGAAGGTAGGTACTTTAGTATTTAGGTAGGTTTTTTCTCTGACGCATTTCATTTTGTATAAAATTAACCAAACTTAATTACTTACTATGACACATTATAACTGTTTTTATAAAAACATGTAACTCTGTGTAAATTATAATAAATAAATAAAATAATAAAAGCAGACTCCAGCCAGATCGCCAAAGACGTCGCCCAGTGAGGTCTCACTTATCCAATCGGGAAATCTTTCACAAAAGTGATCGACCGCTTACGAGATCTACCGTACATTACTCTAACCAACTCTAAAGATATAGGCAACTTAACAAGCCCATCTAAAGCAGGTACACATCGCGAGAAGCTTTCATCGACTAAAGTGTCTGCGCAACCGAACCGACAATTTGCGATTTGACGGACATAAAGGGGAATCATAGTGATCGTAATCTTGACCGATTTCATGTTATTACTGAGCGTCGGCTGTACCGAGAAGTACGGATAGCACACAGCTCGAAAGGAGGTCTCGATTACAATCTAGACTTTTAGGAAGTATATAAACCTGGTTAAATTCCACTCTGAAGTGGTTATGACAGTTTTATCGAAGCATTAGACTTATCGCACGGCTTCTCGTATTTATCAATGTGCTGCATTCAGATAGTTACAAGAGAATTAATACGGATAATAATAATATGAAACTGAGCGAGAATCTGTCCAAAATGACAGCTAATAACGATTTTACAGTAACTTATGTCCGCCATTACATTCGGAATTCATTGCTGACAGTACCACTTCCATGAACGCAATAAAGTACCAGTTGAAATAAAATGACGGAGTCAATACCGCGCGGGGGCTTATTAAATTGAAAGCCTTTTAAAGCCCACTTTATAAGTTGCTCTACCATAAATAAAACCGCAAACCCAATATTGACACAAGAATCGATGTAGAATAAGGAATAGCTCTTATTTATTCGCTCAAATAAACCACGCACATAAAGTACGGCTTTAAATAAAATAAACATTAGACGAATCCTTTCAGATTTAAAGTTTCGTATTTCGAAGTTTAAATCCGCTCGAATATTTCGTTCCGAAATTTTGAATGCGGAATGGAGCGTAACAGCGCAAAGTCACCTGAAGCCCGCATTCAGAGCGTCGCTACAAAGACGCAACTTGGGCGTACCGAGCCGCATAACTTAACTTAGACTTAAGAAACGTAAGCACTGCACCGCCTGACGACTGGCTTAAATCTCAGACAGGCTAAAGATGTGTGCACACTTGCGGCTAGCTCGCAAAATTTATCCAGTGCTCCTCGCAACAGTTTGCAGACAGAGAAGCATTTGGCTACTGGGGACTTCGAAATAAAATCGAGAAATTTCGATGTGGAGTGTGAACTACCCTTAAATCTGAGACGCGCTTCGTCGCCAACGCGCGGATGCACCGAGGTTTAACCGCTACGCCAACAAAATAAATATTTCACATTTCCAGACCGAGTTTTGTTCAGTTGCTGTACGATCCGTAAACAAAAGCATCTGAAACGCGTGAACAATAAGGTAAAATATATATTTTTTTCGCAACCGAGATTGATAAAAATTTGCAATCGGCCCAACTTGACTGAGTCATAAAGCTTTCCCCCCAAAACCTGTGTCAATAAAGATAAAGTAAAACTAATATCGCAACACAAATAGGTACGTGATAAGAAAACATTTATTCCCTATGTTTAATGCATGATTTGTCATAATTCCACCACCCCGTCCCCGTTGTTTCGTCGGCGAAGCAATGGGCGGGATGTGATATATTGTTCATCTTATTTATAATGGACGAGAAAAAATGATGGGGAGGAAAACACAGGAAGCATTTTCCGACTTTATTAACGAATATGCTGCTGAGATTGCAGCATGTAATTGTTGTTTATTTACTAGCTCTTCCCTCTTTCTTTAGCCCTCATGTATATTTTGATTTACTTCAGCCACTGTAGGCAAATTATACATAAGAAACAATCTCTGTTTCCGTATTGTGACTACGAATAAAAAGGCGGACAATATTTATTAGCAACAGTAGCAACAAATAAAAGCGCGTATCAAAACTAAGCAGTAAATTTCAATATGGCGTCTGCTGGGCCGGCATTTGCTCTCGCCCACATAATCCCTTCGTGCGGCAGTAAATCCATCGAGCGCCGTGTCGCGTACAACACTAAATCATCATAAGAGAATCCCCTGTATGCGCCTATGTCGAAATACACACCCTGAAAGATAGTTTCTACGTGATACACCTACTAATTCTGTCCAGACCACAATAAAATCGAAGAGATGTAGACAAAAAATAACATTAAAAAGAAATAGTGTGACAAATAGAACGACACTGCGACAACATCCAATTAAAATTACGCGTCTATCTTGACAAGTCACACTTTATAAATTGATACGATAATTGGATTAAAACTCAATATCATAAAAGTGTGTTCCAAAAGCAATAACGTTAAAACTAGATTCGAATTTCAAATTCATTATTCAGGTTGCAATATCTGTGAAAAAAGTGCTGCCGAATAGTAGCCGAAAAGCGATGGCAGTTGCTGAAAAAGTTTGCATCGTAATGCAATCGGCGAGCATTAGTTGCGCCGTTTATCACGAGGCTGCAGCGCGGCTTTGAGGGATTATTCCGATGGCGCAAACGGCTATACATCTGAACCTGCCTTTATATTTAACGTCAGGATTAAACCCGCTTTACAGAATAAACGTCGCTTCAATTAAAACGTAATTTTCTTTGCTTATATCGAGAGCGCGCATGCAACACAGTTTCTTATCAGTGAAAAAACCGGCACTAAAAGTCGAATGAAGTTGTTTCAGACTCCCAACTTGATTGAAGTAAGTGATTCGAGTATTAAACAACGAACGCTCATGCGATATTTGTTTGCAAAACATCACAATTTTTAGTTGAGTGGTGTGAAACATCGTTGCAATTTGGTGCGTCCCGAGGATTTATGTGTGCGTCGCGTCGGCGAGGCCGCTGCGATTCAGAATCGGACAAACAAGCGGAATTTGTTGAGGGAAAACAAAACATTTTTAGTTCAGTGAGTTTGTAAATCAGTCAAAAGTCTAACTGAATTGGTAGTTGCTTTATGCAGTGACGTTGCGTGGCGCGGCCTTTGTTGTGTAACCATGCATTTGCTTCGAGCTAAGTAATTGACTTTGCAATCGAGGTCCTAGTCTTTATTGCATATCCTACACTCACCTACCTCACCTCACATACCTACCTCGACACGTAACATCTAGTTTCATCAGAATTCGATCTTCCTTTTGTCACTTCAATTTGTTGTACATTACAGTTCATTGCTCTCGATAATAGGTATAATTGAATGGAATGAAGGCACACACCACACTAGTGTCGATTCAATAAATTATAGAAAACATTATTAACCTAATAACCGCTTCAAATTTCCTACTCTCCAACAATTAAATGAGTTATTTTATTTTGTCCATCGCTATTGGTGATTTTTCCACTAATGAATCGTACCGAGCATCGAAAGGCCGTGCCAATCCATCAGGGTCCATTGATCCGAGTGCAACGACACTCGCCGGGACAGCCCGCGTGTGTTCCGCAGACAATAGCGGGCGAGATCAGTTACGTTTGTTAGCAAAACGTCTGAGGAGTCAGCAACTCAGCTTTATTGGACGTACGCAGATGCGGCGATAGCGCGCACACGAGTGCCCGCCTACGAAGTTACATCGCGTTCAAATTAGGAACGCGGGATGGATGTGTTCTAGAACGAGCATCCATCGCGGGCTGGCCGGTAAGAAAAACAATAAAGAAGAGAGGTGAGGCTGGAAAATATTTGTGAATTTTGAAATTCGAATGTTTTTGGCACTGCTCATAATTTTTTGTGAAGTATTTTTAGACTGGTTGGTTGTAAAAGATGTGTGAAAGAATCCATAAAAATAGAATCAGAAATATGTAAGTAATGAAACGCTTTAAAGTATGAACATTTTCTTTCGTAAAACCGAACTTTTAAACTTATTTACTTATTCATCCATCTGTTAATTTGTACCTATGTGCTTTCTAAAAGAACGCTCACAATGGAGGGGCGGTGTAACGCAATGAGCATAAGTTTCCGAGAGCGCCTCGCCACGGGACTCCCACCACGAGTTATTGCCTACATCTATTATTTACTACATTTTGTTGGTACAACCTACGAAAATTTTGCACTTAATCTCTATATTTTTAAAAGCTATAATCCTACCAAATCAACTACGTAGTCTACGTACAGAGTCGGTCGTTGGAAATTCAAGAATCGCGACCGCAACTCTTCGATTTTCAAAGTCCCTCTATCGGAGTACAGTGACCTCGAAAAGTGCATAGCCAGTTTAACCTACACACGGTACAAGTCGGCACAGCAAGCGATATGATTTGCTGGGGCGGCCAATCCACGTCTACACGATGCCGCTATGAGATATAGGCTTCAAGCGTGCCATAGCTCAGCGGGGCCTGTTATGCTCTTTTGTTGTTCACCGTACGTATGTTGGCTATTGAAAGAGAGTATGCGTACCTACGTATCTCATGCAAGTGGATATATTTTCGCTAAAGAATGTCAGAAAAGAAAAAAACATTGGAAAATTAGAAAATTTATCAAGGTAATAGAAATGTCTCAAGATCCACTAGTTTACTACATTCTGCGTTTTACACAATACATGACACTGAATTTGAATTTTCCAAAGCGAGTCTCTACAAGGAATTCCCTATTCATCTCGAAAGAGATAGGAAGGAGTTTGTCTACGTACACGGCTATACTAAGTTTATGTGAGATTTTGCATACAAAGAAGCTCCCTCACGCCACGGCCTAGCCACTACCATTCCTGTTCATGCCAACGCTACATATGTACCTATCCAGTTGTGTTATGTCGCATCTGCGGCTATGTACCGACGTATACTTACTCTATGGCTAGTACAGCATTATACCATGCGCTGGTTTCAGAATGCTTTATACAGACACGAAGTTCGGTTTCTATTCTCTATTTTCTTTAGAAGTAGTTAAAGTTCCCTGTTAGTTTATCGTGATTCTGTATTTTAAACGGCACGAGTTGCACCCATTCATGAATTGGTAATTTTCGGGTAAGTTTATTCAGTGTTGCCAACTTCTTCTGGGGAAATGTATCCGAAATACAATTGAGGTTAAGCAAAGGCTAAGAGAGTCCATAAATGACAACAAATTACTTCAATTAAGTCAATTAAGGTATACTTACCTATCAATTTAAACTGACTAGTATCATCATAAATAATCATATGCAAATAACGCTAAATTACAGTGATAATTAGTTATTTTGTAACATAATATCCGTACCGTATTTAATGTATTAATATCATGCTCATTTACGCAGGTATACAACTATATTTTTCTCTACTTATTTCCGGGTTCCTAATATTGTACTCCTAAGCTATTTTTTATAATATTGAAAATAAAATATATATATCAATCTGTTTCATGCCTCATTGAACACAGGTAAGTACCTACAATATAAACCTGTGCATATATTTATTAAAGTCAACAGTAACTATTAATCACGATGCTTCGCTAATAAATTTATCTATAACCTCCATTAGTTATTGCCACGCATGGTAGGTAAATACAGGGTGTCCGAATTTAGCTGTTGTTAATATGTCACGGTGAATTAGGCAGAGACAGGGGTAACTGATGGCGTTCGCATGTTGCACCCTGTACATAAGCCAATATGGACGTTAACGAACCGTGTTCGACTATTTCGTATGATAAGTTATATACCTATACTACTTATATTAATTACATTCATAAATTTACAATACGTTAAACACTAACTAACTATGCTACCACACAAAAAACAAACACATTGTTTAAAAAGTGTTTAAAACTAAATGTGACAGATTTTGTAGGCGTTTGACACCGCTAAACAAATTTTAATGTTAAACACTGACTATTTTTTTGTAGTAAGGCTCTAGGTCTTGCTGCCAAATAAACAGCTTACTAACCTTACCATATCTAATCTCTGCAACAAATAAACCAATAAAACGATTATTCATTTTAGCTCTCCCAAAACATGTGGTTCCCATTACGCAAACGTAATTTTTGAGGTTCCAATATTAGTATTAAAAACAAGAGCTTAACTGCATTTCTAAAACAACAAACAACTTGGTGAAAGCTCGCAAAAAGGTTTTTTTTTAAAAAAACGTCCGAAATCATAAAAAGCAAGAAGTTGGCAAAGTACAATAGATGCCGATCATTGTATTGGAGATAAAGGGCGAAAGTTCTTGCACAATCCTGGATTGGGCAGCTTTCTAATTTTTTTGTTGTTTGGTCTTTGTATTTATTGTTCTGAAATAAAACTATTACTGGCTAGTAATAGATATGACTGTCTTAGAATATGATTTATGGACTTTCTAGACAGTCTACAAAATAAAACGCAATTCCGTTTGTTTTCTCCCTCCACCATTTAGATTATCTGGTATTATTTATATTTCAAAGTTATTGCTATAACATATTGATGGATACTTTAAAAACTTACTTTCGGAATAAAAAAAAGATCATAAGCATGAAAATCAAAGTAACAACCATCACTTCCTTAACGCAATAAAAGTGCATGCTTAAATTTTAATCGATTCTATTCGAATGATTTCTGGATCCGATTCAATCGATTCCTGCAGCTATTCGAGTGTTTAGTTCAATGAGGCTTGATTCAGTGTGATGTGTTGTTGTCATGCCAACTGGGGACATCCAATGGGCGTATGCTTTTCCAAAATTACACCACTACTCATGAAAATTCTTTATTGCAATGCGGTAAGATTCAGATTTGTCCAAAACTATAGTACAGTAAAGTTGGTTTTGATCGCTGGTTATTTCGACGACTGCAGTCTATTCATGTTGGAACGTTATTGTTTCATCATATCTTTGTTTATGGAGATATTATGCTGCAATAAAGACACTTAATTTTTTATCCATAGAGCTGATTTGTTTGCTTTGTTTTTTTAATAAAATTTCACAACATTGGATTACAAGTAAAGTTATTGATAGGTTTTAAATTTTAAATAAGACTGATAGGTTTATAAAGTTATGAGCAGGTACCTACATAGTTATTTACGGCCTAGATCAATCCTTAATCCAACCTTTCACCCAATCAAAACTTCTAGACTTGACGAAATAACTACAGCAACCACGACTGCATAGTATTAGCACCCCCATACTTATAGCTAGTACCTGAATACATAGTTCAGTTCCTGGCATTGTTCGCTAACAAGGCGGCCTAACCGCGCCCTAGCACGACAGAACACACGGCTTTTTAATCTATATACGTATAGGGAATCGGGTACTTTATGTGAATCAGCCTATAAATATTTATAAAGTGGAATTTCAAACTGGAATTTGATTTTCGAACGGTTTCAAAATGGCCGAACGGGATGTCATGTGCACATGTGAACGTCAACGTGCAGGCTGAAGATAAACACATACCCCCTTATTCATAGAGAAATTACAAAACGTTTTAACTAATAAACTGTTTTGTCCCTCTCCAACAAAGAACAATTTGTTCTTTGACAGAGAGGGACAAAACAGTTTATTAGTTAAAACGTTTTGTAACTTCTCTATGAATAAGGGGGTTATTTTGATACATTAGTTACGAGCGAGGTCATGACCACGTTATTACAGTCAGGTTAGCTTAAGACACGCTTTATAATAGGATTACCTCCTTAAGGCACGCATGTAAGGTTACGTACTTGGCATACGTTATAACCCGAAGCCAGGATATAGTGTTGTGTACAGAATTTCCACATTTTGCACTTAATAAAAGGCCGTGTTACGTGTAGGGAGCGTTAGACACGCAATTATTAAAACGCCAGTTTACAGAGACACCCGAGTGTCTCGTTGGGTGGAAACGATGTATGGGTTGTCAGGGGTCATGTTTGTTTGGCTATACCACGGTGAAGTTTCACTATGAACGTTAATTAGTGCGTGCCGAGCGGTCTCAGATATGTTGGGATGAGGACGGGGGCACGTTTTCAGAGAGTGTGAAAGAATTTATTTTCCCGGCTAGGATTTGACTTTTTGGCTCTAAATCTGTCGGTCGCTGCTCGATATGTTACGAACTATTTCGGGATCAAAATGTGAATATAGAACGAGGAAACCCTTTTTGTATTCTTTATGACTCTAAACATCTTAGCTATATTTATGCACTTACTTGTAGTAAGTTAGAAGCTCTTAAAATATGACAGTTAATCATTTTGTGTAATTCTGTCTCCCTAAATATATTATAATTTTTTGTTAAATTATATCTGTAAGGTATGATCTACATAACTTGTATCAAAATTGCCCAACGCAAGTTCTCTAAAACTTGAATTTGTTGCCGATAAAGGAAAGATAACAAACTGCTCAGATTAACAAAACGGCGTACAAACTCTTTGTCTTGCAATCTTGATCGAATCACGACAGAGAGTCATTACTCCAACAATCTGATATATACAGATTAATGTTCGGAACAATTTATTGACAATTATCGTAACTAACACTACTCTGTGATCAATTAACACTGGGAGCCATTGCAAATTAGCCTAACTAGATGCACTTTAGATACCTATCCTGGGATTGGATACCGGCGATCTGTGATTTAGGGTACCTGGAGTTGGTGCCTAATGCGTGTATGTATTGCTGTAGGTACTTACTGAAATCTTTTAATATACTACTAGGTGTATTGTAGGTAATTTAAACGTTTATACTACATTTTCAAGTACAAAAAAGCCCCAACAAATCCACGCGAACATTTCCACTTTAAAATTACAAGTAGCTGAAACTTTTAACAGATATCATTTATGTATGAAAGTCCTGCTTTGCATCGTATTTGAATACGGCCAGAAATGTATTCCAATTAAGGCGACGCTATCGGCTGTCGGAGGTAAACGATGCATACCATATGCCCCGAGTTAGCCCGGGACATGCTAGCAATCTATCTCGGCTCCCGGGGCACCGTGCTCCGTAAACATACCTGTCAAGTGGCTACGTCACTCGAGCACCCAGCGGACTCCGAATGCTACTCTCGGAACGTTCTAGGGCTTAGGTAACGCAACTATTTATGGTTGTAATTACTGAATGCTAATTTTTAAAATTATTCACTCGCAACATGTCTCACTGAATGTTGCAATTAAGGAATAAGATGTTTGGTTTTTTTATTGCGATATCGATATTTGGTCAGCTCATTAACAGCACCCCATGGGGCTCTAGAAACTAGGTGTAGAAAAAGCGAGTACTCAGCGAAGTAGTTATGCCAAATGGGAAGTGTTCGTTTTATGGTGAAGTAACTTCATTAAGGCACGTTCTTTGTTGGGAACGGCTGCACTTCGTTAGTGATGTTTTATTGGACATACATCGAGCAATCCCATTGTACCGCAGCAAACAACAGCTGATTTTAATTGAATTTTATTTATGACGTCACCTTAAGGGCGATTATGCCAATCGACCGTACTGCAAGACTTATGGAAGGCAATCGCTCAATTTAAATGCTGACATAAACTTTTTCCGACTGATATTATACTGGCTGCTATGTATATGAATGAGGTAGCAGGTTTTACCTGGCAAATATCAATAAAGTAGCCGTTTTTCATGGTTTCACTTAAATTGAATGTCAACAGCTTAAGTTCCAGAATTTTGTTTCAATCGATCAATAAACTAAATTGCAGGAGTGAGTTTACTTTTAAATATGTAGACTTGTAGAGGGATGATCAATAGAGATCGATATACGCTGCCGCCGTGAGTTCATAAATAAGTATTTAGCACATTACTCGCGCGAAGTGTGCACATAAGATGGATGGCGAGCGCGGGCGGCGGCGCGGGGCGCGGGGGGCACTCCTCCCCCCTCTTGCACCGTAATGGCCGCCGCTCGCCTCGTCAGACGACAAAAATGCCATAATAATGGTCCCTTGAATAGTTTTTGCTGCACCACTCGAAATACCAGTTTGGGCAGTAAGACGTAGACGTGACGACACGCGGCCATCCCTCTTTTATTGAGAAATTCGTCAGTTTTATACCGTTCCGGAAAAAAGATCAACATGGACATTCGAAGGGATGGAATCCGGTTGTGTCATTTCAAACACTTGATAAGTATAGGCCGAGTGCCTTTTTGGGTGCTCAGCTTCAGCGAGCGGACTTGACTTTGTATTCTGTGAATGCAGGGCGGCTTTTTGTCTGTTCACTTTTGAGTAAGCAGCGGTCACCTTGATTATGTTTTGAGGGTTTCATCTCTGATGATGAAGAGGTTTATTACTAAGTTGAGGTTCCACTTCGAGTTTTATATGATGCTTAGGTGCCTACCTGAAAATGTTTCAGGATCCATTCCTATTAGTATTGGTGAAGGTGAAAAATACCCCTCATTTGACTTCATCTGCAGATTGATGTGCACTAACAACAAATAGAAAGAAACAAACAAACCGTAAGTTGCACAGAACCATGTGGCATCTTCAGGCATCCGATCAAAAAGTACAAAACCCATAACAGAACAGCTAATTAAAAACAACGATCTGCTAATAATTGGTCATGTTATTATCAAGGCGGCTTACAGTACGTCACAAAAGGTGGACCAATTAAGAGTTTCCCCGAACGTTCGTCGAGACTCGCTCAGAATGATAGCACCGCAAATTATGCCCCGCGAGCCTCGCCTCTCCAATTACCAACCAAACGATTGATAAAAAGCCTCACGAAAAATTCGCCAAAACAAATTTGGGTTATCTTCAGGCAATCGTTTCGTAACCCTGTTCAGCCTGAAGAAACCAGACTCTACCAACCAGTCCGGTCACCACCGTTATGTTAATTATAACTCGAAAAAATGAGAGCTGATAACTTCCAAGAGAGGCAGAACAAAAAAACGTTTCAAGACTTTAAAGACGTAAATCACAAAAACGCATCAGATTCCGCGGCAGCCGAAATTCAGCAATTTCGAAAAGAAATTTTATTTACGGCGCCGAGCGGCTCCGAGGAAAAAACTAGTTCGCGCTTCATGTATGAACCATGGCGCGGCCGCAGGAACAATCACCGCGAATAATTCATATTCCGGCCGCGCCGCGCCGAGCTCCAATTTACGGCACCTCCCTTGTTCTCACTCGAGCGGGGTCTTACTTACTTTCACAAATAATTGTATTTCGATTGTGCGATCGGCCCTACCTACGGTATGTCATTACTGATGCCCTTTTTAGGGCCTGAATAAATCGTAATTGGGTGGAGATGTGTACCGGGCGCTATCGGCGGGATCGGTCGTGTCTAATCGCTTCAATATCCGAGTTTAACGAGGTCCTCTCCTATTTAGTTCCTATTGGCGACTATTTGAAGGGGCTACGCCGCGACACTGGAACGCTGCGTCGCATAAATTGTGAGTAGACGTTCAGGTTTATCGAGCTCGACTGTCGAGATAAGGGCGGGCTTCCACGGAGTAGCGGTGAAGTGAAACTGGGCGATGATGCTGTAATTTTTCGCAGCACTCTGCATTTCCTGGCGCAGTCCCGGCCCGCGCCCGCGCTCGTAATTAATTCAATTCAAATCACGACATCGCCCACGAGTCCTCCCATTTATCTGGAGCTGTACCTTATATGGCGGATCTATTGTGGCAGTGCAGCTTTGCTGTACCTGTTTACGTTATGCGCCTGGGAATCCGAAATCATGCAATATTCCTCTATTGGAATAGTGGATTTTTGATCATGTGAATGCATCTATTGGTACAGCATGGGGAAATTAACATACAATGCAATAAACTTGAGAGCAAGAGGATGTCCTGGGCGCTCCGGCTAGTTGTGGAAGGTTTCGTTTCCTACAGGCGTGTGTTTCCCGCGCTTTGCTATCGGCGGTGGGGGTAAACGGGTGCACTTACATACATACATATAAGTCGAGGGGGATAAGAGGAGGAGGAGGGAGGGGGGTAGACCTGTGTTCTAATGAGGCGCGGCGAGCGTACGCGCATGGTGGGCCTTTCCACTTTGATTTTCATAGACAGACCTATGTACCTAATATGTATTTTAAACTGAATATAGCTATTCTTCTTCGTAGCTTGATGGCATCAAACACTAGAGGTAGATGTGGGTTTATCGCCGCGGTGAAATCTATTCTTAATTATTAACTACTCAGCAGATTCGGCCGGAATTATACCTAGAGATAAGATAAGATAAGCTAGAGAGAGCATGGGGGTCTGTTTGTGCCCAAAAGGTAAGATAGCACCAATGCCTTACCCATAAGTTCCGAATGTGGTAAAAATCTTTTAAGTTGTTATTGGTAAGATTTTTTTTCAGCAACCGTTATTGCTGCAGTTTCTAATTTCTTCCTATATTTTTCATAATATATAAAATTTAAAGTTACCATTTAATTAGGCTATTTGTAATCAATTCGGAAGAGGCCGGAAGGCTGCGCGGGCGCTGCCCTCACGTGCGCTCGCTTGGCTTCATGCGAGTAGGTATATAAGATGAAAATAAATACCTAAACCATTACATTTACATGAGTAATTGGAGGGTAGCTATTATGTGCCCCGGTAATTCGATAAGAACTGCATTAGTTTAGAATGAAAGTGGCCTGTGGGCCGTAATGGCACATTACATAACATGTGTGCAAGCCTACACCCTAATACATTATATACTTTGTTAAGGGTATATGCTAAGTTAGGCCTCGTTATATAAAATTTAACGTAAACGATTATGGAACGGAGAATATAAGGATTAGACGAAGAATTATTGTTGTAGGTGAGCGGTTAATATTTTGTTATTGCACATAATTCATTTTATATCATGGACTTCTCCTAAAATAATGCGACAAACGAGTTTCCAAATGTGTTGGCATCGGACCTAAGCCATATTTATTTCTGCTTAAGTAACAAAAGCCCTTTGAAACTTTCGATAAATCGCAATTTTTCTCCCGAACGATGGCCTAAAGTGGTTTCGGTTTAATAAATATTAGCGAATAGGCGCTCGGTATGTTCTCTGGTAACCGGCACTTGCTTTTAAACGAATTGCTTCACATAACAATAAAAATGCTATGGAGCCCTTTCACACATGCACGGCGCGGCGCCTTCATTTGCCGAGGGCCGGCACGCAGCGGAAATATTTCCCCAAATCCATACTGCCTTGAGGATCCCGTAAAGCACCCCCGACCCCCGAAGCACGAGTGAGATTTATGCCCCCGCCCTAACACCCAGCTTTGCTATGATGAATTGACAGTTTTTCACAGCGGCCTCCAAATTTAACTCCAGAATATACGCACTCGGCATGAACAATGAGCCAGGTTCAGTCGTTACCGGGAAACTTTTAATGTCTCAAATGAGGTAAGGAGCTCGTAAATATTTCTATTCCCGAGATTTGTGGCGAGGAAGTTGCGTAAGTAATATGAATGCGCCGGTACGTTAATTAACTTTTCCCGCGGTAATTGCTACCTGACCGCAACAAAAATCTAAATTTAAATATCGAGTGCATTCTCGAGTAGGCGTATTTATTTTTAATTTTTCGTTATTATGATTTTAAGGGGCTACGCTGACGTGCACCCCGCCAGGCAAAAAACATAAACAGATTATAAACACGAACCGAGACACGGCCAACGCCATGGCTCCGCGTCACGGCATCCTTGTCGCATTTTTGCATACAAAATAGACCCTTGATATACTGCAGGAGGCTTATCATACGAACCATGACTTCAGAAAAATTCCTGCGAAATTCGGCAGAAAAAAGTCCTATGCAAAGAAGTCATAACCTTTTAAACCTATTCAACGTAACGTCTGGCATGCTAGATAAAAACTAATGTACACGGTGGAGCGTCGATATCAAGTTTTTGATGACTTCATTGGCGTCGAAGGCCGGGCTTTGGGCAATCGTCTAAATTATAATAATAAGCGCGCTGGCTCCGCGGGTACGCGTCCTAATAAAGCCATTATAAATATCTGATCCTCCGACGTGCGTCCGCTTAACCGACGCCAAATGCCAAAGGGTTAAAGTCTGTATTTATTATTGAGATATGAATTTAAATGCTGACGTGTTCTCTTATCGATACTATCTGTTACAATCTCATATTTTATTTGCTACGCACTGCATATCTATTCTCGACATTGTCTTACAAGTCGTCGCTTTGTAAAAATACTGAAGCAAAACAGAGCTGGCTTGATTTAAGCGGGCGTCCGCCAACAATAGCGTCCGGGCTGTATGAATAAAATGTATACAAATTTAATCAAATATAAATCTATTAGTAAAATGAGAAATACGGAAGGGAGCGTTCACCTATACATATTCAACAAGGCATTGCATCACGAAGGGGCCAATTTATGGTCTCGAGTCCTGAGAGCGTACTTTTACCGCGGCCGTATGTAAAACTGGACTATTTCTTTAGATCGGATTGTCAGCATGCCTTTCTATTTTTATTTACGTAGCATACGAGTCGAATGAATTTAAAAGTTTGGGTTTTCCTGTGGAACTTTTCGCCTTAAATGTTGCAGCAACATTCGAAAAATATTTACTTCCAAGTTAACCGATTACGCGAGATGTAGGTAAAGGCACTCCAAATAAAGCAAGATTGAAGAGCGTGGGTTCAAATAATAGCGAATTAAATCTATAGCGAAGGATAAACGGCTATTTCAGTCCCGTAATTAGGTACAATCGATGGCAAATTTTCATGACTTGATTTTGCTCCGAGCTTTTCGAAAGCAGATGGCGACCACGACTGCGGCTATTAATCATCATAAAACAACGCAATCAGAGCCCTGCGAGCTATAATCGAGTTAGGTAATCGAACCTGCATGGCAGGCATCGGTAATAATCGACGGGAATTATAAAGGTGAAAATATAATAGGTACAAAATAGTTAAATCGCAAAATGCGAATGTAGTCGCATGTACGAATAACAAAAAAGATGTTGCTTGCGATTCCATACACTGAAGTATGGTCGTAACCTAAGCTGCAGAACCAAACCAGGTGACCAGTAAGCCCACAGCAGGCAGCCAGTTTCCTTTAAAGTATTAATCAAGAGCCATGTTGAATATTTTGCTTTTCTTTTTTTCTTAAACGAGCCCATCCTTTTTGCTCCGCGTCTGTTTACGACGTTATAAAGTTAGTTACACAATTACGTGTTCAGAAATGAGGATGTATTTCGCACCTAATAACTATTGTATTGCGCCGAGTTAGTCTAAAGTATAGCCGTTTGACGCTTTCGGCGTATCGAAAGGGTGCCGAACTGCCGACTATTTTAAACTGTGATTTCTAGGAAGACCATTGTGACTGAACTGCTGCTGTTATAAAGAGTTAACTGTCGCATTTTACTACTCAATATAAATAAGTATAGTCTTTACACTTTCAACCGAGCCGTTCATGGCTAGTAGAGACGCAATAGACTGGGTTTAAAGCAAAATGTCCAGCTTTAGCCAAGAAGAAAAACCTGACCAACTAAGGAAGTGTTAGAAAATTATTGGAACTAAGTCACGAGAACGTGTTACAAAAATATCTAAGCAATTTCTTCGGAGAAAACTCAATATAAAAGGCGGGTATTGCGTGCAATGTACCAGGCGGGCAGACGAGGCATAAAGTATCGGATCGATGTCCCAATAGAGAGTTGCGAGGAAGACAAAGATAGAATGGCTCCCCGATAGTTTTAAAGTTATTGCCTCCAAGAATATTTTAGAAATATTTTATAGGATTGCACGATAGCATTGCAACGATATTTTGACTGTGGTTTATGCGATTTGCAATCACAATGACTCATTCTGTGTATTATATAAGTTGGTTTTTCATAAAATATTATTTAAAATATATTTCATGTAAAATTTAACTATGACGTACTTGACTAAACAATAAATTTTCAGATTTAATTAAACGGCACACAGGAGCCAAATTATCTACTGCATTAATAACGCTGGCCACTCAACAGTCCATCTGGGAAATCATCCCCTCAATAAACAATTTCAAAGTGCAATTATAACTAACGATATCCAATTTACTATGTGAATCCGCAGCCATCTCGATAAACGGCCACAATATTATATTACCTTAGACGTATTTGAATATCTTGCTGTGGATCGGGCTGGAGTCCGGCCATTGTTGCTTCTACCCTAGTATGGACTTAATTAAAGAGGACTGAATAGGAGGAGGTTAAACAGGAATTTAGAGACACGGACACCGGCCACAGTCTGTAAATAAGTTTCGTATTTGGAACTGTTAATTTGAAAATGGAATACTGGCTGGTAGTGCGCTGTTCGGAAAAAGAAAAATGTTTCCATAGATTCTGCCAGTTGCCTGTGCGTTTAGAAACAAAGTTTTTACTTGGGTTTTTTTGTATTTACCAAATGAAATAGGTATTACCTATTTAAAATTCTGAAATTTTCTTTACCTACTGATACAGGTTAAGTGCCGGTGTATGTTTGTAAGTACATAATCGCAAAAGTAAATGAACCTACGTAACTTGTAATTACGCGATAACATGTTTGTAGGAAATGGAATATCATGATACTCACTTCTACTTTATGTTGAACATGATATATGAAGAAACGAGTATACCTACACTATGGATTAAGATAACTGGAATGATAATTCTGACATTACTTTCCCAATATTAAAGGTGGAATCAAGTTTGAAAATTCAATAATCATTTAATTATTTTGAGCGATGATACCCAGATAGTAAATGTGGGCACCGGGCAAGCCTATAAAGCAACTTAGTAGCTAGTTGATGTGCTAATTTAAACATACCCTATACGAGATCGCAAAAACTTTGTTAAGAAACCTAATAGAGCAGAAAAACTGCATCGGAAAGTAAATAGCAATACATATAATCAACAGCACGAAGGTTTCACCTGTTATTTAAAACTGGACTCTTATAGCTTGCAATAAGAGATATTAAACTTTAAGTTGATGTATGTTGTGTGAGCATAAACTAACGTCTAATAAGCAAAAAGTAATGAACCAGAAATAGCAGCGGCTTCAATCCTTTTATACAATCAATTAAACACACATAAGTAATTATGTTTATATGCAGTTAACATAGCTTGTCATTAAGACGGTATTTTTCTAGATAAGATGTTGTGGTGACTTATGTGAGAAAAGCACGTTATTTACCAACTTTTATAAAGCATTTCCTGCCTTGTTACTTTCTTAATTAAATATTGCCGACAATAATAAATGTAATGATAAGGTTTATAGTCATTATTAAGGTTTATTATAATTATTTACAACAGTATATAGGTAGGTAGGTATATAATAATATTTTTTATTCGGATTTTTGCAACCATTAATTTATTATTAATTTCAGTAACTACTACGGCGTAGTCAACTCGTAGCACAGTTTGGACTTCTTTCCCAAATAAAATAAACCTATAACCTCGGGTTCTAAATCAAAAACATTTACAAACATTTAATTAAACGCACAAGAGATAATACAGAACAAAACACTAATAAGTACACTGACGTATAATATACCATCTTGGTACTGTACAAACAAAACGTTAGTTCGCAGTTCCTCGCTCTCGGCTAGACTTTAATTAAGCACCATCCCATTGTGTTTATGTGCAAAGACATTCAGCATTCCGCCTCATGGTTTCTTTGCCAGAAAAAAAACGGACGAGAAAATTCGTATCGTTCAAACTTGGAACGCGATTCGGCTGGCTGGTATGGAAATTGTGTTACTTTTTTTTAAGGGTTGAATAGAATCGAATAACGTTTCCATAGCCAGCCGAATCTATCTATACCTAACTGTTATAAATAATCAAAGTTTTATTTATAACCGTTAAGGATTTATAGATAGGTTTAAGGTTATTATTTGTTATTTATTTAAATGTCATCAACGGCCCGTAATCGTCTAATGTAGGACATAAACCTCTCTAAATAAGCCTAGCGCCAAATCCCACAACACTCGGTCGTCGGATGTCCTCATCCAGCTACTATCGTCTACCTGTCTAAGGTCGTCGGTCCCACAGGCCGGAAGGCGTCCCACGCTACCCTGTTCGTGGTCTCCACTCCAGAACTCGTTTAAATCATTGGTCATTCATCGGTTCGCGTACTGCCACTTCAGCTTGCAGATTTTTAAAAGCTTTTCATACAATATTATAGAAGTAGCATACACTGGTCTATACATTAAACTATTCTATCTTAGGATACATGACTAAGTAATTTACCCACCTCCATTCAATTTAAGAAACCAGACGCACTTATGCACTCACAAAAACAAAAGTTTATTCACGCACTAACAGACGTTCTAAGTCAAGACTGGTGAAAGACTAAAAATATTATAACCGTTCATTTCAAACAAATAAAGGCGTTTTTTACCACTCACGACTTTCTCTACAACAATATACCAAAACTTTTGTTCAATACGACAAACGGCAACTTTCTCTTGCGACACTTTTTGCACAATAAACCGTTACTTCATATTGGCACTTTTTTGTTCAAATGTGAGCTAAACCATTTTTAACTGTTCAAAAATCAGTAGGGCACAGTCTACCACACTACCCGATCAGTTGGACAATCGTGACGATACTAAAAAACGTTATTCCTTTATCCAGAAATCTCTTAACGAGCTTAGTTTAGGCAAACTTTTGTGATCTGGTATTTTTTGTTTATTCTTTTTCATCTCCATGTGTCCGTTTGAATAAAACCCCTTTTGTTATATCGTCTCGCAGTTAAAGGGTTACGCTGTTCTAACTCACTATCGTTGCATAAGAGTGAGCGTGATAAACAGTTTTTAAATGTTGCTGCTCGGATTTGGAAGAACACGTTTGTAAAATAATTTGAATATCGAATGCAGATGGGTTCGACCGAAGCTTTGGAGCCGCCGAACTCTACAAGTTAATTAAGGTTTGCCCATCAATTAAAATATTGAATTTGATTGTTTTCATTTTGTAAATTAAGACGTGCTCGTGATTTATACAAGATTTAATTGAGATGTTATGAATTAAATTTGGGCAAGGCATAAAGAGGGTAAGTTTACAAAAGTGCCTAATATTCGATACAAGATAAGCTGATTCTTTCTTTTATTAATGAAAAGTAAAGGTATAGAACTGTATATAGATATCTTTAAAGCCATTAAATGATTTCGTGTTACCTACTCCAGGTCTACCCGACTCTAGTCGAAGAAAAACTGGTGTTCTTTTATTTAAGTAATTTAAGTATTACCGTAGATATCTTAAAAGTGTTTTTTTTTTTGGTGACATAACATAACATTCATTATCTTACAATAAAATTGCACTAGACAAGTGTAAAAGCTTACACCGATTGATGCCACGTTGGCGAACACTCGTATCTAGGGCGATGCATCCGAATAACGAACTCAGTGAGCGAAACACCGAAATTTATTAGGTTAGTAGTTACCATAGGTCGATAAAACACTCGACGGGTCCGAAACATCGTAACTCCACAAATCCGCGCAGAAAAATAACGACTGTATAAATAAAGGCACAAAGTAAACTTTTCTCTGATGCTGCGAGCGGCCAAGTCTGCCAGCTGAAAGGAGCAATGCGCAGTGCAATTTAGTGATATCTTTTTCACTCTTTCGATGGCGGTAGAAGCGACATACGGGCGTTATAGTACCAAATTAGCATATTTATTGCTAGTTACACGAGAAAATAAATTTATTTTAACCCATCGGGTCTCTAGCGTTTTTTTTCCACAACATATTTTGGCTTCCATTTCCACTAGTCTCAACTCCAACAGACAGGAGTGCCGGCTGCCAGAAATAAGTGCTTTTGAATGTACAAAAATGTGTTCTTTCACATTCACGAACCCTCCATTTTAATACTGCTAGTAGTTTTTACGAATCCTACCTCTAGGTACGTGTTGCATATGATTTTGTTTTAATTGTTGTTTCCTTTCTACAGCTGAGGATGATTGTTTTTACGAGTGTAGACCGGGTAAACAATAGAAGAGCGTTTCGGGGGTCATCCTTACTTCCTTTCACTTCCGTCGCTGAAGGCTACCTATAATAGGTATTATTATTATTTATTTATTCTTTCTTAAACAAATAAAAATATACCTATAATTGTACAAGGTGGATTTAGTGCTAAAATCATTTTTTACCAGCCACTGTGTTTTTTCCCCATGTAACTAGTAATCTTCGTCATATTTAAGCACATAATATTATTTACTGATATATTTGTTGTACGTTACTTATTTTATGATTTACGTATATGTTATTTCCTTAATTATACTCATTAATGGATAAATCAACATGATCAAACCTACATCTGTGATCCTCAACATCAAAAATACATAAGTATTTACATAAGTGAGTCGGAATCGTCACTTATTTAGACCTACCTTTTTTAATGTAATTTTTACAAAATTTTACTTCAAAAGTCCCGCAATCTTACCTGAAACAAAAAAAATGCACATGAGTAAAAGTAGAGTCAAGTCATTTATGAAACTTAAGCCTAAACTGCACTCATAAATGCGATATAATCGATCATTACGAATAGGTGGTGGCCGGTCTACCTGTCCGCGGCACATAACAGCGCACATACCCACTCCGTAAACACCTCGAAAGAAACCGGTTTCACCGCGGGCATACAAAACGTTTCCCCCCAAACACATCTTCCATCCTCCATTAATGCTAATCCATCAAATAGGCCCGTCTCGCTCGCGTCTGCGAGCCAACTTCGCGGCAAAGGGACGGCTGACCAATCAGCGCGCTGCATTTCATCGCCATATTGAATGTTGCGACGGTGGCGCTCTCTGTCTCAACTAATGTGAATGTGCCGTATCTGTGTTTTTCTTGGTGTTTTGTGAGTTTTTCTTGGGTTTTTAATAGTTTTTCACGGGTTTGCAAGTTAATATTCGTGTAAGATTGTGTGGTGCGTTGGTGAAATATATTGAAACATGAAATTTCAGTCAGAAAATTAGTTGAATCAGACAAATATTGAAAAGGACGCCAAGATTCAATGTCCAGCTAAGTTCACACTGTATCATGGCTTTGTTATCATGGTTTTTCCATTATTTCCTATGAGATTTAGGTCTTTAATTGAGTATTGATAGGGTTAAAATTATGTCAAATGTAAATAATAATAACGAGTGAGCATTTACAAATTTCCACTAAGATTTATAATATTTTATACCAAAATCCTAGCCCATAACTAACTAATTAGGTATTATTCTTCAATCAATTTCTAGCTGTTTATTAATAGTTGTAAGTCTAAATAATATTTTCCCAGTTAATGATATATTTTAATCCAGTATCACACAAAATCTATCAGTGGCTAATAGGAAGGAGTTGTTTGTTTTGCCATAACAAAAGTGGCTTTAGGCACATACCTATTCCTCTGTTCTTTTGATGATGTGATAGTATGACTATTTAGGTTATACTTGTTTACGAATGTAACAGAAATATAAGGAAATAAATGCGTGAGATTTATATAAAAAACTGGAAAATAAAATGCCGACGGGAGGTGTTGTTCCGGTGCCGACGGCGCATGCGCCCAATCTTATAATGCCAACCTAAAGATAATAAATAGCATTACTAGAAAACTCATATTTTATGCCTACTTAAAATGACACAGGTTACTTTAGAGAAATAATATGAAGTTTTTTTTTCTATTAGACCGATTCGATCAAGAAAGTACAGAAGTAGATTTCAAATTTATTTTAGTAGTGTAGTAGTAGCTGTAATCATAATATTTATTTTGTATTTTAATGTTTCATCAAAAATATTTACATTAAAAAAAAGATTCTACTGCATCATTATAAATACCTAAAGATAAAAAGGTTTTAGAATGGCCCTGAACATTATCCCCCCTTTTTAAACTGACTATTTTATTGTAGGTACACAATATACCTACCTATCTATGTAGGAAGTTAAGCAGACTGATATAACATTTAGATATTCAGAGAAAAGCGTGAAAAGTTACAAACGTAGGTACAAAGTTGATCTGCAGTGTTGGCAAGACCGTGTGATATTGTCGAAGTTGGAAGCCACTTCACAAGCAAACTACTAAACTAGCTGAAGCTTGCATGGACTACTAAGTGATAAAGGCATCCCCACTCTTATTTACAGTAAACTTTACTTCCAATCTTTAAAAACTTTTCAATATTTCATGTCTTGCCATCTCTTTCAGGGATACATTTGAAACTGCTAGATACAGTAGCTAAGATCCGACACAAGCCGTGTTTCACAATGCAACAAAAAGGAAGGAATCTCCAATTTATGTTCTGAGCACAAAAGAGCATTCTCAAGACAAACTACTTACAGTAGCCAAGTATTTACACAGTGAGCTTGCATCAGAGATGAAATACGCTGCCAAATGTCCGGCAGAAGGAACGAAACTCAGGATTTACTGCGAAAATTTTGGAAGTTAGCCGCAGTAACCGCCGCGGAGGACTGCATTAATCACTACATGGAAAAATATAACTGCAAATACCACAAGCATACTTTACTAGGTATGAAACATTAAATATTAAATATAATTTTAAGTAGGTAGGTAAGTATACCTACATCTAATCAGAACAAACAACTCCTAAGCCTACGCTCACATTAAAACGGATCGAGTGACGGCAAAGGTGACCCAAATTGCCACGGAAAAAAGTTTAACAGCCCTTTATTTCAGTACACACAGCCTGCTGCGAATCCCCATAATCCGGCCACTTATCACGCGTGCAAAATGCAAATGTTCGCGAACGTTCCACGCAGAATTAACGAAAACACCGGACTAGGTTCGGGCGCGTCACGGGAATGGCCGAACTTGCCGCTACGTTTACAAAGGATAAGCCCAGTAATCTGGGGGCACGTGAGACAACCGGCTCATGATTTACGGAGACGCTCCAAACTTCCGCAACTCTATTAAAGAAGAAGCCATTCCGTAGTAAGTATCGAACTCCCGTTCTAATATTTACAGTTAATAAGAGCGAACATAATTAAAAAATAATCGAGTTTTCTCACAGTATCTAATAGACAACAAACGGTTCGCGTGCACCGGAGTGGTTAACACTTGCGCGCATTTTCAATTTACCTCTTCACATTATTGATCAGCTTCTGAGAAAAAGTTGGCACGCCTTAAAAACTATATGAACCTACTAAACGTACGAGCGTTTCATGGTTTCCATTGCAGACCAATTATTCCGTTCATTGCACCAGTTTTAGATAGCCAAACGTCACGTTATGGTTATTCAGTAACAAAACCTGAAGTAGCACTGTAGCGTTTCTGAAGTTTTTACCTAGAAAGTCATTTGTGAAGTTCAAACGAGTTTACTTAATAGTCATTACAGATTAAAGTTGGTCTAAGCTAGGTCGGTTCTAGTCAGAGGGGCTAATCTTCCACGATTTACAAAAGCGACGATGGCCGGCCGAATTCCGGGCCGTTTAAACCTTGTTTGTAACCGTTAATACGCCTTTATAACACCTGCTTTTCACACCGCATTACGCACCAGTATGACTGTTATGAATTAGAGAGGGCTTTACTAGGTCAATGGATAAAACGCTCCCCCTAAAACGCCTTTTCATATCAGAAGGTACCTGTGTACTTATTGCAAAAATAATTTGTTGAATCTAAAAAATCCTAATGGATTTAGGTAAAAGCTTAATAACGCAAAATTATGAGGACAAACAAACTTAACTTTGAAACTCAATTATTAAAGGTTTTCCGTAATTTCGGTCGGATTTCACCTGCTTCAAGTTGGTCGCAATTTGTCTCTGTCTAATTTGGAAACCAGCTTAGTCCGTATTATTTAATGTCGGTCCGCGAGAAATTATTCCGGTGCCGAAATCCGAGTCTGTTTTACACGTTGTTTGTAAACGCTAATAAGCTTTTAACACTTGTGTGCGCTATATATGTATGATAGTTTACAAACAAGAGTTACATGCCCGCACGCTTTACATACAAATTACAACAGAGATACTTGAGATGTTAAGATCTCTGAAAAAAATACAACTTAACCGTCCCTTATATAATAATAAGTAAGTAATATTTCCCAGATTTAATTCGATAACCAGTAATCACTATAAGTTCCCACCTCGCTGTGTAAACCGCGTAACAAAATGAGCGGGCATAAACGCTACTTATGCAAAAGCACGCCAACACACAAATCTATTTAAGCATACGCAGGGGTGGGCAAGGGGAGAGGGGCAGACTGTATTTACAGTATTACTGTTACGATAAATTGGTAGCTAAATTCGGCTACTTTAGCCCAGGTGAACGCATATCTGCATATTTATGAAACAGGAAGACGTCTTAAGGGGAGTCGTGCGTCTCAGCTTAAAAACGGTCCTTTTTCTGGAGTTTTAACAAGATCCGGCTTATTTATGCCACACTACGAAAGTAGGGAGGCTGTTAGCTCCTAAAGCAGTTTATGTTTCAGGGTGATGGATAAGAGTTTTTAAAAAGTTCTAAAGTAGATGAGACTTTAAATGGAATCTGTTATCTACAAGCTACCCTAAGCCTCAAAACGTGTCCGGGACTGACTGGAAAATAGGAGCGACTCGACAATATTAGCATTGTAAATAGCTGTCAATTTCATTGCGGAGATAAGATATGGTCGCATCGTCACAGCAATTAACAGTTGACAATCAGTCAACAGACTTTACAGATTACTGCAAGTCTCTGCCAACTATCTGTCACACAATTTCAAATGTCTCCTTATGATGACACAGCCAGTTTATAGTGAGCCATAAAGCTAAAAGACTTCCATAGAGGGGCGACATTGCAAGAGGGGTCAGTGAGTGAATGGGTGGTATTATCAAAGTGCAGATCAGTCAGAGGTTAAAAGCGCGACTTGATAAGTCTATCAAAGTTGACAACGCTCGCTGTTGTCAGTAATTATTGTAATTATTATTGTATCTGTGCAGATAAAGTATGCAATTTATGTGATGTTTACAATTCCGCAAACAATATTAGCTTTGTTACAAAAGAGTTGTAGCTAGTATTTCGGAAGACCGAAGATATGTCAAAGCATCCTTTAAGTCTTCTAAACGGGGCATAGAATTCGTCTTATTATGAGTACTTTATCTGTTTAAATTGTGTATTGTGTATGTTAAGCATTTTCCACGACACGAGTCAGAAGGTCAGGTGGAAATTTACATAAAGGTGTGATAAAGAAGTGTATTAAACTAAATTAATGAACAGCACAAAACTACTAGCACTGTAAATAAATTACATAGTTATAGAAATAAATCCCAAAATGATAAATAATCTATTAGGTATATTGGTAGGTATTATTACAAATGCGGGGATTTCGTATTAATTTATCGTTTTACGTTCGCACTCGCATTCGTATAGGAGCGTAAGACACGTCGGCTGATATGCAAATAAACAAAATTCATTAGCATAATATTATTTTACCACGCACACCCGTATATCACGCTAAACAAACCATAAATCAAGGGACCTAACTCTTTTTACCTTTTTAGTAAATAAATAAATTGGAATTTGTTGGGAATGAACCTTGGCAATTGAATATGGCCGCTTTTATGAATACATATTGATAATCAAATTCAAACTTTTAATTTCGAAATTGAAATAGCTATTAGCTACCTAATTCATTTACCCTTCGGCCAATTAATTCATATGTAGTTCCCATTGTGACACTAAAATACACTCTGTTCTATATTTTAACTATGGATGTTGAAAAGTAAACAGGTTCTTATAGGTATCATTATCATCAGCCCGTCATAGTTAATTGCTGCCAAGGAGAGGTCACACAATACTCTGTCCTCCTCATCTAGCCACTACCGGCCACCCGTCACATCGCCGAATGTCATTATAAGTAGAATATATTTTTACCCGACTGCCGAAGGAGGAGGGTAATGTTTTTAAATAGGTATTAAAACTGTAAATAACTGCAGCCAACATAAATAGCAAAACTATCTCCACGATGACACGGAAACTTAACAATTACAAGAGCACAAGCAAAACTTAAGTAAGAACTCAAGTAATTAATTGCAAATAACTTTAAACTATATCCTGTTAGTGTAAAGAAAACTAAATAAACAGATAAGAAAGAAAGAAAAGGCAGGAAGGCATCCTAAAAGTTGGTCCCAAGTTAATGAGCCAGCTATAAATAAGACCATGTTTAAGTTATTAGCTTTTCGCTGCAGTTTTTTGGCTTAGCTCGAGTAAGTTAAGCTGTGGAAAATGTGAGTTTTCTTAGCAACAAAATTAAGTGGTTTTATCTGTTCACCTATAAGTGTCTTCAGTTTTTATTGGCAACAATTAGCCTTTCTCCTTTTTCTTTTCTAGGGCTTTATTCTATATTAACTATAATTTACTTCAAAGATAACTATGTTTAGAATAAACAGGCAGCATTTAAAATACAGTGTAGTTAGTGGCAAACTTGAGGATAGGACACTATCTTGTTTCCCAGGTGCTGCAAACCACGGCAGATCCAAAAAAATGTGTCTCAAACAAACCACAAACAAAACAAACGAAACTGTAGCTACAACAATACTGAATGCTACACATGTCACTGTGCCGATATGCATAAACGATTCTTATGAATTATGTAAACAAAACACTCGCGGCCGCCGCCGTGAATGTGTTAAATCTGTATGGAGTAAACGCCTGGACATCGCGCTAACCGTTTAGTGTCAAAACTAGTCTGTGACCGGCACTAAAAGTGTAAATTTTTGATAAATGCTAAACGGCAACTAGCAATACTTTTTCAAAGTTTTTTTGATAATCATTTTTATTTACCCTACATACATACAATATTGGGTATTTAGAAATGATTTGTTGTTAGCCTATGTACCTACTTACATTAACATATAAAATGATGATGTTAATATTTCAGGACCTAAAGTTCTAATTTAGAATATATTTCAATAGGTACAATATAGGTTTGTAGTCGTGTTACTGACCTCTGATAAACCAAGTTGCTATCCGCCAGTTTGGCTCCGCACTTCGAATATTATCGCTGTTTTGGCTAAATGTAATTTTGCTAGCGCCACACACGGTTATAAACGCTAAACTAAATTCAGTTGTTTGGTAATCAAGATTGTCCGTCTCTGTAATGATACTGATCACTACTACCATATAACCTAAATACGACGTACCTATATCTATATAGACACAGGATTCAAAAATTAATCAAACGTCTGTATGTATGCTCAGTGTCCAGGTACATCCGGTGTTTATTTATGTCCACATTGAAACAAGCACAATTTTCATTTTCAGCCCGTGTACGGCAATAACTCAGTCCGACGCCCCAGCATGCTTCATTTGATTCGTTAGAAATTCCGTTCGAAATTTGAATTTTAATAAAACATAACACGCTCCTATGTGCGCCGTACGCCAAGGCTGCTCCGCGGCTCGCAATTTACGTCTCTCACGGGAGACGAAGAGTAATGACGGTAAGGGAGAAAAGGGGCAAAAAAATCGCAACGAGTCGGTCGACAAGTTCAGCCAATTAAAAGTGACAAGCGGCGCAAGCGCGCCCGCCCGCTCAATTTCAAGCCTCCAGCTACAAGCCAGTATTTGCTGTACACGACATACATTTTTTTGTCATTTCAACTCAGTCCGCTAACGAAGCGGTTAGACACCGGTTAAGGAGGCAAGTATTAATTTTAATTGCCCACTGTTCCGAGCCTTAATTAGGTTTGCGCCGCGCCATATTCGTGATATTGTTATTTTTGTTACAACTCAACATTTATAATAACTACACGTATTTAACGAGTTCGGCCGGTAATTGATGGTATTTAAATTTCATTTATCGAAACATCCGAGTTCATTACGTTCGGAAATCTCCGTTCAAAAATGTACGAGTGGGAATGAATCATGGGTCGGTTTGTTGGGTGAAATATTACACTTAAGCTGGTGCTATAAAGCAAACGGGCGGTCGGCTTGGTGCGATACACAGATAGCGACACTACACCTCGGTCGGACAGGCACCAGAAAGCTGCCCTGTCGAGGCGAGCGCGAGCGATATACGGGGCGTCCCAAATAATTCCCGGTTACACCCGGTCGGCCGGCCGGTCAAAAACTATTTACAGTTATCTAGCAAAAAAAGGTTCAAGGCACCGGGTGGCGCCGTGATATCGAAAGACGAATTACAGTAACGTAATGCATATAGGTAGTCCTTTTAGGAAACTCATTACTGTATAATAAAAGCTTTACTAAAAACTTTTGACATGAGAAAATACTATATTACATAATTATGACTCTTCGTTATGTATGTGAATTTACGTAGGTACCCTCAAACTTGATTTAATAGGTGATCTTCACAAACAGATTATCTATTATTTATTTGTAGATTTTAATATGGAAGTGTATGAGCGGGAGATGAATACATAACAATATCTCCTTTACTGGCTCTACATTCAGAGCTAAGCTAACCTAACTTATAGCTAAACTCGGAATCCTAAATCAGTACATTTAAAATACAAAACTAAATCAAATTCATAATTGATTTATTCAAGGTTAGGTGTTCACACCGTACCTTCTTGACCGGCAAAACCAGCTCCGGCCGGGCATCAAAACGCGAACGCCCTGTGCACGACTCCCACATATTTTACTCACCAACACAGCGACGTAATGAAGCAATTATATATCGATATTTTTATGCATAAAATACTTGGCGGGTATCTCGTCGGTCTCGCGCTCCGGAGCAGAAATAAAACAAAGCATGGAGTATTGTTGGCGCGGGCAGCGGGGAGGTGCGTCGGTTATCGAGCTTTTAACCCGACGCGCGACATCGCGACATCTACACGATTTATCGCCGCACTAGCCCACTACTCATTCACGTTTCCTCAACGGAATAAATTCCAAATTATTTCCGATACTCGCTCAAATCAAGCCTGCTTCACAACACGCATTATCGTCAGACGCAGTTATCTCCGAAGTTCCATGTCAAGTGTAAAAATGCGGATATCGTCCGGCGGCGGCGCGCTTTGAGACATTGAAAGCGATGCACAAACCCGGCGACGACGCTGTTCTCTTTGTCTGGCGTAATGTGGTGATGGTATGTGCGATAGAGATGGACAATCTGGCGAAATGGAGACGTTCTGGCGAGTGGTTTATGCATGTCCCGACGACATTGCTGTCGCGGCCGCAGCGCGCTGGCGTCCGTCTTTTCCTCTATCTGAAGAATGTTTCAGCGAAACAAAACAGGCACAAGGCAATCATATAAAAATGTTCTAAGCATAACCACATCACGGCAAACGTTTAAATAAAATGTTTATAATAACACTTGCAACCTTTATTAAAAAGGAATGTTTCTGCAAAAGCAATTATATAAGACGCCTTTGTCTTTCAGACGTAGTGCATCCAGCTCTATATTAAAAGTTCCCAGGTTTCATCCGCGGAAGATATAAGTAGCTCCATAGTGGTATCGTGGTGTGCGTGCCTTTACAATTCTTGGTGGAGTTTGTTCAAACTCAGGCTAGACTTTAGTTAACTCGTTCTAGTGGATTTATGCTGGAAACTTTCAGCTCTGCGCTGTCACACTATCCTTTGTGCTACTAGCTACTGCAACTGTTCTTTTGAAAAAAATATTTATTTTTACTTGATTTTTGTATTTTTATAGGTATTTCTGTTAAATCATCATAACCAGATTTTGATAAAATGCTAGATCTCTCGGGGTAACATTAACTATGCTATGACCCTTAAAAAGAAAACCAAAAAACGCTTCAGCCGTTTGGAGCTATACGCTACCATAGACAGATGAAAACGCACGTTAAACTTTTACGTATATCACTCTTTTTCCGTCGGAGGTAAAAACAAAATTGCACCAAGTCAAATACGATTCATTGCACAGCGTCAATAAATTACAAAACACAGACATTTCAAGAAGCAAAAACCGTGTTTTAAATTAAGATCAAAGTGTTGTTTGGGTAATAAAATTCTGTAAAATGTTTGCATTCGGCACTAACTGCACTTTAAGTCAATCATAAAATTTTATTATGATTCATATCGTAATGTTTTCACACTTACAGAATATTTTATTCTCGCTGTAGTAAAGGTAGGATGCTGGTAAAAAAATATATTAAATAGGTACCTACATTGAATTTTATAAAAATCAAACATGTAAGAATAATTTAAATCTCATTTAGAATTAAATGTCTATAAAACCTTAATTAATAAAAATATTCACACAAACAGTCGAAGATAATTTATATACACCTCGCGACCAGCATGATAAAACCCGGTGGACTATAGCTATAACTATACTTATATAGTTAGGTAGCCATTCATTCTGTGTTCTGATAAGGCGGGCCGAATACTCGACATTTATCTTTAAGATTAATGAGCCAATTTTCTTAGTTGGCCATAAAAAGAATCGCTAGAGAACGGACGCGTCCCGTCCACGTTTATGGGTTACGGACTCTAACAGCTGATTTCAACATTTTGTTACAAGTGAAAGTGATTTGAACCCGATCGGAACTATAATATATTTAAATACAGCTCATACTTAGCCTAAATGGCTACTGAACAGTTTTTCGACAAAACAAATTAAAACAGGTAGGTAGGGACTGCATAATAATAAGGAAAACAGTTGGTCCTAAAAGTGACCCTTGCGGGACACCTTTCATAAAATAAGGAAAAATTCAAACAAAAATTGCAATTATTAAGAATTCTCTCCCCATCCCAAGAGCGGAATAGAAAGAAACAAATTGGATTAAAGTGTCAAAGTTGAAATAAAAAATACAGTGCAATATGCGTAGGTATTGTTTGTGCAACCTCTGCGGAGCGTCAAGAGCTGAGTCTCTTTAGTCATTTGCATTTAAAACGTTGAGTAAACATAAGAGGATTTCATGAATGGAGCGCCCATTTTTATAGCTCACTTTATGACCTGTTAAACGTAAAGTCGGTCGTAAAATAAATTGCTTGTTTGTAGACGGTTGTAATCTTGACCTTTGAGTGTTGTCATACAATAAACGAGACTTTTATGTATTGTTTACAAATTAGAATTACAAGTAGGCGGTTTCGACAAATTAATTAGCTATAAAATTTGATTAGAATGAATCATAAAGGGAACTGTAACGAATGAAAAGAATAGAATTGAATAATAAAACACAGATATACGATGTGTGTAGGTATGTCTGTGTGCGAATTTCGTATAAAACTTGTTACAATACCCAACCCGCTTTGTTTTTCGCTCACATAAATTTCGCCTTGTACACAGGCGCGCTAACTTATTTTTGTTCGTAGGTACGAGGATAGATGGATCCAATTCCAAATTATGTCTATCTTGGGAATTAACGGCGGGACGGGGATTCCAGTTTATCCAAAAAAACCTGGGGGTATGAGGGGCGTGAGGCGGGAGGGGGGTATCGAACAGAGTTATTCTCGAATTATGATTCCGGATGCGTAGTCATCGAGCGACGCTTGTTTCACGCCTAATTTCAAATCGGTCGGATGCATCATTTATGCTAGCAGTTGGTGTTCATATTAAATGGTTTGAGGACTGGCTACTTCTTAAATAGCTCCGTCTGTAAATACCAAAGTGCAGACGTCCGGTGTGATTCTACTGATGTCATAACATAACTGTAGGTAGGTAAATTTTACATTAGATTGGCTCAAAATGTAGAGACAGATCTTTACTAAAGTATCTATAACCAGTCTCTACCTACCATGATCCATTAAAAATACGTACACAATAATTATAAAAAACTACACGTAATTCCTCCACCTATATGGGTAATTTATGTACACCAAATCTAATTCTGCTTACCTCCCCAAATGAAAACGTCTGGCCAAAAATGTGGCAGGACGTATGCGTTTTAATGGGGTGTCGCCCGAGTTCTTAAGTATTCCACCGGTCCTCTCCCCATAATACCCCGTCTCCTTAGTCTGGCACGTCCTCCCCGTGATATATTACTCCCAGTTCGTCGTACATAATTTTGTACGGAGCGGGAGGGTGGTGGGCCGATCGCCCCCGACCATCGAGCAGGCTGCGGAAGCATATCTCGCGACGCATTCCGCGCATTCACACAATACGACGCCTTTTATTTATTGTATTTGTTTTGTTTTTCGCCTGGAGGTGCTCCTGTGATGCGCTGGAACGCTGTTTCTGAACGCAGCACGCGGTCAAGCTGAAAATAACTGTTGGAAACGTCAGAGATATTGCGTCCGCGGCTGCGTCCGTGCTAGCCGGTGCCAACTGCATTATAGTTATTCTTTTTCTTTTGCTCCGCTCTGGATTTATTCTTTATTTATCTTTGCTGGCTGTAATATGTTGGAGGCAGCGTTATTGTGTGTGCCCTGAGAGCTATCGGGCGAGGGAGATGTGGTAAAACTTCATTAGAGCGCGGCGCCGTACGTCTTGTGTGGTCACGTGGCGGCGGAACACATACAACATTTACAGTGATGGAATTGCAGCACTTTGAATTATTAGTACCGCAAAATTTGAGGGTTGATGGCACGGTGCTGGTAGTAAATTAGATTGGGGTATTTAATCGGGCAATGTTGGACAAAGCTTTGTTCAAATAAATAGTGACTTTGAACAATTTATTTACCTAAGTATACCAACATACCTAATAGCAGCAAAATATTTTAATATTACTCTGGATACACATACATTATTTATGTTTTACCTAAATTATTAAGTCCATTAGTTAAATTAAGCAAGATTTCTCTCCCTAAGTTTAGTTAAAGTTATTTGTCGTGAATAACGCGTTCGCTACTGTGGGCCATACATTGTGGTAAAGGCATTTAATATTGCCATTGTCATAAATCTCAATTTACGTAATTTGTGTCGCACGTAAAATTAGGGTACTTACGACGGGAATATTTGCCTATGAAAATTTATTAATAACCCAATAAATATTAACAGCCAAAATTAATGCGACCTAATATTTTATTTACCTTGGTCTCTGAAAATCTTTCCTTTTACGCCCTTCATAGGTAATCCTTTTCTAACTGATGACTAACCAGTAACCATCCTACACACGTAACTCTGAGCTATTGTCCTCTCAACTTTAATTCTAATTATCAAATCCTGTAAAATTAAAGGCTAGCTTATGCAGAATGATATTTTCCGTTGGTATTGAGTCATTAGAGAACAATATGGCGTCGGCAGTAGATCAGGCCGCCCACGCTACTCGGCAGGCCGGCATAAGTTACGGCGACCCTACGGAGCCCTACGAAATGCCTTCCAGTGATTTAGTTGTAAGTTTTAAACGTGCTTTGTTTTCGCGCGATACTGTAGCGATGGGGCTTGTAATTAAGGACATTAAAATGTAATTAAAACCATAGATTGATCAAGGGGATTGATGAGAGCAGTAGGACTTCGAAAATTTAATGTATATCGGGGTTTTCCTACAGGTTTTCGTCAAACATAGGATAAACTAGTCGTACCGAAAAGAGGCTGAACCTCATATAACCCGAAGCTACAGCTATCGAAATCATTGTAGCGATATCGATAACAGCAATAGTATTTATCGGTGATAGCCATACTAATATAGTGTAGGAAGCAGCTGAAGTTTCTAGTGCAAACGCATAAAGAAACCGCGAGCATCGGATGAAATTATTGAATGTCTTCATTCGCATGGTGCACGCTGCTAGCGAGCCGAGATACATGGCTCAGCATGTACTTTACTGCCTACGTTTAAAACGAACATATATTACGTATATGCAGGAAGGTATAGCGGAAAGATATATTTTTTTAAGTTGAAGCGTTTATATTGGTCCTAAAACAAAACATTGTTAAACGTTTATAGCATTTTTGAAACAATATATATAGGTTTTATTAGGTAGTAATTTTGCAGTAGTATCAACCAATATCTAACTCAAATTATATTATATCTCCATCAGAGGGGATACATTGTTTAATGCACTTAAGGGGCTGTATACTAAAAAAGGCTACATCATCGTTAGCCAATTACATTTTTTGCGGGGCATAAGTCTCCCTTTATTTTAGGGTAAAACTAATAGAACGTCTGCCCAATCTGCCCATGTTTTGGAAATATGTATTATAAAAAGTTAGGTAGTCTTTCCTATACCCACCTAAATGAATAAATGAACATATTCGTATAACAGTAAAGGAAAGCTAGTTCAAATCGCGTATCGATTTTATTTCAACCCGTTAGATTTATTTTTGTGGATTATTCTCGGAAGTGTGCGACTATCTCGAGCACTTAAAGAGAATTTTGAGTTAATATCATACTAGCATTATTGAGTAAGAATTATATTAATACGGACCCCGGTTGTTTTGTAATAAATGATATCACTTATACAGATAGGGAAACAGGTAGACATGCCTCTAAGCCTCTAGCCACAGCCTTAAGATACATAGGATGTAGGTACCAATAAACTACCCTCAAAATAAGCTGTATTCAACTAATGTTTTTTTTAATTTCTATAGTAACTTTTACGTACTTAATATTTAGCGTAACTCCTTAAAATCATTTTAGCAGCCCAATATTAAAGAATGTCTGGATCCATAAAGCATGTCAAACAGTGCCTACATTTAAGGCGGCTTTAACTATATTCAATATTAAAGATCCTAAGGTAAGCGGGCGAAGTGCCTGCATTTCGGCGATAAGAGCCTCCCTCCCCACCCCTTTCTTGAGCCACCCCCCTCCTCCAAAGGAGGCCATACTTCAATTGCGTTTAACTTAGATAGCTCCTTTGATACATTGTCCCCCATTATTGCATATCTACCAGCTCCTGATAAAATGTCGTTCTGATAAAAGCTGTCGCAGTACTATAGGACTATTATAGGATTGAATAATGACCCTCTTCGCTTGATGCCGTAAACAAGTAAACATCAGTGTTTATAGGTAGACTCAAATGTAGGTCTTACGTTTTGAGTGATTGCTGTGATATTTGAGTGCTGATGTGTATTTTGCGGTACCAAATTTGCTTGTATATTCAACAATACGGTGCAAATACTTCTAAACGTTGCTAACAAAAACTCATTGAAATTTTTAATAAAGTCCCATGTCTAAAATTTGAAACAGCCGCCATATATGTATGAACAGAACAGGGAACGAATTGCGAAACGGCCCAGTATATCATGACGTAACGACACAGCCGCGGCAAACTGCGGACGTCAGTGGGCCGATATAACACCGATATCGACACGACACGACAACGATGTCGCAGCCTACCTATTGCCCCCAACACTAAACACGAATTGTAATACAAAAAACAAAATTATATCGTCCCTCCGAAATGCCATGTTCTGACTTGTTTATACTTCCAAGATTACAAGGATAGAGTTATTGTAGAAGATAAAGTAATAACTCGCCAAATATGGCTACAATATTTCCTGGGTAAATTAGCTTTAGAACAATACTCGTTTCTCTTCCAACAATCGATTCTATTTCGATTCGATTCAAACGCCCCGAGCGCGAAGTGTATCGCACATCGGACAGATTAAACATCCCGCCTAAATGAACGCGCGATAATTTATCCGATATTCCCCACTGAGTTTTAGCCATGTATCCGAAACTGAACGCATGGAGCTAAGATACGAATAACATTAAAACTATTTCGGGATTAGCCTAGAGCGGAAAGGTCAAGAGCGGGGATTCTGCCAACGCTGGTCGCGTCCAGATATTATTTTTGTTATGAATAGAGCTTGCATATTAAGAAGATAATTATGATCACGTATTCGATACATTGTAATGATATTTTATCAATAGCAGAATTATTAGTGGAAATTGGGCGATATTTACGCTGGTAAAAAAGTATTTCAGGTAGATATGCATTCAAATAAAGAATCTCTACTTCAATATCTACTTACCTATGTGTACAAAAATCGCTATGTTAGGTTCTATTGTAAAACGAGAATATTAACCTCTAGTTTACATGACCTGATTTCACTACGAAACAAGAAAAAATAACGTCCTGAAAACGGCTCTATATTTCCAGTATGCTCTTTTCGATTGCACCGGTTAACACGTTCAACGCGCACTTTGACAGAAATAATGGACGTGCAGACTTTTTGCCACCAAAAAGCGTTGCCGTTTACTACATCGATGTTCCAGCTAATGCCGGCTTTCGATATTCGGCGGCCGGGCGCGTTATTCAGGCGACGCCGCCGCATATTTACGAGTGCACAGCCGCATTAGACTGTCCGCCCGTAGGTAAATTAGCGCAGATGCTCGCCTCTGTTACAGTGATTCATTCCAAATTGGCTTTTCAGCGAGAAAAAACGGACCGAGACGGGAATTGTGGTCGCCCCGAGACGATATCTAGCCGGGATTGGGGCTAAATTAGCTTTTAAAGGAGTTTAGCTTTAGTTTATTTTTATTTTTTCCGCACATTTAATCGTTTTGAAACACGAGTCGGCTGCGGATAAGTTTGTCGGAAGCATTGCGGGGTAATTAGAGCAATTGAATCACGCGAGTGGCGGTGATAAAGAATCTGATGGGAGTAATAAATAAATTGCATGCGTAATTAAAGAGCGTGTAATGTACTGTCGAGGCGTCGGGACCGAGGTAGCGGACGCCTCCTCAGATGGCTATCGATGGCCCGCCTCCACGCGTGCACTAGCCGTGTAATAGCTAGCTGGGAACGAGCGAATCATCGCAATTGAAAAATGGCATTGTTCTGCTCGTTTGTGGTTTCAACGGGTGTGTTGTTTGCAGGTGCCGAGGGTGATTGGCGCGGACGAGTGAAAGGATAATGATGGACCTCAAGCCAAGCTGCGCTTAAAGGAGGATAAATTTCTATAACAAACAGAGGTAATGACTTAGGTAACTGGCGTATTTGCACGTAGTCATGAATCGAAATAAGTTGTATGATGAAGAGCAAAAGGACGTATAAATACCAGCAACGCAATAAAAGCTTATTTTTAATGAACTGCAAATGAGTGCACGTGAAATACTCGTCGATTGTAAAATGTTGCATTTCCCAATAATGAACCTGGTAAATTACCCTTTAGTATAAATAATCCATGCCAAAGGGTGGTATCCATTTGCCGGCACTGCAAATCACTACCCCCCTCCCTCCAAACCGAGCGGGGGCTGTCGACGATAAATAAAATTCACGTTTTAACAATAAAATGCATTTTCCGCAAATGCTCCCAGTGAATTATTGTGCAAGCTTTACGAGCTTAAAATTATATGGGCACGTGAAATTTTCGATCTCGATAATGCATGAGCGGCAACTATTTTCCGGCGTTACAGTTTTAAAATTGGGAAATTGCCCATTAATGTGTACCTACGTAATAACTTTATGAACGTGCATTTCATGTGAGATCCGTTTCATCAGCGAGCTAGTTGCGATTCGCGTCACGCCGCAAGCAACCCCGAGTCGGCGAAATGGTGTAAAAGATCCCCTAAAACACGTGGTTATCCACCCTACAAGATACTTATAAAACATTTCCCTAGTGGAAAAGCACGATGTTTTATTCCCAACAAAAATAGATCACGGTGCGGTTGATGGCGAACCAATAGCCGCCGGCCCTCGCGCGCAGATGGCGTCGAGCGCCGCTGCAGAGATAGCACAAATATGAATTATACCTTTTGATATTTGTCATGTGAATTATAAGTCCCGGCGGGCTCAGTCGGCAAAATGGACGAAATTTCGCCTCGCACCTCGTTTGTCCTGTGATCTATTTTCGCCGAATCCCGATTCCACTCGATGTCGGATGTTTTCCTACTAGACCGCGAGTGCGTGCTTGACTCATTCATTTCGAAATAGAAATGTAAATGTACCTATCAATTTTTCTGTCGACCGCGACGACTGCTTTGAAAAATGTCTTCACTTTAAAACTCTTTATTTATTAACGCGATTATGTAAACCCCGAACGATTCGAGAAGCATGTATGCGATGCAATTCGCAAGGCTTCTGATCAGGCAGAGGCAATAAGTAAACAGTAATAACGGCCAGTCACGCCAAGGAAACCAATTTGGGAAGTATTTGTAAACGTCAAATATGTTTGTGCCCACCTATTTATTGCGGGCATCCCTCACGTGCGAGTAAATAAAGGAGACACAGCGATAAAGTGAAAAGAGATACCGAAAAGCTTCCGCAAGCACGACCTTAAATGGCAATACTAGTCGAGGCAAAAACAACTCTTGATAACGGCAGTACGGTTGAGTTCTGATTGGTGCGTCCACAACGTAAAGCTTTTCGCGTTAAGGCGACTCCATAGAGAAGTGGAAAACTCGGTGCGCCACGTGCGAATGATTTGTAGACGTCCCTTAATTAAAGAAGATTTTAATTGTATCGGATGTCTGTGAAAGCGAAAATAATGCACTCCTAAATTTGTTAGTACGACATCGGGGGGATGGCGGGTGGAATTTATTTTTCGGAGCCGCTCGAAATATTGCTTTGCGTGTTTTTACTTGTCGATAGAATCTGTTTCCTGTTAATACAAACAAATAAATATCGGATTTGGACCAGGCAGGGTTACTAACGAACAGAAGCAATTAAAATGAATTCTTCCAATTTAAATACAGAAAATACAATACATGTATGAATATTAATGAAATTTATGAAATACTCGATAACATGTGAATGGGGAAAGCTAGCATATTCTATTTTACTTTGTATTTGCAATAGCTACTTTAACTTCAGGAATGGAGGTAAGAAGTATTTAATTACCCCCAAGATGATCGCGGAGCGATAAACTTAATTTAAATTCTTATCAAATAAATTGCTCCAACTGCATAAAATCAAGCTGCTACCAACTTTATACATCTTCCTTAATTACAAAATCCTTTGTTGTAACTGAACTATGTAAACAGCTCGGAGAATGTTTTAAATAAATTACCAGCGGATAGAAATAAGCAAAACAGCGTAATGGGGAGCATTCTCCCAAGTTTCTTGCCTTGCGTTAGTCGTAATTATTTCACCAACACCGTTGCTTAATAAATTATGTACCGTTCGAAACTAACACCCATGATCAACGCGCATTTTACGTAGCACCGTAGTCCACAACTAATGCGGTACCGCTACGCTAGCAGATATAGCACCTATGCAAAGGCTCTGAAAGCAGTTCATTTACCGAACAATAGAAGGCCCGGCTCTACCGCCCCAAAGCGTCAGAGATTAAATTGAGTGGGACCTTAACTCGCGCCCAGCTCGCGGAAAATGGGTGAAATCAATTTAAATTTCTCAAATGTGCCGCTTATCACGATCGTAGGAGTTAACCTGTTACGTTGCCTGTCGGTGACACTGGGCTTATTTTAGCCGGTATCTTTTTCAGCTCATCTCTTTAGGAGCCAGTAGAAATGTTTTTACAACAAGGTAACGTAGGTAGCAATATTAAATTTCGTTCGTATGTACCTAAAATAATTTATAAAAGATCTCTTCCCCTCGATTCGCACACATTATTAGCATACCTACCTACCTACAGCACACACCCTAAGTCGAAAAACAAACGTTCAGGGCGAGAAAGTGCCAATTAAGAAAGAGTATGCCGAGTCCTCATTGGCTGAATCTAGATAGTAACACCTCGCCAGGTCTCCTGATGCATCGCCGGCGGGACACGCGATGCTGGATAGAGACCCTGATTGCCCGACGCCATTTGTAATTAAATACCAAGTAATTTTCTGCTCAGGAAAATTCAAATTGTAAGGGCCAAGGGATAAAGGAAACGGCGGATTAATGAATTGCGGTCGGCTAGTTGGCGTCAGATAATGTATAATGTTGGCTTTACAGTTGACATTCTTGTGCCAGTTGATAATCTGACATATTACGTAGGTACTGGTTTGAAAATATAATAAACCTAATTTAATATTTACTGCTAAAATTAATAAAAATGAACACAACAACAATTGACTTATACTACTAAGGGTGAATTCGTCCAAACATTACGTTACACGAGAATAACTATACCGGAATAAAATTTATACGCGAGTAAATATCTGGGATAAGTACATTTGCATTCTACCAAGTTATACCATGATTAATTGAATGCATAGAGAAAAGAACACTACGTTGAATGGATTATAATAGTATGAAATTGTTTATGTTCTAATATTTTATTCGCTGTTGTTATTCTGAGACTTTGCCTTTTATCGTAAGATCGTAAGTTTGTTTATGATTTGACAGATGTGTTTATATGTCATTATGAAGGTTTTCTAATCAGCTGATGTGCTGCCGCCATTACAAAATTACTCTCGGATAAGCTCGTTACACGGTCAATTTTGGCGGTATAACATTTTATTCTTGGGATAAGCTACTTATCTTGGTTTCAAGTTTGATAGAACGCAAAATCTGCTTACTCGCGAGTAACTGGTAGTTTACTCTCGAGTAAAAAGTTACTCGACGTTGGCCGAATCCGCCCTAAGGGCTGTCATTGTTATATTACTTAATACAGTCGACAGCAGGTAGGTACATTTAAGAAAAGATGCGATAATTTTATATTTTAATACGGTTTATTAGATAAATATATTATAACAGCAAATAATCACGCCTCCGTAGCAAGGTAAAGCCACCGGCTCAAGTCAAGTCGATCTAATAGAATGAAATCGAATTGCTTTCCGATATTTACTGTTGCCTTCCCCCGGCCGAGATTTGGTGCGTTTACCCTAAAAAGGCGTGAAGTGCAGGGCCGTAATGGCCGGTGGGGTCGAGAGAACATAACCTTTCTAATTAACCATCATTCCTTTGATTCTATGAGGTGTAAGTGGATTATTTTGTGGTCTTTCCCCTTTATTTTCGGCTTTTTTACTTTCGTGCCTGTTGCAAGATGGATTGGACACCCGGCGGCGGCGCTGGGGTAAATATTAATGCCTCCAGTTTCACTTGCTAATAATTTATCTAAATAGTTACAGTAGTTGTAGGTATATTGGTTCGATCGAGCGCAAATATTTATTGATGGGGTCGAAGCGAGATAGGGTCAGAATTTATTTAAAACCGACTGAGGCGTAGGTAGCAATTGTGCCAATCACTGAGGCCTGCCATGAAGCACTAGTTGTATGTTCATATGAAGGAACTTGAACATTTTCGGAGGTCTCAGTCAATCGGTTGTGGAAACATCGGTAGCAATCAGACAAATTGGTTCTAACCAGCCCCCTTGCTAACCGAATTAATCTGATTCGTAGGTTTTCTTAGCGAATACCCACTTAGGCTGAGAAAAAGGCAGGGAGAGACAAAATTCGCTCGCACAACGCCCGATTTGTAAGATATTTATGATCGCTGAACAAATGAATCGGAGAATTGGTCTCTACATAGAGCTGACGTATGCGTCCCATGATTTCAGGGAGTGTTTACGTTCATAAATCGGATGAGAATACTTTCCCTTGTGGGTTTGTTTCTGATTTGGGTACTTTAGTTAACTTGAGATGTTTTCAACACGCAAAATATCATTTTTTGGATAAAGGAAATAAAATACAATAAAGTATACCTATACGATCGTAGGTACCTACATGTTTCCCCTCGAAGTGTAGTGAACCTATGTAGAATCCGTCTCCCCTGCGAGTGTGTAGCGTACAATCGTAAAGGAATAAATATTAAACAAATCCACCTTCGTATAAAGAGAATGCCGTTTTTACATCATCCCGAGTATTTGGGAGTAAACGGCGCTTAAGATATTTATACGGGGGGATGCGTTCGGGACTTTCGAAAGAGTTACAACGTCTGAAGGAGTTTGGCTGTATGTTTATTTTATAGTATTTTACTCAACCAATTGAACCGCAACGCAGTTAAAGCGCATCAATCTAAAAACCTCTCAACTCAAGCTTTAGCAATTAACATACTAATCTTCTCTTAAAAGTAAAAGAAGGAGTGGAAACCCGAAAAAAAGCTTATCTAATTACAAGCACCTAAGCCTAAGGCTTCGCTGGTAACTGCGGGCTAATCACAAATGAATGAGGGCTGGTTGTACCACGCGACGCGATGATAATTCCCGCCCGCCGCGCTAAGATCCTCATTAATTATGGTACACCCCCCCATCTCCCACCACGGCGTCTTCATGGCAACACCGAGAAAACACCGACTTATTTAAGCCCCACTGGCAGTACGGTAGGTAGCTAGGTAGCTTACGAAATAGGTACTACTATACTTTTTAAACTATAGCATGAGCCCTATCTTAGCTTCGATCCTTGCATTGCACTGCAACACTTTGAGCATTGCCTTAAAGTTACCATATTGTAAACATGGCAAGAATGTATTGTAATAATAAATAGGAAATTTAAACCAAAGCTACTTAGGTAGTTTCTATACCAAAATAGATTGAAAAATAAAACATTTTAAATTATTTCCAGCATTTTGTTACAATTTATAGAATTTTGGCACATAACTGACTGCCCACTGAATTATCAGCTCAATTATGAAGTTATGAAGTTATATTCGACCGAGAGCTCTCCATTAAAAAAGTTTATAATGAATTCGGCGTTCCTAAAATGTAGAGCCTAAAAGCATTGGGAACTTTATGTTGAATTTTTTATTGCTTTAAAATTGAGATTCATAATTATTTTAATAAAAAATGATACCTACGTTAATTTTTAATTTCACTCTACTTTTGCTTTACCGCACGTTTTTTTAATAATAAATAAATAAAATTGGCCTTTTTTAGAAGAAGAATGTTATATTTTTCTTTTCAAAATGTGTGTGTCAATATTTATCCTTTTGACCCTATAAAACTATGCTCAGAACTAAGCCACTGCACTATTCTGTAGAAATGGGATAGTTATAGGTGTGAATGTAAACCTCAAGTGGTACTTAGTAACATCTGGTGAGATGTCGCAGTTCCGTCCTGATTTGTTGATCCGCTGCCCAAAGAAATATTACTATGAACATCCATAATATGTTGCTTGCCAATAATCACCTCTAACATGAAAGCATTAGGAGTCAGACGGTAGTGTAAGATTGTAGGTCGTTTATAACTGGCGAGTACCATATGGCTGAGTTACGATATTGGAATAAATTTTATTGTAATGATTAAAAAGGTAAGAAAAGATGGCGGAAGCGGAAGTGAATTCCAGCCAATGGGAATAAAGAAGAGTTTCGAGCAATAAATTGTGTAGAAGATACGTAATTTCTCCAGGGACAGCGCCCCCCTCCTACGTGACTCCACATTGAGCGATGGAAGAAATAATGTGATTTAAAAATTTCGTGTCAAAACAATAGAGAGGCACCTAAAATTATGAATTGGATCATCCTAAACGGGCCGCGTGTTGTTATGCCATGAATATAAATCGTGGTAAATTCCTGGGAGGGAGGCGGCCGCCTCGAGGGCTTTTTCTTAAAAATAACTTTTCTCAGAGCAATTCGGCGGTACCCCGCGATTTATTGCGAGGCTGTGTCACCCCGGTAATTAGTTTTTAACTAGTTCTGATAAGGGTTCCCTGTACTTTATACGGTCCCCGTAATAAGTTGCGAGTTATGCGTGCAGAGAGGGATGAGATGCTCAGAAGCGGTCGCCAGAAAACAAAAGGGAACTAATTTGTTTTTTATTGCGAGTTCCGCGAACAAAAGCGCTCTTCAAAAGCATTGTAATGTGAGCGTTAAAACGTGTCACAATATTTTTATTGTTTCCATATTTCGCGCGTCCCGGCCGCCCGTCACATCGCACAAGCTCCATATGATTTACGCGCGCCAACAAAAAAATAAGAAAGTTCTTCCACGAAACTTTTTATTCCCAAACAGTGGAGAAAGTTGCGTAAAAAACTTGCTCGCTTAGAAAAAAGCAATTTTCTAGCTCAGGTGTGTGAGATGTTTCTTTATCTAACTTTGCATCCGAACGGCTTTGTTTATGGGGGTCCATTTTTTCCATGTTTTGAACATTTTATTACGGTGTGTGTACCCGTAACGCTGTGCTTTATTGTACGAAGCCTCCAACATACCGGTGAGTTAAAAACCTTGTATTTGTCTAAAAAGTATAACAATTCTTGTTTTAGTTATTTTATTATGACTACCTGTCTTCACATTGTTACCTTTGGACAAACAAAAAATATAGAGCAAGGGCACAATGCAACGGTATCAGTAAGTAGTACGCATTTACAATTTTCAAACCTTTTTGTTGCGCAAGAAAATTATAAAAAGCTTGCAAAATTAATTATCAAACAACAAGCCCAGGAGAGAGCTCCTTTTAATGGACAGGGAAAATATAATTTGAAATACTTTTTATAGCCCCCATAATGTTACCAAGTGGGCCAAAAAATGGTTGACACCGTCTGGCCCGGTACATTAGCATGAGAAGTGAGGGAACGGGAGGTCTATCAGGCCCTTTCGGGGGAGGACCAAATAATGCGATATTGCTGGTTTGTATAAGGCCCTATTTATCTATTAAAAAACGCGAAAATTTACTGCCTCGCGTAGGAAACTTTGGGGAAGTTTTATATTCTTGCGCCGTTCGAGCTGCTAATATAGATGATTGATGCGCGCGGCCGCTTTGTGTGCGACGTAGTTTGGTGTTAGTAAGTGACGATAACGAATATATGGCTGTTTTAAGTGGTTTATTTATACGAAATTTACGGAGAAAAATAAGATTTCACTTATAAAATATACCTCCTACAGGCTATTCTTTTTCTATTGCGTATCATGAAATTTTAAAATTATTAAGCTCAGGCCCAACCTATTTTTATTTACTCATTACTATCACAAAATATTCATTTCTGCGCTCACGGAGATAACTGGTGAACCAATTTAGCAACACCTCCAAAGGCTAAGCTTATTCCCCTATATTGTTTTTCTTTTAAAATAACGGGTGTGTTGTCAGATCGAGTGAGCCGGGCGTCACGAAGTGCCGTGAGTGGTTAAGGGTATATCGGCGCCGGTGTTGCCAGCTATAAATGCCTATTGCGGGAACTTGCCCTAAAATGGCAAGACATGTTCCTAGCCTTAGATCAAAGAGTTCAAAGTTCAGTGTGTGTTGCGATGGTTGGAATTAATTAACTGCAGTTTTTAAGGTGTTCTTGATGCTGCAACGTTGAATTCAGTTTTTATTGTAGTTACGTTACGGATTTCTTAGAAAAAAAAACGAAAAAATGTTAAATCTAAAATTTCATAAATTCTAAAGTATTAACCAAAAATTGTATAAGTTAATAGTTGTTAACCGAAACTTGTATGTTGCGCTGGTAACACCAAACAGCAGACGGGTGTTGAGGTCTCGCAATGGTTGAAACCGTGCTAAAACTATTTCACCAGCAAATTGAATGGTGATAGAGCGCTTCAGGGAACTGCGGTAAATGTCACGATACCATGTTGTTTGTTGTTTTTCTCAGGACTCGATGTCTTCACACTCAACGGATTCTTTGCTCTTTGACAGATTTCACAATCTGCAGCAGAGGTTAATAATATTTTGAAAAGCTTATTAATAAATGTATTTTTACATGTACCAACTATTACTACAGCAATTATCTACATTAATAATCAAATATCTTGATATATCTAGCAACACTGCCTCCAATATTCAGCGCTGGCCACACCGCTATCTCCCATTATTTGTCACTACGGGACAATGGCCCAACGCGCGCATAACTCATTTTACTCAATTAGTTAACTTTAATACGTATGAGAATAGGGGCCATAATTGAGTGTCAAGGCTCGGTCGAGATTATCATCGTCTCAGGATAATGGAATAGCTATGTTATTTCGTATAAATGTTTGCGGTAAATAGAAATAAAAAGCATAGGCCCACAGATACAGAGAGATAAATACTTTTGTAGCTAACTTTTTTTGACTCATGGCACTCATTATATAACTTACAAATTTAAAGTAGGTAGGTAGGTAGATACAATAATAGGTGAGTATCGACTTTAACTATTACTTTGATATTTTTAACCAAATGTAAAAATTTGCATTTTTTTTTGTTTTTTATTTAATCGTATAAACGAATATTTCTTAGACTGACGATGACGAGCCGAGTCAACCCTATGGTAGACTGAGAAAATACCTACCTACAGCAATCACTATGATTATGGTCAAATGAGTAAACTTACTTTGTAGAAGAAACATTTATCCTACTACGGTCTTTCCTTTTAATAAATCAAACGGAACATTTTATTCCCTTACTTAGGTATAATCCTGTTTAATTTATACAAGTTAACTTAGTTTATAGCGCGCTTTATAAAATATTAATTGCTTTAGCTTCCGGAGTTGTAAATCAGTTTTTATAAGTAAGGTGATTTTGTAAAAATCTTCGTAGGTTCAATGATAAATGTAAAGGTTGATGCATAGGTAGCCTACGTGACGGATTTTTAACCGACTCTACTATATGTATTTTTATATATGGACGGACCAGAATTACAGGATCACCTAGCACATCATAACTTATATCATAATGAATTACGGTATGTAATTAAATACGTTTTTATATTTAGTTATCGACAAGAAATGTTTGAAAATGTACGAATCTGAAAACAATATAAAAATTGACTATAAAGAAGATAGACCAAAAATAACCCCGATATGACTTACACAAAAACAATTATTCATTACCAAAGTCTAAACCAAATAAGCAACACCCTACATTCCTTCATTAAGCAGCTATAAGAGTAACAAGACGCCACGGAGAGCAATTTGCCAGGCGTCTTGTGTTCCGAGCACCCTGTATAGCGGTAGGTAGCATCCTGTATAGCGGTAGGTGTCCACAGTATGGCACGCTGTAAACATAGGAGCCCCGTTGGGTGGTACATAAGTCACTGTGCGATGGTTTACGAGGCTTCGTAAGACGGTAGCACCTCAAATACGGGCAAGCGAGATATGAAGACGGTGTACTGTTACGAAGAAAATTGCAATATTTTGATAGATTGTTTAAGATTTTTATACATCTGACTACGTCGGCGTCTTTGAAAAGTGTCAGAACTTACTTTACATAAACCAAAGAATTATATGTTTACTAAAAAAATTATTAGACCTAAATTCACTCTAATATTCGTGTTGATTGGGAAACTTATCCTGATTTTTCATAAATATTAATAAACAATATGTTGTTGTTGTTCCACAACACTGATTAAGAAGATTATGAAGATTATATTTTTCTGGGAATTGTTTGCAGCAAACGCATACTAAAATTACTATGTTAAATATATACATTTCTCATTATTTAAGAGTGTAATTAAAACATTACTTTAATTGTAAATGCATTTTTCAATTAAATATACTGCAAGTTTAGCTAACTTATTTTTTAAAACATTTTAGTTACTAGCCATAAACTATTTTAAATAGCATATTTAAAATTTTATGGAATAGTTAAAGTTTACTAGGAATCTATATTTTTTCCTAATACCTAGATTTATGCCAATGCATTACTATCTTGAATACAAAAAATATATATATTATATTAATACCCAATTCCATTCGGTTTACTCCCAAGGCATGCAAACAATTCACCACCGAAAAGTCCCTTTAAAATTTCAGTGAGGCCCCATACTGACCTCAGCTTATCACTGACCGTTCCACATACCTGTAACAAATAAAAAAAACTCAAATTAGACATTGCGTAAGACAAAATGATTGCGAGAACAAAATAATAGTCACACAATCGCGTGTTGGTACCTACCTCCAATTATAAGACATGAATAATAAATTAATAGGCTAAATTGAATAGACTACCGGCCCATATAATAGACGCTTATTATCGCATTTAAATAATGGAGCGGATATTAATTCATACGAAACAACGCAGCTCTATCTCTGATACACTTTGTAATGTGTTTGTAAATGAGAGGAATACCTTGTGTAGTGTTTGTATCAACTAAAATATTTATTTATGTAAGACTACATCTATCATTTCATTAATTAGGTAGAATATATTAATACTTATTTATATAGTTTTATAGTTAGCTACTGATTTGTTTGAATTGTTTTATAGAACCTACTTTAATATTTTTAATATTAAAAGCAACAAAATAAAAACCTATATTTTTTTCCAAGTAATCCACAGTCAATTAATCTGTAATCATTTAAATATAACTAAAGATACTCTTTTGTTTTTTCCTACCTTTTAATTTTATATTTTTACTCATGCTTGTTGGTTCTGGGTTAGTCAGGAATTAACCAAAAAAATACCGAATCCCTCAGATTTAAAATGTTAGTATGAGGAATCAAACATTAATTTAAGTTTGCAATAAAACAATTTGTTTTACCAATGTTATAGTATAATAGTAACTAGATAGTATTTGTTGTAAACCCATAACCCATAAGTAGGCATTAGGTACTAGAACTTATGTTCCCAATGAATGCCACATTTGAATACAATCCGTTTAAATGCATTATGGACAGTGAAATTGAGTTTGAAATGAGCTCATATTGAGCCCTATGAATATGAAACTCGTTATATATCTACAGAAAAGTTTATATTATAGTAAATTAACAGTTTTCGACTTAGATCAACAGGATTGTCCAATGTCAAGGATTAATATATTTATATTTTTCCATAATGCATATTTTACCTATTACAAATTAAGCCACCCATAAATTGAATGTACCTACAGTCAGCAATGACTAGTAAAAATAATTATCAACTATTTTAATTATGAGAAAAAATCTATTTGGGAACTGATTTGTGTAATAAGGTTACATACAAATAAATATATATTTTTTAATTATAGCACCAAATAATGTAAGATGTAGGTACTAGGTACCTACCAAATAAATAAAAACATCAGCTTTACTGATGGTGTATGGTTTAGTTATGTTGGACACTCAAGGTCTACAAGCATATTAACATGTCGTCGAGACAGTTTCAACACATGATACTGAATTATGTAATCTGTCCGCGTAATCACGTCTAATGTGGCGTGCTTATGACAGCACTCGCTAGACATTGGACCTTTATTACACAACCATAACACTCTGACACTAATAGTGCAATACAAAAACAATAACAAGCTATTATGAACTCCTATAAACTCTTTCATAAAATCACACATTAAGTTCGTACTGTGCGTGTGTGCTGTCCGTACAGTCTAGCACACAAGCCAAAACGAACTTTGGCACACTACCACCATAAATCAAGGGGCGTTATGCCAGTTATGCGCCATCTTTCACGAGCTCATTCCCTCTCTTTCTGGCACGCACAATAGCGGGTATCTCTGTCTCGTTCTAGCAGTAAGCTGGAGGGTGGGGGAGGGGGGCTGTCTAGTCGTGACGTATTACCCGACTGGCGGTCGCTCGGTCAGGTCAAATATACTATGGCGTTAGCAGCGTAGAGTTTTTGGATATATTTTTATGAATGGGATAAAATCATTAAATTAGGATTAAATTTAACTTAAGTTTCAATATTTCTAAAAATAAAACTAACAACTGGCCGGTTAGACAGCGTGAAGAAAATAAACATAAACTTGAACTAGTGCTGTTACTGAGATAAACATGATATGAATATCGATATCGACGTCTTGCCTAATCAGGTTGCGGACAGCGATTCAGGTAATAATGTATGCGGAATCGGTCCACAAAGCAAATCGAGAGTTTGATTCTAGAATAGACAATGTGGCTGTTAATCATGCCGGCCACCCACTACATTCGATAAGGTATTTGATAGAGACATACTGACTGTTACTGTAAATAGAGTTGGTAAATAACACATATATTTATCTGTGCATAGACAAACATGTATAAATATACCTACCTATCTACATAGGTTGGTACTTTGTGTTGATGTTCATTGATAGGTACATTTAAACGCATTCGATGTATAGTATTTATCAGGGTGTTATCATTGTAGTTATAATTTATACCTATAGGTTTAAAAAAGTTACAATTTATTTAGATACCAGAGAATTTATTATCAAACTATAATTTCCACCCCATGTTTCCTCCTGATTATAATCAGCATTGCCTAATTTCTCGGCCATTAAAAGTTTTGAACATAACATTTGTCGGTAATAAATAAATATCTTAGATATGGAGCGAAGCCCATAGCGGTGCCGGGTTTGCCGACCTTACCAACTCTAATGAATTACACAATGAACTCTCATCTAAATACAGAAAAAAGCTTTTAAAGGCACATATCAAAAATGCCCACTAAAGCCTACTAAGACAGGACTCTCAGATTTATAGCACTCCCTTTGTTAAATCAAGTAATCTCCACGTGAAGCCGAGATATAATGCCGTAAATGAAAATAAATTCAGTCCTCATTCTCTTGTCTACATATTTACATTGTGCTCCGACATAAATCTTTCTCTGTTCTGAAGGTAATCTATTCTCAAAATTACCTGTTAAATCACATTAGAACAGATAACACATATTGTCCGGGGTGTGGTCAACAAAAAATGTTTGTCGGCCTACGTGGTAGGGATTGTAGCCTTCACGGTGGTACCTTCGTCATTCGATGCCCTTTCATATATCACCCAGTATACAAAACATGCTACAATAGCGACCACAATATTAATTCTTGGTCGAGGAAGAAATTTGATAAATACAAAAACTTTTTTACGCCTAATATTTATTAGTTTATAAGTTTAACCAGCATTAGACAAGTGTGAATACAAATGACAAAACATAAATTGTACAAACTTAATAAATGTAAGTTATAATTTGTAAAGTTATATACCTACAGTGAGTTTCGTCCTGGCCCACACGTAATAATATAATAGTTTCAAAATGATTAATATTCATTGAGTCCATAAAAACCGTAGTATGACCAATTTAGAACATATCTGGACAATAAAAACATCCTTAGCTATTATTTATTTTTCATACACCTACTTACTGAGCTTATACCTTCACCCTCCTTATACAAACTGTCAAAATATTTCTAATAAGCAACTCTTATTAACTCGGACAAATTTTTATCGTCTCCAATTTACATAAAACATCTCGAATTAGAATTAAATAGTCATTATTTAGCACCACTTGCGAAACAAAACAAACTGAAGTAGGTAGGTAGTGGGTACCTAATCAGGAGGGTTAATAAAATAATAAAAGCGTAGCTGGGTAAGGCAAATTGTTGGTACAGAATTAGTGATGCGCCGAGTATAGTATGAGTATAATACTGGGCACCGGTGGTGCCGGCCGTCGACGATACCGCGACACCTCGTAACTCTCGCCTACGTGCCGGGACGTCATGCTAACGCAATAAGAAATAAGAGGCGAATAAAAGAACTGGTCCGTCGCGATAATTCACCCGCAGATCTACTCGGAACATGCTGATGCGAACGGATATTTGCAGCGACGAGAAAAATATGCTTGTCTTTGCGTTAACTGATTTATTGGTAATGGCTTTATAATTCATTTACGACATGATCTAATATTTTTTAAAGAACTATTTTATTTTTTAAATATACATAGGGAAAACCTTAGATTACCTAACGATATTATTGTGTATAAGTATAAAATTTAAACGATATTTGGTTAATTAACTAGAGTAACAATCTATCGATATTTACTACGTGACGCGGAGTCGATTAGCGCATCACTAGCGGCGGTCTCGACCGGTGCGACTACAAATCATAACGATAGCATCTTCTACAAATTTGAATCGGATCTTATTTACGATTTGCCTTTTTTCACAGCTACGGTTTCGGGAAAACTTGATCGTAAATCACTAATAAGAGGATATCGATTTCACGCGCAATCCCAACAATCTCTTTACCACGCCTCTTAAAGATTTATAATTCAAATTTCCAAATCCAGACTCTTGTATGGTGTACGTAATACTAATTTGCATAGGTTCCGCTAAAATAGTCCAATTAGACATCTAAAAGCACAGCGCTATAAGAAAAAACCGCAAGTTTTCCCACGAACCTCATCCAATACTCAAACAACATAATAATCATAACAAAAGCGTGTATGAAACACCTTACTTGGTTAAACAGCAATCGCATAAACAAACCCCTACAATAAAGCCAAATAAACATTGGAGTACGCCATCCAATCACACCTTGAATCGCACATAAAAGCTCATGAACACCGACCGAATTGAAAGCGATGCCACTCAATACGAGTATCAAAATATTACGTTTCCCACTGTATTCGGTTGGGTAATACGGACGGCTCGAGTAGAGTTCGTTAGTGCCCATAAAATCGTTTACGAGCTGCCGAAGAGCCCTCTTCAATAAACGTGCCATAAAAGTTAGGTTACTTGCCACTAGGTGGCGGTTGTAGTGGCCATTTCAAACTCTAGCGGCGATTTCACTGCCATCTATGGAGCTTTTTAAACGTTTAAGGATTGCGGGGAAAGAGACGGCTGTAGGGGCTCTCGCTCGGGGATTGGGTTCTGTTTCTGTGCGCTTACAGACTAGGTGAACTTTTGGTTTGGAAAAGTTTTCACTAAAGGTACCTACCTACTGACTTTGATGGACTTGAATATTGGTATGGATCTAAGTTAGTATATTAATAGTTTATTTAGTTGATATTCATAATTAGGTTTCCGATAATTTTATTATTTTCGAGGTAAGTAAGTACTTACTAGTAGATATACGTAATAATTATGCCATTAAAGAAACAAAAATTGTTCGATCGAGTATTTTTTAACGGTTTTATAGTAAGCGGCAGGGTAAATGCGGCTAATGCTAAGTCTGTTTGAGGAATGTTTTCACGGGAATTACCTACTTCATATCGGCGCATTCTTATCCGGTGGTCTCATTAGACCACAATCTTCCGAGATGGCCAGATTAGCTCTGTGCTCACTTGACCAGAGGGTTTCGCCCTATTTTGTTAGAATAAAAAAAAACAAATATTTAGAACCTCCACTATGCTTATAATACATAGTGGTATAAATGTAGATATTTTGAGTGACTTTTGATAGTTGATATTTTTTGTATAAGTAGGTAAGTAGACTCTTTCAGCTAATTCATCAGCTGTTGATCTAATTGATTCGGATTTGTGGGTAAATAACATCAATAAATACCTGTACCTATAAGTAACAAATATAGTTTTCTATAGAGGGCCGCCACCCGCCGTAAAATCAATCTGGATCTGAGTTACCTGACTGACCAAGGGTCCAAATCGAAATAAGGCTAATTTGCCAGAAAATTACCAGCTTAGACCAGTTCCGACTCACACCCTGGGTTTACAGTAAACGGCGATAAACAGGTAGGGGGCAGCACTGGGCTACGGTCAGTTGAATGGTATAAAACGTAAATTGAAACATAATATTATAGATCACCTTTAACTTGAACTATCGTAGCGGTTGTTATTGTACAGTAGCGGTCTCGCTCAATGCAACATTGAAAGTATTAAAGTTCTTATTATGAACGTTGTAAGAGTTACCTAAATTGTACAGAGTTGAGTTGAAGGTGGCTCTCACTGTACATAGATAGAGCTTGTTGTTTTCATGACGTACAGGTAATTACAGTTTTAAGTAGACGGTGATGTTCTTTTTTTAAAGGTAAAATGTTATATTTAAAAAAATGTAAGAAAGAGATAGCATAACATAATTAGTCTAAATCTAAAACAGAATAGTTAGATAGAAAATATAATTATATTAGTATTCATGTTGCGTGATTTTAATATCATAAGCCGTCATAATTATACAAACATTCAATAAAATTAATCCTTTAAAAGTTCATTAATCCAAATTTTGTAGCTAAATCTATAATTTATAGACAAAGAATGGAATCGATATAAAACGTGTTCACAGTATAAATCTCAATAAAAGTGATCTCATCTTAAATAACATGATGTTCGAAAGAGTTTGTGAACGTGATAATGTAGCGACAGCATTACAAGTTTATAGACCGTCACTTTAAATTTGATATTTACCCAACTAAGGTTACCAAAATTCTTTGTTTGACCGGTAAATCACACTAGTATTTATTGTACCTAAATCTAAAGTTTGCGAGTTTGTTTATATTATTGATATTTGATAAGAGAGCGGCTGATCCAATTTTGACGAAATTCGTTATGTAAGATGCTGACCCTGACACCCGTACCATATAAATACCAATTACCTACCTACATCATTTTAAATCCAAAGACTTTAAGGTTTTAAAAAAATAACTAAACTACATTTTAAAAATAAGCTTAAAAGTTAAGTATGAATCAAATTGATAATATTTCAGTCAACCTAACGGTCGTAAAACCAAAAACTGTATCAACAACTACGCAAAAGTGGTTGTGTTTTTTGATATAACAAAAATTGTACATAAATACTCCAGTGTCAAAAAACATTGAATAAAAAAATATAAGGTATTTTTTTGCTGACATTACAAATGGAAAACCGGTCGGCGTGTGGTGGACGCTGAAGTTACTAAATGTATTGTTATCTGAGCTTTCGTCGGAATATTTAAAATTGTTTTGCATATAATTATTAATAAACTGTCGGTAGTGTAAAGATGGAATGAGTTACGAATGGCCGCGAATTAAAGCACCTACCTACCGAAATATCAATAAAGAGGTATAATATGAGAATAGCTATTTATTTGATATACTTATCTATATTTATATTATTATTATGTAAGTTATACTGCTATGGTACGTACGACCTCATTTTAAGTGCCACATACACACAAGCATACATACATCCCACAATAATGGCAAGAAATCAGAGTTTCTCATTAACCTTTACCAAATAGTCACCGATCCCCAAAACCTACTTATGAAAGTATCAAAAAAAATATTAGCGACCTAATAAATGATTCTGGCTGTTGAAGTCATATATATTTTAAATACTACCAATCATTTAAGTTTAATGTATGTACCGACACATAATAGACTACAAGTGAGAGACAAACTGTCGACATCTTGGACAACGACCTTTAAAGTAAATTACAGGTAAATTATGGCAATTTGATCGCCCGAACCATATGCGGTTTTATAAATAACTTGAAATTAGTCCAATTATCCGCCATCTTTGAGTTATGGCTTCACAGACAGCATTTAGACTCTGCCGGAAGAAAATATCCGCTAGTCTATGATACACTCCACTTTTCTAACCTTTACTTAACATGTTTCTTTGTTTACCCTTAAATTTAATCTATTCCTCTGATTTGGTAATTATAACCAAACACAACACTACCAATAGGATAAATATTAAGTAGTTATGGACTATTAAAAACGACTGAACAATGATTGAGTGGACGATGAGGTGAATATGAAAAACATTCTCTGTCAATATCAAAACCTGTCCGCTACACTACAACCGTAAACAAAAATCATAATTTCCTTAAATTCAAACACATAACAGGGGCAGGGAAATTGAAAATAAAACTGCCATCAATTAACCCGCAGCCAAGCCTAACGCTTACAAAACGCAGCCGTATTAATTACACGTTACTTAGGTCTTAAAGTCTTCAAAAATTCGACTGAGGCCGTACTGCGAATGATACAACAAAGGGCGGTTATCACCACATCTACACGCGAACAGACGGACAGAGCAATATTTTGCACAATTACGTAGATACGAATCTTGGAAGCCTCCGATATGAGGAATGTATTCTTCGACGTGCTCTTACTAAAAGACTTATGTATTATGAGTTGAAAAGTGCACGGAAATAATTTTGGATGCAAGTATGTTTTTGTTTTAAATATTTTTTGGTGTATTTTAGACAATTAAAGCTAACCTAAGAATATCAAAATTATAAGCTAACCAAATATCTCAACGGAATGTTTGACGATTTCAATCATTAGGTACAATGGTAGTGTCATTTATTTTCGCCATTCATAAACCTTGCAGTTTTGCAGCAAAGAATCACTAGCAATTAATCTTCCTTGGTTATTTATTGAAATTTAATAGTGTGAAAACCGCGAACCGGCTCCCTTATCAGTTATCACACTGTAAATATACGCCCGTGTGGTTCTACACCCGCTAATTATTAATAGACGCAATTTATTGGCTGTTTATTCAACATTATCCCGCACTGTAATCTATCAATGCGCCATAACATATTTCAGGTACGTCTATCTTTGAATTGCTTAGGTTTCTATAGCGATAGCGTTACCAATTTTGCGTTTGTGCGATCTTCTTTTGTCTTTTGGTTTGTTGTAAACGCATAGTTTGTTTTTGTTCCCAGCCATAAAAACTATTCTTTTATCAATTGAACGTTGGTTCTTCTTCTTACTTTGGTTTAAAACTGGCAATTATTGTTCAACATTCAATTTTTACCTTCTCCATGGAGCGTAACAAGCGAAGATGCATCTTACGATTATTTCTAGGTATCTAAAATCCCAGTAACGTCTTAAGAATCCTATCGCGCTAAGACTAAAATAAACCAATTGGCAACACCTTTAAGTCGATACTCAAATAAATAACATCTGATATATGAAAATTTATCATATTCCTGAGGCTTAATTTTGAAATGATCTGTGTCAATCTGAAAAACAACCTAAGTATCTATCTTGGGACAATGCAACCGAAGCTTTATCCGTTAGAAGTTAAAGTTAAATGTGCGCTAGTAAGAATTGTGAGGAAGATATTTTTCGTTGCTCAGTCGAAAGTGTGTCTGAGTATTGTTTTGATAAGCTGCAGAACGGGTTCGCCTTTAGATTTATTGCTCGAATGATTTAATGTGAATAAACTACTCGCTGTGGGCCCGTCTTGATTAATGCCCCACTTTCTGTGGTGTCACCCTATTCTGACATTATGCAGCCCTGGTAACTGTGCGTCTACTTATTTTTGTTTCAGCGTTATTTTTGCACCTTCCTTTGCAAGTTATATGTCTTTGACCGGGTCATTTTATCACACCGTTTACCATGTTACTTGGAAAATAATCCTCCGGAACTTTTTCCGTTGCCAACTTAATGACTAGGTAGCGTTCAGTCTCCCCGTCCGTGGGCAATTGTTATAAGTATTTAAGGCTGTCACTAAAGCTGGAAGAAAATCAGAATCTGTCAAATCTAGTGAGGGGGGGTTGAGGTATGCGGGGCGTTCTACGGACAATGACATGAAATTTTAACATAGTACTCGAAAACATAAAAGTGAAGACATGCCACTTTGTTAAAAATATACTAAGTAAGTAATATTGTTTTGTGATACGAAAATATTTATTTTTATTTGAAAGTATTTTTAATATTTAATAATTAATTATATATAAAGTCGTACCCGTGCCGATATTTATACAGGTTGTTGCAAAAAGGGTTTAATACTATGCCGAAACCTACGTGTGCAGCATGTTATTGATTTTATTTCTAAGCCAGGAAATGAAATCAGAATGTAAAAAAATCGCGAAAATATTATCAGAGTTTAATAGTTCAGGGTGTTGTATTAAACTCTGCCCCCGTGTAATAAAAAAAGTATAGTTAGCCGAAAGGGCGTTACTCAGGCGTCACTCTGAAAAACTTTTATCCTACGTAATTTTTTATATTCATGAAAAAAACGTATCTTCATATAATTTTTTTTTGGTCACGTGACCTTTTAGTTAGACTACCTGTTTTTTTTGGTGTTTCAAAAGCAGAACAGTAGTTTGCAGAACTCTGCATATACAGGGTGTCACAAAAGGTTACGTAGCTGGCAAAGGGATATGGGGAGGTCACCAGAAAAATAATAACATGTAAGTACCCCCGCAAGGGGGTACATTAGTACAAGGCGAGAGTGTGTATTTTTTTTTTTAAGTACTTATGTGTATTTGGGATATGATAGAAATAATATTTTTGTTTCTTAAAAACCAAAAAATTTACACCTTGCTGCGCTCTTTTGCTCACTGTAAGTACACCTACAAATATTGCTGTATTAAAAAAAACGGTTTTGTTATAACGATTATAAAAAAAAAGTTATTTTCATGTCAAGGAGTCATTTACCTAATTACGATTTCACTCAACAGCAGGTGAACTGAAAAAATAAGTTCTAGTTCTATCATCACTTTAGATCGCAAACATTGTAACTCCACTTTTCTCGGCGAAAAGTACTCTTTGGTGTCAATAGAAACGTTTTTTGAATTCACATGTTTTCCTCTTTATTCGAAAAAAAAAACTGTATTCCGCATTTTACCATTTGTTTTCCTCTAAACCCCAAACCGTGATTTTTAAACAAGAAAACTTAGTAATTATACCCTTTATTCTCATATACAACGTGCGATGTAGGCGAACGTGAACGAAAACTATGCAATAAGCCTTTGTTTTTATTACTATTTTAGTAAATTACAATAACATACTCAACAATGTTAATTTTTCTTTTGCAATGTTATGTTGTTAAATTAAGATCTAATATTTTATTAACATGAAGTTACTTTCAACTTTTTTTTTATTAACATGAAGTTACTTTCAACTTTTTTTTGCATCTATGCGTCGAATCACAGCATGACGGCTGCTGCAGCTTCCTGCTGTCCTGTCCTCCAACCAATCCCACCAGTACTGCAGGTTGCGTCGAATACGAGCCATTCTCTTCGACTTGACAAGACAGGTACTCCCGGAAGGATCATAGATCGCACGGAACCCGTACCGTATAGAGGCAACGGACTCCTTTGCAACAGCCCCCCAGATTCGGAAGTAGCCCATGCACTGCATGGCGAGCACAGCTGCAGCAATTTTTTCGTAATGAATCATTGGGATGTCATCCCCGAAGGAGGCTCTCAGCCTACCTCACGACCTGTGTGACATTAGAAAAATGCACTGTGCTAACGCCGTTTGCGAGCTTGATTTGCAGGACCGCGTTGTATGCCAAGTTCCACAGCAGAGGGGTCCAAGACCTACCGCTGTGGAACTCCGCAACTGAACTTCTTCAGTGAAAACAAACCCTCTCTTTTCGCATCCTTAATGTACTTGTTAGACACGTATGACCTCTGTCAATTTTCTGCAGATAAGAAGACAAGTGATGGTATACAAGAGCCGCCCTAAAGGTTCGCCCTCTAGGGGATAGAGTTGAACGCGGTTACTATTTTTAAGCAAACAGCCAGCGCAACAACTCGCCCGTGGTTCTTATCCTGCTCGGACAGTGAACGAACGCAAAGTATTGTACCCACTATTCGAATCCGCATTTCGGATGCCAAACTGACTGTCCGAAAGGTCGAAACCGTACCACCACAGAGGTATGACTCGTTCGAAGAGCTTATCAGGCTCTTACAGCAATCAGATGTGTCGGTACACTGAAAGATAATCTCAGGCCTGCTTTATTTATTTAGGAGCACTAATGGCCTCCTTTCAGTCATTGAGTCACTGGCACTCAGGCTGCGGTTGAACAGGAAGATAGACTGTCTAAACAAATCATTTTTAGGCTAGTTAAAAAAAACTTTAGGTGGGTAGTATACCAACTAGAACTACAAATAAAACAGTATTTTTGTCTCCTCTAAAATTTGGTCACGAGGAGTTACGATGATTACGATCTAAGGTGACGCTGACGATATTTTATACAAGGTATTGAAAAAAGGGTATAAAGCTTAGCCAAAAGTGGATTTAGGTGCCATTCTGATCCACTTTTCTTCTACAATTTTGAAAATTCACGTAACAAAACCTTTTACATAGAAACTTATTCGATCACGTGACTTTTTACTATAGAGACCGAATTTATTTTTCGAGAATTTCCAAAACTTGAAGAACAAAAGTTGTTCAGAATAACCCCTGAGTCAAACCCTTTCGGCACAGTATACCCTTTTTGCAACATCCTGTATAGGTAATATCAGGTTTATAAAAGACCTGGGCCTGTAGAGTGAGACTCGGCATGGGGAGTCATAATTTATAGATCTTTTAGGTCGCAGTGGCGAATGGGCACTGGTAGCCCTGCCCTTTTCTATAACTATAACTATAGGTAATTTTATGGCAATTTAAAAATGGTATAACATTTATCTATTTGAAAAAATCATTAAAAATATACATTACCTATCACACTAATTTAAAAAAAAAAATCAGCCCTTACTTTAAACTTATAACATTTCCTTCAGGGGTTAAAAAACCTGTGTATTTAATATTTTCTTATGAGTTTTTTTTTTTAAACTAGGCTCTTACATAGTTGTACATAATATTATGCGGTATTTTATTCCACTTGTAACGCATAAAATTCATAGCTACAGTAAACATTTCATTTTTTTCATGGCGAGATACAGTCGCACTTAACCGCTTTTTTGCAAAGCTTGTTAAATAGATTTAAAAAATTATGTAAATTTTAGATCTTCAATTTTTAAAAATACTTAATTATTTTTAACAGCCTGTAGTGTACAGACTACCACATCTTAAAATATATATATTTTTAATTAACTACGGTTTTTGGTTTCAAATAAAACAAATTATGAACTTACTTTTCAACACCCTGTATATTGTTTAGCTTACCTACCATACACAACCGTTAAAATAAAATAAATTACCCCTCAGAATATAAACAGGGTCGCGCTTTGGCATACTGCATTGACCGTATAGTTCTTATTCGGAGAATCTAATAAGTGTCATTATGTGCAATGTTTACCTTTATCTATGCATCTGTAACTCTATAGTAAAAAATGTAAACAAATCGAAAAGGCGAAATGTTTTCTAAGAATTTTCGGCTTTTCTGCATCTAAAATGATTAGAAAATTAACTTTCCATAGCAAATGCATATGTATTATAATACTTGTAGTCATAATTTGTTGATTTAATCAGTTTTTGTGAAATATTTGATAAAAAATAAAATGGCGTGGGTATCGCTCCTAACAGGCCGCCACCAGGGCGACGACTGAAGAAATCTGAAATCTGTCACGGTGTCATCATTTTTAAACCGGAATTTATTAGTTTTTTGCAAAAAAAGTTGACTTCTGGTCCATTAAATCCAACTCTTTAAGGTAACTTTGTTAAGAATTTAATTACCTACACATACATATAAGATTCCATGAAAATGGGCCCTCTGATTTCGAGGGTTTTTTCATAATAAGTCAAAAAATGGCAAAAGACATGGTGTGTTTGCAATTTTTTTTAACATACTTATTATAATCCTGCACCAATTTATAAGCAACTAACATGTTCAGTATACCCTCTGCTACAAAATATATTTTTATCAATGTGATAGAAGCCACCGTTTTTCCAATCTAATCAAGTATATCAAGCCGACTTTAGCATTTTAGCTTTAGGGATCCCCTTAATTAAATTATAATTGCCGCTTGGTCCTCGTTTATTTCTCGATTGGCAGCCCTGCGTCCAGCCTTGCACAGTATAAACCAAGACGTACAGTACGGTAACTTTGAAAACTTCCAACTGTAGTACCCCTTAGCTATGTAATCAGAACGGTTTCTTTCCCGAATCCTACCAGCTTTTCTTCAATATCAATCGTGTTGGTTTTAGTGTGTGGTTTCTGCTCGATATCTTAAGACCGACGACCTTTGGCGGGTAGGCTGTAGTGGCTGGATGAGGACGGCCGAGGACCGAGGACCGAGTGTTGTGGCGCTCCTTGTCTATCTCTATGTCCAGCAGTGGATGATTATTAGCTGATGATGTTCCTTGGAATAGCGTGGTCAGAATGAGATAGTTGATGAGTTTGAGCACTGTGTTTGTTCCCTCCACGCCTGGGGGGCGATGAGGCGGCGCTTGCGCACGTAATCGCCAGCTGTGTCCGCGACGTACCACCACTATTGACTCTAATTATGAAGGTTGATTTAGTACTTCTAACGTCCTTAGTTTGGTTTATTGTGCATCGTATTTGCATGGCCAAATGGGTCAAAAATTATTATGAGCTTTCAGCTATGTGCTGAATTTTACTGAAGTGTTCCAACAACTTCCATAAACTACAGTAGGTTGGTACTTATAATTTATGTGTTTATGAGACATGTTAACATAGTCATAATGAGGTAATATTGTTCTTATAATATTCAAACTTAAATATCCTTTAATCTCCCAATTAAAAAGTAACATCAAGTATGGATTAAAAACCTCAAAATTTACTAATCATAAGTCTCAAAATCGATCACAATCCACCAGGATCACATACGTCGAAGTATACTGATGATAAATCTTGTGCAGTTTGTGAAGATATGCATGAGTCAGACGTAGGGCTGGCTCACACGGCGGTATTTATGTTGCGCAGATTCTCGCACTATTCGGTTTTAAATTCAGCAATTGATTTAAAACGGCGTAAATGATTTATTATTTATCTGAATAAATATTGGGGATCGATATTAGTTATACTTACATTGTTTTTAACATATGTACATGCCTACAGTCAAACATATTTTTTACATGTGTATTTTTTCATAAATGCAAGTTTAATGACTTAGTATCCCAAGCATAGTACATAAATGGAAAAACTTTACAAATTACCAACTCTACATTCGTGCACCTCGCAACAAAAATCGCCCCGTGTGCGCCCGGCCAAGGTAGATTTATGTAAAGGTTGCAAGGTCGCCCTGCTGTTTGCAAGTTTGGTATCGATGGTGAAGATAATGTTAGTACACGGGGAAGAGAAGTGTGAAAACAAAAGACGATGCGGCTAGTAGAGAACGCGTTTATTAGTTATAGTAACAACATCAGTCATTTTATTGAGTTCCTACATTATAAGCTCTTATTGTATGAATGCTAGGCTATGATAACAACAAAAACAACCGTAATAACTTAATACTTATATTAACATTAACAATATTACCTCTACAAATTATAAATAAACAACAAAAGTATTTTTTTTAAGGAATACATTTACAAATATTATCCTAACTTACACGTATCTACCTTATGTGTAGCGTGCATTGGAGACATGCGATAGAGGCAGCGAGCAATTTCGCTTCTCTAACATACCTCATAGTGGGTTATTCACATGAATTATGAGTAGGTACTTATGACTTTTTGGGCCAAAGTTTGTTTGTACTATTTTTTACGGTCTAACTTACAATATGCAAAAAAAGAACAACAGTAGAAAGAACAGTATTGGATACGATACCGAAATGTACAAAAAAAAAACCACATATTTTTCACGTTTCAAAAGTACAATGAACTGTCAAAGCTATCTTTGCATCGAATCAACTAACCACAGTTCGGATACAATTGATCGATCAGTAATTGTCATGGCATTTCCACTCAACCTATGTAGATTTTCCTGCTGGTAATTGCGAGAATTATGGACAAAAACCTGCACTCACCAGCACTGTATATCAAACTAGATATTTAGTTAAGTGTTTCCGAAGAAACATGTGTTTATTGAAACCAATTATCGTAATTGATGATGGATGATGGCAACGGAGCAAGTATTGGCATTGAACTAAAATAAAGCATTACTGGTTTTATACAAACTCGTTTTAATTTTAATATGGGTAAGTATTTATTCTTTTATTATGGATATTAAATAACTATATAATAATTAAAATATATAATTAATATAACTAATTAAACGTAGGTAGTATGGTAATAGTAAATAATAATAATAATAATATATATTATATTCTTTAAAAAAATATCAAGAATTTCGCTAAAAGTGCCAAATTAAATTTTGAAAAAAATCAAACTACGACCTAATATTTCAAGTCCAGTGATCGTTTTGACCGGTGGTTCTATAGAAGCACCGCGGATCAGCTGAATAATGACGTAACTCCAGATTGCGTGGATCCGAATAGTCGCAACACACGCGAACGCGTTATAAAGACATAAAGTATCCGGACGGACGGTGCATCAAAACGGATTATATCCGGTAAGGGCGTCATTAGTTCAGTAGGTCTTTCATACCCTTTATTTATGTGAGTCTGGCGGTGTTATTGATAAAATAAGTGGAGCTTTTGTTAACTGCAGATACTAACTTATTGCGTGAATTTTTCCATCAAACCGTTTTGTGTTAAGGTTACAGTTAAATAAAAGCTTGCATAACCCTTTGGTTAGTTAATACACAAGCTTTCTCCGAACACCACATCTATAAGTGTATATACCTAGGTATTATTTTCCCCAAGATACAAAATCTAATATAATCTAAAGGCCCGTGCACAATGGTCGTCTGCTGTCGCGGCTGAGACGGTGGGAATACACATCTGTTGCATTTTTTTTTAATATTCTCCATTTAACACCTTTCGTGTTTCGTCGAGCTTATTTTATCCTCTTGGCTAGACCGCAGTGCTGTTAGTGATAGTAATAAAATATTTTTTGAGCTAAACCTTAACACTCATTGGATTTAGGTACTAAGAAGATATCTTTGAAATTAATGAAGTCGATTTTCTTTTGTGATTTACTTGTCTAGCCAACCTTACCACAAATTGATATTGAAATCAATATTGTTATCTATCAGTGTGATGCATTATAGATCAAACAATCACGTAGTAAACTAGTCTTACGTCGGATTTTAACTGGTTTTATTACAATCATTCCTCATTGGCAGTACCGTGGTTACCTACTGAATTCTATTGATAGTGTAATTTAAATTTAAATGTTATTTATACTATACATAAATAAACATATTTTAGTTTTTCAATGTTCCTTTATACTACAAACAAAAAAAAACGGGCGGGTTTATAAATTAATATACCTAGTTGCATTCAAGCAAATTGATATAAGAAAAAATTATAAAGTTATTTTGACGTTATTAATAATAATGGTACCTAAGTACTTAACTGTTTTTTTTTATTATAAAAACTTAAAATTATAACCTAACCTAAACAAAGAATTTAAAATATTGGACCGTCCAGCATCGTATCTTATTGAGTTGAGTTCGAGTATCATAGTACGTATGTAATTGTAGGCACCCTAGTTCTGTACAACGAGCAGTGAGTGCCAGAGACCTGTAAACAACGATGCCCGATGCCCCATTACTCATAACGGCGAGAACCTTACATGAAACTACGAAATAAGGGCCAATACGGCATTCAATGGACCTGAAATATCTGTAAAAGATTTAAGAAATCTATGTCAACTCCGTAAAATAGAATTTTTATTAAAAAATTTCGTCTACTTCTTAATTATTATACTCTATTAATGTAATTTACATGACAATAGCCTGGTTGGCAGCTTTAATTTGCAAAAAATATTAACGATCTTGAATATGTACATTTAAGCACATTTTGTTTATTGCAGTGCAAAATATTCTCACGACATTTTATAGGCAATTTAAAAACGAAAACACATCCAAAATATTAATGCCGCTATGAAAATAACGTGTAGGTCTGTACATAAAATTAGTCTCGCAACGTGCCTGCCCGGTGTTTGTACATACTAAACCGAATTTAATTCCAGACTAGAAAATATCGCTGGCGTTCTGTTTACTAACATGCAGTATCCATAGAGTTTTATCGTCATTTTTATTACTGTGATGAGTCATAGCGTAGTGTGGACGCATCCGCGTTTACGTTTCTTTTTATTGGGTCCTTGAACTTTCAACAATTCGGTCGGTCGATAATTCGAGCTAGTACATGCTGTTTTGTTGTCTAATGGTGCTATTGTGGTTTGTGATATCACTCGAATTATAGGGGGCGTTGTCGCTGTGAGATAAGTTGAGATTACGTATGAAACGGATAGCAAGTCAAACATAGAAGACGTTCAAGTAGCTAGTTTAATTCGGAAAAATGATAAAAAAATTATAGACATGTAAAACGGCAGGCAACGAAAGTTACTTTGAAATTAAGTAATAATAATAAAGTAACTCATAAATTGGTTTAAGAAATCTACAATCATCTACTTTTTTAAATTGTTTTTTTTTTCTTTTAACTATTTCAGTGAAAAAAAGATATCCACGAGTTTTTTTAATCAGCAATCTCACAGTCGCAGGGCACTGCCGCCCTTGGCAGCACACAATGGCAAATTGGTGATCTTTGACATCAGTGAGACAATGGAGCGACGCGGCGCGAGTTATGACATCTACAGTGGAGGGCAGATTATTAGGGACACTTCAAATATTTATTATAATGTGGCTCTTAATTCCTGCGTGGTAAGATTTGAGTGAGTTATAAATAGATGTGCTTGATGTGTTTCAGTCGTTACAGTGTTATAATTTCAATAAACGCAAAGCTAATGAGCTGTATGAGTCCCACTCAAAAATTAACAGTTTTTTTGGCTGCGGCATAAAGGTTCCAAGGATATGAATTATATCTAAGTATTATAACTACCAATATTTTAATATTCCTATTATATTAAGTAGGTACCTTTTTAAAAATTAATTGGCTTTCAAGTAGTTAATACTTACTTACATGCAAATTTGTTGTGAAAAATTACACAAATTCAGGAGTTAATAGACGAAAAGGCGATTTAATAGACCTCCATGAATCACGAACTCCTAGTCAGCGAACTAACGTGATTTAAGACCGCGCCATGCTAATTTAACAAAGTGCAAATTATTCAAACAAAAAAGCTTTTAATGTGACGTTATCAATAAAATATGAGTTATGAACCTTAATGTTTTCCGGTCGTATATACAATATACATAGGCATTCGAGTCAGTTTCCAAGACTCACGACTTCGTTTTTTAGACTATTTGTATAAGTTAACATCGCTTGAATATTCAAAACTTGCGCGTCTTGAAATTCTGTGCCTCTGCAGAAACAAAAGGTGCTCTACAATAGAATCTTTAAAAGCTGTAACCATAAAAATCACGCAATGCATTTTTTGGACACAATAAAACAGTTATGTCTTTTAAGAAGCCTCAAGACAATATAGTTTACCTGAGCAACCATTATTATGAATTTTTGCACAATTTAGGTTGGGCTATACTCGTCAAAAACGAAACAAAGTTATTATTATTTCATTGTACATTTTCATTTGCATTGACAAAGGCTAGTTTTTATATACCTAGTTCTTTAACTGACACGAGTTTACGTGCTTGTAATTGCGGGCAAAGTTTCATGACACGTAGCCAATTGACGGTGAGTAGATGGTTAGTATTTTTGTAAATATTATAACGTAGAACGTTATTTACAATAGTTAGTCAAAGTTACACACTATATTTGCGTATTTATGGTAATATGGCATTTATCTGTATTTGCCTACTGGTAGGTACACCACACCACGTCACAATAACTTTAATTTTAGTAAGCCAACTCAGTGTAATGAAGACAGAAATAAACCTCATTCTAACGGTTTAATAGAGCGGGTTAAAACAGCTGATTCCCGGGAATTACTTGTAAACAGCGATAATAAAAAGAGGTAAAGCGTCTATAAGCCGCGCCGCCGCCGCCCCGCGACCGAAGCGTAGGATCGACGGCCACTGAGAATATTGAGACTAAAACCAATGTTCAGGTACAATACTTTCAAAATGAATAAAATTTATGGAAAAATTTGGTCACAACTCAACAACTGTTAAATAAAAAATAATATTAATGTATGTATTAATTAAATAATTTTTTGTGGTATTTCTTTAATTAGGTAATAATATTTTATTAATATAAATATGATTAAAAATACACGGTTGTTAACAAAAAAAAAACTACGTATCAATCCGATTTCTAAGTTAAAATACTTAGCAAAAAAACAAGAATATGAGTTGGGACGCTATAGCGTATAGTCCATGTAGCTTGGCGGGGCGCGGTGAGCGGCTGCCCTAACTCGTAAACCGTGTTCGTAACTGCCCCCGCCTCAGAATGTGACGTTTATTTCGAGTTTATTCAGACCCGCAGGTGCGAACATTATCTTAATTCGAACGCTACCTAACCGCCGATCGGACTCATTGAGATTTCCGAATGCACTCTGCCCGGTGTATCGGAAGCCACTTTTGCAAGACTGTTTTTATTTACGCAGCATATTTTTTGATATGGTTAAAGGTATAAAAAATATCATTCTGTCGTTTGAAGGTATTTTTTATCAAGTATTCTTCTATACTTCTTAATATTCATGCTCTTAGACCTTTATAAATACCTAGAAAATTATAAACTAAAATTTATTCGTAACTGTTAGGCACAAAGGCTAAATTAACTGTTAAATGTACACCTGATGCGTTTACTTTTTGGAATGAAATTCGACTCACTTGTTTAATTTTATTGTTCTAGAGTCTGGGAGGATTCATTGTTAAATTATTCAAATGAATGCAATTAATGTCTATATTAAAGTATACTAAGAGACTGTTTAGGTGATGAATCTACTCGTAATTGGTGGGTAATTACTTAATTTAAAAGCGTTTTTTTTCTATACACCGAACATTTTAAATTTAACCTCTTCCGCTTTCTTTAGCGAAATAGAACGCCAATTTAAAAATTATCATGGCCTACGTACCCGTAACATTATTAAAAAAACTAATAATTGATTAACTTTAATTTGGTTTTAAATTTGTAAAAAGAGGTTGTGAGTACAAAATGGCCTACATTAATAAAAAAACTAATAATCTGGTTTCCAATTTTGTAAAAAGAGGTTGTACAATGCACAATAATCGATTTTCAAACTTAGCCGATGTATGTATGTAAACTGTAGAAAAAGGTTGCAGTTTCAGGATTTCAGTGAGCAGGTCAGCGGGGCGGCCGGAAGGGCGGCTGGGGTCAACGGCCGTCTACGAACAACACTATCTTTCTGTTTAGGTACCTTTGTATGTACTCATAACATTATGTAGACCTATTGTATGTAGACAATCTTAGGGAAACAATCTTAGTGTGTCTTATTAATCAAGATATTATTAAATAAATAAACTATATCTAAAATAAAATGGTTTCACTAAGATTTTTCACCTTTTATGACAAATCTAAAAAATGCTGTAGCTATGGATAGATTGATATAAATATTCATATAGAAGTACCTCAGTGTAGATACAAAAATATTCAGTATCGATCAAACAGTAAAAACCCTCCTCGAATAAATTTAAAGGTTTGTGTAAAGCATTAAATAACTTAGAACAAGAACCGGTTATTATTATTTTTAGCTCAGTAGTTTTAATTTGCTTAATATGGCAATTAAAGTTATTAGTGGTATAAATCTTTAACGTTGACTAGTAAATCTTTGATATCGAACTGCGCTTCCTAACCTAAAAAAATATGCACACATTTTTATTAATTTAAAATGATAGCCTTTTATTCAAACAAACATTGACAGTTGACAAGGTATAAATGTGTACGTATAGATATACTAAGGTACTTGTGTAAAGCTGACCGTACATTATTGTCTTCAGTATAACACAAAACTTGATCTACCCTAAGCAACTTAGTGTGCGTTGCTCACAAGAGAATGTGCAACTCAATTCCAGTGGCCATATAAAAATCAGCACAGTGATTAAATTAATAAAATATGAGAACTGAGCGCAGAGATATCCAATTAACGGATAACTGAGTTGAGCGTCAAAAACCTACTTAGCTAACGTCTGCGGTACGACAGGAATGCTTACCTAGAATTGTAAAGAACTTGTCTAGCTCATTCATAAATAATATCTTCGATAGTTCTGCCATCGTAGAATATGAGTAATATTGAGTGTAAAATTAGTAAATGTGTCTCGGTGGCGTAATAATTTGCTCGCCAGTGTATGGATTGTCATTTTGCTCTGGTGTTGTGTGTTACGTCTTTGACATCTACAGTATTATTAATTAAGCAAAAAAAAACAGGTAAACTTAAGGAAACTAATGTAATTCATGTTTAACTACTACTTTACTTATGAAGCCTCTCCCATTAGGTGTTCTCTGGCAGAAAATGCTTATTACTCAATGAAGCGTAATAAATTATTCATACTTCTTTAATCGATATTCTATATTAATAAAAATATAAACATACTGTGTGGTCTGAACTTTTTGTTAATACATTTCTGTCCTCCTTTAAGAACTTGTCTTTATGTAAAGTCCATTCTTAGAATTCGTTCAACATTTTGTACCTGAACTGCATATACGGCAAAATATTAATTACTTATTAACTTTAAGGGCTTTTAATGATGTTTGTCAAAATTGATCGTCAAAGTAAAAGTAAATGTGACGAATTATTTTGTAGATGTGACACTTAATCTTAGGCCCTGTGAAAAGGTGCACATTAAATGCTTGGGCGGCTGTGGCGATGTCGCAGTAACTCACTACACTAAGCGGGTGTGTTTGGTCGGTGCGATGTTTGTTTTTCCTCATATTTTCGCCTGCAGTCTCGTGAGCCCGCATTCATAAAGACTCAGTGTCTCAGAGCATCTCAAAATTTATCTAGAAAGTGTTTTATTTTAGACCTATGGTTTTTATTAGACGTTTTACATTTAGGTAAAAACTATTAACGATGTGCCTATCTTTTATGAATTTTAACAACTTAAATGCCATATATGAAATTTGAGTTGAGGTAGTCCCCCGTTTGAACATCACTGTTTGGTGCACTAAACAAATGTGTACTTTAATTTCATTTTCATAGCCTCTCATATTAGGCGGGCTACAAAAATGTAGAGGCGCACTGACTGTTAAGTTCGAAACATTGAAATTCACAATACCACAGCATGGAGCACAAATTAAACATCACAATAATTTTAAATAAAACACATTATAAAGTCTGTTTAACACACAAGCGGTGATCGTATTTTCCGTTGTTAACATGACGGCGAGCCGCATAATGTTTATGTATTGCAAATGCAAAATGCAGAAGGAAACTCTCATTAAAATTCTGCTCTTGCGTCCGATGATTCCAGCATTCGTGCGTTGACAACAAAACGCATCTCCCATGATGCGTGTGAGAGAGTAAAAGCAATGACTAATGTCGCGTCTGCAAGACTGTACTCTGTGGCGAAATTATAGCAGGGGTCCTATTTCGGATGGTGCGGAAATGTTAGTTCTCTATTGATGGTCGCCGCCGCCGTGTTACTTCCGAGTCGCGTAAATTGGCAGTACGTGGGGCCATCACCATCTATCGCACGCTTTTGATAATCGCCGACCAATTTGTGTGCGCAATTTTATGACGGACGTTCGAAACATCGAGGTATGCGGCGCGCATTCGCGATATCACTTGCAATAGCCGGAGCGTCTTCTTCGGTCACCATTTCAAACTGAACTAAGGCCTTCAAAGGACGCCGCTAGAGAAGAAAGGCTGATGTCTTAATTTTGGAGCCATATAAATTATAATTTACGATTGCATTCTTGGCCAGGCCGCTAGTAAAAAAGTGGGCTACCTCTATAATAGAAACGTTGTTTTTTTAACCCGCATGTAGCGTGTAACCGAGGCCGTTATCACGTTTCGGACAGATGGCAATATGAGGTGGAGCCGAGATCATTACTGCTGTCTCTTTCCAACGAATAAAATATTTTAGTTAAAATGTATATTATTTGAATTAAAATTCATGCCAACAGATCGTAAACAACTACCAAGTGATAACATGCAGTCACATTAAACACTATTGCATGCCTCACTCGGTGCAAAATCAATTTACAATGGAAACCATGATAGGTAATTTATCTTCATTTTGTCGTAGTTTTTTAATTAAAACCAGTAACTAGTAATTATAGCAGCGATTATGATAAATCCCGGTATAATCAATACAGGTAACTCTGTGCCTAGGTAGGTACTTGCCTACGGTTTTTAAATATCTAACATTGTAGAGATAGTAAGTAACGTAGGTATATTTAGTAACGACTTTATAAATTTACTTAAAACTTTTAAACCATTATTTTAGGTTAACTTGCAATAAAATATTTGGTTTATTTTAATGCAAGTTAAACTAAATAATGGTAGTATTAGGCCAGAAAGAGATAGAAAGAATTAGTCACTTTACTTTCTATAAGGGATTAATATTAGCTAGTCTATAATTATTTATTGGTAGTGGTGGGGCCAAAATGAAGTTACGAGGACCAGTGTCTCATCCACCTCTGTTTAATGTGAGTGAATTTTATTGTTTCTATAAATATTAAACCCAAGGTGAGTTAAATTGAAATTTTGTGTAACTTAACATATTTTATCCAAGCACAAGGAATATCAATTTTACTAAGCCAACCTATGTGCGTATTAATTCTTCGGTGAAAATTTTATACTAACCTTTCACATTTTTTAGTCTATTTTTTTGTAGGAGATGAAAGTGTTGCATTTAATGGACCAGTAATTTCTTGTTTCTACTAGACGAGTGGCGGCAATAAACTTTATTGATGCTTCCACTGATAGCCGGACATAATCGGAAATGACCGACGCGAATCGGACAAACTCGAAACGACCGAACACACACTTTTTAATTGATAGACAATAATTAAAAAGAAGCTTCAAGTTTTCAAAAATACGTTCCGACACTAATTTATGAAATTTTGCATGCGATTTGCCATTTTTTATTGTCTCGAGTTATTTTTGCCGAATCGCTGTTTCGACACTTCCAATTAATTGAATTCGTTTTATTAATAGATCGATAGACATTTGTATTTCTAGACGAAATAACGGTAGTGGGACTAGTTTCGTTAATGCGAAGTGCAGTAACAGTAACCGACTGAGTTTTAAGACACATTGCTCGTTAAAACGCTACTTTCGGCACGAAGCCCTTTCCGTCAAACGGAGACACAATTTCCCAACATAAAAGCACACACACAAAACTAAACCTTATTCCTCAAAAGGTAGTGTCTCACAGAAAATGTCCGCGCGAGCAATGAAAAACCTTATAAAGCTAATAATTTATACGACTTGAATCTTCTCCCGACGAAATAAAATTTAATTTTGCAAAGCAATTTCATACTAAATGAAAGCTTGGTTTAGTGAATCAAAAGTTAAAATATGAAGTGTGTGTTAGTATACTGTTTATGTGAAATTAAATATGCTTTAATAGTTTACTGAGAACAGGTTAGCTCAGCAAAAATTTGTGGATGCAATTTAGGATATTGTGTTGCGGATTATATTTTGTCGGTTAATATGTTATGGTTATACAAACATTATTGTGTAATCTACCGACGATGTGTACTCGATAGTTTGGGTTCTCTACATCTTTTATCTCCTTGAAGCAAATAAATTTAAGTTTTAAGAAATATTGCAACTGCATGAATACTATTCCTAACTTGGTATTATTTATTAAATGATACCTAATAACAATACCGCACCTACAACCATTTTAGTAAGTAAGTAAAGTAAAAAAGTTTATTTCCTTTAAAAATATACAAGAGATGGTGAATGTACTGACCCATTTGATACCATTCTTCTAAAAATAATTGAAGTACGCACTATCTATAATACTTACTAAATATTTATGGATTATGATAAGAATGTAAATATTTACTTATTTATAATAACATTTTAAACTATTCAAATAATTAAGCAATTTATATCTTAAATCTTTCCGCATTGCAATTACAAAGAATTTCAGCAATAGAGATGTTTGTTATAAAATATAATTACTAAAGTAGGTATGTATAAAGTTTAAAAAAAATACCGCTTCATATCGCATCAGTGTGCGTTCACCTTAGCACGGCCGGCACTCCCAGCCGACCGACTTAGTAATAATACATTTTTACATACCGCGAGCAACGATGAGTTATAGCCTGCAATATATCATCTCTCAGACAATGTATACCGTTGTCTGTCTGTCTGTTTTCAACAAATTGCAGTATTTGCTTCTTAGTTAGTGTATTTGATTAGCACTAGGTAATAGTAAATTGAATTATTCTGTGGAGGTACTTAATAACTACTAATAACTAATACTTCTAAATAAGTAATAATAAGTAATACTTACTAAATCGTAGTAATAAAATATAGGTAAAGGTAGCTATCATGAGTCCATTGTTCAACTAGGCTAGGCTTTTTTCAGTGCAACAAATATTACTTAAACTACCACTTTACCGACGTCACTCGGAGGCAAGGTTGAGGGCAACCAAAACTACTTATTATCTAGGTGGGTAGGTACACAATATTTTTTTCTAGGAAAATACACGTTTAAAGTCTAACTATCTGTGTAGTCTAGGTATCTGTACTAGCTAGGTCTATGAAAGTAGTCTCATTAGTTTAAAGTACACTATTAATCCAAAACAACTTAACTTTAAATAACTTAACTTAAAAATCCATAATTTACAGTAGGTAAATATTTTAGCGCAAAGTAGATTGGTTTTAAACTCACTGATTTTTTATAAGTACAAAATAATAAATTTAGATAACATAAAAAAATCACAAGATTTCTTTTCCTATCGCTATCACAATCTCGGCCACATCCACAACAAGAATCTGCAAGGCATAGCATGGGAGTCGGGCCGCGTATTTATCACTTCACAGCTGCAGCACCTATGATCGATCCTTATCCCAAGATGGCCGCCGGGCGCGCGCCGAGAACGGGCGGGAAACATGCGCATGCACACACACCTCCGCGCCATCGATCTAACCATTTTGAATTAGGAACACTTTATTGCCACTTTTTAAAACAAACTTTTTAAATCAAACGTGCATTCACACAGACGGTTTACGCTGTACTAATGTTGAAATGCAAAGTTTGAATACCTTTAAAAGTATAAAACACGTCTCCCCCATTATTAGTTTATGGCTTTTGACTGTGAGGGCTATTATATTTTTGTGTGTATTGGTGTTTGTTTTCCTGGTGTGCGGTTGGACGGATGGGCCAATTTGGGGAACGACCAACTGCTCATTGAGTTTTTTTAAGTTATTCAATTTAAATTGTACAAGGTCGTTTGAAGGTTTTGTTTCTATAACAACATGTAAAATAAATTCTAAATCCACCAATTTAGACTAAAGCATACAATTCAAATCTTTTCTTATTTTATTGTTTTATTAATACTTATAAATTTAAAATATTTCAATATCATTTGCTATTATCTAATAGACCCAGTAAAACTATTAGAAAGAACCAATTTATAACCCATAAACATTCTTTGTCGATCTCTAAAAGTTATGTTTCGACCCTGAAGCAAAATGCAGTCGCCAATTTGGGAACCTGTTTAGAAATTATAGGGTCAACCCAGCTTGAGGTTAGAGCCAAGTTTCTTAATACCACCGGCCGCGGACAATTGCTGTGAAAAATGATGGCGAAGCTCGCCAAGATGATTAATTATTCACATAAGTAGCCGATGATCGAAAAATGTACGAAAATTATAAGAATTTGTATTACATTCACCTTAAAAGCTCATTTGATCAAAAAAGGTATGCCTGAAAATTATTGTCAATTTTATGAAAATTATACTAAGCATTTTATGAAAATGATCAAGAACAAGACGAGATCTTATTGCTATCACACATGGTCAAAGTTCTCAAACGTTCATCAAAGACCGAAAAATAGTCCCGAATTCTCGAGCCACGGCCTTGTATTGTTTCCGAGAGGGAATTGCGTGCACCGATGAAATATGGCCGACACAGTCCGACTACTTTATTTTTAATTCTTATTTTTTAGGCCGTGTTATTTAATTTTATCAAGTCGCATGAATTATGAGAATACGGACCACACGCGTGGTTAATTGCTGTGTTAGTAATGAGAGCCGATCGGTAGGATTGAGGAATCTAATAGCAATGCCCACTTACTTTGTTAGTCAGGAATTTGAGAATGTTGGTATTCACTTGTTTTGTGAAATTTTAACTTCATTAGTTTTTTATCTATAATCTAATTATGAATGTAGTAATTATAGAAATAGATAAATAACTCTAAATCGAAAAAATATATAATAATATAAGGATTTATCTAAACCTACATATCTAACTAGATGAAATACCAATAAGAATTTCTGTAATACATGTTCTTATATGAAATTATAGTAGCAATTAGGACGACGAAATCTTATAGACAGAATTTATTCGACAATGAGATCCTACGATATCAATTTATTCCAATAAGTAAAAAATATACAAGGAAATTATTATTGAAATTCAACATTTAAAAATATTGTTAGTAAAATGAACCATTTTACTATAAGTACTGAGTTTTATTATACAGAAAAACATTAAAAATACTTTACAGCCGCAACCCATTTTTTTGGTTCCAGGCGCTTTTTTTTTCCTACCTACATCTGCTACTAGCTACTTTTCTCCTGGAGATGATCAAATGCTCAAGTGGTAGGGTCAGTGGCTCCACAGTCCACAGTTAATAATAATGCGCCCAAACTAGAGCTCGGCCATTGACCTGGACACGCGTTCGTTTCCGAACGTTTCCGCCACTCTTGCCCAATGCGAGTGTAGAGGCGAATGCCATTTTGTAATTACGCTTTTCACTTGCTTCATTAGATTCTTAGTTGGAGTAGGTGTTGGCAGTAGAAAATCAGGACAACTATATTTAAGTAGCTTAAAGTGAAGTTTCTCAGTATTTATTTTCCTTTTAATTGCGTAAGAACATAATTATTATAGATTTATTATTTTAAAATCTGATAATTGGATACCCAAATGTACTTACTTTAAGATATTAGGTACCAAACCATGGTATTGTAAATACGCATCCAAGCTTTAGGAGCGCTAAAATGTGATCGAATCAAAGAACCATAATTTACATTTAAAATTAGGTATTTATTGGGAAAAATATGTAACAACAATCATAAAAAGGTAAATATTTTGTGGCCAATATTTTAAGTATGTTACTTACCTACTAAATAGTACCCACCAAACTGTTTAGTTAAATGAAATGCAACTTAGAAATTCATCACTATCCTCGAGCTCATTTATATTTGGGTTAATATTTATTTATATTGTAGAGGAAAATGCAGTCTAGAACTAGAACCTTAGTGGGTAAGGTACGAAGTACGAACTTTAATAGCACAGTCGACTAAAATAACATGTAATTATTACAAGATTGACTACTTTTGTTTTTACATCTGATGTAGAAAAACAATCATTAGTGTGCGTTTTATATATTATATTTACTCTAACTGATGATAAATTATAAAAGCAGTCGAATCTTTAATATTTTGTGCCAATAATTTTATTATAAATTTAACATGGTATTCATAAAAAAATATTATAAGGATTAAATAATTTAAAACAACTTCATAGCTTGAGTTTTAGCAAAAAATATACAATTTGATATTAATGATAATATTATAATAAATGTACGAAAATATGTGTGTTAAATAGGTAAGTATATAAAATATAGTCACCAAATATTTATTATTTATTTAGATCTATAATATATTTCAAAATGGTGCATATTAGGAAGGAAAAACACATCACAAGTAAAAGAAACCTGAAAAATTTAATTTCAGAATAGAGTCATCTCTACCAATATGGTTGTATTCAATGTTCTATATTCTACATAGATCCTACCCACTAACTAACTAAAAAAATTTAATAACACCAGCTCATAAAGTTTTTTCAAGGCTCATTTGCATTACAAATAGCGGACCTCTTTAACGACTTTGTGATTTGATTTTAATTGGCTACAAAAACTTATGAGGTCCTACCGAAAATTTGTTCGGAGGACTCTTAAAATCTTTTACAAGTGATAAATTATGAGTGGCACTCGAATCTGTCGCACTAATAAAGTGTTAACGGGGGTGGTTCGTTTTATGTACATTTTATTGGCACTTGAGTTGAGTCGGCGGGTGCTACCTGCCGCACTCTTATTGGTTTCCAAGGGGACTGGGTCGGACTTGCCCCAACGGGCCGCCTGCGTCTGTCCTCAAACGGGACCGGCACAGTGTGAGTAACATTTTAGAGCTCCTCGAAACTATGTGAGGTATCCCGTTCGGGCGGTCACTGTTTTGGTCATTATATTTTCTTAATTTTTTAATAGATTCCTTATCTGCGATAAATTTATTTGTTTATTATTTGTATATAGGTAATACTTAAATGTACAAATATAAAATAATAAGATTAGGTTTGTATTGCTTATGAAAGTTCCTCATAATTATAGCAGTTTTCCGTCATAACATTTTATCTCTGATGACGATAGATCATGAAATTCATATAAATTCCAAGTCACCTTACGGACTTGGGTACGAATAATATAGCGACTGACGATACAAGGGTTTATGTATTTAAGGGTTGACTAACCTGCTATGGCCATCCAAGGGTAGAAGGTGTGGTTGGTGGGCTGGTGCTGCACGGGCTGCGCGGCGGCGGCGGCGCCCGGCAGCGCGCACTGGTTGCCCCACGGCAGCGCGCGGCCCGGGCTGGAGGACTCGCTGTACCGCGCCTCCGGAGTGCACGCGGCCGGACGCACCAGCGCCCCTAACCCTGCCCCCCAACCCTCCTTCCCTCCATAACCGTTCTGCTGCTCGCCACCACCCTTCGAACAATCAGCCTTCGCGTACTGCTGCTCTCCCGCATACAGCTTACAAGCCGCTGCCACCGACGCGTCGTAAGGCGAATCCTGCGGCCGCGCCTGGTGCAGCCCGTGAGGCTGGGCGTACGTCAGCCCCAGCGGGAACCCCCGGTACTGGTCCCCGCCCCCGCCGCCCTGGTGCACCCCATGGGCCCCGTAGAAACCACCCTGCTCGAAGTACGAGTTCATTGTCAACAGTCACTCACTACGTCACTGGCAACGGTCGAGCGGAGCTCCGCTTATGTCATCGCGGCCCGCGACGTGATAACGCGACCTCCGCCAATGTCACTTACGGGGGAATTAATTTCGATAATTTTATTGCCTCTTAAACGTCACTCGAGCGTCATAATGGGCGATAAAGAGCGGCCAATGTGTGTTTACTTTTTACGATTATTTTACGAGTCGGCAGCGCGTGCCGTGGGTTTTACGAGTTTTTAAGTGTGAAGCGCCGGTCGGTGTCACTACTGTGCACGTGTTGACTTGGTCGTCTTTTTTTTTCAGATCGCGAGCGAAGTTTGGTGATGTCGCGTGAGGTGGGCGCGGCTCGTGAGAGTGAGCGTTCGCCACGGGCCGGGGCTGGCAGGCTACTGAGCGCCCGCGCCCGCCGCCTGGTGGCGCCGCGCGGAACCTGCCGCCACCGCCGCCGCCACTGAGCGCCGGCCCCTTCAGCCTAATCACTATAAATATTATCAACGCTCTCTTTTCCCTTTCTTATCACACCCACTGATGCACGTGGGTCTGTCTGTAGGCTGAAAGCTGAATTTCAGCATCTGTGTTCATTATGTTAGATAGGTACTTACTCTTGACTTGACTCTGCTCAATGATAGATAAACCAAAAAGTAAATAAAACTATTGTACAAGTCAAGTTTAGTGTAAATAGAAAAGCTTGCGTAGCCCTATTTAGTGGTCATAAATCATAAAAATGGCTGAAAGAGCCGCAAAAACGTAAAACCCGGCTCGCCTACGCATTAAGTCAACAAAAAAACGTGCGACAAAAGTCAATGATGGTTTTACTACTGAAAAGTAACCACAAAAGTCGTAAACTCATAAACGTACAATTAGTGAGACGGGCAAGTAAAGAAAAGATTTTACAACCACTCGACCGCAGCACAATGAGCTCGCAGTATCGTAACAAGGTGCTGAATAGAGTGAGAAGTCGTAAAGATGATTATTATTTCTCTACTACCTGTTTTACGAGGCGACACTCGGTCCCTGTCGTTCAAACGGCGATACGGCAGGAGCGAGCGAGAAGGACTGTGATCTACGGAGCGCGTAGCATCGCAGCCGTAGCTACGGGAGATATAGCTGTCTCGCTCTGCCGTCGAGTGGCGTTTGTAAAGGGTGCACTATCGAAGGGTAAACAATAGCGCATTATAGCAACTCCACTGGTACAAATGAAGCCATCAAACGAATGAATGGCGTTCAGCGGCCGCCTTCAAAGACACACGTTAGCATTTTTATTGCACCCTTTAAACATACTTATTATTTGAAAAAGGAACCGGCCCTACTTTTTTTCATTTCGGCGTGGGTAATTGGTCAATTTTATTTATATAAATGGAGTTAGTTATTTAGCGGCTACCGGGCAATTAAAATAGCAAGCAGATACACAAGAACCTTCATCGTTTCCTTTGAATACAAACATAAGAGTAAGAACATTGTACAATTAGCTACAAATAAGTATGTAGGTAGGAATATCAAACAACCTAGCTTATCATCAAGTAGCCATAATTGAGATGTATAAGTACTTAAATAAGATAAATAATAATGAATTTAAGAAAATGTATGCTTTATAAAGTAGTAGGTAATTTGTCACCAGCGACGGGATTTCCTACAGTTTTTCCTAGCTGCGTTCTCTCTCTAATCGCACTTTGTCCATCCAGCACACATCATCAATCAGATTCATCATTTATTATTTACCGTAAAATTTTACAATTATTTGTTGATCGTCAAGATGCATTTACCTACCACAATTTTCACAAAGGCTCGTTCACAGAGGAAAATATATGGCGAAAGAAAATCCTCGATTGCATCTTGTATTTTTTTGCTTAGATATATCTAACTAGTATACCTACAATTTTCATTTTTCCAACAGCCTTAGCTGAGGTGGACATCAGCCCGTAGACTGGACATAGGCCTCTCCCAAGCGCCACGACACTCTGCCCTCGGCCTTGCTCATCCGGACATTATCGGCCACCTTCCTGATGTCTTCGGTCGAGCGAGCTGGAGGGAGTCCCACACTACGTTTGCCTGTTCGTGGTCTCTACTCGAGATCTCAACTACCCTAACGCTCAAGTGGACTACTCTTACTAACGAAATACGAAGTTACAGAGAGCTGTGAAGCTGTGCAACTTTCTTGCAAAATTGACAAAGAATAATTATAAATTGTATCACATATTTGGGTCTTTCACATATTTGGGTCTGGAAAGGACCAATAATAAGAGGGCTAACTTTGTTATTTTTACCAATGATCAGTTGTTAATTTAAGGCATACCTGAAACAAAAAAAATACATTTTTCAGTCAATTAAATGATAAATTATGTTGACATGCTTTAATCGAATTAGATTTTGAAATATCGTTCTGGTAAGAAAAAAATACCCAAAAAGCTATAGGAATTGTGGAAGGTATAATCTTATAAGCATACCTAGCTATAGCACACTTTTAAGTAGGTACATTATTGTTATAAGTACGTAAAAGGTATCATAGAGTGTGCATAACTTAGCTCATAATTTTAACTACATATTGATAATATTTTGATGTTATTTTCAAAAATCTTGAATGATTAGCTTATTAAAACGTATTTTCTTTTTCTACCATAGTTCTTATTTTTATATTTTACATAAAGCACCAACTCATGAAAATCTTTATGAGTCACTTTTCATTTTAAAATCGTAGTACAAAAGTACCTACTTCTATTTCTCTACGCTCTGCTATAGTTATTATTATTATTGAACGCAATACTCTATCTATACCCTCTGATTTAAAAAATCCTTACTTTGCTAGAGAGAGACGGGTTAAAAAATGTTCGGTTTCAGTAGCAGCCAGCCGCTGCCAGCCGAAAAAGTCTCTACATTGACAAGATTAGTTCCAATTCTTGCCGCAACGGCGCTGCAGTCGAGAGTCGAAACTAAAGCCCGCTCCACCCGTCCGCGTGCGCCGTAAACACGATTTTTACTACCACTCGAATGCTCATAAACGTCACATCGATTACGCCGTTTTGTAAAGCGACCGGTAACACACCATTCTGATTATTTCTTCTGCTCACAACAAGTTTTTACACACAGTTTTCTTCCTAACAAACTAATCGATCGACTGGGATGAAACTTTCACTCTCCGATAGGTTTTATGAAAGCTCAACGGTAGTAAAAAATCAATAATTAAATTATTAGTTAAAAGGCGCATAAATTGCGTTAAATCGGGCTAGTTATGTGTTCGCCTCGGGCGGCGCTTAGTTGTAAATCTGTGGTTTTATGAATGTAGGTAGCGGCGATCGCACGTGGATTGTTATTATGTCGTTCTGTCGACGTTTATTGAACCATTATTGACTTGTTTAAAGTATCGGCTAATAGTGATAAAGGAGGCGAGGATACTTTATGTCTTAATGTAAGTGTAGGTAGGTACTTTGTACGTGTGGGTTCCGTTTGTGTGATTGGTAAACTACCTCTGACTGTTGAATACGTTTTATGACTGTATAATAACATCTAATCTTCATGGATGGTTATTTAGTAAGATAGATTTCTAAGCTGTTACAAATTTGTTCTATTACATTTGTGTCGTATAGATACGTACTCACATATATTTCTTAATACGACTAAAACATACATACACTACCTAGGTACTAGATAAGTTGATATACATAAGCAAGTTTAAAAACTTTAATTAAGTACCTACATATAATTATTATCCATCCAGCAGTTAAAAGATCACATGAATCTTGTCAACTTGTAACACGTTCTACATTCATGTACATATTATGTACTCAAAAATTACAATAATTTATTTATGACGTACCATTGTAACAAGAAAATATTTTATCTTTGTAAACCATAAAAGCGCCATCTTTGTTTCAAAACTGTTAATATTATTTTTGAACCAAACATCAAACTGTACCTGGTTAAACATATTTATTTCAGGCAAAATGTCGCGTTACACCGTTATCATTATAATGGTCCAGTTTATAGAATACCTAAAAAAGCAAGCAGTCATAAAATTAATATTTCTAATTCTACGGTAATGCCATCTACTTTAATGTCGGAGAAACAGTTGAGCTTCTAAAAGCTCTAAGCTTATGACTGTTTCTTCATGTGGTATTGAAAAAAGTTTAATCATTGCAATTAAATTAAAACCTATCAACACAAACAAAGTTGATCGTCAATCTGTCTGATTTATAATTCAACAAACTATTATTATAGTTGAAGAGATAAACGACCGCACACAGTACATAAAACTATGTGATAAAATAAACTTTTTATCATAACCAGACATTCACTAGACGGAATACGTTTATATCGGCAATGATTAAGTTTTACAACCTTAATATAACACTATAATAACCTTGTGTACGAAAGAGAAACGTAAACGCCAATAGAAATGCGATAACACGATCGTAAAAGCGAATTTTATGGCTTTATTCATCATTCGGCCATATAAATTCATCAAGACACTTGTTAATCGTAAAATAAATCTTATTACACAGTAAAATGATGTTAAATTGACGACAAGCGTTTTATTTTCGTCATAACAATAAAATTTATTTTTATGAGGTTGCTCTAGTGTGGCTGTGGTTTAGCGCCACCTAGCTGTGAGCGCTGGCACTACGAAGTAAGGGCAGTTAACTTGATGGCTTGTGGCGTCGTTGAGCTTTTCTGGCGCGGTGCTAAAGCTCTAAAATGGAAGTGAAAGGAACTAAAGTTGTGATTTGAGTAAGTTATAACATTTTAAATAACGTAGCGACTTTTTTATTATCTTTAGTGCAGAGTAGGGACATTGCTTGGGAGAAAAGATAATATTATATACTCACTCAAGTTTTACCCAGTACCTACCTATTTACCTCGGATATGATAGGTAAAGTTTTTATTTAATAAATGTTTAATTTTTTTTAAGTACTTATTAAACCAGGGTTGATTTACTTTTAATGTTTCGTTGTTAACTTATGATATAATTATTATTAAGTAAGATAATATAAGATTAACTGATCTCGACCAAACAAACTTTCAATTATTTTTGTAAATTTTCAGAGAAGTCAGTAGAAGCTATCTATGAGCTAGTAGGTATTATCTGGGTTCGTAAGTGCATCTATTTATAAGCATCTCATCTATATTTAAAATAAATTAAGTAGGTACAACTTACCTATTTAAATATTATCACCTAATTGAAATAATATTTCTACTTTTACTAGTTAAGTAAATAGTAATCACGATTAATTTAATAAAGCAATTTAGTTCAGTGAGCAGGTAAGTACTTATTATGGGTTCCGCTCATCTGGCATAATCTTTATTGACCAAAACTCATTTCGCATAACTCGTATGGTCTAAACTTTTTTGGCCGAACCATCACTTTGCCAAGACTTATGTGGCATAAGGCTCGTTTCGTCTAAAACTCTTTAGGCACAATCTTTAAACACCTAAGTTTCGTTTGCTCAAATTTATGTTCGTCTATACCTATGTATAATCTTGTTTCTCCTAATGTTATCTTAATAAATAATATATTAAGTATGTAGTAAATGTACAAATTGTGGTATTTTTCTCCTACATGCCGAAAATCACGATATTGTATGATAAAAAAATCGAAAGTTAACGACCAATATAATTATTACAAACCCCATGAGATCGAAACCTAAAAATAGGTGCGACGACGAGCAAAGCGAGGAGGAGCGTGTTAGGTGCACATGTTCATCAAAACCAAAGCGGAGCGCAGCGAAGCGGAGCGGAGCGTTTTCCAAACAGCGGAAACAATACAAGGCACCAGTTTGCGCTATGTAGGGAGACGCTCCGTCAAAGTTAAAGCCAAACGAATATTATTACTTTGTATAAACCTATGCCATAGCATTATTAGGCTATTCAAGATTTGGCCATACCATTATTAGGCTGAACAATGTTATGCGAAATAACTTTTTACTAAACGAGATTTATGCCATACGATTTTCGGCGTAATGAGACTTTGACCAAACGTTACTATGCAATACGAGATTAGGCAAAAAAATCTTATGCCAAAAAAGGTAGAACCACTTATTATAGTTGTATAGATATACAATATTACGGAATTTACTTATATTATTTTTCATTTATTTTTTTATTTATATCGGTGGCACTTGATATTTAAAAAAGTCATGAAAAATATCGTTCAGAATTTTAAATCGGCCTAGACGACCCATTCCGCCACCATGATCACGCACACACACAAACCTCTCTATACGAACGCACTCAAACCGCGTTAGTGTGCGCGAACGGTGCCATTAAAACAAAACTAACTTTAAATAATTGTCTCATTCACGCACGTACGGTCGTTACGATCAGCTGAGTAGTGGCATCTCGCTCGCGCGCGATCGTCAAAATGGCCTCCAAACGAGATGTTTTGAAGGCGCTCCGCCAACTTTTGTTGCCTGTAATGGGCGGAGCGTGCATATGCAGGGCCGTAGTCAGAGATTTAACTTAATTTTTTTTTTAATAATAAAAATTATTTAACGAGAGTTGATTTTCGTTTACAGTTGTGATAAGATGTTATAAAAAAGTAGGTAGGGATAGGGATTTAAGTTTTTTTTTGTGTTTTCTTTTTGTAATCTAATCTAAAATAAATAAATCTAGGTAAGTAAAATGTAAACTTTGATAGCTTTAAGCTGCAAATCATCCTCGAGAAAAAAAGCCAACCTTTCAAAAAAAAAACCGGTCTTTCCTATACATACCTACAATTTGTTGGTGCCTGACATGTGGACCAATGGAACCATTGTGCATATCCACTTCAGGCCTAAACTGCTTTCCTAAGCTTGGACTGTTTGCCATCACGCTGGTGTACAATCAGCTAGCTACAATCATCTAGATAATAATATTATGCAGGATTCCTCACGAAGTTCTCCTTCAACATGATTTTACGTGGTATAATAAAATTTTAAGTACCTTCTTAATTCCGTGTTTATAAAAAATATTGGTAGATAGATGCAGCCGGCCCACGCCTCTAGCGTGAGAGGACAAGATCTTACACAGGTATGTTATATCACCTTGGCTCTAAAGGAGGTTACTGATCAAACCGAATTTAAATACCTATCTGAAACTTGGTTGGGGTGTGCCACTCCTTATTAAGTACCTTTAATAATTCAGTTTTGGAAAATATAAATGGGTATACCTAATAATATTAAATTCCTGGGCCTAAATCCGGCCCTGCATCTCGGAATTCGGATATGGCGTCCGCCGCGCTTGTGACGAACGGCATGTGTTTACTTTCTCATTCTAAAAATCGTTTATTTCCTTTCCTTTCGTAAGAAAACGTCAATTTGTGATGCCAAGAAGTGTTGTGAATGTTATTGTGTTAATTTAGTTCAATAAAGCTGGTTAAATTAATCGATTCACAACGATTTCAATGTGGTAGAGTCGAGACGGCCGCCATTACTGTGCCTCCACGTTTAGTATGTAGATATGTTCAAACGATTTGCCTTTATTGTTATAGTTTAGTAATAAACAAATGTTAATAGCGAAATTGAAGTAGTAGGCTAGTTATTAAGTGATTATCGGAAGTTTGCTTCAGGTCGAAGCTGTGAAATGCTAGGCACGTGCATAAAGGTCTAAACTTAGGTACTTAGATATAATTAGTACTTATAAGTAGGTAAGATAAGATATAAATTATCTACTTAACTTACTATAGACAACTAAAAAAAGGTACCTCTACCTATGTATATTAAAAAGAGAGAAGATTTATACTTAAACGTTTATTCGGTGTTTGAAGTTAGTTAGTCCAGACTGCCCTGAGCAAAATTACAGGAAATCAGAGTTATACCACTGTTACCTTTTCATGAAGGATGAAAGCAGGTAAGGGGGATTCAAAGGTACTAAAATAAATTTAAGTGAATTATTCAGCTTTTCTCTCTACAAAAACCTTCTCCACCGCATCTCCGCTACAATATAAAAGATTTTTTTATAATACTTTATTTATCCTGCACACTTAAATATTGAAACTGCAGGTAAATTAGTGTGTGTCCTTTGCCTCTGAAACAACGAAATTAAAAATTGATTGGATAATTTAAATTCGGAATCACGCACAACCGTTCCCGTCGGCAAACGACTAATTTACCCACGAAAACGGGACACCGCCAGCGTAAGTCGACCTCTCCGGCTCCTCTCCCCTATACACCTACCTATACTTGAGTGAAAATCTGTATGAAAACTGGCAGACCAAGTGAAGTTGGTTTGCTAAGGTTCCTGTGCATCTTAGTAGGTGGAAATAAATTATCAATGAGCCTATTAATATTTCGCTAACGTCCCGAATTATTGTACAACTTTTTTAGTTTTACACAACTTTATTTGTATTTGTATTATATTAAATGGAGGTATGTAATGTACATGTTACATTACATAAGGTTCAAAATTGGGGCTTTAATAAACCTAGGTATTGAATTCATAACCAAAAACATGTAAGTTGTATTATGTAGGTACATATCTAATCTACCTAAGGCCGTATACAGAAAGACCAAGTATGGAAAAGTAAGCGCTTATAAGTTTGCAGCTTTCTTTCTGTAGACGGCCTAAGTACAGTATTCGCATAATAAACAAAGGCAGTCATAAACAATGATAATACACTTGTCACCAATTAAAGTATGATTTGTTCCTTCTGATTCAGTGCATTGGTTGACCTCTTGAGTTGTTTTTGTCATTTCTCTGACAAATTGCTCTCAATAAAAGGATGATTGCAGTAAGTAGGTATGTTTCTGAAGAAAGGATAGATACCTTTTGTAGTCACCGACATTGCTAATGTAGGTAGTAAGTAGGAGGGTATTGTGGGTATGGGTACTGGGTAGGTAATGGGTATAGATAGTAGGTATGTTATGTGCACTATGTGGGTAGGTATTGCATTGTTGGCATAACTCAGCACCAAATTGTGGATCACATCGAGTACTTACCTACTACTACCTACCTATGAAAGTTTGAATAGAATGATCATATTTTTAATGAACTTGTTGAATTTTATACATTCTTATACTTGCTTTTGTTAGGTACTAATATTGTTTCTAGCTATCCATATGATACCTACTTACCTACATACATTAATCAAAATGCACCTAACAATACAATGTATTATGCTAGGAATTAACGCAAATTTATAAAGTAGTCTAGGCACCTGCCTAAAAAGCCTATTAATATTATCAACCGTAACCCTTAACCCGAATTCATTTTTGTTGTTGATTTACGGTTGTCTTCAGTTTCAAAGAACTTTGTCGAAGTAAGTCTATCAACACAGTAACTATCGTGGCTTACACACTGAGTAAACATTTCAACACGGCTTTATTTCTGGTAAGATCATACCACACTATTTAGTCCTCAGGGCGGGGTTTGGCGTTAAAATAACTTCATACACAAACGATGACAACATTTCCATAAGTAAAATTATTTTCCAAGTAAAGATAGGATATAGATAGGATAGCACGTGGCGGCGCCACCTATATCTATTAACATTCATGTTGAATAGATCTTTGTTATAATAATATAACAATGCAATGTTAGCTTGTAATAACGTGAATGTTTTATTTATTAGGCAACCTCTACTCAGCTGTGTCAGATTAGTGTTTTGAATTAAAGGCATAAAGTAACTTTGTAGAAATATTTGGACTGCCTGGTAGGTTTTTGGCCCAAAGTCTAGCATAAAACTTTCCTGTAATCAAAACCTTAACAACTGAAAACCCGTCGGTATAACATCGCTGGTATTATATAGGTTGTTTATATTGTAAAATGCAATACCTATATCTGGCTGGCTAGATATACAAAACTATACCCACCTAGGTCGTCTGGCAAGCTCCAGGCACCTTATTTGAATGTGCTTTACATACACTTGCAGCACTATCTAAGACCTAGGCAATGGGGTGGAAATAAAATAGATATGCTGCTCAGAAACACAGAGATATTCCCATTGTATGTAATATTTTTGTATGAGAGCGCGAGCCATTGTTCTGAGATTTAGTATGCGCCCTGCGTTGCACACATTTGTATTGAATGAAAATTGATATCTATTGGTTATCTGCTTCCTTGGTACCTCCACATCTTGGAGTATAAATTTATTGGTGGTGTTTTCGAATGCTACGCGCGTGTTGCTTTGATTTGTGTTCGATCCTGAGCTGTGCTTTTTATTACACTGTTTTTAAATTGTACTATTATCAGTGTAGTTATAACTTGTGCCTTAGTCCCAATGAGCTTGGTAGTTACTTATAAATATGTATGTGTATTTTCAGTTTTTCACACTTTCCTCATAACTTATTAGCCTCCGGGATTTTTACTACCTATTATTTAATAATCAACTTATTGACACAGACACAGGGTGAATTTCAGTCTGATGCTGGACCGATGCTGCCTGAGGAAGGTCTAGGACAATAAGCTTATGAAGTTTATCATGTCCATCAGGGGACAGTAGTTTGATGATAATAGCACGATAATTTAATAACACTGTTATTCCTACTTTCATATGCGTAGAAACAACCTTTGTCAAAAATATTCAAACATCTTTGGAAGTAACCGTTGTCTTACTATTGTAAGTATTGGTAGGTAAAACCTATAGCTAGGGTATAAGTATATCTATAGACCTTCCTACACAGAGCGGCGCGGCGGCGGCGAACGAAAATAACCTGCCACCCTTTGTATCGGGCAGGCTTACATGCGACCGAATGAAGTTATGTTGGAAATGAATTTATAACGTTGAACTAAACTGGAAAGATAAATAAACATGAAATAAAATGCTTTATTCGGAAAAGGCTTTCTTTCATAGGATCAAAACACGCCAGGCCGAAAATACAGGGGAATTAAATTATTATTATTATTAATGTTTTTATTCATTATAAAATACAAAGTTTAATTTACAGCACTCTGCCAAACTGCATGCAAGCAGTTTGTTGGCAGATAACACTCTCATTTTACATTAGTATCTTATATTATTATTACATAATTATTATGCTATAAAACACTACTAGGTATAATCTAAATTACCTTAGAAAAGTGATAGAAGATGGGATGTGTCATCTCATCTGTTCCATCCATGGATATGTCCGGCAAACCATGGACAGCTAACGATTGACGCTCTCTGAACAATCCTTTCCCTACGACCCTATCTAGACTAGGATCGTATCATCGTAGTAAAAGGATATGACCTCTTAATAGGCCATCCTTATTAAATTTATATCTACTAGCCACTGCTGAAATTTCTGTGTTAATTTGAACTCTAAAATGGACACTGTTAAATTTCTATAGACTTAGGTAGGTACGCTATTTATGAAAAATTATAAATATTTATTTCTTTAACAAAACGGTACAAAAACACTACTACTCAGTATGCAATTGGTCGCCGCTTGCTGTACACCTATTGGAGCTTTTGGGACTAGTATTGGTCAAAAATGGCTGTGAATATGGGAAAGCGTTTTTAACATTTTATTCGTTTTTGAAACTGTTTCTGTTTATTTTGGTAAAGAAGTATGTTTTCAATTATTACATAACTTTTATTATATAATTAATATAATTATTAATAATATATATAATTAATATAATTATTAATAATTATATTTGTACAATTAGGTAGTAGGAATAAGAACTTAGCAAGTTTTTGGCGAGGTTGAAGATACCTACCAAATAATACAAACATTACCTAAAATACAAGGGCCTCTTAGAAACATATTTCTAAATTCTAGAGAACCATCTGTGGGATGAAGTCTTTTGTAGAATTAACATGACGTATCTCATCACATGTATTATAACTTCTAATTTAACTATTGCCATATAAAAAGTTATGTAATAATTGAAAACCTACTTCTTTACCTAAATAAGCAGAAACAGTTCCAAAAACGAATAAAATTTTAAAAACTCTATCCCATGTTCACAGCCATCTTTGACCAATACTAATCCCAAAAGCTCCAATAGGTGTAGAGCAAGCGGCGACCAATTGCACACTGAGCACGACCGCTCCCTGCGACCGGTTTGCGACACGTCGGCCATCTTGGCGTCATGTGAACCCGGCGGGGGGAGGCGCGGCGGGGGACGGGGGGACAGAGAGGGGCCGGAAAGTATACGGTGTGTTTATGTGGCCAAAACGGCCCCTTCATACACTCACGGCCTTGCACCATCGCTTTCATTATTATTGGGCGATTCAGGACGTTTACCCGCTACCGAGACTCCGTTTAGCCAATGTTCTTCAATTAAAACGTGCAGATTGTTAATTTTCTTATTGTTTGCTTTTCGCGTTCGGCCGCTTTCGTTGGAATTAAGTTTTTTCGTTGGCGCTTTTTTTCGACTGAACTTTGTTTGGGCGCTGGGCAAATTCCTTTTGAAAGCTTTATGGACGCTAGTGAGTGACCACTTTCGTGTAAGAAGGGTAGTTGATTTAATCTTTCAGTCTTTTAAGCCGTATTTCGGTTAGATAGTTAGTTTAGGTACTCTTAGGTAAGTACCAACACGCAACTTATTATAAATATAACCTATAGTCTGTCTGTGATTTTGTCCAAACCGCATAGCACACATTTAACAACAAAAGTACTTATAAGTAGGTTCTAGACTTGCCTAAAACAGTCTAAACAGCGTCGCTAAAGTACTCAAATAATTCAGTCGCTGGTCTCTACCACATTATAGCCGGACCCTAACTTTCGGAACCGCACCGTGCCACAAACCTCATTTTGGTTTTTGTCCAAACCAACATTCAGCCCATTTAACCTCTTAATAGGCCATCCTTATTAAATTTATATCTACTAGCCACTGCTGAAATTTCTGTGTTAATTTGAACTCTAAAATGGACACTGTTAAATTTCTATAGACTTAGGTAGGTAGGTACGCTATTTATGAAAAATAAAAAAAAAAATTATTTCTTTAACAAAACGGTACACAAACATTTTAAATGGTTGTGACCTTCTGTTAAGTGCAGAAATACCTGTGTTAGGGGGCCACATTTAGGTATATGAATCTAGTTAGTAAGCTAACCATAGATTATATTTTAAAAATACAATTAAATATCTTTATGTACAAAAATAATATACTTACCCTTGATAATCAACCAAAATGCAATGTGATCACAATATTGCCTGGAAAAGATTGAATATTGATTTTAGCGATTATACTACCACCATAAGGTACTTCAGTTTTATTATTTTAAGTAGGTACCTAGTTAGTTGTATATTGTATGTTTTTATGATTTATACATAAACATGAAGATACTCTAGGTAGTTCATTGAATTTATTTTCAGTCACCCTGAGCACATCCGGAATTCAGAAAAAAAGCTCTCAGCCTGAAGTCCGGACACGAAAAAGACAAACTCTCAGCGCTATCGCCGTCCCGCTCGCACTAATATCGCCGCAATCGTTGTTGAGACGTTACGCGTTTTATGTTACGAGTACGTCGTAAAATAAAAGTGCATCAGAACGGCCTCCGTTTGCATTACCCTCGATTAAAACCCGACAAAATTCAAAAGGTTACCCCAACCACGATATCTGTACCAGTCTGCAAGTCTATTTCACTTATCGCCGTACCAACATGATTTCCTTTACGATTATTTAGTCGTAAAAATCAAAGTTATAGGCTTTTTACAACCATAACGCTTTATAAATGTCTGTTTTACTGTATGTTTACGAGAATAAGCGTCTTATTATGTAGCCATTCATCAATTAAGGTGTTAGGCTTGTGTGTGGCCAGTTTATTGCTTTAGGTTCTTGTAATTATGCGATAATTGTTACTTTTATGTGTAATTTTAGTGTTTTATAGTAAAATTCTTCAATATTATTTATTTAAAGTTATACAAATCTTTACTTTACACTAGGTAGGTATATATGTATTTAAAAAACTTAAGTAATTACGCATTCCATAACGGCGATACGGCTCACGACATGAGTTAAAATAAATGTGCAGCGAAAAGCGGGTGGCTTGCTTGGGAGTATCTATAGGTATAATTATTTCCAAAAACGACAAATCTAAGTAGGCAAACTATTAATATCATCGTTCATTGTATGAATTTCCTTGATAAATTCACTATGATTCAGTTGCCACACGAATCTGATGAAACGAAGACATTAAATACTAGAGATATGAGATATCATCACCGAAAACAATATTCAACACTTTTGCACTGCCTTATAAATTAAATCACAAAGCCCATAGCAAAAACTTGCCATTTTCAAAAGCAGCAAGATTCATTTTCGTCTGTATCAAGTTGTTGGTAAAACATTCGTATTCTGGATATCTTATAGTAGTCGTATAGGATGAGATCGCTTCGTTATTCTCAGCAAGACTGAGTTATAAGATAGTTGGCGTTGCAATTTAAATGTGTTATTGTTTTTAGCGTTTCTTTGTTTTACAATTGCACTTGCTGGTAAATTTATGATGCCAACTGCTTGGAGTAGTTGTACGTGATGGGTTATTTGTGTGGGATTGCTACGAGAATAAAATAAACTGCAAGGAATTCCAACCAGAATTTTATATACGAGCACTAAATAAGTCACTACCTATCTTACAGGTATTGTACCAAATCACTTTATTCCACACTCTGCATAGCCCAATAATAAATAAAAACATAATCAATTATTACTTCAGTACCTACCTATATCTTAAACACCTAAGTAAAAGTATCTCATTATCTGCTCTATCTATCTATACATATTATACATATTAGAAACTGTAGGTAAGTACTCTACAAAAGTTTGAGGTGTAAGTTATAGGTCCAAACAGTTTCAAACACACATTCTTCAGAACTTCTAAGTTGCTACACTGTTTCCCGGGGTCTATAAATTTTACTTGGTACATGTGTACTAGTCGGGCCGTATCTATGATGGAGAGTACATTATAAGCAGTACAGAAACTTTCAATACCAATAAGTATTCTATCCGTATTCTACTATATTTTTATGAACACTTAAACTCAATCGCTAAAAATCAACTTCTACTTCTAAAGTCTAGGTACTGGGTATACCTATTGGGAGGTAGTTTTTAAAAAATTGAATTAGCATGAAGAGGTCCTGAAACGTGGCATTTTTGGGAAAGCACTTTCAAATTAAAAAAAAATAAAACTTAAATGAATTGAATTAAAGTTAAAGGAAGTTTGATTACTGTGCAGTGGTGTACAGTATCTCGGGCCTAGCCGCGCTGGGCGTGTGTAAATGTTCCCAGGTTCGAATCTCGCACAGTTTTATCTCGGCCGTGTCTTGCCTTATACATCCTGTGTTAAGGCCATAAGTTGTGTTTCCTAGTTGGCTAGGCTAGGTAGGCTAGGTTACGCTGGATTGGTGGAAGGGTATTAGGCTATAAAAGAAAAAAAAGTATACAGTAAATAGGTAGGTACCTACCTATTTAGGAAAAATCATGCACGTAATGATTTACTTGCTTAAAGCTAGGCCTTATTAATCATAAATTTATAAATGATTATTCATATCTCAAAAGAAATGGGCAAGGGGTGATAATATAACAATATTGCAAAGTAAGAATAATCATGCAAAGTAGTGCAGTTTTAAAGGCGCCTTGTATCAGAATATCGCTGTAAGTCTACGTACATAATTGCCTAACAACAGTTTTTTTCCAAGACGAGATAACATTATACAGGGTGTTGCAAAAAGGGTATGTTGATATTCTGATTTCATTTTCGGGCTTAGATATACCATGCTGCACATGTAGCTTTCGGCTTAGTATACCCTTTTTTAACACCCTGTATACCATTAAAACCTATAGGAAAATAAATAGGCAACTATTTCTTTATTCCGACAAAAATGAGTGAAGGCGTTGCCACGAAGAGAAGTATTTTCACCACATTTTCAGCGGAAAAAGCCAAGTTAGCGAGTTCGAAGTTCTTAGCGTTCTTTTCCAGAACTATTCGCGAGTATCTCTCGCCAACAACGCTCCGGGGACTTTTCTACATTGTTGGAACGACGATGCCCAACGATAGATATGTGACACGCGATGAGGAAACAATGTATACCTACATGTACCTAGTTGCCAATGTATGAAGTAGTTAGAAAGGGTTGCCTGGAAGAGATCACTTTTAGCGGCAAGGCCACCTATTGAGTAATTTTCATTTCTATAAAATTTATATTTTGTGATAATATATGTGACATCAATAAAGTAGTATTCTATTCTAGTGGTGGACAACGTAAGTGTAACACTTTTTTTACTACACTTTGTGCCCGTGACAACAACCTTAGTTATGATAAAATATTCACGGTATATGTATAAAGGAAGGCAGAATATACGTGATATCTATTCTAATGTATGTGAAAACCTAAGCGTTCTGCCAGCTTTGAACTAGATCATGGATTGCGTTGCCTGTATATATTCATTGTAATAATATTCACTATGAGTAGGTAGGTAAACCATAAGGTTTTTTAGTTTCAACTCATTTAAGGGCCCGTACAGGGTGACGTGCCCCGCCAAATTTGGGTTTTCAATGCTCTTCACACAGCACACGCAGTGACACGCACACATGTAAGTTTGCACAGTGGGTCTAAACTTTTACTCGCCAACTTTATTAACAATTATTTTCAAGTAGTGATTTGAGGGTAAGTATAATTTTTAATTACACTGGTAAGCACCAGGAAAGAGTAGAAATTAATAGGGGTGCCACTTTTCTCCATACTCGGAACCCGATTAGCTTTCTAAACAAATGTAGTATTTACTTACTTGTAGACAGGTAACTACAGGTATTAAAGTGTAGATACTAAGGGTATACTAAGCCGAAAGGGGATGACTCAACTCAAGGGGTCATTCTGAACAACTTTTGTTCTACGAGTTTTGCATATTCGCGAAAAAAAATATTCGTTTTCCATGGTAAAAAGTCACGTGTCATCAAAGTTTCTATGAAAAAGGTTTTTTTTTTGTTAATTTTTAAAACTCGTAGAACAAAAGTCCAGAATGACCCCCTATCTCACTTGTTTTTACCCGACTGCCGAAGGAGGAGGGTAATATTTTTCGATTGTATGTTTGTAAGTATATTTTTTGGTAGCAGAATAATATTTTTTCTTATTTTTAGGGTTTCGTACCTCAAAAGGAAAAAAAGCAACCGTTATAAGATCTCTTTGTTGTCCGTCTGTCTGACTGAATGTCTGTCACCGCCCTTTTTCTCAGAAACGAGTAAAGATATCAAGCTGATATTTCGCATAGATATGGGGAGTACCCCAAAAAAATATTGGGGTACTCCCTCTCCCATACAAGTAAATTGGGGCTGATATTTTTTCCGGTTATTTTGATGGTGTAGGTAGGGTATCGTTGAATTGGTCTTTTAATATAATAGGTATAAAAAAAGGTTAAAATATAATTATTTCGCTTTTACCCTTAAATTTGGGGACCACACCATAGACAAATCCTAATTAAAAAATGATTTCAATAGATGGCGTGTTTTTATGTTGGGTAACTCAGAATAAGAAGTGATGATATCTCAGAATAATAATGGTTAATGGTGCTATTCCGCTGAGCACCGAAACCGGTGGGACACAAGTGAAAAGTGGCGGTTCCCCTCATCTCGCATAATCTTTATTGACCAAAACTCATTTCGCATAACTCGTATGGTCTAAACTTTTTTGGCCGAACCATCACTTTGCCAAGAATTATGTGGCATAAGGCTCGTTTCGTCTAAAACTCTTTAGGCACAATCTTTAAACACCTAAGTTTCGTTTGCTTAAATGTATGTTCGTCTATTCTATACCTATGTATAATCTTGTTTCTCCTAATGTTATCTTAATAAATAATATATTAAGTATGTAGTAAATGTACAAATTGTGGTATTTTTTCTCATACATCCCGAAAATCACGATATTGAATGATTAAAAAATCGAAAGTTAACGAGCAATACAACATACATTTATAATACACATACAATAATTATTACAAACCCCATGAGATCGAAACCTAAAGATAGGTGCGACGACGAGCAAAGCGAGGAGGAGCGTGTTAGGTGCACATGTTCATCAAAACCAAAGCGGAGCGCAGCGAAGCGGAGCGGAGCGTTTTCCAAACAGCGGAAACAATACAAGGCACCAGTTTGCGCTATAGAGAGACGCTCCGTCAAAGTTAAAGCCAAACAAATATTATTACTTTGTATAAACCTATTATTAGGCTATTCAAGATTTGGCCATACCATTATTAGGCTAAACAAGATAATGCGAAATAACTTTTTACTAATCGAGATTTATGCCATACGATTTTCGGCGAAACGAGACTTTGACCAAACGTTACTATGCAATACGAGATTAGGCAAATAAATCTTGGGTCAAAAAGGTAGAACCGAAAAGTGGTCATGAAAATGCACTAGGGTAGACCCTGCTCCTAGAACAGGGCATGATTTTGTGATTTGTGTGCGAGGATGGAAACTTTGAATATTTTCTTGATTTTTTTATTATTGATGCAATAACATATAGTATTTTTTCTGAGTTACCAACCGAAGTCACCCCGTGACAGGGTGACTAGATAGGTACTTCTGCAAATTACGCCATCTATCGTTGGTTTTTTTAGTAACTACTGTCTATAGAAGAAATTCCGTCATTATCAATTTTACGTTACGAATGAATTTAGTAAACCCAGTAAACCTAACTAATCCAGAGGAAACCTAAAATATCTTTCTGTCTCTCTGAAAAACATACTTAATAGCCCAAACTCGATGCTTTTAGCTATTAACATCTTTGAAATAAAATTCAGTCACCACCTTGTTACTGCCCTCATCAGATCCTCACGAGACCATTCCTCAACCAGTACCATGAGACTGTGTTTTTGATGAATCCTAACCTAATGTTCCTACGTATTGTCATCACTTAGATCAATTCGCTATATTCCTGCTCCTCATCGGACCTTTACGAGACTGTAATGTCACGCGAGAACATTGCCCACTATCTAATTTAATTTAATGTATTGAATATAGTGTAAGAATTATGCTTCCTCAATTTCAAATCAAATTATGTTGGTGTCATAAAAGTTGAAAAAGTGCAATGACAACCAATGTGCAGTGATTTTGTATCTGTACACGAAAAGATCGCGAGCTGTCAGTGCTGCCTAAACCGACGTGACCCTTCTTTGGAGGCCAGCGGCCGACTGAGTCAAACGTCGCTTGTGTTTATGATTTTATAACACAGAAAGCCGCCATAGATATTTGTATGAAGATTTGAGGGAAAAAAATTGCCCAAGTTTGTTATTAATTTACACAAAATAGGTGTGTGTTTATTTAAAAACAAGGTATTTAGCGCCTAGTCCAAGCATTTATCTTTATAATTTGATAAGAATCATATGAAAATTCTTTATAATTACGACACAGTTGTTACAATACGGAAGTGTGATTTACTGGTTTTTCGAAATTAATTTACAGTTATCCATAAGCATTTACTTAAATTCGAATGATTCAGCACCTAGCTAGACTCTTCGGCTACCTCTGTGATTTTTTTCAAGGCTGTAGAGCATCATTTACTATATAATTCTATGACAATGCCAACCCTCGATTCCCTATTGCAGACCCTTAATAGTTTTCTCATAGCACAGTAAATAAATATTAGTATGACTACTATAACGCTTTATATCCTTCATCCGTCTTTGTTCTATAGTTATTTTATGAATTTAATTTCATAATGAATTCCCAAACTCTACAAAGGAAATGAGCTACAAAATTTCCACTCTATAACGAGGAAAGGAAAATCAACCCATTTCCTGTTAACGTAACCCCGCATTAATGTTGTAGGTACTTTACCTTCGACTCAGTACTAAACTAATCCCTAAAATAAAGCATAGTTTATTTTGGTCACGTCGGCCCTTCGTGACTGCGTCGTCGCGATAAAAGCCCTTTCGTCGGAACAAGGGCCAGTGTGGGATGTACCGGCGTGGAAACCACGGGAGGGTTCCGTGCTGAGAGGGAAAAAAGTTAATGCCATAAAAATATAACTTCTATAAATTGTCTGGCAACTCAATCGTAAACAGTTTTGAGATCTACGTAATTCAAAATCGGTTTATTCAGTCTCCACTTAAGGTTTTGCTTATCCCATCGATGGATAGGAGCTTATACAGACGTCGTTTTTATGTCCAACTTGTATTGCGAAAGATATTGAATCTGGTAAACAAGGCTAAGTAAAATACCGTGCAATCTCCGAACGCTCCGTTATTGACAGTATTAGTCATTATCAGAGAGCCACAAAATCAAAATTGAATTGATATAAGCAAAATAAATATATAGGTACCTCATTGTAAAGATAACTGAATAAAAACCTGTCTAATAAAATGTTATTCTTCATTCAAACCTTAAATGATGGTAAAAGTTCCCATACTTGAAAAAAACCATACGGAACCCCAAAAGCTCTTGACTGTTTGCACTTAGCGGGGACAGTAAGATGGAGCTTTTAAGCGGCTGATTGATAGAGCTTCTCGTGCAGCCTCCACCGGTTCATTCGAGAGTCAACGTTGACACAACGTTGGATTTCACGATCCACTGGACAGGATTAAGTAATACTGGAGATCGGTTGGCTGATTGGCCGTTGTGTTTAAGTTTTTTATAAGTATGTATTTAAAAACATAGAAAAGAGGTCGTACTTAGGTATGTGAAAGTTATTAAAGTTTAGTTTAAAGTATGTAGTAGCGATCCAGAGGTCAGAGGATGTATTTTGTGTTATTGTAGGAGAGAGGATGTATTTTGTGTTATTTGATGATAAGGATTATTTAAAAAAGTTTGACATAACTTAAGGAACCTTTACTTATATCGTTTTACCAGTTAAATTCGTTGTCAGTCTCTGAAATTGCTGAACGCAAAGAGCACCAAACATTAAAGCCGAAAATCCCGCGCACAGTTTCACCTTCAACCACCTCGCGAGATAAGCATTCGCCCAATAGGAATAAAATAGTGTCGGCAATAAGTTATGCGGTTGTGATTTATATTGTATTAACTTTATGTTCCGGAGGTGTGCGGGGTGTGCGCGGGGCGCGGGGGCGGGAGTTATCGCCGGCTCGGACGTTGAGTTACGACCCTCGGGTCCAGATATCGTGCGCGCACTGGCACTCAAACTGTTGGTCCGGTTCGGTCTTGCCCGGATTGTTTTAAAAGGATTTGGAATGGTAAAGGGAAGTGAGGATTAATTTTGGTGCGTGAAAAATCAGGTCAGATTAATTTGAGGGCTTGAGTTACTGGGTAACAAAAATATTATGTAAGTAATGCAATTGTATATTGCAACACCTTGCAGCAACATCTTAAACGTTGTTTAACATTTGACACAGTAAATAGCACAATAGCTAACATTTGAGAAAAAACTTATATATACCTAATATTATAATGTTTTACTTTGCACAAGTGTAAAAAGGATAAAACGTAAATTAAAACTCAAACTTTAGTTTCCTTAGCAACATATTCAAATAAAATGTAAATTAATTAATTACAGAATCTACATTAAAACTATAGTATATGTCTCATTATAATCATAAATTTTAGTACTTACCTACATAAACTATTAAAGAATTTAAATACAAAAATATTATATAATTATATGCTTTTCCGAAAAATGCTACGAAGCTACGATCTTTGCTACGAGCTACGGCGTAGACAAAATAGTACTATGACTAGACATAATAAACGATTTAACGCAATTTTTTATCATGTTTTGGGAACATTACTGAGTTCATTTTAAGATGTGTAGCTAGGCAACGTGGATTGGATCCAAATCTGAACTACCTATAAAAACACTGATGCTCAAACGGTCAGTTCCAACTTTTACAAATAGAAGCAAGTTTTCCCAACTAAGAAATCATTTCCACTTATCGCAAAAGTACTCTTGAATAATAATACACTTTCGTTTTTCCATCCCTAAATGCATTGTACTCAATCAAAAACGGAGATGCGGCTTGCGACCTATCACGTGAGTACAAATGTACAGCGAAAAGCGGGTTACGCATTCAAAGTCACACGTATAAATATATTTTTTTCTGATGAACGTCAATTTTTACATTCTACTACCACTTCGCATATAAGAGTCGTGAGCAGTATGTGTTTTACAAAATACCATTTAAAACTTTCTGATTACAGGTACTTACATACAATCTTGGAGGCTACATTTGAGAAGCGCAGGGAAGACGCAGCCAGCGCCAGGGTTGCCAAACACAAGAGCTGGTGCTCCATTTGTGAAGAATTTAATTTCAGAGAAACCTTATCTGCTGAGATACGCCTTGAAAGCGCACTTTATGTATGGACGGCCAATTTTTAAGTGCAAACTTATTTTATGAGTCTGCAAAGTAAAAGTTTGGCGATTTGGCTGGTCAAGAGAACATTAAAATATGTTGGAAGGTGGTATCAATGTACATTGAAATAGTATTTTAAACAAAGATAGTCCATATAGGTACCTAATAATATGGGAATTTTTTAGGTATATATTTTATCAAATCCTTACGAAGGTACCTTTTTCTGTGTACCTTTACCTAGTTGCATTAACTTGCTAAGAATAAACTCTGTATGTTGTATAATTTTGATAACCCTACAATTTCTTGGATTTAAATAGAAAATATTATAATATTATACTCATAATAAACACCTTCACGATTTATACCTCGTAGCTTTGTATAATTTCAGGACACCCCGTGATTTAGATCAGGCAATAGCACGCTCTGCCCCGAGTACTCATAAATGATATGATAAAGCATTCTCTTTTTAGTTATGCTAGTCTAATGATGCATAGGGACTTACCTAGGAATTTCACATGATAACACTAAATAAAAACTATTTTCAGTCTCTGGTGCAACACAACAAATAAAATCACATTCTTAAAGTATTTTTGTTCTTCAATTCTAATATAGTACCAAAATATTCCACAAACCAAGCACACACTAGAACGATTTTTTCAAGACTAAAATTCACTTCAACCCATGCGGCTCTAACACAATAGCCTAACATATATTTAAGTTCAATAAAACAAAACAAAAACTCGAAGAAACAAAACGGCCCCGTCTTTTGTAGCGGAGCCGCTTCGGGGAAAAAATCCGAAGCATCAACGTTAAAAAATCCTTCAAAAACGGTTATTTTGTTCCTTTTCATAAGAACAAAACGCTAAAAAAATAACCCTTACGGTCCGAGACAATAGAAAACGTTATAAAGGAAGTGCCTAAATGGGTTAACTGCTTGCGCAAAACGTCCTTGTCAGTAAAGAAATTTTTATTTTAAGGTAAAAGCACCTATTCCGATAATGCGTTGCGAATAAATATATTTCGCAAAGCAGCCCACAATGTTTGCCGTTGTCGGTACAGTTTTATCGCGCCGTAAACCACGACAACTGCTTTTGTCTCGTGTTCTACAACAGGGAAAGGTGCCTGGGACATTAGCCGTGTCCGAACACAAAGCGCCAGAATAATTACACCTGATGTGTTTTTTAAAAGAAAGTCTTTCACCTTTATTGCAAAATTTTACGGAATTAATAACGCTTATTTATGACTGTTTTGTCCAGATATTTCGCAATGACAACAATATGATGACGCTTGTCACAACTTAACAAAGAAATATTATTGTAATAGGTTATTTTAGTTCAGTTTGTGTTTAACAGTTTAAGAATTAGCACTGTAGTTAGTGTGAGTGCTTATAAAATACCTCTACATCGACATACACGTGGTTTTTACGCGATATTTTGCGGTAAATGTTTCAGCAGGTATGTGGAAAAGCAAATATTGTTTGTGAGAAGTAGAGCGATAAAACGTTATATAATAAGTCGTTAAGTTATCGGAGCATTCCGGGTCAATGGTTCTCATCTTATTTGAGTAGCTAGTGAACAAAAATATCATTATGTGGCCTTAAAATATCTGCATTTTATATTTTTTTTACTTTATTAAATCTCATTCTGGTTGATTTAGCTTTTCCTCTATATTTTATGGCTGCCCCATTACCTACTACATCTCTTACAACAACAAAAACTAAAGTGCTCAAATATTTCCTCAAAATCCCATATTGGGTGAATCCCATATAAACCTAGTGGTTTTGAGTTAGTTTTAATTTGCATATCAGCGACACGCGCCCTCATTAGGGCAGTTGGCAGGCCCCGTAATACCCCGACAATTGGGCCCGTATTTCAAAATTATCGTTTATATTGGCCGTATACTATCGGAGGCTTATGTCAGTGCACTGGTTACTGTCAGTGCAGTAGATGCTTTTTAAAGACAGCTTGAAATTTTTTGTTTTATTTTGGGAGTTATGAAATACCTAATTAATTTAAAAGTTACAATAAATTATTTTGTACAACGTGTATTCACTCACTCTTTCAGGTTACATAAAAAATGTGCTTGTAATGTTATGTATAACTTATTCTATAATAGCAAAGCATTTTAAGTACCATACAGAATTAAAAAAAATAATTCTATAAGATTTCCTTTAACCATAATTATAAAGGGAGAAAATAATATTGATGTAACAGAATAACCCCGAAGCTCATCAGAAACGCTTGTTAGTTGAATCAGGATCAGAATATCGCTGCCAAATATGAGCACGAGCGCACTTCGATCACACTTAGCGACCGTGATCATAGCAGTCTTAGGGCGAGGCCCCATTGCAGCGTTGCGGTGCGTCGCTGCCATACATTTTTGAGACGTTTTGGACGATGGTTCCTTTTTGGTACGACCGACGCGTGGCAACGCTGCAATGGGGCCTCAAACTTATAAAACCCGTAGGCTTAGGAAGTATGATTATGATTTAACTAGCCTTTGTAACCTGATTTAAATGTGTCTTTTGTATCGATTTCATTACGCCCTATTTAGTGTTCTATTCAATCCGGTACAAAGATACTCGGAATGTAAAGCGTTTGCTTCGGTACAATAACGGAATTGTAAAATATGTTTATGGACAATACACGATCATATATAAGTACATTCAAACACACATAATAACATATACATTATAAAACTTCGCTTACATACTATTTAGGTAGATAAACATTAAAGATATACCTACCAAAATGTAAAGTTGTTTTCATTTTACAAAAACATACTCGTATCTCTATAACTCTTACCTGCAGCTTAAATGACTGTAATTGCACAAATTCCATTGCATAAATTGCATTATACCTAGCAAGAACTTTAGATAATAAAATCATCGTTCAGTGACAGTACTTTTTGATTAATATTAGAGATATTGAACCTCTAGTTCCGTGATTGAATATTATAATGTAAGTTGGAACTATTTTGCACTGTTTTCAAGTTCGTTAGAACCCAGTTTTAAGTTAGGTAGGCATAGGTATTTTGGAAATTAGACTGTAAAAATAAAATATTAAATTAAGGATAAGTACCTATCTAATCAACACCCAGGGACGTGCTGAAAAACAGCGCTGTCACAAAACATCTGTTTACGGCAGCAAATGCTGAGCATGGCACCTTTTGCCGAAAGTCTGTATTTATAGGAATAATTACGTTTAGAAATAGGATTAGTACTAGTGTTTCTTTCCGCATGTTTGCAAATGTTTCGGCAATAAATATTATTTTCTTTCTTTCTTTCTTTCATCTATACAAAAAAAAATCGTTCCCCATAGTAAAAGTCACGTGACCAACAAAGTTTCTATCGAAAAGGAAATATTTTTTTCGTGAATTTTCAAAACGTAGAACAAAAGTTGTTCAGAATGACCCCATGAGTCACCCCCTTTCGGCTTAGTATACCCTTTTAGCAACACCCTGTAGAGAAAATCATAAGCTCATCGATGAATGTTAATGTCAAAAGATCACTTTTTCTAATATATTATCATTTTTTACATTTAAATTGATGAGATTTAACGATGAGTTCCTTGTACAATCAATTTAGCAGGTAGGGAGATAGTCAGCGTAGGTACTTAGATACTTACCTAACCCTTTACTTTCCTACATGGGTGTATTATCTAAAACAGGGGTCGGGCCCCCGCGAGTGCCTTATTATAGTTAATGGAGCTATTCGCGGAATAAACTCAAGTAATTTATGTTGTGTTTAGTTTTTGAGTTTAAGCGTTTTTCAGGTACGGTTTTATGAAATTTTTGGTACCTCGTTGGTTGGTATGAAATATGCAGGTATAACATGATATATAACGGATGGCTTGCACTAAACGTACTCGAATTAATTTTGAAAAAAAGTTATGGCGGCTTATAGTTTTTACGGATTCGCGTATACCTGTAACTGTACTTGCATCTACTTACCTATGCATGTAGATATTTCGACTAGTTTTCCACTTCTTTGTGTTAATCAGACCAAATAAGATCACGATTATTATTGTCAATATTACATTTTCTATTATATTTTATTTTGTATATTTATGGAGGTACGGAACTGCATATTTCAACGTTTCATATCCGATTCGTTGCTTCAGAATACAATTTCTCGCTTACTTTACGTCTGGCTTCGTGAATAACTCCTAGCGCTAGATAAGGCTTTGCAGGAAGTTGCTTTAAGCGCTTTTGTTTCCGAGAATACATGCATTTTCAGGGTTCCGTAGTTAGAGTTACCTGATAAAAAAAACTGTACTTAAGTGGGTATAGTTACTAGTTACAGACACAAGTGACAAAATGTTAATGAAAGACGAAGTAGATACAATAAGACGAAGAGAGTACGCAGTAAGGTTTAACATGTCAAAAACAACGCAAATAAACACATACATGAATTTTATTGACGGCACCGTAGCTAAGGCGGTAGTGAGGCTGCTTCCGAAGCTGAGGGGTAAGTAATACGAGGTATAAAAACGCATGGTATAACATTCACAAGGTATACGCCCATATGATATAAATTTATTAAGTATAACGATCACTGTGCATAACAAACGAAAGGCATAGTTACTAAATACATAATTTTGTAAAGAATAACGTTCAAAAAGTATAATTTCAATTGATATATCGATTAAAATATATAACGCTTATAACATATATTGTTCACCGTATATAATAACATTATGTATAATGAACAAAAAAAAATATTATTATTGGAGCTATGTTGGGAGACGCTCCGCTCCGCTTCGCTGCGCTCCGCTTTGGTTTCGACGAACATGTGCACCTAACACGCTCCTCCTCGCTATGCTCGTCGTCGCACCTATCTTTAGGTTTTGGTACTAGGGATTTTCACAGCATTATTATTATTGAAGCTATGTTGGGAGACGCTCCGCTCCGCTTCGCTGCGCTCCGCTTTGGTTTCGACGAACATGTGCACCTAACACGCTCCTCCTCGCTTTGCTCGTCGTCGCACCTATCTTTAGGTTTTGGTGCTAGGGGGTTTGACGGCGTTGGGTAATTAAACACAGATTATGCGATATGAGAAGAACTTTATACAAAATTATAGTATATATTTTAATTGATATACGTAATGTATGTTATACGAATCGATATTAGTCCTCGTGAGTGTTAGTTATTTTGATATTATATGAAATGTACGATATACCAATTGAATCTTATACCTTATGAAAATATAGATTTTGTTGTTATACGTAACGTTCATTATATGTTGTGAACGTTATTAATGTGAAATTATACATTTAGTTTTTATACGTCGCAATACGCACCCGAAGCTGAGGGCCGCGGGTTCGAATCCCGCCCAGGGCAAACATTTGTGTCATGAGCATTTGTGTTTGCCTTATGTCTGGTTGTCGTTTATATATTCAATATGTATCTATCTATGTATTTGTGTAGATATATCAGCTGTCCGACACCCATAATACAGGTTCTACCTAGCTTGGGGTCGGATGGCCGTGTGTGAGATTTCCCCACATATTTATTTATTATTTTATTATTATTAATTATATGTAGAATATCTGGTTAGTTACAAAATTTCGACATTACTAAAACTGGACCACAATTTAACTTTCTTAAAATCTAGATAGTTAGGTATTACTCATTCATCTCACACACAGCATGCACTACGTCACAAGCACAAGTTTGCCTGAAAAATGGAACCTAAAAACTGCAGATCACTGTGCCAGCGAGCCGGTTTCACACTTGACCCCTTTCCACAAGAGCTCGGGGGCGATGGGTAGGAAAATTGCCTGTAACACGAGCATTATAACGATCATAATTGCGTAAATTATAATTTTAAGGCGCGTACAGCACGAATTGATCCCTTTTAGCGCAATTTGCAACAATTTACTATGTACCTACGGGAGATGGGCGACCTGGGGCCCTACTTAGTTATAAACACTATAAAGGTGGCCGTTACACTTACCTTGCACTTACGCAAATTATACATTTAGGCTGTTCAATTTATGCAAATCTTCCGTGTTAGGAAATAATGTAATATATTATACTTAGGTAAATTTATTATTTGAGACATACACTCTGGCTGAACCCTGATTCTGTTTGTATTCGATACTGATACAAAAAAAAATATACATAGCCAATACAGGCAATCCAATCGGCGTATGCAAAAACCTATCAGGAGCCGTTCCGCAAACGAGCGGTTGCGTGCGCGAAACGAAATTAAAACCGGCGTGCTATCACAATTGGCAATAAGCTATCTCTTATCTACGCACATCTCTATAGACCTTTTAACATAAGCGGAGAGCAGCGGCCGCGGGCGGCGAACTAATCTCCATAACTTTAATCCCTTAACCCTCGCAGTGCCAGGAATCCAATCAAACAGTACAAGCCCCCTCCCCCCCCCCCGCCCCGCCGGCGCCTCGCCTACGCAGCCTGTCCCGAGTAATTATCAAAGCTTTAATGACGTCATAAATCGACTGTATAATCTAATCTGGAAAAGCTCCGGGCTCCGCCGCGCAGCTTAATGGTGTGAAAGCTTGCTTATCTCCCGCCATGTGTGAATAGAGCTTTATACGCGCAGCCTGAAAGCTCGCGCCGGGAAACTTCGGAAAAATATGTCGTAGAACATTCGAGATAAAAATGTGGGACGTAGCGCTTTCAAGTTTAATAGAAAATCGAACATTATCGTAAAGGAGATGTGTTTCCTAACAAACGCTTTGAGGGCGCGCGGGCGCCTAGGAAGGCTTTAAGACATTAAGCTTGTGTCGTTACATCCTGTACGTAAAGAAAATATTTGGTTAAAATATTTTCTTTTTATCAGGCAAACTCGGGCCACATCATTAAGTTGTTACATACTATAATATATTCGTAGTTACTTATCTTTTTATATTATAAGCTTTAGTTAGCCACAGTTTTTGCTCAATCTTCGGCCAAATTATACCTACCTACATAATATTATAATCTAGTTTTTTACGTGGTCAGCACGGCCATCAGAGCACTGCGGCTGTATCTAATCTGAGATTACACATAATGGCTCGATACAACTCCGTAGTTTGGAGGTGAGCGTTCCGATCTATTATTCAATTATACGCCGAATTCAATCGATATCACGCAGCCACAATTCCGATAAAATCTAGGTTTAAATCTAGGCTAAATCGATTAAGACTTTAATTTGAATAATCGACAGCTGCTTGCAGTCGTGCATGGTTAAATGAAGCCGCTTCAGAAGCATCTTATCTGAATAAAACTTCTGAATAATTGAGGACATGAATATGCATATTGCTAAATAGGTGCTAACAGAGTTTGTACTAAAATTTTACGAGATTTATGCGTGATGAGAAATGATTCTTTAACACGTTTGGTCAGACACGTAGAACAATGGGTGCCTTATGCAAATTGATGACTCATTCTTATTAATAATCAATCATGGATTCATCAAGATATTATTTATATATTATATTTATTAATAAGACATAAAACAAACGACTGAGCTCAAAACAAAAACTCAGTTACCCTATGATGAAAAAAATTACATAATTATGAATGCACCATTTAGAAACTCGGAAATTATGACATAAGCATTCTCGTATATTCATTCATCAATATTATTAATAAACAGATCAATAAACATACGATTAAAACGATCTATCAAAGTACACAAGAGGTGCGAACAGACAGATATAGTAAAACTTTTATGACATATTTTGATGATTTGATGAGGATGGTGAGGTAGTAATGGGTGCCCCTCTAACGAGGTCATAATTGGCGGTAACTAATTCGAATCCGTCATGGACCCATTTGGATGTTTGCCTGACTTTCTAATATTGAAATCGTGCGTGGAAAATGTATTGATTTGAATTGCTTGTGAAATTATTTTTGAATAATCCCCTTGTAATCTATTTTATTCTCGACATGGGAATATGTTTTAAAGGTAGATATTCTGGTTTCATAATAACAATACTTGATATAGGTACAACGACCAAAAACAAAGAACATACCAAAGCATTCGTTCAAGCTTGACAATATCGAGCATTACCATATTCGGCCAATCAAATCAAGACATAAGAAAAACAAAAGACGCCCGGGAATGAACTGCTAGAAAATATGGCGTCAATCCACCATAACCTTCCGTGTTTCGTTTACGGAGACACTTAGTAATAATTCCGACTCTCGCAGCGTTGGGCCCATGCCGCGTGCCGTAATGACGAACTAAATAAATTGAACGAACTTCGTAAACACTGTCGGTGCGTGGAGCTACCTCCAGACGCTCGGCACGGGGTAAGTGGATTTCGGTGTTGTACCAAATCTTGCGGTCCGGCTCGGGACCATCTTACACCTAGAAGTTTGAACCGCGAATTAAAAAAAAAACGCACTGCTTAACCACCACTTTTAGGTAGAACTAGAAAATAGAACAGGCGGCATTATTGCTGAAATATCTTCAATTCAGCGATAATGCTGCCTGTTCCATTAATCTACCAACCAATCTAATAATTATTTTTCAGAGTTTTTTTTGATAATATAAAGTGAGAGATGTATTTTGTATAGAAAAGGTAACAATACAATATAATATGATACGAATAGTGAAACAATAATATACTTATTCTCTACTTAAATGAGGATCCAAAAACAGTCAAGTAAGGAATAACCTGAATCTTGTAGCACATAACACAGGCTGTGTTCATGTAAAGTATATAAATCTGCATGCGTCTCTGTCTGTAGGTAGATACTCTGTATCCGTAAGCTAGGGTTGACAATTACGAATGCGATAATTTCCGGGATGGAAGGTTTGGTATGTGTTTATTGTTTTAATGAAAAATTGTTTTCATGTTAGCCGTTTTTTGTGTTTTTTAAAATTAGTAACTTGAAAGGTATGCTTCTCTGGTTTCAGCGTTGAACAAGTTTCACAAGATCGTTTCTTATTTTTCATGTCGAAATGTGCGTATATTGTGTATATTGTGCAATAAAATAATAAAATAAATAAATAAATGACTGAGAGAATTCAAAATTTTCTCAAGGGTTGTACCTACAGAGTAGTACAGACAGAATAACAATGATGTTGGTATATAAACAATCCAATGAGATGCACCATACAGTACCACTCGACCTTCCATTACCACCTGTGGGAGTGAACGCATCAATCAACTTTACCAACCAAACTCCTATAGCCTATACCATTGAAACTTCCTAATAAACTATACTAATGGAATGAAAAGCTATGCTTACGTAATCCCACGACCAAATATAAATAAGCTCGTAACTGATATAACGTGCGTTGTGGTATTTAGTCATCTATTTAAAGAAGAACGCCATTAATTTTGGGTGGTTATTTACGAAGCTGAGAAGTCACGGAACGGGTTCCTGTTACTCGATAAATTTCGACTCGATCTCGAAATAAATAACTCGAATGCACGATAAGAATCGGTGTCTCACGCAACGCAAGTATTTATTTATTTTTTCGTCCCCGTTTATATATTTATTTACTTTGAGCGGTCCCGGAAGACCTATCGGGGTTTTCCGGCTTAGCTCTGAATATTATAGCCCCTGTTGGGTTGATATATCGGTAGGTAAATGGATGTTTTTGTGAGCTTCAATATTAAAAAGTGCTGGTATGTATAACGTATATCTTATCATCTTGACAGATAATTCAAAAATAGATATACATACCTTATGTATTCTATACTAATATCATAATATACCTATGTTAGCTCTTAAATTTCAACCAATACAGTCATGTTTTGTAGTTACTATGAAGTGTTATGTAAAGAAAACCGGTGTCACAGTAACCAAGTGGGTACATAAACTATTTAATGACATAATTTACATGTTAGTCACTCACAGTAAATAACAATGGATTGGTTGGGAGCCCGAAAAAGACGATCGAATCCAAATTTTATGTGCAACTAACCAATCGTCAAAGTGTCGCTCCGACTTATATTAAGTGCCGTGTTGACATTGGTCCAACGGCCGTAAAAAATACATTTTATATACTCACGCACTTATTTACAAACCGAACTGTTAACTAATTTTAGAAATTCTTACAAACATTAAACAAGTTTCAAAATAGCTGGAGGGACGTAGGGAAATAGGAAGGCAAACTAAAAATAGATTACACTTTATAAAAGCTTTTCATCTATTGAAGCGGAAAAGTAGGTTGAACGCAAATAAAAAAAAATCTAAAGGAATTCTTTAAGTATAATTTTAAATTTCGAAAACCGCGCGAATATTTTTTTACGTTGTCTCCAGAAAGATGGTGACAAATGCGCGGTCCGTTACACGAAGATTTCTGTCCAGATACGATTCACGATACATTCGGTGGGCAATCCCTCAGCGTGTCAGCCGACTTGTTAGCCGAGAGTTGTGGCTGCTTGAAACGGAACGGACGAAAGGAGAAATTCTTCGGCAGATTGCAGCTGTTGACGACCTAGAGGAAATAAATGTATATTCATCGAATACTTGGTTCGACTTTTCCCTTTCCCGTCTGTGAACTTATGAGTTGACCGCCAAATTATGAAGATATGTTAATTAGACTGAATATATATTCGGACTTTCTGAGTAAAATAAATTATGTAGAAAACTATAACGAAACTTAAGTAGCTAAAATGTAGGTATTATTTAGCTACGTCGTCGTGCTTGTGAACTAGCTAAATCACAAAGCTATTTGACAAATTACGGTGGAAATATTTCAGTGAGGGTGAAAAATTACCCTTTTACACGCTTAGGCTCTCAAACAAATTACGTTTTATTAAAATTCCGAGCTGCATAAGTAGGATTATGCCAAATTACTTCAACATAACCGTTTTTCGTTTACTTTCAGCACATTAAATTTTGAAAATTAATTACGTTACAATAACCTACTACCACTTATTCAGTAATGGGGCTGATAGTTACTTTAGTAAGGTACAAGACGTGAGTAATGATGTGTATGTTGTAAAACTACACATATTTTGTAGTTTTGGCAGTTAAATACTTACATAATAGTATCGTAAAATCCTATGTACAAATTATTTATATGACAAAATGATAGCGATACCTAATCACATTTCACACATAATACCTACAGTCCTACATACTTGCAAAAAAAACTAAAATTCTTCAGTCTAGACAAAACATCGAACCCGCGAACAGCTGATAGAAGTTACGTAACCTCCGAAACATGCGGGGCATTGAACCCGGGACGAGGGACTATGTCGGTTGGTCGAGGCCACTGGGCACATTAATCATCAAGATATGGCCAGGAACTGTGCCTGTGTTTCTTCTTATTTATGAACTGATAGAACTGGCTGAGTTCTTAAACAAAGAGAGTAAATGAGATTGTACTTTAGGCGCTTCGTTTATGTGGTGATAAAATTGACCATTGACCTATATGGATCCAGGTAAGTTGAAGATTTAACGGTTGGTCACATATACGATGAATTCGATTATGAGCCGTGGATAAAATAAACAAAATAATATGATTGTAGATCGTCTTCTGTCCACGCTGTTCTAAATTCAATTTTTACGCAACGCCGTGCTCTGTCTATGCTGAGTTTTTTTTTCATAATTTCCTGGCATGGACACTTGGCTGGCAAACAGCCATTCGGTGCGTGAGCTACAAGCTGTGCGGGCGGCGCGGGGGCGGGGGGGGCGGGGGGCGTTACGAATGGAAATCAATACTAACTGCACTCTCCACTGCTGCATTGCTTCATGATAAATCAAGCCCCTCTTCCCGCCAAATAAGCCCGCGCCATTTTCGACTGAAATTGCTAGACCTGAAAGCACGTTTCAGAATGGAGTTACGTTCGGTTTGCTGGTAGATTTTCTTAGAAGCATATAAACCTTTTACAATAGTTTCTTCTGTTTAAATTGTGTTTGTGAATAATTCTCACGATTATAATAACTTAAGAGGTGTTCAGAGTTGATGAACTAGCAAGCTAGACATCCCCTATTCACTATAAATTTTATACATGGGATAAAAAAGAATAGAATAGAATAGAATAGAAATCATTTATTTGACACACAGCAAAAAAAATATGAAATAACGAAAATACAGTAACTTTCAAAAACAGCTAAGTACTTATATATAAAGAACTTAAGTAATAATTAAACCAAACAAAAGATATATTGTTCAATCAATAATCAGTAATTATGGTATATAAACCAATTCAGATTTTCTCTATTTTATAACTAGTGGTATTTTGTTGGTGTTACACTTGGATCCATTTTAAATTGTATGTGACGAAGGTAAAATCTCGTACTACATCTTTAATGCAGAATACAGAAGCATAATAAATACTATTTAATAAAGTGGTAGACGCGATAAAATGCACATATAATGTCTGTAATACATAATGGGGGACGTAATCGTATGTGTCCTCGACTAGTATCTTGTTAATTGAATTGGAACTAATGAATATTTGAATAAACATTTCTATTGCCTGTTCAATTGTAATTTATGTTTAATCTGCATAATGTGTGTGAATCTATTGAATTATTGTTAATGAATAAACATGGTGTGTGAGACTGTGTACCCGCATTGTACCATAGATAGTATTCTAAACAAACAATAATATGGTTTTTGTGTGATTAAGTTTTTTTTCCTTCTTGACCATATATATATAAAAAAAAACTCTACTTTTCACAAAAAAAATATCAAAATTAACCTATATGGTAGAACAATAAGAAATATATATTTTTCGATACTTTCTTTGGTCTTCAGGAACAAAACATTAGGTCTATTATTTAAGGAACTTTTGATCGTGCATTATAAAGTTGGACTACTATAAAGGACCGAAGTTTCTTGAAAGACTGTGATTTTTTAAACTCAGCCTTTGTTCAAGCGTCGTCGTTCAGTTAGAGTAGAATACAAACTATTAAGTAGGTAGGTTGTGATATGTCTTCGACTGTACTTCCATGTAGTGATTAAAATGTTTTAAAGAATTTCCGAATGAATTTTAGAATTGACCATTCAAGTACGATCGTCCATTTTAGTACAGTCGATACCTTAAATACTTAAGGCGCTGATGTGGTACTCTCTTCTTTAACAATTAATAAAATTTACTACACCCCATACGAAAATTCCGCCATCCTTATACAGCTATACCGTTACTTGTACAAGAACTTGAATCGGCAAGTTGAAAAGAAATTGTACGATTCGAAATATGCCAATGAGGAGGGCCAATTGATCGACCAGTTGATCGACGAGTTTACCGACGAGTCGACCGAGAACTGTGGACTTTTGCGGTATCAGACACCAGGCTATTTCGGCGATCCAGGATCGTTGTTACAAATATGTATAATAGGTAATATTCTTTTGATAATAGGTTTAAAGTCAGTCAGTTTAGTTTCAATTTGGCAATCGCCAGGTGCATGAAACAATTAATACAAAATATATATATATTTTTTTTTAATGTAGCCTTTATAGTGTCCCACTGCTGGGCAAAGGCCTCCTTATGAATTGACCACCGTTCCCGATCATGTGCTTCCTTCGGCCATTGAGGCAAAAACCTGTCGAGGTCATCCCGCCATCTCCGTCTGGGTCTTCCGCGACGCCGACGTCCATCACTAGGCACCCACTCGGTGACAATTCTGGCCCACCGGTCCGGGTGCATGCGACAGACGTGGCCTAAAATAATAAAATGTCAATTTAATTTATATTTGCCACAGATGAAAAACCTTCTGTGGAATGATTGGGAAATAATTTTTGATTCTTGCATAGGTGTGCAATAATGTTAGTTGCCTAATTTCAGGAACTTGCGCTTAAAATAATCTGCAGCGGTTCCAGTTTGTCAGGTGGTTGCGCCTTAATTGGACAAAGCGAGACTTGCAAACAACTGAACCAGTACTTTTTCATGCTTTAATTGGCCAATATTTTAATGAGTTTGAGTTATCGTGTCTTGACACCTAACAGAGACGTTTTTACGATGTTGTGTTGAAATTTGTAATTCATATACAGTTGAAAGTAGTACGCTTATAAATAAATGCAGGTGAACACGTTGTTTATTTTCTTGTTTTCAATATCACATGAATAATAATATTTTTCGTCACGTTTTGTATTGTACATACTTAAATAGGTCAATTAAGAATCATATGTAGAGTTATAATATTATAGGTTTACCTATACTGGTATACTTAATACGTACACCTATAGGTACGTTTTATTCATACCATCTGAAAATTATATTTTAATCCTATGAAATTCAGCTTGTAAGACTTCAACGGAAAACTTTTCAACTGCAATAAATAGCACTTGCGCCCGCTTTATTAGTCGAGGCCAGAAAATGGTTTACAACATTTTGAAAATGGAACGTTTTATTTTTAAACAATTTCCTTTTTGGAGCTACAATTCCGTTTTTTGCGGCCATACTTAGCCCTAAATTCAAAGAATAACATGGGACCGAGCCATCGACGCCTACCACATTGCAAAAAAAAGAAATTCTTGACCCACCGAAGATGATAAACTGGTTTCGAGCGCGAATAAAACGAACAATCCATCATTGTGCTCCATCCTCTTCTACTCAACGTTATCTCGCCTACGGGCGACAGGGACAAAAACGCGTGGGTCCCAAAACCGGAACGGCAGCTTATATTTATTTCTTAACTTGTTGTTCGTACATAAAGCATATTTCGATTTATGCCTTTGGCTTAAAAGTGTGGGTAATTGCCGGGCTCGCTCTTGACTAATTTGCATGCGATGCGTTTTAAATTTAGGCCCCGAGACGATTAAATGATAAGTTGAGTTACGGCCGCTTCTGTACGAAACAACTGGCCATGATTTTATCTTCGGAGCCACTGCGTTTTTGAGAAATGGCCTTTAACTTGAGACACGGTATTATGTGTCGGTGTAATGAATATGAAGTCTTGTTTTATTTTCTTCTTGAAATATTGTGTTTATTCATCACCTTGGTACAGGGTGTTTATTTTATTAATGGTGGGAAATATAACCTTACATTTAAACTTAATATTATGTACGTACGTATCGTAATATAATATCCTTTTTCATCATATTTTCATTGACTGGTAAAAAGATATGACCAATAGAATAATAATTAATGCAAAATAGAATCCCTATTACATAACTCATAGTGCAACCCATTATTAACCAATAAAATAAGGCTAGCAGCAGGCTCGCGATTAAAGTAGTTTCAGTACAAACGGAGCAGTGACCATAAATCGCCTGCAACGCGACCGGCTAAATCATGTAGTGCCAGGTACCGAGGCTCTGTGCTCCTACCATGAGCCCAAGCATTGTAATGAGTACGGATTTGAAAACAGAAATAAATATATTTTTTATATTTTTATACAATACAAACAACCTAAGTATATTATTTATACATGGCTATGGCTATGATATCAAAGGGGGCATCTAATATTTATATCTTGTATAAATACATGTAAGTTTATAGACTTACACCCTTATTCATAGAGAAGTTACAGAACGTTTTAACTAATATACTGTTTTGTCCCTCTCTGTCAAAGAACAAATTGTTCCCTGTCGGAGAGGGACAAAACAGTTTATTAGTTAAAACGTTTTGTAACTTTTCTATGAATAAGGGGGTTAGTTTGTAGGGACTTATATAATAACTAAATCATTATTTTAATTTTTCCTTTATTATTCTTTAGTACACTTGACCCCTCTTTAATCAAAATATCCTTCCACCCTAACGTTGTCTTGAAAAAATCGCTTTAAGCGATAAGACCGCCATTTTTGTACAAAGTTGTGAGTATTTAAGTTTCTTTTATGTGTGTGTGTACAAATAAAGAATATTCTATCTATCTATCTATCTTTCTATCTAATATTTTTAATTACCTAGCTATTTTAAATTATCAATTTAGGATTATGATTTCATGATGTTTATAATATTACTATGTGATTTTTATAATAATACAATTAAGTTTCAGCATGTAATAAGAAGACGTTTTTTAACCTAAGTAGCCCGTAATTTTAAGAGCTTCAATTTGATACACATTTCTCAATTTCATAGGACACCTACGTACCTACTATGGATGCCACTGGAACTTTTTCATTGCTCGTCAGTTTATTATACTTTGAAACTCCCGCGACTCACAGTAGTGTCCCAAGCAGTGTTATCAATACCGCAAGAAGAGCCGGCTGCAGGCACGTAGCGCTCAGTAAATAACGCGCGCGAGTTACAGCGCCGTGAGTCAGGCGCGTTATCTGACGCGCGGTGTGCGCCCCGCCTTACAATGCCTTATACCTAACAGTGTAGGTTTAAATGAACGCGCCTGATTTTAATAACCAAAATATTAAGTAAGTATTTTATAGCGTAGTTAAATATCTGCGTGTTTATATATTACGTACCTATATGAAATGTTTAGAAAAGAGAGCCGTTTTTGCCTTACCGAATTTTTTGTTGAAATCCGGAATTCGAACCTCAGCAGAAGTCTGCGCAGCACTCAAAGTTATCGACTACTTCCTAAATAAATAAATACACCACGCCACCGACGCGTCGACCTACATCAATTTTCTTACTAGTGAGCTAAGTCTGCATAGTATATGTACCTAGTACCTACTAGCTGAAATATATCCGTACATCGACTATACTGCACAAATATATGTCTACTTAGCTACAGTCCACGCATCTCAAGGAAGCCGTATGACGCACACGCGGCAGACGAAGCTCGTATAAATTCCTCTTAGCGTTCAGTTCGCCATGTTGTGTGGCACGCGGGACGCATCGGCCTCGCATTAGTGCATGAGACATTATTAATAACCGCATCTCAAACTGGGACTCTAGATATTTTCTCCCCAAAATTCATTGTCTGTATTTTAAGTTTACGGGTGGTTTACAAATGAATGAAACACACGAGTTTCCACTCTTTGTGTCTGTCAAAAAGTCGAAATTAGTATATCACAACTTAATTTTGTTAACCTTTTGTAAAGTGACATAAAGCTCTATGATTCGGGCGGTTTGTTTCGAGTGACATAAATGAAAATTTAGTTGTTGACATTAGGTAGGTAGGTACTTACCTACATAGTACTGAATTTATATAGTTGCTTATTTTAGGAGTTACAGGGGCTTCAGGAGGCCTACGATAATTTAAAACGATAAAACATTTAGGAAGTCTATCTATCTGTCAAAAATGTTTTTAGTAGGTAGGGCAGACATAAGCAAATTACATTATGCTTACATGGAAATACAGTTTGAGAACCAGGTAGAAGGGCACTTATACGAGACGAGATCAAAGAGAGAACTAATTACATTTCATTTCGCAGTGAGGCTTGTTTGACCAGATTGAGTCCTTTATCGCCAGTGTGTTGATGTAATTAACACGGTTTTACGTCTGTTTTAGTTTTTATGTTAGGTATGCTGCGTTTTATTTCTCTTTTACACTTACTGTTAGATTAATCTAAAAAACAGTGTAATAGTGAACATAGGTTGAACCTAGTTAATTATATATGTGCCAACTTGGAAACAATTTCTAGAATATGCAGCTTTTGTCTAGTTCTCGTTTGATTGGGAAAACAATAATTATAGTATGGATTTAGAAATAAAATATGTATCTAATAGTAAAACTTTTATAGTTTGTACAATATATAGGTAGTTTAGGTTGTAACATAGTGTATTATTTATTATTAGGGTTAAGTCATTATAAATAGAAATGATTATTTGTTTATTGTTAAATAAAATAATGATAAACTTCATACTTATTAAATTTATGCGCTCAGTGCTAGCTCAGTTCTTAGACGCTCAGTTCCTTTTGTGGTACATAATAGAACCTTGAAAAGTGTACAGTGTAATAAATAAGAGTAATTTTCCCAAGGTTTCATGTAAGCACATACCTAACTAGTCATAGTTCGTTGGCTTGGAAGCGGATATTTATATTTGAAGATTACATTATTACTATAAATATTTACTTTATCATTTTAATGTTGCATTAAATTAAATGGACCTCTTTGCTTTTGTACCAAAAATCAAGCTGTTATCTTAAATTTATTCAAGTTTTTCTAGACGGCTTTAGGCGCTGTTGGTTTTCTTAATCTATTTTCATAATATTTAAGGCAGCTATGTTATTTTAAAAAGCTTTTATAAACAGCAATACTTTTAAATAATTGAGCTACCTGTTCAATACACATAATATTACCTACCAAAACCGGAATATGAAACATATTCTATCTAAAGTAAATTTGTAATTTATACCTGTGGGAATCATGATCGCGATGAGAAAAAGAACTGTCTATTTGCTTTGGGTAGGAATACCATTAGTATCCCATGATCCCATGATTTTATTCATTAAAAGAAATGATTTTTTTACTTCCTTTTAAAATAATGCAATCTTAACACTAACATTATTTAATTATTATTCTATTTTACTTTTATTTTATTACTCAATATAATAAGTGATAACCCTATGGCACAAGCAGAGACAGTCATGTCTAAGTGTCGGGTCGGCGCCTACTTTCGGAGTCGGCAGGCATCGGGATTTTTGGGACATAAATGACATAACACATTAACTTATAGCAATAAGGTAGAATTTTCCTTGATAATATGGAGTATGTCCCAAAAATACCGCTTCAGAATGAATTATGGAAATATCTACTTTATTGCGCGAAGCTAATGGACAATTCTATTTGTCACCTATAATCCTGATGCCTGCCTATTAGGGCATGCAATACCGCAATACCGGTATTCGTAATACCGGGATCCCGTACAAAATTCCCGCTTTTTTCAATACCGGTATTGAAAGTTAATACCGGTATTGAAGTAATACCGGAATCGGACTTTTTTAGGCTATAAATAAAGCGATTAAGATTTAGTTAGCCTTGTGTGTGTATATACTGTGAAAGCGCACTTGTTCCCAACCGTTTAATGCAGTTTTCGGCTGCTAGAAATCTACTGTTGACCATGCGTAAACCGGCACCGGATGTAAAAAAATTGTTTATTCTACAATTTAAACTCTAAAACTGATTTCTCGTAAAAATCTACAACAAAATACAGAATATGATTGCATTTTCTTGTTTTATTTTGATGTATACGACCTTTAAACACAGTATATGCCATTTATTACAAGGAAGTCTAATACCGGTATTAATACCGGGATCCCGGTATTGAGTTGTAATACCGGAACTCAATACCGGTATTGAAAATTGTTCCGGTATTGCATGCCCTACTGCCTATGCCGATGGTGGGGGCCGAGCCTAATGGTGAAAGTAATTGAAACTTATAAAAACTGCAATGCAATTCCGGAATAGCTTTGCGGGACCAGCGCGGGTATCGCGAACTCCAGATGAAAGATAACCGAGCTGGTCTTGATCGATCACGTTTACGTTATTAACTCCGTGATTCAACTTTCTCCTTCTTACGAAACCAAGCCTTTTGTAAGAAAATTGGCTCGATTAAGAAGAAAGCTTTTGCAGCACAACGCTTCGTTTGTTTTTTCAATCAAAACCTTTTTTTTTTCAGTACAGAGTAAGTATATTGTGTTTGTATTTTTATATCAGTTATACAATTTAATACCTACTAGACTAATTTTATTGATCATCATACTTGTTTATTTTTCTTCAATATAACTATAAACTCACATTCCACAATTTCTTGTATGTATAAATTCTAAGGATACTTACGTTTTTACGTTTGTGAAAGTAGAATTACAAATACTACTTACAATACAAATTATTGTAAAGGAAACAGTTTGCCAAAAAGCTAACTAATGAGCTATTCCTGAAGCTTCTGTGGCAAAATAACACTTGGATAAACAATATCAATAAAAGAAACGGTCAGACGTTAGCGTTAACTGTTTTAACCTTTCAAATTAGCAGAACTGCCCCTTAGTGATTGTTCAATTTAATTCAATAAAGACTCATCCGTTTTTTTTCCTTTCACCCACGGAGTCCATTTACTCCCCGATTTTATATAAAGCATTACTTTCTACAAGAGTAAAAGTAAACAATATATTATGTATTTAATTAACACATAAGTACTACATACCTTTGTTTTTTCAGAGCTTGAGACCAAGGCTAAGGTAAGGAAAGTGTGTTATATTGCATTTGCTCAGTCAGTAGGTATTTAAAATAAAGTAAAAAGTATGAATTACCACTTACCTACTTAATAATATAGCCGCTGTGTACCTACCTACGTACACTCAACTGTGAAGTAGGTACACACGGTCCCAAGAACATGGTACAGTCTATCTCCTTTATAAATTTACCTACAGTAACATAATACAGCACACAGTGGTTCGAGCGCGCTATTCGCGTAGGCATGAGGTAGTCCTTCATAAGTTCTACTAACAAACCCTTTGTGAGGCGAGTTATGGCCGCATTAAGCCGTGTCAGTCTGCCGTCCTGTGGCCGAGTATTTATAACTCTCAGAGAGTTATAGGCCGTGAGTAATGGGAAATATGGAGCTGGTTGTACATCGCGCCTGTTTTGTTGCAGCTTGTATATGAGCTGGCCGGTTCGGACCTATGTTTGTCTGTTATGTATGCGTGATATAGGCCAGTATACATGGCCAGTTTCTTAAATATATTTTTGTTGGGTCGTTGTTTGATAATGTGTTCGTTGTTTGATTTAATGATTATGAAACTTTTTATCAATCTTAAAATGACAGATTACGGATCAACAAAGCGTCTTCCAATATAATGTTACCAATACAAAAACTGGCTAACATTCTCATTAAGCAAAACACTGAATAAGATTCACCTGAATCCACTAAACTGGTAAAAACAAGCAAAACCAGTAGAAGCGGCCAGTCAACCAGTAAATTTGAGTTCCGTGTGGCGTTTACTATTTAAATGTATTCATCCCGGGTTTATCTGGGCGTCACGCGGCGCAGCCTTTGCGTATAAGCTGCCTATGAATAATTCTCTAGCGTAGCACATACTTGTGTTTACCGAACGGAGTTATAGGATACTTATATGTAGCACTTATAGGTATAGAGATGATTATGAGTAGTAAAGTGATAGAAGACTACACAAAAATCGTCTAACCTATAATTCTATAGAGGTGACTATTATATGACTAGTACAGCGACAAAAGATTCCACCAAAATCTTCTATAGGTACGCATGAAAATAATATATATATGACTATTATAAACGAGTAAATATGTAGGTAGTTATTTTACAAATAAACCGCCCCCCCTACGGCCGACTTGTTTTCACAACGATTTTCTTTCACAAGTAGGTACCTGTAAATGTTACTTAGTTTTGACTTCGCGGTAACCCCACAGTACACAAATTTATTCAGCACTGAGCAATAATTACAACATTTCCGGCAAATAAAGCAAATTTCGCCTCACACAACTCATGGTAAACAGACACTGAATCAGATACGGGCCTGACTTAGTAACAAAACGTGAATGTTAAAGTTTCATCATTGTTGTTGAAGGTTGTCTGGTAGAGATTGCTATAAGCAATAAGGCCGCCTTTTTGTACTGTTTTATTTTTAAGTTTTGTTTTTTTGTAATTTTTGTTCTTGGTGCAAATAAAGTGTTTTGTATTGTATTGTATTGTATTGTATTGTATTGTATTGTTGTTATTACAATACATTTTGTCTAGATATAGTTTACATTATTACAGTACCTATCTCGGATAATATATTTTAATAAATCGTATGTTTACCTACATTTTAAGAAGTAATCTACGGATATATGGTGTGCCAAAGAAACTTTACTCCAACAAATGAAATTCAAGTTCTAATGTGTAAATAAATAATGTAGGTTTAATATCAACTGTATTTCTATAATTAGGTAGGTAGGTACATACATATCGAAAAATTACTATCTACTCAGATGTTTACAATTACCCTACATAGCAATCACCGAAAAAACAACATCAACCTCCAAATCTTATTGATAATATCACATGTCATGTTTTGTCCTCATACAGCTACGAAATTTTAATACAAACTAGATGGAGCGTCAGTGCAAAACAAACATCTCGATAAACAACACCCCGCTTCTACCACTGAGCTCTTATTATGAACTAGCTGAACCCGCGCGCTTCGCTTCGCCTTAAAAAGTTTTCCCGTGGGAATTCCGGGATAAAAAGTAGCCTATGTTCTTTCCCAGGGTCTAGAGCAGCTATACTCAAACTGCGGCCCGCGGGCCGCATGTGGCCCGCCGGGCCTTTATCAGTGGCCCGCGTGCCATGAGAGATAATAGAGAATATTCTGTGTAAAAAGTATCGGAATATACCCTTAAAACAAAACATGTTTGTTATTCATCCAATTTTTTTTTATCACTCTCAAAGTTTGTTCCTTCAGAAACGATACACATACGCCAACGAACTATCCTATTATCAAAACATTTTTTTAAACGCTGTTTTCAGAGTTGTGTTTAGTGCTCGCGGTGATTTTTCCTAGATCTTTTTTTTTACATTTCGATTGCAAACAGTGCCCCTAAGTGCTATTTTGAGTTTAGGAAAAAAATAAGCTAGAGCTGTGAGCTGCAGCCATATCTTGTTAATTCATTCACAATGCTGATCCTTGTGCGAAAGGCGCGATATCATGGTGCAAAATCATTTCTCGATTTTTTTCACAAATCTGGCCTTCTACGTCGAATTTGCTGTATTAAATTCTACATAACCCGCAAATAATATTATTTTCCTACCGTTTGACTTTCTGGCAAGAATTCCGAGTGCTGAACACCACGATAGTCAAAGAAAATAGTCAACATGACTTTAACTAACAATCGACAAAAAACTAAATACTTGTATCTAAAGGTGAATCAGGCCCTGTAGCACATGGCGCTAATAAGACGTGACAAAAGTTCTCCGTCGCTCTCACTGTTGAGGCTGCGCGATGTGAGTGAGGGCGATGCAATGACTCTGTTGCAACACTTTTGTCACGTATTAAATGCGGTCCGTACTAGCCCTTCAGATAAAATATATATAACATTAACTTACAGCAGTCGAAGCTTATTACCGTTACAGCTGAAATGATTCCTGTGATGGTTCTCAATTTTCGTAATTCGCACAAATACTCGTACCTACTATTGAAAAATCTGTCTCAATGAAATCTGTCTATATTAAATTCTACATAACCCGCAAATAATATTATTTTCCTACCGTTTGACTTTCTGGCAAGAATTCCGAGTGCTGAACACCACGATAGTCAAAGAAAATAGTCAACATGACTTTAACTAACAATCGACAAAAAGGAAAATTCGCTGCGAGTACTAAATACAACTATGAAAACAACGTTTAAAAAATATTTATAATTATTATTCGATATAAAGCTCTAGTTTACATCGCTTTATAATAGATAAAAAAAAATTGCTTGCGGCCCGCGGCACCATGACTTAAACGTGTTTGTGGCCCTTATATAAAAAAGGTTGAGTACCAATGGTCTAGAGTCTAGACCGTATGTATACCAAATTTCATTCAAATCCGTTCAGTAGTTTTGGCGGGAAAGAGTAACAGACAGACAGACAGACAGACACAGTTACTTTCGCATTTATAATATTAGTTAGGATTTCGGTTAGAAGACTTGAGACTTTATTCAATGGTTGTCATTAGATTGAACATAAAACGGTTTGACATTAAACAAAATGCGGACAGCTTTTGTATGTGACACACCATCTTATTCTAATATCGTTAATCTAAGTCATACAGTATTTGGACGAATGTTGCCCGTAACCCTTTATATGGAATCCACGTACAACTGTCCGGAGTCACTGGTAATGGCTAGATAGAGCATTGCATTGCTCTATGTGCGTCCAGCCTTATCTAAGGTCGATCGCAACCTTGACGGTAACATGCACGTGAGAAAATTCCTCACTTTTTGTTACGCAACGTTTTTGTTATGGCCGCGTCTTTATTTTTAGCTCGTTCCAAATGTTTCGGGTTAGGATTTCTCGTGAGATTTTATAGGTAGTCGAGTTTAAAAAAGTTTTTTTAATAAAAAATATTAGGATAACTTATTACATATTATTAGGTAGGTAATTTGAGTTAATTCCCTTATAAACCTACCAGACCTAAGCCTTCTACACCGTCTTATAAGTGATTGGTAGAAAATACGTACAGGAATAAGTCTGCCTTTTTTACATTTATAGCGAAATAGAGAAAATAAACACTTTTGTAGCAGTACGTTTCAATAAATCCTAGGATTTATTACAAGTTGCAGTGCGGGCGCGCAATCGCGTCATTCTCATAATTTCTAATTTGCACCTTTACAACCGAGTACCGAGTACATTTTATTTCATAACATGATATACTGACGCCGTATTTATTTCAGGGCGAGACTTATTCGTGTGTAAATCGTTCTGGGCTGAGTGTGGTTAATTCAAAGTTATTTGTTTTTGCCAAGTTGTTATAATTAGGTACATGTTCTAGATTCCTGCGAGCTAAACTCAGTAAGGTGACTGTTTAAGGAGCATACTTAGAACATGTGATACAGGGTGCAAAAATAAGTTGAACCTCTAATGCATGTTTTGTTTCTTTTTAACAATAAAGCAATGTCTCCCTTAAATACAATAAGCTATGGTAACTTGAATATTTCAGGATTCCTCAAATGTTGGACTTATCATTCCATCCTGTATGTGAATAAACTGAATAAAAAATTGAATAGTACCTATTTGTAAAACCAATCTCCAGCTGTTTGAAAGAAAGTTTTCTTCAGGTACTATTTTTCTGGTTTGCATGTCGGTGACAAACACTACAGAAAGACTAGCTAAAGTTTTGCTATGAAGAAGAAGTTGCTATTTTAAACGTAGCTCTAGTTAATATTGTTAGTGGCTAGAGGCCGACAATACCGTCGTAAGTTTCAATTTGTGCCCACACGCCGCATCACGCTGAATGCTGAACATGGACATTTATGTTTCAGCGAATCAGGACGCCCTTAATATTTTGCTACGAAGTTTAACTAGAATGTTACGGTCAAACAATAAAAAACTGACTGAAATTAATATTAAAAAATTAAGAATTTATTTCAGACCCATGAGTCAACGAGTAATAAGTGAGTACTTACCAATTTCAGTAATTATGAAAATGTTTTAACATCTATTGTAAAATGTATATTTTATGATACAAGTGCAAGAGTATACAAAATACGCATAATTATTCCCACAAGGCGAAGAAGAAAGAATCCAATAGATAACGAAGCATGAAAATACAATTAGTATCGCTTATCAACTATGAACTGTAAGTAATCAATTTATATTCTGACCGCGATTAAATTGATCAAGTTTAAGGATACTTTATCAATTTCGTATGGTCAGATGTGTGTGGTCTATTATAAAATAGTACCTAGATAATTGTATATCAAAGTAACAAATTCTTAAGCTTAAGATAATAAGACCGTTTATACCCAGACAAGCTAATCCAAGCTTCTCCAACCTCTTTTAAATTTCCGAAGCGTATTAAAAGCACTTGCGTCTAATTAAACTTTTCCCCAAAGTGCAGTGCTATTACTCGGGCCGTGTAAATGCTAATAAGTTTAGAACACCTCGGTTGTTTATAGCCGCTGGCTAGAGCGAGCACTTCGCAAAGTTGCCGGGTTACCGAGACGAAGTTTTACTGCAGCATGCCAAGTTTGTCGCGTAGATATAGTGCAAGTTTTGAGTTAAGGTTCTTTTTGATATGTGGCCTGGATGCGGCTTAGACTTAGGTACTCCATTGTCAAACTTATGTAGAGTTTAATGTAAGAGTAAAGTTATCTAAGTGCACTCGTATTTCTGTTCAACAATTTTACTATAGGGAAAGTAGGTACTTACCTATGAGAAGAGACAAGAAATTAAGTACATAATTGATTGTTATAAAGATAAGATAGAATAATAACATTGTTTATTGCACTTAAGTAAGTAGTCGTGTAAATTATACTTCGAGCTAAACGCAAACTCTAACATATTAAATAACTACTTATTACCTACTCGGTGAAAGATCCATAACAAGAAAATTACCATGCAATGAAACAAACTACCCTGTAAGGTAGTAATTATCAAAGCCTACTAACTACTGCAAACGTGTTTACGTTTTAATAACGAGTCTCACGTTTTATGACGACATTTTTGCATTTAGTGTTTTTATATAAATGGTGGGCTTACTGAATTGTTTTTGAAGTGAATTATTTACGTTATTTTGTCATGCATACTGGTTTTTTTATTCATGTCTCTATGAGCAGATTTTTAGATTATAAACTGGGGTTAATCTATGTTTGAAAAGTATAGTAAGTAATACTTAATACCGTTTTTATAGTAATATATTAATGTTAATAACGTACTAATTGTATGATGTCCCATATTTAGATTTTGACTTATACTAAATGACCCTAAATGATCTGAAACATCAAAGTTATTTTAATCAAAACTGGTTGGTTCTCTTGAGACACTTCAGAGGGAAGTAAGTATTTGATTAATTGAAAGCGGGTTCGAAGACCTACCCGGAGGAAAGTATAGGTCAGTTCACAATTTGCTACAAAGATGTAGGTATGTACGTACTAAAAAAAGATGAAAAAGGGTTGCTGAAATGTTATGTTGAGTTTATCAAAATAATGTATAGTTAATCAATATACGGTAGAATAATATTGTATATTTTGTTATCCAAGTAAATAAAAGCCATATAAAAGTTATTCAGAATAACGGCCAGTGTGGATAAGTCAGAACTACCTACCTGACTTTCAAAGTAAGGTAATTTGTAAAACTTTGATATCCGTCCAAAATACCTATACGTTTTAATATTGTTTGTTATTAAAACAGCATATTTCATACTTGCTCTAATACAACATAATGGAGCTACGTGTACAATTGTGCAGGCAAATGGTTTAGCAACACGAGCCGCGATCAATAATACTTGAGGCGCAGCAGATCGGACGCCTCTTTGCACAGCTAGAAGGATGTATAAAGATACTTACACAAATACATAGATAGATACATATTAAATATAAATAATAAATATGTGGGGACATCTCACACACGGTCATCCGACCCCAAGCTAGGCAGAATCTGTGTTATGGGTGTCTGACAACTGATATATCTACACAAATACATAGATAGATAGATATTAAATATAAATATCAACACCCCAGACCCGAGTACAAATATCTGTCTTTAAACAAACCTTCGGCATAGCAGTCAGGGCCACTAACCACTACGCCATTCGACCGTCATATAAGCACCCATTATACCTACCTACATATAATTTTTAATTAATATTTTTAAATATTGAGTAGGTAAGATATTGGTAGATATTATTTTCTGAAGAACTTTTAAGTAGATTCCAGTCGAAGACGATTCCGGTAAAGAAACTATTTTAAAATATCTTCCATGAGGTAATAAGAAAAAGACCCACTCACCTAGCTTTTAGGTGTGAAATCACAATCAATCATCAAATTTTAATGATTCAGGGAGTACTAAAATTACTTACAGTTGGTACAAAAAAGTAATCAAAAATCGATAGCGCCGCAGTGTAGTGGTATTTTGCTGGAGCGATGGCCTTTCAACTTTCAACCTCCCAACCCGTTTATCAAGCTGCCACACCCAACCTACCCAACTTAGATTGGATTTGGTTTAGTTAGAGTGCTTTCAGTTCAGGCCATTTAAACGGCCATTAGGTACAACTAAATACATGTATAATCTAAGTTTACGTGTGTGTGGTCTTATGTAAGTACTTAGGAATGTCTAGATGCTGAACGTTTGTCTTTGAACTGCTAAAGGGTTTTTAATGTGTTTCGAAAAGTTAGTACATTTAGGATTCGAGTGGACCTATGCGCTAATGACTCGGGCTAAAACACAGATCGAAAGTATGATTTCAAATACAAAATGCGTCAGAATTTCCTTTAAAAAATCATGTCAACACATTCGCGAAAGGACATCATGTCATAACACGGCCAAAAGGGTAACATCATGCAAAGGTCATTAAAAAAGCCGATCTGTTCGTGCTCACTGCAATTATCTGGCAAAGCGATCAGTTGCTGGTGTGAAATTCAGCGGGTTTATTTCTCTGGCGAACACTTCTGGCCACGTTTAATGCGCGGCCACCGCGAGACAGTATATTCTCATGCAGAATACATATCGAGTGGCGAAGACTTATTACGGCTGACTGGTGTCGGTTATGATAAATACTGATTGATGAAAATTATTAATATAATAAATAAATAATAATTGAGCCAAACTAAAATCAAATACCAGTTTTTTTTGTTTTAACTGGAAAGAACAGCAAAGTATTTAAATACATTCAAACGAAACCTCAAAATTTTCAAAATCTAATATTGGCCGGCGAAAAGGCAATGTTTTATCCATCGGTAAAGGTCATATTTGGTACAAAATGACAAATACCTAACATATAACACAAACTAACATACTATATAAGTAGCAGCGAGTGCACAAGCTACCCCAGTCACAGACGACATCAGAAGGGTTGACCCGGTTGTTCCGTTTCGCAAATTGAATTCGCGAACATTCCAGATTTACGCGCGGCGGCGAGCATATTTTTAATTATTTGATCAGCGGTCGCGATAAATCTGAAAGCGGTAATTGGAATTCCGTTCTTGTCTGTGATTACTTCATGCATTTAATTTCAGAACGCACCCGGCTACTGTTCCGCTGGGCTTTGTTAGCTATAACCACAGAATAATAACTAGTACCTACCAGCTATAGCGGAGATTGTTAAAGGGCAATTGCTCTCAACATGATCTGAAGTTGGTGTCGGAATGCGAGTGGCATAGCGAGTGTATGACTGTACTGAACCTTTATGACAAACAATAACACGGAATAATGTAAAGGACAGGCCAAATATGCATGACAATTTTATCCATAAGAGTAGCTAAAAGGAAAAGCTATTTTAATTATTAAAGCAAATAGATAAAAGGCCCTAATGAAAGCTTTGATTAGCGTGTAACAGAGTGTGACTGATGAAACCATAAAACAAATTAAGGTGTTTAGTTTTTATAAGAAGCCGTGAGATGAAGTCTAAGTACTGTCGGCAGCGGCATAATAAACAAAAAACCCAATAATAATAACTAATTACGTACAATTAATTATGCTAACAAGTCACTTGATACTAAAGAGAGTAGAACATATTTGATGATTGCAATAATTACGAACACAATGCTTTTGCACATTGATGATAGTGTAAGATAAAAATGAATTTGCTACTTTAAATAACTAATTTGTAATTTTGTGCAAATTAACATTTAGAATACAAAACGGATAATTTTCAAGTGAATGCATTTCTATTCTAACGGTGGTGCTGAGTAAAGTTATTGCCAACGTGTTTCGCTAGCTAAGTTGCCAGTAGGTATTATCAAATAGTTTTTAGGATCTAGAAATCCGTCTAAGCATTTAAACATGTTTAAATTATTATGAAATATGTGTAGTACAAGTGTGTAGGTGTGTTTAGAAGTAATTTAGCTATGATTTATAGTTGTATCTAAAGTAAACACATTATAATATTACTGGTAATTCCTGAATCAGTTTTGTCATGGTTAATACTCTCAGAAATATAAAAAAAGTTGAAATAATGTAAGTACCTTATTTTACTCAATGATTTATTTGTTTAATTGACTCTCTGAATAAAACTTCCTAGTGCTTATACCTTACCTATGTAGGTAAGAGTTGAAACTGCGAGGTAAACTGTCAGTTTCACACCTGATAATGATTGACAGTTAAGCAGAACTAAGGAATGGCAACACTATGATTATCTGAACCATTGAGTGTGACTTCGGCAAAGGCACGTTACAAGTACAAGTGAGAATCTGGGATAGAGTAAATACATTCCCCTGAGTCGTGTCAATGCAGCGGCCACATAGCGCGGCGATGGCCGCTCCGCCGCTGACATTTTTACTGCGTCAGATATCGAACCCAATAAATAAGTGCCGTCGGCCCGGCGGATACGTCTCGGCCTGTGGGTGCCCGGGGGTCACTCTAGGTGACGAAAAACTAAGTTTCGAAGAGCTTTGAAGCAAGTCACGACAAGCTCATAGTATTAAATTAAACGTGCCGTTTGCTCGACAGCTCTCGTTCGTTCGTTTTTCATCAGTGTAGAGTACTGTAGAGTAACCCTCGGATGCTGACGGGAAACCTTAGCTCTCTGTATATCACCCGCTATTTATACTTTATACCGATTTTAATACGACTTGGAGAATAGTATTAAGTATTCTAATAGGTAGGTTCAGCTATTTTTTATGATGATTTAGACAGCAGGTAGGTATTAAAATTTTAATAAATATACTTAATGTGAAGTTTTATTTCAGAGAGAATTTGTAATCATATTCATTACATAAACTGAGTAAATCAAAATCGTAGGTACTTTTAAAACTAATCGAAGCTTGCGGACATTTATTTTTAAAATACATAGGTACTTATGTATTTTTATCGGATTATAAACGACGTTAATGTCATCGTGTGGCAGAATAATTAATGGATGTTACAAATATCTTATGTATTGAAAATTATAACCCATTACAATAAATACATCATAAATATGTATATGTATATGTATATAGACTGTATATTTTCCAAATAGGTAGGTATTTAAATTTATTCCTTGAGTCGTGGGTGTTTTCGCGTAAAAGAAGGGATTCTGATTGCGTAGTTATGAATATAATAATGCATATTAACATTTCAATAATAATATTCCACACCTAGAAATTGCCTTAAAGAAATCGCTGTGTTTTTCTGTAACAAAATATGAAGTTTTTATGCAACTTATTATTGTGGCTAGCCCTGGGGATCGATTATGGGTAATCTCGAGATGATTACAGCTGTCCATTTAATAATGATCAGACCTTACGGTTCTGTTTCATTTATCTAGCTTATGAAGAAGTTTTAATTCAAAAATGCCTTACAAAAAACTACAGCGAAAACCCGATGGCACTTTTATGAATGACCTTTAACTACCCCTTCTCGGATCACCATAGCACTTCTAAAGCATATGTATGATCTTCTGCAGATCTCACATAACAAACAAAATGAGACTTTTATTTTCGATTTTCCCCATCACCACTGGTGTGTTCCAGACGCGGAGTAGGGTGTCCACAAAGCGCGCAATGGCGTGGAAGTATCCCGGACCGACGACGGGGCGACCCCTGCGCCATTCCATTTCCTGTTCAGTAGTCGCACTCATTATCTGACATCGGTTGAGCTCTTTTGTTGCTTTATTTACTTTTTAGGGAAGATTATATTCTGGGGGAGCCGTATCTTCGATTTGTTTGGAGATGTTCGAAATTGATTGTGCATCGTAAAGGTCAGGTTAGGTGAACGTTGATCGTTTCAAAGATTCGAGCTAGGCAAGGGCTGTTGTGGACTCAATGTCTATCTATTGTACTTTGTTATCTGTTGCATTAATTTATCTTATAACTGAAATTTATGAAAGTATAAAGTAATATTTTGAAAGATAAATGATGGCGAAAATATATATTAATTATTATTCCATAAGTATATTAGTATTATCTAGCGGCAGTGGGTGATGATAATCGATTTCTATAATAATATTTATTCCTCTATGATGTCTTATGATGATTATTATTTATAATTATTATACAAATTGAATGTGTGTTAGCGATCCCAATAAATCAACAACTATACTCATAGTGTCTCATAGGTACAAAGCAGAAATCATTCCTACGTTGCATTTCGTTTGTATAGTTTGGTATAAAGTATTATAACAAAAGCAGGCCAGATAACAATTCACCACAATAAGCAATATTCGATGCATAAAATGACAAGCATCAACGAACAAAAGCAATCGTAGATAGAATTAAAATAGACAGAAATCATACATTTCACACACACTTCAACAGTAAATACAATCATAATAAGGGGATTAGGGAGCCATTTTCACATTTCTATAATTACACAGAACATTACCACGGTCCCGTTTGACATATAAATAATATTTTCACTGCGATCACAAATCAGTCGGTCCACTTCCGGTTTGATGGACTCATGTGGAGTGTGCCACTTATTTTTGGAGGGGAGACAGACACCCTACTTCATACTTGGAATGCTATTATTATTAAAATATATTCTGTCACAGTTTTTTAAATATTTGAAACTAACTCGCATAAAGTAGGCTGCCTGATAGTCTTCTTATTACTTTTAATATGTCGGTGATAAAAACTAGAGGTATACTAGGGTTTATCATCGTTAGGATTAGCCTGTCATACTTATAAATTGATACTCCAGTTTTAGTTTTAATTTTCTTAGTTAAGTTATTTAAGTATATTGGTTACTGAATAATTTTGTACACACACTTTAAAAGTCCTCTTTAATCCGCAAATGATTAATGATCCAATTAAAATGAGAGATCCATTAAACCTTTTTTATTGTATAAACTAGTTGATAGAAGTACTTGACACTCCCCCAGTTTTTAATTGAATTTTTTACTCCATTAAATTACTTTTTATCCTCGTTACATCACTTGTTAGACAAACGCGTGAGTCCATTCCCACATTACTTGAAATTATGGTCACTCTTTCGCTCAATTACGGAATAACCGAAATATCTTGACCTCCATGCAGTTGCATGCTGGTTTGCTTTAAGGCCTTTTTTTAGGGTGGAAGAAGATCTCCTTATATTGGTTTTGACAGTTTCCAATGTAAGAATTACGCTGGCGTTGATTAAATTAAACGAAACGATTTATGTCGAGTACCATTTCAGCAATGACGATTTTACATTGGCAACGCAATAGGGGCGGTTTGTTTTTAATTTTGTTTTCGAGTGGTTCGTGTATTATTGGTGTCAAGTTTTGATAGTTATCGGACCTTCAATAAATGAGTTTGGTTAACTAGATTATAGACAGTAGATAAATGAAGGAATCATAATTATATTTACGTATAGTGCGTGATGGTTATTATGGGAACTGATGGTTGGCATAAACTCATGTTTGTACTAATAATAAAATGTGAAGTTGCTTGAACATTTCTTTAACATCTACGGATAATATTTATGTTACGGATGAATTAGACAGGAGACAGATAAAAGTTGTGTAACATTGATAATTAAGATGACTTTCTGACAAATTGGCAGACCTGACTATTCAAGTAATCATCGTTTTGGTAAAAGTAGCAAGATACTATTCTTAAAGATGACTCGTAAATTACAAATTACTCGTAAAACTCCATAACCAGGTACCTATTACAATAAACGTAAAATCAATAAAATAGCCTAATAAAATTTATTTGATACAGGTGCTTCCATCTGTGAGTGCGAGCCGGAACTGTTGCGCGGTGGAGGCTTCGCGCTAACGACCTGTTTTCACGCAACAAAGCCTTTGGCGCTGCTGGTTGTAAGCCTTCAGAAGTTTGTATGATGATTTTATACTATTTTACATGGTAATGTTGTTACGTTACATTTGGAGGGATTCTTTTTTGTACTTTTAAAAATCTATTTTTAATAGTACAACAAATAGAGGTTTTTTTGTGGTACTGACTGTCATAAGTTGTGACGAGAGAGTTCAAAAGTCTTTCAGACATATCCGAAAAATAAAAACTGCCCTCAAGACAATTTTATAGAATAAACAGCATAGTATTGTTTAATTAATGTGAAAATAGAACACTAGTCTTGAAGGTTCAATAAGTTGCTGGTGAGCAATAAAGTACAAACTACCTATATCTATAACTAAAATAAAGTCTATAAATTAAAATTATTTCATTACCGAAAAATATACCTAAGATATAAATCACCTCACATCATCATCTCCACTAATTCACAAATTCACTGGCCATCAACAAACTCCAGTTCCATTTTCAAAATTCCCTCGCCAGCACCGTTGACCTGCGCATAACTTTACCTCAACACACACGGCCCCATAACGAATGGTAAGTGCGTCATTTAGGGCTCCTTTTAACGTATTAAATCGCCGGTTATCAGTGGACCTGTCGTAGCTTTGACCCCCGGACCCGGGGTTAGGCTTATCATCACGCCAGCATTCGAGGGGGGGCGGGATTATACCTAATGATTTATTCAGGGGCTCAATGAAGACATAGTGCGCTTTGTTTCAGCTTTAAGGGACTTTGGATCGGTAGTTTGATGCTATTTTAGTTTAGCATAAGAGGGGAAATAGGTTTGTATAGCTAGGGCAGATATGTTACTAGGGAGTTTCGGATTTGTAATAGGTAGGTACATATAATGTTAAATAATAAAGAGTTAAAATAATTGTTGAAAAAAGGGTAGCTTACCCACATTTAAGTAGGTGAACACCTTAATAGGAAAACACAAACTTGAAATTAATTTTAGTAATCAAAACTATATTTCAAATATTATCTTGATTTATTTAAATGTTATGACTATATTATAATACTGGGCTCGAAACCCGCACTAAAATAAGCAGTAATTTCTGTGTTACCAATGTTAATCTACAGGGCTATAAATTGCCAGATTAAAGAACATAAATTTGACGAATGCTGATATCGTCTACTTACTAACTAGCTAGACAGGTTTGATAAGTTTACTTAGCTGGATACGAGCAGATATATGTAAAGTACCTAATTTATCTTAAAATAACTGTAATTTGTTTGACTTTTTTCTATCAAAATTTATATTTTTATGAAGCAAATCTAATTCATGTAGATTATTATGATATAGATTGTTTCACTTGGAACATAAAAACCTTCGACATAATTATAAATTCGTTATAAACAAACATAAGTTCATAAAACCTCTTGTCGTGTTACGTAAAAACATCTTGGCATGACCAGTTCATTCAACTACATTTACCACCTACCAAAGCATACCTATTACGACCACATGCCTCTAAAGGCACATCACAGGACTTAGATGTAAGAAATAAAAAAAAAAAAAAACTTAGTACCTAATTTAAGGGCATTTAATAAATCTTAGCGCGCTTTTATTTTACGGGCGAGATTGCTAATTCTGAAGTTTACAAGCTGTAAAGTAATAAAGCTGAAGTGTTTAATCTTTATGGCTCGACTTGTGTCAATTTTATGGCCACAGTTAGTTGATGACCTATTTTGGGGTCAAGTCATAGGCGCCAGCGGGAACGGACCAGCAACACTCTTTTCAGTTCTATTCTATAGAGAGGGCGAACTCTCTGTACGTAGCTCTCTAGAGTGGGAACTTTCTACATACATATTTCTTATTTTCAGTTCGCCATTAGGTACAATTTTTTTCAGTTTGATTGTTATTGGCAGCATTTACAAATACATGCATGCCATAAGCTTACGCCTTTTATCTCCAAAGATGATTCGCAACATTATCCTTCACCATAAGAGAGCCCACCGATTGTGGCAAAATTCGTTGGCAGTTTATAACTTGGGCCACGCAACTAACACCCTGGTGGTTGACATGAGCTAGTTGTAAAACTGTTAACGTTTTTGAAATAGCCCCTAAACGTCACTTCAAGCCTTAACACGTGCCTTAACTACCCACAATGTGTTCATACGATTTTATTGCATTTTTTATTTACGGTACCACAGAAGTTGTTAAATTTTTAGGTTAATAAAACGCTACTGGTTGTTTCAGAGTCGTTTAACGGCGGAGTAAACGTAAAAACATCAAGTAGCAGTCGTCTTAGCATTTATCTATTGTGACAAAAAAAAACAGTTTTTTGATAAGATTCCAATTAGGTACCTAACTGGTTGGAGATAATAATTTGCTAGATGAAGAATAGCTGACTGTTACGCAGCTATTGCAGTCATTATGCAGCAAATTAATTTTGTTCAATTGCGATTTTCAGGAATGCAGACAAAACAAGAATGAACAAAAAATCTTGCACCGTCCAACCTCAAACAACCAAGTCTAAAACATCCTCGTTACTGTAAACGACAGCGTATTTTAATTAGAATACACGAAAATGCTTTGAAACCGACGCACCAACGTTGGGACGCCGGCACTTTTAATGGGGACTTATTTTAAATTCATTTATTCACAAACAAGATAGTCCACAACGTTGTATTTTCAATGTAAGCGCGGGTTTTGAAATTATGTGGTGCTTTAGTAGATATTACTTGGTTAGTACATAATCCTGACCCAGTAGACCCGCTTACCGATGATTTTGTAATAACTTGTTTACATTGCTCTGAAATTTCTTGTCTCTGGGGTAGAGTTTATATCTAATAACCAGTAAACCTATCACTTTCGATAAACATCATGCACAACATCTTTTGGCATAAGTAAATAAGGTTATTTTACAGTTTAATTGGTGTTTTATATAGGAACAGACTGGAAAGGCATTGATACCCAAACTAGGATATAATTAGTAGATCCATTCATATTTTTTATTGCTCCGTGATATTTTATAAAATACTTTTTCATCCTACATAGTCTTTGAATTCCTGAGTTTCGTCTCGACTGTTTAAAAATTACATTACGGCCCATTTGAGCGGCCCTAATTAGAGCCTAAAGCGTAATAAAAGATAACGCGAAACTTCCAACCGAAAAGCATTCATAACGGAAAGTTTCCCGATTAAAATTCCTCGAACGAGTGAAAACCGTCTCTTGTAATAAATACAGGCCTTTGAATTTCCCTCCAAGAGATTTAGGCGGCATAAATATTTCGGACTCAAAAGAAACTCTCGAAAGAAGCGCTTGTACATTTTTACGACGCGAAATCTCATTCACCCCCGAGCTCGAGTTGTCTCGCTTTTAAATTAAATTTTCACTCCCAATTTGAAAGTATAATGTCATTTCACTAGGATGTCGTTATTAAAAGTTTTAAATCATTCGGAAGTTTTCCTTAATACTGAGGCGTCGTGATTTTTTAATCAGAACGGCTGCGTTTCGAGTGATTCTTTACGAGGGCGCGGCTTTAGTGCCCTCAAATCGTCATTAGGCAGTTGCGTCTTGGATATTGCTTTTTCTTCTGCAAACTGACGCAGCGGCATGGATTATTTAATTTTGCTACCCTCCTTTTGGAAAGAGGCCTCCGTTTCGTAACGACAAAACAATATGTACCTACGCTTTTCTTTCATATTTTTTCTACATGAGTATTAAAAAAAATACAACTAACCCATCTGCACATCCTTTCTTTCACGCCAGTAGGTCACTAGTACACAAAAAGCTGACACATGCCTCAACACTAAAACGACGCGTCGCAAAAAGTGCCATAAAATGTTAACCCGTCCACAACCACGTGCTCCAAAAACAATGGCTCCTTTAAACGCTGTAAATCATCTACTTGTTCTGAATGGTCAATAAACCGTCTAGCCGAGACCTTGACACCGAGCCCAAGGAGTTTATAGACCATAAAGATTTTACTAGCGGCCTTGAGTGACGAATGCACGGGGTCGTTGCACTTTCTGTTTGGGTTTCCCAAAGTAATGGCCGCTTTTATGGTGGTATTACTGGCACAGGCTTGGGGTAACTGTTTCGGGTGTAGTTTTTTGTGATTTCAGCTTAGTTTTAATGATAGAACTATAAGTTATAAGGAATTATCTAAAAAACGACTTACCGTCAACCGCTGGGTGCTTCTTGCCTGAAAAAATTAAGCATATGTGACTACTCACATATCTACATATAAGATTTGACAGATATTTCAGTTTTGAGCCTGATAAGGCACACGAAGATCAGAAGAAAAAAAAATACACGATTTGCAATTATTCATGACACTTTTTATGAAGAGAAATGTTTTTTTTTTTGCATTTATGCGGTTACCGGGCGAAATAGTCGTGGTCTTTTATTTATAAAGGAATGTCTAATAGTTTTACCTGTTCTTGTAGTTACAAACAAAGGTATATTGTTAACTTTCTTTATTACTTTCTTAGAAATTGCACAACGTGTAAAAACTAAAATAACCAATTCTTTGTGTAACATTTTGAAAAGGGTTGTTTTGTGTTTTTATAGAGGTTTTCTCATCCTTTGTCACCCTTTCCCTTTGTTCTTCAGTATGAATAGATTGCGCAAAGACGCTCTTTGTCTTCAGTAGACAATACAAGATATTTTAAGTTTGAAGTTTACCGTTTAGTCAAAAAACTGCCCGTACCGTGACCGTGACAATTTTGTTTTAGTTAGTTCACTATTTTAACCCGTCAAGTGCAGTTGCTGATCTTTTATTTTTAAATCAACACAAGACAGTGTTAAGTGAAGTTATATTTTTAGGAGTGAAAAAAAACCTACGCTACAATAACATCTAAATTTTAAAATCCAATCTCTCGCTGTAATCAAGCTGTGTCTCCTCTCGCATCCCGCCTCCTTATCCAACACTAACACATAAATCGGGCCAACCCATATAACTCTCGGCCGCCATTAAAAAGATAAACAACTTAATATAGGCATAATAATAAACTACACAGGACTTAGATCCCCGTATACGGCGGCCATAATTTTATTTATTCAAGAAACCGTAAATATCTGTAGGAATAATTCCGAAAGGCTTTTTGCGGGGATTAAGGGGGCGATGTGGGGCTGCGAAAATTATATTCGGCCATAACAGTAATCATGCATCACCTGGATCCAGGAGGCAGCGGTTAATGTTCGCAATCTCGAGGGCTGCTGGCTGACGGCGCAAATTACTTTTTCAAAGTATTTACATGTAAATAGAAGATCCGCGAAGTCGGGAGCTTGGGAAGCCCTGCGGGAACTACGTGGTTTAGGGTTATGCTTCATTCTTTGTTCTTTATAGGGAATGTGTAGGCGGGAATTTGTTAAGACGTGCTGATCGTTTAAAAATAATATTTATAGTTTTGATTGTTATAATATTTTTGTGCATTTTTAAATTCAAAATAGGTAAGTATTTTTTATTTTGTATCGTAACAAGTTTTTTTGGTATTTTTATTTTAAGGAATTAAAATTAAGCAAATTTTGCACGCGTAGCTCCATCTTAACCACACCGAGGTAAGTACGTTTAGAAAGCACGCGCTATGCATAAACCGTGTTTAATTATCATCCATTCTTCTTATAAACTTTCATAACGGCCTATACGTCGCCTTAGCTACTTTCAGCGAGGGAGGCAGGGGGGACCAACCCTCGCCTTATAATGGGCGTCTAAGAAAAACGGGTGCACGCTACGGAATAGAAAAGGCTCTTTGGAAATGGGTTTTGGTAGAAAGCCGCCGATTTATGTCCGTTACGAGTACGTTCAGAATATCCGAGAGCGGATTTTTAATGGCGCTATTGTTTCTATTTTAAACGCGGCGTGCGAATGGAATACCGAGTCGGGGTGTGTTTGTGCAAATATCTGAAAGCCACTGAAATATCTTTTAAATGTAAAACGGGAGTTGGATCGCTAACGTAATAAAATAGGTAATTGTATGTGAATAAAAATCTTTAGTGTTAATAACTTTTGTATAACGACTTATAACTATAGCGTTACCAAAAATTCAAAATTAAAAATATCATATGACAGGTAATACAAAATTTTAACCTATGCCCGTGGTAGGTATGTGAATATTTATTTTTCCTATCAAACGTATGTACCTAGTTTATGTGTAAACTAAAGCGTAGCCCAAAGTAAACACACAACACTAACGAAAGTTAATACACACGGCATTACTACACGCAGTATATCACATTATACGTGCGTTACAACAATTTCGCAGCATTTTCAAGATATTAAGAGCGGTATTTCACTTATATAGCGAGACGTGAAGAAGATGCCAAGCGTGCGAAGATTTCCAAGGCGCAGGTGCCCTTTCCGAATTATATTGGGAACCCCTGCCCTGCTAGCGCGGCTCGAATTATTTATAAATAAGTAAAAGAAAATGGGATATTTTCATATGGACTGGCTAAGCATTTATGATGTGAGAGTGTGGTTGAGTGAAGTTATTAGTCTATTGGAAATCGGTGACGACTTAATTATAATTTTAGATACTTAAGTCATATGTATGGTTGGCTGGTAGAAATTGTTTTTAGTAATAAGTCCGCCTTTGGGCGCAAATAATTAGCTATGTTTTTAAAATGCTTCTGTGTAAAAAAATATTTTGTGTGCAATAAAGTGTATATAAATAAATAAATATGTGTATGAAACAAAGTCATTACAAAAGTAGTAAGTAGGTAATTTTGCTACATTTATTTGGCTACTACACCGACAGATACACCTAAAGCATTAAATTTTGATTGCATTTTGTTATGGAGTCAATTATTTTCACTTCATATCTTATAATTATCACCAATACATTTGGTAATTAATGAAGTTAGGTTCTAAAGTTTGTATTTAATAAAATAAAATAAAAAACTGTATTTTATACAATTACAGTGAAACCTGGATAAGTGTAACTTCAAGGGATCAACAAATTGTCCCACTTATAAAGGTATTTTACTCAGTGTCTCAGACATCCAGATTTGTAATGACACATTGCACAGACAATTGTATGTCCACGTTATGATATGCATAGGCCTTCTAATATTAAGTTAAAAGAGACTTTGAATAGAAATAAAGTAACATCTATTTTAGGATGCCAACCACGATTTTCAAGCTGTCATTTTTTACCAGCGGAAGATATAAAAATGCCTAAAATAATGAACTAATAACCGACCCGTGCCGACCCGAAAGCAAAATATATTAGTAGGCAAGTAACACATCGTCCCGTCGGTATAATGAACATGGCTCCCTCTAGCGGGCGCCATTAATCACTGCCCCGCCCCGCGCGCCCCGCGCCTACCCCTCGCTACCCTTGTTCCCCCTCAAAAAACTCACCCCGTCCCCCCCGCCTCAGAATGTTTCCAATTCATCACGAGACTCCGCCCTGACAACTCTATATGAGAAATCCACGGCCCGTAAGTCCCCTACCACTTCTTGGTACGATCAACCGAAGAATCCGGCTTGGGACTTTTAGACCACCCCGGTTTCTTTATTCCGTGAACGTTCTCCGAACTACGTCTGAAGGCGAAACGGTCATGGACTTTGCGACTAGGCAGTGTATTTTCTTGTAATGCCAACTCAGTTGTATGTCGGCCATTACAAATAAATTCCACCTTTTCTTTACTTTTTAATGTCGATTCGTTGTTTGCTACGTTTTCAGTTCGTTTGGTTTTGATTTCAAATGTTAGGTTTGATACTTGGGTACTTATATGGAAAGTAAGATATTTATGTATTTTATAAGATATTTAGCTAATTTCGCTGAGCATAAAATGTATATAGTTTAAGTTTGAGTTTTCGACCTAACCGTTCATATTTTTGATAAGTAAGTTCTTTTACAAAAAAAAAAAAACACTTTTTATTTATGTTGACATTTTAAATTTTAACCCATCAGTGCATTGTTTCCGCTGGTTCCGTTGCCAGTCGCGCGTTTTATTGGGCTGGCGCATTTAAGGGTTATACATATTCATTGTCGCAATGAAATGGCGCCTATAGGTACCTACCTACACTGAAGTAGGAATCATGCGTAGGTACCTTACTACAGTAGCTAACTCAGGTCCATATGTAGGCTTAGGTAGAAAGATTATGTGAGAGAATTATAGAAGTCTATTTTATTTTTCTCAGATAATAAATGGACAAATGCAAATGCCAAGTGAAATATCCATCCCAGAGTGATCCCAAATATTATTCAACTACATAAATATTTTCACTTATCAATAGACTTTATATGGTAGGTACCTATATCTTTAGTTTTGTATGCCAGATATTTATAATTGAAGCAAACTTAATAACAGTATAATCCATGGCAGACGCCTACATTTTACCTACCTATTACTTCAATTTCAATCAATCTAATTTCAGTATATAAACAAAAATAACAATAATAAATTAAAGCAAACAGTTTAACTAATGTGGAATTCCTTTTAATTATATTTCAGGTCATCTTTTTTTATAAGCTTTTGTATGACTAAGCTTCATTATTTTCAACTTCATTCGTACAGTGACTTGGTGCATTTTTTTTTGCTTTTAAAATTAAAACAAAGCTTAAAACGACAGGTGACAAAACAAAGAGATATTTAAAACAATGCAATTGTAAGGGAACGTGAAGGGAAGGCTGGGGAAAGTGTTGGGGCTATTATTTTGTCTGACTGCCGTCGGCAGATGGCAGACTATTTAACGTTTAGTGAAATAAATATCTTTACTCAGTTTTCTTACTAAGAATTTGTATTTTTTCAACGGAATAATAGGTAATGCATTTGGCATAAGTCCTATAAATCAAAAGGTAGGTAGGTAATATTTATCTAGTCCGTTCTTGATTATAAAAAAATAAAAAAATCTAAATACAGAATATTTTTTAAACCTATTCCAAATTTAGATTTTGATATTTCTAAATTTAAATATACATGTATGTTCTTAATATTCTTATGTTATAATTTAGTTGTATATAACCATCAGTAAGTATTTCAGTAATCATCACTTTAATTTGTAAATATATCATCACAATTCATTATCACAGGACTTAACTTAACTAAACTATTTTATTCCCCATATAGGCGTATTACTAGGTATAAATATAACACACTGGGCCTAGCCGAGTACGGACGATGAATTTAACGGTCAGGGACGAACTGAGGGGCCATAAGACATGCTTGGAAAAACTAGCCCGATCCCTCCCTGGTGGGCCGTCGTCTAGAAGTGTTCTGCTGACGGAAACATCACTTCGGTCTAGAATCTCTATGGATTTTGATAAAGTGTTAGGTCTTGGATTTTCTGTTTAGTCATTTCTGAAACTTGAGCCAATTTTTCTTTTTTAGATTGAGCGAATTTGACACAGGTTACACCACGCAATGTGTCGAAAAACACGACGAAACTGCAGTCGAGCAGTAGAAGACGCATCACTGCAAAATACATATATAAATTATTTTAGACAAACAGGAAAAAGAGTTTAGCAAGGAGTGTTTGAAATAATCGTGCAGCGGCATACGAGTGCTGAGTAAATATGCAAACGTTCGTACGAACACACTAAGAAATGCACGGAATATATTCAGACTCACGTACCAACTCAGCAATATCACTTGCGCCTTTGTTTCGCTCCAGATTTAAAATAGGAACGATTCTATGTTCGCGTATTTTGTTTTAGGTGTGTGATGGATCCGTGGCCGTCTGCATGCCTGGTACTTTTGTGAAATTGCTTACTTACTTCATTTTATTGTTGTAGTCTAAATAAAATTAACTACATCAATTAAAACAAGTTTTAATAATAACTATCCTGATGATACAAGTGGGTTACTAAAATACAGTTTAGTAATAATAACTATTACATTAAAATTTAGTATTAAAAAAATGCAGTTTCACTTAGCTAATTTAGCTATGTATTATGAATATGAACATGTCCTCAAAGTCCTCATAAAAAGCACCTCATGAAATCTCCAAAAAACCCTCCTGTAGGTCCCCAAACAGCATCAATTTTAAAACAAATAAGTCTCATCTCAATGGCGTCCCAACTACCCACCTTTGCCCTCCTCAACTAGGGTACCCATATGTATAATTCCGGTAGTCCCGCATTCGGCCACTCGTCACTCGGATGGCCTCGTATGTCCCACGTAATTGTAATTTGGACCCCGTCGGATCCCACTTTCTTTATTGCGAATAAACTACATAGAACTAGCTGTTTTCGTAGAATAACCTCGCGCTAACTCGCAGATTGTACAATTACGGAGAGTGTTTTTGAAAAAGTTCGGGTTTAAAGTTGCATATCGACTTGTTTTTGGTTGGGTTACTGGGACTGGGTATTGGGTTTAATTGTCTACTTACTAATGAAAATATGAATTACCTATGTACAATTATTGGCTTATTTGTCGCAATCATATAAATACTATAGTACCTATTTTATATACTGTAAACAACAGCGTTGCATTCCGAAGTTTCTATAACTCATTTTATAAGAAGCTTTACTGAAACATTACTTAAAAATAATCCTCCAGCTAATTATCAATAAAGATTAGAATAAATAAATCAGCCTTAAACAAACACGGTTCTGTGAACGCAGACGGGGCCAGATTAAAACATGCAAATGAAACTCCAACTTCAATTTTAACTGGCAATAGGGATGGCACCCTCTGCCGATCTCTCGACCCTTCCCTTCTCCTTCTTTATTTATTCGAACAGGAGAAAAAAATGTTGTTTTGTTTATCCCGTAAGTCTTTGAGGGAGTATTGAATGAAGAACATTGAAATGTAAGTGAAGTGACCCATTGTAGGTATCTCTAACTAGATAGTGCTTATACCGCTAGGGTACCTAACCGCGAGTCAAATAGATAGAAATTTCAGTTTTGCAAGTCACATTTTAAAAGATGAGATATTACCTGTAAAATCCACAATAGTCTGAATACATAAATAGGTGTTAACAAATGCGATAGGTGCTTTAGGAGATTTCACGTATCTATTATATATAGGTACGTAGTAGATGTACCTACACCTAACTACCAGTAAGTCTGCAACAATTGCTCATAGGTACACTACAAACAGACATATACACTCAATAAAACACCATTCTCTCCCACCCATAGTTCCGAAGGGGTCACGATTCGCTTCCTCCGAAACTTTTTCGATTTACTGAACCCGAGATATTCTTTCTCTTGTTTGTTTGCTCGTTTAAGATTTACTGGGAGCCTATCTAATGGCCTCCCAAAGTTATACGTCTGCTGGATCAAATGAAATATATTTCTTTATCGAATAAATCGCATTTATTGGACAGAGACTCAGCAGAATCGAATGGGTCGAGAAGATAATAATGGGCGTAATACAATTGATCTTTGGTCCTTCGCCGAAAAATATGGCCATTTCTGGTCATGTTTTATTGATGTCTGGTATTACCATGCTGCTCTTGTTTCGTTTATTATATGTATATACATCAGAGAATCTACTAATAAAACAAATAACGCTACTATTCATTACAGACATACTATTAGAATCTATACTTCATTTAGCCGTGGGTGTAAATAGCTGCATGTATAAAATTTAAATGTGAGATGTCTCCACATATTATTATTATTATTAAATAGGTACAAACAAAAAGCATGATCTTAATGTTGAAGGAAAACATTGTGAGGAAACCTGCACATCTTGACTCTAGATGTGTATCCTAGGTGCATTATACCAATTAAAAAACGGTTCGCGGTCTATACTAAATAGTAAATTTGGGAACTTTGTTGTCACTTCCTTTTATTGGTAGGATTTTAAGCCTTAAAATATCGCTTTGTTTGCTATATTCGACACGGGAAGTTATCTTCACGCTGCAAGAGATGAGGGTGTCTGAGGCGGACCAACGAAGAGGAAAGTCTGAGTTGGGGTGTTACTGTACGATTTTATCATACGGATGCGAATGTATAGAAGTATAATATTGTTTCAATTTCTTTAGTTGATATTTTAGTATAGCTATTGGGAAAAATTACTGAAAATACAATGTAAAAAAAATTCACAACAGAATTGTGAATGGCAGAGTTGCGCATGATTAACAGGTTAATTTTCCCTAAGATGTATTAAATTTCTAAGCATGCATCACTTAGTTCCGTTCAACTAGAGTGCTAACGTTAGCTAGAGTGAAAATAATTTGCAGCGTGTTGAATAATAATTATCGAGATGCGAGATACCGAAGCAAGTTATTAATCCAACTATGCTACTTTTACTTGTACTTTTTCTAGCGATTTCTGGGGGTTCACGGATGTTTCCTTTAAATCATCAGTTGCCGATAATATTGGTCTAATGGTACCTTTACAGCGACATCCCATGGACGTTATTCAGTGTCCTAACCTACTTGTGCTTAACATTAACCTTTAATATGTAAAATCCGATTTTTAAAAATACGGAACTTCCGAACATTCGAGAACACGAATCTACACGCTTCTAGAACAACCCTGTCGAGATCTTCTCGGACTAAGTTCTTACGCGAGGGGCCGGCTTAGACGCCCGGCACGACGCGACGACGGTGCCGCCACGATTTAACTTGGATTATCTAGGCTCTCAAACTTTTAGAAAGAAAGTTCTTACTAATAAAAAAATATGTAACCAAAAATAATATCGTCAAAAAATATTATAATAATTAGGTACCTGTGCATTTTCTGTAATACTTATATATTTGTTTACTAAATATGAAACGGCGTGTCGGTCGCCCCCCAACCCGTTGGTCTGATGATCTGCGGAAGGTAGCGGGAAGCCGCTGGATGCAGATGGCGGGTGACCGTTTGGGGTGGCGATCGTTAGGAGAGGCCTATGTCCAACAGTGGACTACGGAAGGCTGAGAGAGAGAGAGAGAGAAATATGAAAATGCTTTTTGATCAACTAGGTACATATATCTACTTGGTCTTTCACCCTATTCACCATATAGTAGATATTTTTAATAGAACAACTTTGTTTTCATTGAGCAACATATTTTAAAACTTATTAATAGTGGGTTTCGTTTCTTTTGGGTTTTCTTCGCCTCATTACTGGTACTTCCGATACCATACGTGTCAAAGTAAAGTTGACGAAACTTTGAGAACCACTGCTTTCTGTTATTCCACCCCGTCGCTACCCTTTTTAAGGGGATTTCTTTATGTTGTGAGAGCTCATTTGGAGCGTCCATCAAGACGATTCCAGAGCTCGTTACGGTCGCGGCAAATGTAGCGAAATCATCGCTTTACTGCCTTCCTCCGGGCCAAAACCTACACGGACATATTGTACGTAGGTAAAACTCACGGGATTCAATTTCAGTTGCTAACTTTTTTCTCAGATGCGCTGTTGGTCGAATGATTGCGGTTTGTGTCTGAGATGCGAGGAAATATATGGCTTGTTTATATAAAATATGAAAACTCGATATATCCGATATTAGGTATGAGGACTAATTGTTAACTTGCAAAGAGTAAATATTGTAGTAAGTTGTTAAATTTAAAATGACGACCGAATGGCGTAGTGGTTAGCGACCCTGACTACTGAGCCGATGGTCCCGGGTTCGATTCCCGGCTGGGGCAGATATTTGTTTAAACACAGATATTTGTTATCAGGTCTTGGATGTGCCCGTAAAATGGCAATAGGCCCGCCCCCTATTACATTGGGACTAACATAACACTCTGGCGAAAAGTGGGTGCAGCAATGCACCTCTGCCTACCCCGCAAGGGAGTACATTAGTACAAGGCGTGAGTGCGTGTTTGTTTTTTAAAATTTATGCGCGCAATAATATGCGACTATATACCTATATAATATATATCCATCGAAGACGTTCCAAAAATAATTTCGCTACCCTGCCCTTGGTATTATGTTTATAATATTATTTGTTGTTTTAATAAATGTCGGTAGCGAGACTGGCGACCTCATAAGTGATATTACGTGGACGAAATGTGGCAAATGAGCGTCTTGTATTACTTTGAAGCATTATTATGTGCTTCTTGTTAGGGATGACGATAGAAGAAAACACTATTTGGTGCAAAATGAATGCACTATGAATAAAAACGTTGGGAAAATTTACCATGCTTGGTAAAGTGAAAGAGGGAAATTGTTCTTATGTTATTCTTCTCATTACCCAGATAATATAGTACAAAAAAAACTACTGTTAAACAAAAAATATGTGCAAAAGAATACATTAGCTATATACACCTATTTGTGTCCTAAAAGTGTGATTAGAATATTACACGCTTATATGTATTAGTGCAGTTGAATATTATGAATTTCTACAATGTTAACCATTATAAGTAAACTAAACAATGAACTTCCTCAGCTAATCGCCAAAAAAGTCACTACATAGTCAACCCTTAACCGCCGCAGCAAAACGAAATATTACAGTGCACGCGTAGAGGTCTAAATGACCACAACATGTCTGCCTAACGCCCGGCAAAGCAAAACTACGCCGGCAATTAAGATCGGCGACTCCCTCTGTAGTTAATCCGAAAATACGTGCGCTGGGTGTTTATTGACTACCCGTGCAGTTGCGGGTTGGAATGTTTGAGGTTGTTTGTATAAGAGTAGTTTCATGGTTCGTATGTTTTAAGAGACTCGCTATGTTAATTCTGCGGCTGTTCTAGCTAGGACGTTGTTAAAATTGTGGCGTCTGTATTATTGTGTTTGTAGCCCTTGGATAAATGTAAGTAGGTTTGCTTTGGTAATATTTTTAGTTTCACGGTAACATCAATTATATATAATATATAGTATTCAAATAAAATAAACAAAAAAGGCATCCAATCAAAACAGCAGCTGAAAAGAAAAATTAACTGTTTAAAAGTTAACAAGTCGGACGAGGCGGGCCGAGCGAAATTGTGAAGTACGTTATACCGAAGGGATATAGGGTACAGGCCGGCACGTCTCTCTTATTGCCCGTTAGTGCTACTGAAATCAATAAAAGTGCCCGAATGTACTGCACATGCGCACTGCGCCGCCTCGCTCTTACTGACTCAGCTACATTTATTTTATAGCCACTTGTATTTGTGTATATGAGCTCTAGTACTTGTTTACGTTGGAGGTAAAAATGGCGGAAGATCGCCGATTGCGTCGTAAATACCGCCGCACGCAGTTGACGGTTAATTTACTGAAAGGTTTGATTACAAAAGAATTGTAGTGAATGAACTTTCGTTGCGTCAGCGCGATCAATTCTGGTGTTGAATACAATATATTATGGAGTTTGAGTCAGAATGAACACGGGAAACCCACCTGTGATAAATTGTTGATTATGATTCAAAGGATTTCTAAATCATTCAGAGTCGTATGTAGTTAGGTATGTATTCTTGTAAAGCCATTAAGACGCTGCAAGTGGCTCTAGCCAATCGACCTTTTTTTAATAAAAAAACATTGAGACTTCTCAACTTTATTCATTGTACCTTAAGGTATGAAATTCTTTGATGTTGGCCAGATGTATTGAGGAATTATTTTGTATTAACATTTTATTTATAAGGATAGAACTGCCAGTAAATAAAACTAGTGGGATTTCAAGCTGTGACTAATGGCCGCCGCTTTTATTCCAAGTGAATATAAGTGTATGGGTGCCCCTTAACTTATCATTAATTTTAATTTATTGAAGAATGAAGACATTCAGATACAAGCCGCCTACAAAACTGGATATAATTAAGAATTTAGATTAAAACAGATTGGTGTCCATGGGCGTTTATTTATAATATCCATTTGAAATAGCATTTTTAAAGACTTAATTAGTTTTTTTGACTGTTTAAATTATATCAGATATACCAACGCATTAGTAGGTATATGAAATTCTAGAGTTAGTTCACACTATATTTTTGATTTAAATTACTATAGGTATAGCTAATGGGGTTCCTGTTACAAAATATTTTGTATTTTTGTTAATTAGATATGGTAATAAGACTTCCTTTATTGGCTGATGATGAAATTTTGAAGTTTAATTTTTTGAGTAAAAAAAATACATACCTACTTACTAACATTTATGTAGGGATTATACATGGGTACATACCCATATCAAGTAGGTATTAAAATATAATTTCATAGTCAAAAAGGCTAGGTTACCTATCATAATCTGCAAAGACAAATTTACCTAAGTATTATAATATCTTCCTTGGATCTTTCTAAATAGTAGAAACACGAGCTCATAGCTCAGTACCTATCAACCACAATCCATAACTAGTATATTATAACTTACTTATATGAAAATTATATGTTAATACCTCATAAACGGCTCATTCATCTCAAACATCTCAATAAGGCTACAAAATATCAGTTGTCTGTCCATCAGTGTCTCCTCCACCGCTTATACAGCCTCTTAACGACAGGACAATTAATTAAAAAGGCATAAACGCTACTTTTATATACGAAAATCCTATAAAGACTAACTTTTATGCGTCGTAAACCCGATTGTCTGGTGGGTCCCGATACGGACGCTGTGGGCGGAAATACAACGAACGTGCTACGAGCGGAGACTTGGGAATGAAACTTGGCGAATGTGGTATGCAACCTGCACTGATTTTAAGAGATTTACTTTTCAGAGAGTTTGGTAAGAAGCTTTTTATTGTAATTAAATGAGCAATACTTATGTCTATTAATATAATTATCATTAAGTATTTAAACATCATAGTCATTAAGATATACATATTAGTATAAGTAACTATACTTACCTACCTAGGCACCCAGCTTCCACGTCATGTTCACCTAAAAACCAACAAAACATTTCCTATATTTTAAAATAACTACCAAAATTCACCATTAAAAACAAACTATATCACACAAACACCTCCATGAAAGCCAAACATGCCATAAAAGCCATCCCGATCAAAGGCGAGACGATTCTGGCGCACAATAAAACTGATTTATACGACTACCCTCAAAGAAAACTTGGAAATGCAAACGGTAAGATTTCAAATAAACCATTTAGAAAAAGTTGCGGCCCATTTAAGGTTTTTACTGGCGCGGCCCTATTCTTGTAGCGATAGACCGCGTCAGATGGTGATCGAATTAAGTGAGTCAAAACTAGGTATTCTCAATTTATATAATGATTGTTACCTACCTAAAAGATGGGAATTAAATTTTGACTATGAGTAAAACTAAGTAGGTAGGTACTTACTACTAGGTAGGTTGGTACTTCGTAGCTTACCAACGTAAGCCTGAACAAATACCTACTACTGAAGGACCTTTCAGTCAATTCTGCTTAAGACCATATTCAAGTTCTATGTATGATGTTCTCAACTGTGAAACTGGCAGTAGGCCTCTTTATTTGGAATATAAAAAAAAAGTATATACACTTTCTTCTCAGTCAGTGGTGAAACTGGTGAAATAACTGTATGAAGTTAACACTGTGAACTCTATAAAGTCAATGTCAAAATATATGAAAAAGTCATGTTTTGGTAAGCCGATGATGTTATTTATATATTTTCAAGTAGCTGGTTGGACCCCAGTCGGCGGAAGCCCCACTACCTCTTATAGTTTGAATAGAGTGTTGGTAGTCGTTAACTTTTATGAACTCCCGTACTTTGATTGCCTTTTTGAAATATTCGACTTTGGAGTTACTCTAAAGTTACACTAACGGTCTCAAAACTTGTAGAGGTGGATATTAGAATGGGAAATTATTATGGTAGCGTAATAGGTACATAGAATTGTGTATTACTTGTTTTTTTCTTGGAATCATTATAAAACGTAATGTAAATTTTAGAACTAAAGATTTTTTGTAAGTACATATGTTCTCTCATAATTTTACACTTATTTACCGATAAATGTCTATTTGTCTAATAAATAATTCATATTAACTTAGTGTTATAAATGTTTTGTCCTCGAATATCTTATGTATTTATATATTGTCAGTTATTGCCTATAGTGTTTCATTCACCCGAACCTCCTGCAATCCTTTCCCTCGACAATATCCCGTATTCTACTGCTGGGGCGCAAACAAACCTCGTGATTTAGTTGCATGTTTTCCCCGTTCTTTTCGCAATGAACTAGATTTACGTTTATGTGAAACGCTACGTTATTATTTAGAAAAGCAAACAGTACGTCAGACCTCCCCCAGTCTCCTGGTTATAGTTTGAATAGTATTATCTGGGAAGTGTTCGATCTTACATCATCATTTAGTTATATGTGTAGAATTATTTACAATTTTGATCAGCTATTAGCGGGTTTTGCTGTACTTAGAGGAATATCTGAATAAAGTGTTGTTAGCCAGAGTTTGTTAAAAATTACCATTAATTTTATGATCAATTAGGTATCCAGTAAGTATCACGACGAAGCTAGTCGATATAGCCTACCTACATAACTTAATTAAAGTATGTTCTGCAAAAACCCGTGGTCATCATTCCTATATATTTTTTACGAATTTCCAAAATTGTATACTAAGCGCCCTCTCTTTCGACTTATATATTTTTATTTACATAAATATTAAGTGCATTAATAATGTTTCTGTGTTACATGTTTCTTATGTGAACACTGTCAGAATTCCACCTCCACTGTAGCCTTCCCCAGTCCCCCGGGCGGTCGCGAGGACTCACAACGGAAACGGAAACGAACTTTTCCCGAACTACGCATAAAGCAGTCTATAAGCCCGGACAGTACTTGATTATTTTATTGCCAACTAGGGTGAAACATGGTTTTTATAAGCTTACATGGTTGGTGACTTTATCTTTATAAGTATTGTGTAATATAAAAGGTATATAGGTAGGTATTTCTTAAATAGGTAGACAGATCCAACATATTTTTTTCAAATCAAATTTTAAGGGTAAGTATGTAGTATGTACTTATATCATTCTATTATATTGGATTGTTTAGATTTGGTATAAGTATAAAAATAATTATACCAATTTACCACTATTTACTCCCCTCAAAAATCATACCTAGGTACTGATTCAAATAAAATGAATACTTACAAGAATTCATAAAACAAACCCCAAAAAGCATAAAACACATGCTTGCCGCTTGTTGTAAACGTATTGTTTGACATGCAAAAAGCAATTTCGCTCTGGAAAACTACTAGGTCTGTACCATTTGCGCATTATAGCATACCCGTGTGGAGTATGCTCTAATTCAGATTTAGTTAGTTTAGGTAATTTTCATGACTTACCACTTAGTACCTACCTGGGTACTTAAATAAAATATATTGTCAAAATTAAATGTGGAACTATATTTTTTTCATTTATGTAGCCGATTCGTTAATCTAGATCTTATATTGAGTGTCTTATGAGTTCTGTCAGTTAATAGAATTTTTAGTAAGGCTGCTTATTGTTCGTTTTTCGTAGTTTATAAGTATTTTTCCTATTTTTTACTATTTGTGGTTAGGTCACCACAAATAGTCAAAAATATTCTATTCTATTCTATAAATAAAGTAGAGCGACTTTCAGTCCGCGTCACCTACACCGCGTTTTCCATCTCACGCGCTTGTTATTATTATCTGTAAGACTCCCAGATCCCTCCAAATATTTCAGCTCCATACTTCCACGCACTCGGCACTTGTTTATCCTTCCGAGGAGATTCCAACCAGCCTCCTTATGATTGCTGAACCACCCCCCAACCAACTGAGACCTGCGAGAAATTACTTCCAGCACATTGTCAGTATAAGACGACGCGGGTCAAGTTAGAATGGTTATGACGCAAGACGAGTTAAGTACCCTCTTAATGGTTCTTTGTAAATGAACGCAGATTTTCGCCGACTGATTATGAGTCTTGCTTAGCAATGATATTCGGCATCAGTGTTAACTATTAGGTTAGGTTTGATACCACTGTATTCCATGATTATTTTAATTTTTATGTTTCTGTGATTATATAATATAGGTACCTACTGTGTATTGAATTATTTAAAATATTCCAAATACATAATTATATCAGGACTGTAATTTTAATGTAAGTAATTAGCATGAATTTTCTTTTCTGTCCTTTAAAGTATGTCATCGATATTGACTTACTAGGTCACCAAATATTACCTTATTATAAAAATATTCCTAACTTCAGTTAAAAACATTAATTTAATAAGTAGGTAAGATGAGTTCACAAGTTTTGGCAACGTATCAAGTTATTTTGGCTCATAGTCATATTCATGAATGTAGTTACATAGTAGCTTAGGTACTTACCTACTATCTGCTTCCTATATTGAAGTAGTAAGTACGGTAAATAAGTAGGTACCTACTTATTATGTTCTAACATAAGAATCTTTACATAGGCTATCTATGCCAAAGCCTGGATTTAAAGGTTCATATTTCTAGTGTTATAGCTAATTAAGACCTTAAATTGGCGACGTAGCAAGTACTTACCTACGTATATTTTTTTAAATGATATTTTCCGAGATTATTGAATGGCATAGGAAATAATAAGATTATTATGTTTCGCCAAAAATCGAAAAACCAGCACCGCCAACCTATCCTACAAACAAAACAATACTACCAAAATTGAAAACAGCCATTGTTATGTTGTACAAAGAAAAGGCAATACCACGGGCCCGGACGTGGTGAGATGAGGAAATAAGAATTCATCCTTTCTAGCGGGGGCGGGGGCGCGGGGGCGCGGGGGCGCGGGGGCGAGGGGGCGGCAAGATGGACGATGCCATTCCAAAAACCCATTATACCGCGCGGAGCTGTTTTCTATCTCGGAAAGGAACACCCCCGCCCCGCGCCCCGCGCCCCCAACCCCCGCTATCTTCCTCCAGGGATTCTCAACTTTATGAAAATCACCCATTAAAGTGGCTTTGAAAGTAATGATTTCAAGTCGTCGCGAAATTAAATAGGGAATTAGTGATGATGCGGAAGAGCGCGGATGGCGTGTTTTGTTTTTTTAGGTGTTCAATAGATGTTTAAGTTTTTTGTGTGTTTGTTCGATTGTATGATAGTTTCATTAAATACTATTGATTCATTTATGCAGGAATATTTTTTTAATACTTAATGTTATTTTAATGTGACGTAAATAAACAAAATCCTTGAGGTTAACTGGTCGTTTTTAGGGTTCCGTAGCCAAAATGGCAAAAACGGAACCCTTATAGTTTCGTCATGTCCGTCTGTCCGTCTGTCCGTCTGTCCGTCTGTCACAGCCGATTTACTCGGAAACTATAAGTACTACAGTGATGAAATTTGATGGGAATATGTGTTGTATGAACCGCTACAAAAATATGACACTAAATAGTAAAAAAAAGAATTGGGGGTGGGGCCCCCCATACATGTACTTATACTGAGGGATGAAATTTTTTTTTTCGATGTACACACGGCAACATCAAATGGTCGGCAGGGCACACTAACGTAGTGTATGTGTGCACACTAACGTTGTCTTTGTGTGCATAAACGCAGAAATCGGTTTACACACCAGTAACAAACCACACACACACACACACACACACACAACAGCACAAACGAGTTTGCGCGTAGGCAAACGCCCGCATACCAGCTGTGACATAAAAATATCAACCGGTAGTGTTAGTGAAATAGTTATAAAATTGATGTGAAGCAAAATTTCACTACCTGTGTCTATACACTTCGTAGCTCATTGGTAGAATGTTAGACTAATGAAACATAGGTCGTGAGTTCGAGTCCACGGATGGTTACTTTTATTTAACTTAATTCAAATTTTGCGTTCATTTAAACGCTGTTGAGTATAAAATTAATATATTTGAAACTGACAAATGACTACAAGCTGCATAGCTGTCGACTATTTCTCTTCGCCAAAAATATATGATTCGTTCTTCATTTGAGAATTAAAACCATTCTACCCTCATACAATATGAATAAACGAAATTTGTTTTTAGTTTTAGTGACAATTCACCTCTGCGTCTGCAAAGTGATTCACTTTGTGATTTGTCAATTTAATTAATTACTCTTCGCAGTCAGTATGGAAAGTCACTTAACCATGTTCAAAAAGGCGGAGATAATCGTATTTATATGAACAAAACATTACAATTAGTGAAATCGCAAGACGTTTAACGGTAAGTAACATAGAATTGTAAATATTTTATTTGACTGTTAGAATATTTGTATTTGTATAAGCTAAGTATTTGTTTTTTTTTGTTTGCAGAGGAGAACTGTTCAATTATGGGTTCACCGATACGCAGATTCGGGACATGTAGACAGTAGTCGTCTATACGGATGCATCACCACGCCATCGAGATATCGTAGCTGCACATAGCGCTGATCCGTTCTGCAGCACCCGTTCTACGGCCACAACACATAATCTATCCCTACAAACCGTACGGGTTCACTTGCGTGCTGCTGGGTTGCGGTGTCGGAAGCCGACGAAGAAAATTGCTCTAACCGATCAGATCCGACGATGTCGAAACAGAGTGCGTTTTGCTACTGACTATTTTAAACTTTGATTGGTGCAACAATGTGGTGATATTTAGTGATGAAAAGTCCTTTAAGTCAGACAAGGATGGACGTAAGACATTATGGCGAAAAAGTGGTGAAAATTATAATTATTGGGGTTAGCTCAGTAATTTTTATTTTTCCATTTGTATAAGATTTTAATTATTTTGTTAAAGACTTATTATTATTTACAATTATGGGTAAGCCAATGTGTTAATGATGTTATTGTTACTGAGGTTGGAATAAGTTATCTTATTTCTAGCTAATTAACATGTTGATTCATATAACTAATGACTTGCCTATTTACTTTAGTAAAACAGCCAGTCCATCCTTTTCTGATGTTTATTATGATTTAAAACTGCTAATTGAAAATGTTCCTTATTAATATAAACTACAACTATGTTTTAAAACGAAAAACAACTAAAACGTAACATCCTTAATGTTTATGTTACGGCAAGAATAAATTTGGTAATTTTAACACTTAACAACTTGTTTCATTTACTTTCTGTGTTGCTTTTATTCGTATATACTACAATACTATTATTAACCATCTTAAAAATAAATTAAATCTATAAAAAAAAACAAAAAAGGAATATTGTAAAGTTCAGTGGGATTTGAACCACCATATCGATTATTGTAAGTCTTGTATCATACCAACTGAGCCATTCAATCTATTACAATGCCTTGCAAAATTTTGCTTCATATCATAAAAACAATGAATCATTGTCACTGGCACAACTACATGCTTACAATATCCGTGTGTGGGTTGCCCAGAACTAAATAATTACGTCGACGTCGCTGACACACACATACACTACCTACGTTAGTGTGCCCTGCCAACCATTTAACGTTGCCGTGTGTACATACCCGTGTGGGGTATCAATGGAAAGGTCTTTTAAAATAATATAAAGTTTTCTACAAAACATTTTTCTTAAAGTGAACGGTTTTTGAGATATCAGCTCTCAAAGTCGTAAAAAGTATGTCCCCCCCCCTCTATTTTTATAACTACGGGGTATAAAATTCTAAAAAAAATAGAGGTGATGCATGCTAATTAACTCTTTCAACGATTTTTGGTTTGATCAAAGTATCTCTTATAGTTTTTGAGATAGGTTGATTTAACTGTAATTTTGCTGCTACGGAACCCTTTGTGTGAGCCCGACTCGCACTTGGCCGGTTTTTTTATTCAGTTCAGGTTTATTCACAACGTTATTACATACTGAACCGAGTCAAATGTGAAATGCTTAACATAACAAAGAAAACCACACTCCACGTCACAAATCTAATAAACCCGCTTCTATTCAGAAAGCGAAGTGCAATAACAATCCATAACAGACTCCAAGATTTAATTTTACACTTCCCTCTATGTATTTATTTACCTTAGAATTGCTACCAAAGATTGATCGCCCATTCCCCACTCGAGGCTGCACTAAAATTAGAAATTAAATTAAAAAAGAAAATTATTGCCCGAGCAAAATTTAAATATACATTACAACGCACTTAATGCACCCTCCTATATTGAGAAAACTGGCTCTTTCCTCAGACTTACGTTTTTCTCTTTCTTTTTCAGGTGTGAGAGGAGGATGGGAGATTTCGTAGCGGTGGCGTAGCCCGATATAAAGAAAGATTATCCGAAGCCCCTAAGGAAGTTTGAAATTGCTATTGTAGCGAAAAGGATTATATGTTAGTGCTACGGCGTAGCGGTGCGGGCCGGATTTAGACATGGAGCCCCCGGTCTTGGGGCGCTCCACTTCTATTGCAATTATTACTTTTATCAACATTTAACTTATAGCTTATAGTGCATAGGCATTTAAACTGTGAATACTAAATAGGTTATGTTAGGGTTTTTATACTAAGTACTGAACTAGAGCAAAATAAAATTATATCAAAAGGTACCATTGTTTATTTTTGCCCTAAAATTCGACTAAGAAACACAAAAAAATGCAATGATAGTAGGTTCAGTACCAAGTACCGAGATTTATAAATCCTACTCGACATAAAAGTATATAAATGTATAAACAAACAATCCGATATCGCTCTTGAACCAGCGAGGCCCGGTTTAATCCGCTTAAATCCAGTTAAAGCTGGTAAAAGCTGGCGCGAGGCAAAGCGATAGGCGGCCGCTGCAGTGTTAATACCCAGTTTAAATTCTCGTAAAACCCTCACCTGTATTAATAGGTGCCTTAAAAGCCACTTTATTTGACAAACTTGGGCACTTTAAAAGCGAGCCATTTTGAGATTTTGGCTAAATACTGTTTCTTTAAAATGTTTAAAAAGCCTAGATAGGTAGGTGGTTATTATTTCTGTTGAAAGTAATAAAAGTATTAATAAATAGGTTGTAGGTACTCTGTCTACTTGAACCAAACATTGCACACCCACATCAACAAACAACACTGGGAGATTAAAGATGAAACATAGATACGACAATACCCGACACCATTACGCATTCAAAATTTAAGGACGTCCATCTACGTATAATCCTAGCGTGCATAATGGGATCGAAAATGAAACATAAATTGGCGAGACGGACTATTTGGGCGATTAAACCCATTAACAGGGGGACCAGCACGGGTCCGGCTGACCCGTGAGAGCTACCGTCCCAGTCCAATCAACGAACCCTTTTATGGCAACACCACTGTAAAATGAACCCCGCCCCCTCTCACGCAAACAGCGAAACGACTCGCCGAAAGGGCGCGGAAAGACATTTCTGCGGGCCAAAACAAACTGGTAGGGTTTATATCAGGATTCATGATAGGGCACCCCCATACGCCCCCGCCTCAGATATACGGTAACGACAGCAACACACAAGCATAGACAATAAATATCGTTGTGTACGCTACATATGCCAGAGGCGCCTACATACAGCCTGTGTTTGTATTGTTTATACAGCATTAAATTGTTACAATGTTTCCCGTTATTGCTTACTGCGTATTCGGTTCGCGTATCGTTGTGTAACCTCTAGAATATTGTGTTTTGGTCGTTGTCCCCTAAATGTTCAGTAGAGTATTGTGTATTAGTTATGCTTCATACATTTTGTATTATCTTTGTCCCGTTTCAGCGACTATTGATAAGCTCCTTTTGCTAAGAAATTAGGTTTGGGATGTTAAAGGAAAACCAACCTTTTTTTATTTCATATGATTTGTCAAAAATACAATAATTTAATCTACCTTATGATCAATCGTCTATTTTTTTTCGAGTACCATGAGTAGCTTCAAGTGAAAGTCACTTTAGATTTATGTAATCAAATATGTCAGTCAATTCTTAACATCTTACGTTAGTTTGTATTACCTCATGCGTCAGATAGCAGCTATGTATTCAAAACCTTTCAACTTAGAAAAGAATAGATATTTTATTGAGTAGGTAGAGGAAGATGGTGGTTATTCTAAATCCGGCTCTGTATTTTTAGATTAAAACATCGAGTGAGGAAACTTTTAGATCGTTCCCGCGATGAAAGATGTTACATATTGTGGTCGCTGATATTTTTAAGTCGGTGTTGAATAATTTATTCGATTAAGTGCGGCTGGATATCATGTATATATGTATTTATATATATATATATATATATATATATATATATATATATATATATATATATATATATATATATATATATATATATATATATATTAATTCTATATTTATTCTGGGATGTAGTTTCATATAAAAATAAAAACATCTCAAAGTGAGCATATTGGAAATATGTCGCTATCAGTGCCGTCAACCGTAACCTTTTAATTGCAGTTAATTTATTTACACATCGCTTCTAACTTCTAATTATGTACTTAAACAGAAATCTATGTTTTTTTTTTAAATTATCTCAATAAAATTATTTGGTTTTGCTTTACCTTAACATATTTCTGAATCAACATATTAATTCCTGACGATTGTCTATTTCGGTATTACGATACCGAAAGTCCTAACAATGCTTACTCGACAAACCCAAGCTCGACACATTAGGAAGCTCATGAAAATAAAACATACTTCAACACACACATAAACGTCACGGTTACGCCTACTTGGAATAATTTTATGTTGAACACCTACCCGCCTTTACATGCATAATGTAGGCCCAACTTCTCACATCGCGTATCACGTGGCTACTTTTTTTTGTATAAATATGTATTCCGGTATCATACCTACATACAATTTATAGTATCAAACCCCTAGTTTATCTTTTTCGAGGTAGGCAGAGGTGCGTTTCAGCACTCACTTTTAGGAGAGATTAAAGCTTTGGTCCGTTATTCAGTTGGCTTACCTATTTGGTTAAATTTTGAGAATACTAACGTACTAGTAACTTCTATAAAATATGGAAAAGTTCGTAGAATAAATATAAGAGATGAAAACAGAATTTTGTGTGTAAAAGTTAAAAACAGCAATTGACTACTGTAATGCTTCATTGAAAATAACACGTGCTGCCATCTACAAAAAAATCTTTGTAAATTAGAATTATTGCGCAAGAGCATCACCATTATTCACCGTTTCAGTTGTAAAAATGTACTGTGGCGCCATCTCTTGAGGGGCATGATGAAGTTAAATACAGGCAGGTACTATTGAATGACTAAATTAATATTCACGTAAATGTTCAGGATATCGTCCTACTTCAAAGTATTGTAATATTAATAAATCTAAGGTAAAATTCCCTTTTAATATTTTACGGAAGTTTCACTCTTGTATAAGATTTCTCTCAGCAATAAGGCTGCAATGTAAGGTTAATTAAAGTGGTTTTCAATAAGGTTACTTTCTTTTCTACTTATAATAATAACACTCCAAAATACCTAGTAATCAATGATCTTCAGTGCGTGAGTTCAGCGCCAATACAACATACCTACATCTGTATTAAACCCAACACCAACAAACCTCACTACTAGTACAAACACACTACCCACCATAAAACTATGAAGCTAATTTAAAACGGCCTAACTCTTCATCACATAGCGGCCGCTGGGGAAATATCATCGCTTCAGGGGTCCTCCCAACTGACCCTCGCGTCATATATTTGAATATTGCCATGTAGTCACGTGAGATATGGTCCATGCGAGTGTTCCATTTGCATTTGATTGTTATCTATTGTATTTGCGCGCCGTGGGAATGGACCGTACATGCTGGCCAATTTTGAGTGGCGCAGTTGGTTTTGTTATTGATTTAGCCTATGTATGATATCTGTTTGTAGACATTTTGAATGTTCTATGGAAAAATTGGTCCTTATCGTCTTATATTGCGTAGGTTTTATGTCCGATTGTTAAGATTATTTTATGTAATGATGATGAAAGTGAGAAAATAAAGAAAAACCGTCTGCAATCTTTGCTAACTTAAAAAACTACTAAACCTGAAACTTTATTTATTTGTACTCAGAAGTCAATCTCTAACCAATATTACACATAAGACATTACAAACATACCCATCTCTACCCACTGTCCTATCTGCGAGGTCCCTCAAGCGGAAACCCTCCGGCCACGGTCCTCCGAAGGCCAGAGGGGGACAAAATATGTAACTTCCGTTTTCCACAACATTGGGCACAATTTGAATTATTTTACGACACTTGGAATGACTTGCCGATGCCATCGGCCACTTATAACTCAAACGTAATCTTTTTGCGAGAGTTCAAAGTTCGTGTCGCTTCTGTTATTTAGGTGGTCGTTTAATCTTTTCCCTTTTTCGGGTGTTTTTCTGTAGTCGTAGAGTTTTTGGAAAGTCGATTCTTTTAAATATTGGAAATTGTAGCCTACAATATTAATCTACCAGTTATTATGTATTCATTATTTAAGCTAAATGATAGTAATGTAGTGAGTGTAATATAGATAGTGACTGTACGTAATGTAGACAAAATATTCAGTAAATTTCGTTTGAGACCGACTTTAAAATAACTGAATAGCTGAATCTCTTAAATAAAAATTGTTCCCTTCACAATGGGCTACTATTACCTATTTATATTGTAAATTACAGGTAGTGCTTACTACAATCCTTACGTTATAAATGTTAAGTATAAGGACCCTTTACCGACCCATTGCATGACTATTAAATTAACATTGTCCATATAATTAACATCTCATAAAGTAACTTTATTGCCTACAACTGGTCTCCAAAGGATGCTCCATACTTTACGACTAATATATTCATGACTGTCTTTTCCCACTAAAATGAATTAAGATTTCGTAAATAATATCACTAAACCACTCCTAGCACATAACTTTGGCAGAACAAAACAATAATTCAGAAAGAAAAAAGTTTATAAAAGATGGTGGATATTTTTTGAATTTTTTATCCCGTTTTTGTAACATCTTGATTAAGGTCGGACCACCTGCCTCGCTCGCTCGTATTGTAACTATAGGGAACTATAAATATGTCGTGAAAGAAATTAATGGGAATTAAAAGAATAAGTTTAGTCAGACATGGGACTTTGGTAGTCCTTTTTAATTGGTCTGAAGGGTTGCCTTGATGTATGTATGAAATGTTGTAGAAAAATGTCACTGGAATTGCCGCTTTTAAATTTCACAAATAGTCGTTTTTGTATTTGATTCCTGTGATTGAATAGTTAATTTGTTTTATTAAAATACATGACGTAGGTATATAATGTTTCGGGTTTAGATTTTTTAAAACGATGCGTCCTGTTGTCGATTAAATATACCTTTGTCTCGATTACAAAGTAGTGAAATATCTTACCTCATAGCAATTATTAAGGAAATTTCATATATTCTTATGATGCCCTTATAAGTACTTGACTTATAATTTGTTTTAATTATTCTGTTATATTAATAATAGCTAATTGTTGGATGCATAAAACAGCAGTGAGATACTTTGTTAATACTTACAAATAGATTCGCGTGAATATTTTGGCTCCATTTCAAATCTATTTCTTCATACGCCACATCGATTAATAAAAGACCGAGTCAAATCACTTTTCGCACGCAAAAAAAAACACTCTTTGTATCTCTTACATTGTGACCGACTCGGAATTATTCCCGGGGTCTTTTGTGCGAATCGCCGCATCAGGTAAATAATGACGATACGAAAAAAAAATACAAAATGGCTCACCTTAACATCAATCTTTCTAGTCGCTTCATATTATCTAATCGCAAATTTATTGTTAAGGGCAGACGGTGGTACGAATTAACAAAGGACAAAGTATCCCTTTTATGCGTTATGTAATCGGAGCATGGCCGGGTGAAGTGGCTTTGTAGCGGGGTACATGGTTCCTTCACAGCGCGAGCGGTAATGAAGCCATTTGAACTGCCACATAATGGCTGAATATGGCTGTAAATTGATTTTTATATTTTGTTTGACGTCCGTGATTGACACGACGGGCATTGTCGTTGAGAATTACCGATTCCGACGGTTTTATCACCTGAACGACGCGGTCCGGGAAATTTATGGATTTTCGAGGGTTATTTGGACCATTTTATGAGTCGTTTGTGGTACTTCGAGCTCATTAAATGAGGTCGCACGTTGAGATGTGTGGAAACTTCAGATCATGTTACAATATTTTATTGAAAATCTGTTTTTTATACCTTATTAATTATGAAATAAAAGCGTCTTAATTAGAATTAGAATAATGTTTTTATTAAGAAGGTGTAGGTATTTATTCAGTTTCTCTGCAAAATTAATGTAGGGAGGTGCTGAAATTTCAATTTAATATTTAGGTGGATACGAAAAGCAGATATGTATCTGCTTTGTGGGAGGGTATATAACTGCAAGATACTCCGCAAGTGGGTTTTTGTTTGTTTTGTTTTGTTTACTTTATGTACTAAAACTCATTGTGTAACGCTGATTCCTACGGAAGACACCATACATTTCGATTTATAAATTATCTAGAAATTTTCAGACATTAACGAGTCCGAAGTTCAATGTTTAAAAGTATTAAGGTACACAATTAGTCTCCTAACAAAGAGAAAAATTCTTGTCCTTCCTTGATTTCTCATAGGATTATCTAACTAAATCGGAATAAACTCATTCCAATAAGCCAATCGAGTCTCCCCATTGGAATATTGGTATATTGGAATGGTCTTACAGTAATTACATTGGGACTAACATAACACTATGGCGAAAAGTGGGTGCAGCAATGCACCTCTGCCTACCCCGCAAGGGAGTACATTAGTACAAGGCGTGAGTGCGTGTTTTTTTTTTTCTTACAGTAATGCATTTTTTTTTTATAAAATCTTTTTTTTTATATTTTCAGTGGCCGCTAAAACGCTGCGTCCGGGCCGAAGGCTGCGCGGCAAAAACATTCATCTTCACCGAAGCGCCGCCCACGACGCTCGCGGCCGTCCCATTGGCTGCGCACTTCCCGCCCTCTAACGGCTACAATTATACACCTAGACCAGAACAGCTAGGCATTTCGAAAATACATTTCCCAAAAAACCTTCCTCTCCTATACCTTACACTATAAGACCTCAATTCCAACGACAGTTTCAGCTTTCAGGGGCCATGAGTAGCTGGCGAAGGCAGTATTTATAACGAGCTTACTGAAACATTTTACATTTGAGGTGAATTTGCGAGATGCTGGCGTAATTGAAAATTTGTTGTATTGACCTGAACGGCCTTTTCAATGGTTGCAGGAATGCTAAGTAATTACGTTTATACAGTCTTGTTTGATAGACTCGCCCGTTCGGGTAGCTTGTTCATTAAATGTGCCCTATTTTTGGGTACAGTAATATGGCTTTTTAAAATTGTTTACTAGGCAGCTAGGCTCCTAAGTTTCCACAGTACATGACGCAGGAAATAAAAGGTATATTTACTGAAATTAATTGTTTTTTTATCCTATGCATTATTTTCTATTACCAAACTTGTTCATTCTTTGCGTAGCCACATAAGGAAAAGTAATACTTGTTTACACAAGTACTTTAAGTTCGGAAACCCAAAAATAATATCAAATTAGGCATAAACTATAAGTCTTCTTAGAAAGTGAATTACATTATAACTAGATAGATAAATATGTTGTACTGTAGGTATATTGGGAGATAAGAGGGAGATAAATATGTATTTACTTAGCCAGAGTAAATCACGAGCAACCTTAATCACCAGTGGTAGGTACAATATGCAAATGAAACAGGAAAACCGCATTACAAACGGCTTAGTAAAACATTTAATCGTGTCGACATGTCACATAAAGCTAGCGACAGACTGCAATCTTAATCAAGGGCTCTACCGACCAGACTAGTTCCAACTGATCATGGCTAAGCAGGATTATCAACTTGGAATCCAAATAGTCAGTACCGACGTGTATATTGTATATTTGCCTTTGCAACAATAAGCGACCTATCACCTGAGCACAAATGTACAGCGAAAAGCGGGTGACTCGCTGACAAGTCACCTGTGACTGCCAACCTCCGGGGATTGGGCATTATGTATGTTAAATGTTAAAATAAAACAACTTTAGAATATTGACTGGGAGTCAATTCAGTTGAGTTGGAATGACTGGATTGCAAAATTCTAATAATATAGTAGACCTTTTCTACTTAGTTTTTAGGTTTGCATATTTTTATTTTGAAAACCCTACGGGAAACACTTAAAAAAACACTAGGCTTCGCCTAAGCTACGTATTGTTTGTTTTATTTTGATCATAATTATCTTCATATAATTACGTATGTTGTAATGAATAAAGCCGAGAAAAGTAATGCTACTCGCCTAGTTATGCTCGACGATTTATGAAAACTATTCAGGAATTCAACCACTTCACAAAAAAATTAAAATTACTATTAGGTATCTATTAATATACTATTATCTAGCTACTACGGTAGGAAATAAAAAGCTCATTCCCATCTGATAATAAGTAATTCACTTCAACCGTAGGATCAGTTAGGATTCCCACCTACTCGACTCGCAAACCGGTCTACATACGGACAGACAGACATAAACTCAACAGCTCATTTCAATAAAGCACCGAGAACTTAATTGGCCCTTACAATATAGATTTTAATTGGCTATAAATCGTGTAATGCTCCTATAATAGCCTTTGGATCGTGGTCTTAATGAAGATTTTTCTTTGTTCGTGTAAGAGTGCTTCGTTATCCGACCAATGAAGTGTGGGGGCAGGTTTTTGGTTTTAAATCTTATAGTTACTTTGCATAAAGGTAGGTATGCAGATCCATATACAGCGTGTAACATAAGGACGTCTGAGAAAATCTGGAACTACTTATAAGTAATTTGAAACTCTGTTCAACAAAAATAACAGTAGGTTACATAATAATATAATACATAATTTAGAATTTCACATTCAACAACTTCAGTCACACATAAAAAGATTTAGTTTTCAGGTATAGAATAAAAGGTGTCATCGGCGAGAAAACGGGTTGGATCCACCTCTTGCAGTTTGTTTGTCAGACGTCAACCCTTTCGTACTACGAGTATCATCGCCACGTTTCGCAACCAAAGTAATTAAAGTTTTCAATCTTTGATTGTTAACGGTAACATTTCCAGGTTAAGAGTTCTATTGTATGGTCTCAATTTGTACCTACACAAACTCATAATATAAGAATTGTCCCCAATTTATGCAGCAAGGATGTAGACTTGGAGCCTGCCATAAATATTTTAAATATCTGTAGTAACTCATTAATAGCACAGTAATTACCGTCTTATTTTATGTTACTTCGATGCTACGTAGTTTACTAGTGTCACAATAATGATCAGCACCTCCATATAACGAATAGTAGACTTAAACTTTATCCAATGGCCTTTTTAATAGGAGATGCTTATCAAGTAAAGCATACTCCTCCAAAAACAAACAAAGAAATATTTAACGGAGCGGCCATAAAGGGGTAGCTACGGCGATTTAATCAAGTGATAAAAAGTGTTGTGCCGATGCGATGGCGGGAGCTGATAGTGATAGCTGTCCCGGTCTACCCCGGCTGAGCCTGCCACACCAACCGGTTAAGCCTTATGCCCAGTTTCACCATAGACAGTTAGATCATTAACACCCCTGTTACATTGTAATGTCATCTCCATATTAAATTCTTGATAGATGTGTCGAAAGTCAACAACTAATCCCTTTTTATGATCTAATAGAGTATGGTGAAACTGGGGCTTAAGCAGAGAGTGGTGAAAATTTTGTTACACGTAAGAACTTTAAACCAAGGTCCACCTTAATTATATTGCTGCGCTGCGTTGCTGCGACTGACTGTGACAGTAGGTATACAGTCATACATATTATTTTAAAAAGTTACTTTGTGTAGAGCGATGGCATGTCGCTCAGCGTGCTGTGTAGAGAGCTATGCTTGGGGTTTCTCTGATGGATCGTATCAGAAATGAGGTTATCCGTCAGAGGACTAAGGTTACCGACTTATGTAGCTGTCAAAATATGCAAGCTGAAGTGGCAGTAAGCTGGTAATATCTGCCGAAGAACCAATAACCGTTGGGTTAGACGAGTTCTCGAGTGAAGATCACGAACAGGCAAACGCAGCGTGGGACGCCCTCCTGCCCGCTGGACTGACGACCTTAGGCGGGTGGCGGGTATATAGTGGTAGTGGTTGGATGAGGAAGGCCGAGGGCCGAGTGTTGTGGCGCTCCTTGGGAGAGGCATATGTCCAGCAGTGGATGATTAATGGCTGATGATGATGATGAGCGATGGCAGCTCAGTCGGGTAAGCGCCCGCTTCTCACGCCATGCGATGTGGGTTCGAATCTCGGCGCTGACATTTGTACCATGAGTTATTTGGAATTCAAACATGTGCATATCTAGATTCTAGACTTATAGGTAACCTAAGTTCATTGTACTCATACAAAAAACATTACCCTCTTCCTTCGGCAGTCGGGTAAAAACGGCGATACGGCTCGCGATCTATCACGTGAGTACAAAATGTACAGAGGGGATTAAAGTCGTGAGTACATAATGTATGTATCTTGAGAGATAATAATATGTAGTATGGAGTTGCAATAGTGGTAGGTAGGTATACTCAGTAAGCCAAAATGGCTGACTCAGTTCTTCATTCTGAACAAATTTTGGATACCTACTCGATAAAAACAAATGTACCTACTTTGACATTTCACGTAACGGACATTGAATTGGAGGTTTTTTTTTTGCGAATCATATAAAGTTAGGACAAAAGTTATTGAGAATGTGTCCCTAAATCACCCCTTTAGGCTTTGGTGGATATAATTTTAACACCGTATAGTTTATATGAGGTTTAAGTACCTATACATAAATGAATGACCTATTACTTACCTAATTAATATAAAGTAGGTATAAGGTATACTCGTAAATATCATCTTCTATTGGGTAAGTACCTACTGAAATTAGGGAATACCAACTCACCTATAGTTGAATTTTGGCCGATGTTTCATCTGCACCATCATCCGACAAAGAACCTGAAACAATACCAAAATATGTTTACTATTATTGACTTATTGTACCTATACAATAAAAAAATCTTTTGACTATTACCCCGTCGGTATCGTTAAAGTCTCTAATATTGTGCAATAAACTTTAAACCTTTTTACACAAGTTTGTAGGCGAGTATTTTTTTAGATTTGAGTTTCTAGGTGGGGTTTAACTTTGTTTATTGAATTAGTCAGGAAAAGAGTTTTAAAGTGAAAAGCTGTACAAATTGTGCATTCTGTAATATAAATATAAATAATTTAAGTTCTATTGATAATTATGTGACAACTGTTTGAAATTTGAAAGAAAAAAAATAGTTCATAGTTGTTACGGCTGAATGTGGTAATTCCTTGGATTCAACTCGACTTCGACTTTATGTAAGTACAAATAATAATTATTCATACCCTAATAGTGATTTTATAAGACTTTTTTTACCTAGGCATAGGTCAGAGTACAGTCATGTGTATTCTATTATAGAAGTTAACACCATCCGTCAAATTATGTTAACCTAACCACACAGATAGTTAGTTAGTATTGAAAAAGTATATCTCATAACAACCCTTATTTTGTTCTGAGTAGTAATATGAGGTAGTATTTTTTTTTTCCGAATAGCACCATCTATCGGAATCGCATTCAATTAACATGACCCTTGTCGCGTGCACCGTGCACTGCCATCTAGGGATATGCGCGCGCAACTTATAGTAAGCTCAGTGACCAGCGCTTTCTGCATTGTATTAGTTAAAGCTTTCGGCAAGAGATGTTGCTGGCATCCATAAACCGGTTAGCTGAGTTCGATTGTAGGCAGCTGTAGAGATTCTGGTTTAATAATATTTTTCTATACCGTATCGTTTGAGTAAATTCTTTATGCGTTAATCGTTTCAATCCGCATTTCTTAAACTATAAAAATGTAGTTAAATAGGATTTTTGAGGTGTTGTTAAATTAATGCTTTGTTTACATTAGGGCAATAAAATAGTTACGACGAAGTGTTGAATAATCGTTTCCAGTTTGAGTGACCATAAATTTGTATCTTTTTAAAGTCACGCAGTTTGAAGTCAATAAACGTTTAACGATTGCGAGGGTGCGACAGAATAAAATTGTTTAGAAAATTTTATTGCTCTAGGATGTTAGAGCGTGCTGTTGACAAGGGAGGTCCTAAAATATTTATAGATATAGGAAATGATTTTGTGGCAATGAAAGCTGGGGATAATGTGCTAGTAACAGTAAGTAGAACTGCAGTGTCCCATGCAATGGTGCCTGCCTTGACCCGTTAAGTTGAAAGGCTGCAGAGCGGTTTACGCTGTAAACGCTACGGTTACGCAAGTATGAGACCGCATAAAACATTGAAATGGCAAGTTATTCGTGCGTTTTCCATCAAGCAATCTATCTTGAGGCTGAGCAATATCGGTTTCTGGACGATTAACAGGGGGCGTGCGCGCCCTTCGGTTTTATGGTTTGCGTTTACGACTTTGCGTTCGTAAACTGGGCCATATAAAGGCTATAATCTTTTTCCACCAATAGAATACAACTGAGCACGCTAGAAGGTGCGTACAGGCACCGACAGAAATCTGTGCTGTCACGGTGACCACCGTCGAAATGTTAAAGTTTTATAGTGTGTTTCGCTAATGTGGTGTGAAATTAATAGGTAATAATGCCTTTATGGATACTTGTGTGGGTTTATGGCGACATAAAGTTATATAGGCTGGTTATTGCGTGGCTTGTTTGTTTTACCATGCATCCAGGTGCTTGTGGTTGGGTTACAAGCCGACTGTTTCAACTACTCTACTCCGGGCCGGTGGGGTAGTGGAAACACTTGCAGTCCAAATTTAGTTTTAAGAATAATAGATTATTTTTTAACTTTAACAGTTTAACATGAAGAGTTGATGACCAACGTGAAATCCCTAGGACGCGATCTCTGAAAGTTGTGAATAATGTTAGCGCTTCCAACCGACCCACGACATAAAGGGAATTTCCATCTGCAAACCTTCAACTTTAGTATAATATCGGAGGCCACGACGGAACGGAACATCGTCTAGACCGTAGACTGAAAAGTTTGCATCGACAATTATACCTGACTGCCTCCATCTCTGTCGCACATACTGAAAGCCTAGAGGAGGGAAAAAGAAAACAGATCAGGCTGATAGCTGAAATCCAGCCGATTTTCCATGCAATTGAATAAAAGCCGTAACGGTATGTATGTAGACGTCAAGAAGACGATTTCTATCACAGTTTAGTAGTACAGACTAGCAAATATATTTCTGCATCCGCGTTCACGTAAAATGTTCTCTATTACGAAGCAATAAGGTTCGTGATATTTGAAAGTGGTAGAAAGCTACGTTGGTTATTCTCATTGGCTAGCTGGAACTTGCTAGATTCAATTACTTGGATAGTAAGATAAGCGATATGAGCTTTACGGTAACTTAAAATGCTGACTGTTTCTGTACCTACTTTTATTAAATTTATTTAGATTGCAATACCAATCATAAGTAGCATTAAAAACGTACATAGACAGTTTTTTATAAAAATAATTTAATGTTATAGAATGAATATAACATAGATAAATATTTTCAGTTAATGAATTAAATAACTATAGGTATTTACTCATCTGAATTTCTTTAAATAGATTCAAGCTACGTATAATTGAAAACAGACTATAAAGTTGAGCCTGCTTCTAAAAAAGACCCAATATATTTAAAATTACCATAAAAATGCGCATTTTAATACCGCAAACTGAGCAAAAAATGCTGAATTGAACGTCTGAAGCTTCAAAATGGTGGAGCTTCCGGTTCCGTGCAACGACTTCCGGCGCTGACCGTATTATCTGTCGCCTCCTTATAAGCTTTACCTACCAGTAGGTATACAATAGTATCACTTAGTAGGTGTAAAACGTAAGGTAACTTTATTAGGCTACCATGAATTTGAAAAATATTAAGACAACATTATAAAAATACGAATTTCAGGTACATTTTGGTAGTTACTATTGTATATTTAAAAAAAATATGAACATAGATAGAAGAAAATAATATTTTGCTGAACAAAAAAAACAAATGCTACGAATTGCTACGATTTTGCTACGCCGCTACGAAATCCCGTAGCACATAGGGCCATTGTAGTAACCGCCTAAAAATAAACAAAGACTTAAATGGAGTTAGATTTACGCCAATAAAGTAACTGTTAATTCCATATGAAAAAAAGTAAAGCTACAAACACACGGCCAGTTAGCAGCGGGAGCGCGCAAACATCTAAGCCCCATATTAATTTTCATTAGGTGTTTTCAAAATGCTCCCTCACGTACCCATTCCGTGCAAAGTAAAGCTACGCGGGTGTCTCGCCGTTATTTTAATACCCTTATCAAAAAACAAGGCACATTACAAAATGACCGCCATTTCCGAGCTTCAAGCGGGAAAACGCCTCCCTGGAAAATTATAACAAAGGCATCTACCGCTATCTATGTAATTATAGTAAATCACCTTGCTTCGGGTGAGATAACGGGTTCCGTAGTCGAAACGGCGTATCTGCGACAAATAGCGGGCGATTGTAAACCTTTCGTTTTCGCGTCTAGATATTTGCTAGATTTCCAAAATGGCTTAAGCGTCTGTGCGCGGTGGCTAAGATGTTCAACTGTATTGCTAAGGGGGTAAGGTTTGCAATGAGGGGTGCAGTGGTTAGTGTGTGCCGTTCAGTTGTTTTATGACGTTTTGTTGCTGCACTGCGAGCTCGTTCGATGAACGGACCCTCGCGCCGGTACTGGCGTTCACAAAAATTTTTTTTTTATTACTTTTTTTAATTACTCTGACATATGGATATATTATAAGGTGAATATAAAAATAGTGAAATATATTACTATACTTTTTTTTGTGCAGCACTTAGTACCCCAAATAAAGGCCTGAATATCCCGGGTTTGATTCCCAGCACGGGTTCAAAGTGGAACGTGAACGGGGGAAAGTGATATATGAATGAATTTAGCGTATAATATTGGTAATTTGGTACCTACCTAAATAAAATGGTTCTCACAATTTTTATCCATAAAAATAATATTATTAAAATATTACACAGTTTTGTAATTGTTTGTACCTCCCTTCCCATAGACACCCAACAACAGTCCTACAACAAATACCTATAGTTAGCTCTCACTCACACATACAGCTACACCTGTTTAACTTTCACACTCTACACACACATGCAAACAAAGAACCAACATAACTTGACCTTCTCTTCCCCCCAACATTCATAGCGACTGCAGACAAAGGGGCAAAACCACGCGCCGTTCCAGAGCGCTACTTTAAATGGTTGATTAATTGTTAAGACCCGTTTAGAGTGATTTAAGTGGATAGTAACATGCTTTATAGTTACTGTAGTAGTTGACTAAAGTTGGTAGAATAAGTAAGTTGGAGTACTTCTATGCAAATTATGTATAAGCTGGTTAAGATGTTCTAGTGGTAAACGCTTATCTAGTTATAGCCGGTATTTCAATTTCGTATTTATAAAATCTGTGTCATTATTTGTCTGTGAATTAATAAACGTAAGAGACCATAGCTGTATATGGGTACCTATTGAATTTAATATTAAAGTAGCATAATATTTTAAACCACCTATAAAAATTATCAGTACAACGAAAAATCTTTAATAATAAAGTCCCTTATGTTAAAGCAGGGGTAAGGAACTTACGATATATTATAGTTTATTTACTCAATACCAATTCCTTCTAAAATAATATTCTACTGGCCACTCAACTTGTCCAACTTACTTGCGCGTTTGAACGCAGCACCACCCATACAGCAGCGCAGTGAGAATTACAAAACGAGCTGAAATAACTCTCTTTTAGGATAAAACGGCAAAATTATTAGCAAATTATATTATACGTAGATAATAGAGATAAACTACGACTGCGACTCAATATAATAATATGAGAATCAGGGCTCTGGTGTTTACATCGAATTGACATACCTGGGTAATTCTACCGTACGGATTAAAAAAATAAATAAAAACAAAATCAACTTTTACGCATATTGAAGTAGATTTTTAACTTTTACATAATGATGGGAACATTAAATAAAAAAATCAAAGATATAGTAGAATTATTTTAGGAAAAAATATGAACTTTTTGTTTTATTAAATAGACACGAGTGACTATGAAGTCGACATGGGTGATACAATCCATGTTTTTTATCATAAAATAATCATTTAAGGTTCTCAACTTTATTCTATAATATTATTCTCATTACATATAAACCATAATATGTTTTTGTCTATTGAAATTATATTTTGAAAAAAGTTTAAAAAATATATTAAAAATTTCGACAAAAGTGTCTTCACAAATGTCGAAATTTTTTGATGGTGGAAATTTAGGTTTTATTAGGTGACCACAAAATAAATATGAATCAAGGTCATCGGAATCATATTAAATGAAAATAATTATTCAACGATAATGGACATTGTATTTATGTTTATCTTTTTTAACTTATATAGGACTTACTGCTGAAATTGTTAGCGGATTGCGTTGTTTCGAAATGTATTCAAACATAAGTATTTTTGAAAACTTTACTGGTGTGTGTGTTAGATATAGATTTATATTTGTAAGTTTAAGAATATACACTGTATGTTTTCTCTTCTAATAAAATAAAATAAAATAAAATAAAATAATACATTATTTGGGACTATTATTCCAAATATTTTATTTTTATTTAGATCAATAATCTCAGAATCGCTTTTTTCATCCTTGTCTTTTCCTTAGCACATTTTGTAATAAGTTTGATTTGATAATCGTAAACCTTTAATGGTCTAAAATAATCTGCATTAATCCTGGTGCCTCCTTTTTTTTAAAAACTTTATTTTTTTAAAGTATTTTCCATAATTACTGTATTGTTTTTGTCAAATTTCTTATTCTAGCATTAATTTACTCATTTTTAATATTTATTACTTAAACCGTGTATTTCTTGTGCTTTAACTTCGTCTTTACCCCTATTAATTAAAAAGGTTTAGGTTAGTTTAGTTACCTAGGTTTAGGGTTTTGGTAAAAACCCTAAACCTAGGTAAAAAGATCGGTACATTATATAGTATAATTAACAGAAATTTCACAACACACTACAAGCTACAGTCACTTGTGTCGATCAAATAAAATCACAAGTGTCGACAAGACATATAATAACGCCTGCATGGCATGTTTGATACATCTGTTAACTTTTTTGACATATTTATCTCGGTAAACAATTATATTAGTGAATGCAATAAGCAATAGAAAAAAAAATACACAGTTAATAGATATTTGACCAAAGTCCTAGAAGCATCTGTCACCTCGTGTCGAACAAAATCACAATTGTCGAATAATTTTTCATCACGCGTGACATCGACATTAGTGAGAACATCGACAAAATACGCCATATCAGCTTCAATATGATGTTAAACTTTTGCATGTTTTAAAAATGTGCTAAGTACTCTCATACTCACTAAGTCAAGTAACAAAAATTGTAATTGAATGATCCATTTATTTTTTATAGCCTCCTCATTTGTGACAGGTCAACTTTGACACAGGTGTAGAACGTATATTGAATTTTGAATTACAAAAAAACTATTCATTCCCCACGAAAATTTTAGACTCGGCAATGACAGGTGTGGTTTAGAGTTGCCATTAATAAAAAAATATGTTCACAGAATAAAATATTTACCTTCATAAAATCGTGATTTATGAACGTCGACATTTGTGACTATTTTTTTATAACGGTTGTAGAATGGTCTGTATTTTTTTAATTAATTGTTGGAAAAATATAATATTTAACTATGAATAAGTAAAATTATTATAATTTATTTTATTATGTGAAATATAATCCGATCTCTACACAATATTTTTTTATAGCTGCTCAAACCGTGCTACCACGCTCGCGAACAATCGACACGACGTGACAAATCACATAGTGTCGATATGGTTTTTTCAATAACTAATGAAAATTTTCATTATATTTTATGGAGAACACATAGAACACGATCCCGGCTTGATTGTGATAGTACATTATTAACGTCTAGGTATTATAGTTATTTCACGCGAACATAAAAATCGATGTTTGGTAGAATGACCCACCTATTTAAAATTTAGCAGACTTTGGAGTCTTAGGACCGTGGACTCTTTCACCCACCTTTCACCCTTCTTCATTCAAGGCTATAACTATATGTCTAAGGCGCTCCGCTCACTGCACAAGAGTCGAGGCGGCGTCGCGGCGGCGGCGACTAGGAAGCTTGGCTTCCCATTTTTTTTTAATTTGCGAGCCCAATATAACGCTTACTGAAGAAGTCGAGGTGCAGGCAAGGCGAGGCGAGAACACGACATTGTAACTAAGGCGTAATTCTCTGCGCCTTAAAGCCGTAGCGAAACCGCCCCGACTCCGCTTCAACTCTAGCAGTGAGCGGAGCGCCTAAGATCGGTCCAGTGGGCTAGAGGGCGCCCCACGCTACGATATCCAAAGTCAAAGTCAAATATTTTTATTAATCGTATAAATATTTTTTTTTCTGATGGACATCAGTTTTTACAAACTATCCTGATCATGTGCTTCACTTGAGCACTCCTCTACACAACCGTGATCGGTTTTGAGGCAGATAGTATGAACTTTCAGCATTGCAGCTTTTAAGACTAAGGCCCTGTTTCACAATGAACGGTGGTAGCCACTAACCAAACATTGTGAAACAGCCTCCAAAAATACTTAAAGATTTTAAGAGTTATGCCGGGAAACTGGTTTCCTGATGAGTCACTTTAATTCTTCATACTTCAGGGAAGCTTAATAATGGTAAGGCTATTATATTTACACTCTGAGCACTAAATTTTTAATTCGATGGACTAGTCTAACCGTCACTGGAAAATATTTGACGAAGCTTTCCAAATTAAATTTAATGTAAAATATTCTTTGTTCGCAACTAAAATAAATTATATAGGTAATATGTATGGCTGTAGTTGACTAACAGTTTTCTAATACGCACTAGGGTACTGTAAACTTAAAGTAAAGATATATTTTAAGCACGTAAGGCATAAATACTACAAATTTAAGGTAAAAACCTCTTTAACCTACTTCCTAAATTCCTGCAGCATGCTCAAACCGATTGGAAACCGTAACAATTCGCTATTCCCCATAAAGCCTTTACTTGCCAATAGCAATTCATCGGCATTGAGCGTAAAAACACAACTTCCCTTGCCTTCCATCGAGCATAACCTTTATATTTATACTTATATACATCTCTCTACTACCGAAGCTTGTAAAACTACCATACCGCGTTACTTAACATACATTGCGCGCTGCGTTTGGACCCGTCACTGGAACTGCAGCTAAAAGCGGTGTTAGTTTTGTTGCAAAGCGATGGTGTCGCAAATTTTAGGGGTTGCAATACAATCGTAGTTCAGGATCAAAAGGTAGGTTTGCCAGCCCCGACCTGGCTTCTATCTGCAAAATCAATGTGGACATTAGCGAGTTTTCGCGCAGTCGCAAACGACGTCTGCGAGTTAAGTTACGGAGTTAGCCGCGTTTTAGCCGCGTTTTAGCAACGTTTTAGCTGCCCACGTTTGTATGCAGATAGGCAATTGTATGTTGAGTGCTTTGCACACTGAACATTGGTTGCGTTACCAGTTAACCTCTGTGTACTTTTAATTGAGGATAACCTTTTCTGCTGATGTTTGTGGTGTTTAGATTTGAGGGCATATTGTTTTAATTTAACTAATAGGTACCTACTATATTTAGAGAAAACTAGAGATGGGACTTACTTATATTATAATATATGCAATATAGGTAGAATACTTATAATATGTATTATACTTCATATAATTTATATTATATATCTGACTATTATACTATACTTACATAATAATTAGTAGTCTATTTAGAAAAAAAAAATGTACTTATATATAAAGATAGGTTGTCTGGAAGAGATCGCTATAAGCGATAAGACCGCCTTTTGTACCCTAGTTAAGTGTCTATCTAATTATTTCTTGGTGTACAAATAAAGAGTACTCTATCTGTCTACAATAATTTTTTATCTCAAGTGCAGTTTAAATAATTTCAATAAACACTTTTCACTAAACAAAGTAAGTAAATGTTGTTCATCGTAGTTTTAACAACACAAAACAGTAGGTAGCAATAGCTTGCTAACATTATTATAAAATTTGCAACATGTTTATAACTTATAAAACCATTTTACTTTGTAAGTAAGTAACCTATAGTTTGTTTCATAGATATGGTATATCTAAAATATTGAAATATGGCGTACATAGGTTGCCTTTTCACGTAAATTCTAGGTTTCCTTCTCGCAAAGCTAGACTTGAAACCGCTCGCAGACAACAGATCAGATCCGGCGAACCAATTTTCCAAATGAACTTCTACAGCTCGACAATATCCGCAATTGAATAAAAACAAAAAAAAACACTACAAACTTCGACGAAATCGCAGCATCGAATCCACCGTGCCGTTCCACGTAGTTTGTGAGGATCCTAGTCGCCAAAGTGTTTTGACCATTTTATCTTTGCAGGTCAGCCATCCTACTATAGTCCTTTCGCCCTGGTATGAAGGGTGTGTAGGTTTTCAGTTAAGTTGGTATTGACTGCAGGATGAAAGCGCCAGACCATGAAATTGGTAGGACCATGCAATCGACAGACAATTCCATGCTGCACGAGTGTAATGGGTTTTCAGGAGTCTCATATTCATAAATATACAGTTCATGGCTTGATTAATGCAAATTGGTGTTAGCTACGGCCCGTTCTGTTTTAAATTGTGCTCGGAAAATAGCTTCGCTTAATTTGTTTAGGCTACCTAGGTACTCTTGTTTATAGGTGTTTGTATGGGTAAATGGTTTTAAGGGTAATTTTGTGTACTGAGTCAGGTATTCTGTGAGCGTCCCTGATGTCCATGATAGATAGTATTCATGAAAGTAGTTAGGAATACTTATTGTAGTAAAAAAACAAACAGTATTTTTACTTAGGGCAAAACCAATATCTACATCAATAGAATATCAAAATTGGTTTATTGTGTAAACACTATTGCCATTTCAACAGTAAATTCAAGTCTTAATACCTCCAAACATAAAGTAACAGTTACAAATAGAAAGTAAAATATAAATCTTGTAACAACAAAATGAATTGCCTGCACCTGAATTTGTTTTGGCTATAACATGAAACTTAGCGACTTTTAAAAGCCATTAGAATTTGCTATGATCGCCCCATAAGATATAAGACGCCATAAAGGTAATGTAAAAAGATAAAGGCAGCCGAAAAAACTATCAACAAAAACCTACGTCGAAAATATCAGCAAAAAAACAGTTAGAGATCAAAATAGCTTGAGGTGCAGGAAAGTTTGGCTTGTTGCTAGTGAGACTGAACGCGTGAATTGGCATGCGATTTTGGATCGTGGGGATCAGGGCCCTTTCTATTGTGAACTCAGTAGGTCTGAAATTTATTAGACAGCAGTAGTGTCTGTGGAGAATGGAAAATGGAGGAATGGTGGAATACAATAATACATTATGGGCATAACTCATGGTTTGTTTTTGGCGGAGCTCCGACAATCGTTATTGGTATTTTAAGGACATTTAGCTTAGGGGCGATGGCGCTATTTATTTTTTTACAAAATGGCCGTTTGTCATATGTCTTGCAACTTCGTCACGGTGGGAATTTATTTTTATCTCAAGTAGCTTGATGTTTGTAGACTACACTTAGTTTAATGAACTATCACCCTTAAGTTAGCAATAAATACAGCGCCCTGATGAATAAAACATACATTCGGGTTTATTCTTGTTTAAGAACCAATTGGTCTAGATTATTAAGGCTAATTTTCTTCTACAAAAACAAAATAAGAGTACCTATGTATGGTCAAAGTTTGACATAAAGTTACACTGTTACACACAATTAAATTTTACACTTACTTATGTAATTAGTAATTACATAGAAAGATAGCATGGCCAATTGTGTTTACATATTGTAATTACTATGTTGGTACTAAATTACAATCGATTAAAAATATAAATTAAAATGTTAAAAGGATTTCCCTTTTTACGATCCATAAAATATTCCATATTGATTTAAGTTATACTTGGAATGACTAGGTAGAATGAACGCCACTAAATTGAAATCTAGCACTCCTAAATTGAGTCTTATGGTGATCGCAATAAGAACAACACAAAGTAAAAAGGAGTTTGTTTTGCAATTGATGTCCCACTGGAGGTAACAATGTTGCGTTACTCATAGAAAGACTGTTATTATGAACTATTCGTGAACATAAAATAGCTTTAAATAATATACTAAGCAACATCCACATGTACTTAATAATTAATAAATAAACTATTTCGTGTAATGAGTAATTAAATTTTCTGTACGTGAGTGTTGATGTCTAGTCATCGTAGCGAGAGGATTAGCCAATCAGCGAAGGGATTCGACTGAATAGGGTACTTATGTTTTTATGTCAGAAACTTGCTACAGTCAAGGCCTGTTTCAGAATATCTGGTTAATGGCTACCTGTGGGAATAAATACTGAAATTATGTTTAAGACAATACCATCATGTCGTTTATCCTAAAGGTAACCATTATCCCGACATTGTGAAACAGACTCTTAATGTTACTAACATTGCAACTTATACTATTAAAATAATGTTATAATAATATATGACACTTCAAGAAAGAAACGGTTTTATCATAACTTAGAACCACTGAAACTGAACCGATTTTCATGAATTGTGCCTAGGAATATTTTGAAAAAATAGAACGCATGCTAAATGCTTTAGTTATTTTGTATCTGCATGTGATATGGTACATACAAACACACATTAAATATGTACAGATATGATTTCATATGAATATGAACAAACCAAAGGCGTTTGGGGAAACTACCCATACCTATTTGTATTTACTGCTACCTAATAATATTTAGAAACAATTAAAATAATACGTAGGTTTTTATGGTAATTAAACTTAGACTTACCCGTTTGGAAACATGTTTCCGATGCTGCAACAACAATCAACGCACACATCACACACTTTACTAGGTCCAAATGTATTATTATGAGCCATTCCCAACCGGGGTCGATTTAAATACACAGATATGATGTTTCGTGAAGCACCTATAGTCCCAGCATTATTTTATTGAGGACATCCAGTTAATAGACTTCAGCAATGCCTATTATATTTCTTTATTGTTCGCCACAATGCCGATGGTCCCGGGTCCGATTCCCGGCTGGGGCAGATATTTGTTTAAACACAGATATTTGTTCTCGGGTCTTGGATGTGCCCGTAAAATGGCAATAGGTCCGCCCCCTATTACATTGAGACTAACATAACACTCTGGCGAAAAGTGGGTGCAGCAATGCACCTCTGCCTACCCTGGAGTACATTAGTCCAAGGCGTGAGTGCGTGTTTTTTTTTTGTTCGCCACAAACTTGTTTTAACTAAAGCTATGAAACCGTTTTATTTTGCAATTTATTTTTGTGAAATCTGTAACTAACTGACTAGTTAGTGACTAGGTCAGAAATTTCAACTACCTTCAATTTTTTTTAAATTTAGGAACATACACATACAGTGTACGCTTCAGCTACCCACATAGGTATTTTAAACTATCGACTGTTTTGTTAAAAAAACAACGAAAGTATATTTTTTTAATGTTTCAGTGAGAGGAAAAACACAAATAGAAAAAAAAAGTACTTTTTAATTAACTCTTTATTCTCCTGAATTTTGGAAATTAATATTACAATATTGAATGCGGGTACATATTATACAATTACCCAACTATTTTGCTTAGACATCGACACAGTCACAAAATTCAATCAAATAGCCATGTAAAAGAGCTTTACATGTTCTCGTACATAACATACATACTTAAAACATAATAAAACAGAAAATAAACAAAAAACTATGCGCCACATAAAACATACACGACTTTTATTTACAAAGTTCTTACGTAAGAATCATTAATTTTACCACAATTTAAAAATATATAGATATATATTTCAATAATATAGGTACGCAGCTACCGTAGTGATAAACGCTAATTTAAAAATAACAAAAAAATCCTGTTAAAATAACCTTTTAACGCTGCCGCTGTTTCGTTTGACAGCTAAAGATTTTACATTTTGGTAAATAAGGAGATAGTTCTTATTTTAGACAACGGAAAGTTTTAACATAACAATAAAAGAAACTTAATATAAATACAATAAGATAATCAGACAACTTATGAACACAAATATTAGTTATTGAAAGGATGTTAAACTTTGTTACAAAATAGGTATATTGTAAAATAATAATTATAACGATCCAACTAAAATGCATCAAAATTGTTGCTTTACTTAAGATTTCCTTTTTTGTGTCTGTAAAAGTAAACCTCTAAAAGTGTACCGTATTACGCAAGTTGCTGAAATTTTGCATATTGATATCTGGATTTACCCCGTAAAAAGTTACACGTTTATTTTCATAAATTATAAAGACAATTGAAAGGGGTAAAGGACGAAGAATTTAATTATCAAGTCTATATTCAATTATTATTACAACTAGTTAAAATAATACAGTTCAAAAACACCTAGCATGCAGTTATGGCAAGACAGCAATATGGGATGGAGGACGTAGTATATAATGTGCTCAGTTAATAGCTTATTGTTTCAAAATGATTTACAGAAGTACCTACAGTTACTCTGGTACACGAAACAATGAAATGACCATAAAATCCATGGCTTTCATATTGGAATTACCGCTTGAGGACACTTACAAGTAATTATAACTATGTATATTTCAACACAAACTAGTAATTAAGTTTAAAACTCAAATATAATGTAACTACTGCGTGTGTGAGGTTGCACAATCCCAATAAACGACAACTGGAAAACGGAAACCAAAAATGTTAGAACATCAACAACCATTTTTTTATCTCGTATACCTACATAATTTCGTGTACAAACCCATGGTTTTGATTTAAATAAATTATCTTAATAAACAATGTTTTTTTTGCTTCTGATAATACGAGCCGTTAGACAAATACATTGCACTTACGATTAATAGCATTTTATTGCAATACGTAGAAAATGAAGTTCATTTCATGATTGAATCCGTTTTAATTGGATTCATTCCCAATCGTTTTAGCAAAAATTCCGTTTTGGTTGCCAATGTTCGTGTATTCTATCCTAAAATGTATGTAAGAATTTTGAATAATTTTCTTATGAATAGTTTTTTTGATTTGACACGGTCGACGCAAACAAATCATTGAATTTATCCGTCCCTACAATAATTTTATTACTTAAGCATTGTAATTTATAAAGCCTACTTAAACCGACGACTTAAGTACATTTTGTTCGATTTACCATCTCAATTTAGGGTAAAATAAATTTTAGGATGACTTTCAAGAACTACTTCTAACGACAACCTTAATTTGTAGGCATTTCTTATGCTTTAGTCAAATAAATACGAAAATGATGAATGTTACCGTGGTAATATTTTGTATTTAGAATCCGTTATTGGATAGAATTAACTTTCTTGAGAAATAATGGTTTGTTCTAAATGATACTTTTTTAACATTCACAACACTTATAAAGATACTGACTGTAAAGGTACCTTATATTTTACAAACTACAAAATTCTATTCAAATTTTGAAAATAATTTAATGATGGGATGTAAACATTTAACGGGATTTATTGGGAGTGTCTGTGTTTCTAAAAATATGACAAGCAATGTCTATAATTCCATAATTACAGATATTTTTATTATTAATCTACCCTGAAATTAATTTACGTATAATTGTGTAAGACTATAAACACTAATTATTTAATCTAATTTTATTTGATCGGAATTTTACGTATCGAGGAAATGAATTATCATAGAGATATTTTATAAGTTATGGACGCATCTGCTTACATTTTTAAACGGGATTTGCAAAGAATTGAGAAGGTTCCGGGCGATGCCTAAATTATAATTAATTTAAATCCTATTTGGCACAAGTCGGATAAAAAAACTGTAGGTCAAATGAACAGTGTGCTATTGAAAATTTTGCTTTGAAACATATTACCTACTAATGCTACTACAGAAAAGATTTTAGACATAGCGGTTGAGAGTGTTAAACTAGCATACATGATTTACTTATTTTAAGATCTAAGCAATATTTCATACAAACTCGCGCCTATTTTATTTATAATACACTTAAACTACTCAACTTTTAAAATTACGTGTATAATATTTAGTTACATTATTGTAATCTATTATATGTATCATCGTTACGTATATAATTTTGAACATCTGATGACTTCAGGTTGTGTGCCCGCCCGAATGCGGGATTTGTTCAATTCTTTGTTCAATTTCTTGTATTTTGAAAATCTGGACACGGCTTTCTTTTCAATTACTAGAATTATCAAAAAATACACCTAATTTCAATATCCATTAAACGTCATGAAGATAAGAAAATATTAAACATAAAACGAAGACTTATCTGCAATTGTACTTCGATACGTATTTTTGTTATAATCATAGATTTACTTATGGAATTATTAATGAGAGATGATGTTGCTGAACTACCTAGAACTATTTTAAATAAACGTTCAACTTAAACAACAATCATGAAACTAACTAAGGAAGTGAATAAGAATCACAATCGACCAAAAATAAGAGGTTAGCAGCTACCAACTGATAATACAACAAATTTTACAATAAAAATGTGATTGTTAAACATAACTAACCCACCAATGGTGGACAAAATAATCATAAAATATACATCAAAATGTACAGAGAATATAATATTTATAATAAAAAAATATGGATAAGATTAAGCGGTAGTAATAAATACTATGAGATTCACAGATTTAAAATCTTAACTAACAATACCGAAAACTCGGACTCAATGTAAACTTAGAGCGAATCTAACGCTTTTGTAATTTAGTAAATATTATTGCAATACAAGGTGTGGTTATGGCAACAAAATAAATGCTTAAAGCACATCACCAGCCTGTTCACCTCGGCGACACGACGGCCTCGTTAAAGCTAGTCCATCTCACACTAAAGGAACATGATCAACCAAAGTCTGGCACTGGCTCCGCAGCGTCACTGATATCATCAAAAAGAATCCACCGCAAATAAAACTACTGGATACAAAACGACTAAACGCAGGTCCTGGCGACCTCTGCCCGTGGAAGTATTCACACTAATATGATACAGTCAGTCGTGGAATTGCCTAGTCACGGGCACCTTACGTGGGCACCTTGTTGACTTTGAGTAGGTCGCCGGAGCCCTTGTCGATGGGCATCTTCATGGGGTCGTGGTGGTGCGTGACGTGGTGGCCACCGTGGTGCTGCCCTTCCAGCTTGGCCTGCTTCTCCTGCTGCTGCTGCTTCATGCGGTCCTGCTCCTCGCGCTCGCGCCGCGCCTGCTCGTTGATCTCCTTCACGGCTCGCAGCTCCTTCTTTAGCTTCATGCGCCGGTTCTGGAACCAGATCTTGATCTGTCGTTCTGTGAGGCAGAGCGCGTGCGCGATCTCTATCCTGCGCCGGCGCGTCAGGTAGTGGTTGAAGTGGAACTCCTTCTCCAGCTCCAGCGTCTGGAAGCGCGTGTAGGTCTGCCGGCCTCGCCGTCGTGGACAACCGTTTGGTCCTGGAAATAAAGTAAAAAATCTTTAGAATGTGCATTAAAATGTCGAACGGGCGGACAAGAAGGTGCAGTTGTCACCTTTACGATTAAAAGTATCGAGTAAATTGTTTTATTGCACCATATATTATTAGAGACCTGAAACTCGTGCTCGAATTTGCGCCGTGAAATCTTTGAGCATCCATTAAATTTCACTTTTATTCCTTCTTAGATTTTAATGGCTCATTAATATTTTTATTACGGCACTTAAGTTAATTTAAGAGTTATTGGCTACTGTGACAAACCTGACAATAAATTAGATATATCGATCCTTTGTGCGAGCTTTGCTATATACAGACATATACGTACGGAGACCTAGGGCGTAGTTTAGTGTACCATCCAAGATGAGAAACCGAAACTATCTGGCGAAACACAAAAGGCAATATTCCGGTCGAGGATGAGTAAAAACAATCTTAACAGAACAATAAAGTTAACGGAAAGGGTTACAAACAAATGAAACTCGATGCGACGCAACAAAACAATAGATCTTTCTAAAAATCGTACCGGACAATGTCTCGGGGGTAAAAAAGGGTTGCGCAACTTTCTAATACTTCGTACAATGTACATTTTGTGTCTGTCCCAAGAATTTGTGAAAGTTGCTCTTTACCGGCGGGCCCAAGTCTAATCTCCATACATTTTTCGATGCTAAAAGGCATTTTTATCGGGTCGCAGTATCAATTAATACCGAAAAAGCATTCTCACGTACTCGCGTTTTATTTACGAGCTATCTGAGGCTTTATAAAGTTGGTTTACATAGTGTGGGTCTGACAAAGGCGGCGGGGACTGGTTTCTGAGCCAACCAATAAATAAGGTAAGATAAATGACCAACCGTTGGGTATAAAATTGATAGCGGACCAACAGTGTAGGAATGTATGCAAGTGTGTGTGGGTTGCGGCCATGCCTGGGTGTGTTCTATTGGCCTCTTGTGTTTTTAATTGGTTAATGTTGTTTGTTATTGGCTTAATAGATCGATGTGTTGGTCCTTCGTTAGTGTTTTCTAGGTACTTTAATGGTACACGTTTTCTATTAAATTGATTGTTTTATTCAAACGTCAACTTCGTTTGTTACCGGAAACCTGTAATTTATTGGATATTCTTGGTTTTATTTTATTGAACTAAACTCGTGGCAAATTGATACGTGGCTATAGGTACGACATAAGTATTGTTTAATTAATGTCAGAATGATTTAGTTTACAGCCTTCTGTGTACTAAAGTCTTTCAAAACTAGGCAAGTATAAGCAAGCTTACAGTTAGGTAGGCACCTATATATTCAGAGAATATAAACACAACTTCTCTTTCAACATTTACACCATATCAAGTATTAATTAAATCATGTTTTATCTATTTATCTGTATCATGGTAAGCATTGAGAAAACAGTTCTTGTCTATCTATTACCATAAATATGTGCTTATACGGTAGGTAGGCAGGTACGTAAAAAGTGCTAACGTAATGATTTTATCTTTAATTTAAGAACGTGGTTATTTAATTAGTAATTGATAAAAATCTGACAGTTTCAATAATTATGATGTGGAGTGAAAATCACGCGTTTTAATATACTCGAACTTGAATATCATTTCCAATGTTGCTGATAATGATTAATATGCTATTTAGTAACAAAAATAACAAAATATAATATAAACAATCAATTAATTTATGTTGTACCTAACTATAATTACGCCTGCTATTAATGTAAGTGAATTTGTAATACTTTTTGAGAAATAAATCTCTCAAACCGTAAACCGAAGGAATTACATGCCTAGTTAGCTAAACCTATTTGAAAAACTCGTTATAAAATGCGGTTAGAAAGAGACAGCAGTCGTGCGACAAACAGAGATGACGACTTCTATTATAATTTTAAAAGCAAAGATGGAGCCGAAAGCAGAATACGGGTCGATATCAGTGATTTGCATCCGAAACGTCATAAGTGATCCATTGTTGCCGAATGAAAAGGGATCGTTTTATTATGGGTGCAGGGTGTAAAGTTGTTTGAGGGGTGGTTAGGGATATGGCTATCTGGATATGTGTGTGGTGCCTTTGCCATGACAACTCCTCCTATCAGCTGGCGGCCATTATTCCCCGCGGTATTGTGTCTCGGCCGGGCTCTGAACCTGTCGCATGTTTGAAAAAAAACTCTCCTGTTTTTTTCCCATGACACTCGATAAGCATCAGATTGAAAATTGAACAGGACATAATACATTAACCCCGTTAATATTTATGGGCGTAGTGTTTGGAAAAACGTTTTGTTATCTACACGTCATCTGTGTTGGGGGAATATCAGTTTAGATTTTTTTAAACTATGTAGAGGTATATTGCCTATTTAATCAGATTTAAATGCCTATTTTGCATGTCAAACGTTTGGTTAGATAAGATTCCGCGAATGTAATTCAATACTTTAGATTGCTACCTATTAGATAAGTCTTTTATTTTGCCGCTTCTTTCTTAGTAGTTACACGCTATATAATATTCACTTATAAGAATAGGGTGATGTATTTGGGTATTATTCCATCGTTTATGTGTCTTGTGTACCTACCTACTGCCTCTAATTACAAACTACAGAATTCCTCGTATTATAGCTATAGGTGTTACAAAAGTACCCACAATCCACATACATTAATATCGCTACCAAAACCTTCATATATCTTAAGAGAAAGGCATGGCCCAGCCGTAGCATTAATTAGGCAGACAACATACGGTGACACCGCGGCGACGCTACGAACATAAAGTTTCTGTCACAAGAAGGTTTTACCTCGCCTTTTTCTCCGAAATAAATCTCACAGAATGCGGCCGGCTTTATTTATTATTTTATTTTACATACCCTCCTACCTTTGTGGGCTAAGAAACCAGTCTCATACGCTTGTAGGTCCAAGATTTCTTTTGATTAATGGCCACCACTGGATTTGAGTATTAAAAGGGCTGATTATGAATTAAAAGATTTATAAGATACACTTTTTGTCACGTTAAGTTGACTATTTATGGGTTGAAAGTAAACACGGGTTGGGTTTGAGTCGGGTGCCTCGGACAAGCATGGCGGGACCGGGTTTAATCCAGGGTTATTTGTGCCACCAGCTACGAATAAATTGGTGTCATTTTGACGCTCTCGAAACTGTTTTAATAGGATGCTTCAAAAGAACCGAGTCACGATTCGAGGATGAACTTTGAGAATTTAAAATAAGAATTATATTAAGTGGGCAGTCTAGTGAATTATTGGGCAATTAAGGACACAAAACAAGTGCTAAAGAAATATATAGATTCTAAACTAAATTAAGTGTCCTATATGATATTAATTAACTATATAGATCGCGGTAAAGGGCGATATATTCACGTGTTGCCGACACCGCAGTTTATTGCGTCGTAACTCGCAAAATGTCGTAAAATCGTCGGACGCCATCTTAAAATAGTTTGCGTTCGAAAACCACTGTCATAAGTGGAGCACGCCGGATTGTTTTCCGATACTGTTTGACGTTTCCAAACGCACCCGTGAAAATGCTGCTTCCTGTTTGTTTACAACAATAAAACGCCAGTTACATGTCAGCATAAAAACTAGAGTATTCATAAAATACGAACATAAAAATTATAATTATCAACAACGCATAAACAGAAAATTAATTTTAACGATCCCATAAAAATCTTCTCCATATATCATTAATTTAGAAGGAATTCGAGAAACAGTTAGTTAATTCTTAAATTATGTCGGAACACGCACAATCAAGCCGAAATGAAAGACAGAATCGCCATTACGCGTATTAAAATCGTTCCGACATAAATTATATAGAGCACGGTGGAGGTTATTATTCACTCGCACGGAGCCCCGCGGCTTAACTGGCCATTATTTTAACGTTTAAGTGCCTGTTATCAAAAATACTGGCCAGTTTCAAGAAGAAAAAATAGATAAGGTTAGAAAATTTAAATAAAGAACCGCGAGTTGTTAGGTAATTGTTCAAGTTCTCAGACTCAACGAATGGGTAGAAAGCATTGAGTGGTTTATGTTGCAGCGAAGTCGCTTCCCGTGGTTAAGTCGGAAAAGACTATTTTCGCTCATTGTGAGTCGAGTTTAAATCATCTCAACTGCATGCGCTGTGGCGCGGCGAGGACGTTGCCTCCCCACAGGGCTGTTGATAAAGCAACACTTTGCCTGCAACTCGAATGAGTTTAAAATTAACCTATTTGAAAGCTGCAGGTTTTATTTTAGCCGAACATGCAAGGGAAGTGTTAATTGCCCGATGTTTTGTAAGAAAGTGTTTGCAACGCGCGAAAAGGCACTTGAGTTGTTATTTATTTGGTGATAAATCGTGATTGTAGATAAAGAGACGATGCAAGAACAAAGTCGGTTGTGTGCTGATAGCGGAATGTTCACATCAATGGTGCAACGGTTTGAAAATGTTAAATAATGCATTAGAATTTCAAGGAGCTGGTGTCAAGATTATTACTAAGATAAGTACCTACAACCTACATAGTTACTGCGCAGTGACAACCCTATAAGCAATGATTCAATGAATGGAGATATAGAGCAAAGTGATCTTTGATCAAGCCCACTTTTGCTGATGATGACGTCACAATCCCTTCAGTGCCTGCAACCAGTATTGTCGTATTTTATGAAATCATAAGTCACAAATAATTATATCTACATAGTTAATATTACACACAATCAGCAGGGCTCCTTTATATTTTGTTAATCATTAGTATAGAGGGAAATCTTCATTGCCGACACAAAATCCTTGAGAAATCATTCATTTCGACATATTATATAGCGACGATGCCGACGACGAGTATATTTATATAGGTATTTCTGCATGACTGTCTGCACCTAAACGATTTACGACATTATGCGTGCGTCTGCATTCTTAGTGGATCAGCGAGATGGATGCGGAATCAGGTTATTAATATAAACTTGTATATAATACCTATATATGTATATGTAGCCCACAAGCCTGTCCTGCGAGCATCGGTTCGCCTTATTCATTCTGCTTTCAGTCATTCTGAAGACTTTCTACACGAAGTTGGAAACTTTTTATTGAAAGCCCCTATATAGTACGTATTAGGAAATAGATTCGCATATTTTGCAATGGATTTATTTATGCACCGTTTTATACCGTGGGTACCTAATAGAGTAATTATTAAATTCCCTTTTCCGTCTCTAAAACCATCCATCGTGTGACAAAGTCGCATATGCAACGGCACGGAGCGTTTCTGTATTTTGCCACTGTAAGTTTACGCGGCAAGCAACGAAATGGGCGATAAAAGCCGTTGTAAAGATTGACATCAAATGGGATATAAAATTAAATATTATGATATCACTAGGAACAGAGAAACAGTTGATTTGCAGATCACGGCAGTTATATTGGCCATAAAGAGCTATTTATTGTTATATATACATTAAATGTTATGCATAACGACAACTATTATTGAAATATATGACTTTATTGAAGATAAATGGGTCAAATGATATCTGGAATGACACATAATGTTCAATTTAATTAGCCTCAATGTTTTCATTATCTTGCCGGTTGCTATACTTATAAATAATATCATCAATGTATTTTTTTTTGCTTTTACATGATAAACAGCTTAATTTCTTTGTAATTAAGTCAGGATTCTGGTAAATTTTATGGAAAACTCAATAGCTGAAATTGGTAACCGCTAGATGTATTTACGTTTTCGCTAATATAAAAATAAAACTGTATAAGTCTGTATAAAGTTAAACCAAAACAAGTTGATTTCCATATTTTGCGGCCTGCTGTTAATGCTGCTACCAAACTCACATACATATATATCTTAGTCATAACAGTTGGACTATAAAAATCAAAACAGGTTTAATGCAGTTGTAGGGTAGGTACAAACGTACTTAGTCCATATAGGTATACGTAGAGTAGCTTTATTACCTGACATAATTTAAAACTCGACTGATGACAAAGTTTAATTCGCTAAAGTTTTCTTTTACTGACGTTATACCTATTCTTAAAAGAACATTAATTTATGTGGTTGCAGTTTTATACTTGCAATTAGTGAAGTCAATCAATAAACCATTGTCACGATAAAGCGATTAATGCCGCGTAAATTAATTCGATGTAAACAATGGTACCACTAATTAGCCACAGAAGCATTTAAAATAAATGCTAAAGTCATACTGAATGTATACCTACCTACTAATGACAGTATTCATGTATATGTACAATTGTACATGCGTGTGTTTGTGTATATACACGATATAATGAAATCCACAGAATCTGGTGTAATTACAAAGTCTGCTGCAAACGGCAGTAGCTGAAACTGAAAAAAGTCGTCGCATAATAATCCGATTCTCATCTCAGTCTACACTGCGTAGCGTTGAGTTTCCTTTGAAACTGACTGGATTGGACAAGGATTTCCCCTTTAAGCTAAGTCTGAAATATACGCGTCGAGGGCACAAATAAATATCTTTACCGTCTGCAGTCCTGCGGCACGGCGCGGTGGGGACTAATCCACTTTGTCTCGATGTTTTAATTAAATCGAGCGGAAACCGCCTGCATACCTAACCTCTAATACCTGACAAGGTTCTAGGAACTTGCTACGCGCGCTTTGACATTTCGCCGGCCCGTCCGGCGAGCGCAGATCGACTTACTTTTTGTAATAACATTTATTTACATTAAAACCATCACGTGTTGAGACTGTAACAGGATGTTTAAAGCTCCAAATAGCCTGATAAGTACCTTCTTCATTTTCTATTATTGTTAGTACCTCTTTTTAGATAAGCGGCTGCGACGGCGCATTTCTGAAGCTTAGAAAGCGTTCTTTATTAATAATAATGTGAAGTGGTCGTATATTTCTTGTGCTGTGAAGAACTGTATTATTTTTGAAGATGACTCCATCACTCAGTGATAATGGGCAGCGTGCGTCACAGAAAAAAGAACTGTTACGTTCAAATGTATTCTGGAAGCAATTAAACAATGTTCAGGTCGGATTAGTGGATATTCCTTTGACATAATTGCTTGTTGGATTTCGGGAAAGGTAATTTATTAAGACGAGGAATGTTGGAAGTATTGCGACATATCGAGGCAACGATATGTCTGGGAGGGAGCGTCTGCCAAAGAAAAACTTTCGTCTCGATGTTTAGACAAAGCCCGAAATGGAATGCAGACCAATTGCCATGTGTAGCTTGTTTTTTTTTAAATTATGCTTTGAACTAACAATCCTGCGCCGAGCATTCCATATGATATTAAGTCGGTAATTAGAATAAACTTTTACATTTAAATTAATACATTCTAATAATTAATTAACCTTTTAAACGGGTTGCTCGACATAGGTACGACGACAAAATGCAAACGAAGGGAAAAAGAACAACGCCGATATTAATAACGTTAATAAAACAAGAAATCAAAAAAAGAACAAAGCAGCTGTTCGAATTATAAAGTTTTATTGTTTTAAATATGTAGCATTCAATTACTGCCAAGTCCGTTGTAGAAATCATCTGAATGCTGTCATGAATCACATTGGCGAGAATGAAAGAGCTTTTATACAGTACGTTGATATCTACGCCATTGAGCTCTTATTACGCCGTGTTTTGAAGCCAAGGCATTACGGTAACGTTTCGTCGAAGCGACTTCGGGTTACGTTTTATACCGTCATTCGAATCTGGTGTTTGGTGCTTCGTTCATTAGCATTTTATGACTGATACGACCGATAAAAGTGTAATAAGAAGCATTGGCCGGGTGAGCGGAGAGGAAGTTGCCACTACGTTATGGGCGATAGTCGTCCGATGTAAATGCACACTCGTTCATCGAATGGCCTATTGGGCTGTTCCGATTTCGCTTTGCAGTTTGTGTAATTGAGATTACAGATGTGGCCGAGTCGGGGCTTGGTTGCGCGCGCTTTGAGCCAGATAGATTATAATAATTTATGTTCACAATCTACACCTAACTATGTATGTTATTAAAAAACTACTAGGCGGCTATTATTTATACAGTAAGGAGGTATACTATACAATTCCATGTCCATGATATTTGTGAAAATTTTACAATTCTTGTGAGTGATAATTGTTAATATTAGTATTTTGTGTTAGATGTATGACTAGATCAAAGGAACGTATTCAGAATAATCCATTTCAACAGTGATGTATCTATCTCAAATAAGATATTTAGCAATCGAATAAACAAATAGAGGCGGACTTGGCACGAAAATGTATTGTTTTGATTCAAAACACACCGCTTTTGGAACGATATCTCTATCTTTGTACGTGGTTATGGTAATCCGACATTAAAATGAAGACTTACAAAATAATTAAGCGAGAAAAGACAGGAATGTGTTATGTTCAATTAAATATATGAAATACTCGTAACTACCGCACAAAAATGCTTTAAGTTCCAGTTGAGTTTTCCCACCGCCCGCTCCGCGCATACTCACGGATATTACGAGTTAGTTCAATTTAACACCTTGGCTTTAATATTAAAATCTCCTTTAATTACCCTCAGCAAGCTATTTAAAGTGGCTAAAAACCTTAATTACGTTTTCACTTTTGAAAATGGCGTGTTCTGTGCGGGTAATGGGCGATATAGTCGTAAAAACGCTGCCTCTGTTTGAATATGAGTTCAGTAGTTGGTTTTACAATATGTGTGTTTTGGAATGGTGTCTCGGGATTATCATGGTGGCAGGTGGGCCGTGACCAGTGACATCTGGCTGGGATCTCCTAGGGCCTCCACAATAGAGCCATCCACGCTCCATGCCCGAGGGCTAGACCAATAAAGCACAGGCCAGGGGCACGGAATCTCGTAAACTTTTTTCCAGAGTGCCCCTCAACAAAACGCGAATCATAAAAGTAATTGGAGCCCATTCATATTAATAGACGTTTACGAGGCTTTGCCTATAAAACAGAGATTGTCATCGGTCCTTGCGAAGTGACGCAACTCCGCGTCTCACAGACATCGGAAACTCAGCTAATTCATTTTAAACTCGATTTAGAATTTTGTTTGTGAATCTACTTAATCTCGTGGCAAAACCAGCCTACATGATTTTTGTGTGACATCAAAGCGTTTTGAATTACGATATTGGAGCTCATTAATTAGATTATTTTAGAAATAGTACAAGGAGTATCGTTAAGTATGTGTTCCATCTGATGATAAAGTATTCTGACAGTCTGTCGCGTTTGATATCGTCGGAGAAATCACGTAATATAGCTGTCGTATAAATATGATAGAATGAAGATATAAGGGGGGTATTTTCAATAGATATCTGTAGAAGACATTAGGGCACAGCTGCCGTTCCATCCTGCTCCTAAGGGATTCAGGCAATTTTCTTACCCTTAGTTTAATTCCGATTCGGAAAGGTTTTCCGTGTGGAATATTTATTGTTATATCTTTACTAGCGATTGCTGTTGCGTGGAAATGGAATACCTACGACTATACAGGGTGTAGTTTTGGAGAGTAGATATGAAACAGTTCGGTATGTAGAGTAGGTACATTGCCCTGCCTGGTAAGTTGAAAATATAACACGAATCCACCCTGTTTACCTTTGTGTAGTAACAGTAATGTAGGGTTACGTTTCAGCAGTGACATAAAAAGCAACGATTTCATAGATCGTTGCAAACGAGAGAAGACATGCAAGTACCTAGGTAGGTACCGTACAAATTTGCTAAACCTTAGCATAACAGAACTAGCATAGAATAGGCTGCATAGAGACCTCGAAGTTTCTACCTATGCTAATTAATATTATATTTACATACCTTTCAAGTAAAAGGTACATAATTATAAAGTAACTAGTAGGTAGTTTGATATTTTCTCTGCATAATTTATATATACATCTTGTATATAGGTAGATATTTACTACACAATGTTTCGAAAGATAATAAAAATGCAGTTGTCTAATAAATAATGAAGTGAACATTTCGCGATAACAGAGGTTTCCCCATTCTTACGGCCGTAAATTATGTTTCTACGTTGGTGGGGCCTAAACTCAGCCTTTTCAAATAAAATATACAAACACGGATTATTTAGGAAGACACCTAACTGTTTTCTCATAAAAACTATCTAAGTCAATGAAAATAATAATGTCTTTAATGTTGTAAAACACTTTTTATTTATTTTACGATGATAAAAAAGCTACATAAAATAAAACATAGCGCTAGAACTTAATACCTATTTGCAATTTAGTAAATGTAGCCAAATTTGGGAGCTCCACTTATATAGAGTCAAATTGGGCAATAACCAAATTTAATAACAGTAGACAGGCAGTTACTAACAAAAGTGGGCGCCTCTAATAATCCAATTAAGTTTAAGCCGGAGTGCCTTCTAATATTTTATTCCCAACCCTCTCCCACCTTGGCTTATTTCAGCAATATTTCAACTAGAAAGGCAATATCGTAACGTAATTTAAAACGAATTAGCTTCTAGCTTCCTACGGAGTTTCAAATTTGAATATTCCAGGATGTTCACTCCCCATCCAGTGTCGGAGTTACTTTTTAAAAACAAAGGGAACAAAAATGTTATTTATAATAAGTTCAACACGCCCCCCCGTTCGCGAGATGCACGAAATGTGCTTTTAGAATAGACCCTCTAATGTTCGGGAAATTCTAGGTGTGGCAGCTTCGGCGCTCTCCGGCAAAATGGACGCTTTATCTTTTACAAAGATGAAAATGTTTACGTAGCTCTAAAAGGGAGAAGCATGAAATTTACTCTCTTATCTTCTCTGGAGAGCCTGTTTTGTATAAATGAAATAATTAGCAAATATACCAACTCAAGATCAACTATCCGTAGCTATAGTGATCAAATACTAACTTTACATACCTAGACCATTGAGCATGCAATTCCAACAGTATCCAGTAAAAAGCAATGTATTTAGCATAATCATAGCGCCATTAAATAAAACAAACAATGCAAACAAACGCCCTCCATTAAATCCGCAGCACGGTGGAGGTGGAAAAACCAATTTCAGTCGGACTAATTTATTGCCCCAGTGCACCGGCCACCGGACGAATAGGGACCAAAACCTAATAAGTTTCACGTACACTTCGTGAGGTCCACGAAACCGCGGCCACCACACTAGTGACAAAGAGAGACGCATGTGGCCGTCCATAAGCGAGAAAAGGACAGTCGACCCGCAGTCAAACGTACGCACGCGATTGCGAATTCCCACTGCTGCAGTCTGACCACGGCCGAAAGGGGTTGAAACAGGGTACGCTATGTAGAGGGAATTTAAATGAAACTCGCGTTGGTTTCAACGCGGGCGGTCGCTCTCGTTAGAAGCCCCATTGTGCACTTATTAATTCAACTACGTAATTTATAGGTAACTAGTCTGCTCGCTGGACGCATAAATTGGTTTAACAGAAACTTAATGCGGGCTTCGTATGTATGGACGCTGTTGCTGTGTTGTACGGTTAATCGATAATGGAAATCGGCGGCGCGATTCATGTTGCGTTCAGCCTTGTATATGGGAGTTTGATGTAAAGTGAGTGTGCATAAGATTTAGCTAAGCTCGATGTATTGAGTTACAAAATGATTTATTTGCATATAAGCGGAAATCGAATAACACTACGTTTAGATAAAGTGTACCGATGTTTCCACGCAAGGGCTATGTACATAGAACACGCTATTTCTAAGCAACCTTTAGTCCCGTAGCCCCTGAGACAAGGACGATTAGTCAGCATAATTTAGAGGCCCTGAATTTTCACCTTAAGCGCGCATTATGTCAGCCGCTCAGACTTTATAATCGTCACTTTAGAGGCTTTTAATTACTAACGCTCGTTCTAGGGGTGTAATGCGCCCTTAAGCGCCCTACGCAATGCCATAGGATGCTTACTTTATGCGCTTGACAACTACTATGCTAAAGGTGAGACCACACTTGTAAATTTTGAATTTTTCATTGGAAATTCATTATTCATTAAATTTCCTATCAAGTTTTTTTCGTTACTTTCATTATTACACTTGGCAGCTACCACTAGAAGAGTGATATTTTATTAATGTGCTCGTATTATTGTTATTTTAACTTGATATTTAGGGCTACCTATCAATTACTAACCAACTAACTAGACATTTCACGTAGTTACCCAAAGAGCAATGGGTAAAACTATGGGTAAGCAGCATGCCACAACATGTGTAAAGACCCTAATATCTGTGAACTATGATAGAGCTATGTTTACTATGCATGAAGGTTTGTAGGTGTTTAATTTAAGGGTCTGTTAACCAAGTAGTAACCGTAACCTGAAATTATGAGAATGGCTTTGTAGGTTGTGTTATTTTGTTTATTTTGTGTTGATTAATTTGTGTACATACACAGAAAGCTCCTTAGGGGGTAAATTGTTTGAATGAACAATGTCAGAAAGTAAATTGTTTTTAATGGGAAAGTATTATCTTGTAGCTACTGGAATTATGAGTAATATAAACCGTTATTATAAAAGCATTGATGACAAGTTAGCATACAAAATAAATAAAACTCCAGAAAAGGTCAAAAAGTACAATGATGACTTCTCATTCGTAACTCATTCGCAATTATTAATTAACTGAGACGCATATAACCAAAGGTCGGTATATAAATGAACAATGTTTAATATTCGTTCCCTTGCTCCGTCGTTATAAGTCGAGTGATTAAGCATTTCTACTCACGCATTCAGGACGCGCGGGCCCAAGCAATTTTCCACAGCACAAATTATAATTAAAAATTAATCTCGCTCCAAGGAGAAAACTTTTATTACAACGACTTGCGGCTTTTTCCCTTATAAATTATGAATAATACCATTAATAACGATGACTTAAAATGCTTGATACAAATACATACCACGCTGTTTCAGAACACTCTCGGGGCCGAAGATAAATCAGTTTCGAAAATAAGCAACACAAAGTTATAGGCGGCCAAATGTTAGATATTCTGAACGGAAGAGGCTAAAAAGGTTTCTGCTTTTTTATAAGGTGAGCCCCGAATAGCTCAAAATAAAGTTATGTTAATGTTAGGGCTCCCTCGCTGGCTAAGGAGATAAGATTGCAAATTCGCAGCAATTTATGATGGTCCTGACTGATATTGCTTTTGCAGAGGTGAAAGGAGGGTTAAAGTATGGACTATAGGCTTTTGGCCGTTCTGCCCGGTGTGTGGATGACCCTAAACATTTTATTTGGTAGCATCACTATTCCGGTAACGCCGCAAAATGGCGTCGACTAATCTTAGGCGGCCATTTTAGGGGAGCGTTCGACCCGGTAGGGACCCCTGTATCTGCTGTGCGATTATGCCGGCTGCATGCGGCTTTAGGGTGTCTAAAATGGCGCTTACACGCGTGAATTCCATCGCAGTATTGTGTTAGACATGCGTAAATTGGTCGGTATTGCAGTAACATCTTAGAGGCCTACGCTCAATTTGATGATTGCTAGTTAAGGCCGCGCACAGGATGCGTGCAATATGCAAGCCGCATGTGGCGATGGTTATTTGTAGTATTTATTCCCGGACTTATTTATTGACGTGTGATAAGCATTGGCAATGAGTAGGAGATGTGATTGGATTAAATGTTTCGTGGATCACGAATAACGATTGCGTGTGATGTGAACATGTGGGAAGATTAACTAGAGTTTCAGCTCATGTTTATGAGTATGTAGATATATTTTTTTCCTGGAATGTTGGGAAGCCATTGACTCAACCAAATAAGTTCTTATCTGTCTAAAGCTAAACATCCCCATGAACATTGCTTTCCAAATGTAAATATGACACCCCATAAACAGAATGTTTTATCGACTGCTAGTACCATTCCAATTTATTCTGGTCATTTTTGTCTACTTCGAGGGTGTCCAATTTTTAGGGGAGAATTTATGGTTTTTATTATGACTTTTTTAGTACTAACGCCCTTAAGCCATCCGACACCATCGGTCACGATTTAATAGATCGATAGAATTGACAATGGGTGTGGTGTGAAATACTAACGTATTTATGTAAGAGTCTTCAAGAAACCTAATAATTTTACACCAATTTTATAAGTGCCTACCAAGCTTAACATTCAAAAATTCAAATTCCAAACGTTTCATGTATAAAAAGTAATCGTACACAAATTTCCAGTCACGTTAATAGTTATATTTTCTTCTCAAAATGGCAATTTATCGAGAACACGACTCGCATCCCGAGATACGGCACAGAAGCCCGGGGCTGCGTATGCCCTGCATTGTAATCTATTGTTTAGGGTCCCACTACTGGAGGTAGCTTGCCGACTAACTCCCCAGGCAAATGTAAACCTTAACTGCAGCCATCGTTTAATGAAAACGATACATGGCTCGTAGAAGCAATAGTGGCTGAATTCGCGTGGCGCGTGGTGAATATTCGTATCTTGTCACGGCGTTCGCGCCCCCGGCTGGCCCCTCCGCCCCCTCTACTTATGCCGCTGTTATTGACACTTCTTCAATGTCAGACGCACCCTGTGGCCCGCAGTCTTGGCTCCCCAACAACATACATTACGGGCTCGCAACACGGCTCGAATGCTAAGGGGCCACGCGGCATAGCTATATAAAATTATATCAATTGCAAAGATTTTATTGTTGAATTACAATTTCAGATTCACCACGACCATTGTTATCAGTCGGCGGCACAGCCCGCCAAAGGGTTTGACAACCTGAATATCAAAAAGGTCCGAATTTTATGTGTCTGAATCGCAAATTACTGGTGCGATTTTGTGACGACGTCGTGCAATCGGGACGGTGAAATTGAATAAGCTTGTTAATAATACCTTTATAACTAACCTGTTTTATGCTTATTGATTGATATAATCTGTAGTATCTATTATAGGTATGGCATCAAGCGCTCGAGCAGGGTGGCGATCAATTAATTGCGGATTCTAATTACAATACGGAGCTTCATCTCCATAAATGGCATGTTCTGAGGAATGAGTAAACGCCGCAGCAATTAAATACATAACTCTTGCCGCACAGTGCAGCAGTTGCACATAAAACGCGAACACCATTGCTTATGACTATCCCTCGTACGGATAAAGCTATTAAACTATTATAATTATTGCTGCAAAAGTAATATAAGGAAAGGAATTATTTTTATTAATGGGATATGTCCGCTAAATGCGTGGGGAAGGAACACGTTTGGGTTCGAAAGCGTCGGCGATGTTTAAACGGGGAAGCTCAAAAATGCTGGACCTCACATTTCAAGTGTTCAAGTATAAAACCGCAGTTTCATTACTTAGTAGTCGCAATTAAATTACTTAGGTTCTCTTAATTGGACTGTGTCGTTGGTGAGAGTTTTCTGTGGCGTGGGTGTGTCCGTTTTTATTCGTCAGATTGAAACCATAGTTACAAAGGGAGCTAAAATTCTTTGACGAGCTCAAGTGCAAACTACTTTTGATATAAAAGTACATTGTACAGTTTCAGTATACCTACTTAGTAACTATTATGTTCAGTTCTATATAATTGCCATGGAAACCCAAAAAACTAACCTATTTACTAGCTCTAAGCTTACGAGCGATCTGCGTTTGGTCAGTGACCAATTTATTATTATTAAGCTTCCCTCAGTTATGCAAGCTGGTCAGAAATTCTCGTTGTAAACACACGCCTTCAGCCGACCAACCTTCAGGACCTGCGAGCATTTACGTGCGCAATGCCTTCTTGCCCGGCTTACGTATCCCAGTAAGAGGGGAGGGAGGTCTGACTACGCTGGTCTTAGTCAATCAGGTCCACCTTTAATCTCGAAACGAATGTTTTAACAAACGCCTGTGTTGGCTCTCTGGACGTGTGTAAACAATGCTCGGTGCTAATAGAGATATAAATTGTATGCTTTTCATTTAAACCTTTTGAGAGCAATCGCCACTTATGATATTGATTGTTATTGTATGGCGCAGACCTTTTACATCAAGAATGTATGTAATGTTTGCTGGACTGTTTGTAGTTGCGACTATGAATACGAACAAAGGATCAGGCTAGGAGTGCGTGTTTTCCTATTTCTATAAATAGGTATAGTATGTACGTACATAGGTATGCGTAGGTCGGTGGGGGTTAAGATTTTGCAACGCTTGTAAAATAGTGTTCGTCTGAAAATTTGTTCGTAAGATTTATCTAATCGTCATTACAAGTTAGTAATTAAAGCAATAGTAAAGAACTCGTACCTATGTTAAATCTAAGTCAAACAATGCAAAATAGAGTAGGTAGGTAAGGTACTACCTAAATACTACTTCATAAAATTTCGTAGAAAGGAAGCCGGAATGAAATTTCATGAATTTTCGGAATTTCTCAGCACATAAATGTGGTTACATTTTCGGGCACGCTCTCTCAGTCGATGCTGGTGACGTCACCCGAAATGTACTTTCGCAAACTAAAATCGTTATGGAGTTTCATAAATTGTCTCGCGGGGCCATTAGCATTTCTCTAAGTCGGGTCTCGTGATTGTTGCCGAAATAAAATTAATTCTAAGCTGTGCTCAACTGTACTTCACTAGCATAGCTTTTAGTACAAAGTATGCACATATTTGAAGCATTAACATAAGAAACATTCAACTTGTTGTATTGTAAAGTATTTCCAAGCTGTTTTTTCTCAGCAAAAGCCCATTGTTTTCGGTCGTAAGTTAGAAACTAAACGGAGAACAAATCTACATTCTAATAATGTTCTCCGACTAAGTGCCTACTTTTACAGCGCAAGTTTACAATGTTATTTTAAATTAAATAAGTTTTACAGCACTCAAAGGGTACTAGAATGCTTGGGTCTTTTTCTTAATTAAACGATTTGGTTAATTTAAATTTTCGAATTTTCTATATCTAATTTAATATAATATATATAAATTGCAGATCCAGTAAAGCAATGGTCACTTGACTAAAACAACATATTTTATACTGTTTGATTTGAAAGTAATTATTAGAATTATTAGACGACCGAATGGCGTAGTGGTTAGTGACCTGACTACTGAGCCGAAGGTCCCGGGTTCGATTCCCGGCTGGGGCAGATATTTGTTTAAACACAGATATTTGTTCTCGGGTCTTGGATGTGCCCGTAAAATGGCAATAGGCCCGCCCCCTATTACATTGGGACTAGCATAACACTCTGGCGAAAAGTGGGTGCAGTAATGCACCTCTGCCTACTCCGCAAGGGAGTACATTAGTACAAGGCGTGAGTGTGTGTGTGTGTGTGTATTAGAATTAAATTGTTCAAATTTATCAGTGTTTTTTAGTGTTAGAAAATATTATTATGAAATTTCATCACCTAAAAAAATACTTCCAAAATTAAAGTAAGAATTTAAGTCTGGTAGCTATATAAATATGGAGTATTTTCCGATGTTCCCATATAAATTATATTTCTATATAAAATAGTGACCGGGGTCTCACCAGTAGAATTCTAAGACGCAAAATGCTTTATTACATCCTTCATACAAGATTGACGCGAATATCTGAATAATTCTCGATTCGATTAGGTACTAATGTAGTTACTTCACCTGTGGCAATAAAATGCTATATTTACGACGGGATACTAAGATTAGTAGTTATTCTTACGTACAGTTCACAGTCACGATGCCTAGCCCAGTTCTTAGTAATACAAGTTGTGACTAGGAACCTAAAGTTATAGTAGGTCTAGTTAGTTGTGACTAGTGAGTAACTGGGACTTTGGCGATTTTATGTTGAAAACACCTTTATGATCGGTTTTTATAAGTTAACATCGAACAATAAAGTTCAAATAATATGTCTGAGTTAATTGCACAGTCTAACTTGTTTACAAAACTTTTAAAAAATATACATAAAATCACTGGCTTAGGTACATGTTAAACTGGTTCCCATTCATAATGTGAGTTACTTAGATTACATGTAGGTAATAATTTATAGTTGAAATATATCTAAATATTCTATGAACACATTCCCAAGTCAACGAACAGAAAAACGGACGGGGAATTTTTAATTTCTAAATTGAACAACTTCCAAGAAACAGAAGGAATTCTTTGAAGGATGCCTGTGTGTGTCGAAATATGTATTTTTTTATGTATTTAACAACCTAATTATGAGCCTGAAAGCAATTCACATTAATCTTAACTGTTAATTACATACAAAGGCTTCATAAACACGTGGGATTTGCTATTAAATTACATAAATTTAAATAATATGTACCTATTCCGAAAATACTAAACGTGGCTAGGGTAACGTATGAAATTATTGTGTAAAAATCTGAGCTGTTTTTTTTCAAATATTTATTGAGTATATCATCACTCGTTCAATAAACATGAAATAAACACCTAGGTGATAATGCAAAACATATGACTGTGTTTCACTGGAGCGATACAGCGCGTGCTAAAGTCCGTCTGTCGAAAAAGTGTCGTCACATTACGTCACTTCACCCAATTCATGAATCCCACGACAATACAAGGAATCTATAACTATACCTACACTAGTGAATGATGAGTACACCACAGACGGTCTCACGGCCGTGATTTGAATAATACCTTTACCTGTGCAGACAAACAAACTACTACTGTGTATAAACATGAGCAAAATAATTCACGAAAACGAGTGCCTAGTTTAGGCTAGTTAAAGTTGCATACAACACGCCAAGCGTTCATGTGACTGCAGTGAATAAAGACCATTATAGCGAAACACTAAGCTCCTAAACCAAAGCTAGACATAATGAATTCAGAGCCGATCATATCATAGGAAAATGTTCCTTAGTCACACCGCCTGGTGAAAAGAGCTCCCGCCTACGTTCGCACGCGGTTGATAGAGGTCATCGACCCCAATGCATATTTTTCGCCTGCACGTCCGTCGCACCTGACGTAACAGAACCTTGAACCAGAAAGGATTCGCGATGGCTCACTCTTTTTAATGCATCTTAATTCTTGTTAATCTATCTCAATGTATCTCTACACGGCGCCCATGGAAGTCCGTTAAGGAAAGGTCAAACACTGACTCAAGTTTCAGGAAAAAACTAACTTATAACGCTCTTAAGTTAATGTCAGCGTAAATGAATTGACTAAGATTATCAATTTCGTGTTCATAATTAAAATAGGCATAACATAAGTTCGGACAAAAGCTATTTTTGAACGGTCAGCCTTATATATGATAGGTAGATACTTCAGAATGGCGCCAAAGTATCACGACCATGACCAAACACAAGTATGACACATTAAACCTTGCCTTTCCTACCAACAAACCTAAGTTCACTCGCAAATATGAGATATAAACGGCAGTTGTACTTTTCAACGTGATAAGCCAAATTTAGTCTTGAGCCTACGAGATAAGAATGCTTCATACTTTTACTGCGCGACAGCTTTGGACTTGAAAAATAAGAAATATATTCACGTAGTCAGTGACCTGTGTCGCGTCAACACATGAAATACAAACTGTTTTGTCGAGAACAAACACTTCTTTATTCGTGTAAAAACAAAACATTAGCGGTTTCAACGATAGCGCTGATGGCTGGGATTTCGTAAAAAAATGCACAAAGCATAGTAATTGCGGAACTGCAATGTAAAAGACATCAACGGGTTAACGAAAAGTGTTAGAACTTACTTTTTAACGGTCATCTTTAATAGCGTTTTATTGTCAATGGTAAAAAAAAATTGGAATTGTCTCTTGTCTGTGGTTTGCGCGGGACACATGGCTCAAACAGCTGTTTCTATGACACATTTGGAACTCCATTCCAAGTTTATTCTGAACATTACTATTACTGTTCCTTTGAGCTCGTTAAATTTTTATAGCCACAAGGTCGCATTTTTATGGTCAATTCTGTTGTCGGTTGGCCTGTGTCAAATTGTCAATCATTGTTACGATACAGTTGCGATAGACAGTGATTAGCTCTTTATTGTTATAGCGCTATAAAACGATTTTATAAGCTACGAAAGTGTTGAGTTAATCTGCTGTTAATATGTTGTTAAGTGAATTTGTTTTATATGAAAAGTAATACCGGAGCTAAGAGGGTGCCAATCCCAAAACTTGTGTTTAGTTATAACTTAGCTACTAGAAATAAAGAAGGAATTTCGGTAACGTTGCTTTGTAGTTTGTGACAAGGTCTTGTAGATAACACGTTTCTAACATTATGCGCAAGCACAGGTTGGTTGGTTTTCTAAAAAGTTCAAGTTCATAAGCGCTTGATAAAACAACGCTATAGCAACATTGTTTTGACTGCGATTTCGGCGATATCGGATTACGAGACGGCGGCCGTAATAAAGCAATTCACAACCAACAATGCACTCCTTCTAAGATTGTTTTAAAACCTTTCAACGCCGTTATTTAAAACCCTTTGATTTGTTACTTGTAAACACCTTTATAATAACAAAAAGGAAAGAGCAAAAAAGGTTTTGCGCAAAACTATTTGCCGTAAACCCTTTGTTTGACGAATTTAGCGAGGCTTGGAGAAAGCGATTTCTGTATTCGCAATTTCGGCTTTTTTACCTTAATAGCTTCGGGTTTTGGAATAGTGACCCAGTCTTCTTTTGTTCGTAGAGAAAGTTTGCTGTTTTTACAAATTATTTTAAACCCTTTCCTTTATTGGCCAAGACATCAATAGAGTGTTTGTGTTACAATTTGTCACGAGTTACAGGTTTTTTATTGGTGCAATAAAACTAGATACGATGTCTCAAGAATCGTGCCTCAAAAGAAGTACAAATTCATGTAAGTAATTGTTAATCGATAACAAAATATGATAGCAATATTTATAGCCTACCAGAATAGAGTTATAAAATCAATTCCACCTATAAACAAATCATGAAATTTACATTAAAACTGGCTACTACCATCACGAGTTTCTTTGTAGAAACCGCCCAAGTGGGCAAATTATTAAAAGAAATTGAAATGATTCAACAAAGCCGTATCAAATCAGTGATTGCAACGAAATCGTTGAAGGAGTCGATTTATTCGTTTATTTTGCCCACTCTAACGTATGTTGTCTTTATACAACTAGCCTTGGCAACAAAGATAGACATGTTATTAACGTTATTCATTGAAGGATATCAATCGGAAATTATGCCTGAAAGTCAATTAAACGACAATGTGACCGTGACGAGAATAATTAAGTAAATCCGACTACGGTCATGGGATGACTTTGTAAATAAATCATTTTTGTATAATTTACAATTACGAGTAGTAAAATTAAGATTATTTATTTTTATTGTTAGACTGCACAAGTCTATAAATCAATGATCTAAAGAAAAAATATAAAATCTTTTTAAATTAAGAATGACTTATTTAATTTCTTGCCGGCCAGGCTGCATACGTTAAAGTGAGCGTTCGGAAATTAAAACTACTTAAAAATTAAAGAAAAATAAAGTGAAACGATAAATACCATTAAACTCACCGCACACGACACGGTCGAAGGGGCTCATCCAATCTGGAAATGGAAAATCTATTGTCAATAGTATTGAAAGTTCTCTGTTCCAGTGAAATTACATGCATATAAGTAGGTTAGTTCAATGCAGTTATATATTAGGTAAGTAAAGCATAGTATGTAAATGTATTTGTTTAAAAGCAAAATCAAAGAAAGACACACTGCTGATGCAGATACTTTACATAGGGCTGATTTTTCAGTCTAGAGACAAAAGTTATAATAATATGGAGTATTAGATATTCTTATTCAGTCGCGTCACAATATTTATGTATTATGTAGTGACGGCAACAATTTTAATCCAGATAGGTATTGGACTCTTATGAAAAATCTGCCCTTAAATAAATTATATTATCTATGAAAGACCTGAAGAAAATGCAACTATATTAATTACTAGGAAAATAATAAGTTCATACATATACTAAGTAATAAATTAATTATTGTTATTTGAAAAAACATGCTTGGTTACAAAACAACTAGGTAAGTATATATTTCATGCAACTTAGTAAACTATGACTTTTATAACTTAGTCTACCTTTAGATGTCTAGTTTTTCCACTTAACAATAAAATTCTAAGGAAAATTTTTCTATACGTAATTAGGTTATCTATAAAAAAACAAGTTTATTAGTTTGCCATTATCTTCTTAGTTGGGATAGTTTTTTTATTCCTATAAAAATACTAAAATATTATTTAGGTACATATTAATTTATCTCAACCAAAAAGTAAAAGCAATGACGCAGTTATTTTTCTATAAAATTAAACAGCAAAATAAGAAAGTAATAATAATGATAATAGTATAATAATGAATTTGTCCAGCTTTATGAAAGTGTGAGTGAATTTATACGAGCAATCTGTGCAACATTGTAGTGGGATGTTGATATTTACTCCTTGTTATTGAAATTTATTTGTTGCAGATAACAGGGTTTAAGTGAAAATGTAAACATGATTTTGCTCTAATAAGTAGTTGATTTACTTACATTATTGGCGAATTATGAACCCGGTTTTATCATTCTTTTATTGGTGAAGGTATGAATGAACTATTATCAATTTAATATTTTTGTATAATGCATGGATAGTATGGATATGCGTGTTTTCTTTAAATCATTCAATCAGAAGTTATTTAAGTAGGTAGGTCAATTAAATTTTGCTCTGAGCTACAGGCACCTTATTACCAATGACAATAATAACATCATAGGTAATAACATCTTTAACTACGCCTAATTAGATTTTTTTTCAATCAAACTGCTGTTTCATACGATTTAATTATTTCCTATCTAGTTAAGAATGATTAATGGCATTTATTCTAGGACTATCGTTGCACTATTCGATAGTTAACGTCAGAATATTTAACAAAAGAAAATTTACGTGCAATTTAATACTAGGTAGGTAGCTAGGTACGGTCAGCTGCATAAGTAGCTATACACTTTTGATCCTTGTCAAACTACCTACATAACAAACTGACAATATTTGAATAGGCAGTTTGTGAGTTTGACAAGGTACAAAAGTGTACAGCTACCTATGCAGCTGACTGTACATGATAAATACAGGTGTATATCTACAATAATCTACATATCGCTAAAAACTGGTATAGGTAGTCAATTAAGACTAATTATTTACGTTTAAATTTCAACACTTTTGCCAATAGGATGTGCATTATGCACAGCTACGGTTGAGTGCATCGTTTATTTTACGAATTTTGCATTAAAATCGAATATGCACTCGATAATTGCCTCAGTATCAGTAAGACATTGGAAAAGGACAAAAAATTCAAGGTGTTTCCTCTTTGTTACTTTTTAGTGCACAAAATATTGATGATAGTTGTTATTAGTACTTACCTACCTAGGTAGGTATATAGAGATGAAAAATGTAAGCTTTGTCGTATGGAGTAATTATTTACTTTCTCAGAATTGAATTTACTGTAGGAATCATGCCGATAGTCTATATACCTTATATTTGTCTCTTTTTATGTGTACCTACATTTCTCATTTCACGTAGTTATTAATATTGTTTGTTAATAGGTGGATACATCCCTGAAATAATTTTCAATGAGTACCTGCGTTTCTAAATCTCAAGATTCAGTATTCATGGTAGTGATAAAATTCACATCAAATTTTTACAACCATCAATAAAACCCCATATCAAATTTAAAGAAACAATTACAGCTACAAACAGATTGTGCAAGTTCCTACAAATAGCAATCACTAAAATAAGGACTGATTTATTATCGTTTAGGCGCGTGAGCCCTGCTGGTCTCCTATTGGTCGACGCACGCCGCCATATTTGATCGAGCATGCGCCCTACCCGACCGGCCTAGCATACTCTTAAAACGTGCACTTGTAAAAATAAAACTCAATTCGTAATTATTAAAACGCAATTTTCGTCTAAATATTTACGTTATTTCCCCTTTAAGTTGCGGATTGCGTATAACGATGTATAAATGTCTGAATGCTGTCACGTTAGCCGGCCATCTTGGTTTCCGAAGCGCTCCGTGTCACACAAGGGGGCACCTGCTGAGCTATTTTGGTCCCGCTCGAGACGGATTTTTGCTCTTCAGCGGCCCGACATGTTTATAATACGACAAATCAAATGTAATAGTCATTTTTAAAGACCATAACGTTGGGTATTAGGCTATTTTACAAAACAGAGTAAGCTACAAGGCAGTTTCGTATAGCTTCTGCGACAGTGTGGATGAGCGTTTATTCATGCGATGGTTATTGATCGGAACATGTGCTGGCAAGGACGTCTGTTTCAAAATGTGATAGTTTTTCTGAACTAGACCGTCGGTTGGTGAAATGCGGGCGACAGAATTTATTTTCACAAACATTACATCGATTTACCTACGTCTGCCTTCTTAATAAATAATTAGTTTAATTAATTAGGTAAACTGTGTGGTTAGCTTATAAACTTGGATATAATGTGTTAAATTTTTATCAATGCAGTATTTATTAGTTATTTATATGAGTCATACGAATGGTAGATGCTAATGTTAGTAAGTAGTTAAGTACCAGCTATACCGAAACGTCTTTTATATTATTTCAACTGATCTAATAATCGAAAAATACTTTTATAAAAAGTTGAATTGCTTTTAACTCAAAGAAATGACTTGTTTAATATTTGAATACAAATTGGCTCTCAATGTGACATTCATTAGTTGGATAACGTGCAGGAAAAACTAACCTCATAAACATATACATACCTCTACCTACTGCTTCTAAAATTAAGTTAAGTATAAATATTAAAAAACATTAAAATATTAAGCGGTAAGTACCTATTTAATTATACTACACTAACTTTCAGTGAAATTCGGCAATACCTACATCCAAATCTGTTAAATATACATATAGGTAGTTATGTACTGTATATAGCTACAGGAAATTGCTATTGTATGCAAAACATACAGGCACTTATGTACTAAAAGTACTACCGCAATTGTGTACTAAGTGGACCTCACAAGCACTAGATTTATTCATGTAGGTTAAGAAGCTATAAAGTTATAATTAAACCATCGAAACACTTGACCCCATAATTTTATATGGTAGTTAGTTGTTTTGAGGTAAGTTAGTAGATGTACCTACACTACCTTAGCTGATCTGTAGTTAAATGAACGCCGTTTCCTTTAAGTATTTACCTACTTTTACTTACTATATGTTTAATATTATTATTTACTACTTATGTAAAGTAAATACTATGAAAGTGATGTTTTAGGGATAGTAATAACTCATAAGAATTGCCTATGTAGTTGGTTTTTAGTTATTCAAAGCAGAACTAGACATAATAACGTAAGTACTACCTAGATACCTACCTACCTAGAAATTGATTGAAATACTTACTTAAAATTTTAATTATAGTTACCTACCTATAGATATGTTACTATGTATTCGAATAGTCAGATACCAACCGTGGAATCTTTCCAAAACAAAAAGCTGCTATAAAAGTGCATTAGTTTTAATTTCTTTTTAATTGTTATATTTTGGATGCTGCATTTTGGCCAGTGTTCGGTAGGTCCGACGGAAGAGGTAATGCTAGAGTGAACTAGCGTTTACGACCCAACATTATTGTTTTATGGCTCAGTTTTACTACTAAGGTATGTTGGTATGTGTGTCGCGACACTTTCAACTGCATCCTTGTTTGTTTGTGATACGATACCTCTTTTAACTTCAACTTGTTGTTTTCTTGTTTACCTTTCTATTCATAACTAATTAGGTATAGGGTAGGCTAAGGTGTCATTATAGTCCCATTTCAATAGTTTGGGCACTGATATATATTTCAAAAGCCATTTGAAGCAATCCGTGTGTATTAGATATGCTATAACTCCATAATGAGCAGAGCCACCTAATTTCATTGCTATTTAATAGAAGAAAGTACCTAATTAGGTTTTTACAAAAATTTCTTATTTCAAAACGTTTATTTATTTTGTTTAAAGTACCTCAATACCTATTAGGTAGTATCTTGGTACTATTGACATTGTATTTTATTGATTAGTAATTAATTTGAAATGATAATTATCATGAATGTTTAAATGATGTTGTTTATGTGTATCTAAATGAGTATATGCATATACACCTATAGCATGCACATTTGCACAATGACATTACACTATAAATCCAATAAATAACTAAATAATAATTAATTGAAACATAGCAGTAAGTATAAGTATACCTACCTATCCTGTGAAAGTAATTATTTTAAATGATTGATAAAGGTTCTAATTGGAATTATTATAAGTAGTATAAGTATTAGGTACGTAGATCAAATCAATAAACCAAATAAATTTATGTTTTACTGCCAAAACAGAAACTAAACAACTATTAAGGCAAACTTATTATAGGCAACTAGGTACTTAATAATAAATAATAAATTGATACCCAATAAAATTATCATATACCTAAGAAACAATAATAGGCCTACAATAACTAATAACAATAACTTCTACATTTCAGGAGACAACACAGCATGCACGGGAAGACGGATGTAATAATTACCAGTGATGGACATCCAAGGATAGCGGGGTATGTCGGGCAGGGGCTGGGCCGAGCCGGGCTGCGAGCAGGCGGCGCCCATGGCGTCCACGGAGGCGGCCGAGGCGGCGGACGCGGCCGACGCCGCCGCCTGGTGGTAGAACTGCGCCGCCGCCGCCATGCTGGCCGACGCCGCCGACACCGCCGCGCCGCCGTTGTGCTGCCCCAGCGCGTAGTTCACCATCGGGTCTCCACTCACCGCCGTCGGGTACCGGCAGCTCTTATCATCCGCTGCTGACAACCCTCCTCCGGCTCCAAACGGCACCGACCCTCCAAACTGCTGGTGATGCGACACGTACGGGTACATCCTGGCAGGCGCTCCCGGCGACGCTGATGATGATGAAGACGAGCGCTGCGGGCTGCCCGCGCCCGGGGAACTCGCTCCTAGAGCCGCTGCACTCAGTCCACCTGACAGCGACGATGACAGCGACGTCGACAGCGACGACGACAGCGAAGATGACAGCGACGCCTCTATCGGCGACGCTCCTGCGCCCGCGAACAAGTTCTGATGATGGAACTGCTGATGGTACTTGGGGAGCATGCTATCGATGATGAACTTGGAACTCATCGCTCAGCGCGTGGCGGCGCGCTCGCGGTCGCCTCGCGGGATGCGTTTATCGCCGGCGATTCGGATCGATTCTCGCGCGTGCACCTCTACTATGGCCGCGGATCGTTTATGACCCGCGTATGAGGCTCTACGACTCCGAATTCCCGTCGTGGCGAGCGTTACCGCTGCCGCGAGGCCGCACGTGAGATGGAGAAAAACACTCGGTGCGTGTGAGCGAGAGGCTGATAAAGTCGTGGCGGCGCGGCGGAACCATTGCCGTCTCATTAATTCCTACCTGCGTGGCTTATATTAGAAAGAGATAAAAGCTATTCGCTAACGGCGTCTCCGCCGACCTTTGTTTGTAATGGCGCCGGGCGCCGCGCGCCCCTCGACCCCCCGGGTCTACGCCAATAGTGAAGCGCCGTAGAACATTCACCACCAATCACAAACCATTCTGGCACTTCTAGCTGTCAAATTGAATCGCAGTAAGCGATACTGAACCATTACATTGGTACTGAGTAGCACACTTATAGTAATTTCAAATTGATACTTTTACGTAGACTTGGACTTATGATTACATCTTCAATTATTTATTGTATATGTGGTATTAAAACACTACTACTTTGAAAGAAATTCTTGTCATACATGTACTTAGTTAAATATTGCTGCTGAAAGTAAGCATGTTGTATTAAAATTCTAAGTAAGGTTTAATATTGTATAATTAGGTACTATACAAACCAAAAAAAAAATATTTCAATTAATTGATATTTCGCGGTTAGCATAAATAAATAAATATATTTCCAGGCACAGGCCCGATAGTTAATATTATTAAATACGCATTTATGATATTTGATTGATACCTAATTTGTAAGTACTTAATAATAATACGTAATCATTTTCTTCAATAAATGTAAAAGAATAAAATGATAACGTGATATAGCAGCATTTATAATAATTATGTCACAAATACCCTAGTAGGTACAGGGTAAAAGTAAATTTGTTAATAGTTTAATACACAGGTATAATAGGTACTACTTAATAGGTATAAATGGTATTGTGATAATCCTTACAAAAAGGATTGTAGGTATGTTGTTATATTTTTATATACCTAACTTAAGTTTTTTTTAAACTTGGTTTTTAGTTTTCAGTTAACTAAAGTTAAAAATATGAAATAGTATATTATTATACAAAATTTAGCATTTTTTTAAAATAGTGTAATTACAGATCTAATTAAGGCGTGAGTAACGCAATAAGGTATAGATCGCTATGGTAGTTTTTTATAATTCATTAAAAGTATAGAAAAAAATGGAATGTAATCTTTTTCTTTTTTCTTAGCGTGTCAATGGCAAACACTAGAGGTGATTCTATAAAAAACCCCGTACCTATTCTTTTGTATGAATGTTGATGCCCAGACATAACTTTTTAATATAGGTAGGTACCTAATAGATTTACTAAGATTCATCAGTGAGCCTACGTTGAATTTCATACAGAATCGCTTAGCTGGTAGGGTTTGTGACACTGATTACTTTTACAGTTCTGATTAAATTGCATTTTGCAACATTCAATAGGTATCTTTTTGATGTACACTTTCGATTAGGGCAATTATCCATTTTGAAACAAAATTGAGTTCTAATCTTTTCTTCATAGACACAGTAGTATTCAAATTATAAAGCGTTTTTTTTTATCTGACCTGCATCTAAGTATTCAAGGTCACTCAAAAAATACAGCCCATAAAAAAGTATTTTCTACGGAATGCACAATTTATTTTAGGACTTGCTCCGTACTACATAAAGCGTGCCACGTGGTGGAACACGTATGAGTCATCTCTGTCTTCCGGCTCTCGCTCTCTCCCTCGCACATTTCATTCATCTTCACAAGTCGTAACCGCAGCTACGTCACGTGCAATAACAATCTTTATTACTATAAAAATAAAACGTTTTATGGCGTGCAGAGTTTGTTTATTTAGTGCCGTTTTGATTGTAATGGTGTGTTTAGTGCATGGTTTTTATAGGCTTAAGTTGCCTTTTCAGCTTTATCAGGTCGAAGCGCGGGTGTGCTACTAGCACATTGCATTAATATAGGTTTTATGATGTTATTGTCAGGTTTTTGCAGTGACATTCGATGCAGGCGATGACACTTTGGCAGGTACGAATGTCACACTGCTTGTCTATGAATAAGGAATGCTTATGAGAGTGCTCTACATTTTATTCATTCTGTAGGTAAATAGGTATTGATGCAAGTACTCGTATTTACTCGTGTAATCATTTTAATTGAATGAAATAAATTTAAATTTACCAAATAAATAAACTTTTTTTTCTATTTAAAAGTATCATTACCGTATCGTGTAAGTTCAAATAAAATGTTTATTTTCCAAGGGACAGGGGACGTTCCTATGAGGGCGCACTCTCACAGACTCTAGACAGCTACGTAAAATTTATAACACCCCTCTTTTTCTGTCGGAGGTTAAATATAGAATCATTTCTCATTCTGATTTAAGACAAAAATATTACTTATAATAATATGAGCGTTAACGCTGTAATTTTATAATTTCATACTTAAATATGTTTGCTTCTCACATACAAACCAGCGCCTCTACCGGTAACTATAATGAAACAAACTATAGAAGATGTATGCACATTTTTCTTTGGGCTTAGGTACTGTGTCGGTTTTGCAATACTTTTTACATGCAGTGGTCTGTACCTGATCCTGCTACTGAGATTAAAAAATAAATATACAGGGTGTTGCAAAAACGGTAGGTAAACTAAACCGAAATAGCCATATTATATATTATTATAGTATTATATAATAGTAAAATAAATACCGGGGTAATTCAGGAGGTAATTCTGAAAAACTTTTGTTCTTAAATTTTTGGAAATTCTTGAAAAAAATGTCACTTTTTCTATAGAAGCTTTGTTGGTAGGTAACGTGACTTTTTACTATGGAAAAATTGCGATAAAATCGATAAATTGTCTTTAGCTCTCGGTGTATACCTACTGTGTTGAAAGTGGTAGCACCTGCATAACAATTTTAATGTAATTTAATACTAATATTTTTAAATTAATACAGACGCCGTCAACAGTATCCACAATCTTGTGAATAATTATGTAATTTCTTATTTTATTTATTAGTTATTAATGACACCTGTGTTTTAATTGAAATTGAAATAAAATTCGCATTCCACTATCTAAGTTTTTATCGGTTCCGACATTAATTTTGTTGCAAATGTGTGTCAACAGACGGTTTCGTTGATAACAATCAAGGAAGTAGGTATTTTTTATCGGTTGCGTTTGAAGTAGAACTTATTGAACAAGTTATGATTTTTTAAAGAGGTATTAAAAGTTGTTTTCTTAACACCTTTACTTTAAGTTTACTTAATAATTTCTCACATTTTACTATTAGTTTTACATTTACAACGTCACGTAGTTGACTAATGGCAACCCACTTCTGCTAAACAGTTAAAACTTTAAACACTAGAGTCGGTAGAGTCCATGTAGTTTAGCCAAATTAACGAGCTGTTTATAGATGTCACTATTGTCGCCTTAAAACCCGACATAAAATTGTCAAACTGATGTAAGTTTAGTATCTAGAGGTATAGTGATGGTTACAAATTACTGTCTAAAACAGATTGATAGCTGGCTGTAAACTTGGATATAAAAATACATGTTCGGTTAATTGAATTTAGTTTTATTTTATTGCCTTTTTAATTACCTTTGAATAGGATGTGGTGTCAGCGAGTTGATTCATGGATCGGTTAAATAGGTTAGAGGAAATCCATCTGCGTTTCTGAAGTTATAAATAACGAGGTATCGTGAGCACTTGTAGATAGTTATTTCATAGTTTTCTGCTCTCTAATAATTCCAGAGCGGTCATTTTCCTCAAAACATAATAGATGCCTGGTTACAGTTTGATTTAGCAGTCTATGGGCCGGTTTCACAATGTCTGTATAGTTGTTACCTGTGGGACAAAAGAAATTAAGAATCATGCTGCCACAGTCTAAAACATAGGTATTATTACAGAGAGTGACAGCATGTCTTTTATCCAACAAATAGTACCTAATTGTACAGACATACCTACAACAATTTGTGAAACAGGCCCTAGGTATACCTAGGCAGTATTGAATAATGTTACCACCATAGCAATACTTATGTAGATAAGTTTATTATAATAATATTGTTTTACCATCACCTCATGTGTGCAAAGAAATAAGAATAAGTAGAAAGAACAACACTTTAATAAGGTTTTTTTTTTATTAAAGATAACCAATACAAATAAGTACTTAGTTGAATAAGCACAAAACACCATAGAATTACAACCGTCACCAAAAATATAGTAGTTATTAGCAGTTGGTATTTCCTTACAGGTATGTTTTTCTTTTTTGCATTTCAATCCAGAACGTTTGGTACTCACCAAGATCTGAAGAATATCACATCTGAAAATAAAGAAAATATATTATTATTTTAAATGCATTAAATATAGCGTCGCTTTACTGCGTAAAGCAATTATCTACCTATCTCAAAAGGACATAACAGTACGATAATACTTCATTTTCTTTTTAATCTCTGAAAACCGTAAAAAGTTTTTTATTTTTTATTTACTTGCAATTGTTTTTTAACGTAGCGTAGGAGATAGGGATGTAATATACGTATATAAACAAACAGACAGAGAAACGAAGAAGTCTTGCATCTGGTGAAGCCATGCACCCCTACCTACCCAGTAAGGTATAAATGTTTATCTTAATTAGAAGGATTTTTTAAAATATACTTTGAATTACCAATGGCATCAAAATCATCTCAGCTGTCTATTTGTATGTAGGTCTATAAAACATGAATTACAAAAAAAACACCTCATATTTTACGAATCGTGTAGGTAAGGAAAATTCTTGGTAAGTAGGTAGGTAAAGTAGGTATAGACCCACTAGGTATAGAGAAAATTTTAATTTGAAGTCTAAAAACGCGGGCGGCTACGAATTTGTGTGGCATAATAAGTGAGATTGTTGTGAATTTTGTTACAAGAAAAAGAAAGAGGGCTAGGATGCCGCTAGCGATGGGAATGTATGGATACGACCGTATTGGAAAAATCTAATTGGTATTTTTTTTCTTTTAGTGGGTATAAGATAAAATATATTTTACAATTATTTTGGGTATGTTACACAATACAGGTATTATATTTTTATTAATGATGAAACTGTTCATCTGTCTATTAATGACCTACACTCTGTAGGGGAGTAACAGGTGTGTGGTGTACTATATTATGTAAGTAAGTATATACCCTATTTATCACTCACGCTCTCAAAGAAGGTGAACTGCCTGAAAAAGATGAAAATAGTACCTACATTGTTTTTTACCTCGCGAGAATCCCTCATTTAGCAAAACAAGCGACTAAATACCTAAGCGGCTTTCACGTTCGGTAACAATGTACTAGGTATTTTATCTTATTGGATGTTAAAAGAATTGTAGATAGATTACTAGATTTTGACGTCATGCAAGAAATTCATAGTCATGCATGAAGGTCACATTTCGTTCTTGCGTGCTTTGATATAATTGATTCGTTTTCTGCAGTATTAATTGCAATCAATACTTTTATAATTGGCATGTTGTAAAATTGAGTAATTAAAAAATCATTACATTTGTCTCGGACAGTTGAATTGTTGGCCGATTGATAGGTACCTATAATAAAACCGTGGTTTATTGTCCTTCCTAAAATTATAAAACATTGCCATGGGATATCTAACTGCTAAATTCGCGCTGGACTAGTCACGCATGCAAGCATTTTACCTGTATTAGGTTTTAAAAATAAAGATAAAAAATACTTAACTTGTATAATTTAACAAAAAATATTACAGAATTTAAAAAAAGTGTAGGTACCAATGCAATATTATTATCTCATTGCATAGAGCAATCTTTACCAGACAACCTACTTCGCAAAGTACTGTAGCACGGGCCTATACTAACTAGTTCCTCTTTTGTAAGTAACTAGTACTTTTGGATGTAAGTACATCCAAGATCATAGTCGATTTATATATACAGTATGTAGTATCTGCCTGCGGCCGTTATCACGTTAATAGGTAGCTATTTACGATTGGCAGAAAATTTCCCACGATACTTTTTATTTATTTTAACAACCGCGTGTTTTTGGGTAAGTGAAATGATAGAAACAATTCAAAATTCCTACGTATTGGCACCGCGAAATTCCATCTAAAACCCAGTTTTATATAAATATACGTTTGGCCGTATCCACCCTAACACAACCTTCTCCTGCGGGCGCACGTGTAAGTGGCAGCTTCAATATTTATGTGCAATTTTTCCGGAGCCCCTTCCCCCTACCACCCCCTCTCTGATAAAGGATGCAACCCCCCCCCCCTCCCCCTCTACAATAGTATTGCGTAACAACGCGCCCTGTTTATAAATATAATTATTTTAAAATTACATTCACGGCCGTTATTGGTGCGTCTACCCTTTCGTTTTGTCTGTTTTAGGTTGTGTCTGGTTTGCGTAATTGGTAAATTGGACGAATGCTGGAAATGTAAAGGGAATGTTTTTGTTATTAGAATGAATTTGTGTAGTTTAAATTTGAAAAAGGATGTTTTTTTGACTGCTAAAGGTTAGTATCAAGCCTTATTGGAATATGCGTGTGTTTGTCATTATCTCATATCCTAATACCTATTCATTCCAATTAGATTGCATTGCTTACTACATAAATTATCCAACTAAGTAGGTGCAAGGATAGAAGTTTTTCATTTTAAACTGCAACCCTTAAAACTAAAACATAACTGGCACCTAACGAACCAGAAGAAAAAACAACAAAACCACATCGAAGTGGCCAGCCCGCGCCATATTATTCAAATAAAGAACAATTTCAATTTGTTCCCAAATTGAAACGGAAGCATTGCGATATTATTACGTTTGGGCGTGAGGTTAGCGGCTGTACAGAGTGTAAAGTGGCTATAGGGAGTCCTCATCGCCCATCAAGCCAGCTCCAGGCTTTGGAGAAAAGCCTCCGAGAACCGCTCGATAGCTTACGTTAAACATTGAAGCGATTTTACTCAGAAATTATTTGTCTATAACTTAAAATAAAGACCACTAACTCACATTAACAGATTACCTTTTGTAAGAAAACATGATTTGAAGGTTTCGCCGTAAAAGATGCAAAATTATTTACCCAAGTACGCAGTGGTCTCGCTGTGGTTTTCAAGCTATGTGAAAAGCGACTTTTCGCGCCAAATTGCCATGAATGCTTTTACGCCGCATTTAGAGGTGTATATGGGTGCGTTCAGAAAGTATTGCATTTTCCCAGCGATATTCCTGAAGGAGCGAAATGGATACTTTATGGTTCGTCGATCGCCGTGCCCAAGACAGTTTGTGGGTCCGCTTATGATGAAGCTTTGGTATTTCTTTATTTAGAAAAATATGTGTGGACAGCCTTTGTCGTCAGCTGATATTTTGTAGTGTGATGCGATACGCGTCGTAAACATTTTGGATATGATGGTCAGCTTTTTTTTATAGCTTACTAGATTATGTGAGCATATAAGGGCTACATACAGATCGTACTAAAACTCTTTCGTTGGATATAGACATGTTTTTTATGAATATTGTGTACTAAGTAAATTATTAGAATAAGTACCTATATAAGATAACTGTAGCTATGAGGTCGTACTTAAATATTTATACTTAATTACCTTACTAAACCAAGGAATCCAATAACATTAACTTTAAAATCTAGAATCTAAAAATTAGTAAGGATATTAAAAAATACGAGTAGGTACCTTACCCTTCCTGGAAAGAAAAAATCCGTTTTGCAAACATAGGAACTGCAACGTTGCTGAAGCCAAAAATCAATAAACTCAACGAAATTAACAAGTGCGATCAGTAGTGACATCTTGCAAAAAGTTGCCACACTTGTGTGTACTTTTCATACACCTCTTGGGACTATTGGGACAAATGAATGTGCTAAAAAATTGCAACATTATTCAATTCTGTAAGTATATCAAAAAGGAAATCATGATATTAACTCAATCGAAATGTTTGACTGCAACTTTATTTTAGCTTAATCCAATAGTGTCAATAAGTGGACAAAGTATTAATTTTAATTTAAATCATGCTGCTAATAACTGAATCAGCGCCATCTCTTGTAGGGTGGCAGGACTACGGTGACAACTGCTAAACTTGCAGTTTAGCGAAACAGGGATGCTACAAAAACAGTGTTGAGAAAGTTACGAATCGTAACCCCGTTTATAGGTACCTACTATTGAGACGTTAAAATGCATTAAATAATTATAAATTAATCAGTGTGAAGTAAAACCTTAATATGTAAATTTCTGAAAGGAAAATTCGTTTCAGCCGGAAACTAAAGCTCCTACAGTAAAATAAATAAAGACATAAAAGAATACTTCGAACCAAGCAATAGCGATAACGGAAACATTCCGATAGCTAAGCAAAGAAAGACAGGATAGTTGTAAAACATTTTGTTGCACAGAACAAAATGACTAGTGGTGATGTTCAAGATTTGATATGGTATTCGATCCCGGGCGAGCACTCCCACTTTACGAATGTGAAATTTCTATTCAAGTCTGCTCATTATGAAGATTAACTTATAATGTTTCAGTATTAGCTATACCATAGCTCCGTTATATCGATTTTAACCTTGATTGAAAATTTTCGTCGTTGAGCTTGTATGTTTTAGGTATATGTAAAGGAGGGGATTACTCTATACTGACGAAAAACCAACAAGCAGCTGCTGTTGTCGTGCAATCGGCACATTTAATACTCAACGAGATATAGTCGTGGCTCGCGCAGCAACAATCCAAAACTTTCGTAGTTTTTTGTCATATGGAGTGACCCCCAGGGCCAAGAAACTCCGAATTAATTGATATTTAAATTTTGTTTTAGTTTCACATTGACTTATCATAAATTATGTAGGTTCCTAGGTAACAGATTAGGACGGTAATCCTAAAGCCAGAGTAGGTGCTTCAGCTGCTGGTCAGTAAAATTTCAATTCCTAGCCATTACACTCTGGTGTAGCGAATCGGTACAGTTTATATTGTGACATTGTTTCCCACCTTTACGTGTTACTAAAGTGCCACAAACTTATCTGTTCCGGTGATAGCTCACGTAGGTAAATGTCTAATATTTCATTATTTTATAGAAGTAATTCGCCCTTGCGGTTTTAAATAAATCATATTCTCATCTATAACACTAAATCATTCATTTGTGATATGGATGAATTTAGTGCGCTTTCACGAGAACAATTAATAACTTTTGCGATAAACTTATTAAATTGTCCTCTATTCTGTAGACCATTTTAAGGCAAAATGTTTTTCGTTTGTGATGTTAAGTTTGATTTATTTAAAAACCATTTTAAGGGCATAACTTACTGCGAACCTAATTTCAACTTTTCAAGTCTAGACCTCATAATTATTATGTAGGTAGGTACATATATTTTTCATGAAATTAATTAAGTAGGTACAACAAAAATATAGCGTATCTAAAGTATAATTATCGTAGTTTCAGTACATGGTCTGAAACTTCGTATTTCGTAAAATCCGGAGTGACCCCTCCGAGCAAGAACACAGCACACAATACCCACCGCCGAAATATATTGCCCAAATAATGAACTCATTCGCACGTACTGTCGTGATTTACAGCCAAATAACGTTCCGTTCTCGCACCTAACTACGCCACCTACCGCACACATTGCTGTATTTTTTTTATTTAAACTTTTTCACATGCCATGTTTTATTTTTATCACGTAAATTTCCCGTCCAAAAGGGAAATCTTATTGTCATTCAGCGCATAACTGCTGTTCTTATGAACACGCGCCGCCATCTTCGGAAGGAAAAGAATAGCGATATTTGAGTCACGCAATACTTTGATTGGGGGTGATTTTCTGAAATGTAAATTACATGGACTTTTTGTAGAAGGTATTTTTGATACTTACGCGTCAATAAAGCTATCTGCATTAAAAAAAATTAACTAAACTTAGACTTAGTGTGTTTTACGCAAGTAAAAATTATGATGTTTAAAAAATTACGAAATATCTACTTCCTGAATTATTACTCAGGTAGGTAGTTAATTCTGTGTCTTTTGCATTAAATACCATAATGACTAGCAGCTTTATTAGCTAATAATTGAAGTACCTAGGTAAGTATTTAATTTTATCAGTAAATCATACATATAATACATAATACTGGATTGCAAACAGTTTTTTATGAAATTGTTTAAAGGACGTCCCTCGTAAGCTCAAGCTTAAGCCTTATCTTTAGAGTGAGATCTTTCTTTCGTTGTTGGCACTTACATAATTTTACTGTAACTTATTGCCTTAAAGCAACCGTTCAAGAGAAAAAACTGTTTTGTTATTATTATCATTTAATCAATAAGGTTGACGGATTCATGGTAAGTTCATAAGATAAACGAAATCTTTTGTATTAAAGACTGAATTTTAATACTTTACTCTTCCAAACTCATAGATCACGGAAGCTCAAAATTTATTCAACTACGCTAATTAATTTCCAAACATTCAATAATGGACAACAGCTACCAAGCTAAAACCGACCTTATATCCTACAACTTAAAGACCATTTACTCAACTGGATCTCGGGTCTCCCTCGGTACATTTTGCCCGGACTGCCCCAGACACATTGGATATTAGTCGTTAAATAAGGGAGGGGGTGCATTGTATTGCAAATACGCAGACGTAACCGCGAGATGGGGCTACCGTATTTTGGAATCTAGTTGCTAGTTCAGCTTCTGACTAGTAGATGGAGTTCGGGTAGAATTTTGAAAATATACCTAATGTCTGTTTTTTATATCATATACTACTAAGGGCGGATTCGACAAACGTCGAGTAACTTTTTACTCACGAGTAAACTACCAGTTACTCGCGAGTAAGCAGATTTTGCATTCTACCAAACCTGAAACCAAGATAAGTAGCTTATCCCAAGAATAAAATGTTATACCGCCAAAATTGACCGTGTAACGAGCTTATCCGAGAGTAATTTTGTAATGGCGGCGGCACATCAGCTGATTAGAAAACCATCATAATGACATATAAACACATCTGTCAAAACATAAACAAAAGTACGTTAAAAGGCAAATTCTCAGAATAACAACAGCGAATAAAATATTAAAACATAAACAATTTTATACTATTATAATCCATTCAAACTAAGTTGGCATGTCATTTCTATTGCATACTTTGAAACGCAGCTATTTTTATTTTAGTTGCATTACAGTTTCGTTCATCGTTCATTCAATTAATCATGGTATAACTTGGTAGAATGCAAATGTACTTATCCCAGATATTTACTCGCGTATAAATTTTATTCCGGTATAGTTATTCTCGTGTAAGGTGATGTTTGGACGAATTCGCCCTAAATGGACAGATTCGGAACGGTTCATCAACACAGTTGATTGTCCCGCTATATTGACGTATCGTTCTATTGGCGGGACAATCGACTGTTGAACCGTTCAGAATTTGTCAATTACAAATTCAAATTCATTTATTCATCAAATACATTGTTTTCTTAAACTAATACATCATTTAGTTTACTCCTACTAAGTTTAAATAACCTGTGACAGGAGAGACTTAGTTCGTATTTTATTTAATTTTTATCTCATTTAGTAGGTATCGGAGATTACAAAACAGACTTTAGTTGCATAGTGGTCTGAATACAAAGTCAAGGAACTACAAAAATTGGGTAGGTCAGATTAGGGTCATCCTGATAAAATTATCCTTTTATATTTTATTTCCATCACTCAACACTTAACTAGTAGTGTGGATACCTTAAGTAGTGTCACTATAAGTAAGCCTTAAGATCGACGTTAAAAAAATCTTGCCTTCTTTATCATTATCTTGCAGAGTTTCTCGACGATAAACGTATCCATGATAAATAAACATTTTTAACCGACTTCAAAAAAGGAGGAGGTTCTCAATTCATCGAGTTTTTTTTTTTTAGATTTTTTATGTATGTTCACCGATTACTCCGCCGTTTATGAACAGATTTTGAAAATTCTTTTTTTGTTTTATTAGGTTGAGCTCCCAGGTGGTCCCATTTTTTTTTCAGAATTATATCTCATCCCCAAGGGTGGGTAAAGTGGTAAAAACAGGGTATTAATTTCCATTTTGGCCATCTATCAACCGATTCTAATGAAATTAAGAACGTAAATATAGTTGTTATAACAAAAAAATATGATGGTGACCTTGAGCTGATCTAATGATGGAAATGGAAGGCAGTCAGGGGAATTCCTCAACGGTATATAGCAACTACTTCGTGTTTAGGCTTGAATGATTCGTATTAATTAATAGTAGTACTTTTTGGTATAATTTGCACCTTACTTTTGATTGAAAATTATTGCAAATAAACTAAAAACTATAAAATAAAATAAAAATTAAAAAAAATAAAAAACCGACTTCAAAAAACCACTAAAATGTAAGAAATAATTTATGGCACCAACTTAAAAAAAGAACAGTTCCTGCTTAGGTATATTTGTACTGTCACATACGAGTAGAATTTGTGTAAACCTTAAATTATTTCTTACATTTTAGTGGTTTTTTAAAGTCGGTTTTTAAATTTTTTAAAATTGATAATCTTGTTTTAAAAGACTGAGAATCCTGTAAATGACTCATTATAGACAGTAGTAGGCATGTAAGTTTTATAGATAACAGAGCAAATGAAACTTGAAACTATTTATTTACGTTATTTCTATTACCTACTTACTTTCCTAAAGACATTTTTTGTAATGAAGAGACCTCTGCTGTCCTTTTGATAATTTTATAACAGAAATAAATTTATTTCACACCACCACACCTTGAAGCAACAAAAACAAAAAACAACACTTTTTAACTGTCATTACGACAGGTACCGTAAGGGCAATTATTTTTTACCTTTCTCTCTCTTTTTGTGTAAAATTAATTCCTGTTACTTTTGCAGCCGACACTTAAAGGGTTATGGACGATACCTTTGTTCAATGTCTTTTTGTCTAATCAGTTAAACGTTTATTGACGCCAGGGTGGTTAATGTTTGGTCACAACTTCAATATAAACCTCGACTAAACGATTTAGATAGTCGTTCGGGCCATGAAAACTATACCTTTGGAAACATAATAGTTATCATAATTAGGTAGATATTGGATAATTTTGATCAGGGTTACCTGTACCTGATATACAACTACCTAAACGATAAATAAATAAAAATAGAGAAATAATCATGGCAATTTTATAGATTCTACTGATAGTTTACTGATCTATAATAAATACCTAATAAGAAAGAAGGGGCTCCGACATTCATGAATTACCTACCTACTTACCTACACACTAACTTATAGGTAGGTAACTTATACGTACCTATTCCCTTCATTTTTTTTAAATTGCGTAGTATCTAAATCACTCAATCCCACTACACAAAACGTCATCACTACAATGAAAGGAAATTGCACAAAGCCTATAAACGCAACCCTTTGCCTGCAGTTTTTTTTACCAAATTCCCTTAATACTGTTATGCAAAATCCAGCCTTACGCACCACAGTTTACGAATAAATTTGCAGTGGTTACGTGTTCGTTTTATGGAATTAGTTTGTGAAAAAATAATTGCGAAGGTAATTAGTCAACAATGCCGTGAGGTAAGGGTGATGATTACAGGTACCTAATAGGGGTAAAACGCTAAATTCTTGCCAGTACAAGTTTTGATGCAAAACGTGTCACAGTGGTTTTTTAACGGTGTTGTGCTAAAATAGAGTGTAACTAAGTGTAACTTTTTTTTAAAGTTAGGTAGGTATCGATATTATGCAACATAATTTTTTATTTACTTTTATCTTTATCCCAGGAAGAGGTAAATAACAATTAAACATTTTGTTTATTCCTAAATAAGTGACAGTATGATGTAAACTACACTAGCCACTAATCCTCGGCTAGAACTAAACTTTGTACCTACCTACATATACTTATTTTATTGAAAAGACTCTTATCCCGACTTGCCAATACTTTTAAATTAAAGCTGCCAATAAATCTCAAGAGCTTTAAAATTAATTGCTTTAGAATCGTACACATTCTATTTGAAGTCTTTTAAAATCCCGACCAATACGCCATTATCTTTAAATAATTACAAACTCAAGTAACGTGAGGAATCTCTGCAAACAAACACAAACGATAATGGCAGTGAAACTTGTGACAAAGACAAAACAACAACACGTTCTAAATAACTAATTCGGCCAAATAAAACGTCTAAGGTAACGGGTCCATATATCGCGGTATTCAAAATGGCGTCCTTATTTCGAGTTATATTTATTTTCATGATTATTACTCATTTTAATAGGTTTGGATACTCTATAAAAAAATTAAAAAACCGACTTCAAAAAACCACTAAAATGTAAGAAATAATTTAAGGTTTACACAAATTCTACTCGTATGTGACAGTACAAATATACCTAAGCAGGAACTGTTCTTTTTTGATGTTGGTGCGGTGACAAAGTAATCTGAAGAAATATGGCACCAACTTCAAAAAAGAACAGTTCCTGCTTAGGTATATTTGTACTGTCACATACGAGTAGAATTTGTGTAAACCTTAAATTATTTCTTACATTTTAGTGGTTTTTTGAAGTCGGTTTTTTAATTTTTTTAATTATTATTTTATTTTATAGTTTTTAGTTTATTTGAAAAGTAAGATGCAAATGATACCAAAAAGTCCTACTAATCAATACGAATCATTCAAGCCTAAACACGAGGTAGTTGCTATATACCGTTGAGGAGTTCCCTTGACTGCCTTCCGTTTCCATCATCAGATCAGCTCAAGGTCACCATCATATTTTTTTGCTATAAGAACTATATTTACGTTCTTAATTTCATTAGAATCGGTTAACATGTGCCCAAAATGGAAATTCATACCCTGTTTTTACCCCTTTACCCACCCTTGGGGGTGAGATAAAATTCTGAAAAAAAAATGGGACCACCTGGGAGCTCAACCCAATACAACAAAAAAAGAATTTTCAAAATCGGTCCATAAACGACGGAGTAATCGGTGAACATACATAAAAAAAAATATAAAAAAAAAAAAAAAGATCCCGACGAATTGAGAACCTCCTCCTTTTTTTGAAGTCGGTTAAAAATTACATTTAATCGTTCATTATCTTTAACTGAAACTACTTGATGTAGTAAATATGTTTAAAATTGCCTAAAATTATTAAAAACTCATGTAATGTGCCGTGAGGGCGACGCCGCCATGTTTTTCATACAAACGCGACCCGGCTTACGTAAGGCCAGCCATATTTAATAATTGTGTTTTTTAATATTTATACGACGTTCAACTTTGTAAATAGTTTATATTTAGTTTATTATATTCTTATACTTACATTAAATTTAAATTTTAACTCTTTTTAAACTAATTTAACCCCTTTAAACTCAAAAACAAAATACCTCGGTATAAGGGCCTGATTTTTATACGTTGTTCCTAACTCCGAGTTACCCTCGGTATAAGGAAAAATACTATGTCATGATTTTTAGCTTATAACTTTACAAATAATAACATTTGAAGTATATGCTTGATTACATAATAATAATGATGAACGTGACAAGCTTATAACCTAATTCGGCGTTACAAAATATCCTCTAGGAATCTTAATATGACACGATAATTGTTGACCCAAAAATCATGGTTACATAGAAAACCTTAACTTAGTATGTATATTTGAAATGATAAAAAACAGTGTTATTTCATCGCTATTAACGTAAGTGATACATAATTTTACCAATATTTTATGTATGATTTGAGTAACAAATCTATGTTGTTTCTAAATCGATAATTTGATAACTCGGAATATGGATTATTAAAATACTTGCTGAACCCCTAACATGGAGTATGACATTTTACATAGGTAGGTACCTCGGAAATCGGAATATGACTACATCACACCTTCGCAGTGTCATCCGATGCCGTCATCAAACCATAAAATCAAGATGAATTAGCGACTTTCTTCCTAAATATAAAAGGGGTGTGGATAGATATGCCTGACTTTACGAAACTACTACTAGATACTACCTACTTATTACTCTTTATAAAAGAAGAAAGAAACAATGTACAATGCGTGTTATAAATCTGACTGTATCAATTTCTTTGATACTAATTTGTATGTAGATAATTTTAAGTTGACCTGGGACAGTTTATTTCTGTCCTTAAATCAGAAACGACGTTTAGCTACAGAAGTAGCTCCTCTTATTAACTCAGTTATAAGCATTATAACGAAGAAAACTTGTGTCCCTATTGACACCGTCAGTAGTAATACTGAAAATAGTACAGTAGATTTAAATTAGATTTTCAGACAACGGGAGAGCATCATAGCGTTGATATAAAGATTGATTCAGTTCACTGCTCTCTCGGCTCAAAACTATCGAAGGACAAGACATTTAAGAATGAATTTAAATTGGTACATCAGAATATTCAGAGTATTTCTTCTAAATTGTTAGAAATAGAACTATTTTCGGAAAAATTTAACATTGATTGTTTATGTATCACAGAACATTGGTTAGACGAGAATAAAATGATGTTCCAATTAAAAAATTACAAACTTATAAGCTGTTTCAACAGAAATATCAACGAGCATGGTGGGTCACTTATATTTCTTAAAGAAAATTGTAAATGTAAAGAACGAAAGGATATAGTTGCTCTTTCTGTTAAACATCATATAGAAATTTCATGAGCTTAATAAGTATATAATAGTATGTACCTACAGGCCACCTACTGGTGATTTTATTACCTTTGAGACTGTCATGGAGGATGTTCTAAGGTTAGCTTCCAATAGTAAAAAGGAAGTAATAGTGTGTGGTGACTTTAATGTTGACCTATTAGGTGACTCTCCTAATAGGTCGAAATTGTTGTTACTTTTTAAATCATTTAATCTTTTTAATGTTTTTCTGGAACCAACTAGAATTACACCCACGTCAGCCACTTGTCTAGATAACATATTCTGTAACTGTGAGTTTAAAGACAGTAGTGTGATTAATTGTCTGAGGTCAGACCACAGTGGGCAGACCATTACCTTAGTAAACACTGACAAGACAAATAAAACTAAGGTGAGATGCAGACCGATTACTACAAAGAAAATTGACAATTACTTGAAGAAACTAGACGAAAAACTTCCGAATGTTGAATTAGATTGCAATTCTAATGAGATGTATAGTAACTTGTTTAAGATAATAGCTGATGAGTTTGAGAGTAATTTTGAAACGAAGGAAGTTTTGATTGACAATAAAATTAAATTTTGTGACTGGGCTACAGAGGGTATTCGCAAAAGCAGGGCGACATTATATGATCTGTATGAGATGAAAACATTCATACTCCGACCTGACTTTCAATCTTATGTGAAGAAATATAGCAAGATGTATAAATGTGTCTGTCACTGTGCGAAGACAATTTTTATTAATAACAAGATTAAAGACTCTGCTAACAAATCTAAGGCCGTTTGGACTATTATTAATAACGAAACGGGGAAGAATCGAACACGCGAGACAAATTTATCTTTGAAGGTAGGCAATGACATTATAACATCGAATGATGCGGTGGCGAGGGTCTTTGAAGAGTTTTTTACGAACATTCCTTTAGAGACTACGTGTAACCTGGATTCTTCGGCTGCAGCAGCTGAAACCCTGACGAAGGAGAACGCACCTTCAACCGATAAGGAATTTAAATTCAGATATATTAATACATTAACTATTATAAAAACATTTAAGTCATTAAATATGAAGAAAACTGAAGACTTGTGGGGAATGTCAGTTAAATTTGTTCTTTCTATTATTAATAAAATCGCCCCAATTTTGGTTAACATCTTTAATAAATGTATCGCTGAAGGTGTGTTCCCAGATCTTATGAAATTTAGTAAAATTATACCTCTGTTCAAAAGTGGGGATATGGAGGACCCTGCAAATTTCAGGCCTGTCTCGGTTCTTCCAGTTTTGAGTAAAATATTTGAGAGGGTCATACTCAGTCAGATGCTTTTGCATTTCAATGATGCTCGATTGTTTCATAGCCAGCAGTATGGTTTTACAAAAGGCAAATCAACAGCCGATGCCGGTACTGCGTTGATTAAGCACATATTTGACGCCTGGGAAGACCATCACGATGCTATTGGAGTCTTCTGTGATCTGTCGAAGGCGTTTGATTGTGTAGACCATCAGACTTTAATTTCGAAACTTAGATACTATGGAATAGGAGGAAAGGCTTTAGATTTGATATCTTCATATTTAGACAAGAGACAACAAAGGGTCGATATTAACAATACTAAATCACAGGGGGCTCATGTAAAAATAGGCGTCCCTCAAGGATCTATTCTAGGACCATTTTTATTCCTCATTTATATTAATGACTTGCCTTTTATGGTTGAAAAATTGACTAATATAGTTTTATTTGCTGATGATACTTCTTTGCTTTTTAAAGTTAAAAGAAGAGAAAATAATTTTAATGAAATTAATTCAATTCTATCTGACATACACGATTGGTTTACCGTTAATAATCTTCTATTGAATTCTAAGAAAACGAAATGTATTAAATTTACACTGCCGAATGTTAGACAATGCGATACTAACATTATTCTAGATGGGAATAAATTGGACCTAGTTAATGATACTGTCTTTCTTGGGATGACTATAGATTCAAAGTTACAGTGGGGACCTCACATTGAAAAATTGTCTGGAAGGTTGAGCTCCGCAGCTTTTGCTGTACGGAAAATTAGACAGCTGACCGACGTTGAAACCGCCAGATTAGTTTACTTTAGTTATTTCCACAGCTTATTATCGTATGGCATTTTGCTTTGGGGTAGAGCAGCTGATATTGAAACTATATTTGTATTACAGAAAAGAGCCATCCGCTCTATATACAAACTTGGTTCCAGGGATTCATTGAGAGAACTATTTAAAGAAATTAACATCCTTACAGTTCCATGTCAGTTCATTTTTTCCAATTTAATGTATGTACGAAAGAATATTTCAACTTTTGATACAATTGGCAGTAATCATGACATTAATACTAGGAACAAGCATAAGCTGGCTTTTCCAGCGATGCGTCTGGCGAAAGTTAATAAATCGTTTTTAGGGTACTGTATTAGATTTTATAATAAGCTTCCAGCAGAAGTTGCTCAAATGCCAGAGAATAAGTTTAAGTGTTACATTAAAGAGAAACTCAGTAAAAAAGCTTATTATAAAATTGATGATTACTTAGAGGACGTTAATGCATGGCTGTGATAAGTAGTTAGCTCTGCTCATATTATTATAATAATTATTATTAAGCTTATATGTATTGTATACCAACTAGTTTTAAGTCTTTTTTTGAAAAGATGGCTCAGGAGTTTCTTGCCTCCGTTCTTCTCCTTAGACAGAAAGAGCCCCCCCTTATCCGAACGGAGAGTAATTTGTAAAAATTGACGTTCATCAGAAAATTTTATATTTGTACGATGAATAAAAAAATTTGAGTTTGAGTTTGAGTTTGAAAGAAACTTGTAGAAGTAAAACTTTATTTGGGTGAATAAAATAACACACACGACCGTGGAGTTTTTATAACACTTATATACACAATTGCCTAATTTCATTTCTGTATTTTATTTCCATTATCCTTCTACTTCGAGGTCTGATGGCCGTTGTAATATTGTTATCCCAGAATTCCCAGATAAATGAATGTCCTGTATACTGCATTTCATGTTTGGTTTAGAGGTCTGGTTGATTTTTTCATTTTCTTGTTGTTGTCACTGAAAAATAAAGTAAGTAGGTAAATTGTATGGATAGTTGACAGAATTAAGCTTATCCTTATAAGTTGGTACCCATTTTCACAAAACTTAGTGAGTTTAGAAACGAAAACGCTAGAACAAAAACCTAGGTTAGTAACTAAACTGATGCCAAATTACTGATAAAAACATAAAAATATTTCCATTTTACGTAATTTCCTAAAATAATTCGCACACAAGCTTACCTTATCGATTTTCCAATTGCATATTGCAAATACAAACATAATAATTTAATAAAAGATGTTTGTTTTCTAATGTAAAGACTTAACAAAAATACTTTCAAAGAATAGCGGCAAACTTTTCGGCGGAAAATTGAACATGGCGCCGGCGCGCCTCCAGTCCAGCGCGCATGCGCCATAGAGATGTACCTAGTGCAATGTTCCTTGCTTCCGACCTATGCTTGAATGAAAAAATAATCGATGCTGGATCGATTCCTGGGTAGATACTTTTATTATAATCATATTCGTTTATGGTAAATACATTAGGTACTCATCGGAAATTAGTACTGATAAGGTATTTGGCTTTTGTAAGTATTCGATACTTTTCCTCATCCCTTACACATCTACTTTTATTACGTATCATCAACTTTTAAACATTTAAGTAAGAACATAAAATATCGTGGAAAATTTTTAGACCTTACTTAGATAAAAACTATAGTAAAAAATGTTTAAATCATTCGAGTTCAATAATCGATTATATTCGATTACTGTCACTATTTCATCAATTTACCCCATCTCTACTCTATTTTTTTTAATCGCTTGGAAAAGTCCATAGAACATCATAGAAGCATTATGAATATTTTTTCTAGCCAATGTTACCAGTTGCAATAATGAATTATGAAAATGTTACATAAATAATAGAAATTATCACGAAAACCAATATAAATGGAGAGTATTTAATTCTTTTCATTATTTTCAACTACTATTTAGAATAATTAAATTTATTTGGAGTACTTTAGGGTTGAAAAAGTATATCGATATTTTAGATTGTAATTTCCTTATGTTCATGGCCACACTCATGGAGCCACTGACAGGACTAACTCGGAATATGGAACAGGCTACCTCGGTATATGGAAGAAACCATAATCCTACCTCGGTATAAGGGCAAATCGACATGTGTAATAAATTATATTTTTTTAAGTATAATTAATGTGTTATCAATGAATCTGTGTTAAGAAATATAAAATTTAACGTATATTCTTACAGAAGACAATATTTCACATCAATATTGATGGTTACAAATGCTTATTTTTCTTACTTACTTTCAAATGTTGTTATTTACCTCGGAATATGGACCCGTTACCTTACTATGTAAGTATACATTTAAATTTGTCAATAAAAATAATTTCCTCTACTCGCATCATGTTAAGAATGATGTGTGTTTTATAATAAATCAGCATGAATATAGGCAGTAAATTATAAACTTCGTATCAATGGTTGCGATAAGTAAATTTTCTTGTGACATTCAATTCGCTTGTACTATCTCAAATGTTTTGTGTTCAAAGCTTTCTTATGGATGGTTTCTATAGCCTGGCTATAAGATAAGGTGACTAAGCGGAACTAAACTTTCTTGGATTTATGGAATAGGTAGGTATATAAATTTATACTGAGGTATCTATGTGAGATTTAGAATAAAAACGGGGATGAAAGGTATTAAACATACAACCTACAATTATTAGTAAAACAATAATAAATTGAGATAAAATACCTCATTTCTAAACCTATGTAAGCAACTTACCTCGAAATCCTTATATACCAACCCCAACCATATTGTCAGCAAAATATGAAAGCGATTCAATTGTAAGCTTTCATTTTGCCCCTCATTTGGTTCACTGCGTCTTTTTCTAATCAAAACCTCTACTGACCTACTTACAGAGCCTTATTCTACTATGTAAGTACTTTAAATGTAGGTGGATTAGTATATTTTGAACAAATTTTAGGGCTTTAGTGAAATGATAAGCTATGCAAAATAGTACTCACTATAAATATTATTATGAAGCTGTTTGTAAGTAGTTACGTAATGTATTTTCACATTATTTTCATACAGGTGCTAGGAGGTATCAAATTATCAATACACACATCGTCTCAGGAAAGTTTATTGCGAAAAACCATTAGATGCTTATCTTGAAATTTTGCTTAAAAAACAGTTTTACTTTTTTTCATCTCTGTGTAAACGCTTAAAAATATATATTTTGCAGGATAAAGTTACACATACGACATACGAGTATATTTAGTGGAACCGGCTCACAGTTATAGGTGCGTAAGGGGGTATATTTTGCGCTTCTAGTTTTCTCATTTCGCCGCAGAAACAGAGGTTTGAAGTTGGCGAAAACCATTTAAAGTTACAAACTTGTAACAAGCTAAACTTTCCTTGATGTTGGTTATTTCGGCAACACCCTGTATTTTTATTTATTTTATAACTTGTTGTTTATGTCTGTGCGTCGTGCTGGGATGGGCTAGTAAAGGGTGTTAATTATTTTAGTGTCACATCGTATTATTTTTCATAAATCAACATGTGAATACCGATGTAACACATGTACACCTAAATACATTGTATTGTAACGTATACTGTACCTATATTCTGTCAAATGTAGACATCAGCCTGTATATGTAGAAAATACTGCCAGGCTCAAATACTACAAGGTTAAACTTAGTAAAATAGTTAAAATGTTATCAGTGGAAAATAAACTTTCATAGTAAATTACTAACTGGTACTTATGTACCTAGGTTATCTTCTATATTAATTCTAAAAGTAAGCTGGAATACCTAAAGTTTTTATTGCTGAAACAAAATGTACATAAACAGTATTCTTGCCAACTGAGAGTTTTCAAAGCGATAGTGAGAATGATTTGCCTTAAAATTATATTTTACCAAAGCAGTTTTTTTTTATTCGAATACAATATCTAGAAATGTAGAGGTTTGCAAGATTAACATTTTTACATGGAACTTTTCTGATTTAAAAACATGTCTTGAATAAACAAAGTTTCATTATTCAAATCAGAAAAGTCAGATAATTAACCTCAATTCAGGAGGTCTTACTGAGGTTACTAATTGTTAACTTGGCCTGTTTGTCCACGTATTGGAATAAAGTAATAAAGTATACAATTGTACCAAATTCATCAGTGGTTGATCCGAAGGCAGGTCATAGTATGTGAGTACCTGGCTTGTTGATTCAGATAACCAGTCAACTACCTTTTGGTTTATCGTACATCGATTATCGTATGTATCGCAAGTAACATGGCTAGCATAGGAGAAAATTATTTTGAAAAGCATTTTTTGGTATATGGTTCTTAATTATTTTTTTATTCAGTTTTATGTTAGCCGTTTTTAGATAATTATTACCGGAATATCGTCCAATTATTGCATCCCATCCCAATCCATCCCAAGGAGCGCCATACTGCTCTGTTATCATGCCCAGACTTCCTCAGCTACATTCTGTCGCATATTGCGCGATTTAAACCTCATTAGATATTCTAGTGACTAAAAACCATTAGAACTTGAGCAATTAGATCGAGCCGTTAACAGACAGTTCCTCATTTTGGCTTTAAATTAGTGAAATTTTCAACTTTCACGCAGACATTGTCTGAATAGAAATGTTTGTTCCTATTTCCATAGTACCTACCAAACTATATTGGTACATAATATAATATATTTTTTGGAAATAAGTTAAGTACAGGTACAGTAAGGGGCAGATAAACCTGACCCTTCTCAGAAGATTGTTAGTATGAGAGGGGGGTCAGGTTTTTTTGCACCTGACCGTACAACCAGAAGCGATTCAGTTTCAGTTCTCTAGAGCCAATAGATATTTCATATGCATAAGGCCTTTCTCTGAATCTCAACCATTTCTCAAATACTTATTAATTTTTATTAACTTGCCAATAAAAAAAAACTTATAATATTTTTGAGTGATAATTAACTCGCACTTTGCATACTTTCATGAATTCATATTCTCTACGCACCTATCACGGACAAAATTTTCACTGATAAAGACACCAAAGACACGAAATGCCGTGCCGAAACTAGGAATGGAGACGTGCGCTTCAACGAGACACGATAAGCCATCGTAGAACTTTCAATTACATGAAAGTAATTAAGTGCCGGGAGGTTTACTCTATACTGACGAGCAACGAACGAACGAGAGCTGTCGTGCAATCGGCACGTTTAATACCACGAGATAGAGTCGTGGCTTGCGCAGCAGCGCTCCAAAACTTAGTTTTTCGTCAAATATAGTGACCCTCGGGCGTCGTACCGAGTTGCCAAGTTGGGCTACCGAACTGCAACTCTGTGTCTGTATATTCCTAGAATATAGGTACACTGTATTTACACTTCTGGGGGAAACTGGGGTTCAATGTCTCGAGAAACTTATACGTGGAGGTAGGTGCGGATTAGGAAAGTTAAATTGAATCCTGAATAGTTTTTCTCCTTTTTTTGTTAATTATTTTACAACTTATAATTACGTGCTTAACATGTTTAGGTTGTCGCAAAAGTGGTAAACTAAGCTGAAAGAGGGTGACTCCATGGGTTAATCTGAAATTCTTTTTTTCTACGACTTTATAATTCGCGATAATAAGTTATGCGTGACCATAGAAACTTTGATGGTCATGTCACTCTTCACTATGTATATTCATACAGGATAGTAGTAGGTACATTGCTTTTTGATATACCTAATTCAGATTACCAGCAACCTTTATACCACATTTAAAATTCTGAATAAGAAATTCATTTCCTTATAAAGTAAATTTACCTGAAAAAGACTAGTCATCTAGAAAATGAAAGCGGGTATTTTTGTGCTGAAAGCCCCATTTTCATTGGATAATGTCAAGGAAAATTGAGCATCAAAATTCACACCCAAGTTGAAATTGAGATGGAATTATAAAATGACTCGCTTCGTTTTTTTAATTTTAAATAGTATATTTGTGATGAAAGTATGTACCTACGTTCAACGCCGTTCCTAGATAATTTTTACAGTCCAATTTACCGTACACAATACACAGTTATACAGGGTACACAACGACACAGGTATACGTTAGATACAATATTTATATGTACTTAAATAAATAAATATAAATATGTGGGGACATCTCACACACGGCCATCCGACCCCAAGCTAGGCAGAACCTGTGTTATGGGTGTCGGACAGCTGATATATCTACACAAATACATAGATAGATAGATACTAAATATAAATATCAACACCCAAGACCCGAGTACAAATATCTGTCTTTAAACAAATATCTGCCCCAGCCGGGAATCGAACCCGGGACCATCGGCTCAGCAGTCAGGTCACTAACCACTACGCCATTCGGTCGTCTTAAAATACTTAAAATTCTTCCGGTACTTGCTTAGCACAAAGAAAACCAATTGAATTGACTCCTACACAAAAGAGATACATTGAAGGTTATGAACTTAGTTTCGTTACAAAGATTAAATTTAATATTCGTGGAAAACTTAATTTGATCAAGACATCCAAAATAAGAAAACATACCTACCTACTTGAGTCCTACAAATAAAGAGTAACATAAAATAATTTATCCTAAGCTTACAGTTCATTGTTAATTATAACGTATTGCAGAATATTAATGTTTAATTAATTGGATGCCTGAAAAAAAAGTTATATAAATAAACTTTTTCAGACATTCTACGGGAAAATCTAGGTGGATTGAGGTGAACAGTTAGTAATACATTCAATATATACACATTATTATTATATTAAAATAAAAATAAATCATAACAACTCTTTGCCACATCTGCTTGTGACATACTCTGGAGACGTTATTTTAATTATAAAGGAGCCAATTGTCCACTTGTTACCCTCGAGTTACAATGACGTTTTGACCGGCCATCGACCGTGAGTGCATAATGCACAAGCACATAATTTTTTTTCATTAAGGTAAGAGTTGGCTGCAGATGATATTATGAGGTTTATGAAGCAGAAGAGCGGAAGAGCGTGCTTTCATCACATACCTACCTAGTCATGTCGCTAGCCACCAAATTAATTCCTAAGAAAAATTAGGCGCTCCGCTCACTGCTAGAGTCGAGGCGGAGTTGAAGCGGCCGGTGTCTCGACAGCCTTAAGGTCTCAGCACATAAAGCGTAACGTAAACGGATCGCCTTTTTTTCTTCTGTCAACCAGGCGTTCGCGAGATCGCGTTCTACGATCGCGATCCCTTTACGTTACGCTTATAATATATATGTGCGGTGACTTTTAAGGCGCAGGGAGTTATGCCTCATTTACAATGTCGGCTTCTCATATCAACTCATGTTGTCCACCGTCAATTTGTACCTTTATTATCGTGTATAATCCAATAAAGATTTGTAACCTTAGGTTGGTAAAACAAGTGCGGTGAATAATATTAATATTTGATACAATTTTGATTATGATATATAACTTTGTTAAGTTTGTAGTTTTCTAAATAATCAGAATGTTTTTTAGAAACCTTTTCACAAATTTGCATTTATCATCGATTTATCATTAAAAAGAGCAAATATTTTATAATATATCATAATAGCAAACAGGAAATTGACAAAAATATTCGTAAGTACTCACATAACCAACCCCAGTCAGAATAAAACCAAAAACAAAACAGTATCAATAACTTATATTTACGACCTGAAACTTAGCAAACTGTTTCCATTTTTTTGTTGTTGGAATATTTCCAAGTCTCTAGTTAGAGTTTCAGTTCAGAAGTCGTTTAGTAAATCAGTTGCCCCTTTCGCCCCTCGTTTAAGTTTGTAATAGAAACTAAGTTCCGAACGCGTGGGACGAAGCACCATACTGCTTTGACAGCGAAATACATGAAGTAAAATACGTTCCGAACACACGACTCTGTTGAATACTATGTAGTTTCTAGTTTCTAGACCAAGGCGTAAGTTTATATTTTAAAATGATTTTAAAGTACATACATAAGTATAAAAAAAAAACACGCACTCACGCCTTGTACTAATGTAATCCCTTGCGGGGTAGGCAGAAGTGCATTCCTGCACCCACTTTTCGCCAGAGTGTTATGTTAGTCCCAATGTAATAGGGGGCGGGCCTATTGCCATTTTACGGGCACATCCAAGACCCGAGAACAAATATCTGTGTTTAAACAAATATCTGCCCCAGCCGGGAGTCGAACCCGGGACCATCGGCTCAGTAGTCAGGGTCACTAACCACTACGCCATTCGGTCGTCACATACATAAGTATTTATTATATAATAATAATAATAATAATAATAATATGTGGGGACATCTCACACACGGCCATCCGACCCCAAGCTAGGCAGAACCTGTGTTATGGGTGTCGGACAGCTGATATATCTACACAAATACATAGATAGATAGATACTAAATATAAATATCAACACCCAAGACCCGAGTACAAATATCTGTCTTTAAACAAATATCTGCCCCAGCCGGGAATCGAACCCGGGACCTTCGGCATAGCAGTCAGGGTCACTAACCACTACGCCATTCGACCGTCAAATATAAAAATTAAATTTGGGTACTCACCAAATGTTTATAGAATATGTCTTTTAAAACAGGATACCTTAATTACTTTTCTATATACTTATTATTTGCACTAATTTAAATAGGTTGGTGCTCCAACCAAAAACAGATCACGTAGTGTACTGACTAAAGATTCAAAAACGGATGACATAATATTTTTGGTAAAAAAACTATTTCATATTGTTCTTAAAAAATCTTTGTGTGGCGTTTGTTAATTTATGAGCCAATAAGGAAGTGTCAGTTATTCATGCGATACTTCGAGTAAAGGGTTAAATAGCTTATTGTTAAAATATCTTTCGTACTTTTTAACCCTTTTTCTTCCGCTTGAAGTTAATGTCCCTGTGTCATTGTTGTCCATCCATTGTTTTTCTTTTGTATATTTTATTATTTGTTTTCATAATTTTTCAATGCCCTCTGTCTGCATTCTGTTTATGAAAGACAGACGCCAAATAGGAAAAAAAATATGACATTCATTTGTTTCCTATTTCGTTATGCAAGAACCAAAACTAGGTTAGTGTAATTTGACCATTGAGAGTGCAAAGTAAATTTTTTATTTAAAAAAATGAATAAAACTAACTTTTAGATTTTATCAAGTACATAAACGATTCACGTCTCCAAGGTGTAAAAATTAAAACACCTCTACATAGCGTTCCTCTTTTAAAATCGGCTTTAATCTCGCGAGTGCAAACACATAACTCGCAAAAAGAATGTTGTTCGCAACACTTTAAAAGCATATTTTAAAGGATTATTTTCCAATGTGCTCAAGACTATTTAAAGAAGCGAAGGACATGACGTGGGCTCACTCTGCAGTTCACGAATCGTAACGTCCAAGTAAATACCTAATTATCTTGAAATAAAAAATAAGATTAGGGTGAGAAAGACTTTATTTTTATTTTCTAGTCACCTGTCCTGAATTAGGGCAATGGTTCTTATGTCACTCTTGTTTCCTTTGCTGTAGCTCTTCGTGAGCCTATAAATGCAAAGCATTTCACGTAAACTGGCTTATGATCATAACATAATGATGTGTGACCTGACAACTTCAGTAGGTGCAGTTAACAAGGTCGATTGTTCAACGGAGAGCCATGCTCCTCCTGCATTAATCATTTGATTGCTCGAGCCGTCAGCTGTCTGATTGTGCCTTATTTACAACAATGATTCAAACGACATGAGCTCTTTACTAACAAGGGCAATCTTGAGAAGTGTCACATTTACCTACATAAGGTAATTGAACCGTGTCCACTATCCGTACTTACAATTTTAATATTTTTACTTGTTTCGTATGGTCTGAAATTCTGAAGGTTTGTTAGTGGTGATTATTAGGTACACTTCAGCAAATTGGCACCTCTAAAAACAGTAGGTAAATACATTTATATTATAAATTTTTCTCATTTATTTTTCTACTGATTTCAGGACACAGTTTGTACTGAAATCCATAAAATCCAAAGATAATATTTTTAAACCAAAACCAGAAAAATTATAGTACCTATAAATTTCCGCATACCTACCTAATACAATGACCCGTAGCTTCCCTCCAAGTAGCTACTCTCACAATATTCATACGTAGTTAGACGACGGCCGAGCTCAGCCGTAGGTACATTTCTATTGAACGGAAACATTCCCGGGACCAACGAGATCCCGACTCTTCATTGTAATGCAAATGCGAGTCGTTGTCTGCCTCCAAATTACCCCTCCTGGTCAACTGAGCCGGGGGAATGACCGCACATTAGTCCAGCCCTCCCCTTTAAAACAAAATGCACGCACGTATTTTTCACCCTTCACAACCTGCGCGATCAAAATATGCCCCTAAAACAACCGAAATACGAGATAATCTCAAGCGCTGCCCTTAAACATATTTCATACAGATATGGCGTTATGAGAGCTGTTAATGTGATAAACTTTTATATACGGTGTCGGGAGAAGCATCTGCAATTGTGCGGACAATAATTATGGAATAATGTACCACCACCCGGCACCCGGCATAGATCGGCATGATTACTAGTGATTCCGTGAATAGCTGGCGTGGAAGTGCGTACATTCATACAATGGGCACTAATACCGGGCGCTTAGTAATGGTTATGGCGACTCGTTTGGACATCCACTTCTTTCTCCCAGCGTATCAAGATACTTAATATGAAAATTTATAAATGCTAAGTCATGAGGTTCAATGGTTTGACTGATCAGTATGATACTGGTTAATCTTTTTATTGGCCGTAGCGACTGCAAACCAGACTGAAATTTGCGTTTTTGTTGATTTGCCTTTTGTGTTTGACCTCAAAGTAGAAGTAATTTCTGTAACCAATTTGAAAAAATACTCCAGATATACCTACTGTAGGAAGAGGTACTAAAATATGTACATTTTAAATTATACGCATATTTGCATATGTCACACACAATATAATGCAATTCAGTATGCATAGCCCGTTATTTGTGTTGTTCAAAAAATGTTTAGAAAGACAAGTTATTGGTGGCACCTGTGGAGATTTAATTAAATTGAGGATATTCTATGTATTTTTATAGAAAAATAAGTTATGCTTGATTTAAAATATGTTCTATAATGTAAACAACACATACGTCATACATATTATAATATCTATGATAGCAAGGTTATCTACCTTTGTATATACATTTTCATAATGTACATTACCTTTACTTAGTTTTTTCAGTCTGCCAAAGAATACATTAGTAAACTATGCCTATACCTATCGAGTAAATTTCACGAAAGCTTACAGTTCTTGTTGTAGTTGTATTTGAATTAAATTTTCGCATTGAGCATTGAATGGAATCTTTTATTCTTGAATCCAAACGTAATCAACATTTTAAAGTCTGATCGAAAAAGGAAAGAATTGCTTCGATACCTACCTTTTTTAAAATTGAAAAAACTTAGTTCAGAGTTCGGAGCACTTTAGGGTGCATTGGCATAATTATATTAACAAATCTGCCATAATTATATTAATTAACCTGCACACGGGAAGACTTACTCCAGGCCAACCAGAATGCTATCAAAGTTGCTTCTTTTTGGTCTGGACAAATATAAAAATCGCATTTCACTGACACGAAAGAAGAAGAAGATTAACAAATGAGTACCTACCATCGCAGATAACCATACTAGCCCGGTTTCAATATAAATTTTGTGTTGTAAAGGACAGACTTCCAGTCATTCTAAGTTTAAGGTACTCGTATTTATGTCATTGGCCATTGCCATGATAGCCCTACCTACTTATTAGAGATATTCTGCCTCTATGAATAAAAAAATTCTTATCCTCTAAGTTACAATAAAAGTAGAGTTTATTGCTAAATATGGAAACAATTGCTTTGGAGCACGAGATTAGACTTAGAACGCGCAGTTATACTGTCTAGACTGGCTCTCTTCCTGGTTATTAAGCGTATGCAATGCACACTGGTGCATTTCCTTCCTACGGCTATTGTTAAACTTAGAAATGGACGTGTGTGTCGAATTAGCTTAGTGCGCGTTGCACAATGTCCATATAAACTTTATCTGGGGGTAAATATCTTGCTCTCCGTATATATAAATATCTTAGGTAGATTTAAAAATGTTTGTTGGATAAGTAATTTTTATAGTAGGTCGAGACTGCCGTCACGTCTACAGTTGGACATAGGCCTCTCCCAAGGAGCACCTCACCACTACTGCTGGCTGTGCCTACTCCCTGTCTCAGGTGATCAGTTTGCCAGTCCAAAATCTCCACATGAGAGCTAGCCTGGTCCAACTGGTTCTTCGTCAGATATGGCTCCCTGCCGCTACAGCTTGCAGATTTTAAGCTAGCTTATATTTTTGAAAGCAATTCGGGTGGAATATCTAGGAGGAACAAAGGCACCGGGCAAGCAACGAGGTGTTTAGTTGCCCCCCCCGCGCCCCCGCAGCGCCCCCCGCGCCCGGCAGCTTCCGAGCTATTTCACAAAATGCGATACTCCACCAGACGCAAGCACGTTTCCTGTACGATACTTCCTTTGTAGTTGTTTATTATTTTCAGTAAATATATTTAATTAAATCTTTATATACACAATATATATTAACAATCTTCGTCATTCTGTGTAGAACATCGTCATCGTCAGCGTAACATGCTTCGTCAAAGTAAAAAGTAAAATTAAATTAATCTAATAATCCGCCACGAGTCATACCAGTAAATTAAATTTAAATAGATTTGCAATTTCTCGTGCATTCATTGGCTGTAATCTACAGATAATTATGTAGGTATAAGATACTAGTATCGGAATAATTTGTAGCTACTGGAAAAATGTCAGTAGGTATAGGCTAAAGATTCGCGGTGAAGTTAAGAAAACCACTAATAATATTCTAATCTCAATAACTCTATATAGACCAGGTATGTAGGTACCAATGTTAAGCTTGCACAATGCACATTTCAATATCGCATTGTGTCTCAGTGTCTTCACCTGTTAATAAAGTGAAGTAAAAAATATAGTTCAAACTACGGCTACGAAACAATATAACCGTGCGTTACGCATTCGGAAGCGCCCGTTCTACCCCGCTTTATTCAACAAAACCAGCTGAAGCTCGCCCGCAGTGTCCCAACAGGGTAGATTAAAACAACGGAAGCCGGCAGATCTGCTCAGAAATAAAAGGGTCATGCAATATTGGACGAACGTGTGCAGACGGGTGTAACAAGACGGCCATAATTAGGAAATAGAGAGAGGATTCGTTAATGGATTTCATAAATAATTAAAGGACCCAATGAAAGGTCTTATCGGTCTACGTTCATTAGGTAAAGCGTGTTGTATAAACTAACAATCTTACGTATACATTCATGTTTACTTTGTCATGTCTATAATTAAATATTATGCTGGTGTAGGTACTCGGAGTTAGATAGTTAACTGAATTAAATCTGATGTTATTTGCCAATTCATATTATCTAAATATGACATTAATATTCCAGTATCTGTGTATTTATTGCTGCAATAACAGTAATTCCGAAGATAAAAGTTTCTATTTTACCGATTACTATCAAATCTTACGTGTATATGCTGTCTGGGTGTGTCGCTCAGTAGATTAAACTACTGAACACGAACGATTTCAAAAAATATTTCAACGATAATATCTTAATATTACAAAATGTCCTGGAAAGTATGCTCTTAAGTGTCTATAAGCCATTTGAAAAATCTCAAATTATACCAGTTAGCAATAAATCAACGAGCATTCGATTGAAAAAGGAACGATTTACGAATAGTTTTTAAACAACGTCCAATTTATTAGGACCCCTTTTAGCTTGCGATTCGACGAGAAACAAATGTGCTTGTTCGTTGATTGAGATGTCTATTTCAGTTGGACGATGGTCCACGGGCGGTATTTTGTAAGCACGCTATATCCATTTACTTTATTCGATACTGCCCACAATTAAGACAATAATTCAGACCATAAAAGCCATATAATATACATATAAGACGTTAGATTCGAATAACTTAATTCTTATTGTGTCTGGTGGAAAAAAGTTCAATACAGGGCGGCTCTTTTCTCTAATAACATACAGGATGGAGGTGTGGGAAGGGCCGAGCGAGACAGTTCTTTACGGCCGGCCGGCTCCAGATAAAGTTGTGCACAAGGCTGTACGCAGTTTCTTGAATGTGATACTATTTATAGAATAGAAGGTACATAAAGAGCTTAACTTAATCGCAACATTTAAACCTACGGACTTTATGCAGAGAAATGATAACGCGACATATGTCTCATTTATTTTTGTGTTCATTTTATTGCTGCAGTAAAATTTACACAAATATCCTACATATACGTTTACAAGTTGCACTACTGTAGTGGTTCTAACTATGCGTAGAATTTATGGTGCGTATTATGTTACCGTGTTAATAGCTACCAGGGAACCAGGATACCTAAGAGGCTATCTTTAAGATGGTGCGCCCATTAGTGACGTGGGGGAGAAGGGCTGAGTTGTGGCCAATCTCGAGCCCATTAGCCGACAACCTCTTTAAATCACTTGCAGGACCCAGCGGCAGCGCCACTAGCCTAATAATAATATTTGAGATGTTTAGTAAATGGGTATTACATACAGCTGCTTCCAACATCACAAATATATTAAAAAACTAAGCCCATTTTCTGATATCAGAAATATTACTGAACCATAGAAAATCTGTTACATTACAACGTATTATTTCCTATAGTTTTATGCGTTACCTTTATGTTTACGGCACAAAACCTCCGGCTATAGATAACTGAATGACTGCGCTCGTCAAGTTTAATCACACGAAAGTCTTTATAGTTCGCAACAAAAAGCTCATTTTCAGATATCTTCGGAGGTAAACGCAGTTTCAAACTACGCCGCCATGGCTCCAACTAAAACTTCTTTTCATACTGTCTCGTTTTACTGCTTTTAAGTCCATGAATTTTATATAGTTTTGAGTCGCAACGACTTTGCATATGAGTCTCGCACTCCGATGCCTGCAGTTATGTACTAAGCGCATGTTTTACGGCAAAGGCTAGATTACCACGCTAGTTGTGTTTTATTTATAAACGAGTTACCTCATTTCTGTTGTGGTCTGTAATATCGACCGGCTAAAGAAAAGGGATTCTTATATAGCCAGCTTCGAACAACTAAGCGCCAGCAAAATGGCCAACCGTGAATATTAAGTGTCTAATTTAGATTTTTCAACGAGACCAGTATCTGTGCAAGTAGCAACAGTTTCCGTTGATCGATCCAAGACCCCTCAAGTTCCGGTCGCTGCTAAAATTTCGTGCCCGTTTTTATAATCCTCCAGTTTATATGCGCCAGCGTTCGGTGGTCTTCCCTGCCGGGGTGTGTTTGAGCTGGAGAGGGGTAGCGCGGGGTGTGGCGGCGTCCCGGGAGGGAGCTGGGTATCCTGGATGCATTATCTCCAGCAGGTAGAGAGAGCTAATTGTGTATTCTTTCCTCGCTCGCATCGCCCTTAATCCGGCCAGATACCCCCCAGTAGGGAGGGGCAACTAGACGTGAACTTTTTAATACGAATTACGTATGCAGATTTTTTTCGACGCTCGTTTGGATGCCGTTTGATGTTTTAGGGGTGTTAGTTGTTACTGATGTTTGGGAGATGATTTGAATACGCAATCGGCTTGAGTAGCAGTTGTAGGTATGTAACAGGGGCTTAGCGAGTATTAGCTAACTTGTAACAAAGTATGCATTTTATGTTCTGATATATTAATGAGGTACATGAGGTTATAAAGGTTTACGATTAATACGATATGAATAATTTGCTTATTATGATTACGAAGACCATTGTGGTTCAGTAAATTGTAGTGTAATATATCTAGGCATCTCAAAGACTAAATTAACTTTTGCAATTTAGTATAGGTACTTATAATATGTGAAACGTTTGGTAGGTAGGTAGGTACTTACCATAAATGCTTGTTAGCGTTCAGTTATTAGGTATTTATTTCATAGAAGAATTATAAATTTTAAAATTGCTATTTATAAAGGCGGTTGGGGTTTACTTTCTGCAGAGAATATCCAGGGATGGAAATTTACATATTTATTGAAATATCCACTTCTACACGGATAAAACTATGTTATTAAAGTGTAGATGCCAAATTCAGTTAACGTCAGTATTAATTTTAATAAGATTCGTACCTTGATAGTTAAATTCAAGCCATCATAGTGTGAAATTGGGCCACAAACAATTGATGTAAGTACTTATTGGCACTTCTCTAAAGAAGCCAATGTCTAGCATTTGATGATTACAGGTGGATGATAATGATCTACGTAAATACTGATGAATTATAGGTAATTTATCGTTTCTTGTAATTCATGTTGTGAGACAGCAGTAGGTAAATTAGTTAAGTAGTTGTATGTAATGCCAAATATACATATTATTAAATACTTATATAAAAATAAATAGCAGCCAACATTAATTAATTACATACTATGCTATTAAAGCTACTGTTTGTTTATTATTCATCACGTAATCAAATAATCACAAGAATCTCAACGAACCTGGGCTTAGGTATAATTGCGTAGCTATTAATTAACACAAGTACAATTTCACTTGGAAACACTGAGATGTTCGTTTGTTGAATAAATGTTATACATACATTTGTTAATATGTATTATATGCATACGAGAATATCGTCAGACACATGGGTGGTGCTAGAGATGGGGCATAGAAGTTTATCGATATAATTCCTTTATCTATATCACATGTTTATGTTTACCTAATGTACTGTCACAAGATAAACGGAACACAACTTTTCCTGCAACCGCGATAAATATGAAAAATACGATAGAAGACGCAGGATAAAATAATAGGTAGGTATTACAAATATTTACTAAATTACATTTCAGGTTGCTGTCACATGTTGTTGATCGAGGTACCTTTAAAGCGAGTAGCTACAAAGGTATGTAGTATAATGTATTAGGTAGTATATCTTATAACAAATAGAAAATCGATAATCAATTTCCCATCCTTACAAGCGTGGAGCAGACAATCGCAGTACAAGTGTACGCAGTTGACTTTAGGGAGGGGATCATAATAGGAAATTTTCCCCGTCGGATATCCGATACCCTTTTCCTTTGTATTCTTTTTATTTCCCCGGCGCGACCCTAATGAAAGAACTTTCCACATGTGCAACAGTATTGAAATTCGCCCGCTTATGAATAAGTATAGCCCTAGCAATTTATACCTTTTTATATTGAGGATTCATGCCTCAGTATTTTCTCGGAAAACATATAAAGCTGGATTTTACGACCGATATATGATTTACGCGGTCACAAACTAACTTGGAAAGAGTTGTTCTTTTTGTTCATCTGCAGTAAATGTCTGGACGAATTGCTTGTAAATTATCAAGTTTTAAACAGTTTATTGTAGGGTTATATAATGTAGCCACTTGTATAGCGATAAAACAATGTTAGCCACCGGTTTTCGTGCGGCCAAAGTGTGTCAAAGCATGTGGTTGTAAGGCGATAAAGAGCAGACTTGCATGGCAACCTCCAGTTTTATGGTCTGAGGGTTAGTGTTTTATAACCTCTTATCGGACGTGAAAAATTTTGCTTAACAAAGAATTACATACAAAATAGCTATTGATTTATGGTTAAAATTTCGTTTCTAGAGGCACTTAGTCATAGAAATAATAATGTCTGACTTGCTGTTGCCCGCGAGCTCCAAAATTACTTTTATTTTAAGTTAATTAAATAATGTTGGTATTTTTAACATGAAAATCGCATAGAAATCCATAATTAATTAGCAGCCATTACGAAGTTTTGCACTTACAAACATACAGACAGACATAAAGAAAAAATATTGTTTTGGTGTTCTTTTATTGTCCTGACTACAATTTATTCCTTTGCACTTACAAATACGTACGCCGCAGGTCTTAACTTTATTTTTTTGTACCTGCATATTGATGAACATAGTATAATTACCTACCTATGTAATTTAACAAGTAAGTAGGTAGGCATAGGTGTCAATACAATTACATTATTTATATAGATTCCTAATTATAATCTAAATTTGGTTCTATTTGTCAAACTTAATCGCGGCGTAATTTCGCCAAATCTCCATGTCTGATAGATGTGACCATAGCTCGATCAGAGCCGATAATATCTCAATCGCTGTCGAAACAAACTTGCCGTAAAGGCCTCTGACACCTATATACCTTTTATTTTATTCATGATAAAGCAAACACCGCACTGAGAAGATAAAGAGGAGAAATCGACCACAACTATATAAAGGTTTGCGGCTATAAAAATACCATGTTTATTTGCACGTCCTACATCAGAAATGTTCCAGTGGAAAATCGCCTTAAATTCACCATGAACCTTGAACAAAAATAGCACTAATCTTCGAACCTGTAAGGTGCGTTTCTGTATGGAGGTGGAGTAAATTGAAGGGCGTTTGTAAAGCAATCAGTTCCCGAGCTTACATTCCGGCGTGTCAGTAAATTTGGATCCCTATCTTGAGCATTTTTCCTAAAAACGTGATTTAACTTACTGTTACAAAGTTGTGCGTACGAAAGGGTTTATTTGTATTGAATTTTTTACTGAACTCTACACAAGTTTATTTATTCTGTTTGGTACACATTTTAAAAGTTGTGCGTTCTGCGTGATATGCCTAGATAAAACTGTTAAAACATACAAAATGAATTTAGTAAACATGAACCTAAAGATATTTTTTTAATAAATACAAAGCTTAATAATATTTTTCCGCATACCTATACTAAAGGTATCTGCACTGCCTCCTATCTCCCACGTAGGTAGGTAGAATGTAGAGGAAGGTACATTGTAGCAAACAAATGTCACACTTAAGTTACTTAAATTGAACACTTTATTCGATTTTGCCATTCATAAAAATGTGCAAAGCTATCATAAACTGCCCCATTTTACTATTTCAAATATCCTTTCGCGTCGAAGCCTTCGGAAAATAAGCCTGATTTTTCCTTCTTTACTACGTTCTGCTAAGTCAGAGAGGGACGGCGATATTGTCGCTATTATTTGTGGAAAGCAAAAGTTCTGTCCGGCTGTCGCATTATTTAGAAATCGAACGACAACAGTCAATGTGTTTGAAATTTTCTATTAATCGATATTTTCAATGCCTGTACATGCTCAAGTTTAAGTTACCATTTTGTTATCACTCGAATGTTGTTTTCATCGTTTCTCGATACTAATATGAATCTAATTTAGGCTCAAACTTCCTTTGAATACTAAATACTATCTCCTACAAGCAGTTACAAATGCTTTGCGCTGATTTTGTTCGTGTCAAAAATACATAAAACCGATCAACATTCATTCACAACCATTGAACATGACGCCACTGTATGAATAATTACTCAGAAATCACCCAGAGTTTCAGTTGTAAATTGTTACAAACTGGTCCATTTATTTTTATTGACCGAAATAAAAGTCGTTCATTTGCTCATAAAGGTCCATCGAAAGGAATGCGAAAGATAATAATATGCTAATAGGTCAAACAAGTGACGTAAAGAAGTCAAACTTCCTCCGCGGAATCGCTCATACAGATCAATACTCGCAGTATTGGCTTCGATAAAACCCCGCCGGGTGTGGGCATGAAAAATTCAATAGGCTGGAAGCTAACGAAAGTGAAAAAAAGACAATAAGGCGAGTTTAATCAGTATTCTGGGTGCAGTGCTTGTGTCTGTCCGCAGCTGGGGTATTTGGCAAAGGGACAACTCGGTACATTTGCCGCAGCGAGTTGTCAACTCGACTGTATTTCGGCTGTTAACATCGCGAGAGTGAGAAGACGCACGATCTAATTATAAAAGTTTATTTTAGATCGCACCATGAACGCTTCCAATTAGCTGACTTAGAAAGCTCGTAAGTAATGTGTATGTAAAGACCTAAAAATATTTATCTACGTTGAGTTATTATTAATATAGAAGACCTCAAGTATTGAATAGGTAACTCAATAAAACCCCAGTTTTATCGTTTATTTAAATAGGTGGTCGCAAACAAACGAAATTTACATCACAAAATTGCATTATTTTCAGCAAATTATCGTAAGAGTTAATAACATTGGAAAACTTTCAACTTAATTCCATTAGACAAATTGCAATAATGCAGTATTTCCATTAATAATACCTACTGAAAATGAAACTTACATCGGACATTATCAGTAATGTACTCATAAAGGTATTTGCAGACTGACTCAGATCAGATGCAAAATGTGTCGCAAGTAATTGTATGATTAAAACAATGTTGCCTGTCTGTGGGTCGATAAATTAATTAATTTAATACTAACCGATGAATTGGTCGGTCACTTACCTGGTCGAGTTGCACGGACGGCAGCTTTGCCACCCATTTGTTCTGTTCTGCCAAATTGTTCTTTTGTTCAAACTAATTGTGAATTCGGGTGCACTGAATTACGTTACAATAAATTTTGTGGTCTGCTAATTTTATTTAGGAACAATTGTCTTTATTCTTGAAGTGCTTTATGAATGTTTCATTTAAAGCGTGCAACGATTTTTTAATTTAAAATTAGCTGTTAGGTACTTTTTTTTGTCCGTAATGTTAGCCAAAATAACATGAATATAATACTTACCTGATGTAGCGGTGTTGGCAAGAAATATTCAAATACAGTTCCCCAATTTCACCTTTTTACCCCTCAAGCCTCGAGGATACATCCAAAGGATCCTTATTACATTTACAATTCTACAAGTTGAACAGAGGCAGAGGTGACGTAAAGAGACTTATTCAAACCATCATCTATGCGATTTACATAACACATAAGAACACATAGTAGTCATAACTAGTATCTACATTTATTTAGATTATAATATACTTTTCTTAAAGAACTCCCAACATGTATAGGGATAGCAACCAGGTCAGTAAGAGAAATTACTTACATTAAAATTCGACACAAAGGTACGCTGTGTTAGGTACCATATTCAAAAAGAGCGTAGGTAGGTAGCCATTCACCCAACTCCACTATTTAATACTAGACTGTCAAATAGCTACTCGTAAAACAAAATGGATTTGACATGACATAAACTATAAAAAGCTTTTATCTCTTCATTTAATGAACAATTTGTGTTGTCTCAATCGGCTCTTCATTTATAATTCCCTGAGTAAAATCTCATAACATCCCAGTCGCAAAAGAAACGAGACATCTGCTGTGCCGCACACAGAGTTTGTTTTTATTCAGTTCAATTACATACGTACATTATGTGTGGCACGATAAGCTATGTAGGTTATACGGACGTCTACGAGAGCGTGCGTTGACCTTGCAAGGACGTGGCTCGTCAAACCCCGTGTCAAGGTCACGTCACACTCATTCGCTGTGTGTCATCGCATCCGAAGCACTACATCTGTGAAAGTGGCGCGGGTATCATGACATTTATCAACGCAAGCGGCTAAGCAAATTAGGACTCTAGAACGTGAGTGCAGAGAGCGGTTTGGTGTGTTACGGATTTGAGAGTAAAAATAGTTGTAAAAGTGCATCGACCTCAGTCATGGGGGCTCCAGATGAAGATTGCGCCTACGGATAGTGTTCTGTAAACGTGTTGGATAGGGTTTTTTAAAAGTTTTATTGCCTGTTTTGTTAACTAAAATAGACTTTGATAGATTTACACCACTTTCGAAATGTAAATATTTAGTGAAAGAGAAATATGTAAGTAATAGGTGAAGCCTGACCTATCATAGTTTATTATTTTCAAGGATATAAAGGTATGGCGTTTTTTACTCAAGTAAAAGTGGGTATTACCCACTTAGATTCTGATGTCCAGTAAACAGTGCATATTACAAGCATAAAAAATGATTTTTCATTAATTTTATATTAAAACATAACTCTCACATTCAGCTTCACCTTCCCTGTCAGATAATATGCTATCTAACGAGGCATTATTTCATTTTGACTTAGCAATTCAGTATGCATTATCATAAAGTGCCGATTAAAAATGAAAAAAATAATCTCATAAATAAGTCGCGCAACAGATGTACCATCCCACATAGTTCAGTTTTCAGTTTATTGGGACTCTACATTGATAACAATAGGTGGTATATTGGCTTGGCTGGTTGCGGGCGTACGATTGCCGCGGAGTACATTCGCTCCGCTCGATCCGCCATCTTTATTTCAAATTCATAATTTAAAAAGACATCATAAATTGTTGTAGAGGAAGGTACAGCATAATGGACGGAGGTAGAGTCGGCACCTCAAAACTCAAAGGTGTGTTAAATTTCAAGGTGGTCCATAATTATACTTCTCTTTCAAATGGAGAGATGACGAGCAGATAGTACTTCATTAGTCCGCGGGCGGCGAGTAATTTAGAAGTTATTATAATAATAACTCAAATAGCTCTTTGTTGTTCGTTTTAATTCGTAGAGACAGGCGTTTTGCCGTTGAAAATAGGAAGGTACGTGTACGAACTATAACCAACGACTCGCTGATAATTTGTATCTTAAAAAATGCTAAGTTGAAACTCAAATATATTTTTTTGTGTACCTAATACCTAAAATATATAATGAAAACATCTTACTAACCTTTTTAAGGCACCCAAAAAATTCAAGAATAGCTGTTTAGTTTAGTCCCTATAATTTGTTAATTATAAAAATACTGAATTCTGAATATTGCGAGAAAAATAACAAATCCAAATCCACCAATGTAATATATAAATTAAAACAACTTGTAAGTAAACCCATATTCATGCAACATTTTGAGACCCGTGTATTTGAAAGAAAGTAATAAGTGGGGTAAAAAACCCGTCGCCGTCGGAAAATTTAAAGAATATTTTTTGTAAGGTAGCTAATTAGCTCCTGTTTTACTTAGCTATGTTATTGTGATTTAACTGAGGAATAATGAATTTTGCTTACAATTATTAACAAATATTAATTTCACCCAGATAAAAAATTGTAGAGCAAACTACAGTCAACGGTATGTAGATATTAATAAAGTTTTACAAAATAATTGAAACAACTAGGTAGGTACTTTTAAACCTTAGTAACTAATTAAGACATATCTTCATGATTCTAATACTTTTTATAAAAGGACGTAGGTACAGGTACCTACTTTTTAAAAAGTCTACGTACCTATATTATATTTTATAAATTGTACCATTTACACCCTCCTTCCAAAATAAGCGAGTAATTTTCGTGTAACGCAAAACAGACTCTTATCTCAAAGTTACTTTCCTCAGAAAATTTGGAAACTTCGGCCATAAAATTTAATTTCAGTATCTAACGAACACTTTAAATTCCGAAATCAGCAGCTCATTTAAATTTCTCAACCCATCTCTTCTGCGGCGGTGGTTCTAAAACGTCCCCCTGGTCCGATTAGGGTGCATCCTAAAAGCATCCCAAAGATTAGTCTACGAAAGAATGCGGCTTGACAGACTATAGTACGCATTTTTGTATTACAATTCATATTTTGCTGTACGTTTGAACCTTATTTTTATACTCTTTCGGGTGATATTACTTTGCGGGTTTACCGGCCAGGCGTGCGGTGGAAATAGCATGCTGTCATGGCGTCAATGACGTCACTCGGCCAATGAGCGCGCGGCGCGACGCCAGCGCCACAAGATGGCTGCCACACTTCACCCGCCGCCGCCTCCTATCGTGTTTAGGCCTAAACTTCTAAGCATATCGCAGCATTTAAATATAAATAAAATAAATTGGCCAGTGTTTGTTAGTTTTAGCTACGCGGGTGTTGTTAGCTATTTTTTTACTAAGTTTCGAGTTAATTTTCAGAGGCTGAATATGAGAATATAGTGTTGTTAGACACAGGTGAGTGGTTTTGTTTTTATTTTTATAAAGTGGGTATCTAACATGTGCATAATATATTTTTTTAGATACAGTTAAATTACTACTAATACTTATACGTTGTTAATATGCGTTTAATTAATGCGTCGTTTAATGTTGTTTACTATTAATTACCTATTGTGTGAACTAGATTTTGTCTAATTAGAATAGGTATGTGAATTTTTCTTAGCCTAAAGTAAACTAAAATGAATACCTATACAGATTTTCACAGAAACTAGAAACTGATCACGCACTGTCCTGTCTGGATTCGTAAGGATGTAAAAACATTATCCATTTGGTAGATACGTATATAGGTATAGGTGATTTTTTTTTGTATCGATAACAAATAAACAAAATTGTATTTGTATTTTGTAAATAAAGCGTTTGTATTTTGAATCCTAATATTGTAGTACCAACAACCAACATAGATTCCTAAATAACTTTATTTTATAAATGTTTTCTACAGTTTACTGTTATAAATAAACACAAAAATATAAGCGTATGCTTTATACTACCATAGTAATATTATTACATATTTGTATTGATCTTATTTAAGGTGCCTACCTACCTAAATAAACTATTCAGATCAATTTTAATTCGCACAACAGATGTTACACAGTACAGTAACAATGCAATACTGCCCGATTAATAAAAAAAAACTTTATAACAACCACAACATTGCACAAGAGGTAAAAAACACTATTAACATTAATTAATTTAAATAATTTTGAGAAAAGCCTACGAAAGTGCTACGTGGCTACGCCGTAGCGAAATTACTAAAATCGATTTAAACGTGCACACTCTCTCATTACCCGTTATTATTATTATCTAGTTAACAAAAACCTTTTTTTTGCTTACAGGACGGTCCCACCCCTAGGGCGCAGCTTGATAAAACCCGCCCACCTTTTTTTGGAATGCTATGGACCATGGAAACAGATCTTATTTGAACTTCGAAGGGTGAACTACTTGGTATGTTATGAAGGTGGGATTTTATTAAAAACGTTTTGCAGCATTGTTGATTTCCGGATAACAAATACAACTGTGCAATTATTATAATCTACAACATATTATGAACGTTTCCGTTGCTACGAAATCTCGTAGCCAAACGGCGTAGCAAAATAAGCAATTAACGATTTTTAAAAAATACTTATAAATGGATGTCCGGATGGCGTAGTACTGCTATGGCGAGGCCTGGGTTTTATTCCCGGATTGGAGAAATATTTTATAAAAGACAAACATTGTTTTAGGGCCTGCGTTGTACCCTTGTGCCTTATGGATGGCTATAGGGTCACCTTTTTTACGTTACGCCTAACCGCTGGCGAAAAGTAGATGCACTAATGTACATTGCGTACAAAACGTTAGTAAGAAACATATAAAATTAACAACTACTGTGAACAAAGTCGCAGAACAAAAGTTGTGTGTTGTATACCACTTTTGCTGAGTTTACTATGTACCTATATCTATATCATTACATCATGTCAATAGATGCACTAAAATTAGAATGGTAATATTGTCACTATTTAAATCAATACATAGCAGTATCTGAATTTAAATTATCGTGAATAAGATGAATCGGTTCAATAACCTAATAGATAAAACATTGAGTACTCATAAAAGAGAGCATTTACTAATTAACCTGTAAGTAAATTGAATCATTAGATACGAAATTAACTCCAGAGAATATTCAGTAACATGACATTAGAAACAAGTTGCAATTAAATAATTAATTCATATAAGCACCTACCTATTTACCTATATTTTGATTGCAAAATAAACGTTATCAGAAGTCAATATATGCACGTATGTTAACTGCGTACCTAGTTTTATCATTCGCTCTCATTACCGGCAGCTAAATTGATTGACAACCGAATGGTGTAGTGGTTATGCATGTGACTGCTATGCCGATGGTACCGGGTTTGATCCCCGGCCGGGGGAGATTTGTTTCAAGACAGATATTAAATTTATACTCGGGTTTTGGGTGGCAATATATATAAAATATACCTATTGTAAGCATCTATCATCAAGCATACCTGCAAATGTAGATTTAGCAAATCTAGATATGAACATACGAAGGCAGTTTAGACCTTCGGGATATGCACAAAGGTTCCATTCGATAGACTTAGGTGCAGGTACTTACACCCCCACAGATAATAAAATAGGATATACCTACTTAGACTTAGGTATATCCATAAGTCTTTCCGAGTATATCCGTATATATACGTATCCACTGTTACTAATACTCGACTAATATTTTAATTGTGGATTTTTTCCGTGTTTGTTTCATAACTACCGGAAATCCCGGGTTTGAATCCCGGCCTGAGCAAATATTTGTCATAACGGCAGAAAAGCAAGTTGTGCAGGCAGATTAATTTGGTACTTAACTAAGTAGGTACTATCTAAACTATCTATAATGTTATTTCTCATTGCTGTTACCTACTTATTCCAATGTAACCACTATTCATTTTACGTATTCATAGATAAAATTAGGATGTAAACTGCTTTTAAAATAGCAATAAGTGTATACGCAATGTAACATAAATAATTCCGCAATAACTATCCAACTGGCCATTACGGCTACTGCTTACCAACAGTTAGATATTCATAACTTGCAACGCAAATACAAGGGCTATCAAGACGATATCTATGATCATTTGGCAGCGACTCCCGTCTGATCGGCGAGATACCCTCGGAGCGGTCTGCAGATCGAATGCATCGGTGAGGTTAAGTCGGGGGCGGTAACGGCGTGCAAATAACAACGATCATGGCGCATGTAATGAAATCTGTTGGTTGCGGGAGCATGTAGGTAGGACGGTGCGCGCGCCGCGGCAGGGCGGGCGGCAATCGATGGCTGCTCGAGGGCGCCCGGCGCGGCGGAGACCGGCAGACGCCCCGGGCCGCCGCGCCGCGCCGCACGCCTCGCCTCCACCACCCGCCACCATCACTCAATGTTTACCGACGCGCCGACGAACAGCTGACAGACCGGTAAGTCACGTGTGACAACCAACCTTTGTTTTACTCGACTTCACCTTGAATCCTACCTCTCTCGTCCGCTTGTGTGCATCAATCGATACAGGGGGGCTTCGTTGCAACGCCGGGTCGTAAATTACACATATAATGCACCCTTCCCCGCTTTTTCATGTCTATTGAATTCTGCATCCGTGCACACAGGCGCACGTCGGATCCTTTTTACGAGAGCTGCCCGAAACCCGGGCCTTTTGTAATGTATCCTTTATTTGTGACAATGCACGGGGACAATGGGCCTTGCAAGTTATTGTCGTCCTGTTTTTTTAGAGCATTGAGCGGCAAAAACTTGCGTTCTATGCCGCTACCGGCTAGTCAGGTTCGCAAATATTATTTTCGCAAGCCAATCCAGTGTATTCGCAAACTTTGAGCTCTGTCATTGGTAGTTTTACTAACAAAAGGTGTGCAAATTTTGTGTAGGCGTAGCTATATATTTTAAACAATAAGTTATTTCGGTGTAAGGGGTAGGAAAACTTACGAGGTATCAGTGTAACCCTTTTCAGGTTGAAAACCCAAGTGTGTTGTAAATCGGTTGGTTTGTTTTATAGGTGGATCCCGGGGGAGCGGCGGAGGCGTGCTTTTAGGATATTGCCTGGATATTGTGTGAGAAGTATCAACATCCTCTGAACGTTATATTCCCCTGATATCTCTTCCAATGTTTATTCAATGATGCGATCGTAACTTAACCTAACCACAATAAAAAACAAGAGCCATCAGAAATAAAAAAAGAATTGTTCTTAATTTAAAATGTCAGTCTTCCAGATCTTCTCTTGCATGCAGCCGGCCAGTTCTTGAAGACAGAAGATGAAGAGAAGAGATCGCGTCGCCTTCTGTACGTATACTGAATGTATCCTGAGTGCCTCATTCTTTCCGGTATACCTTCAGTATACGTAACAGAAGATGACACCAGCTACTGAAGACGACACGAAGAAACTTCTCGAAGATTATTTTTTCACTTCTTCTTCTTTCTGTGTTTTATGTGTCTTATCTTTCTTTTAGCTATGTCTTGATTCCCTGGTACTTAGTTTTATTTGTTAAAGGTTTTTACCTAGTTACTAATTACTCTGGAACTATGTAACTTTGTATGTAGGTACATATTTACTTTACTATTTGAAAATAAAGATATAAAAGTAATTTATTTGTTTTATTTCTACATGTTTTTGTAGGTAGGTATAGGAAATATAGATTAGCTATGCTTAAATTTTGCAATTATAGGTAGCTATACTTAATGGTAGGTAGGTTATGATTGAGCTAAATTGAACAATTTGCTGGGTAAGTAAGTAGTACCTAAATAGCAAAGCTAGCTTTCATAGACTGAATAGGAGCAAATTACACAAACCTACCCAAACCTACTTGGGATAAGTAGGGACATATATGTAGGTATTCACCTAGCGAAAAATATACAGTAGGGTAAAATATGCAATTCTTTATGTTTTACATAAGCATACGTAAGTACACTATCACAATTTATTATAATGAACATACAAGCTACCCACATGTTACCTACTAATCGGTAATTTAAGTTAAGTACTATTTAGGACCCACAATGAAACATAGGTAAGTACTTAACCTTTGTAACATAAATGTAGATACCAACCAATGAAATAAAATTAGAAAAAACGCCAAGTCAATTCATTTTCAACATGACATGGGCTGGTCATATCTGCTGAAAAACCGATAACCATTGTGATAGACGAGTTCTCCAGTGGAGACCACAGCTGATAACTGGATGAGTAAAGCCGAGGACAAAGTGTTGTGACGCACTTTGGGAGGCCTATATATGCCCTAGGTATAGTAAGATGATCATGAACTAATTTTACTTTTTACCTAAGGCGAAGCAAAAATACAGAAATTGTCATTGTAGGAATTATATTGCCTGAGAAACGGTTTTATACAATATATCTACAGTTTATATGAGGATCGAAGTTTACATAATACTCTTTTGGTGCCTAAGTAGCTTGTAGGTAGGTAGGTACCTATCTAGGTACAGGTAAGGTTTAATGACTATCGAACTACATCATCATAACGGTTTAATTCTTTTGTCGTCGACAAGATAAGTCCAAGAATTGAGAACCGCAGAAAGTTTTTCAATTCGTGTAATGTACAGTCAACAAAAAAATATGTACATAAGTATCCACTCCTTACACAAACAGTTTGATCCTTAAAGACATAAGCATTATTCGTGCTAAGCTAAGCAAAACATGGATTTTTTGTTGGCTGTACATTACACGAATTGAAACATTTACTATACAAAATGCCGGTAGTTAAATAGTAGGTTCCAAATGTACCTAAAATCATAATATACGAGTAGAACAGATATCTTCCAAAATAGTATTCTCTGACAGCCTATACTACTACTACTACTACATTTATTAATACATACTTACCAAGTAAGGTAGGTACTGTTGTACCTCAGTAAATAGTAGTAAATACACGTAAGTAACAAAATACGCACATTTCTTATAAGGGACTTTTATATAAATCATTGCCTCTCACTATCATGTCCTCATATCTATTCACTTACTGTTCTATTTTATTGCCGGCTATTTTATGTCTTGTTTTGGCTATAAACTCAAGTTATAGCCCTTGGAAGTCAATAGTTGGGAAATTAATAAGACAGCAGAATGCCTTTCCTATACCTTCATGCTCTTATATTATTAATTATTTTGCAAAGAAAAAATACAGCTATGCAAAAATGATAATACTCGTATAATAAAAAAACACACTATAAAAGGGCACTTTGCAGGATCATAAAATACAGAAAAAATACTTTTTTGTTATTGTTGTAGTGGCGCCATCTATATACCCAAGCTTGAACTTTTAACTACTAACACTGATCATAGTTTACAAATCTACATCATGGTAGGCAAGGCAGCTACATACCTGTATTGATGGAATATGGAAACCAAGGGTGATGGAAAATAAAAATAAACGTAAGGCTTACATAATTAGTGCTACATTATATAAAACTGTTGTATAAAAAGATATTATTACCAACTCCTATTATGTTGGGTCTGTAAGGAAATCAGAGTAATCAGACCAATTCTTAATATTTTCTAATATTTAATTTGGTATAAACACCTATATACCACTTACATATAGGAGTAAGGATACAAAAGCTAAGTATATTGTACATAAGAAGGTTAGGTACCTACCTTTTATTTTTTACTTAGCATCCGGTACTCATTATGAAGAACCTGTATATTTAATTATAGATAATATGCCTAGTTATATAATTCACACGATTTAGATACAACCTAGGTACAATCAATCACAAAATTTAAATGTCATAAAATATTCCATTCTTATCCTACCATTCTTATTTTATATATTTTTAAGTTTTGTCACACAAAATTCTTAATCGGTAAGAAATGCAGGCAATCTTATTGTTTAGAGGGTGAAAGTTTTGGAACCAGGAAGTTTTTGGGATAAAAGGAGAAAGTTGCCATAAAGGTAGTACAAACGCAGAATGGACCAATCAGGAGACAGGGAACCAACTTTCTAATTTCGGGTAAAAATTGTTTCATCTACTTTGGTATCATTTCTACAGAAGCTTGTGTAAAGAACAGTGCAATATTTTCATAGATACTGAGTAATTTTCATACCTCAGTGATGTAACCTAGTGACATTAGTATATCAACTGTTAGCAATACCTATGTACTAAAATACAGTTATTTACTTACAAACATAGCGTGGTGTATATTCTTCGTTGTGTATTAGTGATATAACAGACTAGTATTTATGAAGGAAATCAATTGGGATTTATTTATAATACCTATGAAATTACCTACTCAATTTGCTACTAGGTATCTAAATCTGGAAGAATTACAAAGGTGAGCTACAATTTTTTATATTTTTTTTACTTTTTGCTCCAATTAGCTATATCAGATAAGTTAAGCCTCAATCAAAGTCTAATACTAACCCAGGTATTCCAATAAGCAATTCTCACTAAACGGAATCCTTTCTGCCCCGACTGTACTCAGCGTTTTTGCTAACCGTACAACTTTGGCCATCAGCCATCGCTGTGTAAGCGAAACGGGAAACCCCACTGAATCCGGAATCAGCATCTGGCTATTTAAAGAGTAAGCGAGATGAACATAATCTTGATTGTGCGTCGACGAGGGTTGGGTATCGAGCGGTCGGTTGTCATGGCAACTGACAATGGATTTCGGGTGCATATTTTAGGCTGCGCCAGGGGTCGCGGGAGGGGGGGGGGGGGATGGCGACCAGCAGCCATCTTTGAAATTATTTTTCCAGTTTGGGTGATCTTCGATTTCAGAAAGATACATTTTTCTTTCTCGACGATCGATGTAGGATAAGCAAAAGTTGTAGTTACATCCATAGGTAGGAACAAAAATGTAGTATTCGAATAAGCGATGGATCAAAACGGAAGTTATCTTAACCTAATTAAAAAGGAATCAACTTTCAAATTTTACATTACAAGTAAAGTTTTACGAGCAATTAAAGTGTCGTTAAAATACAACACATAAATAAAGGGGTCGTTAAAAACAAATAGGTTATCAAAGACACCTTTCATCAACAATGTTGCACTGTTAAAAACAAACTAGTTTACAGTTTTTGTAACAGTTTTTTCTGAAAAACGTGATTGATGTGGGAACGTTACATATACTTCAATCGTCGCTCGGTGGCTGTGATACTGTCATAAAGTCTGCGATTAAGGACATAGTCCCTGTGCCGCAGAGACGATTTAGCTATAAGTATGAATAGCTATAACTAGCAGTGGGAACCTAACTTTATATACCTACGAGTAGATATACAGGGCTTATAGGGAGAGTTTTTAAATTCAACATTACGTACCGACATGCACGTATATGTTGTTAGGGTTTTAGACTGGAAAAATATTCCTGAACACAAAGTGACCTTTGCGTACCAAGATAGTTATATAGATTATTTATTTAGAGTCTACCTAAAGTTACTAAAAGCAAGTATATTCTTAATTGCCTTTTACTGGCTGAGTTTTGTTTTGGTTTTATTAACATTAAACGTTGACCCTCTTAGAGTGATTTAGTTTCAGGTTTTCTCTGCAGCCAACTGTACCTAAATTAATTTTTAGCAATCTAAATATTGATTGCCTTATATCTACATATTTAAATATATGTAATCTTCTTCTTCTTGGCGTCCTATGACCCCCCCGTGGGGCAAAGGGCAGACACAACGGTTCTCCATCTCTGTCTGTCGACGGCAGCGAGGTTCACCTCGGACCACGTCATCTCCGCGTCTTGCATCTCCGCATCGATTGAACGGCGCCAGGTTTGTTTAGGGCGGCCTCGCTTACGCTTGCCCTGCGGGTTCCAGTCAAGAGCCTGTCTTGGAATGTGATTTTGGTCCCTACGCAGGGTATGGCCGATCCAACTCCATTTGCGCCGTTTTATTTGCAAACCAACAGGATCTTCGTGGCATCTCTTCCAGAGGTCTACATTCGATATCGTGTTGGGCCAGAAGATCTTCAGGATCTGTCGGAGGCAGCGGTTGATGAATACTTGAAGCTTCTGTGTTAGGGACTTCGTATATAGTCTTCCAGGTTTCGCATCCGTATAGCAGTACAGATTTCACGTTGGTGTTGAATATTTTGAGTTTCACTCTACGAGAGAGGTGTGCATACGGAGTGCAGACACGCAAATGCGCCTTAATGTAATAATATAAAGTAATTTTGGAATATCTTACCTTACTTGTTGTCTTTAAACGCAGCAGCGCCATAAATCTGAAACAAGCGAGAAAGTCATGTAGAAAATTATACCATCTTCATTTTCTCATATTTATTTATGAAATTTTCTTCCATATTTTCCCAACGACGTTGTTATACCAACAGATATGGGCAAACAAACCCTTTCATGTTTTCCCTGCAGAGCATTTGTTCCGTTCAATTTAAACATATTACATAACACATTTAGGCGTATCTCTGTGACGATGGAAGGCCGTAAAATATAAATAAAGTGCCAGTGAAACGCATTATGATGCACCAAACTATGTGTACGCTTCGCTACCATGTTGATGTGTTTATAGGATACTTATTATGAGGAAATCTACAGGAACCTACTTTTTATTTTCCACCTAAAATTGCCATCTATAAATAGCTAGTACCTATCCAAAGCTTTGCTCAAAATATCGATCGTAATTCTATGCAACGAAGCAAGTTTGAAAAGGTATGTAATCCTTCCTATTAAAATATTATAAAAAGCAATGTTTGTTACTCTTTCACGTAAAATTTAGTAAACGGATTTTCATAAAATTTTGTATGTAGGAAGCTGTAGAATAACACATTGGCTAGTTTTTGTCGGAATTTTCACGTGAAAACCCTTTAACATGAAGCGAAGCGGTTAACAGCTACACTCACGTGCAATGAAAAAGTTTCAGTGACATATTATGGATCGCCAATGGCCGAGTCCGCGTGGTTCTCTACGCCAATGGCAGATGGTGGAACTTTTTCTTCGCTCGTGAGTGTAAGAGAAGTATTCGAGGAACGATGGTAGCGCGAGTAGGCGGGAATCAGACGGGAATGTACGGAGGGTAGACACGATAAGAGTCTAGACGGCCCGGGGTTCGGCGCTCGGTCGAAGCCCGGACGAAAGGTCGACCGAATCGAGAACAACATAACTCTAGTGGGTTGGTTATTTGTGCAAAATGTACATACCTATAGGTAGTTGCTAATATTTTTTCATGGATTTCCAAAAGTCGTAGAATAAATTATGTTTAAAATGACCCCCATAGCCACCTCTTTTTTGCTTAGTAGCTACCTTTACCTTTAGGTACGGCTGTTATGTATAGGTATATACAGGGTGTTAAGATATACCACATAGTAGTGCTCGAATTGACATACAAAGTATAGGTACATGTAAAACTTGTGTTGTATAAGCTAAACAGAAGCTAAACGACAGGTTTTGAATGGTAAATAAAACAAAGAAAGTAGTCTGTATATGTTGCAGAAGCAAAAGATAAACATCAAATAAGATAACACAGGGTTCCGTACAAGAAAACAACTTTTAGGCGGGAGGTTACCTCCTTATGTAGGTATTATTATTTAGATAGTGTCTAGTAGTTGTGTTTGAAGTATGAATCAACTTATAGTTTTTCTGTAATATACTTTCAATGTGTGACATAATATTATGTAATTGTAACACATCGAAAGTATATTACAGGTATATAGGTACATATACAGGTAGGTTACAATATACCTGTGCAATATTATTAAGTAAAAACTTTTAATGTTAAATTTTTAGTATACTCTAAAAATTTAACATTAAAATGATACCTAAGTATAAAAAATATAACTGCTACTTCATACATTCCGATTGACATCTAATCAACCTACACTTTTCATCATTTTTTTTTAGCATTAGGGAATACCATTTAAACCTTAATTAGAAATTATGTACGTCCTTCTAATGTAGGTACCTGGACTAAACTAAACAAGGTTCTCTATACCATATAATACCTATGTTAGACACCTAAACTTTACAAGCAGTACCTACCTACAACAGACGGACAAACCAGCTGGTACCTAACAACTGGACAAACGATCCACTACTTCAAACGAACATCCCTGAAAGTGGCTATTTCATCCCAGCTGTCCGTTCCTACGGCTATATAGCTACTACACAGCTACATCCAGCCCACATTCACTTTAACCTGTCCTCTACTTCTTCAACTCCCGAACACCTTCGACGCCTTATTCACCCGTAATTCAGGCGTGTTTCACGTGAATGTAGAGCAGGGGAAAGAGACAATGTTTACGAAGAATGTGCTTCCAGTAGGTACATTTACATCGAGCGAGTGCGTTAAATGGGTTTCATAAGTAGGCCCCAGTTAGACCCTTACAAGAGCGGGCACATAACTTTATTTGGGAATTAACATAATAAGGAAGATTACGGACGGCTTTGTTTAAGGGGACTTGAAAAATAATGACAATCGTTTCAGGACAAAATATTTTGGTGGAAAAATTATTAAGGGTGGGTCCGTGTTGAATAATGATATTTGATCCTTATACCGAAACGAATAACCTACTATACCTACCTATAAGGAAACACCGCATAATTAACAACGCACTCGTATATTGGTTAACGTCTCTGCCTTCTTTATCTGCCTTTTCAAATGTCTGCCAAGACCCTTTTTTTCTTGATAACGAAATCGTAACATAATGTACCTAATTAGTAAGTTGATGCTAACCTATTTGCATTCAAATCAAAACCTAGGCACATGACCAGCACCTTATGAGCACATAAATATTGCTCAGTGTCAGTACCTGTGTGCGTGATATCACCTGCCAACGGGAACATCACGGATAAAATTTCACCCTGTATATATTATTCCTACCTACTTATATACGTAGTAACACATGGCACGAATACATTTCCCTGCGGATTAAAGAAACAAAACAAATCAGTGCAACGCGGCCCCTAAAATGGCGCTTTGTTTCGGCATCAGGTGCGGGGGAAATTGTATTACCTATACCGAAGCGACACCAGAGGGTTACTTTATCTTGACAAAAGTAACCAACGATAGCGGTATGTATTCGGTACTTTTAACACAACAGATAAGCTCGAGGTTAGCGCAGCAGCTTCTGAAACTAAATTTTTCATAAGCTAGAGTGAGCCTCCCGACACACCCTCGCTACTGTAGAATAAATTGCATAAGTTGTCTTTTCAATTTTAAATCCCTCTGTTTGTATTAATAATAGATTGAGGTGAGGATTAAAGGGACCATGTGATGTTAAGCCCAATGTGGTACATGTAAAGAAATATATAAGCAATAAATAAATAGATATTCAATCCATTTTCATTACAAATATTACATACTTACCTATCATTAGAAGGTACCGTATGAAATGGCCATAAACTTACTTATTTTATTTTAAGTCTTTCACGTTTATTTTAAGTCCTTCACGTTCAATGGAGAATTGAGCGATGTGAATGAATATAGTGTCTATAGTCGCATATTCCAAATAAGTGGTGGTAATAGCTCTCCCCAAGCCGGGTAAAACAACAGATAACCCCAAGCTTCGGGTGAGAAGTCTCGGCAATAAGTTCAAGTCCAGGGATGTGTGGTCGGCTCTGAGTCTCGTCTCTGTGGGTCTCCTGCACACACATCACATCGCACTGCGTTGTACGGTGTAGGTCGGCGAGGATTTCTGACTTGTTTGCAGAGAAACCCTCGATGTTAATAGAGACTACCTTCAGAGCCGGCGCTAGAGCTGGACTCGGTTTGTCGTTGTGGTGATAGGATTCACCAATCTTACGATTGCCCAGGGTGCACCACGGGTAGGTTCCTTTCATGCACCCCTAAAAAAGCTGAAATGTTCAATGCTTTAATATTTTGTAAAATATAACATCTACCTAGGTACACATTTTATAGATTGTTATGAAACGTAACTTTATAATAAAAAATAATGACTATGGTGTGTATATGGATGAAAACAAAACGTTTTTATTTCTGCATCTAAAATGAAATAACTCGTACAAATGACCCATAGCTGTCACTGAAAATAATTCCATTAGAAACGCAATGGAAAGCAGAATTTTGGGTAGAAAATGTTAAAGACGCGATAAATTACCAGATATGACACTGTACAAACTGAGCTGGACTGTTGCCAAATTATATTCTTGTCTCGAAACTAGTCTAGAAAGTCGACATAAAACTTAAACATTTTGTATGATAACTATTCTACATATTGCTGAGGCCTTTGCAACCCTCGCCCCACTTCTACAATGTACAAGGCAAGCAAATTCACATGTTGTAGATGTAGATACTTCAGTCTGTCTATGCAAACTTTTTACACTGCTACAATTACAAAACTGAACCTTAACTGTTCTAGTAGAAGCATACGCAATTATTGTTTAAAATTGTAATCATTAACTTAATCAAAGGCTGTAAATAGTATGAATTATAGGTCTGTATGGTTGAAAATTGTATTGCAGTATAGGTAGGTGGCTATGGCTATGAATACGGCTCCGGGTAGCGGGACGGAGATCGCGCGGCGAATATGGAATGGCAACTAGATGGGGTTGGAAAATAAATTGCTATACGTCTCATGCATGTTTATGAAGGTCTTGCGTTTTTAAAATAGCTGAAGCGAGTTCCTTTCTGCTACGATATTTATGTAAGTAGGTTATCAAGCTTAAAATCCGATAAACCTACCGATGATTTATGGTTTAGATTCCACTTGATTTTGTCTAGGTATAATAATCCATCCTCAAACTAATTTTAGTTCAAACTCAGCTCAATGGCCAATCAATAAATAGATTACATAATCCGTGATCTCTGGCTGGGCTCCAATGTTTTTGAAACACGATACTAACACAAACATTGAAAATCCGTATAATGGCTTCCTAACATACGATGTAATTTCTTATATCTAGCTAGACACATAAAGTGTATCTCATTTTAAAGGGCAGACGATATGGTTCTCACATAGGCGAGACAACATCAAATAGAAAATTGGAGTTCCGTCCTTACGGGGGTAAAAATAAGGTTGTATTTTTCCTGGGGCGTGATGATAAGTAGGGTTAGCAAAACAATTGGGTTTCGTCGGCTTACGAAGCGCGACGAGACGTCTGAAAGTGCTCTTTTCGCGACCTATTATGTTACCCCTGACATTCGCTAAATGTCAATGTACGGTTAGGTAAAATTCACGCTTGTTATTTTTGTAGTGGAATCAGTGGAATGTACCCATTGAAGCTATTCAGGCACGGGGATGGATGAATAGCCGAGCTGAGCAGGGAGCATGTGATTTTCACAATAATTGAGTGTTTGATTTGAAACGTCTCCTGAAACTAATATTGGTTTATGAATCGTATGCTCCGGCTTATTATTATTACATACCCATTTCACAAAAAATATAAATTGTTTGTTGATTCCTACTGGGGATTCGTAAAGCTTATATTTCATATACTAGGTACCTACATAATATCAGCTGTCTTTGGTATGCATATTTAAATAGTACTTAAGTACCTACTAAATATATCAGGAAAAACTAAATTAGGTACTTACATAGCTAACACAAAGTTACACCACCTACATGGAATTCGACATCTTAACACGTGAGGTATTTCCGTAATGAGCCTCCAATCTGATACTTTATATTTCCGATTTCTGAATAGTTTCGACCCACACTTGAATATCTCTGCGTATCTCTCCCGTCATATCTCTCCCTATTAAGTTCAGCAACGCCTTCCAGCGATGGGTCTGTTAGATAACTAATACACTATCGCAGCAAATATAATTGTGATTGTACCGAACCCCTTCTTCATAATATAGTCGGCCAAATTGGAAATATTTATCTTCAATCAGATACTGGGACTCTATGTCCTTTAGTCCAAAACAGTAGGTGGTGATAGGTTGACCAAAATGTTCGTTTGAATAAGAAATGTAAAGACAAACATACCGTACCATGTTTTTATTTAAATATCTACTCATATCTTGTCCTATAGGTATAAAATTCAGTCTTTAATACATGAGTCGAAATAATAATAATAAAAAAATCATCACAAATAGTCAAGAAATGTGTTTAAAAAGTCACCAATATTATTCTGATATCTTGCTTCTGCAGCAGTGATAGAGCAACCATCGGAGCACTTAGACTCCGCTGGCATTTTAATAAGGATAGGATATATCGGTTCAATGACTTTTCAATATTCACTGTGAAATACCACTTTACCACTTATCTGAATGTCAATATAGCAATAATTGAAGCCATTAATTTATATTTTGTGGTTTTATTTTCCTTCTAATTACGTATACCTATTGGTGATTTATACATGGTGTTAAAGATAGCCTCCTGTATAATTTACCATTATCTACTGCTGCAACTGAACATCGAGAAAACGTGCGTCCCTGGGCCAAGTTTTAAGGCTAGACTTACAATTAATTGGCGGAGCCGTAACCAATACACCAGAATGAAACGTGCGAAAAGTGTAATACAATAATGGATTACAACCTACATGATGCAAACTAATAAAGTAACATTAACAGTCTTCTCCATGTCTTATCTCTTTTCTATCAGTCGTTATGCGACCATGATAGCGATGACGTAAGAAAACCACACACATCCATCGCATTAGAAAGACTTATGTCAATGTCATCGGGGGCCTTCCGTCTAAATTCCATGCAAGGCTGTGACGACGTAAACGATAAGTCCATAAATGTGACTATGATCTTTAAGAAATAGATAATAGAGGTTAAAGCGCTTGGAGATCGTGAGTGTGTTACGACGTTGCGTGGCCCAGGGGGGCTACCACAGCACGCGTCGCGATGACAAAATGGCCACCAACACCGCAACAATCACTACAACGAATAATCGCTACACGTTTTATAGCTCGTAATTGTTGTCATAAAATGGTAACAAAAGTTGTTTTACGTTCGACACGAGAGCTGTGTTTATCTTCTCGTAGATATTATGAGTCAAACTTATACGATGGGAATATTCATCTTTACGAGTATTTAATTGTTTTCGGAGCTTTTTTGGTTTCGCTCGCGTTTTTCCACGTAATAGGTCAGTGACATGGCACAGCTATTTATAGATCCGTAATTTTGTTATACATTCAACGTACGATCTAAGAATAAAATGGTTACCTTCTGTTGATCTTACAGAAGAACGTCGTCGCTGTTTAACGCGACGGGAAATATAAAATTATTCCATATTCGCATAAATCACGGCAAATATTTCGCGTGGGCGTCTATTATGTAATCCACGCATGGCGTCGATGGCGGAACATATTAAAATATTTAATTAGTGCTAAGGGGGAATTATGAATTAGGATGGCTGGCTTCAGGACTATAACGAACATTGTTGCATTTCTATAGAACAAAGCGTGATAGGTTGCTAATTAAAATTCTAGTTGGTTGTCTTCCTTGTGGGATTCTTAGAGTTATTGTTTAGTAGGCGTAGCCGGCGGTCCCCAGGCGCCTGACTCACGAGCCATGGCCGATGGCCCGACACTAAATGTCGATGGAATCGGTAACTCAAACATTTTACGATCACTTCCAGTAATATATGGGGCGTTGCGTAATTCTATTTTTGGTCCGCCTTAAGCTAACTTTTGCGCAAATACCGCTTATCGCACATCCCTACCTAGTACCCTACCCTTTCCTTTCGTCGGAAAAGTCGCGAAAGCGGTTGCCGGCAATAAATTTCTAGCGATCGTTAACTGCGGCCATTACTCCGTCGACACTAGACATAAATATCTTTGGCCATTAATTCCGCAAGCCTACGTGCGATTTGTGGCCTGTTTTTTACACTATAAACAATTCCCACGCTCGTTAACAAGAAAGATGAGCTTTAACTGGTCTCATTTATGGACGATAAAGTGAGTGGCACGCTCGCAGGCCGCGGGACACTTGCCACCTGATAAACTTGGGTCCTGCATAGCTTTATGTTCCACAAAGTGCCTTGACGTGTCAATCTAGACGAAAAGTGAAAATATTAAAGTACTTAGACTTCATCCTTCAGTACATTATATGAATAAAATGTAAGTGATTATAGATGTTAATGCACAGCGTTCTTGTTGCACTGTCTACCATTTTCATCCGAGTTTATACGTGGCAAATATCGGACCATTTTCATGCACAATTTACACGGCAAACAAACACGTATCGTGGCCAGGATCAGGTAGAGGCACTGAGTCTATAAATAGGTAACGAGCGTAAATAGAAGCAGTTTGTATCGACACTGCCGCTACCAATCGATACTGTATAAACCCACGCGGGCAGAGATAAATGCCCGTAGACTACAACTGAAACTGCAACTTAACTTGATCATGGCAAGGTTCAGTGTTTATTGGACAAGGGAGGTGTATGTGATGTTGTCGTTTTGAAAGAATGCTAAAGGAAGGATCCAAAGAGTAGAAAGATACTTGTGTACGTGAGTGTAGGAAGTTAAAAGTTAAATACGTTGTAGTGTAGGTATGTTTCGGGTTTTTTGTAATCACAGTAATGGATGTTAGAAAATTTGTTATTTACTCTGTTGGTTGGGATAGTGTAGCTTGTATAGTAGGTTAGTATATTTTATAGTATAGAGATATAAAGGAGTTATAATATGTATCTACCTCGTTAATAATGGATAAAAGGTTAGTCAGAAAAGTTGGTACTATACCAGTTTTTAAACAAAGTAGCTAGTAAAGTATTATTTTAAGTTTAGAATATGTATGTAAGTATGTACTATTCATTGTGTTTATATCAACACCCAAGACTCGCGTACAAATATCTGTCTTTAAACAAATATCTGCCCCAGCCGGGAATCGAACCCGGAACCTTCGGCTTAGCAGTCAAGTCAGGGTACCACTACACCAGTCGGCCGTCACTACACTATCAATTATTATATTTATGATCTAAGTAATGATTGGGTAAGTATAAGTATTTATCGACAATGCAGCGTTGCTATAAAAATGTTTGGTTTGATAAGATCTAATGTCTATAAATAACTGAAGAACATTGTCTCTAAAACGCGTCGGGAACTTGTAATCAGTTCTTTTATTAAAATACTTTAAAAGGTTTCTGTTTTACTTAGTTAGTAGAGTAGAGTTTCCCTTACGACCGAAGTTGGAACAAACGGCTCGAGCTCTCGAATAAATTCCAAAAAAACTTTTATATTTTTTCTTTGATAACCCTCTGAAATGTAGCTCGAAATTTTTCCTTACTTTTTGGTTAGTTAGGCACGTTGGTGAGACTCAGTCCGATATTAAAGAGGTATTACAAAAATACTTTTTGGATTACATTACAAATTGCCCATTATTAATATTATTATTACTGTACAATGGATTTTTACGATAAAAACAATGTTTTGAGACCAATTATTTTAAAATTAAAAATACCTACCTACCAGAGAATCTCATTTTTTACGATCAAGTTTTATAGCATTTTTATATTTTTCCAATTGCCATGCATCGGCTGACGGTTCGATTGGTAATTGGCATAAATTCTAGCAGAATACAGTCCCGATACGGGTTGCCTCTCACCTCGCCTGTAGGTAGGTATATAATGTGAAGTAAATTTCATTTTCTTTACCCTATATTTTTATTAGTTATTCGGAAAGTTTATAGAAAATTAGTGGACCCGTATTTTTTTATTTTGTATATACCTAAATTTTTGCATGTTATTTTTAACTTTAAAGTTAATTATTTTAAAACCGGAAGTGACGTCACATATTAGGCTCCATTTTTATTTTTGTCTATTGCCTGAGTCTCGAAAAAAAACATAAATGACACTGACAAGTGACATTTAAACTTTGTTTACATGCCAACCAACAAATGGGTCATTTTCAAATGACCTTGATATTTCTAATGATGGAAAGTAGGTACTAATCATGTAAAAAAATAAGCAGAAGCATTTTTTCAGCTGTGTAGGCGGTGGCATGCTCTGGGACATATTATATAGAGGTCATCTCTTAATAATAAATTAAAAAAATAGTCAGAAAGTGTCAGAACAGAATTAATGAAAATGACCCAAATAAACAACAACGTCACGATAAAACGTCAACGTCAATCAAAAATGAAAGTGACAGTTACTTTGTTTTTAAATCTATAGACTTTGATCATCAAAATGCATCGCACCTGATGCATGACGTCATCAGCACTTTTTTACTATTTTATGATTTTCTCGAAAATTATACATCCAAAAAATACAAAAAAAAATTTTTTGTGGCCTTTAGAGCTAAATCTCGAAATGGTTTTCGATTTATAGCAGCTTTAGTTTTTTGAAATGTTGTCCATTACGTTTCAGCAACCTAGAGGGTTCAGGAACTCCTAATTTACAATTAATAATGTTAGACGTAAATAATTTGTTATTATTAGTGTTATTACCCAAATTGGTGTAGGTAGTGCTTCGCCCTAAAGTTTATTATTCCCTTCTGAATGCAAAGAGAGTGTTTCGTGCTGAAAATAAGTCAGGTAGTAGATACTTATCTGAAACTAGATTTCAGGTAGGAACTACTATTTTTACCTTAGTGTAATTTAAAAAATTACAAAAACATTTTTTTTTTAATATTTATGTAATTATAAATCTTTAAATAATATTGATAAAAAAAGTATTATAAAAGTGTCTAAGTAAATTAAAAAATGCATTGGTTATTGTGTAGGTAAGTGATACCTGCCAGTATCGGTTTCTCAAAGTTCTTATACAAAATTAAAATTCCATGGCGAATAATGAAAAGATTAGTTACACGTGTCAACGAAGGCTTACCTATTTTATATTTATTACCCCAAACAATTTTCCAACCCCGAAAGTTTTTCTTTAAAAATGTCCAATATACAAAATCAGTGCCGGTTCATTACTTATGAAAAATCGTTGCTCAGGACCCTCTACTATAAAAAACTCATTCGAAATTAAAATTAAGGTCTCTACATTTTTTATACAAGTTGGTCATAACACGCGGTACGAAACTATTGAAAAAGGAATTCTATCCTTTTGTTATTAGATCCGTTTTTCAGGTAAATATTACGTTGATCTATGACCTATGGAATGGCTGTCAAAATAAACTAGTTTTTCAAGAGGCATTATCTGTTGTTGAATGTACGGCAACAACACCACATTCCGATAGGACTTCGGTCACATCTGATTATGTGTTGACGGGCGCTAAATCCGAATAGGCTATCTCCGTTTTAAGTGTAAATGTGTAAAAAATGACGGTTTTTAACCGGTTAAGCCAAATTTGGTGAATTGATTCCTTTGTTTTAATAAACATAATAGGTATTTCTGATGTCATATACCTACTCAGCAAAGTAATATTTATGTCGTCATAAACCTACTCGAAATAGTACCAAATTAGCTTTTGTTATACATGTAGGTACCACAGTTTTCTGTAGTACCTTTATACCTACGAAATATATTATTTAGGTAAAACCATTTTATTATAAATAGCCACTGTGAAAACAAGTAAAATATTTATACAGGGGAAACGTCCTTAACTAGAAGTGTATTGGTATAAACTTGTTTACCCTTATTACTTGTAGATGTAAGTACTTCCCTGAGTCCATTAAAGTTGACTGTTATTGGTATTGTATCTCGGGACTCTGATAACCAATACTTCCATTAGGAGAGGTCATAAAATAACAATTATTATGTGTTAATAATTTCACGAAGAAAAGGAGCCTTTTCATATTTCACGCCAAATTAAAAAATAATTCCTGGTTTGCGGCATATGACAGGGATTGAGAAGAAGCAATTTAACGAAAGTAGGTGTTTATGAAAGTTACTTGTAAATTTAAAAAAAAGTATAGGTAGGTACGTTATGTAAAAGCTCAGTATTTTAAGCTCGAACACGTTGTTGTCATGAAGATACCTATTTATCATTTATACTTAGATTTCAATGAAGTGGGAAATATAACTTATCAAGATCGGTATAAAAAGAAAACGTAGTGAAAAACTGTGTTGAAAAAGTTTTTCACACAAAAAATTAAGCGATAACATTATCGATATATTTTTAAAATGAATCCTAATAAATCAATGCTATAAATTTATTTCATAAGTGAAATTCCTTTTAACGATAAAGCCGCTTCACTTTGAGCCGACTGAGGCCGCCCGTTTATATTTAGCTCGGGATAAACGCATGCGCAGGTCGCGGCCCTGTTTAACCTTTATTTACGGCCCGAAAATATATGTAGGTAAGCTGTGATTCAATTATTACTGTAGGTTGTACATTAATTTTGTTTTTCATTAAATTATACTTTCTGACCATTTGGAGACACAGAAGCTGCATACTTCACAGAAGGAGGATTCCTGCACACACACACATGCACAGATACACTTTCTCCAAACCAAAAATTTCTCTCCGATGTGAAAAAATGACAAGTACCACAACTTTTTTTGTTTTAATATATGTAGGTACTTACTATAAACGTCGATTATGAGTGGATTTACACCTCTCTCTACATAAATAACATCGTTTATATACCAAGAACACAATAAGTATCTAGCTTTCAATTCAAGAATTAAATCATTTTCAATGAATTTAACAACTTTATTTCAAACAAAATATCAAAACATCATTTGTCTCAATAATTCGGTAAATACCTACAACGAATAATTAGTTTAAGGGTCAATCGAAACGTCCACAGGTGGAACTCTCCAATTCCCCATGTAAAGGCGAAGACGATTACTCTCAGATGTCTCATAAAATTACTATCTAACGGCTGTTTGCTTATTATAAGACCAGTTTCGATCGGCCACAGGATACGTGAAGAAAAATATATTAGGTACATTCCTTTATCTACCTTTTATAAGTATATACTCGGGCGGTTCGGGTTTAATTAAGAAATAGGTGGGTGGAAGGTATGAACGCTGTAGGTATAATTGGATCGTGTAATTTTGTGGTGAGGTAGGTATTCTTATTACATTGGTTCTTGTATGTACGGTAGGCTGGAAGCTATGTTGTGTAGGTACTTTCCTACTTCACTACAGAATTTCAGGTTTATGATATGTTTTGCTTATTTCTAAGACACTTATTTTTAAACTTAATAAGCAACTAAGCGATGTACTTTCCTTAGGTACTTATATACATTACACATAAAATTTGGAAACATGGAATACTTTGTGGCTGTTAAGTACCAGCATAATTGGATTGAATTATTATGCGGCGAATTTATACTCAAATTTTAAATTCGAATATAATCAAAAATTATTTAAATACATAATTTACGTCCACTCTTTGAGTTGTGAGACTAAACTCATGAGCATATTTTAATGTGTTTTTATTAACGGTTATCTATTTCTTATTCATTTTAAAGTGATAGATACAAGCGTAAATTATTATTTAAGCATGCGAGCATTAGCGATAAATTATACGGAATAAAAATTGATTTCTAATTTTATAATGTAGGTTTTTTGTACAGGCCGGTTTTCATAAACAACAAAAACTAATCAGGTAAATTTACCTCAGCTAAAACCTACATAAATTCTAGTAGGTACAATAAATGAAGTTCTGAACATAAGCATCATTATTGGTAGCTCACGTCGATATTCCGTCCATTGAAGACACATAAACCGCCCCTCACGTAGGTATTCGAACGTACCTCCGTATCTATAGCAACCGCGATATGAATCGGACAAAATCGATACCGTAAAAGGTACAGTCTATCCCACCACTTGTCCTTTTATAGATAAAAGAGTTCTTTCAAGGCAGCTATATTTTTGAACTACCTAGATAGACTAGAACTTGAAGAAACTTGGGTAGAATATGCAGATAAAAGCTTTTAGCTTATATAGGGTAAAAGTACTAGTAACTGGCAGTTTAAGCGACTAGCAACACAAAAAAATATATTAAAAATAAAGTATTGGCCTGATTTAAGCACTGGTAGGCTTGAATTACTGGCAATAAGATGACGAACAATTATAGGCATAAATGGTAAAGATATATGATTAATATTCGATTTTAATGAAGTTTATATCCACTACCCCCAAAAAACCTAGTAACTGGCAGTAAAAATTAGTAACTGTCACATGATGTTTCAGTAACTGGCACATTTTAAAAAATCATGCAATTAGGTCAATAAGTACTCTAAAATCAATAATATATTTGATATTAGGTAATGTACAATTACCTGTCTAGGTTCTGTACCGGTAAGACACAAAATCACCGTTGTAATGGTCGACTTCTACGACAGAATGACAGTACAAGTATGCGACGAATCGTGGGTCCATATGAATGCAACAAATCGAGAAACCCTTGGATTTGGAAACGGAAATGGAGAAAGCAAATGCTTGTGGACCTTGATGTATTCATTCAGCAGCTTGGGAGAAGTGACCTGGCTAAGTTGAAGACTGCTGACGGTAGTATAGTTGCCTGTAAGCTGAAATTTCATGCGGAAATTGAAGGTTTCTACGGCTTTCAGCTTCACATGCTCTGGGTAAAGACAGAATTAGTACAGCTCTTCTGAAAGCTATTACTATCCTCGAACAGCTTCAGAAGCTCTTTAATCAATTTTGTTTATACTTAAGTCATGTTTTCAAGCTGTTTAATAAGGTCATCACGAACCGTGTTGCGACTATAAGAAAGCCTTTGATTCCATTTAGACCTGGGCAGTTCTGGAATTCCCTCGTTGTAACATGCATAGCAGCCTTAATGCAGCAACAGTATATTATGTCTACCTTGAACAGTCTATTCGACTAGGCAAAAGGAACTTCGAAAACGAAGCTATAAGGTGCATAAAACAAAATATTACTGGATTGGACTGCAAGGGGAAGATTTGACAAATTTTCACATAAAAATGCCTGAAGGCAAAGGTCTTCAGTCAATGCGTCTTACTGGTGATGACGTATGGATCATAGACGTGGACAGTGACGGTTGGACTGGTCCACCGATTCAAAATCGATCAGCGGGCATTGGAAAGTTTCTTGGTTCTTTGAAGGACCATATCAGAAATAAGGTAACCCGTAAGAGAACTTGAGTAACCGATATAGCTCTTAAATTCTGTATGCTCAAGTGGCATTAGGCCGGCCATAGCTGCCGAAGAACCGATGACCAGTGGGGCAAACGCGCTCTAGAGTGGAGACCACAAACAGGCAAGGGTAGCGGCGGATACCTTCGGGCCAGCTGGACCAACGACCTTATAAAGCTGACCGGTAGTGAGAACAGAGTGCAGTGTCACTGCTGGTGAGAGGTCCAGCAGTGGACGATTACAGACAATTAGATTGCCTTGATTTTAGTCATTTTTCTGAAAAGAAACATGAAAGAAATGTTTACCGCACCAGTAAGTGCCAGTTATTGGTACGTAAAAAAAATGTATGCAGATTAGTAACTGGCAGCCCCGTGCCAGTTATTGAAACAAAGCTGCCTAGACACTGGGGGTTTTTACAGTGCACTTTAAATCGTATTTTCTGTCGATAGAAGGTATAAAATAGCCTAAAATCACAAAACCCAAAATATTAGTAACTGGCAGGGGGGTGCCAGTTACTAAAAGAAGATATAAATTACATTTCAGTAACTAGCACCCTCAAATATAACTCAAAAGCAACTAAAATCACAGTGAATCGGGCTATTATGATATTGTTTAGACCTTCCCCTACTTCCTTGTTATTGTCAGACTATCAAAAACTTATTTATTTTCGCGAAAACAGGCCATACAAATTTTGGTGTCTCCTTAAGAAAAACTTAACGCACGTGCATTTTTTTGGCGATCTTCGCCGCTTTGACTGAGATAATTTCCAGCGCCGGAAAATACACACCTAGCGGCGTAAAATTAAACTATAATATCAATGAATAATTGGAGATTGCTGTAAACACATCAAAGATGGTCTTACTATATCCAAAAGCTTAATATATTTAGTTTTATAGTCACAGTGCCAGTTACTGACACATGCCAGTTATACCACGATTTACCCTATAAAAGCTTTTAAACAACGTACCTAACCTACTGAGATATACCTAAACTAGCAAAAAAGGATTCGTAATCATCAGCTAAGAATCCACTGGTGGACATAGACTCCAAGGGGCGCAGTTTGCTGACTTTCTACCAATATCTTGAAGACATATATAACTAACTTTTATCCATTACCGTGTTTCCAGGGTCACTATGGAATGCGACAGCGTGCACCTTTGTTTGCCCCGACATCGTATCTCACTGACCAGCCCTGGGCTAACAACGAACAACGCTGTTGCGTCAGTAAACAACTACTTCAGAAAAAAACAACTGCCGTAGGTGGGTTTAATCTATAATTATTACTTAGTTTAAAATCGTAACGGGAACGTCGGACCGATAATAAGGTAGCATTGATGGCCCGTAATGCTGGTATGGCATGTTTTATTTTTTATTAAAGGCATAAATTGGGTTTTTAATTCAGTACATTTTAGTTGTTGTGTTGAAGTAATGAAGATCCTCCAGGAGAAAAAAAGCAACAAGTCTCTTCATCAACGATAACGGCAGATCCAAAATTTCAAACAAAATAAAGAAGTGTGAAACCCGATAAAGTCTTGCAAAGATTTCAGCGCGCTTATTCTTGAAACGTGATAAATAAGCACGAGATGTGTTATGTAGGTATACCTACCGAGGTATATGGGGTTATTTAGTATGCTTGCTGCCAAGTATGTATGGCTCTAAATCAATTGAACGAGTGAAGTTACGGTGGAGCAATATGGAGGACGGCAGCTACAAATTTATTGTTGTTATAAAGACTGTCGACAATTGGCCCGATGTGGTGATAAAGTTGTGTGTTGTGAGTGTAAAAATGGCTTTATCGGTGTTGAAGTGACAATTGTCAAGTTGGTTATGAGCTCCGTTTGTGGCTTTGATAGCGCTCCGCGTTGCATGCTAAGGTTTTTTATGTGAAACGAAAAGAGGATGTCGAAGGATACCTGCTTCCGGACATAGTTGTTTTTCGACTTTTTTGACACATGGAAAAGTTCAACAAAGCCATAATTGAAGCGTTCTTTGTGCCATTATCTTCAATTTTATCTTTCATACCAAATGAAGGGTACAGCCAAAAGGCAAAAAACAATAGCTTAGAATTTGGAAAGCAAAAGTTATAAAACACTTTCAGTTTCCACAGAAAGAGCCAGATGTTTAACCATTTTTGTTTGTTGCTATTGTTAACTCGTTAGACTACACTAACACAGTATAATAAATCAAATTGTTTGAAAAAACTTTCCCATTTAACTGTCATGCACTCTCACATATAGATACCTAATTATGTTGCGAGAACTCAGAAGCTTCTTAGATAAATATACCTACAGTTGTGTATAAAAATTGTTCTTGTTTCAGGACACGGAAGAGAAAACTCCAGCCCCTCGCTACCTCCGTCTTACATATTTTATTGACCTCCCGAGATCACACACGGCACGGTGAAACACAAGATTTGTAAGCAAATGTAACAACAAATGATGAATTTTGTATAGATGTTTATGCTTCGTTGAGCCTTTGTTTCTTTTTTAAGGCTGTAGCTTTATTTTTATTTTAACATATTGGTGACTTGTATTTATTACTATTAAAGACGATAATATCAATAATTGCTCATCAACTTTTCTATATTAAGCCACACATTCCATTTTCGACATTATGCGACTGATATGTGTTAGATTGGCCAGAATGTGATTGTGAGTGATATGAAGTGAACAAGTGGCCCCACACGGCGTTGGCTACTGTGTAATGGTGTATATGGCAGTAACGAATGATTATAATCAACAATAAATGTTATGAAATGATTACCCAAAGAGTGTGGAGGGGTCATATTCGGCTATGCGTTGTTTTGTGTACTATTGTGAAAATGTAACCTTGCTAGCTACCATTAATAAATTGTTGCCTACGTAATTATAATACCTACCTACCTATTTAGGGTAAATTAAGTTTAATGTCCATTTTGGTTGGGCACACGCCATAGGATCACCATGCACTGATCAATATATCAATATGTACCTATGTATTTAATATAGTTGTGTGGACATAGGTCTTTTCTTTCAATCAAATTAAATCTCATCGTCATAAAATTCTTTGACAAAGTTGAATAAAGTTTAATGGTGTAGTTGTCCCATACAGTTATAGTTTTATGACCCATACAAGTCCGAGGTCGATTAATATCAGTGACTCTATCAAGGAAAACCTAAAAAGGAAGAGGATCCCAATGCAAACATAAATTTCTTTAATTTATTTCGTTAATACCTTGTAATTAAGCTGACTTGGCAAATAAAACCATTCTTTTAGTTGCCAGTATGACTACTTAACATATATATTTAATTAAGAAGTAAACGACCGGTGAAGTCTTTATCTTTTTATAAAGAAGGCACTTTTAATTTCTCAACTATGTTGATGGTTGTGATAAACAGAATAAATACAAATATGTGCATATCTTCGGATGAATCTGCGGGTCGAGTTGCCGTGTGAGTCGTGAACTCTGTAGTTTACTGTATCAGAAGGTGCGCTATTCCCAAATCGCACTTTAGAGAGACCCCACGGGCAAAGTATTCTGACTACTACATAGATATCTACGTACTACGAAAGCGCTTGGTTTACGCAGCAAACGAATATTGTATTCGAAACACGTACTATATGTACGATAGAACTTGTAGGTACCTATGTAGTTCTATTCTTTTAGTTTGTAGGTATATTTATTTTTAAATATTAAGGCATCTTCTCGTTTTTTGTCGGGAAAGGTAAAGTGTTCACCAAATTGCTTATCACACATCACAGTGTTGTCACAGATGTTTCTGATCACAAAATTGAGGCAGTACGGTGAGCACGTTAAAGTAGCTAAGTAGTTGTTGCAAATAAAATAAAGTGCGCCTGTTAAACAAGATTACGTAAAATGTTCCACTGCAATTGCTTTTTTAACACTTAAATGTGTCTTACTCGTTTTTTAATCTTAATTTTAAAAGTCATTTTTCCTATTACAAATATAAATGCGCATAAAAATGAACGTTTACTTTTCTCAATGTAGTTAATTGCAGTATTCGATGCTTGCCAAAAGTCGATGGTAAATCGTTCAATTTACGATTATTGCCCACTTCGATACTCCGATTGTAGGTTTCTTTAAAAGCGAACTTGGCTTTACGCACGCGAGCCACAAGTTGCGATTCCACCCTCGAAAAATAACCTTACTGCGACCATTTTAGAGTTGTATATCGAATAACAAACCATCTAGCACTATGTAAAGTAAGTTTACACGATAATACGGATATTTTATGGTTATAGGATCGAAAATTTGCGTGGAAATCGACATGTCGATGTCTATCAAGTACCTATTTTTACTGCCCGTCTATCGGCCATGCGATACTTGTCCATTGTGTTATTATTGCTTATGAACCTAACTCCTATAAAGGCTGGAGTAAGGGTGTCATTTCTTAAAACAGGAACTCAGAGGCTAACCCTATGATAAGATAGATAGATAGATAGGTAGGTACCTACCAAATTTTTTCACTTACTAGAATATGTTTAATTACTTATTCTTACTTCCTGTTAACGTTTTTCACTAGATCAATATTATATATTTTAAACAGAACACTAATTTACCGGCAGTTGCAAAAGTGCCCAAATAAAGTAATTCAGGGGTCATTCAGAAAAAATATTTGAGTCTCTATAAAAATTAGAAACTTTGTTGATCATGTGAGTTTTCACTGCCTATGGGAAACTGTTTTTCACGAATTTCAAAAAGTCGTCCTACAACTTTTGTGTTTAGGTACTACTTTTTATATTTATTTAGTTAAGTAGGTAATTTCCTTACATATCCCAATGTAATAACCAATTATATGCACCTATAAGTATAAGATGAATCGTGAATATTCATAGTCTATAATTATCTATTCATTGAGTAACTACTTATTTTCTTCAGTAGTAATCGATTTATCCCATAAAAGTAACAACAATTGTTTCTTAATGGTTATGTGGTGTAGTTTTTATGTATTAAATTGAATGGCTTAGCAATTAGATTCGATTACGCTTCTTCTAAAATGTATACGAATTGCTATTTAATCGATTTACCTTTTGTTCAATGTAATAAAATTGATCATAATAACTATAATAATTGTTTTATTGTTACCTATACCTATTTTACAAAGTATAAGTATTTATAACTGCCAGTTTCTATAACTCTATCTACCGATGACTGGCAGTTACTTTCACACTATTGTGACACATTCAAAGTTACCTACAACCTATCAAATCGTATGAAAGTAACTACCAGTCGTCGGTAGATAGTAGAGTTATAGAAACTGGCAATAAGTAAAGAAACCTAACCCCTCTTAGAATGCAAATTCTATCAACAACCAACAATAAAATTATTTAGAATGCCCCCAACCACTATCGACTTCCAGTCTACGCCAGCTGACAGCGGGGGCGTCCCACGTAACAATCCTACGATGACTATTCGTGGACTCGTGGTGTCCACAGTGGTCTTTCATAGTACCTAAGTACCTACTATTATGTATGTAGGTAAGTCTTTATAATTGGTCATGGAACGCATGCAATTTTGCTAGTAAATCTGCCAAAAGGTAAGTTAAGTAAGTTAGTGCTTACTCTTGTTCAATAACTGATTATATTATAATTTAATAGTTATTTGTAAATTACACAAAAATGTGGTACAAATAATACGACACAGAACAATAATACGACACTAAAATAGTACAGAAAGTAGGTATTCAGTCATTTAGTTCTTATCGGTACCTAGTTATATCCTGTACCTATAGGTAGCAGGTATATGAAGAATATAATATAATGGTGATAATGCCTAATAAAATTTGAAATAACATAATCAGAGTCTAGGTTTAAATAAATAACCTTTCCAATTTTTTTACTGAACCACTTTTTTAGGTGGGAATGGGAACCTAATCAGTACACTTTATATTACCTATATTGTGGAATAGGGTATCTTATCTACTAAAACGTCTTCGCCTAATTTCCAAATAAAAGTCTCCCTGCTGCCAATATTGTACAATGAAGTCGACCGTTTAGTTAATAAAGTTAAAAAGGAATTAGGGTCCCTTTTGCAAAACCCAACGATGCCATTAGCATAGAAAACACAGGATAAAAAATTCGTGGATACGCTCTTTAATTAAACAGCAGGAACAAAATACCTATTGGAAAGTTAATTTTGAATGGTAAACGTGTAAAATACCTCAGACATTAAAAACAACTGATGCCAATTTTCTAATAGGAAATCCAATCTCCGCTTATAGCGCCATCTGTACTTAATGAATTGAACTGGATGTAGTAGCGCCATCTATTGCAATATTTAGGAATTCGCTGCTCGGCAAGCGCAGTTAGATTGTAGCTATTTCGCTCACTCTCATAGTTGCTGATTGAGACAGCAACATACGGCAGAGGGCTTAAGAATTAAGATCTAAATGATGACGCATCTCTGATTGGCAAATTTCTGTAGAGGCCATGCTGGATTCTGTGCGATGCACCAATAGGCGGGCGGGGAGTGTGTCGAGTGTTCGGCCATGTTATTTTTAGGCGGGGCTTATGTAAAGGTCCTCCTTTGTATTCGTGACGTGAACACTCATTTGAGTTATCGACTATGGCGTAGGTCGACGTGTTCGATGCTGGAATACATTTTGCTGACTTGTGGTTATTTGATGCTAGATATTGAGTAAGCCTTTTAAGTCAAAGTATTATTATATTAAAAGTAATTTATAAATTATGTTATAACATGGTAGACGATTTAATTTACTATTGTGTTACATTTTCATTGTAATCCGTGGTGATTACCTCTAAAATATACCCACTTATATTTAAGCTAATTTAAAATATTTTAGCTCCATAAAACAACTAGCGAACCGTAACTACTGTAAAGTCCTAGATAGAAACTAGAAAGTAATCTTTATAGAAATCGGTAGATAGCAGGACTGTTCTTCGACATTCTCATAAACACCTACCTACAACAAAATCGTTAAACTACGCTACAACAAACACTTAACCGATCCTTGAGCACCAGTAGCAGCTCGTAAACCGCTCCTCCTGAATGAAAGACCATCATTGGGCCATTAAAACTTCACCATTGACAAAATCAACTTTTATTGAGGCGTTCATAGCAATAATCAAGCCAACAGGTGACCGACGTCGCTGGTTTTTACGAGCAGCCGTAAAATGACGTGAATCACGTAAAATTTGTTACTCATTCAAAATGCTTAAACTGCTGTTTATAGAGCATTATTTGTCAGATGATGAGGGACGTAAATCGATGCGATTTTGCAAGGGAGGTGTGGAGCGGCGGCATTTTACGGCCGCTGAAGATTTAGTACTTATCTCGGTAATCGATTTGGTTTGATTTATTTTTGGAAGCTTGAAAGGGTTAAATTTGATTGAAATTAGTGATATTTTATTACTAATGTAAAATAGACTTGAACAGGTAGGCACAAAGCTTATATCCCTGCTTTTGCCCCATACCTATATAGGTACGTACCTACCTAAATACAACTGAAGAATTTATTATTTCACGCAATAAGAAGAAAAATGGAACAGTGAATTTTCCTCTGGAGACTTGAAAACAGAGGGTTAGGGACTACTGAACCCTTATCTTATTATATTTTTGCTGACTTTACAGATGACAACTTTCTCAACGCAATCCCACTTTTGTAAGAGAAGTTCTGCTTTGGTATCTATGTAGGTTAACTAAAGTTACTCAACCGGGAAAAAAACTAACACTTACAGTCATCATAAAGATTTCTTATTACCTATGGTGCTTACTATCCACTAGGTAACTATTCTTAAGTGAAGAAGTTTATAAGTAAGAACTTACCAATAAAACGATATCTATAAAACTGGCTACTTACCTGATAATTACCTTATAACTATGTAACTTAATAGGTAACGTTTTAATATGGATATATAATTATTATTTAAACATTGCTAACATTGTTTTAGACTGACTTTTTCTACTTTTTACAGCGAGACCAGTGGTTCCCAAGGATTTAATTACTTATGTTAAAGTAGTTCATTTCCATTGTTTAACTTTATGAAGGAATAGGTAGGTACCTAATTGCCTTTTATTATCATCAAACAAGCGTAATTTTCTATAGGAATATGACATTTCGTTTACAGCTAATAGGTAGCTGTTTAACACTGCGTTTTCAGTGTAAAAAAGATCTAGGTACTAGATACCTAGTACTTAGATATTAGGTATCTACCTAGTATAATATCTAGGTAAAGTTTAGGTAACCCGACGGTGGAGGTAATTTGGAAATTTATATCTTTATTCTTACCACTTGATCCTACGTCATTCATCATTGAGCAGGATTAATTTCAGCCGTTATCCTGAAACAAAAAAAAATATTGGAATATAGAAAATTTACTATTACGCAGACAGACAATAAACAGTAGGCACATATTGAATACACGAAAACAAGCTACGCCTCTAGCTCTGGGAAACAACGGATGATTGGTTCCGAAAGTCTCAATTCGTGGGTCCTTCCTCAACGACCCATAACCTCGCACCTCATCACCTGGCAGCCGTCACCACGAGCCCACGACGACCATAAAACCCGTCTGCCTCTAGTCTGCTCGTTTTACGACCAATGATAAAAATAACTCATATATAAAACCAGCAATATAACAAATGATACGCGAGTTAACGTTTTATTTTATGTACATTTTATACGGCGATTGTGTAATTTAATGGTACACTTGAACTTGGGGCTTCTTTTGTTTCACACATAGCTAGAGCGGGCAGAAAGTGCAAGTTTTATGTCGTGTCGTAATGTTTGCTCGTCGGCTGCTCTATGGGTGAGGTATGCGTGTTTACGGTTAATCCTATTCCGTGATTTGAATGCTGGTGCTAACTTTTGATTTCCATTTATGAATGAACGTGTTTTTTTTTGTTACGCTCTATCATAGATTTGCGTTTTCACGATAGATGTTATAACACCTAACTAGGCAATATTGAAGAGCTTTATAACTGGCTCTCAAAATGCAATAAAATTGGTTGGACCATACCTTGTCTGTAGGTTCGTGCTTTAGGAATAAGTTATAAATAATAATAAGTCATAGGTAGGTTATTCACATAAGTAAAAAATTGTTAATAATGGGTAAAAAGTATCTTTTTGGAAATTCCCTACAGGCTACGAAATTATCGTAGCGCCCTAGCGTAGCCGCGCTGCTACGAAAATAGTGATACATAGTCCTGTAGAGGAGACAGTGTAAATAATTACCTTCATTTATCCAAGGTTTATGCAACAAAACGTAGGTTAGTGACCTTCTAATATGCATTTTTTTTTTATTTTTACATCATATTTAAATATGGAATCGGAGTGTCTTGCACGAAACATATCCAGTCTACCGTCACCCATAAAGTATTCATTGCAGCATTTTTTCCCCAAAAATATCGTACCTCCGGGTGCCCTCACGAGAAAACAAAGATGGAAAATATAGCCGGAAAAATACTCCATCCTATCAGAAGGTGGAATTTGCATTATTATTCATACCCACATTTGATATAAGGTAAACTTTTACCCGGAACAAATACGACCGTAATAGCCCGTATGCATCTGGGGCCTCTGTTTGGGACTTATTTTCATTCGCTTCGGAACACTTTTTCTGTTTACATATTTCGCTCAATGGCTCCCATTGGAGATAAGACGGGGACACGACGAGTTTGCAAAAAGTTTTGCGGTCTGTTATTATTTATTAACAATTATGGAGCTTACCTTTTTTGCATTTCAGTTGGGGTGACACGTTTTTCTTTTTAAGAAAATACCTTTTATATTTTTGGACAAGCTATCATTTTGATAATATCGAGGCAGGTAGTAGGATACGTGATCTACCTCAGTAAGTACCAATAAGAGCTCATTCAAGGACATTACCTGAAGTCTTTTAGCAGATCATTGAAGTAATAACGTGGCCATACCATACTAATAACATTGATAGTAAATTGCCACATTAAAGACACAAACCTTATTATTTTCTGTCGAAATCTCGAGCTTTTTGGATAAAAATCATATTTATATGTTGTTTTTTAAGACTTTCAAATTACGTGTAGGTATAAATTGGTACCTACAATAACTACTTACCAATATTCAGAGAGTTTCAAATGAAATATTAATTATATTGTAGAGGTAGTAATGGCGGGCGATGGCGCAGAATTACAGATAGGTGCAAATGTTCCTAAAAGGGTCCTTTTTAATCCAAAAACGCTATGCATTAATGATGAATACTGTAATTAATAATTTTGTTTTACTATTTTTTATTTGACCTAAAAATATTTTTCTACAAATTCAGAATATTATTTTGTAGGTACATATTTTTTTCGATTACTTTGCAGCTCCAAGTTGTTATCCTCTTACAAAAAGATGGGAGGTAGAGATTGCAATCACAAAAGTAACAAGGATGAGTAAGATCAGCAGAAAACTGATTTATATTTTAAATGATGATGGGCACCAATATATGGAAGCTGGGACCAGCACCAATAGAAATGAGTGATACGTCGTTGAAAAGGTATTTTTTTGCAGAATATGAATAACGGAAGCGCTAGTCTTGATTTACTGTCCAATTAGAATAATCGTACCTTGAAAGTGTTTTTATTTTATTTCTGTAATTTTAATGTTTTTGTTACTTTTTCACATTAATTTTTATTTTTTATAACGAAATGATCATATTTCATATAATATTATATTTGTTTATTATCTCAGTAAATAAAACCAGTTGAAAGTAATTTCTCCAATTTCAATAATACGTGTTTACGTGTATTACGGTGCCCTAACTGTCATCAGGAGAGAGAGTGCAATGCCATAGAAAAATACTTCCTTCCGACGAATATATTTCAAAATGGACAACTTATACGGATTTGTCGTCATAATACTTTTTTGCTTACTTGAAAAGCTATCCAACGATGTATGTCTCATCTTTATTGGACATAGGTCCCAAAACGCCCATTGTCATTTAGAATTCTCCTTATAATTTAGATAGGTAGGCAATCACTTTATCTTAATGGACAAAAATATGAATAATTAGTCGAAAAATGTCGTGCTATAATGGAAAAATATTGTTTCTGCTATCTAAAAAGTCAAAGTTGAAGACTTTCAAGCACCATTAGGCAGCGATAAAATAATGAACTTAAAAAACTTAGGAGTGTCTAGTTGTCTTATATATTACAGATAATATAGATTATTATACCTAATGGTGAACAAAATAAAATTATAATGAGGTCACAAGAAGATTGAAGTTCAAAATTTATCAGAAAATGTAAATAAATGTCACGTTAAATACCTATCTACCTAGTGCAACACACTGAACTTTGTACACTTAAATTTCTTATCAAAACAGTCACGTGATAATTTATTTATGAACATCACACTTCAGGTCTATATAATAATATTATCTCCTACAGAGTAGCAAAAATAGGATTATGTGTGTGGCCAGTTACGGTACGGTAGCAGACGTTACGGTATGTTATATAGGCTGTTTCTACATACTATAAAAGTTTCAGTGACAATGGCACCAAATTATAAACGGAAAAGACTAGCTTAATGACGCTGTCCATTTTATACGAGTATCTAAATCCTTTCATGCATGCACCCCTATTTTTTTGAACTAAATATAATCCATCCACCACCAATCAACCTCTACAAGTTGGTAAACACGAGTACAAAATGTAATCAAACTAAATACAATTTGGAATACGAGCCCCTTTGTTTGTTGTCTGTACTCTGTACACAGCGGGCGGAGGTTGCAGGAAATGCATCGCGTCTTGCTTCAACGGGAAATGAATACGATATACCTATATGTACATAAGGACATATGTACAGTACAGACTCAGCCCAGGGAATACGAAGATTTTTTTTACTATCGCAAGTATTTTTTGTTTTAAAGTGCAAATGAAAAATAGGGGGTAGGTAGGTACCCTGTTTCACTATATCTGATTAGAGGTATCGGTGCACGGAAGGGATGAAATCATCCTCATATTTTCTGAAATTATGTAGGTATGTTTAGGTATATTATGAAAGCATGTGTTTTATAAAACAGACATGGTGAATCAGACACTTGGTCTCCCAAACTATGACCAAATTTAATAGAAGTATTAGAGAAACTTTCCTAGTTATAACGCAATACGCAAATTAATATTCGATAAAATGTTGACAAAGATAAAATATAGCACATCCTAATACGGTTACTACATCCCAGTCGAGACATTACCTACCTACCACCCAGACAAATATACAGGGCCGTTGGATTGAAGAGGTTAGCTCCCCGGTACCTTTGTATTGGCAAATAGAGTGGTCTACCATTTGTCTAAGTGCTTTTATATTTAGCTAAGCGCTTGTTTCGCTGGCTCTAGAAAGAACTGTTCATTAATGTTGAAACGTAGTTCTTATTCTACGGTATAACTCTACAAGTCTACATCTTAGATGGCTACGCTAAAACATTATAAAACCTATCCAGTCGCTCAGTAATAATTGTACCTAGTTTCTTACGTAATAACCATTAACAATACGAGCTCATAAGATATTAGTTCTACCAGTAATAACTCCATCTATTTACAATTATAAAACCAGTTGAAATTCTAAACTAGTTTACACACATCATAACGTATAGCTACCACGAAAATCGATAACCATTAACCAATTAGCACAGTATTCTGTTTTCAACAAAAAGAATGTTAATAACTAACCAACAGAGGGCGCTTTCAGCTTCGAAATAGTGTTGGACTCACTGTATGCCACTTACAAGGATGGAAACATTGGAATTTACAGCTTACGGTGAGCAGTTGAAGTTTATTTTTGTCTGCTTCTCCAACATAGATGAGTTTGTAAAATGCTAACAAGGAGCTGTTGTTAATGGTAAGCATGTTTCTATATTAAATACCTAAAGAAACTGAGGTTGGCTGCGAGCCAGTTCGTTATAAGAAATAGTCCGACAAGATAAAGTAGGGACTTCGGTGGTGTAACGATAATGTATGCTGAGTACCTACACCCATATTCTTTTGAAGAATGTACTACTCATAGAAAAGTACATTTTCATCTTGTCTGTCAGAGAAAGATGAGTTGATAGACAGACAGAACACCACGTCTGGAATTGCAGTAGAAACGAAGACACTAATAACCTACCATCAAAAAATGATGGGTTATAATGATGAGATGGAGATACCATCGACACATTGATATGCCAATATAAACAAAAAACTACAGAGGAATTTAGAACCTCCTCCTTTTTTAAAGTCAATTAAAAAGTAGGTACCCAGCAAACTCACCTTTTGAACCTACTGCAGTACCTATCCAGATCTACGGATGTACACACGCCTTGCCTTGATTTTGACACCTTTGATAGCTATTGTAGGTTCCCATGTAATATGGCAGGTTATTAACAAAAAAAAAAAAACACGCACTCACGACTTGTACTAATGTACTCCCTTGCGGGGTAGGCAGAGGTGCATTGCTGCACCCACTTTTCGCCAGAGTGTTATGTTAGTCCCAATGTAATAGGGGGCGGGCCTATTGCCATTTTACGGGCACATCCAAGACCTGAGAACAAATATCTGTGTTTAAACAAATATCTGCCCCAGCCGGGAATCGAACACGGGACCATCGGCTCAGTAGTCAGGGTCACTAACCACTACGCCATTCGGTCGTCTAGTTATTAACAAAGTTCGCAGCCGTCGTGGTCGCCGTGCTCTAGCTGAAAGGATTAACATGGTAAGCGGCAGATGTAGAGCGCCGAAACGTTAACAGGATTTGCGCAATACGAGTACCTACAGTGCTCATAGCTAAACCCGACTTTAAATTACAACGTTAATATAGTTACGCAATTCACCTTTTATATTTTAGCATCTTTAAATTTTGTGGTGGATTTTGTGCCTATACACAAACAACAAATAAATATTTTTGAAATTTCACAATATTTGTCTAGGTGTAATACCTATGTACCTTAGTTTTACGTGTGTTTTTCTTTCGTCTTGGGTTACAAGACAAAATTATTGAAGTTTAATAATTATAAGCTGTTCCTACTTATGGCCGTATGTAGATATACATGTTCGTTTTTTATAAAAGAATACAAATCCTTATTTACCTAGATAGAATGGCAGTATTATGCAAAATACAAAGGCTCCAAAAATATTTAATGTTACCTAAGTAGATGCTAAAGTAATTTATTCAAACCTTTTATGCAAATATATTTTCGCTGAAAAGAAAGAATCATTGCTATAAGGCGTAGATATACATAGTTAATGTCCCTTAGTACCTAGCTACTGTAAAATATATATGCACCTAAATCGGTACGCTAAAGATAAAAATCTCTATCTAAACACGATATAATCTGATTCTTCAATGAAAATTCTTTTCAACGATTCTTTGAACACGACACGTTGTAGGTTCTACCTACACAGGTACTTACACAAACTATATTCTCACCGAAATATCTCAAGCTCCTAGTTCTCATACACGCTACTCGAATGAAATTTTAATCCAATCGATGTATTCTTAAGTTTATTTTATTTAAAACACGTAAACTTCCCAGTAATTGGTCGCACGTTATCAGATTTTATTATAAAAAGGTTAAAACCTTTTTCGATTCGCTCCCACTGCTCGGATCCTCTTTCGTGTCACGTACTTTATGTATGGACAGGTACATAAAATCGTAAGCTGCAGGATTTAAATTAGGTATTTTGTATCTAGATCCGGAATCGGAAAAGGCTCTTTTATTTTTGTGGAATAATGGCTGGAAAGGTTCTTTAGTAGCCAGCCTGAACTCATTTTCTGGACAACCTACAAAGAAACGAAAGTATCTCTAATTAAGCAGAGGTATTTGTTAAGTCAACGTTAAATTAAAATACAGAGCATACAACACATAAATAATAAGTCAAGAATCAGCAATAGCTCAGCATAAAACAGTAAGTAATACTAGGTAGGTATATGCAATCCAACCGAATACCAATTATGATTGCATGAATAACTTAACGAAACATGCTTACGAAGCGCTCACTCTTTATTCATGAAAATGGTCCAGACACTGATTCACTTGATGTTATTTATGATAAGTACCCAAATAACGGTGCTCGGGCGTACTTGACATTTGAGCTGACACAGAAAAAATATTTGGATAAGATGATAATGACAAACACAAGACGCTGCCATCCTCCGCAAATATGCAAATGGATAAGAAGATTTGGCATGCCGGCAGAAAACTTGGTATGCAGACCTATTGAATATTTTGAACCTTCCAATAGGTACTTAAACTGATGATGCTATTTAAAAAGTTTGCTTGGGTTCATATATCCTTACATTATTCCGGGAAAGAGCCGATATGAGACCCAATATTACTGGCAATCACAAAAACATTGCATTCATGTAAACAAAAGTTACGCAACCGCCTTTTGTTTAGTACGCATCAAAAAACACCTTACTCCGACCTTGGAATATCCGTTTGTTGTCTTTTTATAAGGAAACTGAAAGTTTATTGTTATACGACTGGCCGTTTTTACTTTTTGCCGCCGTTTTTAGAGCGGCCATAAAAATTTGGAGCACAAACAAAAAACTTAGCAAACCCTTCCGCGTTGCAGCAATTGTACAAACTGAGGTGCTCCAGTACCGAATCACAGGTGAAATAGTGAACTTGGTCTAGCTCATTGTGATAATGTGTCATATTGTCTTCGACGAAAGGCCCTAATAGCTTTCTTTTATCTCCATCATTGATTTATTGCTGTGTTCCATCGTCTGCGGTGACAACAATGGCAGGTGAGGTTACGTCGTTAAATTAGAATTTCTTTTTGAAATCACAACTATCTCACTTTCGTCTACGACACCGAGAATTCGAGTCATTCTCAAACCGCGCACGTACCTCAAGAACGGTGTAAAATCTAAAGGAGGTGCAATTCATGGCGAATATTCTTGTTACTTGCGAACAAATATTGCAGCTAGAGCGGGAAATAAGTAGGCAATAAGTCGTGTACGTGTTGCACGGCTGGCAGCGGAGACAATCGGCTCTCATATCAGAGTGTACGTTCACTCTCACATAATGGCTTGTTGTTTGTTTTCTGCTTGCGCCAAGGTACACCTATTCTGTGAGTATTTGCACTATGTGCGACAATATTTGTGGAACGTGCGCGGCGGCGGGCACGCGCACATATCTAGGCGCGACACGTTGCCAACAGCGACAATTCCACTTATTACATGTTTTTCTCTGTTATTGTCTCGTTTTCTTGCTCTGCAATAAAGCGTTGATTATTTCGCGTCGGTCCCGTAGCGCGTTTAGCGGCAATTGTTGTTGGCAGCCGAAATAAAGCCTGCTGCGTGCTGATAAAGAAAATGATGCACGGAATTTGAGTTATGGAACTTATAAACGAGCCGTTAAGTTACTAAAATACGACACGAAAACAAAGCGACAGCGTCCCGAAGTTTCGTGAAATCCTCCATTTGCATTGCATTATCCGGTGTAAAGGACATAAGAAGATACGAGAAAAGTTTTTTTCTTTGCTTAACGCAGGAAAAAATGCAAATCACCTCTACCTAAATTGGACGGGGTTTGAAACTTTACTTACGAAAGTTTCGCATCAGCATATTGGAGGCTCTTAACGCAATAAACACCTCATCTTTGTTTAGAGATGTAACTTTTCTTACAACGAAGTAGAGTGGATTTTCTGTCGTCGCTTCCATCGACTTGGGGCAGTCTATGCAGATGAGTTCTTGTGAAATATGACAGTATTTGCAGGTTTGGCATGCACAGCGAGCCGTTGAGAGGTGTTCTCAAAGATTTGAGAAACCCAATCTCAGTTGGATTTTTGATTATGGGTATCGGATGCCGCGATCTGATAAGTTTGGCGCCTCCGCGGTCGGGGCCGCCATCTCCACAAACGGTTCTACTTTCCACAATGAAGATTGAACTAATCCAGACCAAAAGGGAGGGTTATAAACGGTCTTATTTAACAAATCGTATTCTATGAAGCGGTTAACATAAAATGAAATTATGCAAGCTTTTGCGTTACTACAGTGATTTGATACGTATTGGTTCTTACCTTCTGATTTATGATTATGTTATAGAACCTATAGTCATGTTAATTTATGGAACAACTTATAAAATTATAACGCAAGCCTTCTCAGTTGGTAAAGATCTACGAAATAAATACAATAAATATTTATTTATTAATTAGAAACATACAAATTTATTGTTGGTATATAGGTTCTTACATAAACTCTGACCAATTCGGAAAATAATGTTGGTCTTTCCTTTTTATCGCCCAGTCCACATTTCAATCCATAATTTTATTTTTATAGACACACTGGGTAACTGAGTCCTACTGTTTAATTATAAAATAACGAAACTAACTTTAACATGAGCGGCAGTAAGTACCTACCTACTGGCAGCCGCTACCTACACATTGCCTGTAGCTATATATAAAATTTTAATCCAATGGCAATAATATACCGCTTATCTTAAAGGTCCTTTCATTTATTTTCTTTTATCAAAGATGGCCAGTGCACGATCGCCCGGAGCGGTTCGTTTTCGAAATCTCAGAATAATAAAATGTATGATGAATGTTGACAAGAGGTTGCGTGCTGTCAGCTTGTACCGTTCGTCCCACCGAGGGCTGGGCAGGACTACAACCGACCAACTTACATTGAACTTCGCTCCCCCCGCTACATCAACAAAATCACTCTGAACAAGGGCGGATTAGCCTCCACCGAGAAGTCTTACTATAGTGGACATTCATATCCGAATCGGGTTCGATGCACTGGCCGCGATGGCACCATTTTAAAAATCGAACGTGATTGTAAAGGCATTCTGAAATGGCTTCCGTCAACACTGTTAAATCTTCAATTTCAAATTAACTGTGACCTAAATTTATTTCTCTTTTCATTCCAATCGAGACTGCGACATGAAAGAAGATGTACCGATTATTTCATTTTGATTTAGCTTTCTTGCTCATAAATGTACAATTTGTCGTCATTGCCAGCGTTAAAGTAATAAAATGAAAAACTTTATTTACCTGTTACGCATATAATTTGTTCATCGATTCCATTTGGTGTTTGCGTGTTGCAAAGGTTATTTTGCTAAAGTGGTTCTCAGCGTGAAACGAAAATAATCGGATGCCATCTTTGGCCGAGGTTTCAGGCCCACCTGCCTGTAGCAGGTACATATTAAACCCACACTTTATGCACCCATCAGACGTCCTATTGCGAATAAATTCACAATTTTTATACAACGTATCGAATTATACTTTGCGGCAGCTAATCGTATGTGAAAGCGTCTTATTTTGTTTGGAAAATAAAGTTTACAAGTGGGCACGAATATTTTAATCAGAATTACGAGCTAAGGTTTTTGTGAAAAATATTTTTCGTAGGTAGGTAAATGTGGTTGAATGTTAATTTTATGCATGACAAAATGCAAACCATGTGTTTAAGAGCTTACTTAGTGATTAAAATTTTAGCCGCTGTCAAAACCAAAAAAATAAATATTTATTCTGGTAACCTTATACTTATTATAATAAACAGTTTTGGAGTTCACTTCTTTGTTTGGGTTGTGACTTTACGAGGTAAAATTACAGCGAGACCTACGCAAATAACCCTTGTCAGGCTATTCCGCAGCTATTGAAAGCTATTTCGTTTATTTATTGGTCCAATCAGGAGCATATTAGGCGGCCTTCATTTGCTTTAATCTCAGGCCTAGCCGAGTTCTCAAGAGGATAAATTAATTTACAAAACAGAGCCGTATTTCAGCCTCAACATTGCCTTCATGAAGTGGTCGAGAGCCAGATGCCCTGAACTGCTTCAAGGGGTTGAGATTATATTAATAAGTCCTTGTTATTATTTGGTTATTGTTTAATTTTGTGAGAGAAGACTTCAATTTTGTTGAGAGGCGTCTGTTGGTGTTTGTTTAATATCTGGCTGATGGCTGGCGGGGTTCTAATTAAGAAATTCTTAGCTTCGTTAAAACGTATTTGAATTTTCTTGACACAACTTTGTCTACCAGGCAGAGGAAGAAAATATTACCTGGATAATTTATTTTCACTTTACAAATAATATACTATTGTACAGTATTGTACAGAGACTCACAACTTCACAAACTACGATAAATAAGAAAGTATCTAAACTATAAGATCGAGATGTCGTAGACGGTCGAATGGCGTAGTGGTTAGTGGCCCTGACTGCTATGCCGAAGGTCCTGGGTTCGATTCCCGGCTGGGGCAGATATTTGTTTAAAGACAGATATTTGTACCCGGGTCTTGGGTGTTGATATTTATATTTAGTATCTATCTATCTATGTATTTGTGTAGATATAACAGCTGTCCGACACCCATAACACAGGTTCTGCCTAGCTTGGGATCGGATGGCCGTGTGTGAGATGTCCCCACATATTTAAAGAAACTCCCTTGCGGGGTAGGCAGAGGTGCATTGCTGCACCCACTTTTCGCCAGAGTGTTATGTTAGGTCCAATGTGATAGGGGGCGGGCCTATTGCCATTTTACGGGCACATCCAAGACCTGAGAACAAATATCTGTGTTTAAACAAATATCTGCCCCAGCCGGGAATCGAACCCGGGACCATCGGCTCAGTAGTCAGGGTCACTAACCACTACGCCATTCGGTTGTCTCAAATTTCAATATTTAAACAATTTTTAAAGAAATGTCACTTCTACTATTCTATAAAAACTATTATGAATACCTATTACTACCGGCTTTCTTGTACCGGACATGGGACTACCCCTCGGTTTAGCCGTCGCGCGTCGGCGTTGTTTTAACATTTTAGCAGAATCGCTTTCTTGCTCTAGGATTGAACTTCACTTCGTACCGTGAACAAGTGACAAACAATTCGCGATTTTCAACTATTTTATTTTATACATTTTTTTTGTGTTTATTTAATCCTTGATAAAATCAGCACTTTATAAAAGCTTGTTTAAAAAATGAAGTAGCCTACCTACTTATTATGTTTTTATAAATTTTTCATTTACATGAAGAATATGTTTTTCAAAGTACCTACCTACTATGGTATAAGTATGTGCATTAGGAATTTTTTGATTATGTTAAAATCATGTGGTGTTTTAACCATTAAAAAATATTTATGATAATTATGCTTAACAGGTATTCGCATCCGTTTACCTACAGTCTACTTTAGGTAGGAATACTTATTATATTTAATTTGTTTTATACAGTAGTAGGTTCCTATAAAATATACATCCAAATTTATTTGACTAGCTATAAACAGGTAATTAGTACAGCTGTCATTTTCAATGAACTAAATTATATTGAAAACATGTACTTATTAAACCAAATAATTATAATTTCAGAATACAAATATAGCTAGCTAACTACCCTAACGAAGCCGCTTTGATACTTGAAACCACATTCCAAATTCAAACTTTAAATCATGTTAATTTTTAGTTCTTGTACCATCACCATGGAGTTCTTAGAAATGAGTTTGCAAATAGTTGAGAAGTATTGAGGGGCCTTCGTTCAGACGCGGTAGAGCGCGACGGCGCGCCATCAGGCGGATGTGACCTTCGCTGGATAGAATGGTGGATTTAAAATTAGATTATGATTCTGCCTAAACCTTACGAATATAGTAAATGATTTAAAAAGTGAGTAATATATTATAAGTCAATGTAGCTAGTAGAAATAATACCTTTTCGTGCGTGCTCCACTTCATCTTCTTCATCTTACCCGTCGGAATACTTGAATAAAAATATAGGCTAAGTATCTAATTTTCCCAGCTATTTAGGGGCAAAATTACATACAAACGGACCAGCTACTTTTCTATTTCAGTAGGTACTTGTAAAATAATGAAAAATATGCTTTCTTGTAAGTTTAGAGGCTTAAAAATGGTGTATGCAATAAGTAGATTGAGTTTCGTAAAACATTCTAGGTATTAACAATAGGTACAAGGTAAATCCCTGGAAGAGATCGCTTTTAGCGATAAGGCCGCCTATTGCGTTGTATCCACTGTATTATAAATTGTTATTTGTGTCCTGTTAAGTCAATAAAGTAGTATTCTATTCTATTCTAAATATCAAGGCAATCCTTCGTCTAAGTAAACAAATTGAATAGAAACTTTATCAGAGTCAATCTTGCCGTAGCTTGTTCTTATACTCGTATTCGGCAGAGACGTCAAATGCCCAGATTTGTATGCTCTGCAAACGCGAACTTCGGTTCAAGATATTTCAAAATGAGTTCAAAATACCCACCGGATGCAAGCTATGTTGGAATATATTATTTTTACTTTATTTATGGCACCTATCATTATTAATTATTTTAGCTTTTTTAACTATATTATCATAATTCTGTGATCTGAAATTACAACTGCTTAAAAGAAGTATTTATAAATGATTTCGAACATTAGCTAACATAAATAGATACCTACGTTAAAGATTATATAAAAACGTCAGGAAATAATTCAGTCTACGTCACAGACAGACTTAACTCTATTTAGGCATAGGTACCTACCTAGGGATTTTGATAGAATACTGAGACCTACAATATACCTACATAGATGAAGACAAAGCTTCGGTAAATGTAAATATCGGGTATATACCCAGACTGTAAGATAATATTCCTATCTATGTGTAGTAAGTAGTTAGATTAAGAAGGTTTGAGGGTGGAACTTCACCCCAAACTCGGCACGCAGAGATGTCAGGATAATGTTTGTTTATTTGCACGGATATCTTAGGGGGTCGGGTTGCGGGTAAACTCAGTTAGACTAATTACTAAAGTATATCCCTTAAAATATTGTACGTTAAACGCATTCATGTAAATAAAGTCTGTACAAAATCGTGCTTAAAAATAATTCACTTTAAAGTATAATGTAAATTTTTAACCTTACATTTTACAAAGTCACCTATAAGTCACCTCTGAATGTTCACATTTACACGGGCTTAAAAGGCATGTAGGTATTAACTGATAAGAACGCTTAAGTTACATTTTTAACCCGAAACAAGTTAGGTATACCTTCTATATCTAAAGCACCCGATCCCAGACAGTTTACTTTCAAGGACCTGTGTGGAATACCAGAGCCTCTATGTATATGTATACATGTATAAGTGCCCTAATGCATGTCATGGGACCATTAAGGGCATTTCAAAGCGCACAGTTTATCTTTGACAGCCCTGAGTACTTTGTCAATTACATGATAGGACATAAAGGGGCTCTATCGCTTGAAATATGTGCGCAACTATCTTTGTGAATGATAATGAGGGCACTTACGATTTCAGCGACTACTTAAATACACAGTAGGTAGATTAGCGAAGATACCTACTTACATATAACTATAAATATCAGTTTGGAACTTTTTTGAAAAGGAATAATGTGACGAGTAGATGTAAACCTTACCTAACCTTGGTACAGCTATTTTTACATTTATAAAGAACTAGCTGTTCCCGCGCGCTTCGCTTCGCATTAAAAAGTTTTCCCGTGGGAATTCCGGGATAAAAAAGTAACCTATGTTCTTTCACAAGGTCTAGTAGACCATATACCAAATTTAATTCAAATACGTTCAGTATTTTTGGCGTGAAAAAGTAACAGACAGACATACACAGTTACTTTCGCATTTATAATATTAGTTATAAAGTTAGAACAGTTAGAATTAGAATGCTGTTCTACGTTTATTACCTTATTTTTATGTAGGTAGGTACCTAATCTCTTTCAACCCTTTCTTCAAAATATACCGAGTTCGTTAAGAACACCACATAATAAATCTTAACTGATAACGTGATAAATTGATCTATCCATACTGATACAAGATATTTATTTATGTTACGCTGACAGCTCACATGATCTGAGTTATTTTACACGAATAAATTAAATACAACCATCTAGCATGCACCATTGCGTGTCTCACCAGTCCTGAACTTTTATGCAGTAGTAAATAAGAGTTAGGTATGTCTGTTATGTGAATTTGTAGTTTTGAGGATCAATCATCACTTGTCAGTTTATTTTCATCGACGCCCTGCATACTTGAGTTTAACTTTCAGTTGATCTCTATCGTTGCACCTTTTTGGGTTAAAGAAAAGACGGATCGTTTGTAAACTAACAATGTTTTTAGTAACAAACTTATTTCAGTAAGTAGATCAAAATAGCACTTAGGGTTAATGTAGGTATGTAAGTTTGATACTTAATGTATATTTTTCAGTTTTGTTATTCGTTGCTAATATAAAAATATATTTACTTGATTATTTAGTTTGACCGACGGGCCGCTATGATATTTTTATTCTAAAAATACACTTAGGTGTATAAATAGCAGTTCAAAATTTGTTAGGTGTGAAAAATTCTCAATTTAAAATTCAATCTTCGTACGCATTAAGATCTTTACGTTACCAGCATCTTTACGCTTACTGAATACAATTACCTATACGAAGGTAAGTAGGTACAGCTGCTGTAGGTACGTACAAATAATTGTATCCGAAAACTCCTCATGTTTTGTTTGTAAACGTAGGTTTACAAATCCAACAAAAACACGGGCAAAAATCCCCGCCTATAGCATTTTGCCCCTGACTATTTCTAAACCCATCGTTTACTATTATCGACATTTCCTACATCGCATATTTGCAATCAACATAACCTCTATGGTGGCGTCTGCTGCGCATGCGTGAACGCCGACGCTCGTGTCTGTGTGTGTGTAGGTATAAATAGGGCGTCGCGACGCCGAGCCACACAGCATTATGCAATAACTTCCATACAAACAACACCACCAATAGACACCCTTATCTTACTAACTACACATCATCCTTCTATCGTCATGGTCACATCTAAGGCTGTAACGAATTCTTGCATTTTGATTTTGGAAAGGCTTAGATTTATTAGGTAGATGGGTTTTAGAAGCTTATTAAGCGCACGAAAAGTTGAGATTAGAATAATTAGGAGAACATCTTGTGAAGTGATGATTTTATCGATGGATTTTAAAATTTGAATACGTTTTGAGCGTAATTTGTTGTTCTTATTTACATACCTAGTAGGTGATGCCTACATTAAAGCAGTGTAGACTTTTATTTTATTTTAATTAGATCATGAATAGTAGATAAGATATTTGATACCGATTCAATTATACGTACCTACCTATACCTATAGGGCCCGTTATGTGGAAATACTCACTAGGTAAAGTCAGTAGCGATGGGAGTTATCTTGGTACAAATGCACCTACAAAAAACTATTTTTTGCCAGTGATCATGATCATAACAGTAGGATCTAAGTCCGAAAAATAGGTTCCTTATATCCAATTCAAATATATTCCGTCTGTTTTCTTATTCGAACATGCAAATAGAATTCCTAACTAGACCTCATTTTTTACTATTTTTATCTGGTCTCCCTGCAAATAGTGTAAAATGATGGAATTTTAGTCGGAAATTGCAAAAAGGGGGTGCGATTGTATTTTCCGAAAATGCTCGAGAGAATTTCCCATTAAGTGGAGCCTAACGCCATCTAGTCGAAGTCCTCGGAGGCTTTTCCGAAACCCACCGAATGCTTCGGGATGCGCCAGCTTTTTTTCTTAAACTTGTATTATTTTGTTAACACTTCAGTAATATTTTGTAATACACAGCTGTAACAGTTATTTTGAGAAATATTTAGGCATAGTTGATGATAGACTTTATAAAATAAGTGACTCTACCTAACATCTAGAAGAAGTTGGAGAGTAATTTGGTCGTTACTGATTCCACAATTTTGAATATTAGGGAAAAAAACTTGAAGAAAAAAACGTTTCCTACCTATTTTTAACATAAAATACTATGACAAAATACTTAATTTGTGATAATGTTGGTTACCTAGATAAATGACCAAAAACATGCATATCAAAAACCTAAACGAGCTCTTTAAAATTACAAGTTAACTATACCATTATATACGACTTAGATTATATTTTATTACGGCAATGTGTTAAAAAAATCATTTAACAAACAAAACAAAAGAAAATTCAGGAGCGTCCCGAAGCATTCGCTGAAAACCAGTTTCGATAGCAAAGCCTCTTTAAGGACGTGCACCCCATTTTCTATCTTACTCGCTCACTCTCACGTATCCGTTGCTTTGAAGAACGAGATAGAATATTGTTACGTAACTGGGTCATTTAAAGGCTTTCGTGCGCTTCAACAATTTAAGCCATTAATTGATTTGTTTTGTTTTGCCTGATACAAACGGAATGACATGATAAATGTGACTGTATAACATCTTATCAATAGCGTCTCGTCTTCAATGTATACATAATTTATTCAATTTGATATTTAAAGCAATAAATCAAAATCGTTGATAAACTGCATGTTAATAAACTCTTTATACTATGACGGTTTACCCACATAAATGTGAATGTATGTAATATTGGTTCCATTGCTTTTATGTAGGTAAGTATATTGATATTTTTTAAATTCTGCATTTTGAAACTGAAAATCTTAAAGACAGGCAGAAAAATAGTAGAAAAGACTTGCTTACTTGTATTAAGAATAGTGCAATTTACTTAGCAGCTAAACTTCTAAATTCGCTGTCGCAGAAAAGACCACCAGGGTACGAAATCTATTTAAATCCATTCCAAATTTAAATAACGGCCCATAGAGACCGGCGAATGGCTTGAAAAAACTGTCATGGCGGCGACGACGCCGTCAGTTATTTTTCGACCTTCAAAAGTTCAGACATCCATCGTATACTTTATAAGCCCGGCATTTAGTCGTGTCTACTTAATACTAATAATTGGCACCTGTTACGACGAAATGTTCGTGACAATTTCATGTCTTTCTGTCTCTTTCTAGTCCGTAGAGAGGAATAAGGAAGGGTAGCGGCCACGAGCTCTACAAATGTCAATGAACTTGTATAAATCTGTCTCAAATGTGACGATACGAAATCGGGTGACGCGGTACCCCAGATGGTTTGACCGTTCGGTGTTATGAAACTTCCGAAAACAGACTTTAATGCAGCTGTCGTAGAGTTGAATTTTATATTTGCACAAATGTTAATGGTTATGCCCTTTATCAGTGGCAGGAAAAGCGTTCATTATTGTAGTTGCAGTCTATTACATAATTCTGACTTGAATGGACTTTATTCGCAATGGTTGCCCGAGTTCTGGTTCTGAATCGTAAAACGTATGAATTAAACGCGAATCAAAATAAACTACCTATCGGTAAAACTTCAGTTCAGACCTATAGGTCACTAAAATTACTTACTTAAATTAAAACAATCAAAGCAATGCTAGAGTCTCATTCTAAGAAAAAAGAAATGTCTCAATCAAAGAGATGATAAAAAACAAGTCTAAGCTTAAATTGTCAAATCTAGAAAAACTTGCTACTCTAATTAGGTCATTAATATGTAAATAGTGCATGGACAGATTCACTAATCCCTAATTAGTCAGTAGGTATGTGAAAATACGACCTCTGATAAGATGCTATTTTGGTAGTAGTAGAGCTTTCTGGCTTAAGGTAGTAAGTACGTGAATTTTATTTAACCTTTTTCTATTTATATTTTTACCTTGCTCTACAATTCATACAATTTTTTTTATCCTTGCTTACATACATGTCATACTAAGCAAAGTTAACAATACGTTAGGGCTAGGCCCCATTACTGCTGTGAAAAATAAACGTGTCCAAAAAACGCAGCGCGGCGATGCACCGTGGGGCCTTGAAAACGGTCAAAATTAAGTAGTACTTATTTAGGTACTACTATAAATAATACCTGTTAGCCACAAAATGTTAATGGTACTTTCCTAAATAAATAAAATAAATGTATGTCTTTGATAATGAAAATGTCTCTAAACTATAAATGTTAATGAATTTATTGTATTTTCTAATTAGATTCCTAATCTTTACAATATTATGCATTTTAATCTTCTATTAGAAGCTAAAACCCCAAAGCGCACAATTCAAACTAGATAAAAATTCAAAAATATCCAACAAGAAAATTCACGTAAGACTCTATGTGGCTACGCCGTAGCAATTTAGTTCTTGCTTACTGAACTAGGTGGCGCTAGTATACGCTAGGAGTGGGTCGTCTCTGTATTTTTCGATAACGAGTGTCGTCTCGTGTTTCTGTGTCGAAAACCTGTTTCCAAAGCAGTGTCGTGTAGCACTGGTTTGATGACTGGCTAGCTTTGTTCGTCTATTTTTTCTTTATATGGCTGGCGCCAAGCGGGCGCAGAGCGCGGGTAAACACAAAACCAAAGTGGTCACTGTGGTGTGAATTTTATTTTTAATAACTGACATAAAAGAGGTGTTGTAATTTTACCTACTATACTATTAGATAATAAATATTTACACCCTGTATACATAAATATAGGTAACTCAATACAATGATAAGTGTTGAGCAAATTAAAGTAGGCGAGTCAAAGTCCAATACAAACACAGTCCAGATAGTTCTACATTGCTCAAATAACTCGACAATGCTTTGACAATGATAACACGTTGATCAAAACCAATGTTAATAACACTTTTCCCCGCAGTATCTAATTTTGTTTGCTGCCGCAGAAAAAAAGCAAAACCGCCATTACAGAGAGTGGCTTCGTTCACCCATCTTGTCGCTGCGTTCAGTTGCGTGACGTCACTTCCGTCTCCGCTCGCCGTAGATTGCGTTCCGAAATCCATAAATGCTGCCAGCCGAAATCTCGGAATAATGACAGCCGTGCTTTTTGGTAGGAATAAAATATTTTTGCCAACATAAGACAGTAGGTGATATTCCCTCTTAGCGTAGATAACACTAACTAATTAATCATAATGTTCAATTCTGAATTATAATAATATGCAGATTTATGCATTCGCGCAATACGCACCAAACATTTTTTATGTAATGACGCTTGACAACAAACAATCATAAGTAAAAAACCTCAAAATTCATTCACCCACATAAACACAAAACATATAAATTATTATTATTCCAAAACGCAGCTCAAGTGCAACTAATCCTTAACTATTTAACAATAAATATCATTTCCGGCTTCCGCATCCTCACGCGCATCACGAAATAATATGCAATTTTTTCTCTTGTAAAAGCCTTATTTTGTCATTGCATTACCGTCTTTATTGCATTAACATAAAGTTTAAGAGAATTTGAAATAGATAAGTTTGTTTGTGTGCGTGCAAGCACAACGCGACTAGGATAACCATTTAGAAATTTGGAAAGTCCTGGCAAAAAGCCGGACATTTGAATGAACCATTATTAGTTAGGTACGTTAACGCTAAGTTTGATTATTTTGAAACTAATTTTGTTTCGAAGATACAATTTTAGGTTTGTAGTTTGTTTGCTATACATATAATATTTATTTTATTGTTTGACCATATACGACGATTTCTAAAGAAGATTTTGAATCTGTCTAAGTTTTTAGATGAATGAGAAGACGATAAAATTTTTAGACTTGTTTGATATTTAAACCAAAAAATCCATAGTAAAAAAATCTAGGAATCCGAATAAATCTGGACGAATGGTAACCCTACACGCGACGCGAGATGAGACACGAGGCGGGTTGTTTAATAACATGGCATTAACATCTTTATTGTGATTATGGTAAAGGTCAAATTCATATGATGATATGAATATTTTCGAAAGGCCGAAAGGTACTTCGTCTTGAAAATGAAGTTTGATTTTAATGCTATGAGCATAAAGTTCATATTAGGATACGAAATGTAGGGCATTATCTCGTGAACGTCTACAGGTGCCAGTGTCGTCGTCTTGTTATCAAACCAGTGCTAGATTTTTGCAATTCAATATCCGTCTTTATCTTTATAGAGATAAAGTTTATATTTGAATGATGCGTTACACCGGTCTTCCGGCACTGGTTATTGTTTCATGCAATTTCCATCTTTATTGATACAAGATAAAGTTCATATTTATTTTCTATGATTGCGAACAAGTGCCAGTGTCGTCGTCTGAACCATATTGTAGTGTTAGACTGTTTAGTGCTTTAACGTTACCGTCGCGCGTCGCGTCGCCATTGCCAGCCGTCTCGCGTCGCGCCGTCTCATGGCGCACCGTCTCTTACTTGGCACGGGTTTAATGACGAGACTTCTTTTACCGGAATCGGAAAACGGTGCATCCGTTCCAGGCAGTGAAACGGTATTTTGAAACGGTGCGTCTTTGGAACGCTCACTCCTAGTATACGCTTCGTTCAGGAAAAGCCTTTGTATGTGTGCGTGACGTTCACACTACGACGGGTGTAGGGATACAGTCATTGATTGTGTACACATCTACTAACACTATGAAACAGTTTGCCGACGCACACAGATATAAACTGCCGTGTACGTATACGGTTTTCTTTGTTTGTAGTGAGGTTAGGTACTGGACGTGTATATTCGATAGCATACTGTGCATAAGTGTGGGTGTAAGGCACGTTTCTTTTTTTAAGTATAGATGGCGTAAGTTGCTACGTTTTAACCGAGCTTGTATAAAAAGTACCTTGTTTTGAAAATTAACTACATGCACAAACTACAGGTTTAAAAAAACAGATAAACTAAATCAATCTTGGATTAAACATTTAAATACTAGTTTATAATAATTGTCCCTACTGACTAGTCTTATTTAAAGATAAAAAAAATATTAAAACTAAATTTACGTATACACTGTATTTTTCTTTCATACTTAGGTTATTATCTGCTTACCAACCTACTTAGGTATTTTGTTAAAAAGCACACTTAGTTGGTACCAAGAAGTCTATTTCACTCTTTCTATACTTAGATAGGCTCTGAAAATCTTAAATAAAGTCTAGACTTGATTTATTCTAGGTAGTATACTGTAAGATTTATTTACTCACAAACTATTCCTACAAATTATCATAATTTGAAATTTATGTTGTATAAACTTTATAGGCATTGCGTTTAAAAAATATAATAAAAATAATTGGAATAGCTTTAACTTTTCAAATGCCATAAGTGGAAGCTAGAAATACCTGAAGTTCGTGCTAGCTAGCAATCATTTACTTAAGTACTAGAAAAACAAAGTTAGGCGTACGTCCGTCCTAGAACCTTTTCAGCCTGGCATAAACTTAGCATTTTAAAAAGTTAAATAGGGGTAATTAATTAAAGAAATAAATTGATTGATATTACCCACCAAACAACGTTTGTAAATAAACTTTTATATTACAATGCCCATGTTGTTCTATTATAAAATAATTGTAATAATATGTCAAGTAAAGTATGTACTACCTACGTACAAAATTTTTGTAATATTATCAACAAGTGAGATGCGGCTCGTAGCACCAACATCCTACCTCACCCCAACTTACGACTAAAATATTAGCAACAAAAAACCCTTTGTCAAAATTAGAGAGCGGCCATTTTGAAAAAAATAACGATTGGTTATATCGATCCCTTTGTCCCACAAATCTCATTTTCTATTGGCCCACTTTTTGCATTAAGGTCGACTATGGACTATGGCGTAGCTTTCCCTTTTTTTATCCCCTACACCCGCCCTTCAAATGTAAATTTGGGGGTCTGAAATTGTTTGTTTGGTAGAGCAGTTTTGTTTAATACTTTGGTTTACCGTGTAGGTATAAGATTTTGTTCCGAGGCTACTGTTGGGTATGTTGGTTGTTTTTTTTATCTCAATGTTCAGAGTAGCTAAGTAGGTAAAAATCTTAAGTTTGACAAGTTAGGTATAAAACTTAACCCACCATGTAAAAGCTAAAAGAAACCAAAATAAAATGTTTCATTAAGTCGATCTCTACTAAGAGCAAGTCGCAACAAACCTTTAAGCAAACATTTAAGACAGACAGACCGACGCAAACACTCAGTTTTCAGTGTAGAGCATAGGTAGTGACCAGACACATTCCACTCACAGAACTTGCCATAAGTAGTTCGTGCAAATATTCGCTACATAAAGTGAGCTGGGTTATGTCTCACTGGACTTCTTGTTTTGACCCACGATTTTACCCACAACAGAGAAATAAAGGTGTCTCAAGTTTGACGAAGTAACACGTGTCTTTATTTTCGTAGCATGTTTAATTGTTTTTAAATTGATAAACGTGAGTATGAACGTGCATACTAAGGTATAAGTGCAAAGGAATATTTTCAGTTCCGGATCAATAAATAACAATATCCTCACAGTTATAATTGTAAATTGTTATTTGTGTAAATTGTTTTTTAAGTCAATAAAGTAGTATTCTATTCTATTCTATTCTTATCTACCTAAAACAGATGTAATATATTTTTGGGTCAAACCATCATTTCCTAATAGATTTGAAACTCACTCAGATCTATATGAAAACATTTCGCCCGTCGCTCTCAATAAGTTTATTCTCCCAGAATTAGTTGTTAGATGAATGTAGGTACCTAACCAGTATTTTACTGCCTTGCTTTGTGAGTTATACTTAATACCTAAGATATTATTTTGTAAATACTATACCTACCAGCATTAAACAAAAATAATTAATTAAGTACCTACTTATAGGTACTGTAACTTTATTCAATGGAATTATTAGTTAAGTCTCTTTCACGGTAAGTTACATCAACCAGTACTACTACTGTACTTGTTATTCTATGGTTACAATTTATATGTTATTTAAGTTGGACAGTTAGTTCTTACCGGGAATACTATAAATTAGGAATTTGAAAGTACTCGTATGAGACAGACTGCTTCATTTATTTATTTATTTATTATAGGTAGATACACCAACAGCATACATATTATTACAGTTTTGAAAGATACATTGAAAGAAGGTCTTACATCTAATACGATATGCCAGTTACAGGCGTATACAACATTTTAAACAACAAACCTTAAAAATTAATAAAATTAAAAAAAAAAACATTTAACATACACGCTCGCAAACGATGAAGCTTTTAAATTTAAGTTCAAGTGACATGGCACCAAATTACTAGTAAACAGAAAAGGCTAGCTTAATTACGCCGTCTCCAATATGTTTAACCGCACAATATTAACAACTAAAAACGTAAATATGTGCACGCGACGATATAAAAAAAAATACATTCATGCAATTTAAATCCCCTCTTTTTGTCAAATATAGATAAGTAGGTACCTACGTATATACCTGCGAAATTATTTCTCTTGGAACTACATCAAGTTTTCTTATTCCATTTTCTTACAAAAATAAACAAATACACCAAAGGACGGTAAAACAAAATAACTTTCAGGTACACAAGTTTTTTTACAGGCAAATGATTTTCAGTATCAGCCGTCTTGCTACTCCACCTTTTTATAGGAGGCCACATGAACAAGACCTTTATATTTACGTAAAATAAAGACTAGTTTTGCCTGCTCAGATACTACTATAGGTAGTAAAGTAAGTACCTACAATGAATGGATTGTATAGTGAAGTGAAGTCGAGTCTACAGACGTAGGTACTTACACATTCTAAATGCTTAAACAAAGTTCATTGAAATTGATATTTCTTCCGTTGGAAAATTGAGTTACTGACCACATTTTAAATAAGATCCTCACGAGCAATAAAAAAGATCCAGTGTCATAGCACCTAATGACTCCTAAACGAAAAAAAAGAAGCTACTAACTTAGAGACGCCTTATATAAAGATCTTAATATATCCTTTAACATTGCCAACTAAAAACGTAAATAATGTGTGAACTCGGGACCTTCGGCGTGGCAGGCAGGGTCACTAATCACTACATCATTCGGCCATCAATCATAGGTAATATTATATCCTACCTATCACGCGTACCGGTTTTGGTACCATCTCCAAATATATTATGTCCTCCATAATAATAACAGTAAGTCCAAGTCCTGAGTGCATCTAGCGGTACCATCCATTATGTATCGGAGGTGCGATTCCACGCCACTGTCCGATGACTAAATGCACTTACGGTGCTATTCGGGAGCGCCCACAGCGTCTTCGAATAGTTCCGTAAGTAGATACTAGTTTGAGTGCATTTATGGTAGGTATGAGTATGGTGTGACTGTGAGTCATGTGAATATATTGATAATATTTTGATAAAGCTATTTACTTACATTCGTAATTTGATGGTAGACTGGATGTTTGCACCTGCTGGTGTTTTAGAAGCATAATAATAAATGAAAAATCAAAAAAAAATAAAAAAAAAACCTGAAATTGTATAGCAGGTGCAAGATATATAGAATACCTAGATTTTTTATATCTTCATCATATTTAATGTAAGATTCATGTTAATTTATTACAACAATGTCGCTTGTAACTTACCTACGTATACGTTACATAATATATAAAATTGGTAAGCCTAGGTATGTAATTTACCGTGCTTTTTATTTTTTATTACAACTGTCCATAGGTATATTATTTTTTTGCCAACCCTACGCACAATGTCTGGAACAAATAAGTGTAACTTTATCGTTTTTTGTTGTGAAAACTGTAGCTTTTTCATAATTATTAGCAAAAACTTGCTATTATTAACATTGTAATTAATCAATTATTGTTTCTTGATATGCAACATTAATTATAGGTATTGTATTTATTAATGTCACGCCTCGTTGATTATAATCGTAAAGTATTGTTACAAGATCACACACTAATTATGAATGTACTTAAAACAAGATCCATTTCAGTTAATAATAAAATCTATTATTTTTATAATAAAAGCCAGAAAATCAAATTGAAGAGGGCTTTACGTACTATAAATTATCAGCTATTAGCAGAAAAGCAATAATCACTGATAAAAATAATATACATAACATATTATCTACATGATTTTTTTATATTTTTTATACCTAAAATATGAATTCATACTAAATATCTTCAACTGCAACTAACATTCTTCTTACTGAACAAACTAGAGGGTTTAGAGAAGATACAGGTATGGTAATGAGGCTGAAGTCTGGTCTCAACAAAATCACAGGACTTAGGGCAAAAAGGCTTGTTTAATAGCAGACCCTTCGCGGAGAAGAACGTGTAAAAAACAAGAAACGAAATTATAGAGTATTTTTTTTAAATTTAGGTACTAGCATTGACATATATATTACTAGGTATATAGAATAAAAATATGTCTCTATAATTTGATTCAGTGTGACTTATTAATAAGTACTTATTTTGGCGGCAGCGATTTGAATTTATAAATAATACAATTTCATGTAAGTCCTACCACCGCTGTTGGGTATTAAATTTATTACTCTAAGTATTCGTGAAAAACAAAATTTCTCGTGGAAATTTCATTCAAAGTTTTTCAGATACAGCCTGTTTATTAAGGCCCCGACAAACGAGAGATCTTCCCGAATTCGCGGGTATGTCATTACGTAAAATGTGATTACGTCATAGAGTAAGATATATGAGGCTGCGCTGTATTCTTCTACAGTTTTTGCTGAGCTCAAGCGCGCAGTTTTACTAAATTATGCGGACAAATGAGTTGCAGACAATTTAAGTTAAGATACAGGGTAAGTACATCTATTTACCAAAAAAATATATCAGTGTAGTCATAGTAATGTACGATACCTACTGTATGTACCTATTAAGTAAAATCAAAGCTTTTCTTTCTTAAAAACAAGTCGGTAACTTTCGATCGGGACCGGATTAAACCGATACAGAGTCGTTAGGCAAAAATCCAATCTTGTCAAAGTACGATGCTGCGCCTTATGTTTTGCGGAAAAAAATGAGAAAAAAAACTGTCATGAATGTAGTTACGTCAAACTTGAAGCGGACATAAATAAGGGCCGCGATGTTTGCCGGTCTTTCTCCACAGACGCCTGTGTTTTTGCCAACAACTCCTTTTAAACAAAAACAAACTCAAACTTCTCGAGTAGAACAGCTACATTTCAACGCGTGCCCGGTTAAGCAACTTGGAAGTTTGTTGTGACAAAATATTCCTATTTTCTTTCATGTAAAGTTTATTTTCGAGTGGCAACGTTTACTTTTGAAGCGAGATACTTGAGTTGAAATTTCTGTTTAAAACGGTACTGTGACAGGATCAGTTTTACGAACAACTTGGATTAAACGAAGGTTCCGGACAGCTTTTGTTCAAAACTTGTTAATGGTATTAGTGTTGCTATATTAATGGCGTCTGTTGCGAAATATACTCCCGGTATGTTTGATATATTTGGCTCGGTGCGGCAACATTGTACCGGCAATACTTACTGCCTTATGAACTTAAATTATTTCGTGAAGAATTCAAAAAGTAACTATTATAAATGCTGTCTCTTTCAAAAAAAAGCAAAAATCCACCCACAACAATGGATATTCCGCTTCTGAATCATATAGTTTCGTGGCTGTTTTACAGCGTATTTATTTACAAGTTACACAGAGATATTTACAAAAACAAACCGAACTCCCATGGGGATGAGCGGGATCCACGGCTCTAATACAGCTCTAGAGATTTACCCGCAGCCATTCAACTCCATACGTATCCACTCAGCCCACGTAAAACATACGAAATACTCCTATGCTTAGACTAACAATATACGGACAAGATGGTGTGTCACATAGAAAAACAAAGCAACATCTGTCCGCATTCTGTTTACCGTCAAACTGTGTTAAGTTCAACCTAATGACAACCATTGTACCAACAAATAAATAAGGTCACAAATCTTCTTACCGAACCAAATCAAAATTACAGCTCAGAGGCAGAAGTACGGTGTTATTTTGTCAAGTAGTTTCTTTTGCACTGACAGTCCATCTCGTTCGCATATTGTTAATCTAAGCTTCTATGCTTCTCTTATTCCAATATCGACGTGCGCTGAGACACGCTCAGATAAGCATCGGCTGCCGTGGGATTCTAAATACGATAGGTCCTAGGTAGGTTCTTGACACAAGGCCGTAAATAAAAAGTATTGATTTATTTCATGGACATTTTGTATTTGAAGCTAAGAAATATATTATTATATTTTTTTATAATTTTGGCATGTATTACATTTAGGTACCTTTTTTTGCTACACGATATTGATTTAACCTACGTCTGTACCGACTTCACCATTTAATTTAAGTTTATGCTAGTTCCGAATGATATTTTGTAAGGTGAGTGCAGTAACGCGCCGAAATACTGTCAATGGAAAAGCAAGCATTCTACAAATACTTTAGAGTTAAAATTGGCGTGGTGCGACAACACTCGGCGAACTGAACAAGATGAAAAGCGCAATGGATTTTCTTTCAGCTCCATTTGTCGGCCCTGGAGACATATTACAGTGTGTCTACACGAGATCCAAGGAGTATGCTCAAATATAATCAGGGAAAGAGACTTTTGTCCAAACAACCCAATGTTTTATCCGCCGTTTGCAGAACAATGTTTGTCTTTCAACCATGGGGGTGTGGATCTAAGTAATTTTCGCGTTGCTATTTCAGCTGTATTTTTCTTTTCAAACGAGTTATTTGAAACGAAGAAGTACCTATATACTCGTGAATTTGAACGATAAGGCTCGAGTTTTTCACCTTTGGAAGTTCTCATTGTATCCTTTTGGGATGATTGGCTTATCAGAAGTAACGATGCTATCTCGTGGCATCCATTGGGCGGCCATATTGCCGGACTCCGTATAATATTCCGATCGGCCGCCGTCGAGACGGTAACGGGACGTTCCCTGACCGTAATATAGGTATCGTTTTGGCAAAGATTATATTTTGGGATGTTTTCTTCGTAAGGGTCCTTCTGTTTTATGTCGGTTGGAAACTTTGTGGTTTTGGTTAGTGTTTCACTATCTAATTAAATTATAAGTTTGCCATAATATGTAGTTGTAAGTAATTAAATTACTCAATACAATACATGTTGCTTATTTTTAAATAATAATAGTACTTAAAAGAGACATCTTAAGAGATTAAAAGATTGCAGGTCATATCTTAGCAAATGTGCTTTTAAGTTTTTAAGTAATAAACGAAGTACCTACCTATATAGGTACCTACTACTACCTACCCATACCGCATCCAAACTACCTACTATAGGTCACTCACGAGTAATGAAAAAGTTCCACCTGCCATTGACTTTGATCTTCTAAAAAAAGGTGCCGAATTAAATTCCCAACCTTCTGCAGTTTGCTCTTTGTGATACCTCGAGGTCCCTCCGTCCAGCCGTCTCGTCCGTTCAGAAACGAAATCCATCGCTTCGCTACGTGACTCTTTCATTCACGGCGTTCTGACCCTCACGGGTTCATTTGTAAACCATATTCGTTGAATCAACATGATTCGTATGTTTTGCCACCCAAGAGCTACTAGCGACTAACGCTATGTTGAATCTACGGGACGATAGGTACGATGTTGAACGCAGATGGAGTCCGAGGCATGTTGATACCTTAAGATTTTTGGATTATTTATTTAGATACTTACTTTAGGTATCTATGTAGTTTAATAAGTGTAAGTGGATTAACTTATATTTCAGTAGCAAGCTAAACCTGTCTAGCGTCTACTATAATAAAGGTGCATGATTCAAAAAATAACTTAGTTATCTTCGTAAGTAAAATTAAAATATGCCTGTAATTTCAAATAAATCTGAAAACCCCTCTCTCCGGTCCAAATCCTACATCTTCTGTTTTCTATATAGGTACTATATGAAACATAAACACAAGAAAAGGTAGATATTTTTCTAGACGATACAAAGCAGAACAATATTTTCGTAGGAAACATGTGCTTTTTATATTATTGAGGGCCCGCACCAGTCTAATTTACCATGTCTGTAGAGAGGCTCCAACGAATGAGTTTAGGGAAAGTATTGTCATATTTGTTGGAAGGCCCATACAGTACGATGTACGCCGTGTTGGATGTTGGAAAAACAAATTGGGGAAAATGAATTCTTCCGGTATATAAAAGAAAAATCTGGGTTTTTGTAGGTATAATTTTTAGTAGACAGTCACTCCTCACTCCTCAGATAATAAAATTATGAAGTAAAAGTCGGAATGATATGAAATTTCTGTAAATATGCAGACTATTGCAGACCCTTCTACAAATGCAAACGGTTTTTCAGTTTTTGTATCTATGTTAGTACCTACGTATAATACTCGTAATAATGTAATAAGTTGTAGCCTTGAACATTACAGAAAATATTATATATTAGAAATCCTCTAAACGGCATAAAACTATAATTATAAATAAACGTGTTTCTCCTACTCATTGCATATTATATAAGTTCTATTCGTTATACTCTATAAGGTCAATCAATTAAGCCATAATTGCTGACCGTGGAAATGCTTGACTTGTCTGACATAAGGCCTATGCGATAATCATAATAACACGAATACATACATCCAATATACGCCTTGGGAATGAGATAGCCCGACGAATATGTTTTGGCTTCGATCTTTCGAATGGTATTATTTTGTGACGTCATCTAGTGTTCGTTGCCAAATGGCTAACACTTCTGTGCAATGTCACTCATAAATATTATTTTGTTTGAGTAGGCTTATTTCTGTCTAGTAGGTAATTATGAAGATTATTTAGTTTACTGACCAATACCACAATGAGTCAATAATTGGTATATTTTGGAAATACATGTCAAAAAACGTACCTAGTAGTATAGTCGTCATAATTATCAAATTCAGCTGAAAGACGATGTTTTTTATAAATATTATTATGGACCATAAGAGTAGGTAGGTATGCACCGCACATATAGGTACCCAACCTTTTATTCAAAGTTCTATTTTTATGTTTCAGTTCTGAAAACTGCGGTGGGGACAGAAGCAGAGAACCATTGCTGTTTACGTGCCAGCTCCACACGCTGGCAAGACCCGCATAACTTGAATAACGAAACGAACACCGGGGCCAAATGGAAGTACACATACCGACCTAAGGATCCACATCTGAAGAATTGCCTTAAAATTGCAAAAAAATAGATTTTCATGAAACAAGGATCATGTTAAGATCATTATTAATCACGGACAGATTCATATTACTTATCTCCTGATTGATACATAGACGAGTAAAATTATTAAGTATACCCGAAAAAATCTGTAAAATAAAAAGTACCTAGGTACCAAATTTTACCGTATATAAGTAGGTATATTTTTGTATACGTAACAGAACCAAAAACATCGCATACCTAGGTACATATATCTACGAGACGAGTACCCAAGGTCTACTCGTATTCCACAGAACTCTTCTATTGAAATTGACAAAACAAAACGACATCACTCAGGCACGTCACACAATCGTGACGTGTGTCGTATAGTATTTCCCCGCCAGGTGAGTCCCCCCTCCCGCCCCGCCCCACCCCCTCGGGCCTCATTGCCATGCAAATGAAACCGGCGGGTCCGCGCGGGTTATTTATCTCTGATTGGCTCCGTTTATTCCTCTTTGACAGGCTTCCAATTTCGAATGGAATTCGGTTGTGTAATTATGTTAATAAGAATTGGCGAGTCGCGTTCGCCGATTCTGGTTACATTTTTTAATTTTCTGTTTTTATATTTTTGATGCCGATATTGCCGATGTGTTTTTAATACACATGAACACTTTAAATTATTATTGGCGTTGTCTTTAAATTTCGATCAAACGTGATTGTTTTCAGTAACTAATGCAGCTTTATGTAATGGCATCCATTTTGGGTTGAATATTACATGTTACGCTCGGTTTGTTTTGATTAAATTCAAGGCAAAGTTTTAAAGCTTTTAACCAATCCGTACGAAAAGTTTCACTAAGCTTTGAAATTAGTTCCGGTTGGTCTCTGTCGCGTCGACTTATTTGCTATTTGCTTGTCAAAGTTACTCTTCCACTAGTCCCAACGTTACATATAATACCTAACTAGATTTTGATGAATTACTAAGTTAGTTAGAAGTATTCAATTTATAGTTTTTGTTAGTTGATAGGTGCCTATTTTATCTAGATAGTAGAAGTAATGAAATGAAATAAATATATAGGAAGAAAGAATAAAAAAATATAAGGTCTCTATGACTGTGTTTATATTTTTTTATGGATAAAGCAGCTGTTTTCAAGTACTAACAGTGTTCCCAATTCCCATCCTTTATAATAAGGTTTTTCTAAACAGATCGCACTTTCTACTTATACCATACCAGCCCTTTAACTTACTAAACATACTTAATACCCAAGCTCCGCACCCGCAAACCCGCAACCAAAAATCTATTCCCAACGCGCCTCTACATCCAACCACGCGTTGCAAATACCAACATCCTACTCCCGGTGTATAAATGTGTATTTTTCGCAAGTCACGTACCAGACCAGCTTATCTGGCGTTAGGTTTGACGATAATAAGCGATGCGGCGCGATACACGGAACATACATACTGTGGCGTCTCCTTAGAGTCAATACCAATAAATGGGAGTTGGGAAATTGGATGTGTTGCTTCGGCGCGGGCCGTAATAAGATAGTAATGAGCACCCATCGAGCGGCGCTCGTAAAAATATGGATGTCGGCTCCTGGCCTAGGAGAAGTCAATATTTAACTGTAGGTATCTACTTCCGTAACTGTCTATGCAGCTTTGATAAATTAATGTTGCAGTCATGGTACGGTCAGTCATGACTATGACTCATGAGTCTCATGACGCCTATTTTTTTTACCAAGTAAATATCTCTTTTAGTTTAGGGCCGGTTTTTTGACTCGTCATTTGTTTAAAACGTCTTAACTAAAATTACGTTAACTTCATAAAATAAGTGCATATCTGTCGAAAAATAGGTAGGTTCCATATCTATAATTAAAAAACGTACCAGTCCATAAATCCGACTCATTTTCTTTATGCTGCCACACATCTGAAACAAAAAAGAAAACGTTAAGCATAAACAATATATTTTGTAAATACCCACTTACATTTCATGATTAATTATGCCTAAACGTTCGAACTAAAATAGTGCCTCGCATAGACATTTGCATCTGCCTACGGATTGATTTGACATTGAGTCGGCGCGCATGCGTGGCGTCCCAATTCGATGCAAGAACACCTGAGACAGACATAGCTCGTAGCTGATGAGCTAGACAGAGATAGACGATGCACACATGCAGCTCTGGCGGGCATTTTGTAATATGGCGGACGGATGTTGCATGTTACATCTGCATGTCCGAGATAGACCGGACGGAGGTCGGAGAAAGTGCCATTTGATGTTCTTTGAATTATTGTATTTGCCAGCTATTTATTTATTATTTATGTCCATATTTAAATTAATTTTATGGGTTAGCCGTGGGTTATTTAGGTATAGGTACTAGGTATATATATAAATATATATTAAGGTATATATTTATATATATACCTATTATAGGTATATATATTAAGTACTAGGAACATCCAGAATAATAAATGTTAATTTCAACAGTGCTACTGCTGACTCTATTTATTAGGATCACAAATTAAGGTTATTTTAAAGTTGATTTAAATACCTACCTACGAATATAAATCAATTCAATTACATTCTATTACATATTCAAGCATTTCAATTTTACTTCGCATAAAAAATAAGTTTGCGTAAAACGAAACAACACGGCTCTTAACTCCGTCTAATCACAAAGGAATTCTCCAAAGAGGTTGGAGTTCTAATCGTTCCAATTCACGTAAACAAATAAAAGTCTAACAGATTAAACTTTGTAATGAGGGACCCGGGGGGTGCCAAGACGCAAGGGGGGTACAATTATCTCGTCCTCCCCTCTTCCTTTCAGGACATCTACGGCCTGAAATCGGGCCCAATTGTTCTTAATTTCAGTGTATTTTGTTAAAATAATTAAATACAAGATTGCTCACAGTTTGACTGCAATTTCATAAAGGTTTCTAGTCGATGGAAAGGGTTTATGATTAATTTATTTTCTAAAAGATACGTACATCATGTCCTTGATTCAAATACAATATTTTCAACAAGAAGGCCAAGGATTGTAGAGTAGGAACCCTAACTTAATTATTTAGGTACCCTTGCTAAATTATTGCATAAAAAATTCAAAAGTAAACTAACAACCGTAACTTTGCGTGTTTATCTCGGCTCATTGGCAGCGCGATAATGAATGCAAATGGAGGTGAGAAAACGCCAAACTTGATCCTTCGCAACCCTCTCGAAAATCCGAGATTATTAGTACACCAAATGTTACAACATTTGCATAGAAACTGGCGGGAACTCACTACGTTCCACCAGCGAAATTACAAAACACCATTTTGATAACAAACACTTCATCCTGCATTATCTTCCGGCTTAATTCCGGCATTTGTTACCGAACAACCTTCAACCGTACTTGAAAACAGAAAGCTGTTTTTTTTTTCGTTGGAGGCCAGCTTTTTTTAGTAATTATTCTCTAGGGATCCAATTTTATAGGTACGTACTACTGTATCTTGAAGCTCGGTTTCACAAGTTCTTGAGCCTTGAAGAAAGTAAAGTACCTACAAGTTGTGGGTAAACTTTGTCCAACTTAATTAGTAAAACAAAAAAGCTCTTCGTGCTGAAAAACAAAATCTTCTGTGTAGCTTTAGTTATCCTGAAATACACACTACGAAATACAAGTTTTGTAGTACCTATGTTTTTGATTGAATAAATTAATGTAAGTAGTAGGTAATCTAAAAGTAGTAAGTTTAATTCATACTGTTATCAGTTAAGTAAGAAATTGTCAGACAGACGAAATACCTACTATGAAACCAGTTTGATTAAATTTTTTACAGTATTTTAAATATATTATTTTACCTAGCTTCCTAGAGATATATTCATAAAACAATGTAGAGGTAGGTAGGTAGGTACTATGATTACTCCCCTTCTAATCAAGACATTGATAACATTTGTGTTTGCCTCCACTATGTTCTGAGAAAACATCGTAGCAAAGACAGCTGCTACGAAACAACTCCCAAACTAATAAGTCCCCTCATACATTATTCTCTTATAGGCACAATTTCACGGATCTCCAGATCAGAACTTAATAGAGGCATGCTAAGACTACGAATTGTACCAACTAATGAATACAGTTCCCTTAAGAAATTCGTCTTAGAGATGTGACTTCCATACGTTATGAAAGTGAGTATCGACCCGTAGATTGGCTCCCACCACTACTTATTTACATGTTTTACCAATCTCGGATTCGATATTCGGTTGGTTCGTGTCTTGCATTGAATCGGAAGGGCTTACTGAGTCACTTCTGTCGAAAGCTGACTTTATCCAAGCTTTTGTAATTTAAGCCTCAATCGATCGGGAGAAAGTGCACTTTTCAATAACTGATTCAGCTCCAACCGAACCGGCTTTGCTTTGGTGAATTCGTCTGTATCCCAAGAGGTTAGGAAAGATTTTTGTATTACGTTTTTGGTTGGTTCGTTGCTAGTGATATACAGTAGAAGTCGAAGACCTCGGATAGTCATTGTCAAGATTAAAATATACATTTACTTAATGCGTTAGACTACCCGTCGCCATTACAAGTTTTGTCTTCGGAATGCTTTGAGAGCTAAATGCAGTAAAGAATTCAAGTGAACTATTTCGTTTTACATCTTGTTTAGTAAAATGTGTTAGCATTCTTTACTCGAGTGGTCTCTTTCTCTCTTCAGTACACATTATTAGTATGCATTAATAACATTAATTTGCTACTTCTCTACAATATTCTCTTCTAGTATTAAAAAATCATTAAGAATGTAAAGATGACTTTATGAATGGGCATTACGTTGCCTGTGGTTAGTTTTTTTAAGGATCTTGAACATATTATATTTAAATAGCTAAGTATAATTCGTAATCATGGAAGCGTACATAATGATAAAGCTAATATGGTACTTCCTGTAATTAATTATGATACGTCTAAATATTTATCATGCGTAAACGCGATAACAAGATCAAGATCAAGAATCAGCAGGAGGTAACATTACCTAGACAAAAATAGTTATGTAAGTACCTAGATGGTTTTAAACCTATGAGAGTTAAATAGTAATGGTTTATTGGATAGTACTCTCTTTGGTTTGGCGGTGTTTTAACATTAAAAAGTAGGTACTTAACCTTCAACATATTGAATATCGACCAACTTGCATATATATTCAACTGTTTGTTATGAAAAAACTGGATAAAAACCCCTTTAGATTTCACTTTTCTCATAAATAACGAATGTATTGTATTAAAACAGGTAAAAGAGAAACTTTGCCAAAAAATTGGGTCAGCTTGGATTAAAAAATCTATTCTTTGTGATTTTTTGTTCTTCACCAACACTCAGGTATTTTACACTTTGAAGCAAAGCTTTTTGTCTGAAACTTCCTGATATATTTTTTATATTTTTTGTTGAGTAGGTAACATGTTTTGATTTTGGACATGAAACAGAGATCTAAGTAAGAATTTATATTTACAGGTATCGCGACTGGAGTAAACAGAAACTGAAATTGAATTCATATTTACCTATCTCAAAATTCATACAAGCACACATCACAAACAGGAAAAAGACGAAGAAAAATATGAGCGCGAGAGATATTTTTCACAAAATATTTGTATTCTTGCATTTGACGCAGAAACTACTTTCGACTGACTTTGAATAATCCATGCTGCGGGGTGTTTCAGCCTCGATCAATTTGTCTAGTAAATAAATAAAATGGCTAAAAATACCAAAAAAGAAAATAGAAGGTAAGAGAAATACGACGAGTGTTGTTTGTTGCATGTCACACCCCCGTGAGCCAACATGGGATAGAAGGGCCAACATAGATATGCGGCTAGCTACATGTGATTTGTACCTTCTTGGGTGGAGAGAGGGACTAGTTTGGATTGTAAAAAGTGCAAATATGGGTTTGCTGAATTACTACACATATGGTATTGCTAGGCGGGCGTGCCGCAAAAGCGAATTTTACCTGAACTGGTAGCATTGTGTGGAGGCGACTTGTTCAATATTTAATATGGCTATGTTTAGCTACCACCTATCTACATAATTATCTAGGTATATACTCATCAATTATTGTCTATCAGTAGAGTGTAGGTATGCAGTAGGTACTTTTTTTTTAGATATAGGTACTAGAACCAGAGGTACAAAATAAAATGTAGGTACTACCTACTACCTATATCTCTTCTAGTCTATTAGTTTATAAAAGTGTACGGTGTAATATGCGGATATTAGAGGTATATAACCGGGTGATATCTGACCAACTAACCTGCCATCAGTCACATAATACCTATTTATTATTATTTAAATAATGAAATTCTCTTCCACAGCATTGGCTACGTGTTTCGAAGCAAACATATCAAGAGCGCAGCGTGCAAGGGACGAAACGAAATACTCGGATAGTTCTCACTCTAATACATTTTTTACGAAGGACCAAGGGGGTCACTCTACAGGGTGTTGCAAAAAGGGTATAGTAAGCCGAAACCTACATGTGCAGCATGGTATATCTAAGCCCGAAACTGAAATCAGAATTTCAAAATTCGCGAAAAAATTATATACCCTTTTTGCAACACCCTGTATCCGACGAAAAACTAAGTTTCGAAGCGTTGCTGTACGAGCAACAACGTATACCTGTCGCAGGCATCTGGTTTAATCTCCTTTTTGATTGAACCGCTAGCCCGTTCATTGGATGGCGCTATTCAGTTGTATGACTAAAGGACAAGTCGCCAAGTCGTTGATTGTAACGTTTTACGTCTTGACTGAACGTCATTCAGCGAAATCATTGAATGGGATATAGTATAGCAACTATGTAATGTCTGGTTAGGGTGAACATGACCAGACAAGAGTCAACAAAAAGAAGAAGTATTCTTTGAAACTATCCGTCCGCGGCGTAATAATAGGTAAATCCATGTTGTCACACTATTTTAACACAAATAACGCACTTTAAAGCTAATTTATTTGCAAAAAACTAACAATATAAGTGCTTTTTGTGTCAGCTGTTAGACGCCATATTTGTTTTATTCACCACCTGACTGATTTTAAGTCAGTTAAATAGTTGGACGTTTTGTGACGCTTGTAGAATCAACATTCGGCCTAGTCATACAACTGAATAGCGCCATCCAATGAACGGGCTAGTGGTTCAATCAAATAGGAAATTCAACCAGATGCCTGCGACATACCTATCTGGTTGTATTGAACGTACCTTTTTCGTCTGTGTAGAGTAACCCCCTAGCTATACATTTTGCATGACGCCCACAGTCTTAGTTCTACCTACCGAACGAACGTCTCATACACATCGAAAAGATATATTTTAGATTAGGTAATTCAATAGAAACATCTGTCTGGGTCACCTTAGTTAGTTACTTATGCCTTTATTTCTCCTTTTAGGATTAGATATAGTACTTATATCTTATTAATGCTAATACCTACTAGTTTCCATATCACCTGCCCAATAATAACATAATTGTGTATATTATATATTGGTATATTATATTTTGTATTTGGGCAGGTGATAATTTGACCTTAACACATTTATGGTCTCACTATTCACCTAAATAAAATACCTACATAAGTAAATGTTCTATTCGCCCCTTTTTTCTGTTGCTCTAGGTATTTGTAAGGTTTTGAATAAGTGATTGAGTTAAGTAGAGTGGTTAAATCTAATCAGGGTCGCCTTTAGAAACAAGAGGCATTGATATAGGGTATGTTTCACAATGTCTGGTTAGTGGCTACCTGACGGATAAAATACATGCTGTCACTCTCTGTTATTATTTTTTAGACAGTGACAGCATGTATTTTATCCGACAGGTAGCGACTAACCAGACATTGTGAAACAGGGGCTAAGCCTAATCTAATACGATAACCACCGGGAAAAGTCTTGTCACTTATATTTAGCTGACTCTGGCTATAGGAATTGAGGACTTTTATATTTAGCAAATCAGAGACTCCGCGGACTTGACCAACTAAGCACACAGAATAAAGGAGAAATGATGTAGGTTGGTAAGCATGTATAAATGTGGCTGTTCCTTTTGGCAATAAGGATGACTCAATGCTAAAATCACTAATAGCTTACCCAATCATAAAAAAACAGGACTCAGGACCTACAACTTAATACACAGCATACCCATCACAATATTTACTGAGTCCGTTTTTCATCTAAGTTTATTAAAACTGTCCTACAGGGCGTTAAAAAGGGAGTTTATTATAAACTCAGAGGGGTCACTCAGAGTTTCATTATAAATATTTTTGTGAAAATAAATTACAAAATTGGCAAATAAATAGTTTTTTCACTTTTCAAGTTTTTTTTGGTGAAGTGTTTTTTTGTATGATAAATAGCTATTCTTATACGTTTTTTTCTTGCTGATTAAACTTCTTTCGGCTTACTCTTTTACCTATACAACATCCTGTAGATGACAATATCCTTCCGTATTTCTCTTCTCCTTTAATAATTTTGCTGAGTTGACTGCGTACATTGTTTCAATAATACCAATGAGGTTTGTGCTATACTTGGAGTTCCGAGGAACTAATATCGTAAGTCAGAACTTGTTTGTTTACCCGATCGTCTCTAGTTTGTGTTGGGATGTTCAGTTGTTATCTTTCCTGTCACTTATTGTTTGATTGACTTACGAGCGGATAATAGTGGTCTTATATGATTGAAGTTTGTATGTGTCTATGAATACCTAATTACACAATTTTAAGTATTATTATGGATCTATAGGAACCTTTACTAGCTTCTTATTCTTATTTTTAAAGGTGGATTGATTAGTTATTTGATGCGATGCTCTTAATGGCCGTAGTTATGTAACATAAGTTAAGTTGATTTAAATATTAGTTGGTAGTATTATTTTACCATTGACAATGAGAGAAATTGAAAAGGTAATAAGGTAAAAACAACAATGGCAATCCCTAGATTTCCTCTTGTGTCTTTCACCGACATGTTAAGGAAAAGCATGAATCTATTTATGGAGGATATTAATTAAACCTAAAATATGAGAAGATTGAACATTGAACCAATTATACTTACATTTAATATTTTAAGGCATACAACTCATTACCTTCAGCTGAATATCTACCTTCCAGACCTAGGTACATAGACCTACACCTACCTATATCAGTGAAAACGATGAGTACAACTCAGCTAATCAACGGAGCAGTGTTTCCATCACATCAGTCTAAAGAATTCTTATCGATCCTTCATTTAACCCTGCAAGCGAGACGGAGAAAATTGACTTCTCCAAAATGACGTAGGAACGTGCTAGGGTTAGAAATGCGAGGCACATTTCTTACATCGCATATAAAGATTTTCCATTCGTAGGCAGGTGGGTTATTTAAGACCACCGTGCGTTCCTAAAATGGTCGCGGTTTTACATTAGTACGATGGTGGGTAACTGCACGTTGTGCTAGAACGATTACAGCTTGCTACTCTAACAGTTTCGATAACTCTATCTATCCATAACTAGTAGTTACTTTCATACGATTTTGATATAATCAAAAGTTACAATCTTTCAAAATCGTATGAAAGTAACTACCAGTTATCGATAGATAGAGTTATAGAAACTGACAGCTAGTAGTGGTTGAAATCGGGTAACCGTCCACTGCTGGATAGGTAAATGCCACTAGCAAGGAAAGCTACAACACTCTGTCCTCCTCCTTCCTGATTCAACCACTGCCAACTGACTGACGACTAAGGTTCTGCGGGCTGGAGGGCACCCCACGATGCGTTCGCCTGTTCAAAGTCTCTTCATAGTTGAGATGAAATAATAATATGACTTTACAATCTTTTTGTAAATGTTTTATTGGACTGAATACGCCGCCAGGTACGCTGTATTGCCAGTCTCTATCTATCTGTCTGGTAAGTATCTAACTGAAAGCTGTAGGTATCTATGTCGAAATCAAACTGGTGGAGATTTTCAACCAGACTAGAGAAAAAAAGGTAGGTACTAGGTACCAATTCAAGTACCTTTTTATCCCGAAAAGCATACAGTTACAAGTAAATAAATATATAGTAAATAAATAAATACTTACTACCTAGTCATTTTAGTGATTTTTTATCTAAGAAATCTTCTTAGCTGAGGCGAAATTGCTGTTAAAATAGGCATTTATTACAATGAGTATTACTACTTAAGTTACGAGTAAAATAAATAAACAAAAGAAGGCAGTAACACAGTGTAAAATGCCGTAATTGGTCAGAGAGCTCTGGGTAGTAGATACCACAAATCTGTTTATGAATGAGTTTTACGGCCTCACACTAAAGTTTATGTCAGTACCTACCCAAGTATAACTAAAACAAAAATGATACATTGGTACTTTCATAGCTAAATAAACACAGTTTTATGGACGTTTAACGTCAATAGCGAATCGTCAAGTGCCTTAACAATTTAATTTATTTTTAAGACATCATAGATACAGACATTAAATTGTCGTAAAAGAAATAAAAAGGTTGTAAAATTAGTTTTAATACCAATCCAATTTTATTGATGTCTAATAGAGTTAACAGTTCATTCAATATGTAACAGAACATCAAAATATAATACTTATTATACATTTATTATTGTATACCTACTACCTACTGAGTCTGTTGGTGCAGTTTTAGGATTCAAAATAGGTAGGGTAACGTAACGTACCTTGGGACGCTTGTACCTCGGGACATTGATTGTATTTTAAAAACCGGCTAAATAAACACAGTCAAATTCTACCCTAGGCATAGTATTTTACTCGCTTGGCAAAACTAGTGAGTCTCGTGATCATACCAGCATCGAGTGTGTGGTGAAGACAATATGAAGTTTTTTGGAGTCAAAAGTAGCTTTTGTATAGTTTTTTGTGTTGCTTTATCTCATTGAGGCATGTTCAAAATAAAGACATGGATGTCACGTATAACTTTTCAGTTATTTAATTTTATGACATGGCAATTATCTGAAAGATTCCTATTAATTAAAAAATATATATTTAAATTTTGGTTAAATATTGCTTTTTTGTACCTTGGGACACGATTAAATTTGTACCTTGGGACACTGTTTCCTATGGCTTTGTACTATGGAAAATGCAAACATCTAAATAACGCCTTATATCTCTGTTCTTATTAGTGCCAGAGTGAAACTAGACAGAAGAGAGATGCAGAAAATCAATAAGAACAGAGGTATAAGGCGTTATTTAGAAGTTTGCATTTTCCATAGTACAAAGCTATAGGAAACAGTGTCCCAAGGTACAAACGTGTAACGTACCTTGGGTCAAAACAAGCATTTTTACTTTTATCTTAATTTAATAAAATCTGGCCACACTAAAGCTTTAGCACAAATACTAGTGATAATAGATTATATATCCTACCGAATAAACAAAATTTCACATTAATATCTTAGTTGTACGCTGCGATAGCTTCATTCAAAGTTGGGGTAGTCGAAAATGTCCCTAGGTACGTTACGTTACCCTACAGATTCTCAAAATATAAAATTTAGATCCATATTAAAATGGTTTGTAGTTAACACAATTTACCCAAATTTCTTTCTAATGAATCTGACTGAGAATTTTTAATTGAATTGAGAAGTTCATTTAAAATATGAAAAAACTACTTCTACCATATCAACACATTATTTTATGACTGATACTGAGTTATCCTACGTAAGTAAATTCATTGTGTGCAAATTCCGAAATCTGCAACACTCAAGGCACAAAACCGCCCAACTAGCATGCTAGCTTTTTAAAATCCCGTCATAGTTGTGGTAAGTACTACTAAGTACTTATACCATTAATGATAGGTAGTAGGAAGTAGCCTATGTAGCCACTCGCTACATAGATTTTATGTCAAGAATCCAGTATTTTAAAAGTATTTAGTGCCGAGTCGGTGCCGCCATGACCTCGAAATTTCAAATTGGAAGGAACTGGAGCCGACGCCGGTAATGGTCCAAGTTAGATGAGAGGGGGTGAAGAGTGGGGGCCACGAGTTTATTCTGTGAAGCTGACTTTTCTCTAGGGCTTCGCATAAAAAGGCTAGCCACGAGACAAACTGGGACCGTCTTGAAATGATATTGTAGGTATAGAGCCTTAGCCGTGGCGACAGCGTGACTCGCTTTATGATTATAAACGGCAATTATTTTTCAATTAACTAAGTGTAAAATTACCGAAGGCCGTAGTCGGAAACCTACCTACCTGATCATCGTCTTCGTCCATATGTAGTAACGTGTGTCAAGTGCCAGAAACAAACGAATAAAAATGCGCTACATTCGCCTAGTGTTCAGTCTTGGAACTACAAGTTTCACACGTTTGCCCCGTGTATCTAACTTGTAGTTCACGATTTTTCCTGAAATTATAATTATAGGTAGGTATTATGAATTCCTATAACTCATAGAATTATTTTTTTATTCAGTAAGTATATAAGTACCATCACCAACTATAACATAATATAATTAAAGTATGTGCGCTAGGTAATTAAAATTGAATGGAAACTGTTTGAATAAAGTAATTGATCGAACCAAAGAATTACCAACTTACTATAAATTATAGAAACCATAATTAAATGATTTTTATAACATGCCTACCGACTCACACCAAGGTAATCGATAAAATGTTCCCATGACTCTAATAAGCTTGCATGGTTTTAATTTTCCTAATAGGAGACGTAGGTATTCTCATAAGGCGGTTTCCACTTCACATAGCTTGCCAACTGGCAGAGAAAATCTCATAAGTTTTGCGCCAAAACGACGGGAGTTCTCATAAGAAAACTAATTTAAAGTTGGACCACAGCACAGTAGCGCCAAATGCGCAAAGTTTCCACCGCGGCCGCAGCGCCACACGGCGGCGAAGGGATGAAGCTTTTGAATTGCTCCGTTTTACGACCCGACCTTTTCTCTGTGTGCGTGACGCACACAGACGCAGGAAGCGATTGAGGTTGTGCGTGTGGAGGCTTTTATGTGTCTGTGTAAACGAATACGAGTATAATCATGTCGATATCGTTATCTACCGAATGACATCGCTTCTAATCAGCGTGTATAAGCGCTCAGCCACTGGCTGCCTCGACCTGCTATACCTGTCTACACAGCTAGCTATAGTACTAAGTACTCACCAACTCATCCACATTATTATTTCGTCTCGCACTAATCACGTGTTCTAATCGTATGCAGCCACAGTTTAATTAAAGCACGGATGTTGTGTGAAGACGTGTTGGCTAGCGCGAGGTTTCTTTGTAACTGTGATAAAATGCTTGAATTTTGTTACACGTTGCAAAAACTTCTAGCGTAGAGAAATATGGCACGGTACTGCTCCGACTCATTGTTTGAGTTTCCAATTTATACGGGTCGGTTACACTTGAGTCGTTTATCAAACTATTGCTGATAAACGAAGCCATAATGTTAGATATTATGAGTAGAATTTCATTACAATTGTAATATACTATTTCTTTTAAGCGCTTGCTGGTCCTCCATCTAATAGTGAAGGAAAAACAAGTATTAGGTAAGGCTACCTGGTATATGTATCTTTTTTGTATTTTTACAGAAAACATTAATATAAAAACCAACGCTTACCTGTAAAAACTTTGAAGAAAATAACACTTAAAAATGGCTAAGAGACCAATCACTTTCCACATCCACCGTGCAACTGTCACCGATTTCCGAATCAACGTGCAATTATTGCCTACCGTTTTCTATAAAGTTAATATAGCCTCTCAGTATAATCAAAACGAGAACTCTATTAGAATTACAACTCAATTTAGATAAACCCGACGAATGATTTTCAATCGAGACACTTGATTAGGTTTTCTTACAACAATGGAGTGTTATCGAGTACTTTATCAAGCTTAATATCCGTGAAAAGTCACCTTTGTTCATAAAATACCTGTTCCAATTCTTTATCGGAACTTAGAGCAGTTATTGTGTGTGCTATATGGCGTGTAGCGGAGGGAAAATTTAAATATGATGCAAACACCTAGCGGTGCCCAAAGGTAAGCGTCCACCCATCAGTATTCTTCGTATCGCAACAAACGGATTGTCATAAATATAACAGAACTAGCTGTCCCCGCGCGCTTCGCTTCGCCTTAAAAAAAATTCCCGTGGGAATTCCGGGATAAAAAGTAGCCTATGTTCTTTCCCAGGGTCTAGACCGTATGTATACCAAATTTTATTCAAATCTGTTCAGTAGTTTTGGCGTGAAAGAGTAACAGACAGACAGACAGACAGACAGACAGACAGACAGACAGACACAGTTACTTTCGCATTTATAATATTAGTTAGGATTAGGATAAATGGCGGCGGCATTACGAAGAATACTGAAGCGATGGGTCCGACGATCCTGAAAGGTGGATGTTTACCAGAGCTCCACTTAGGCAACTACTGGACACCAACAGGCAAAGATAGAAGCGGTGGTATCAGTTCTAGTGTCCTCGGAGGAGTTACGGAAAAAGAGAAAAAGCAGATATAGCGTTTTAGTTGCTGACTTCTACTCATCAAGCATCAGCATGTTATTGAAAATCCGTCATGTTTAAATTATAATTTATATACCTAGCTTAATTTTGTTGGTTAACTTTAATGCCGGTAGTGCTTATCTACATAGATAATATAACTCTTGCTAAACACAAAAAACATAATAGGATGTTGATTTCAGTATTACTCAGGTACAATACAACCCAGTCACTGCCTATTTCAGGTGGGTACTGGGAGGTTATTAGAATAGATAATCGTATTTGGTAACAAACCTAACTAGTGAATAATTGCTGCATATCGCTTTCCACTGGTCTGTCCTTTAAATCATTATATACATATATTTTTTTACAATGTTTTTTATTTGGTGCTACTTGCACTATACATAGTTACCTATTACCTAGGTACTTAGGTACATAAATAATAGAGACAAATTAAGTACCTATCTATTCCTCCTTATTCATCAAGATCTCTTATTTTTATAAAAGTGTTTACAAGAAAATATAAAAAAAACATTAGCCAAGTACTATGAAAGTATTATAAAGTATTACTTATTCATAACAATATATGTAGGTATTTATAATTATTATTATGTGTGTTCATCTGTCTGGAATTATTTTTTCTGAACCTAGGGCTCGCTCGCTGGGTGTCGGGTGTCGGGCTGTCGGGCCACTTCGTCCATATCTTGATTACAAAGCACACGCTTCGGTCTCTACATACAAAATACCCTTATTTGCTTAGAGATAATATTTATATTAGCGATTTTATCGGCTATTGGCTCAATCACAAATTTAAAATCCACTTAGTTGAATGTGTTTGAGTGGGTTTACGTTTAATCATGCTATTCTATCTTAGAATCATTGGACTTATTTACAAATAAACACTTCCTACGCAGTAATTAATTATGTACATAATATTATTACTGTATTACATAACTTGGTATGATTAGGTCCTAATATTCTGCACTTATAATTTAATCATACTAACTTTCCGCGCCATCTTAGCTTCGTCTTGAAAAGTTTTCCCTTGAAAACTACCAGCTACAAGTATCCAATGTGATTATCCAGGATGTCATCTTCCAACATAGTTACAATAATTCATCAAGATGGGTTCAGTATTTTTTCCGCGAAAGACAAACATACCTACTCACAAACTTAGATAATATGTCGTAATGAAATTCCTTGATCCATCTTCTATTTTAATGAAATAACACTCCAGACGAATGCATCAAACTCACTCACTATCTGCGACTATATCGCAGACACATATTTACAGACGATACAGGATGATTTAAAAATACCAAACTTTAACTAGTTTAACATAGGTATATTATTTGATAACTGTGTTAATTGCAGGGATATATCTGAGAGTATTATGTAGGTACGTAGGTATGTAAGTACTTATCTTTATTAATATTAAAGAGTTTTATTGGCCACTGAAAACCTTTGTAGTGGTAGGTAAATATTCATAATAGCTGTTCCCGCGCGCTTCGCTTCGCCTTAAAAAGTTTTCCCGTGGGAATTCCGGGATAAAAAGTAGCCTATGTTCTTTCCTAGGGTCTAGACCGTGTGTATACCAAATTTCATTCAAATCCGTTCAGTAGTTTTGGCGTGAAAGAGTAACAGACAGACAGACAGACAGACACAGTTACTTTCGCATTTATAATATTAGTAAGGATAAGGGGCGGGACTACCTGCTTCATACCTATTGCGTACAAGGAAAAGGGGAGCTGATATTTTTGTACTCCACTAACACATATATTCTAAACTAACTAAACTACTTTTAATTGACCATGTATCCAGGTATTATATATTCATAATCTTAACAGCGTCTAGAGCCTTCAAAAGCACAATGACCTTCTCAGCTGAGAAGAAGAGCCGTTAAAATTTTACAGCCTGTGACGTCACAGTTCCCCTTTTTTTCTCACCCAATGATTTACTACCCATAAACAATAACGGTAACCATTGTTTAAGAGTAAACCGCAATGTTTAAACCTTAAACCCTTTCTAGGTAAGCCTGTATTGATTTGGAGCATATTTTTTTGTTTTTTTGCTCCAGTTTCGGTTTTTGAATAAAGGGTAACCGTTGTCTGCAGTAAGCCTGTGACTAGGAAGTCATAAAATGCTGTTGTTATGCAATTTTATGCAAAAAAGGGTTAAAATTTTGTTGGATGGGTTCATTGTTAGGTATGCATAGAATGTTTGACTTGTAGAGATCGCTACAGTACGTCTACGTATTAATAAGTTCCACGGAATTAGGCTTATATTTGCTTAAAATGTGACCAGTTTGGTATATTGGTTATTATCTCTAGACGAAAATTGTTAAGGCATGTTGTAATTGTTGCTGGGGTGACGCTACAGAAATACGAGTACCTACATAAAAAAAATGTTTATACGTCTAATACCTACAACACCTAGCATAAGGCCAGAGACTTATTGTGAAATTGGTTCCTACTAGCTTTAAGTGAATTTGCAGTGCCCACTATGGGTATCAAGTTGTAAGTACTATTTTATTTTAAGATCATTAATGTACACTTGATGGCAATAAAATATTTGATTTGATTTTACTTATATTTTTTAATTATATCTATTAGGTATGCCCTTCAATTTAAATAAAACAGATATGTAGGTATGTTTTAATATCGTTTATCATTATGAATTCTGCGTAGCACATAATTCTTCCAAATTACTCATAACTTGTATGAAACAAATAAAAAAAATCTCAAGTCCTATTCCTACATAAAATAAAGCTTTATATGAATAAAAAAAAACAAGTTGTTTGTGTCAATAATAGGTACCTTTGGGAGGAAGTTACGAGAAAATCACAACTAAAGTAATAGGCACGGGGGGCTATTTTCAGAAATAATTGGACATAAATCGCCGTAATAGTCTGCAGTTTCCGAAGTTCTGAAAATACTTAGTTAACTCTAATTGACAATAACCTGTACCTTGAATGGAATAAGGAATACCTTTCATCTGATATGAAATTTATTACTTATCCATTTATGCACGTTGCACGTAGAACAGTTTTAATTGGTTTGAATTTTTTAATAAGGACTTACCTAAAGTTTATTATTTTATCTCAGATACTCAGGTGGAATTTTATCAAACGCTAAACGTAATTAGTGACCTGTCAAACGGCTCTAATAAGTAAATAATAATTATATGTATATATTTTCCTGTAGTGCATTAATGAGCGTAATTAATCGACCCGCTAGGCACACAACACAGTATAATTATCATAAGTACTAGCTAGGTACGGGTAACATAATTTTACTATATCATACTGCGAGTTACATAATTATCATAGTACGTGCACCTATACATATACATATGTATAAATTACCTTTAAACCCACACAGGTGTACAATAAGGTCTAAAAGACGGGTATGACCCTACAAAGTTGAGAGTAGGTATATAAATGAGACCGTTCAACATTACCCTCCGTATATACCTACCCACTTTACCCTCCGATGCAGGCAATTCACACCCACCCTTATCCACAAAAGTTGTTTATTAAAGGTGTTTTCATTGGACCGTTAAACAATAGTTTCTTGTTTTATATGAGTTTAATGAAACCGATTTTAAACTGTTTGGTTATTTTATTTCTAAAGTTTTCATTAGGTAGCTACCCCAATTATGTATGGGACTTTTACCTACCTAGAAAATTTTATTTTTTGTACTCATACAAATAAATAATATAGGTAATAATCTATCTAAACTAAATATACCATACGCTCTGCTCGAACATAGGTACGAATAATACGAGTTTTAAATTTAAAGCTCCAAAATGTGAAAACAAAATGGCGCCCGCTGAAGTTGAATCCTGCGTTTAGAATCTTTATCTAAGAAGTTTGAGAATGATAAAACTCCTCAAAGCTCTTTGCCAAAGAAAGAAATAAACTGAGTAATTCTATTGAGATTCAGCTGTGTAGTTAAATAAATTATTGTGTTAGGTAGATAGATATAGTTAGATAAATTCTTTATAAAATATTCACAAAAATACCTACGCGAGTTTCGGCTATGTTATCTTTTTATAATTTACAGGGAAATACCAGAAAAAACATATTTCTTGTACCTAAATATGGAAGATCATGCATACCTACCTAACCTATAGAAATTAAAATATTTGTAGTAAAAAAAAATGAACGGATATCTATGTATAATCCTTTTAATGTAACCTACTTACATAAGATAACGTCGTACATGTATTTCCTTAAATATAACCCATACAGTACATAAGAACACATCCAGCCGATTAGTATCTAAATAGTACCTACTCTAATGACATTATTCATACACAGATTTCTCTCTAAGAATAACGCGGCCACTCGTAGAACATAAATCATATACTCGTTAAGATTTATGAGTTCAGTGTGAGTAGGTACATGGTGTAACGGGGGATTAAGATAAGGTTGTGGCTTTAGTAGCTAGCTGTAGTAGTTCTTTATATAAAACTAGCTGTTCCCGCGCGCTTCGCTTCGCCTTAAAAAGTTTTCCCGTGGGAATTCCGGGATAAAAAGTAGCCTATGTTCTTTCCCAGGGTCTACACCGTATGTATACCAAATTTCATTTAAATCAGTTCAGTAGTTTCGGCGTGAAAGAGTAACAGACAGACAGACAGACACAGTTACTTTCGCATTTATAATATTAGTTAGGATTAGGATAGGAACTTTTATTAGCGATTCATCTGGCATCATGATAAACATACTGTAAAGGTGAAAACTGAAGGTGGACGACATAAGGTTGCAGCAGATGCCGTAACCCAGGAGTATACGCTTTACAGGTATCGATAGCTACGAATGAAACGATAAGCTAGTACCAGTTCTGCATCCTTTTCTTGTGTAAAAAAATCAACAAGTGCCAAAACAATGGCTGAAGTTCGCGAGATTTCCAGAGAATACTTCTATAAACTTATGGAAGTGATTTCATTATAACACAATATAATATTTTTTTAGTTTTATGAATTAAAATAAAAGCCAAATTCCACCGGACTAAATATCTCGATGATACTGACTATGTAAGTACCTGATCTCTCTCAGAGTGGCAATGCTACGAGCGAAACCATTTTCTCCAGGTGATACATTTCTTTTAGAACATTTTAGGAGTTAAATTTTTTGTGAGACTAAAAATACAGGATTAATACTGTGTCACGACTTGCGTTTCACTGAAACACATTTCACCAACTTTACTGAATTATTCCCGCTTCCGCTCCCGCGTCCGCGTCCGCTACTGGCGCCACTAAGGTCTGGCCTTTAACCACTTCAAGGGCTCCATGCGGCCATGACCCGTCAAACGAGAACCCCATAAGATAACATACACGTTCGAATCCCGTTCGAGAAAATATTTAAATATGTAATAGTATTGACTAGTTAGACTAAGTTTGAGGCGAATACTTTGAATTTGTAAAATTTTATCTTTTAGTTCAGTTTTCATAATTTTAATTTACAATTAGGTTAGGCTTCATTAGTTAAATGTTAATTTATATTATAACCTTGAATAAATGATTTGTCTATAGTATTTAAGTTATGTAAGGTTATTTTAGTTATATGTGTACAAATAAAGAATATTCTATCTATCTATCTATCTAAATCATATCGACCTACACGTATTTTTTTCATTCTGATTTAGGCAGTTAAGTACTCCTGTGTGATTGATTGCTTATATTTACTCGGATGTAGTACCTAAAATTCATATGTAATTTAGTTACTAATCATGGAAAAAAACATATACATCATCCACATATAAGACGGTCGAATGGTGTAGTGGTTAGAGACCCTGACTGCTATGCCGAAGGTCCCGGGTTCGATTCCCGGTTGGGGCAAATATTTGTTTAAATACAGATATTTGTACTCGGGTCTTGGGTATTATATTTATATTTAATATGTATCTATCTATCTATATGTATTTGTGTAGATATATCAGCTGTCCGACACCCATAACACAGGCTCTGCCTAGCTTGGGGTCGCATGGCCGTGTGTGAGATGTCCCCACATATTATTATATTATTATTATATAAACTAGGTAATTTTGTAGCAATAATTATGTAAGTAGTTTTGTTTTACCGGGTAAAATTAAAAAAAAAAAGTTTTTTACCTTTCTATTTTTACTATTGCGTATATAACAATCGCGACATATGCCAAAATAATTAGAGCAGGCTATTGGTTACTTACTATCTGCACCGAATTGAATTACCCTTATCTTTTCCAATTAACCGTCATTAAAATTCAGTTGATAATTTTTAAACAACATTTCGGGAATCGATTAAAAAACACAAGGCTTTTACGTCAGTATGATTATCGAAAAAAGTTTAAAACGTTTCTGTACAATATTGCACTTTTGAGCGTTTTCAGTACGTTTTATTTCGGCATGGTTGGGTGTGAATGTTTTAGTAAGTGATCCGACATGTTTGGTCGTACGTATCGCAATACATGTGGGTATGTATGTAGCATAAGGTCGGGTCCACACAAGTGCTTACCTTCGACGTCGGTCGTGGTTCGTGAGTATTTCGTCGCTCGCTTGGACTCACAAACGCCCCAAATCGTTATTGGTGTGTGGCCTAATGTTACAGAGGAAACTTCACACAATACTATGTATATAAATAATAAAATTACAGTACCTAAGTACCTATATAGATATGCTTAAAATAAATTATTTAAGACAACTCAGTATCCATCAGTAGCCTTAAAAAGGATTAGGTAAGTTCCCGTGGACAATCCGGGATAAAAAGTAGCCTATTAGCATTGGCACTCACAGATAATGTAGTCACAGTATATATAACGGTAAAATCAAATTGAAATAGTTCTAGCGGTTTCGGAACATACTTGAATCTTCATAATTCATAAAAAACGTAAAACTTTTACTGTAATTACAGTAACTGTTATTTTCAAATATTGCTATGAAATAAAAATATCTCAATAGTCTGTTCGTGTAAGGGAAAAGGAAAATTTACTCTTTGGACTAGCTATTGTGTGACTTAGGTACGCTTTAACAATTTTCCGTAAGTCCGCTTTCGCCCTTGGCTCGCCCCAGCCTCGGCCCTAAAGTTGCCGCCCTCATTTGGCCGGGTCTAGGACATTTCGTCCGTTCATTACTTTATCTCGGACGCAGTCTCGGATATTCCGACTCGGATAATGAAGGTCTAAGAATGTTTGGAAGCGTTTAATTACAAACTTCGCGAAGCCCGAAGCTACGGCCGAATTTTTATACAGCACCAAAAGATATCTTTGTTATTACTCCTCTTTATGGCATGCCCTGGGGAAAGTTTGTCGTTTTAAAATGTTTTTCTTTTTTTCTCTTACAAATATTACCTACATAGAGTTTGATCGTCTTAATTGTTGCGATTTAGATTAAGGATTAGTGAGGTATTTCAATCTGTGCGTGAGAGAATGTTCATTTATAAATAGCAAAGTGGTATTAGTTGATGTCGTACGTGTGATCTCTTAATACAAAGAACAAAATTTATTTAATATTTCTCAGTTTATACAGGCTGTTGCAAAAAGAACTGTATGTACCGCCTCTTATTCTTACATCGATGACGCATGAATTTAATATTCTTAAATTCAGACGTGAAAGCAATCATGCGAGCGCGACGCGGCGCCAAGTAATTTTCGAACATTTTAAGTCCGCCCCAGATTTTTCAACGCATCCCGCCACTATACCCGTCACCAGCCAATTAGTGGCCCGCTCTTGTGTGCCGACATCCAAACACGCCGTAAATTAAACGCAAACAGTTCGTAATGAGATCGAACAAACACCGCACTGTCAATAGTGAGAGAGCTTGTCCAGTCAGCGGACCAATGGCGAGCGCGCGATTGTCACTTGTTCGAATATTTGTCCGAACAAGAGCGACTCGACGGATATTTACCCAGCGATGCTGTATACTGTGTACTCTGCTGTTATCCGAGAGTATTCGAGATCGATGTTATGACTTTTTTATAGAACTCCGATGAAGAATATTTTGTTCTTTAGCTACAGATTGGATGCGCAAACAGATAGATGGGCGATGGCCTTTTTATCCTCCATTTTGTATCCCACACATGCATACTCAGCATTCTTCTTATTACGATTGTCAGAATAATCCCATTTATATGTATTTATGTGCTAGCTACACGAAAGCGTCCAAAGACCGCTTATAAAATATATAACTTTATACGAACAATGCTCTTTAGGGATATCTAGAATAAACAGTTCGTTTCTAACTGCTGGACTTTCTTAACAACTTTTGAGACGAATCATCATGTTTGTTCAAAAGCGAGTGCACAAAGTAAGTAAGAAAACACATCCAGTTTTAAAAGACCCTTCATTTACCGCTTCGGTCCTCCTATTTGGTTCAAGTATCTTGGTATATGAAGGGGCGTGGGGGGTCTTCGTTGGCTGTTCAGGATTATCTGTCGAGTATATCAGACGGCCAGGGCGGGCAAGGTGTTTACTACGCTCTGGGGAGAACGCGAAAGATGAAATTGCCCAAATATTTTGCTGGTGTCATATATTTTTTGGTAAGGTTACCTACCTTTACTTTTTACGTTGGTAAGGATAAAGCATGTGATGTTTTGTCTAAAGTAAGTGTAAAGTAAGTTTGAAGACCAGTTTTAATTTAAAAAAAGATTATAATCTGTCTTCTAATAGAGGCAGAAATAACTATCTCCACAATGACTTTAACAGATTGCTCTACTTACATTATGGCAAAATTTACAACTACAGCTCACAAAGTTGTTCTCATACCATCAATTAGCCGTCCAGCCTTTATGAGTTCTGGAAGGGTTCCGCTCATCTCGCATAATCTTTATTGATCAAAACTCATTTCGCATAACTCGTATGGTCTAAACTTTTTTGGCCGAACCATCACTTTGCCAAGACTTATGTGGCATAAGGCTCGTTTCGTCTAAAACTCTTTAGGCACAATCTTTAAACACCCAAGTTTCGTTTGCTCAAATTTATGTTCGTCTATACCTATGTATAATCTTGTTTCTCGTAATGTTATCTTAATAAATAATATATTAAGTATGTAGTAAATGTACAAATTGTGGTATTTTTCTCCTACATCCCGAAAATCACGATTTTGTATGATCAAAAAATCGAAAGTTAACGACCAATATAATTATAACAAACCCCATGAGATCGAAACCTAAAAATAGGTGCGACGACGAGCAAAGCGAGGAGGAGCGTGTTAGGTGCACATGTTCATCAAAACCAAAGCGGAGCGCAGCGAAGCGGAGCGGAGCGTTTTCCAAACAGCGGAAACAATACAAGGCACCAATTTGCGCTATGTAGGGAGACGCTCCGTCAAAGTTAAAGCCAAACGAATATTATTACTTTGTATAAACCTAATAAGCCTATGCCATAGCATTATTAGGCTATTCAAGATTTAGCCATACCATTATTAGGCTAAACAATGTTATGCGAAATAACTTTTTACTAAACGAGATTTATGCCATACGATTTTCGGCGTAACGAGACTTTGACCAAACGTTACTATGCAATAAGAGATTAGGCAAATAAATCTTATGCCAAAAAAGGTAGAACCGTTCTGGAATTGTATTTATAATTATGAGAATAAAGTGCGAAATTTGATATCTAAAACTTCATCTAAAACTTATTACACTGGAGGAGAACAAAGAAGACGTGATTATGGATGTTTTCTGAAATAAGATACAATATACGTGTATGATACCTACTGTTATTTTTCATGAAACTGCTGAAGCGTGATATTACAGTCATGAACATTCAGTGGGTAGGTACTACTGGGTACGAAGGGAAAATATTATCCAAAGTTATTGTCATCGAGAGGATATTTTATTCACAAATATCCTGAGGTTTAATTTAAATTGTTTCAAAAGAAGGTATGCATACGCCTACCCTACAGGTACAAATTGAAATTGAGTTGTCAGTTTGAATACCTACATCAACAAAAAAAAATATTAAATTAACGCCATTATTTCATACTGAACTATTCTACACTGGAATAGCTTTATTTGTTTGTATTACTTACTCTATTTTAATTTTATTTATTTGAAGAAAATGGAGAACAACATAGTTGGATATTTGTCGGAGCCCGTTGCTACGGTTATGGCCATGTTTGTCGACTAACAGAAATATTTGTTCAGAAAAGTTCTTGGATTTCCGGGAAGAAAAATCTAGGGTATAAAACGTTATATGGCTTTGCACCAAGTTTCGATCTGTTTGTTTCTTCGAAATCTTTGCAGATGGAAAATTGGATTACCTAACTTTTGATTAGGTTGCCTAGTCTTACTTAAGTTTTTAAGTTCTTTAATTTATGGTAACAATTACGTCTACGCACATTAATTTTAAATTTTTCATTATTCTGAATTGAACTGGCCATGAATAATTCAAACGGGAATCCATTGAAATAACATAAGCCAAGAATGTTTGAATAGCTTTATCTACCTACGAGCTTCGCATATCTTATTTTGCTCAATTATATTTTATTATTAATAAAATATTAGCTAGTTTACTATGCGCTAGACACCGCTCCAAGTCTGAACACGCCAAAGTTAAATGATCTATGCTCCCACTATCAACGTCTTCTAAACGATATAACATAAACTCTCACAAAGCTATATATAGGAATCTCTTTCTTTATAGCTAGAAGAAATTTTAACAAAAATATACGAGAAAAGAACAATACTTACGGTTTATAAACGGAAAACATGTAGGTAGCATGTGTCTCATTACAAGTGCCATACTGCGACAATTTGTAATAACAATAGACGACGCATATTTCAAAATGGCTGCACAGCAATGAAATTGAATACCCTTTCATTTCCTTTTTGTTACGGAGACGGTGTTCATTTACATAAATTTACCTATTGTTATTCTTTAGCTGAGTGTACCATCTAGAAGACGATACTCTGAAAGTGCTTCTTTGAAAGGAAATCTGTTTCGACGAAATAGGCAGAGCCCTTTTATCGGAAACGAGCTAAATGACGAACGGGCTCTTTTGTTTTGTTATATTAAGCTACATTCACATTCCGTCCAGGATTGCCTTTGTTTTTTGGAAGCCTTCCTTTTTCCTTATAGTTTACGCTTTGGTTAAGATAGATTAGGAACAGAATTCTGTGCTATCGAATGCTGGTATTTGACGAACTTTTCTTTGCTGAATTCCAGTATCTCTCGTAGTAATAATTCATCGTAAATTAATTCGTGACTTTATATGATTAAGACTTTTATTTTTTTTATAGAGTCTTTGGCAAATAGAGAATTAGGTAACTAAAAACAGACGCAGTCTGGTGTTTGATTCGGGTTGTTAATGTTGTAATCGTATACATGTTTCACTGCCATTGACTTAATAATGGTTTAGCTGCCTATTTTGCAGACGAAAACATATTTGTCATATAAAATCAGATACATAATGTACCCATTAATGTTATATCAACTTCAACCTACGAACATTGTTATTCGTAGGCTTCAACCAAAGAAGGCTGCCGAACTAAGTCCGGAAGCGGCGTACAAAATTATAATGATCAAACAATTAACCGTACAAACGGAAGTCCTTTTAAGTCTTAATAAAAGGAGGCTTCCACGACATCGTCCGCTATTTTGCGATGAAACGTCGAAAAGTTAATGAAAGGCATTTGTATGTAACAGAGTCTGCGCTCGCCGGCGCAGTTTCATTCCGGGCCGCATTTGCCCGGGAGGTGGCCATTTGGCTCGAGTTGTCGGCTACAAGTACTTCCTCCAGTCTCGTATAACCGGGCTCCGTTTCAGGCGGAGTTGAGAACAGCATTTTAGCCGAGCGTCGTAAAGCGAGGGATCTGAGAGGTGCCGTAACCAGGAGACGCGGCGCGACATCTAAATTCAAATTTTGCCCCGGCGAAGTACGAGCGACCTCCCGATTCCCATCTGCATACTCCGCCAAGATGAATTTCATTTTATACGCTACCTACGGCTTCACACTATTTTTACGTGACTCCTGTAAATCGTTTTCCCAGACGGAGAATAGTTTCGCAGGTGCTTCGGTATCGAGTTTTAGAATTCAGATTGTTTTAAAGGACGTAAAAATTTAAGACCGGAGATGTATTTTTCATATTGAAGTGCATTCGATACGTAAATGCAATTTATTAGCATACGCGTAACTGGTAGGTATATTGGTGCCTATAGAAATCGTCTGATTGAATCTTCTGAAGTCCGACTTACTACAAAGTGGAAATGTATGTATACCCATTACAGGCCGGGCGACACATGGGTCCTTTGAAGTCGCCGGCTAATTAAATTGTAACATTGTAAGTAGACCTTAGCCGAAGCACACACGACGTCTGTGAAATTTAATTAACTGTACGAGATTAATGAATTACTTTAGGATTAAAGTGTAGGTCCGACAGCTTAGCTAAGTCGTCTTAATTTTCCGTGCTGAACCGGCTTATGAAATGAAATTTAAATAAATAATTTAAACTTATAGGTAGGTACACATAATATGTAATATTTATTCAACAATTAAAAAAGCCGCAGTCCGCAAAGCCTACAAAAAAAGAAGTAATATTATTACTACGCTATTTTTTAGCAGTGACGAAAAAAATCTCTTCGCCTCAGTGCTAAAACATAGCCGAAAGAGGCGTAAAACAACGAACAACCATTCATTTAGGGACCCTCCGCGTTACGTCAGCTTATGAATAAAGAGGCCTTTGCAGAGAAAAATACCGAGAATAAACGTAGATGTTACAGTGGAGGCTTCTTACAGAATCGCCGGTAATGTGTGTGCGTGTTGCGACTCTGCAATAAGTAGAGGTACACTTCCTACACGTTTTCGCAGATGTAGATGAATGAAACTATGTATCGTTTAGTCCTTTGCTGCTTGAATGTAAGCAGTAGTTAAGTACAAATTAATTCGTTGAAAAAACTATCTTAATTTTTATCACTAGGAACAGAATCGGCAAATCGTATTATAATTTGGCTGTATCAGCTCTAAAGATATATTTTCTAGAAAATTCCTTTCCTTAAAGGGGAAGCAACTCAAAGAAGTGTAACGAAGGAAGGCGAAGCGTAAGCGCTGGATTATCGGCCATCAGACAGAGTTCCCGGGTAAGTGTCCTCGAGGCCCACAAAACTCTTGTCTGTGCCCGTCACCAAATGACAGTTTTACTTGGTTTTACTTCCAGCCGAAGAAAATAACCATTGTCCTTTACATATTTCAGTTGCGCCCTTTTGTTACGTTTCCTGTTGTGACAGTCCGACCTCGCTGCTCAATGTGGAAACTTTATTTTATACGTTTCTCTATTTCTTTATTTTCGGAATAAATTCTTACTAAACAAGTTACAATATAGACGTTCAATCAATAAAGTTTGCTCAATAATCTTATAACATAAATGCTTAATTTACAAAAAAGCGATTACGCCTTTCCAATCTTCCAAATTAGGTACGTTCCAATTTCCTCCGTCCAATCAACGGGGAGCGTAAAACGCATAAATTCAAAATCCGTGAAAGAGTCGTCCGCCGAGGCAGCGTGAGAGACCCACCATGGCGGTAGGTGTGGGATGAATTTATAATTATTTTCCACATGTGCCCGGGTGATTCGTTCTGGCACATTAGCGCTGGCCCGGCCGGGTGGGACCCGGACGTTACGAGATCTTCGCCTCAGCGTGAAATTGTGAAATTACCCGGACGCGTATAGGCGAAGCGTTGTGCTGGGTTCAGGTGGGGTTTGATAGGTATCAAGTAAACGGGGTAGATAAGCAGGTTGTTACAAAAAGGGTATAGGTACTAAACCGAAACCGAAAATGAAATCAGAATTTATCATTAGCGAAAAAAATATTTATTTGATTATTTATTTTTATGACGGTCGAATGGCCTAGTGGTTAGTGGCCCTGACTGCTATGCCGAAGGTCCCGGGTTCGATTCCCGGCTGGGGCAGATATTTGTTTAAAGACAGATATTTGTACTCGGGTCTTGGGTGTTTATATTTGTATTTAATATGTATCTATCTATGTATTTGTGTAGATATATCAGCTGTCCGATACCCATAACACAGGCTCTGCCTAGCTTGGGGTCGGATGGCCGTGTGTGAGATGTCCCCACATATTATATTATTATATTAAATATTATTATTTATTTCCCATAGAAACTTTATTGGTCACGATACTTTTGACTATGGAGAATGAATATGTTTTTTCGCGAAATTTGACATTCTGATGAAATTTTCGAGCTTTGATAAAACATGCTGCACATGTAGTAGGCTTAGTATACTTACCCATTTTGAAACACCCTGTATAATATAATCTACTATCTAATTTTATTGGCTTGTACTAGTAGTTGTCCATAGGTAGATACTTAATAAATAATTCTAAGACATTTTCTTCTAGGTACTATATATTTAAGGAACATAATACTCTAAGGGTCTGTTTCACAATGTCTGGTTAGTGGCTACCTGACGGATAAAATACATGCTATCACTCTCTGTTATTATTTTTTTGACAGTGACAGCATGTATTTTATCCGACAGGTAGCGACTAACCAGACATTGTGGAACAGGGGCTAAAAGTTATTAAAATCATTTATTTATTTATTTATATTTATTTATTTACCAAAGATATGCATTAACAGTAGTTAGTTCTTGACTAATGCTATAATTACAATATTTACATTACATTAAATTTCATTATACAAATATAAAAATAACAAATTACATTTTCAATATAAATAGGTATAACCACAACACAATAACATTGCTTTAAATAGTTTAAATAATAAATTATAACCTTAATATTTACACAGTACTACTTTGGATTTCCATAGCATAGGAACGCGAATCATTATCATGAACAAAACTTTGTACTTAGTATGTTTTACTTAAAAAAAAACTCAAAGTACGTTTTGCGAAAAGTTGACCGTAGTTTGTAAATACGCTATCGGAGCGAGTTTCGCTGAAATTCCAAGATAATTCTCCCTCACTGTGACCTTCTTCGTAAATGCTCTGAGAATTTTTAGGTTTAAGTAAGGTTTATATCTGGCTATTTAAGTATACTTTGTTGAATATATATACCTACGTAGACTTACGCATTACGTAGCATTAATAAAAAAAACTTTGCTGACGTAATTATTATCTACGAATGCATTCGTTTTCTTATTAATAATAGGCTAGATAACATATACATAGAAGCTAACAATGATGGTAACATTTATATTATAATTCAGTTACACATTTTTACATAATAAAGTCTTTAGGTATACATAATGTGACAGCTGACTGGTCAGTGGTTATTCGTCGGCCATTATTTATGTATTTTTTATTTTATTTTTTCCCTACTTTAGTGATCAAAACTACTCAATACACCTTTAGTTAAAATTATAGGTTATAAATTAGTATTTTTATATTTATTTGACTTAAATCAGCCACTGAATATTTATATCTGTAACGATATTATCTTCATCAGTGTTAGCGGAAGTTGATTGGTCTCATAACTTAGTCCGTACAAATGTAAAATGAAATTGGCTTTTCTTGGCGGGACAGTTGATAATATCTATAACTAGGTACATGTCGAAGAGTAGAAGTTTTAATACATATGTTTACAGTTCGTTTTAATCCATAATTTGATTCAGATGGCTTATTTCCAGGTAAGAGTATAATTTGTAAGCAGAGGCTTCTCAGCGATCCAATAAATTGTTAATGTATGTAACTGCATACACACACTCACACACACATTCAGTACACACCTACTTACTTTATCCATGTAAGCAAATTGTAACTGTTAATAATCCGCCTTTCCTGTTGTAAAGTGCTTAGCATATTTTTATTAGTGTAGGTATATGGTGTTTTGTAAAAGTGAATTAAATCAATCTATCTATCAAATTCGCACAATATAAAAAAATATATTTATTTATGATCAAACGGTAAACATACCCACGTAATTAAATTAAATTTTAAACATATCATTAATTACTGACCGTAAAACTGTAGGTATTCTACATGTATGAATGTTTTATGCCGCCATTGTTAGGTTAGTATAACTACCTATATTGAAAATACGAACGTATAGATAAATATGTATGTACTTAGGCCCCCCACTTGCCTAGATTCTAGTAAAATATAAGTAACACTCTTTAAGTCTGAAATGCAATACCTATCTGTGGTTCATTATCGCTCCGCTCATCGCTCCGCTCATCGCTCCGCTCATCGCTCCACTCATTACCATGTCCTTAGAATGGTCGCTTGTGTGTTTGCATTAAGGGCCACTTGCACCAACAAATTAAATCTAGATTTAGTCTTAAATCTAGATTTAGTGTTAAATCTAGATTTAGTCTTAAATCTAGATTTAGTCTTAAATCTCGATTAATGGCATAAATTTATATGGACTGACGTTTCTTAAATCGAGATTTGACACTAAATCTAGATTCTATTAATTTGTTATTAATTTTATTAATTATTAATTTGTTGGTGCAAGTGGTCCTAAAATACGGTAATCTTGTCAATGATTTGCGTTTACTCGATAAGACACTGACAAACGCGGACTTGGCAGAGAGACGAAATGCTCATGCGTGTTATTTTGGTACAAAACCGAGGGAGGGAATGGAGGGATGCATAAACTTGCAATTTTTATGCAAGTCGGGTGAAGGAATGCGGTTACTCAATGGGTGGTAGGTTTAATTTTGGAGCGGAATAGTAAGTTAAGATATACAGCATTAAATATTTAAAAAATGTAGAGTTGTTGATTTCTAATCTAATAGGTTAATAAATATATGGTACCTATTGTCCTAATCCTAACCAAAACTAAAAATACCTAGTTATTTTACATACAATTGTTAAAGCCGTCACATTTTTGCTGCTTGTCAGGCAGACTTCTTATAATACCTACCTAGGCAGTCTAAAATCTAAGCTGTAATGTTATTCAACGATCGCAAAATTTATTCCTAAACCAGACAAGAGATGACCTTATCAAAATTCAATATCTTTATTTGTGTTGGAAAAGGACGGGGATACTTAAACCCGATTAATCTCGATAGAAACAATGTTGTGTCTCTATCCAGGGTTCTACTCAAAGAATAAGGTCACAAAAACCCCTTTTGGAACTACGGGATCTACACCCTATTTCGAGCTAAATAAAGTGTGATATCGCATGAAGGGTAAATGTTTCAGTCATTTAACTGTAAGGGTCGACTCATGCGGTATGAATAAGGTGTATTCTACAGTGTATGTGTGTAGATTAGATACAATAAAATTAAAATAAGGAAAATATTAAAGCTATGTTAATAACCTTTGTATTGATATAGTACCTACTGAAGCTTGTGAATTTACAGAATAAATTTTAATAATCGGTATCAATCGGTAAAAAAAATACATAGTTTTTGTAATGTCGAGCGTAGAGAGGTAATGGTTACCTTCTATGTACCTGGTGTAAGTATAATTATGTTATGTGTGCAGAATTAGAGCTACCTAAATAGGGAAACAATTATTTAAATTAAATAGGTAGGCACCTGATTAAATTTCTGTAACCTGATAGTTAGAAACTAAATGAATAAGCCAAAGTATAGGTACGACTGTAAAGGTATGTAGGTACATAGTTACCCACCTGAAACAAGATACTTAAGTGGTTAATTAGTTTAACATAGTACCTACATGTTAGTGAGACCTACCGCAGCGCCTGATATAAGCACTTACCTACTTAATTATCATATACAGATGTAAAATAAAAAATACCTACCATAATTTACATTGCTAGATTAATATAAAAAAGCGATTTGCAGATCAATCCAATAAAATAAGGCTATGAATATTTTGTTTTCTTTTACAAATACAAATACAAATCATTTATTGCCAAAAGAAGTTTTACAAGGTATCGAGATGCTAAGATCCTCACACTAGGCAAGCCTGTGTCGTGAGGATCAATATGTACACATGTTACCAAATACAATATTATCAAGATTGCACACCTTAGTTTAACATTTAGAATTGACCTAAAGTTAATTTGTACTTTACAATAGAATGACTGGCAGAAAAATAAACTAAAAAGAGAGAACTACTTGAATATTAACAAGAGTATGTAGGTATTTAATCTTAAAGTCTAAAACAAAATATAGAAAACTTATGTAGGTATATAATATAATGTCAATGTAATACTAATATTATCAATAGTAAACATATAATAATAATACAATATATATAAATACAATATACATAGGTATATATATATGTATGAAAAAATACTATGAGTACATGTAAAAATTAATGTTGCTCAGGATCAAGTAGGTAAGTAGGTACTAATTTATGCATACAGTTTATTTGAAGTAGGGATTCAGTTTCATCATAAGTTAGGTTAAGAAGCAGTTTTAGAATTTTGTGTTTAGCTTCATGCTTAGTGTCTTTACATATTGTACACATTTTGTTTAGTTTGTTAAATAAATATAATTGTGGGTAATTTCCAAACCGTCCAGCAAAAACTGTTTGTATCTGTGGCAGTGGAGCTTTGAATACTCGTTTATTTAATAAGTTATGGTATTCGGGAGATTGTACAATGAGTTGATGTGCTTTCAAAGTTGCTTTAAGAATATATGACTTGCGAACACTGAGTAATTGTGCTTCTTCATAAAGTTTGGTGGTGCTAAATCTATACGGTTTATTAAGCATTGTTTTCAGGACAAAGCGATGTGCTCTTTCTACCAAAATCAGCGATGTTTTGGCAGAGTTTCCCCAGCTTAATATACAGTATTGCAACAGTGAGTGGCACAAGGCAAAGTAAACCATTCTTAGTGTTCTAATATCCGCCACTTTACGCAAGTTCCTAAAAATACTTATGGTTCTGCGTAACTTACCAGTTAAGTTGGATATGTGGTGCTTAAAGTTCAAATTTTGGTCAACTATAACACCCAGATATCTAATATACTGCACTCGCGATATGGACGCGCAGTTACAGGACTCAGTAGCATCAGAGCAACTGTGTATTTTTATGTCCGGTGAAATGGGTGGCGCGGATGCTTGAGTCATGTGAAAGCACAGGTAGTTGGTTTTTTTAACATTCAGTGTCAGTAAATTACGCTGTAGCCACTGCGCAACCTGAGCCAAGCCATGCTCCGTATGGGAGAAAACACTGTTCCAGTCATTGCCATAAAAGAGTATAACTGTGTCATCGGCATAACATATGATTTCTGTATTTGGAACGGTTAAACTATCGTGTATATCATTTATGTACAACAAGAACAGCGTTGGACCCAGTATGCTTCCCTGAGGAACTCCAAATAGCACAGGTTGCTCACTACTAAGGTATTTCCCAATTCTTAGACACTGCCTCCGATCCGTCAGGTAACTCTTGAACCAACTCAAGGGGGTTCCTCTTATACCGATACTTGTAAGTTTGTTTAAAAGTATTGGGATGGAGACAGTGTCAAAAGCCTTCGACAAGTCCAGGAACACACCGATGCAATTCATGTGTCTGTCCAGCAAGGAGGATACGGTTGAGGTCAGTAGGGTGACGGCATCTTCCGTTGATTTGCCCTGCCTAAAACCAAACTGTTTGCTGGAGATCAGGCCCCGTGATTCTAAAAAAATTATGAGTCGCCTACTCATCAGCTTCTCTAGTAATTTTGAGAAAATCACTAGCAGTGATATTGGGCGATAATTTTCCGGCGAAGTTTTCAATCCGCATTTGTGAATTGGGCTGATCACAGCAAGCTTCCAGGCATAAGGAAATATTCCTGTGGCAAGGCTAATATTGAATATTGCAGTTAGTGGAACAATTATGCTATCTTTGATTTTTTTAATTAGAGCACTACTTATGTCATCTATTCCAGATGCCTTACCTTCATGTAATTGCATAATTAGTCTTTCAACTTCAGCAGGGTCAGTGGGATGAGCGAAAAATGAACTAGGCTGCGCGGAGGTGTCAGCGTGAATCAGGGACGATAGAGTGTTTTCATTGGTTCCCATTTCCTGTAAGAGGACATTAGCTTGTTTTTGCCCAACAGTTGCAAAATATTTGTTGCACTGGTCAATAGATTCCTGTGGATTTAATGCCTGACATGAAAGAAGTTCAGTAGGTTCTTGTTTTTTTATATTTAGGTGGCAAATGGTTTTAATGGCGGTCCAAATTTTAATAATTAATTGTATTTAAAATACCACACAGTAGGTATACAGGCGGGTATAAGTACATTATATATGTCGCAGGCATCTGGTTTAATCTCCTGTTTGATTGAACCACTAGCCCGTTCATTGGATGGCGCTATTCAGTTGTATGACTAAAGGACAACTCGTCAAGTCGTTGATTGTAACGTTCGACGTCTTGACTGAACGTCATTCAGCGGAGTCGTTGAATGGGATATAGTATAGCAACTTTGTAATGTCTGGTTAGGGTGAACATGACCAGACAAGAGTCCATAAAAAGACTATGTTACAAAGCTCTTATCTCACAAATTAACTAAACAATAACAATAAACGTACCTTCATATTGTTGTTTATAACTGTCCAGTTACGCCACAATTTTTTGTTTGAAACTATCCGCCCGCGGCGTAATAATAGGTAAATCCATGTTGTCACACTATTTTAACACAAATAACGCACTTTAAAGCTAATTTATGTGCAAAAAACTAACAATATAGGTGCTTTTTGTGTCAGCTGTTAGCTGTTAGACGCCATATTTGTTTTGTTCACCACCTGACTGATTTTAAGTCAGCTAACTAGTTGGACGTTTTGTGACGTTTGTGCAATCAACGTTCGGCCTAGTCATACAACTAAGCAGCGTCATCCAATGAACGGGCTAGCGGTTCAATCAAACAGGAGATTAAACCAGATGCCTGCGACATATATACAACAATAAAAAAAAACAGTGGTAAAAATTATATTATTTTTCGCGAATTTCCAAAAGTTGTATAGAAAGACAATCTGATACGGAGTATCTGAGATAAAGTAGACTTTCTTTATGACTCTGTAGAAGAGCGTTCTCGTTAAGAGATCTACCTACTCACGTTCCTAGGTGTTCAGATAACAAAACTCTTTGCTAAACAACTACTGTGAAAAAAAGCTTAGCGTGTGCAAGGAATAAATCAGGAGATGCTAGGAACGCCCCCCCCCCCCCCCCCTCCCGCACCGCGCCACGATACCAAGATGGCCGCCAACTCTCAGCTGAGACTGACAGATCTACAGGACTTTTTGTGCCTTTTGCCCCTTTTGTTGAACTGATTTGCTTTTTTGAATTCCACCGAAGTATTATTAAAGGATTTCTGCTCCATTTAAAAATTATTCCACAACGATTGAGGCGCTACGGTTTTTACGCCGTTTAAAAAACAAATGTTGCCGCGTTGCGCTAATGAAAAAACAAACGGAGAGAAAATCTGACAGCATACAAATGCTCGACTTATGCTTTTCATAAAGTCGAATCAGCTACTTTGTTTAATAAAAATACTCAGGTTCCTTAAAACCTGCCTTCTGTTTCAAAATTAAAAGCGTATTTCGTGGAGGTAAAAGTTATAGTACTTACTTACTGATGTAGGTTGGTATTAGCGTGTCTACAAAATTGGCATAAAGTTACTGCACCCACGTGAGTTCAAGTCTTGTATTAAGCTCTTGAGCTCCTTCAAAGATAATATTTGAGTTTCCTCACCGTTGTTCCGTCTTATAATATTAGGTTAAGTTCGTTCCAAAAAGATTAAGGCGGCTCTTAATTCAACGCTCCCGGGCCGAAATAAATTTAACGTTTTGAGAAGCTTATAAAGAAAAACTTGTGACGCACGGAAGAGTAAAACTCTTAATACTTACCTACTCTCTTTCTAAAAGAGTAATTATTTTGTTTATGAGTCAAAATTTTAAAACATGATATATTTACCACATACTACGAGTACATAGAATTTCAGTGAAATTATTTATTTCTGACAGCATGGGAAATCGCGCTGGCAATGATTTACGATATTCCGAGCAATCCAGACAGCCATTTACGCCAGACAGACTCGTGTAGTGCGTCCACTCTACATTTATATTTATTAAGCGCTGCAGATACAATATTGTACGTTGTATAAACATAAATTTGTTGTCAAATCGTACACGTTTTGGCAGCATGTGATTTCAACACTTTTAATTGGTGCGCAAAAATACACAGTTGTGTTGCCGGCTCCACATACTACAACATCGCATCCACTCTTGTAATTGGAATGCAGCTTCTCTTCGTATTTCATTTTATTTTGTGCGTCAATTTTATTTAAGAGCCAGTCGTCGAGCGCCGCTAGCGGAACGGGAATGAAACGTAATTGTAGGTTGTTCCCGAGGAAGGGTTCACTTCAGGGAATAATTGTGCGAATATTGAGGGTCTACTGGGAGAGTTTAATGCTAGGTAATGTCGGGGCTTGGACTGACGCCTGCGAGCGCCGGACCGGAGCCCCCACGGCCCGGACATAACCAGACTCTGGCGAATATTTTTATAGAGCGCCACTTTAATTTGCTTAATGGCTAGCGTTTATCTTTAATTACTGTGCTGGCTCGGTCGGCTGCATAATTTTCTCTACACGAAGAGTTTTAGGCGAACCTGCTCAAATATTAAAGGACTTATTCATCTAAGTGGACGGTAGAAGCGTTGTGCGGCGGGTGGACATAAAGGCACGCACCTAAGTGAGCCGCAGGGTAAGGGTATACGGTAAAAGCGTACTCACCACTGTCCATATTTGAGTCGCCATCGCCCGGCCGTGTCCTTCACTGCACACCACTGAATATTTAAAATAATGAAAAGCGAACAAAACGCTCCTCGGGGCGTTCCCTTTTAAAAATGCACTGCACTGGGGTTTTAGTACGGACGAGCAGGTTGGTCGCTCCAGGCCTGGATCTCGTAAACAGGCACGCGCCATCGCCACTGGCAAGTGTGATGTTCCAACAAATAAACTCTTCGAATAAACTCCCCGGTTTAAAACTAAAGAAAACACTACGCTATGAATACCTGACGTCTGAATTTTGAAGCTAAGTCTGAAAGAAATGCGTGAAATTCATATTTTTATTCCTATATTCGGAGGTTTTGAAATAGGCGAGCCCTAATTAAGAAAGTGTATAAAGAAAGGGAAATCGTAAAAAATCGTCAACGATCCATGAAGTTTCCTTCATCTAGGGTTACCACGCGACTTCGTAATATACTGCCTTAGGCCTGTCCAACCTGAATTTTACATTTTATCGTTGATAACTCAGACATCAAATGCTCATAAGACTGACACATTCTATAGAATAGTTTATTACATTGGAATAAAATTTAAATATCAAAGACATAATAATTTGTCAGAGTCTATGAGCTTTAGGACAAGTTTTAGATGATAATTTTATTAGAATTTTCCAGTTTTCTGTAGGTATCTAATTGGTAAAGGATTAAGATATTGAAGTGAGAAGCGTTTGTAATTAAATATTTATTTTATAGGTAGATCTAGACCTCATACATTATATGCCTACAAAGATCGAGTTATATAGGTACAGTACTTGGTATTATTTTAAACGTTCAATCACCAAAAGCTATCGCATATACATATAGCAATTATCTATGCAAATAAACCAGTTATTCTTAGGTATACTGAACTACTACTAAAACTACTAGGTAACTCCCTTCGTGATTACTTCATCAATAAAATTATAAATCATGAAACATTTTATTTTATTTGCTCTAAATTCAAAGCATTTGTTATGGCCGCATCATTACACAAAAATGAACTTAAAACAAACTGCAAATTGAGATTTCGTACTAAAATGTAGCGTTGTTTTTGCATAATCAAATGAATCTGGATATTTGTATGCAAAAATGTAGGTACCGCTTTCCGCAAATGAATTTAAAGAAACTATCTTTGGGGCATTCGTATTATAATTTTATGTTGGTTTGGGGTCGGGTTTTTATACAATGTCCTTTCCTGACGTTTCCAGTTTTATGCCCTTAAAAATTATAAGAAGCAAGTGCTCATTTTCTTCACAATTGTTCATTATAATTGAATAGGTAGGCATTTATGTAAAACACTGTAAATTCAGCTATATTTAACCATAACAAATGTTTAACCATTTTCTTCCACAAAACTTGCTTCAAAATCCATCATGTAATTAAGAAAGTTGGAACTTTCAGTTCAGACAAACAAGTATAAAACGCGGCGATCGCGCTGGAGCGTCTGCCAGTAAAGTTATTAGCGAAATTACAAAAACGCTGAAGTAAAGGGGAGTGCACACTGGCTAGACTCGGCCAGCTCCGTCGCCGCAGCCAATCTAAATAATTGACCCGTCCGCCCGACTCGCGCTAGTAAGATACATTTCTTATCGGTACACGGAAATCGGTAGAGTAGACTCACCTTTATTCTTTTATAAGTGATTTGCTGAACATCAAAGATTTTCCATTTTCATTTGACAAATATTATGTAGGTACTTATAACTTTTTAATTTTTATTTTATCGAACCAACGACAAAATAATCTGTCGACTTTCAAGCCTGTATAGTAAATATATCTTACGATTTTTCAAATTAATTTAATTTTAAGTAAGGCTTAAAGTTTAAGTAAAGTTTTTTACATTAGATGGAAACAATATCTACGTACGTAGTTTGTTATACGTACTTATCATGTTTTTCTATACGATATGATAACATGGTTGTACAATTACCTAATTTTATTTGATCTTTGTTATTTAGTGCTATCTATTGTACAATTGTTTGCTTTTCCCAATAAATAAAATAAAACATGTAAAAAGAATAACTTATCTTTTTATTTTCCCACTCCATTGCTTTCTCTTTCATATACACGAGTAGCTGTTCGAAGTAAGAAGTAAAAAGGAAAAAAGTAGGTAGGTATATTATTAGTCTCTTACCGAAATGGAAGTGAAACATTTTGGCTGAAAGTTTCAGGGAGAGGTTTTCGCATGCATTCACTTTACTGGTTATACCGAACCAACATCATACTTCAGCCACAATTTGCTATAATTTCAGCAAATGGAGACTTTCCTTTGGCATAAAAAATGTGCACACCCGACCATTTTATGAAGCAAAATACTTTCGGGCTTTCTTGCTGCTGAATTAAACTAAATAAAGTTGGAAATATATGTTGCGTTAACATTCTTTTAGAACGCACTTTTAGATACAAATTATTGGGTTGTATCAAAAGTAATGAAGACATTTTAAGTATTAATATTGTATGATTTTTAATATTTATAGATTCTAATACCTGCTAGCGAATCAAATCGTTAATCGCTCGATTTTGGGAAATAAGGGCGTCAAAGCCGTCAATTCGGTTGGACATTACAATGCAATAATGAAGACGTTATATTTTATACGACCTTTGTAGTCGCCGACAAACGAAATAGAAGTGGCCGAGGCAGTGGACCGAGTTATGGACATGACAGGTGTATATCAAATTAACTTTCCCGAAGCAAAAAAAAACATTTTACCGAACGCCGACTATTTAATGAGTCAGAAGGATCATCCTTAGAAAATTTCCACCTTCTTTTTTTCACAACTTTTGTTAAATTTGGCCGTCGAGCGTGTTAATTAGACCCTCTTCCTTGATTAAACCTGTCTGCTTAATATTTTAACGGATAACATAAATGTCAGCCTGTAGCTGTAGATATGAATACACAGAGCGAGTGCGACCAACCTGCTCGAAAAAGTTTATGTTTTACGCAAACAGCACCCGATACCTGAAACAAACAAAGCAAAGTTACGGCGATACTGAAAATACAAAACATTGCGTTGCGTTATCTACTGATATTTCGGCATGTGTCACATAAAAAAAAAATACGCCAAATATATTTACGGCGGAACCCACGTTTCTCTCACGCACAAACGAGGTAAGCTCAGCCGATAAAAAAAAAACACGTTCAATCGAGTCAACTTTATCACTCCCAACACTATTCGGGCGATGACCCTGGATCTTACGATTGTCAGTTGTCGAATTTGAATAAAGAAAACGCAACCTGAACGAAATAAAAAGTTTAAATATGGAAGCGGTGCACTATCTGTTTGTGAATGTAATAAAGGAAAATAATATATAGGTTGTTACCTTAAAAACGGATGTTCTGGCTCAAGTTGTAGCACTATAAAATAGTTGTGTGTATGCAATATTACTTCTGTTTTTTTTTTGAATACACAGAAACAATTGGTGCGGCCGCGTTCGGTGGGCGAATGCATCACGCGCATGTTTTATTCAATCAAAAGAGCGGATGCTCAGCCAGTGACCTCACGATCGTCAGTTTCATTATTCAGAATCATACTTGGGCGATGTTAGTGAGTGTCATGTGAGGATAACAGCTAAGGATAGGACTCACGTCTGCATTGAAAGTGATGTGAAAGCGAATGCATCGCTAGGTGCAGCGTTTTAATTCTGTATTGAGATGGCTTGCGTCATTTTTCGTTTAGATACGGGTTCTAAATTAGAATCATCATAAATCTTTTGATTCTATTCCCGACACAGTGTGTTGTAATAAGAACTATTGTTGTTACAGTACTACCTACTAAGCGTAAAGTGATATCAAATATTACTGTCTTTTACATTAAGATAGGTAACGAATAAGTCAGATTCACAAATTTTTTTTGTTAATTGTTACATGTATAATAATATCCACTGTAAAGCCAAAGAGATACTGAAGCGATTCGCGTAAAATCAGACGAAAGGTTTCAAAAGTCGACCACCTCGACAGAAATTGCTATTTATATCTCTATTAAATAATTCGTGTTATTTTTGACTTCTGAGGAAAATCTCATTTCGCGTAAATCTGTCGTCACGAATTGACACGATATTTTTCACCACTTTCATGTCACCTCTTGGCTTTAAAAGTCATGACTGTGACAAGATATTTTTATATTTTCAATCTATGTACATTATTCATGAATATAAATGATTTACTAGCATAAATATTGCTAGCTAACCTAAATGAACCCATTGTACTTTGAAAAATCACTACAAATGTATATTATAATAAGTCAATACAGCATATCTGAGTAAATACCTAATGTACCTAGGTATTGTTTGTTTGTAACAGTTGCGTAGCATCGGTAGGTGATAAAATCTAATTGAACTACAACGTAATATCACTCCAGCGGTGATAAAATTACAATTCATTGAAAGACGCATCTGCAACTGAATTTATTGCAAAACAAATTGAACTCGATAGGTAGGATTACTCGCAAATATAATATTGTTTCAATGTTTACCTACTTGTGTTGTGTTAATTTTGTAAAACGCTGAGAATATAAAATATAATAGGTATATGATAAATGTAATATGTCTTCATTTATTACGTTAACTACACATGGTTAGGTTAAAGTCAAGATATAGATTTAGGTAACTAAGTAATATCAAGAAAAGGGATATCAAACCTTTAACTGAAAATCTTTCATATCTACTTAAATTAGTCATGTCTCAGTGTGTTAGAAAGCATATTTGAAGCTTTCTACTCGCGAAAAAAAACTATTTTTGCAGGCCTCATTAAAGACAGCTGTGAAAACCCTTGAGACTATTAACACCAATTCATTTACTCCAAAAGGGTGCGAGTAAATCAAACGGCTCAGCTACCATTTTAAAAATACGCCATACCACAACCAAAGCGATACATAAACCGTTAATTGTTTTTAAAAGGCCCATTTCCGACGAGACATTCCATCAAATCAAGCCGCAACCTACCGCGGCGGTTCCCAGACGATCGCATTACTTCATTTGAACCAAACGACGCGACGTTCGGTACATTGGAAAACTGGGCGTTTCTCCATTTGAATAATGTCAGGCGAGCGCTGCAGCGGAGTTTCACTGCAACATTGTATCGATCGGAGCGAGGCGCGGCGGCAATACCCTATAAATAACATCCACACGGTTCTATTTTCAAATCTTTAGAGACTTAAATCAGGATTAATCAGAGCCATATTCAACTGTATGTGTCTGTCTTATTACCACGTTGCGTGGCGTAGCAAGGTAAGCTCGCTGTCACATAGCTCAAGCAATTTACTGTCTTACCAGCCCGTGTGTTGGAGTGAAAGTCAAACGGAGTTAGTCACAATAAATTGTATGACGCTGAATATATATTTTCTTATTAACCTAAGCTTAGCTGACATCTTCACGACTGCAATATTGTAATATAACTTCAGTCGTTGATATCATATTTTGCTGAAAATTGCATATACCCAGAGATCATATCCAGGTAAGCAGCACCTAACTATATGTAGGTACCTATGTTTTTATTTATTTATTTAAACTGCATACATTATGTGTTCATGTAAATGAAACATAAAGGTGGGTAATGGGAGTGCTGGTAATTGATTATGTTAAATACTAATTTAAAGGCAATACGATAAGTAATAAGGACCTGTTTGTTCGTTTGTTGATCGCAACATTGTATGTTTGTAGCAGGTTTCACGGCCAATATATTTAATTAACTAAAAAAGTTGATAAGTATGTAAATTGTGGGACCCACCAGATGTAGAACTTCAACTAATTTACTTAAAATTGCACTTATGAGGTCCATTTGCCTCCATTTATAACTTTCAATGAAGTAATAAAGTTGGCATTTCATTCAACGACTACATAGTACAGGTTAATAATTACAGTCTACAAGGAAAATTATGTGATTACGTATGTACCTACCTATATTTAGGGCCGGTGAAATTGTATCACAATTAAATACCTACCCATGTCACTGATTGTCACTATTATACAAGGTGTTGCAAAAAGGGGCTATCTATACTAACCCACCCTGTAAAGGATCGAAAATAAGAGGCTTGCCAAATTATACCTACTTATTAGTAAGAGAGAAAAAAAATGTAGGTAGTTTTAATCTACCTTCATTTTTTGAAAAGTAAACCAAACAAATATCGATCGACTACGGCGTATCCATTTCTAAAACACAAAGCAAAGGAATAAAAAACGCGTAGGTATTGTAAGAAACAAAATAAGTACATTATTTCTAACCCACTACACATGATCTAATCAAATACATAACACTCATTTGCAGTGACCTGGAAATGTCTCGGGAAATGTACAAAAAAAAACTTCTAAAAGGGGGAGTAGTATTTGTAAAATTATCCCTCTGACCTAGTATACGGAACCGGCTTATTTTGGCCCCTACCACGTAATTCCGCGCGTACATTGCGCTTGTTTCAGTTGGGGATTGTGGGGGGTCTTGGTTCATTGGTGGCTGGATACCTACTAGGTTTGGATCGATAGTATGCTGGCAGAGCGCCCAAACTTCGTTCACCGAATTATTGTTATTGCGAACGGTACCTATCTCTCTGGTATTGGTATTGGGAGGTATGGTTGCCAGAACAAGTTCAATCCAATTTCATGATCAAACTTCGGAATTGGATAGTAAGTAAGTAGTAGTAGTAGATAAAGCAATGTAAATTCTAGGTGTTAGGTATGAATGTATCTGAGATCGAATTATAAATGTGCTTTTAGTACAATACATAATACTTTTATAACAGGTTAGGGTTTACTAACAAACAACAAGCAAACAAAATATAAATAATCTTATCAACACCAACTATCTCATTTCACCTATAGTCTCTGGACTAATATAAGTACCAAGTTAATATATAATTTAATACATAATGTATTTTATATAATATACCTAAGTACCTGTATAGCTAAATTATAAATATACCAAGTTTATACATAATTCTGAAGTTGGCAGCCCTAACTATTATTATTGGTTACTATAGAGCCCGTACAGTAGCGGGTAGGAAATTCGAAAGGATCCGCCGAAGATACTTATTCGAAATTGAGTTTTCAGGTGAAATACTGATAGGTTCCAGCCAGATAGCTTTGAAAATACTGTTGGATGAGGTGAGTTAAAAACGAAACGACTTCAGAATTTGAAGCTTTTAACAATAAAGAGCTTCTCTTCTCAGCTTATAACTTTATAATAATTTTGTGTGTTAAAAATAGGGGACTATTAAGAATGTTTCACATACCAAGAAAATATCCTTGACACATTCATCTACCGATAATAGTTACAAACCATTTGAATACTTTTTTTAACCAGTCAATCATCGAACTTAAGTGGCAATTATTTTTACATACTCGAGTTACTTTCTGACAGACACTTTAAAACGTGCGACCTCGAACCAAGTAAATCACAAACAACAGTTTTAAACTATTCGAAATAAAGCTTGTAATCCAATAAAAACTTTATATTTACACGTGGTTTTCTGTACGTTAGATAAGGTGCCGTTTTGTCCCTTACCAGCATACGTGGATGACCAGGCTACGTTGGCCTGTAAGGTAGATTACTGAGCATTAGTTACTACCTCGGCCCGCCTCGTTCCAAGGGTCACGGTAAACTGGAAAGGTATAAAAGCATGTGGCACTTGAAAAAGGTCGTCGTAAGTTAAGCGATCATTGCCATAGGAGATAAAATATGTAGAGGTCATCTTAATGCCTATGGCTTTGACGAGAAAAATGCTGAGAACTTATGTTCGGTTCGATTGGTTAATCACGGTAGAGAAAGTATAGGCCCATTTTGGTTTATTTGATAATCTCCTTCAAATCAGATTGTTTATCTAACTTAATTGTCAACAAAGTTTACAGTTTCTTCTGCCCACTACTGTTTTACATTACATTTTTCGTTCGTTAGTAAGAATATTTTGTTTCATTTATGTTTGGAATTGCTGAATGGCAGTAAGATCTAGAGATTATCAATTCATTTATTATTTAAATGCTATCGCTACCATATTATAAAAATAAGTAACTAATGAGGAAATGTTACACCTTTATGGAAGAAATTTTCAAACGGCGAATAAAGATTTGTATCGTGAAAATATGAATAAGTACCAAAATGTTTTATCACTATGTTCATTGCATGTATTTGACAAATATAAAATGACATAAAGAAAAAGTGACACTAATTCTTCTCATTTAAAAACTTGTTACTTTCAGTAATTTTACTTAAACAGTTGTTTGTCACGGAATCACGGATCAACGTAGTTTTCTATTACAGGTGATGGTTGCTTAGTAAGTTAAACTATAGTCAACCTTAGTTAAATAATACTGTTCATAAAATTTATTTTGTTTAAAATACTAATAAAACTATTAAGTTCAAACTGATAAACACTTCAGACATGACGTTGTACCTATATTCCTACATAAAAAAACTTTTATTTACAACTTTATTTGTCGCCCAGAAACCGTCTACAGGGAAACAAACAACAAACACCAATCAACAACGTTTAATTATCAATGGAAAAGGCGGCATTTTCCTTCAAATCATCATGAATACAGTAGGAAATACATAGGAGAAGTTTTGCACAATGCTTCGATTGCCCGTCGGCACGCTAGCTGGCGTGAGGGCCCGGCCCTAATGTCCTATGCGAATGTTCTTCGTACATGCCTTTTCCTTGATATGTATGTCACATTTGCCTCACTACTTTGTAAGATATTGAATCAAATTAACATTGCATAGCAAGGCGTAGTCTTGCGGAGTAATTGAACGCACAGCGGTTGGTCGTTTTTCTTGTGCGTTTATTTTTACTGCTAAATGTTAGTGCCTGTCTCTACTAGATAAAATATTGTAGTTTGTTGCTTGTTTGTATTTATATGCCTAATATAGACATGTGAAACGGACTTGTGTGCAATAATTTATATCTTCTAGTTTTTACTGTATGCTTACCTAATGAAAATTAATTAAGATTAATTCATTTTGATTATGTTAGTAGATGTATTTTATTACCTAGGTGGGTACTTCTTCGATTTGTATGATATTTAACCACGACGCCATATGAGAAATACAGAATGTAACCGACCTTTATTGCAGCTGGATGATTTTGATGGTTCGTTACTTTACTAATATACTTTTTAAGCACATAGGATTCTTTCATTACACCACAAAATTATCATAAATTAATAACTCAAAATCACACTTCACGCACAAACCACTGCCTTCTAATTAGTTCAGAACAATTAAACACATTCATTCGCCAGTATGACTTCTCAGTTGAAGCCAAAAATGTGAACTAAACCAATTTTTGTACTAAACCGCCCAACTATTTTTATAGGGCATTAAAGACCAATGTCACACAGCTATTGTATGTTCTAATGGCCCTAATAACGTCCCTAAAACGGCGCAACCCTTGCTGGCGTAGGAAAAAATGAAATTCAAAAAAGGAACTCTTTTTGCACCGGCCTTTTTGCTCCAGTTTTTACGCAACCACAGTTAGGAAACAATGTAATGACAATCATGAAATACAGCAATCCGTTACAATTTTTTGTTAAACCGATCACTCAGAGGTTTTTTTTAATTTCCAAGATGCAACTTTAGTTGAAAATAGAGAAGTTTTTGCGCAAGCCGTGGTTACAATGTTGGATGTTAATAATTAATTAATGTTAATAAGTTTGAAAAACTTCCTAGTTGCACAGCGTGAGCAATAAAATACTGAAACATTAAACTTTATATATAAGTAAATGATACGTTTAATATCAGTGGGAAAACAATTATAACACTGCTACAGTAAACCTTTATATGAGTCAATAATGGTGTTGCGGTGCATTACCGTACCTACTTATAAAAAAATATGGGTAGTTACATACTGTGTAGGTTCTAAGAAAAACTTCACTATCGTAACATAACAAAAATAACTTCATTTTAGACTTATAAAGTTAGAGAGTTGAGATCATGCACTACAAACTACTACAGGTAGGCATGTCTGTGTTAGTTTAAATGCGAAAACAAAATTTAAATAATATTACCTACCAGTCTGTTGATGGCAACACAGGTATATTTTTAATTTATTGTTTATGGTTGCTTCCGTATCCTATACTGTTACAATATAACTGCTGTACGGTGCTCTTGTGTTGTGATAAATAAAATACTGTCTCACTGTGAAACTTTGGTTTTAATGAAGAAGACCAGCCAGCCAAACCTACACAGTCCACGCAACATACACAGTCGAGTAAAATAATTATTTGGTTAGGTTACAGCTAGTGTACCTAGGATATAGTATTGTATGTGCTCTTTGTATTTGAGTAAATGTATGCAGGCAAATATTACAATGAAAAATAAACCCAACGAAACAAGAAAAGTCTAAAAATATTATATTTTTCGATATTAGGCCTGCTAATCACCCATAGAACAACGTGGACTCGGGTAACTGAATTTTTTTTTTTAATTTAAGATTGCTAAGTAAGAACACGTAATGAGTGAAAATTAACATCCAATTCTAATAAGGTTGATATTCTACAATAATAATCATGTAGAGTTAGGTAAAAGGCGTAGTATTAATCATCAACTTTACCAGAAAAAAAATATGCAGACTCAAGCCACATGCCATGTATCAATACCTGTTTCGTTCCACCAAAGAGGAGGGAGAACCTATTAGAACTGTCGTAGTGTGTGTATTTCGTGTATGAACAGACGACTCTACATTAGAAGTTCAGCTACGCGATACTAGATGGCGTTGGCAGTTGTATAAAGGCTTTATCGCTGCTTACTTTTCAAATTATATTTTTTAGAGATACTAACTAATAATGGACTGCATGTATGTGCAAAAAATAACTAAGTAGAGGTATATACATTTATTATAACAGACGCAACCAATGAAATCAGCGATTGAATACTAATTGACTGGCTTATTCTTTTTCCACAGTGAAAAACCGTAGACAACATCGAAAATTTATCCCTGACAAGCTAATAATAAGAATACCTAAATAATCTAAATGTGTATACTGAAAGATAAATTACTTAATAATTTTGTATGTTCCCAGCATATTTTACCCATCCGTATTATCGTATCCGTATATTCGGTCTTTGAAAAAAAACAAACTTAAAAGCTTTAGACGCGACAGTGCTGCCTGAAAAGCTTACGGCAAATCATAGAACTAAATTCGTTTACCCTTAAGCCTTCCAAACGTAATTGCTAGTTTACTTCCAAAATATAAGAGAACGTAACCACCAGCCATAAAAGTCATTTTCGCTCGTATTTAGGCACGACTTAAACCATTTTTGCCTCTGAGTCCGTCATTTAATGTGTTTTTAGTTACATTCATTCATTTTATGGCTGTATAAATCGTTTTCGCGCCAATTCTAGACACAGGAACAATGCATTAAAATGAGGCTATAATACATTATGTAATATTATTATGGTAATGTTTGTTGAAAATATGGACGTTAATATTGCTAGGTAGACTGTGTAGTACAGGTTTGAAGGTAGGTAGGTACATAATTCAATCATACCTAAACCGTACAAGCAACACAACTATTACGTATAAAAATTAATAGGCAGCATACCTACTAAAAATAGGATGTTGCAAAAAGGGTAGGTAGGTACTAGTACCTACCTAAGCAGAAAGAGGGTGGTTCTTAACAAATTCGGTAGTAGATACTAAACTCTTTAAAGAATGCATTTAATTTACTTTTGTGGATTTTTTAAATTATTCCATCTCAAGACAATACATAGGTATAATAGTATAATAGTATTTAGAAAAAACTTATCTCTTTCTCAAACTTAATTCAACTTTCTACTGCGATACAAGAATATCAAAAGATATTGGTGTCCTTGTCTCACTTATGATAAAAAGAGAGAGCCAATTCCAAAGCTTATAAGCTAGCTACGGTCGAGCTTTTCAAATAAGGAATGATGCGAAAGCTTGTCTAGAGCTTTTGAGCTTCTGCGGATGTGACATAGATGGCGTTAGTTGTAGAAAAATATATTTCTGTTTTTACTTCGTAGTATAAATATTGTTTAGGTACTACCTAGGTACTACTTATTAGATTGGAGCAATTTATTTTCTTTTATAGTTACAGTACTTATAAATAATAATTTACATTATATTTGTCTACTAGGTACCTAATTATTATAATGTAGGTACACTACCTAATTGATAGATAAAAAACCGGCCAAGTGCGAGTCGGGCTCGCGCACAAAGGGTTCCGTAGCAGCAAAATTACAGTTACATCAACCTATCTCAAAAACTATAAGAGATACTTTGATCAAACCAAAAATCGTTGAAAGAGTTAATTAGCATGCATCACCTCTATTTTTTTTAGAATTTTATACCCCGTAGTTATAAAAATAGAGGGGGGGGGACATACTTTTTACGACTTTGAGAGCTGATATCTCAAAAACCGTTCACTTTAAGAAAAATGTTTTTTAGAAAACTTTATATCATTTTAAAAGACCTTTCCATTGATACCCCACACGGGTATGTACATCGAAAAAAAAAATTTCATCCCTCAGTTACATGTATGGGGGGCCCCACCCCCAATTCTTTTTTTTACTATTTAGTGTCATATTTTTGTAGCGGTTCATACAACACATATTCCCATCAAATTTCATCACTGTAGTACTTATAGTTTCCGAGTAAATCGGCTGTGACAGACGGACAGACGGACAGACGGACAGACGGACATGACGAAACTATAAGGGTTCCGTTTTTGCCATTTTGGCTACGGAACCCTAAAAATGATGGGTAAGTAAACTAAGTAGTACTTACCTAAAAATATGTAGGTTGAAGATAATCGTAAAACAACTAATGGACAAAAAAATATAAGTATAAGTACCTACCTATACCTAGGTAAGTTAAAAAGCTTTTTACTTAGGTAGGTATATTCAATACCTGACAAGGTGATATAAAAATCATGTAATTGAAATCAACAAATAACTTAATCTATTACTTATACAACGTCACAAAAAAAACACAATATCATAACACGCCATGTCAAAAAAACATGGTTTTCCAGCTTGCACCGTTTGCCCCGCCTATTTCATAATGGTGGTCCATCTAGCAACCCAGACTTCTCGTGCACGGACTGACAGCCGCTTATCTCCGCACGAACGAGATAACTATATATAACTCTACCTATATCAAAAAGAGACATCAAACAAGGAGCGAGCGAGATAGACACATTTCACGATGCACTCAATTTAACTTTTCGAATGTATCTCATGCCTGATACAATCTAAAATACACTCTATTCCGTAGCTCAGAAAGGAGAAATCCGTTTATCGTGGCGGATGTAGATTTATAAATGGTATAATATCCCTGCCGGGAAGGAAAACATTTGCATTCCGATTGCAACTTTATTATGTAGACAGTAGGGTTGAATTTAATTCATATGATTGCATCGACCGGTGCCATACAAATAGCTTGATGATCTGATAAAGGCAGAGATATATACGATAAGTGGGTGGGAGAGAGAAGGGAGTAGAACAAAATTTACTGGTCGAGTTGTAATAAACTTTCCTTTACATTCTTGATTATAAGTTTTGTGTCCTTATAAAAGATGGCGCTACTTGTGTTTTGGTAGCGTTTTTGGACTTACTTAATGGGTATAATTATGAAAATACAGTTCAACTATTATTGAATCACTTGATTAGATATGTCGCAGGCATCTGGTTTAATCTCCTGTTTGATTGAACCGCTAGCCCGTTCATTGGATGACGCCGCTTAGTTGTATGACTAGGCCGAACGTTGATTGCACAAGCGTCACAAAACGTCCAACTAGTTAGCTGACTTTAAATCAGTCAGGTGGTGAACAAAACAAATATGGCGTCTAACAGCTAACAGCTGACACAAAAAGCACCTATATTGTTAGTTTTTTGCAAATAAATTAGCTTTAAAGTGCGTAATTTGTGTTAAAATAGTGTGACAACATGGATTTACCTATTATTACGCCACGGGCGGATAGTTTCAAAGAAAAAATTGTCGCGAAACTGGATAATTATGAACAACAATATGAAGGTACGTTTATTGTTATTGTTTAGTTAATTTGTGAGATAAGAGCTTTGTAACATAGTCTTTTTGTTGACTCTTGTCTGTTCATGTTCACCCTAACCAGACATTACAAAGTTGCTATACTATATCCCATTCAACGACTTCGCTGAATGACGTTCAGTCAAGACGTCGAACGTTACAATCAACGACTTGACGAGTTGTCCTTTAGTCATACAACTGAATAGCGCCATCCAATGAACGGGCTAGTGGTTCAATCAAACACGAGATTCAACCAGATGCCTGCGACAGATACACAAGCAAAATGCATAGCTTAAATATAGGCTAGAGTTGCTACTTTCTATTAAAAATAAAGTCGGTAGGTATACATTTGTAGATATTAGGTCCCTATATGTGTACCTAGATATGTACGTAAAACATGCTTACCCGCCAAGTAATGAACACTTAAATTAAAATTATTTCTGCCCAAAACTTACATAGGTTTTTTCGGTAAGTATATAGGTAATATTTATAAAAAGTCATTTACCCAGCTAGTATAACTTATTATAATTCATCACAGTATATCTATTTGGGTTTAAATTGTTAATTAAAATTCTAAACATACCAAATAAGTGTTTTATTTTTATACGCACACTATTTCTACACAAAAAATACAGTTCACAATTTATAAATAAGACACACACCTCAAACACACAGACTTCGCACCTCACCACTAACTAACCAGTTCTTATCGTAGACAACCTCATTGATATTTAAATCCGAATTTTATCAAGCACATTTAAATAAGAGCACTTCCGATAAGTGACTGGCAAGAGACACAGGAAAAAAACAAACCGATAACCAAAGCGTCTGCATGCATTCGAAATTCAAATTCAAAAATAGAATGCGGTACTCACGGTTCGAAACGTCACAGCCGCCTCGGCGACCGCCGCGCCGCGTGCGAGCGCCGCCACGCGGGTCCACACACAACCCGCGTTTTCCACCAAAAAACACCGAATTTCCACAAGAAAAGCAACCAAACAACCAAAATATTTCGGTAAAAGTGCGGAGCGAGCCGAGATGTGTCGTCCGTGCCCGCGTTCGCATCTAAACGGCCCGAGTTTTATGTTAGATTACAGACGTAACTTTTATAGATCCTCGGTGCTATATAACGCGGTGGGTCGTTTTACGGTAGTGTGGCCTTTAGGTGGGTGGGTTTAGAGGTTGTTTCGGCGTGGCTGCGTGGGTGCACGGGTGTCATTAAATGTCGCGCGTCGGGGGGCGAGGCGAGCGGAGGTGTGTGGCCAAAGTTTTGGGTATTGATTGAATATGAACGGAATTACTCACTAATGATCGACAATTGAGCGCTGGGGTCTTAATTGGTGTTACCGGGGGTGGCCCCTTAAAAAATATGGTTTTAGGTACATACCTACTCGCTAGGTAGGTATTTTTGGTAGGTACCTACCAACCTAAATCGAATTGTAAGAGGGTCAACAATTTTGGTTGTGCTGTGTAGTATTGTGTGGTATTGAGGTTACGAATTTTGAGAATTCTGAATAAATAATAATAAGTAGCACTGAAAACAATAACGGTAGCTATATTAAAATAATTGGCTTCAGTTGATTTTAGGTAATTTTGTGTTAACACGAATGGTGTCTCCCTTGGGCTAAGTTATGGCCAATCTTGGTGGCTACCTAGATTTTTAATAAACAGGAAAAGCTTTGTGCTTCATAGCTAAATCTGTCCCTACATACAAAGTTATGGTTATTTTACATTTTTTATTTACCTCACCATACATTTAGGGGTGTATCTTAAAGATATTACATATCATAATTCAATGAATTACCTACCTACTATTAAAATTCTGGAGCTACATACCTAGGTTATTCCAGGTTATATTAATAGGTACAAAGCCATGATTTTAAAAATACCACGAAACACAAGTGTATTCGTAGCGACAATAAAATTCACACCTACTTCTCTTATCAGGTCGATCCGATAGAGACATCTTCGCAAGGTTGTCACAAAAGTGTTGCCATGTCATCGTTTATTTAGGCACTTTTAGTGTTATCTACTTCTTCTAGTCATAAAAAATACATTTAAATATTTTTTATACTCAAATGTTTTGGCCGATGACCTTTAACAGTTATCTGGTAGTGACCACTAGTGGCTGGTTCAGTAAAGCTAAGGGGTCGTTTCACACTGTACAAGAGTACCTACTCGATAATTGCACGATATAATTATGGTGTCGGTCAGAAAGTTTCATATATTAAACAACTATGTAAGTGCGGGTAAATATGTTGTTTCAGGTAAGATGATTTATGTGACGTTATGGAGATGATGTTAATTCTACAGTTTTAAATATCGAGATAACCCATATTAAAACTGTAGGTATGGGTCGTATTCAATGACTGGTAGGTAGGTACTTACCTTATTTATTGACACAGGTTTCGCAATATATTTGTGCGTATACTTATTTCGGAAAAAATATGACCAGTCACAGGAATCATCCTAGCTGAAACGAGACACACATAAAAAAACAACCGAAAAGGCGCAGTATCGAATATCCATAGTAAATAAATTAAATGACAACAATGGCTGCCTCTAGCTGGCAACACTACACCGAGCGTGCCTCACGACTAGTTTTATATTCCATTCGCGTCTCTCCTTGTTTAGGCTACATATCCAACAAACGCTGGTATAGTGGCTGCCAGATAAATTGGTGCTCTTAGATATTTTTACTACTTTGTGATTTTTAGGAGGCCAAATTAGGAGTTTCCGAAACCGACGTGCATGTATTAAGAGACTTATGAATGTGGAGGAAGCGAAAGAAGTATGTCAGGATCTTGGCACGTGGAGATCCATAGTCTCTGCCTTTATACTCCTCTGGGAGACAGGCGTGAGTATATGTATGTATGTATGATGATTTTAATTTCAAATCCTAACGTTTTTTTTTGGTTGTTTGGCGCTTAGTTAGTTATTAAATGAAAAATACCACAAATGTAATAATTATTTACTTATCACAAAAAAATATGAAACCTAGGTAATAGGGTGCGTTTAAAAAGACTTATACCTACCTAAATTCACTTACACTTTATTAACGTTACCTTTAAATGTCCAAATGCAGAGAATTTATTTTGCCTGATCGAAAACTACTATATTTTTACAACTCAAAAATTATTTACTTATAGATAGATAGATAGAATACACTTTATTTGTACACCAAAACAGAATAATAAAATATAATACTTATGTATATATGTTGGTAAATTCCTTATAGGTACTTATAGGTATTATAGGTACTTCTCTTATAGATGTTATGAAGAGGAATTGAATGTTGAATTTCAACTTCACGAAGCAATATTTTCAAAAATAAATAACATAGCCGATTTTTCTGTCCCCTACTACATAATCCCCGAGATGACGATCAACGAGGTAAAGTGTGTCTAAAGCCTTACGTCATATTATAAGAAACCTTTGGGTACGAACGTACCTATATAAAGGTGCGTGTGCATGTGTATACGGATTTGGGCTTCTACCTGCCAACACGCTTACAGAATTACAAAACAGCTTAGACCCACTCGGAATTTATGATAGTTTTTTTATTGAAAGGTATTTGGGAATTATTATTGTTCAGATATTATGTTCACCCAAACCTTGCTACTTAGGTGTATACATCTATACGGGTACATCACTGTTATATTAAAAGTAAAGTTAAAATATTCATAACGTTTAATACAGATTTGACAGATAAAAATAGAACTTTCTTTTTTTAATGTCGTTGATGTCTTTTGTATGGGTAATTAATAAACAGCTAAAGGTGCAACAAAAAAAAAGTTTCATCAACTTAACAAAGTACCTATTATTATTTTAAATAAATCTCAGAATATAACCCCTAATTTCCCATCACCATAACTGCAAAAAACCACCTTGACACCAGCAAAAGAAAATGAAAATTAACCCATTAGTGTGGGGTGAACCTCCCACACCCAGCCGAGAAAAGAGTTTTAATTTAAAATTCCAGCGCGGAAAACCGACTGTCATTAAGAGGGTTAGGTCCCAAAGCCCCGTCTTTGTTTCAGTGGAGGAGTTGCCAAAACAAAAGACTGCAGACGGGGTAGGGGGGTGAAAGGGTTGAGGTAAGGGGGGGTTATGGCTCTTACCATTTTACGACTAGGATACGAGCTGCACATGCGCTGTGGAGGTGACACCCAGGTTTTGAGGGAATTTGCATGGTATCAACTATTCCGGGTGATAGTAGAGGTGTATACCTAGGTACATATTGTACAATTCGTATATGTAGGTAAGTTATACATACATCAGAATAATGACAATACAACACTCGACCTGTCTGGCTGTGGTGAGGGTTATAATTCTTACTGTAGTGGAAAATTCGAACAACGAATACGGCTGCCAATTGAAAGGGTAATAATTTGGAGGTTGGTATCAATTAAAAGAGTTTTTTTTTATTAAATTGGTTACTGAATTCTTACCTAAGTAGGCACAATACCATACAATTTGAAATACTGTTAAAATTACAATCTATTATTTATTTATTTAAAATATTTTCTTGTGTCTCATTTAAATTGGTTATATTTTATAAAATAATTATTAATTATTAATACATACAATATAAAATCATACTATATATCATTACTTTAACTTAACACTGTTCGAATATGCACCAACTATCTTGTATGTTTGGCTGATGGTTTATTATTAAACTACCCGCTATTGTACTTATTTAATTAACGTGTAATATTGAATAAGTTTGTGTATTGTATAAAATATAAATAAGTATAATTAGTTATTAAGTACCTAATTACGTAGAATTATTCATCACGGACAAATCTCTGTGATTTTTGTGATGCAATGATATAAGTAATCAATAATTCTGTAAAATAATTTGATAAATAAATAATAATAATAAAAATAAAATAATAATAATATAATTATATCTACCATGGCTCAAAAAATATTTAGTATACCTACCTAAGTATTTAAAAATCTACAGGAACCTAATTCGTGAAATTAAGCAAGTACCTACACACCTAATATTTATTTTAAACGATTATTTTACAAAATTATGCTTGGAGCTTTTAAGACGTAGGTACTTATTTTAATTTACGAGCTTAAGTATTAACTCTAATAATTTAGATATAAATTCATCCGGTAATTATTATAAATACCTAGTAAGGAAAACAGGCAATTTGACTGAAAATAGTTTGAATAACTCATATGCTAATAATCCATACACCAAATTCGTAATTAGTAGGTATTATTATGTTATATACCTTCAATGAAAGTGTATTTATTTATCTTCCCTTCTCGTGGATCAACGAATAAAATGTTATATTCATCTTGGTTTGAATACCTAATGTTTTATTGTTTTTATCATACAACAAGACAGTATCGTGTTTAAAAGCGTATCAATTTGATTTCATAAATTACGGTTTATATAATGATATCAATTGATTTATTGACTCTGTCATCGACCTCTTCTCAATCAAGAGGAGGAAATATATCATAATTATATCAATTGGATGTAGCAAAGGGAACACGCGTTTCAATTTATATTTAAATGAAACATAATTAGTTACCTTATTTTTGATCAGACATCCTATTTCATTTCATGACGTTTTTCATATATAATAATACCTAGGTACTTACTTTAATTGAATTCAAGTATATTAGCACCTTTTTAATTATAATGCATGAATGCAGAGAGATAGTAAGGATATTACTAATAGGTAGGTATAATTCTAAAGTAGTTATACAAGTTGGTATTTATAGAAAAAAAAAAACACACTGTCTACCCACACTAATAAAAACCACCTAAGTTCTACACGAAATACCTACACTACCTACTCTAGATCAAAATAAGAAAAAGGATCTCAAAGATATTCGATGACAGTCCTTATCCTGCGATTAAAGGATCAAGGATACAATTTTATTACTTTGTTGTGCAAAGTTACAATGTTGCAGTTTTAGTGCAGACACAAGGATCGCCTTCTTCGACTTTAATAAATTATAGCTATAATCTACACATAGAAAACCACCTATGTGCACCAGCGGCAGACAATTCAACGATGATTTTCAAGAAAATGATTTTTTAAACTTATAAATTGGATTATTGCTGCTCAATTTTCTTCTTCTGCCAGTGACCTTTAAACGTTTGTAAATATTGTAAATATCTTTACCTCACATCACAATACTTGATAAACTCAGATACAATGGTTTTAATAAGCGGCACTAGAGAAGGCATATATTTGTTGTATATAAAAATAATATTTACGTAGGTAGGTATATATTATGAAAGCTTATCTGAAGATATATTTTATGATTATTTGATTAATGATCACGACTACACTACTGCACGACGTTTTTGTTAAATACCTAAGTAAATACTCTTAGGTATTTAATTAAACAAAAACGTATTGTTTGGTGTAAAATCTATTATTATAATTGTACCTTTTTCAGTAAACACAAACGTAGTTACATTGTTTTGGTAAATATATTGGTTGGTAATTCGGAAAATGGAAAATCCAAATTTTTTACTTACCATCAATGATGTGTACCTAAATACATAATATATATCACCCGCGATAACATAGATTATAATAATAAGCAGAGCAATTAACTACATAATGAGACTATTTTTAAATTTAAACAAATTGCGTCCATTTTCGTTAATGCCACTCGAAAAACTGCTCAAAAAGTAAATTTTAAAACCTTCATGAGAACAAGTTCTTTATGTTTTCCGAAGAACTGTTTTACATTGAATCTAAGGTCACGGTGCGCTAAACACCAGTTGAAGCAATTTAATGCCTTCACTGCTAACAACTATTAACTTTAAACAATTCCTGCTAATTATAATTCACAAAGGCAACATTTAAATCGCTTCAATTGTGGCCATGCATTTTTAAACTTTATATATGGTAATATTAACAATTAGTCACACGACAGAGAAGGATGGAAGCGCCTGGTGTCAGCCCCAGACTCCTCGAGGAGTAGCGGGATTGAAGAAGAAGACAATTAGTCACTTTAACAAGAAAACAAGTTTAAATTTTTTCTCATTAATAACATGGCTTGTGTGTTAGATAGTATCTAGACAATCTTCGTCGATATACAGTCTTAAAGGGTAAAATGCCTCCTAAGTGGACTCCTCTAATTGACTAATAAAAAACACAGCTAATTGACCAATTAAGTCTATAAAATATGTAAAGACATGACCTATCGGACACTCAGATCTAAGATTCGTATTGATTTTATCAATATTAAGTGTATGTTATGTAGTAAGTTAGATTATAATATCTACATCTAATCAGTATAACTACCTGCCTACATTATTATATACCAACCTAACCTAAGTAATAATAACGTATAAGATTAAATACATAAATATATAATATGTGGGTACAGGAAGAATATCTAAATATATTATTATAATTATAACTAGATAACTACCTGTCTACATTATTATATACCAACCTAAGTAATAACGTAACAGATTAAATACATAAATATATATGTGGGTAGGTACAGGAAGAATATCCAGATATGTTGGTGGTAGATTTTCTGCCTTATGAACAGCTGGACAGAATCGAATTTTAACTTTATACGTTATAGTAGGTATATAGTAGTATACTATTTATAACACGATTAAATTAAGGGATACATATTTAAATACCTTCATATTTTTTGAGCTATGAAGAAAATAGAAAACTTATGGTTTATATACCTAAGTAAATAGAGACATTTAAGAATAAAATACATAATTTACAACACCTCTCCTTCGTACCTAATCCATATTTTACAAAACCTTCTGTTAAAAAGTTTATAAATTTAAACACGAGAAATAGCACAACACAAAACACCAGTCTCAGAGACAAACGACGGACAAATGTCGAAAATATTCTCCGACAATTGTTTATTTTTATGAAAAAAAAAGAGAAATTCTCTATTTATAAGTAAATTCATTTGAATTTGCATGAAAATGGCCGAACCCAACACTCAGAGCTGCAAACAATAGGAGAGAATATCTGACCTACTTTTAGGGATCCTCTTTGAATGTATAATTAATGTAGTTGGTTTTGCGCTTTCATGGGTTGGTATAGTAAAGACGAATTGAAAAATTCTATCTTTTTTCGTAAAAGAGAGAATATTTTTTAGCTAGAGCTTTAGAGACTTAAAAAGTTCGTATAATATTATTTAATCCTTAAGTCGGCTTTATAATTTTATATATACCTATTGCATTGCGTGAAAACATGTGTACATAGTTACATACTTAATATGCCTTCATAAATATTTAGCTACGTACATAAATTAGCCTTCCTATTACCTTCATACGTTTTGAGTGTAAGACCGTCATCATCTTAAAAAAAGTTTAGAAACGCAAGTCATACAAAATTCCAATCAAAGTTGACAAAGGAGCTAACACATTGGACGGGACGAAAGCATTTGTTATGTTAATTAAATTATACGTTTCCGAACGCTGGCACCGACCAAGCAGCGCATTCCTGGACGAAACTGTTTGTGTTCTTTATTTGAAATTCAAAACCATGTCAGAATTCTCTCAATAGTTATTTTGTAAAGTAAATGTTCACAGTCTAAATTAAGGATATAGTTCAAATAGGTACTTAGGTTACTAAAATTACATGAAAGCTCATCTCAATGTTTCAATTGTTAACAATAAAAAAAAAAAAGATCCCGACAAATTGAGAACCTCCTCCTTTTTTTGAAGTCGGTTAAAAATAATATATTGTTGGGTATGATTAGGTAATATGATTTAGATCAAACATTTTTTGAATGTGAATACATTGCTAAAACGTTCATGACTTGTTTTAATTTATCCCCAGGTTGGTATCCTACTAGCGATATCAATATTTATTCGTTTAACAAGTTACAAGTAGGATCTACATTCAAAGACAGCAAAAAGGGCATGCAAATTGAGCAATATAAACATTCATTCAAGACGCTTTCTCCAAACTACAACTAAAAGGGTTCATTGTATCCTTATCAAAGGTTTTTTCATGTATTGGAAAATAACGGATATTTCATTATAATTGCTAGAAAATAATTACAATACTTAACACACATTTTTACAACTTGTGGAAAGAGTATTTTGATAAAAGATCGTTAGATAAAGGCATTTGGTACAAAATTATTCAGTCACAGCCTCCTCGTGTGCCTTGGTTCAGTTTATGCAAGATAAGTCGCGCTGAAATAATTACAGCTCATCGTTTGCGGTCTGGACACGCTCCGTTAAATAAGTTTGGATATCTAATGAAAAAAGTCGGGTCACCCAATGGCTTTTGATTTGATGGTATGTGGTAAAATAGAAGATGTCCAACACTTGTTGACGGAGTGTGTTCGGAACGCTTCCGAAAGAAGGGTGCTACTTAGCAGCTTAGGATTAGATTGTAGTAATGTTAATGTAGGTGTATTTTTTAGTATTATAGCTGAACCCACTTCGATTAATGCTCAGTTAGTTTATAAATTCGTAAAAAAGTGTCTAGAATTAAGAAGAAATTACATTATGTTTGTTAAGTTTTTGAATGTTTACTATATAAGGTTACGTTATGATGGGATTGACATGGTCGCATATGTGTACCAAAATCCCTAAAATTAATAAAGATTAAAAAAAACACACACATTTTAGAAATCCTCTATGGCATTCCATGCTACTTACCTAAGCTACATTTAATCCCATTTGATTAGGTACACGTTTCATATTATTTACTTGCCTTAATTTCTTTATAATAGGTTTTAACTTAATACACATTTTAACCGGGTTCAATCTGTCAATATGAAATGGAATATTGAATTAAATGACTGAGGTAAGAATAACTTTCCTCATTTAAACTACCTACATTAGGTATAATACCTACTTACTATCATAATATACATATAATGTGATGCTTATATGTATATATACTTAACTTTACCACTGTTATATATAGAACTACGTAGATACAGCACTAAGATTTACGTATACAAGTAAATGTGTAATTAGGTACCTAATAATGACCGTTTGCATATTAAGACACATGATCAAAGACAAAATATAATTAAGTATGTAAAATGAATGACAGTAACATGTGTTATAAAAACTCTATATCGCGGGCTTCATGGCAAAGGGGCGTATGCGCATCGACCCTACTTTTCAGGAGAGCAAAAAAACATCATAACTTTTTAAATAAGTAATCTAGCTTGCTATAATTTTGCATATACCTTAGTTAATTATTTTTTGTTTTAATTAAAACTAAATTTTTATAATATCTATGCTTTAAGTACACTTTATGGCGTATACGTCTATCTGCCTTGACGGAAATTATTGTATTGCTATCCTTTTTTTATCATATTATGTATAGGAATAATGGGCGTATAAACAAACTTTTTTATTTGTTATCCAATTATATTATATATATTTTATTTGTTTTACACTTAAATCATTTAATATACTGATAGCAAAATATAACCAAAAATGTAACTGCTTCTATTTTTTTCGAATTTCATACGCCCCTTTGCCATGGCGTAATTTAACGGATGTTCTCAATTTAAGAGAGATGATACGCCTATAAAAAAATAACAATCTATTTAAGTAACTATTTAATACATAGTAAAGCTGTAAAAAACACAGAATAATTTATTAGAAACAATAAGAGTACAAAATAAAACAAGAATTACTGTTAAAAAAAAATTTACTCTTAATTAAGTGAACATAAACTCAAAAAACTCCTTAAAGAAATGACAGAGGGCTGAGGCTGGAACTTCGCAGAATGCAAGGGCTTTCCTTGATGAACTCTTTCTTCAAAAAGAAGCCCCAAAGAAGGTGGACCTGGTGCAAGTCGGACTCTGTCACGAAAAATGAAATCGATTTCATCATCATGACTGATTAAGAGGCACATATTCAGATATCTCAGGTCGGTTTAATCACCGTATACTCAGAGGAACTCTGAATATCGACCTAAAGCTTGAAGAACGGCGACTGATGAAGTCCACCCTCTGACCAACTCTGCGCCAGACCACTGCATATTATTTATAAATAATGTAAATAATGATCTACATGAAATTAAATCTATAAATGTAAATGGACATATAATCACTGATCCCAAATCTATAGCTACGAATTTTAATAATTATTATATCAATTTGACCAACAATGCTAATACCAATAATACAAATCACACAGTTAATTTTAAAAAAAATAATGAAGTACAAAATTCCATATTTTTATCACCAACAGACGAAATTGAAGTGTACAAAATAATAATGTCATTAAAAAATAGTAACTGTGTAGGCTTCGATGGCATTAGTACAAAACTAATCAAGTACTGTGCAAGGCACCTCGCTCAGCCAATTGCCTATTTGATTAATTTATCATTTGAACAGGGTAAATTCCCTGACAGACTCAAGTTCTCGAATGTTAGACCATTTTTCAAAAAAGACGATGAACAAAATATGGGTAATTATAGACCAGTGACAAAAATACCTATCATATCAAAAATTTTTGAAAAAGTTATGCATGATAGGATTACTAGATTTACAGAAAAAAAAATATAATCAAAAACGAACAATACGGTTTTAGGAAACGTCGATCCACAACATTAGCAGGGTTTGAACTAATTCGTAAAGTAACTGATAACATGGATGGTGGAAAACAAACAGCAGCACTATTCCTAGACATGAGCAAAGCATTTGATTTTGTTAATCATTCAATACTACTAACAAAATTAGAGAAATACGGAATCAGGGGAAAGGCATTTGAATGGGTAAACTCTTATCTTAAAAACCGAACACAATGCACGGAAATTGACCGTATTATTAATGGTAAAAAAGAGACTTTTATGTCTGAGTTTAAAACAAACGCTTGCGGAGTCCCACAAGGTAGTGTTCTGGGACCGCTTCTATTTATATTATATATTAATGATTTACCGGAAGCTACTAAAAATGAATGCATCATGTTTGCGGATGATACTACAATAATGGTTAAAAATAACAATAAAGATACATTTAACTTAGAAATTAATGACACATTGAATACTATTATTAAATGGCTAGAAGATAATAATCTAAATATCAATTTGACTAAGACCAAAATAATGCAATTTTCGACATATAGATCTAATACAATTACACTTGACATAAATTATAATAATAACAATATTGAAGTAGTTAATGACATAAAATTTCTGGGTTTTATTATTGATAAAAATTGTAACTGGAAACATCACGTGCTTAGTGTCTGTGAACGAATTAATAAATTTATATTTGCCCTAAGAAAACTACGTAGTACCTCATCATTAGAGACTGCACTAGCTGCTTACCATGGATATGTCGCATCCGTCCTGAACTACGGCCTAATACTATGGGGAAACTCAACTGATGCAAATAAAGCATTTGTAGCACAAAAAAAATGCATTCGTGCACTTTGCAAAGCACGAAAACGGCAGTCTTGCAAAAAGTTATTTAAAAAACTAAAAATACTCACATTAGCAGGTATGTACATAAAACAAATGGCAATATTTGTGCGCGAAAATAAATACTACTTCCCTACACATGGTGATACACTGAGTAGACAAACAAGACACAAAAATAGATTGTGCTTGCCACATAATAAATTAAAAATTTACAAAAATAATTGCTTTTGCATGGCATTTAGTATTTATAATAAATTACCAAATGATCTCAGGAATGATACAATGACAGATTATACCTTCAAAAGGAGAATAACAAAATGGCTATTAGAAAAAAACTATTACTCAATAAATGAATACTTAAACGAAAGGAGTTTTTAGATTGTTATTTTATTCTGTGCGCTGATAAATATGTATTGTACAGATATATATATCTTTTTTAAATATTGTAGGCCTTTTGTATTATTATTTTTTGTATGTTTGCATGTCAAAAACTTGACAGGAAGTGCTGGACGAATTATGAAACTTAAGATCTTATTGTATTATTACCACTTTTACGCAAATAAATGATTTTTACTTTTACTTTACTTTTTACTGCAACGACGTGATCAATGCAATACAGAAAGATGGCACTAGGTTCTGTGCAATGTAAAACACGGGAAGGAAGTCTAAGCTTTCAGGGGGGACTCTTGGACTTACGGAGACCAAACGGCATGTGCTGGACCATTCCGTCAGAACTAGAGGCTCTCAACAAAATGATACGCAAGGCTATTTTCATTGTGACCTCCAGTGGTTTAACACACTCCGGATTGAAGAAGCTATTAAACAAAACCGGGGATCGAATGTCTTTGCCAGGCGACTTGAAGGGACCCTAACGAAAAAATTTACAACCAGCCATAGCAGAATCGTCGAATCTGAGCCGGAATGCACGATTGTACGCTTCACATGCGCAACAGCCAGAACCCCAGATGTGTAGGTCTATTGTTTTTCAAGAAAGGAGACAAATTTGCTCTTAAAAACCTATAGACTGATCACACTCTTGACCACGTGAATAAGATGTTTATGTACATTTATAACAGTCATCACGAGACTTGATTTGATGAATTTCAGCCGCTGGAGCATGCCGAATTTCGTGGGGGTTATAGCACCGTAGACCACATACACACAGTTCGGCAGATTATACAGAAGAAGGAAAAATATAATCGGCCTCTGTGCCTAGCTTTCGTAGACTACGAAAATTTTTACTCTGTCGAGATCTGGGCTGTTCTGGCATCCTTGCAGATATGTCCAATAGATTGACGATACATCGAGGCGCTGAAGTGCCTAATGACACTGAAACGATTACTGTCCAAGTATAGAACCAGCCACAAGATCTATCCATAGGCAAAGGGGCGTGAGGGAAGAGGACGTAATTTCTCCGATACTGTTCCGTGATGCATTGGAAGATGTATTAAAACTCTGGTCTGGAAAGGACTAGGCATCAATATCAACAGTGAAAGCATATTGTCATTTTATTTTGTTAAAAAAATGCACATACGTCTATATGACATGGCGATAATTATTTGAATGCGCCCCACTGATTCTTATACGCCGTCTATACGCCTCTCTGACATGGCGAAATTATTGAAATGCGTCCTACTGATGTTTATACGCCGTCTATACGCCTTTTTGATACGACACAAAATTATTGATACATCGTATACGCCTTTATGTTATTTATGAATATCTCAAAATCTAGTTTACTGAAAATTTCAAAAAAATTACAGAACGTGTATTACTAGTATAGGAATCGATTGGCATGAAAAACGCAAAATCGATTTTTTGCGCTTACGCCCCTTTGCCATGAAGCCCGCGATATGAATATTCGTTGCATATGCATATGCATGCGCACATTGACACCGAAAACGGAACTGCAATTTGTAAGCAAGACATATTCTAGCTTGACAAAAAACCAACGGACCAGAGCTAGACATTTAATTGTAATTATTTCAAACAACGTAAGACAGAGTTATGTTTAGCGCAGCAGCCGTCCGAAAATTTGTTTTTGTAATCTAGCCTCCTCACCTCCCATGCAAGCGTGATTAGCATACGCCTACCCGCGCCGGTTTAAGACTACACTCGACTCTCCCGATGCTATCAGTTCAACCCACACTATACCGAGAAATGCGAAAGGCCGCTGTTGTACCCTCGTCATCACATGAGCGCTAACTGGCATGACTCCTTTTTAATCGAACGGGTTGTAGTGAGGGCAAGTCCCTCTTGCACTGGAGTAGGCGCATCGCGCTCACTACATATTCAACTTAGTACGTAGGTATATGTAAATTTGAGGTTATACTCACGTGAAGAAAGCTTCGCTTCAACAAGTTCTCGCGTGCTGAAATTGCTTGCGTCACTGAACAGTTCACAGGATAACCTCCGTGCACTATCACATCGCGTATCAACGCTTGCGAATGCCGACTGATTTTTTTCCCGCGTAACGGCCATTAAACTTGTAGATTTCTATCTCACTCGGCCAGGAGCGGCGTTAGAAGGCGAGACAAAGAAAGGTTGAGGTTTATAGGTTGTTGATAGAATTGGTATCCGCTTCGTAACGTTTCGCCGCTGTGTTGCATATTTTTATAGGGTGTGGCTTTGCAGAGGCGGGCGCGTTGACGTTTCGGGCGCTACTGAAAAAAATTCGGGAGTTCAGTGCCGATGTGCAACCATTTTGTTTTTTTTTATCTGTGCGTAACAGTCACTGAAGTTGACATCATCAGGTGTGATTATTTAATTTATAAATATAGTACTCATAGGTACCTACCTACTTAAAAACTGTTAAGTTTATTTTGTAAGGAATCTTGTTTTATATTACTTAATGCTTATAATATTTCGCTATAGTTTTCAATATTTACAAATGCCTATTTTTTTACAAACGACGAATGGTGTAGCGGTTAGTGTCCGTGACTGCTATGACGAAGGTCCCGGGTTCGATTCCCGGCCAGGCAGATATTTCTTTAAGGACAGATATTTGTACCTACTCGGGTCTTGGGTATATAATCTATATAATAATTATGTACCGCCAATTTTACCATCTATGTTATGTATTTCCTCGTGTAATTTCTGTGTTTGTGTGCAATAAAGAATTATCTATCTATCTATCTATCTATGTATATATCTATTTATCTATTTATTGTGTATATATTATTATCTAGCTACCTTTCTGAAGCCCATATTACAGGCTCTGCCTGCCTAGTTTGTGGTTGAACGGGCGTGTGTGAAATGTCCCCACATATTAGAATGAAAAATATTTCGATTTCAAAAATAATTTTAAGACATAGTAAACAGAAGTATTCATCCCTATTGTTATTTTCTGTCTGTGTTAGTTTGAAAATATATTATAAAGATGAGAAAGTAGGTACATAGGTTCCGGTTCCGGTTCATATATTTTAAATTTGATAGTTATTTACAAAAAACTCTGAACAAAAAGTTCAGATTTTATCATAAGATTTTCCCAGCTACCTTCGAATCGAAAACGTCACTACTGAACTCTTCAAAGCAATCACGAAAATTACCGATCACACAGAAATTAAACGTCACTTTGCCCGCCCCGACAAGGCCACATCTCACGGAAAGCAGCCAAAAGATGTTTGGGAGGTACAGTCGGCAGCCGAAGCGCAGCGCAGCCGTACCGACCGCCGAACAAACGCCTTCAGCATTGGAGCACAGAGCATCAAAAGATGTTACGACCTACAGACGTGCGCCCGGCCGGCCCGAGACAGAGACACCCCACCAAACACACGAGACAGAAAGAGAGGCCAGATATTTTTGCACGTCGAATACTTTTATTATTCGCTACACAAACATTCGCCGGGTATCGAGCGAACTAGGGGTGAAGTTTATAGGAGTCTGGGAAGTAAGGGCTAACTTTTTGGTGAGCTCAGGTTGTATGCATGTTGCGGTGTTTATATGCACGTGGGAGTAGTATTGTTATTATTATATGTAAATTCATAGTAAGTAGATGATTTTTCAGCATGATAGGTAGGCATCGAAGTGTATTGATCACAGGATTGTGAAATTAAGGTTCTTATTAATATGTGTTAGTTTCATAGCATGTTTCAAATGTAAAAAAATATGATTAGGTTCTTATTCTCTATTCAATATATTTGTAGTTCTATTCACGGTGACCTATAGGTATGTAGGGTAGCCAAGATACCTATCTGGGCGGTGGAATATTTTCCATACCCTCGAAGTTTCAGGGCGGCATAATACGGAGATAAAATACAAAAGGTGCTCATTTCCTTCAGCTATTCGTGGGGTAATGCGGATGACAAAATATCCCTTTTCCTGGAAACCCGTATTAAGTTTTGTCATTCATAAGTCATGAGCTTTTGCCTCTTTGTTCAATTTCACTCTATATTTGAATATGGTAGGAAATATAACTTGGTTTGGATGTATGTGGACGCATATTTAGATAAGAGGACAGAAGTGAGTTGTGGCTGAAAATATGTTTGAAAACAAAGTTTTTTCAAGTATATAAATAAAAATAAATAATTGATTACGAAGTAGGAATTTAGTTAACATTAAGTACTTATGCATCTTACTATGAGAGGAGAAAGGAGCATCAGCACAAATTATATTTCATACTCTTCCAATAACAAAACACTTCACTTCCCAACCTTTCTAAAAATAAAAACAAAATACGATCGGCCTCTTTCATCCAATCCAATCAAACTATTACGTAACTCTCTAGCTAGTGATGTAACCCGTGGAGATATGTAGCTAGTGTTGTATTTACATGGCCGGGCCTAAGCTCCTCGAATAGATGCTGAGTTGGAGCTCATTCACATACATTACATATCGTCGTGCGTATGTGTGTGTGTGTTAGACTAGGGACCATATGAGTTGGTGCTTTGGAGAAAATATATACATATGAAGTACTTAATATTAATAGTCGTGCCGATTGCATAGAAATGAAACTTGCAAATTATCATCTTATTATGTCGTAAGAATATTCGATTTGTCGTGAAAATACCAGGGATATTGTGAAAACACGGATAATTAGAAAATGTTGATTAGTGATAGAAGAATCTCTCTCTAAGAGCCAGTTTGCACAATTACACATTTCAATACTGAAAAAATTAATTAGTGGTTAGCTGTTTTAGTTGGGTTATCGTGAAGAGAAAACGAAGTAACATTTACGTATCTGTATTTGACACTAATTAGGTACTAATTATTGTCAAATTCAGAACAATTTGAATCCAAAAATCTTTGCCAAAGCAAGTTCGCGTTAGGGGGCCAGTTTCGAAAGTCTTACATTTTTCCTCCACGATGGTGACCCTACCAAGATTCGATTTGCCTAATAGGGGCGCGAGGGGCGCACTCAATTACTGTGAGTGCGGGAGGTGTCCCGGAACATAATTACATTATCTGATAAATGCCGCGGGACCCAAAACTCCATCGTCGTGGAAAATTGGACGACCTCTTTTTCCCAGAAGTATATACTTACAAGTAGGTTTCGTGTTTGATGGGTAGAAATCGGAATGAGTATAAATGTAAGTAGGAAGATCATTATTTAAGTATACCTACCTACAATTAGTTTATTTAAGAAAATACACCTAAAATTAAATTTTTGCTTATTTGCAGGTATACCTAACTACCTAGGTTTGATACGGATGCTTTTTCAGTGCCTTAGCTCCTACAACTTTCTTGTTAACAAAAAATAGATAGTTAATTAAGAACGTTACAAAGTAAAATTTATTGGTTGAAGAAGTTTAGCTGGTCTTTCATTGTATATAAGTAGGTGTACAGACATAATAGCTATTATATGGACTATGTTACTATAGTTGAGTACATAATTATGTAGCTGAGCGCTATTGTACGACTGCTTGCATATACTTCCAGAAAGTAATTCCCCTTCATTTCATTTTCTCCTACCCAATTATCATAATACTCCGATTACTTTACAAAGCCGGGATCTCTAATGAGAAGCACAACCCACTTCACCGTTTATACTCCTTGGTTGGTATTTACCACGCACTCACCATTGAGTCGACTTTCATTACCGACAAACATGCGTACTGCGTTCGAAATCTATTTTATTATACCTCGTCCAGAAAAATAAACCCAAAGAACACCAACAACAAAATATCCAATCTCGATAACATTTTAAAACGTTGCAAGCTTTTATAAAAATAAGAGGCTTAGGCGAATCTTTCCACGCGATATGCGAATGATATCGGCATTGAATATTGTCCGAGAGGACACATAATGCTAAGGCAACACACCCATATAACCTGGACCTCAATAACACTAAACTTGTGATTTCATTACGGCTGCATATCCCCCACTTTATATACCCACCGCCTGTACAAAGTTGCCTTAATATCACTGCTTAAGATATCAGATATGTAGAAAAAAATACACCGGTAGGTGTAAAATATTGTCGATATTTTATCCTAATTATCACCGGTATACATACCTCTGCGGATTTAGAATGAGGATTTTATTCGACCAATCGCGGCGGCTTCCACATTTAAAAGGTTATAAATGGTGACCAGTGGGCATTGGTCTGCAGCGTATCGAGGTTCTGATGTGGGTTGATGGTTAGGGCGGATCGCTAGAGGGTTCACATTAGGTTGGGTAGTTTATATGAAGTTGTCTCACCGACTGGGTTCATTTATATGCTAATCGGAGGAGGCGGATGGCTGGAACCGGTACAGTCGCCGCCGAGGTGCATTCCAATATACTTTGTACGGTTATCTATACACCTGCTTTTGAGATTATTCTCCGCTGCCTGTCCTGTTTGAAGGACCCGATAAGATATTATGGGATTCGTGGTCGTTGTCCATGTGAGTTTCATGTTTTTTTCTTATTGAGTGAAAGCTGAGAGGATCGGGATGAGGTTGGTGTTATGTTAGAAACTTTCAAAGTAAGGTAAGTACTTACACACACATGGAATAGTGGCCCATTCATTAACCCTACTAAAGTAACTACTCCTTGACCTATGTACTTTCAAGAAATACATAGTAGGCATTGCAATAGTTATTTTCATATTTCGGAATTCTCTTAGTATTTTTTTTACATAAAAGCGCTAAGTAAGCAACTTTAATCTCCCGCCTAATAAGTTAATGAACCGACCTCCCACATAAAAATGAATCATAATTTTACTATCGTCTCTATATGGAAACTCCTAAGGCCTTAGTGAATCCTTTGTTGTTACTTACCCTTTTTGACTATACCTAATGTGTCTTTGTGTCATGTTTATTGTAGGTGCATGTAATATTATATCTTACTCACAAAGTTGACGACCGAATGGTGTAGTGATTAGAGACCCTGACTGCTATGTCGAAGGTACCGGGTTCGATTCCCGAGTTATATCAGCTGTCCGATACCCATTTTACAGGCTCTGCCTAGTTTGAGGTTGTATCAAAGGTACTTCATTTCTTATACCTAGTCCACTGCACAGACGTTTATAATATAGACGTCTGTGGTCACCTGTTAAAAGATGTTATTGAACAGAATTCAGAGATGTAAAATAATTAAGTATATTTAGATTTTTTTTCATATAAATGAGGAAACATTAACATGTAGGTATTCTTGATTAAAGTGTGATCCAAAAGAGAATGCAGCGAGGACGCCATTTTTCACCAACAAACTACGCTCTACCAAATGGTAAGAAAAGTAGCCTGCTCTACACTGCGTGCCGGCCACTCGTCACTAGATGGCGCTAGTGTTTTTCCAAAAAAATATAGTATCTTTAATTTAATATTCTATTGCAGGTACTTAATTACTAATCAGACAAAGTTATCTGATCGGACTGGCTAATCCTGGAACTGCTGTGACAAACGCTAGCCCTGCTCTAAGTTTGTCTTAACGTGATCAGAAGGGCTAGTACGGGGCGCATTTAAGACGTGACAAGAGTTTTGCATCGCGCTCACTCACACCGCGCAGCCACAAGAGCGAGCGCGACGGAGAACTCCGTGCTACAGGGCCAGATGGCCTAGTACGGGGCGCAAGACGTGACAAAGGTTTTGCGTCGCGCTCACTCACATCGCGCGGCTTTGAAAGCGAGTGCGACGCAAAACTTTTGTCACGACTTGACGTGCGCGTCTTTCGCCCCGTGCTAGGTCTTCAGCTTCAGGTAAAACGTCACTCGCTCTCATATATGCTGCTGTAAGTCGTTATATTCTGGACCCTAGCGATTATAGCGATAGCGATTTCAATAATGTTTTATACATGAACGTGAATGTGTTACGTAGCTATTACATATTAAGTACATAGTAGGTATGCAGATGCATACTGGATACCACCCCAGGTCCCCAACGTTAACACTGTTCAAATTGAAATCAGCATTGCATTTCGCTTGGCATCTGTCCCTACTATTTATCATATACCTATTTAAGTATGTTCCTATTTATATACCATATGGGTTAGTTACCGGTGACTTAAATTGCAAAGGTAGGTAGGTATGTAATATGTATATTAGGTACTCCAGTTCAGTGTAGTTTCTGAAGCAACCATTAATTTATCACAGCTAAAAAAACCTATTGGACGTTAATGTTAATGCCATCAATCAAGTGCAATGTTTGTAAAAGATATTTTATGTTTTTTTTTGCCCTTGCTTTTATTTTGTATTTTGTAGGCAGGATTCAGTTTGAGAAGACGCATGCTATTTTTATTCATCTTTGATCAATACCTAAGTACCTGTATTATGTTATAGGGTATGTACCTGACTGATACTTTTCACTCAGTAGTATCGAGTACACCTAAAAAATTTAGAGAGGTTATTAACTTTGAGACGTTTTCCTGTAAAAACATTGTGTACCTAGGTTTATATAAATTAAATCGTTATAGGAAAACCAAAATTAAAAAAATAAAGGAGGTTTTGATAAAAAGGGTAAAAGAAGAAGCTCCGAGACACGACGAAATATTTATTTTTTCCCCTTTCATACATTCTTTTCTAAATTCGTCATAACTTTCGAGAGCACATTCATTTACTTTAATTATTATACTTAACAAAACCTTACATTTTCTGGCGTGATTAACTACATTAATTCAACTGTACAATAATAATTACGAGACCTTTTAATTATACATAGTTTATATGTCTAATCATTGTACCTCTCTAGATATCAATGATTAATGGTGTCGTCCAAGTAAAAAATGTTTAGGTATGATAAATAATGATTCTAAAAGGCAACTGGTAAGTTAATCATATTAAATCTACATACAAAGGAACTGTCCACATTATTGATCAACTTAAAATATCTGATTCAGATTTATATGACGTGAGAATTAAGTAAATTTTCGTAGTAATAAAAGGGTTACAATATCTGCAGTTGCCTTTTAAAATATTTACTTCTACAAAGTATATGCAATTTTTTATTAGATATTCCGAATCACTTTGCTGTATGTATATAAATATCAGTACGACACAAATGCTTATTTAATTACACTTAAATGTATGTATCGTTAGATTTTTTAAGATGTTGCATTGATTATTTATTCAGTAGAAATTCGGACACCTAGATGAGGTCGCATTTGTACAAATGACCAACTTCTTTTATAAATTACGGGACAATACAGATTTATTTTAATGAATTAGATCCGAATAAATCTCTAAGTTTACAGTAAAACATTTATTACATAGATATTATAAAATAGGGAAGATGTAGGGAGCTAAGTAGTATAAGGATAATAATTCTAAGCTATGGATTCATATGCTAAATCCTAGAATTGGATTCTTAAATTGATATCAATAACAACTGATTGATGAACTGATTTATACCAATAGATATAAACTCAACTGAGCTGTACAAAACCCAATTTAATCGTACATAAATAACTGAACTGATTGCAATTGTTACTGAAAATAGAAAAAATAAATAATAAAATATTAAAAGAAAACAAAAATAATAATAAACCCTAAATGGAAAAGGCTAAAGCGAACAAAATGTACGGACCAATACAGGACAAAATTAATGCACTTGCCCACATTTAACTAATTGATTATAACATCAACTTCAATATTTAAAAAAATATCCATAACAGTAACTTAAAGAATAATTCTACTGGAACCGAGTTAAAGCTTTGTCAGAAATTTATAATTAATATAACAAAATTTACGAATTATGAAATTAAACAGTAATAAATATTTGATCATTCTGCTTTATCTTACTACCTATTAAAGAAGTCAATTGTAATGGTAATAATATGTATTTATATAGAAGTAATCCTTGCTGCCATCATGATACTGATGAAGATCGACATAAGAAGAGATATCTAGTAACTGCCACCAAAGCAACCCGAGTAGTACAACAATTTGGTAACGAAAATAAAACGATTAAGACTAAAGTCACCCTATGATCAGCGATACGAATACAACAATAAGCAGTCTCACAAAATATGTTACAAAATTTAATTTCAATAAACTATCTAGAAACTATTTTCATCGGTGACATTTTAATACATATTTTAATTCATACTTAAATAATTCAATACACTTTAGAACTATGCTAGACATTAATAATATCAGGAATCGTTATCTACTCATGTAGTCTCGTTACAATAACATAATTTCGTTATTTAATACTATACACAAATCGACAACACAATATCTTACTATGAGATTCTCTGGGACCGAGCGATGATCCGCAGTCACCACTAGCAAATTGTCCACATTAAGTACGAAACGATATAGCTAGTATAACGTCCCTTCGCTATTCTACCTGGGTAACAATTTGGACGTCTCAACGAATCCTCCCAGAGCCATGAAACCATTCATGTATGCACTCCCGTCACATTTGTCCTTAACTCATGCCGAGTCCACTTGAGGAGGTTGTCCTCTCTACACAGGGTTAGCTTCGTTTGTTTAACTGGCTATACCGTGGTGGATGGGATAGGTCCCAGAGAAGGGCGCGGGTCACTGATGATGCTTGGCGGGCGGCGCGTGGTGCAGAGGCACATGGTGCGGCGCGTGGTGGTGGCTGCCGTGGTGGTTGTGGTTGTTTGCATTCGAGTTGTTGTTATTATTCTGCGCCGCCTGCGCCGCCTGCCGCTGCGAGTTCTTCTTATTCTTCATCCTCCTGTTCTGGAACCATATCTTCACCTGTCTCTCTGTTAAGTTTAGATTTCGCGCGAGCTCCCACCGCTTCTGTTTTGACACGTACGCGTTGAAAAGGAACTCTTTCTCTAGCTCGAGCGTTTGGAACTTGGAGTAGGGCTTGCGTTTTTTACGCACCGTCACTTGTCCGGTCCAGTCGAGTGGGTTTGTTGAGCCGCATCCGACCCCCACAGACATGGAGAGGGATCCTGCACAAAATAAACATATGGTTAATCACAATTTTTATAACTTAACTAACCCTACTACTTATTGGAATAGTTTCAGGAATACTACGAGAACTCCGAGAACTAGGTCAAACACGCAATTCCCTGTTGGCACCATCACAGACTTCGATTTGTGCAGCTTGGCTGCAGCTACTGTAACTTTATGCAACTACAACTATTTCAATTTCACAAAATGAAAACGTTCGCTGGGACTTAGTTATTAACTGTTTATTAAAATAGCTCTATCCATTTATTTTCCCATGTTTGCAATTTTAATGAGCGAAAATTTAAATAGCACTTGATGCACCATCATGCAGTTCAGAGAGAGAGAGAGAGACGTTTCCTTTTTAAACCGTAATTTCCATGCGGCTGCATTCATAGAAACAATTGTTGAGCAGAGGAAGGCGGGCGTTAGATGTTTCATAATGGCGAGGCTAACGTGGGCGGTCGCTTTGATGAGATCACCGCCTACAACTTTGTATGCAAGTCGAGACCTTCCAGTCGATAGTGATGCATGCACTGCGTTGCACCATTTCCTATTATTTCAAATGGTTGCCACGCTTGAAACGTTGCGAAATATCGTACGTCACATTATCACGCAGATTTCTTCCGGGAGTTTTGTTTATTCCGAACAGTATAATAGTTTTAAATGTATTTTTCAGCTTTCAGTGACTTACACAAATGTTGCTCTACGTACTCAAGTTTTCGTTTTATACATTAGACCGCGTGGGACCAATAAACCTGCCCTACCACAAGACCGCAACCGTTTGTATTCGTAGCTTACGTTGTTGTATACATTCAAGTCTTTTTATTTTACTTACAATCGTCGTTTTTATTAGTCCATATATTTGAATGTTGATCATCATCCAGTCTATCTTATTCAAGACTATAATTTGAAGCAACCTAGTTGATTGAATTTTGATTTCATAATTAACTTTTATTATATGATTAATATACTGCAGTTTTTAATTGCTGCAATAAACAAGTATTAAAAACATATATTATATGAATGATATACCTACAACTTCATATATTGTTATCTTTACAATTGATTCAATACTTTCATTGGCGGTGGAGATTTTTCGAACAAAACTACATAACGTCTTCAGCAAATTTGCTTATGCAGTTATTTTTATGAATCAATCTGGCGGAGAGTTTCAAAAAGGTTAGATAAAGTTTCAGTTTGCAATTAAATCTGTTAAAGAATTTGATTCGTCCTTAATTTTTTTGTTCTTTATTGCATAATTAGACTTATGCTGCGGTAAGAGAAATGAACAAATGTTTGCCTGTGGAAGTGGAGCCATAACAATTTCGCATAGCGGAACCGATTAAAGTTAAAGACCGCAATCATTTCATACATCGTTTAAGAAGTCGTAAATTAAAAAATCAAAGTCAATGTCAACTTTACAGGTGCTGTAAACACACAATCATAAAGTGACGTGAACACTCGTGTTACTTTTTTAACAATTGTTTCCTTTTAATGGTCCATTATATGTGTGTTTTCGCAAAATTATGTCAAGTTACACCAGCATCGTAACTGAGGCACGATAAAACTCATCTTTATGGCTAGCAGGCGATCTACAGCATACTGCTGCACTCTCACCGCAACCGCTCATGAATGAAACAAATTTTTACGACTCTCATATTGACATGGTGATTGTATTTCCGTAATTACTACTTACTACTGCGATTTCGGATATAAACTCGTTGTATTGCATATCTAAGTTGTCGTCACGGTTTTATGTCATCGTAAAATTGATATACATCTGTAGTGTCTGAGGATCGGTTGTATGCAGAGTGGCTGGTCCGTCTGTTTCTACTACACCTAAGTTTTATCACCTCATCAGCCGGTAATGTGTTTATTGTGGCAATATTTCGTTTATTGCGTCTACTTAAAGATCGACCGTTTACTGTTTTAGCGCTCAGGTATAATGTTTATTTATTAGTTATACATTTTTATTGGCGCTTTATTTTACGTTAACTTTAATTTATTGTCGGTTGTATAGCGCCACCGTTTTACATTGCCTATAAAACGGTGCTTACGATCCGTTTTTAAACATTCGTAGCACGTGTTCCGTTCATTCATCAAATTTATGGTAGTCTGTGGGAAATTGTTTTGATTTGTCCGTTCCGTTTTCTTTCAAGCGAATGGGAAGGGATTTGATAGGATTTCGCTTTCTGTTTGTTTAGCAACAGGCTCTTTGGTTAGAGGGTTTATGAATGTACGTTATTTTACCTATTTATATCAGAGTTACGTGCCCACCTACTTCTTTTTATATTTTATGGATTGGGTAGAAGGAACTTTAATATCTATATTTATGCATCTATACTATATCTTATACGACTGATACTTACTGATACTGATGACTAATTTCGTGCCCAAGACAAAAGTGTAATCAATTTTGAAATCGACGGCCACCAGACATTTTCTTGTGACAGCTGAACCATAAACATTGCGAGTAACATGCGTGACCATAAAACATAATTTGTGTCTGCAAAATCGTGCCAAGTAGAAAATGCATGAAACTGAGTTCTAGAAATCCAGCCACGAGGATGCACTGCGCCGTAGTGTGAGTGCGGCTGACACTGTGTAGACACGCGCGCCTGTGTGCCACACGCACACATGCACGCCCTCACCCACACAGCGCCACCCGCCCCGCCATCTAGCGGGGAGTAGCCCGCAACTGCGACCATGAGGGGTCAAGGTTGACGAACTCTTTCAAAAAACACTTTTTTATTTACAAAACTTCAAATTATACAAAACATCATACAAACCCAAGTTCATGAATGCCCAGCCGGAGTTGGAAAAAAAAGTGTTCAGTAATAGAGTTTACAATTTTGTTTGTAAATTTCCTCCCAGCTCTCGTAGCTCCGATAACTCCGACCGGAAGATTACAAACACTGCATGCACTCGTGAGATGACTGCACTGAAACGTGACTTTACCTAGACGTTAACTCAGGTAATACTGACCAGGGAGGGATCCGGGCGTCGGGTAGGGCGCGCTGGAGACGGACTCTGACGGGTAGTTGCGGAGCCCATACTCGTGGGAGAAGCCGGTGGCCTCCGAGACCGCCGCGCGCCGCTCCTCGCCCACGTAGCCCAGCGCCTGCTCCCCCCGCGGCGGGTACGGGTAGTTCCAGCACGGCTGCGAGAACCCCTGGTGGCACCCGCTGTCAGCGTACGGCTTGTACTCCCCCCCGCTCCAGAACGGCAGCGCCGACTTGCGCTCCCGCTCCACCGGCAGGTTGTAGTACGTGGGGCCGGCCGGGTACTGGTGCTCGAAGCCGGCCGGCGCGTCCGGCGGGTACCCCCACGGCTGCTGCGCGTGCCGGATGACGCCCGGCTCCGGGTCGTTGTACCGCTTGGCCGGGATGTGCAGCGGCTGCGGCGGGTTGGAGCCCACGGACGCGGGCGAGGCGCTGGACGCGGACGGGGGCTGCGCGGCCGCGGCGGGGGGCGAGCCGCCGGGCGGCGACGCGTGCTCCTCGTACAGCGCGCCGCCGACGCCGTTCATCATGTTCCACCAGGCCGGGCCGGAGGGCGCTGGCGAGGCGGCCGCCGCGTCGAGCGCGCCGGGCCCCCCGACATGGTTGTCAGGGTACAGGGTGGCGGCGGGGCAAGCCACGGGGGAGGCGAGCGGCACGCGCGTTCAGGCGAGGCACATCGCACCCACCGCGGCGAGGCAGCACATGGAAATTAAAAAAGCGGTCCCGATTTAGCTGCCGCCCAGACACCAGGTGGCCACTGACGGTCGAGGGAACAGAGTCTTTGCGAAACGAGTCCGAGAAGCCGCACAATACAGTCACTGATTACGAAAAACTATTTTGAGAAAATGCTTTTTCTTATTGGAAACTAGTTGTTTTGGTTGGAACTTTTCATGTAGTCTCTTCTTGATTTTCAGTCCGGAGAGTTTTTCGTATTTGTTGTTGAAGTCGAGGGTGACGCTCGCGTATTATTATTTTGTTATCGGTGTTGGCGCGCGCGGGTCGAGTTTGCGTGTGGTGTCGCGGCGAGGTCCAGCGGGCGAGTAGACGCGCGGCGGGCGGCACAGTCGCGGCCGGAGTGGAGCGGGGACGGCGGGACGCACACAGGCGCGCGGCGCGGCGCCATCTAGCGTCGGGCGGCGGAACTATGCGCGCCCCCCGCGCCCCGCGCCCGCCGCCGCCGTCGACGAGCTAGCGTAGCACTTGCGTAGCGCTTCAGCTTACGGTGTCGAAAGTATAGAGACGCTCTAAATGTACAGATAGACTACTGAAAATGTACGTTGATGACTGAAGTTTCGTTTTTATTTTTGTAATGATTAATACATTGTTAGGTTATTTTCATTGATTTTCATAAAATTTTAAATTAAAAAAAGTAGGTAGGTAATTGCTCATTTTATAATTTTCTTATTATTAAATAAAACATTATTGAGATACATTTTTATAATAATTTGGTAATTAATTAGTTACTTTTATAAAGGACTTTATTTAATTTGCCAATTGAAATAACGTTTTAAGTGAAATGAAAAGGTCTCTAGGTAGAGCAGCCGGCCGCCTGAAGGGTTGCGGAGGCTCGGCTAAGTGCGTAGTAAACCGATTAATGGAGGCAAAATAGCCATAAACTGCCGTTTAACCAAACTGCAAGCGTCACAACCAACTCACTAATAAAAAACGCGTGACTTTATGATGGCAACTCACTCACATTTTATTGTGAGTATAAAATGACTTTTATCGTCTGTTAATTTCACCACAAATAATCGTTACTAGGTTAAATTATATTATGTAATTTTATGGCCAATGTCAATGGCACGGTCTTGCTCTAATGCCTTAGATATGCTTTGAACTTTGCAGGTTATCGCATTAAGTGGGACAAAAATGATTTTTACGTGATTTTCGTGCTCTATAACAGGATGGTGCTATATTTAAGTACTTTTTACCATCAAATAGGTAGTCTAGTATGAACGTCTTGTTACGAACATTCTGGCGGTAGATCCACCCTACAACGGAGTGTTATTTGGCGCGCACACCACACCCTTCCATACAAACTACACATTCAGAGAAAGGGAACAATGGACGGTACAACCAATAAAGGCCGTACGTACTACAATATTTCACACCTATAGCGACATGTTCTGTTTACACAAGACACGGCTATAAAATATATCACCCGTACAAAAGAAAAACATACATAAGTATCAGAATTACTTGTTCACACTCACAATTTACACCTCTATTATGCTAATACAAACCAAATTGTCAAAATAAAATACGCCAGGCCAGATACTAATTTCCCACACTGAAAAAAGTGCGTGTAATTACAACTTTGACAATGAGGATCAAGCGTTCAAAAGGTTCAAGACGTAATAAATTCTTGGTTATTTGTTAACGTGTCAACAAAAATAATAAGTTGGATTAATTACTGATTTAAAAACGAAAAATTGTACTTTCAGATTCTACAATAGGGACTGCTTGTTTAAGAGTTCACCGTGTGTCATTCATAAATATACCATGGGTTTAAAACGTACCTGACGGTACTGGTCATTAACAAACTATGGAAGTGAATATAAAGTGGAATCGAACTAACCATGGCCATAGATCGAAGTTGATAATAAACTCTACCATTTCAACGTTCGTTTAAAAGCATGACATGACAGTCATGTTATCTATTTCCACATAGCACAAACAAGGCACAGACGGGCCTCAGCCTCGTTGAATGACAGAACCAAACAGAGGAACAAGCTGCGCCTGTGCCGCGATCGTCTATAAATATTTACATTAACATACTCTCCGACATTCGTCCGCCATGCCGCCCGCACGTAAATAAGAACGCTTTCTTATCTCCAGCCAGCGGCGGCGTTGCGCAAATGAACGATCAGGAATGGGGCTACCTACTCGAGGCGGCTGCCATTTTGAGCCAAGTGTAATTGGTAAGGAGCAAGTTTCCGCACCGACCTGAAAATTTAAATATCGAAGCCGAACTTTCTTTTCGCCTCGGGTAACTTTTTTATGCTTTGTAAAGAGGTTGGAGCCGGCCATTAACCGAAAGAACTGTCAGTGATTATTGTATGGAACGCCGTAATTTAGTAGTTATGTCTCTCGCGAATAAGGACACGATTTTTATTTGCATTTAAATTGGATTGCGTCTGATTCCGCGAGCTTTTCCCACGCGTACGGCGGTTGAAAAACCTCATTTTTAACGGGAAGTAAAGATCAGTGACTGTAAGATGCGAAATATAATAGGTTATAATGTTCTCAAACATAGAGGTTTTATTATTACACTGCTCAGGATATTCTCGCAACAAAATAATCAATAAAAATATGTTTTTAATATCTCCGTTAACATCTACATTTTATAATAACTGCAGTTTTAATAAATGTCATATTTATGCATTTTGATCACCGCTGCCTTGCGGTTAAACAGGCAGTCGTTTCAGCCTACAACTTAATAAAATTCTTGTGCCTTGCAGGGCTGATGTTTACGGGAGGGGGAACAGTAAAGTAACTAAATTATTATATTCACCTTGTCTTAGACTGGCCAGCGAGGACTGCGTGAAGGGGCAAGGCAATCTGGGAACAAATCAACCACATGCAAATCGTTTTAATACATTACAAATTTTGTAGGTAGCTAATAAATAACGGGACTGCATGAGTTATTTAATTTTGATTACAAGTGGAACCTAAACTACATCACTTTGTGGTGATTAATCAGCAACATTCGAGTAAACTAAAAACAATATAGCTAATAGGCACCTAAAGCATGCAAGAAAATCAACGAGGTACAGGTACGGTGGCCTGCGCCTAAAAGTATACAGGCGGAGTTTTTAAAATAGCGATCTCAAGCTCACATGCTGGCTCAAGCACATCCACATAAACACCACTGCTACACACATCTCACAACACATTTCCGGATTTATAACAGATGTAGCTGGTCCCTTCATCATCAGGGATCGCTATTTTAAAAACTCCACCTGTATACTTTTAGGCGCACGCCACCGTACATAGACCTACCTAACACAAGCTCTAGGAATTTTTACCGTCAACTCTATCAATGATTCCAAAAGGAAGATATTTTCTTACCTAAATGTATGTAAATGTTTTTCAAGTACCTAACTGTTTTAGATTTACTACGATGACGTGACTAACAAGGCTAAGGAACTACGCTTAAATCATCACAGGCGGGCGTGTAACCGAACGCGCTCCAACGAATTTCAGCCGGGTTTATTTTTACATCACTACCTACCGGACTCACCCACCAACTATACCATTTAGAAACTCAGTTTGGTACAAAGAATAATTCTTTTCTATGGCTTGGTACTTTACTAGTCATGTATAAGCCTTCTAAGTCATTCGATACGGCCCTGAGTCACGAAGTTTACATAAAACAGGCTATTTTCGCTGAATACTGTCGTGTTTTTTCTTACTAACTCAGATTGGGGTGTCGAACGCACCAATCCACCTCTTGGTTGTAAAAAAACATGTTTACAGGGTTTTTTCGTGTTGACAATTAATGGTAATATGTGAAGGGTCGTAAATTTTGAGTTCTGTTGTATGGTAAGGTTTAGATAATCACGTAGTGACGATTGATTGTTAGCAGTTAGCTGGAGCGTGGAAATTTGGAAATATTTCGTCAGAAAATCGTTTGGTTTGAGAATATTTAACTCCCTCTACATCAAGTGGTAAGCTATTTGTTACCTAACTGTTTTGGCATTTTTACGTAACTAGGTATCCTTTATATGTGAAAAACCCTTAACTGGCATGTTTGTTACTGTTAACTTTACTATGTATAGACTTATAATTCCATGCCATTAGTTTTTCATGCTTCATAAATTAATTTATTTGTCATCTTTCTGTTGCCGCCGATGCCTTTACATGTATTTTTTTCACATTTAGTACCTACCTAGTAAGCAATGCATTCCTAAGTATTTCACACAGAGCTAAATATCTCACAATCAACTTCAATTGTTTTTTCTCCAGTCTGGCGTGCGATGGCCGGCTCCCGCCGACGCGACGTTTACGACTCAATCCAGTGCATGGCCCTACCAAATTGCTACACAATTTACCAAATTAATCTGGTCTACGACTCCTTGATGTTTCAACTCACTTTGCTTAATGAGTGCCGAGGTCAATTTAAACTGGCTGCCTTCGAATTGAATTATTCTGTAGTGACAGGCCATCGACGCCGTTATCTGTACACTTGCATTCTGTGATATATAAATTGTTATATAAAGTAAGTGCCTGCTCCCACGCTTCTCTTAATATTCAATGACTGTTTCGAAATACTTCCACCGCTGTATTCCGAGTACTACAAGTAATATTTTACATAATAACTGTTCATGTGCCGTATTTTATATCCTGTTTGCCCTTAATAATATGTTGTTTTGAACTTACATTTTACCACCCACTTATTTTATTTAGGTACCTTTGCGAGTATATATTTAGCTATATATACCTTATTGGAGCTGTTTTAGTCTTATATTTACCTTCAATATGTGTTCTTCCTTAGAGTTTGAATAAAATGTATCGCGTTACAGAACATCGTGATGACCGCCAGACAAGAAACACTGAACGTTTTATTGTCCGAGCGTTTGGCAGTTGTTGTGTATGAAGGAGCCATGTTTATATATCTCGGGGGGACTAAGGGAGGTCCGTCCGGTTAATGGTGCGAAAACTGACACGATCATATCTCAGCTTTACGACACGAAAGTAAGCGGAGTCTGAATCATTTGCAATTCTAACTCGCAGTTAGACACGCTCGGCCTGAGATCCTGATTCGAAAACAACAGTATTGTCACGCTTCATAATGCAAGTTATCCCGGGAATATGTCTGTAGCTTTGGTGATGTCACATATCGGGAATTTAGATCGCTGGAGAATTTTCTTGGAATACAAATATATGGCGTAAGCGTTCAGAGAAACTATTCATGTTATTCACACTGAAATAAAGTCGAAGCTTTAGATACCTATATATGTGTAACAAAAAATAATACCGTCGGTACGGCTACCTGTTTATAAGAGCAGGTGGAATTAGTAATAAGCAAGCATGCCAAGATATTAGCAATACAAAAAAAAAAAAAAACACGCACTCACGCCTTTTACTAATGTACTCCCTTGCGGGGTAGGCAGAGGTGCATTGCTGCACCCACTTTTCGCCAGAGTGTTATGTTAGTCCCAATGTAATAGGGGGTGGGCCTATTGCCATTTTACGGGCACATCCAAGACCCGAGAACAAATATCTGTGTTTAAACAAATAACTGCCCCAGCCGGGAATCGAACCCGGAACCATCGGCTCAGTAGTCAGGGTCACTAACCACTACGCCATTCGGTCGTCATATTAGCAATACGTAGTTACTTATATGTATATAGGTAACCTAAACTTTATTTTTTAGCAACCTAACCTAACACATATGCCAAGGTACAAAATATAATAATATTCTTAAAGCTAAAAGAAGGGGTAAATGAATAATTCATGGCTCAAAAGCATTTCTCTATAGTTCATTGGCACGGAAAGCCGCCATAACACCCAGTGAGTAGAATCCGCGGTACATACGCCGGGAGGGTCACTCTTTATAACAAAATACTAAATTACGGAGAGCTGGTACGCGAGCTAGAACTCTATCTCGTGCCGAAAGCTTTCGTTCATTCGTTTTTCGTCAGTATAGAGTTACCCCCCAGATCCTGTTCCATGGACGTAGGTATTGCACGCACAACACGCACACACTTTTGGTGGTCTCGATTATTATTCGATTACTTAGTATTCGATTCGTCTAGCCTGATTATATCGCCAAGGACAGGCCGCGTAGTGATTCGTAAGCCCGGAATAGATCGGGACACCGATAGTAGGCCTATCGACTCACTTAACTTCAAGCATAATTATGGTATGGAAATCCCGTGGTATTATTCGGTACCTACATATATTGTATTGTAGACCTCTATTGGAACTTTAGCTTGTTTTCCATTTATGAAGTCCCAATATGACAGGCGACTATAAATGTTAAATCCAGTACATTATGGGCCCAGTCAAATTATACTTGTATAAATAAATATGAGAGCAGTGGGAAATTTTAAGAATATAATTCCTAAAATTTGATTACAAATAGGACACGAAAACTTAACTTCAGGGTAACTCTTTTGTTCAAATGCCCTCTATTTTGTACCCGAGAATAAAGAAGTCAAAAGCTCTTATCGCAAACGACGCGTTCCGAATTTAAACCAGTAGGTATTTTATGCAACCATTTTGTTTTACAGATTAAAACATCGTCGTCAACGATTTACTTAATTGAAAGCAACAATGTTCACAATACTAAACTTATGCTTATATATTTTTTTAAATATACCTACGTTAAAGCTTTTCCCGGCACATAAATTTTGTTACTGAATTAATAAGACAGGAGGCGGCGAATCAAACGTTTTGTATTTTTAGTTTTTATGTGTTGCATCTCACAGGTTGTAGCAAAATATATTTAGGGATACATTTCTCATGCCTTGTCATATGGGATTAACAATAAGATATATTTTTTTATAATGGTACAGGTTCAATTCTACCATTATTTATGAATAGGTATGTCTGGTAAGTTTTTGGAATGATTTGATTTCTTTTTGTGATGAAATACATTACAATGATTCTTATTAATTAAATAATTCATTTACTTCTATCATTTCATTTAATCTATTATATATTTTATATACTTAGGTGCTTCAGTAAATCTAGTGGCCTAGATGCCTATTTTAAAATTACCAAATCCCTCCTTCACCACAATAAGATTATATTTAACTTTATATAGTGACCAATAGGATCTCAGTAACACTGTGCAAAAAGCTCAGATTATTTCATTATAAATATGTATGCGTGTGTGGGTACCATATTGTGTTGTACGTAGGCGCGTAGGTAGGTATATACTTAGGTACATGGTCAAACTGAAACATCTACGTGTTAACACATAATTCAGATATATCTAATACTCTATTATTATATACACTATATGTATAGGTACCTACCTATCGTATCGTATCGTAAGGAAATTAATTCCCTTCCATTAATTCGTTTGTAAGAATTAGTTTCCTTCATTTGCATACAAGAATTATTAAAATAACCTAGCCATACCATTATCGATGAGACTTAATAGCAATAATTATAGAAATAAGTGCGAAAGTGTATACCTACCTACTTATAATACAATTATATACCTATACCTAACTCGGTTACTATTGTAATGAAGTGCTTTTAAATGAAATAAAAAAGCAATAATAATATTAAAATTCAAACCTTAGCAGCATGTTCTTGTGGACGCCGCGGCCTCACCTGTTAAGTAAGGTCGACCGCAAGTAATGTCAGCTCTCGAACCTTACTAGGCTGTGGCCTGAAACAACCAAAAATTTACATGTTAAAAAATATTTCTTTTTGCTAAAGTCATTAGAAAAACTACTTCTTTAACACAGGGGTATAATCGTGACAGTTCTGACATTGCGAAAAAGAGACGCTTAGCTACATTAAGCGTAAGAAAGAAACGTTAAGCTGTAAATGTTTTTTGTCCTTTTTGCTGTGGCGCCTGTTTACGTCAGTTCTCTGTGCCAAACAATGAAACAAATGAAAAATCTGTGCCAAACAAAGGCTGACAGTTACAACAAAATTTTCTAAATGCTATTTATTTTTGATTTGCTAGTGATTTGTGGGTGTTTATTAAGTTTATTAGACTATTATCATCACTTAACGAGTGTGTGACATGGGTGGGTGGATTTTGTTCGGTTGTTCTATGCATATTGAACGAAAACACGATGGAATGATGGATGAGATATATTTTCACATGTAAGTAGATACTATCCAGTTTAACAAGCTTACATTCATCATAGTACTATCTATTGGCTCGATTTTAATATAAAACGATACTAATTTTAATACTGTAAGGTCTTTTAGTATCAATTTTAAGTAAAAATTACGAGGTACCATATCATAACAAATCACATGGTGTTGCAAGTTATTGAAAATTTATTTTACCCACAAATATTATAGTATGCAAAGAAAATACTAGAAATTGTAACGGACTCGGGTTGGGTTTACAAATGGGGCGCACGAATTCGGTTTTTGTGAAGATTGTATTTTGTAAAAGTCATTCTCCTCTTTCAAATGAGGTGCCTCTCATTGTGAGGAAACGTTCGTTTCGTTTTTTTCTTCTATGTGTGATTTCTTCTGTATAATATAAAGTTTATTGTATTGATACGAAATGCGTGTTTCCTTTAAAAAAAACCCCATCACATATTTGGCCCACGATTATAATGCTCATGCTCATCCATTTATCTCTGCTTCATAGGTTACCGACAGAAAAAAAAATATCAAGAAAATGGATAGACATTACCGGTCGCACAAATTGGGAACCAAAGAAACATACAAAAATTGTGTTCGGCACATTTTGAAGAGGATTGTTTCGATTGGACGAAGACAATGAATCATACAATCCACTCAGTTTGTGTATATTAAATAATTATATTGAAATCAAATAAGTATGAGTAAAGTTTTTTTTCTTATATCGTCGGTTGACAGGAAAAACTCACTAAGGCTGATTTTTCAATATTCAGATAAATGTTATCTGGGTAATACAAACATTGAGAAACATTGAGACGCAACAGCATCAAAATTATTTCCCAGCAAAACTTTTATCTGGCTATTGAAAAATTAGCCTTTAGTGTCTTTTTCCTATCAACCGACGATATACTCAAGTTTTGTTTTTGTTATTATGATAAGTTAAATTTCCCCATATTTAGGTTTAATTTTTTTGTCGGCAACATCTATGGTTTGAGTGAGAAAGAGAATAGTGCACACGGCGATTGCCAGTCTAGAGGTAGTAGGTCTATGTTCTTTAATTATGTTTTGTTATACATATTACATTTTTTTTTCATAAAAATATTAGCACATAAACGAAGTATCTGATTTTTTTCTAGGTTCAAAAGTTTCCTTGCATGGTCCAGTGGCGCCTCTAGCGTAGCTTTTTGGAACTATTTTGTGGGTGTTACATCTAGGTAGTGTATCTTAATTTCGTGTCCTTTACAAAATAAACCAGAGTAAGTAAAATAATTAATGAGCTTTGTATTGTAATTGTGCTAGCTATAGTACCTACCTACCTACCGTATAACTTTAGGATCTAGATATTTAAATGTTACTTTACTTGATAGGCACATATTATATGTACCTATAGGTATTCAAGTAAATTAATTATTATTTTTATTTTATTTTTATTTGTAAAACATATAAAAAGTTTAGTAGGTATAAGAAGAAAAAAAAAGTAGGTACATAAATATAACGTGCATTTTCTCAGCTGTAAAAAAAAAGTAAACTAAGATACAGTCGATATGTTTAAAATTATTCACAAAAATTTAACAGTTGTACTTCCAGTAGCAATCATACAAATTCATAAAAAAAAAACGTTTAATTATTTCTGAATTAGGTAGTAGGTGAAACGCACATTACATTAATAGATTCTCAGAGTAGAACCTAACTGAAGCGTAAACAACTAACCTAGCCCAACGTAACATAACACAGAATGTGTTGCTTTGTTTTATTTACTACCCAAAATAAGTAGTAGAGGGATAATAAAACCGCATTATAATGTTTGACGCCTACGACTGGCTAGTGGTTCAGTTTACGAGTACTTTGTAAAGACTCCCAGATATTAAACTGTACAAAACAATAAATTAGGAAACAATTTAAATAGTTCTTAGTTCTTACTGCCCTTATAAAAACAATGACTGCCTTCACAAATTACTGACTGTTATTTAAAATGAAACGGTTTGACATTTACAAAGGTACTTGTTGGCTACAAAGTTGCAAGCCTACGTACACTTGTCCAAAATTAATAATGCACATGCAGATCTTCACACCCGAATCATTTAATCGTAAGAGTCTTAATAAAAACACTTGCATTTTGCACCTTGTTCGAAAGAAATAGGAATCAATATCATGTGTCACATAATCGAGAACAACCGATCTGTCAAAGATTTCTATGCGCATTATCAATTTTGGAGCACTGTATTTTTTATCGATTCATATTATATGTTAAAAGTATGTAGAATAGTTCGTGGGATTCTAGTTTAAAGGCTCTAGTCAAGTACATTTTAAAGTTGGTTTAGCGTTAGTATGTAAGTACCGATATAATATACATACTATATAGGAACGTTTAGTTTTACAGCAAATGATTGCTTGTCACGACTTCCATTCGTGATATAAAACAATGTGTTATTAGAACATGGTAGAGCCTATAGGGATTAGAACCTACATTTCTGTATTTTTTTTAAGGTTTTGGATTTTTTTTCGTGCATATTAAAATTACCTATGTATATTGAAATTCCGTATTACCTATTTTCATTGGCATTGATATGGCAATGTATATTGTTGTGTAAGTGTACTGACTTATTCCTCCTTATAGAGTTTCCCCGTAGTGAGGTTCCATTAGCGGGAGGGGGCATACCCTCCGCTGAGAAAGCTTTAGAAATCTCAGCAGTAAATGCTCACAACCGCTAAATTCACTTTTATCGTCCCTTCCACTTAAGGAATTATACATACCCACATAATAATGTATTTCTTGAAAATCGCTTTCGTTTCCCGCCAGAACGCCGGATCATTTTTTCGATGCAATAAAATATTTATACGTCTCTAATCAATAATTCACGAGATTTTTCCGCGGATTCAGCTTGTTCTGAGATTCGTTAGCGACGTTTCAATTTATTTATTTTGTGTTTCTTTTATACTTTATGTACCTAATTACCTATACAGATACGTTGGCAACTAGTTATGAAATTATTTTTGAGGTCGTGATACACGAATAAGCATAACCTACCAGTGTAAAACACGCACATGACAAAAAGGTTTCTCAGTACTCGAAAACATTAGCTGAAAAACAGCTCACAGTAAATTTAGCCCAAGCATACCTAGTTGACATAAAGATTGTGCTCAAGTTTGGATGCACGTCTCGGTTCTGAGAAGCGCAGTATCGTGCATCTTACACCGTCGCCGCCGCCGCCGTCGCCGCTCGATCCAAGCCAAGATACCAACTTGTGCAGACGAGATTACACTAAGTGCTTTTTATGGTACTAACTTAATTGGAGCTTATTATACTTGGTGTTTTTGCATTTAGTCCCAACTTTGTTTTGTAGAATAGGCAGCTGCGGAATAGGTAGTTAATAGTTTAAAAAAATATATTTTCTTTAATTATACGAAAATTTTAAATAAATAAATAAATAAAATAAATAATTAATAATAAATAATTTTAAATATTGATTAAACACTGTTAAAAATAATTTGACGGTATTTTTTCATGCACAATCTTGCATATTTGTCTCATTTTAGTACCACTACGCCACCACATATTCCTAAGCTCATGTAATTTAACGTCTCGCAACATTTGATAAAATTTTATGCGTTTGTGCACCAAAAACGTGCAAGTGCATCCTTTATGGTGTGGCCCTCATTTGAGTCGGCGGAGATGAATGGCCGTCTTTGTTTCGTGGCATTTATGCACAGTTTTACTGCTCAGTAAACCAACAAGACATTATGTGAGAGATACCGACATAATCGTGATAATTATGATTTAGGAGTTGAAACACTGGCGTTTCGCATCGCATAAACTATGTTGTGTGTCTGCCTACCTGCGTGCGTATGATATTACAATGCCTAGAATATTGGTAAATTGTTGCTTGAGGCCTAGACTTTTTTACCTACCTACTTATTGGCTACTCTAAATTAATTCTTTAAGCAGAATGAGTTATTTCAATAAGTGACACGAGGCTGTTTATTATTTGTCTAGCTATAGGTCGTATTGTTATACATACATCTAGGGATATGACTGATAAGAGTAAATCGCCGCAGTTTCCTTGTTGTTATTTCAATATTGCAATATCAGATATAAGCCTGTGACTGCGAGGGGAGGACCGCTATGATTCAACATAAGTAAGTAAACCTCCGCAACATATGTCGTTGTCCAGATAAACTCATACATACGGGTTTTATTAAAAACATTTTGTTTGGGCATACACATTGTGATTGTCTTATTGAAAAATATGTTATTTCATTTTTAGCGGTACCTAGGTACATAGGTAAGTTTAGTGTAGATAGAATTGAGCATAATATCAAAAAGCTTGCTTTGTGCATCAGAGAACTGTTTAAAATTTCCGTCTAGCTTTATTCTTCAGTAAACCCCGGTCTTCTGTAAACATCAACATGTAACCCGCTGGCTATTTACCAACCGACAAAGCGGTACATCTGGGCTGAAAATAATGTTCGCCGCGCACCTCATTCTGAAACATTTGCGCTCGACATTTAACAAGAAGAGTCGCGTGCGGCGCGCTTTTCATCTCGGGAGCGCTACATTTACATTTTCGTCTCATTTATTTGCTATTTCGGGACAACCGTTGCCCCCTCCCTCCCCTGCCATGCCCCACCCCCCCCTCGCCCGAATAAATAAGTCCTCACTGTGCGTCGGAGGCGAGAGTGAAACGAAATTGGGATGGAACGCTCTATAAAGTCTAATTAACTTTGGAGCAAATGTAACGAAACGCAGGAGAAATGTGAGAGGAGCGGGGAATTTTATTTTCATATTTCTACATAATTTCGAGTAACGTTCTATTTTTGAAAAGGACTCATTATGCACAGAATGAGGGAGCTTGTGAAATCACAATGGACAAGTAATTTATAACGCCTAGCCGCAGGAAATACATCCTACCGTCTTACAAAAGGAAGCCGAAGGCATGTTTAGAATTTAATCGAGTAATTCCAGTTTTTATTAAGATATTTACGGGAACGAGAGTGCTTATTATTCAGGGCTTGTTCGTATAAAAACAATGTCCTTCGTTTAGTTAGGGGCGGCGCGTGCGAGCCCCGCTACATAAAGTGGAGAAAAATTCTGAGTGACACCCCTTGTTGGTATTCCTGTGATGCAGTGGGCAGGATGCACCCGTATTTGATAGAATTTAAAATATATATTTTTTATATTTCGAAATTGAAACTGAAGATCATAGAAGACGCCTACAAAGCAAATATGGGCGTGCCGGTTAGTACCTATTTGTTATACCAGTTCACATCTTGAAAAAGTGAAATAACGCCACCGTGAAATATTCTTAACCTTAAATTTTACAATTATTTGTCGATGGTCAAAATATTATCAATAATAAAAAAAACCGACCGATTTAGCAGGATGATCAGAAGAATGGCAAGAAAGAAAGTCGTTTAATAACGAGTGCGTTTAGCCGAAACAATTCAATGCTACCTATAAATTCCCACCCGGTCCATTCCGACCTGTTTGAGATTCCACTGGCGGCCCCAATAAGGCCAAGCACTATTTCTATGGACGATATTTCTGCACAGTTCGGGCCCAGATTTCTCTGATAGAAAAACATCGGGCCACCCCGTCCCCGGAATATAAATCGTCTAGTTATATTTTCCGGTACATTGGCATTCATGAAGTTGGCCAGCCTTCACGATCTATCCGCGAACCTATCGCGGGAACCGGATATTTTTGTGACATGCCCTTTGTCATCGGAAAGTTTTATTAGAATTATCGATCGACCGGGGAAAATTCTTACGCATGGTGGTATAGACATGAACACGGTGTGAGTTTTTTTAATTTGATTAAATATAAAATTCTAAATACTTACCAAAGTATATGGTATCCATCTATGGAATCAATAATAATAGCTTTAGACCAAGATAAACTTTGACATAAAATACAAAAACGACGCAGGAATTCTAATGACTATCTGTTCTGGCTTAAAATTAAAACAAGCTAACGCTGACTTACGATAAATGTTAAGAAACTTTAGAAACAAAGAATTCTATAAAAGCCAAACTTAATTAAGTTACTCCTACGCAATTTGCATAAAATTATAAACATCTTCATTTTATATTTAAAAATCATTTTATTTACATTCGACCAAACTGATATTTAAACATGGCGGCAGGTGTAGACTATGTTATTTATTTTTAAGAAGCATTTACTGAAGACGATGAGAATAACATCGGTAAAAAGCAATTTGTTTCTATATTGGACGCCGGTTGATTATTATATTTTATAACCATTTAACTGCTTTTATTTTGGTACCAAGCTAAGGTGGTAAGGCGTCTCTACAGCGGTGAATCATAAGAAATCATGGGTGTGTTTTTCTCTTTCACTCAGCTAGAGAAAGAAGAGGAGAGGTTGAACTCGACACCGTATAATTTTGAGCCCAAAATAGACAGAGAGTCAAGATATTTTAACCAAATTGACGCTTATTTCGCATAAATTCTCTGTAATATGCATTTCAATGTGCTTTCTCTTGTGAAGGGTTCTTTAAAAAGTCTCTGTATTCAAAGCCACGGTAATTATAATATAATGCAAATTTTCTCCTAAATGGGCGGAGGATATAGGCTGTTGTTTATTCTGCTTTAAAATACCTTCAGAACTAATTTTGGCATTTTTTTTCGAGTGTCGTCGGTATTATTTTAATTATCTATAGGTAGCTTTTACAAAAATAACTTACGGGTGTCGAAAATATGTGGGATATTTAAAATGGAATCGCTGAATATGTATGGAAGTCACTTTAATTGCATGTAGGCGGCTTGATAAAGAAATTCCGTAATACGAAGTCGACCAGCCCGTAATAAAGAGCATTCATTATTGTACAGGGTATTAAGATTGTATTAATGTATCTATAACTGTATGTGTCTTAATGTAGCTGTAGGTAGGTAGGTATAGAACCTTACCAATATCATTATGGATATTTAGCTATACCTACTTATACCTAGATGTTAACTTTTAACCAGTTTTTGTATCTCCCGTGCATCAGACACAATTTATGATCTTTATCATGTATATCATATAATTAAGAGGCAAGAAACTTATTAACTTCATGCAACCAACACATGTATAATTAATAATTAGTCTGTCTTAACTTTGCCGCCGGTGGCTTTTTTTACTCCTTATAAGTATTTTTTACTTTAGAAAAATTAATAAGAATAAAATTGTCTAGAATACATTATGTTTTTGTTTTCAATTAATATATATGCCTATGGAGAGGTACAAAATTTAGTCGAAGTTAGGTATTTTGGCGTAGTTACGATGAAAAAGGTGTGACATTTTTATTGAGAGAGCCATTATTTACTAACCTTCATAATTTTACCTACATTATAATGTATTTGTACCTATGTATAATGAAATTCTGCAAAGACATAATTGAACTCATGAAGTTATATCGACAATAATTAGGATTAGGTACCTACTAGAGTGTAACATACCACATACATATAGTTTTTGTTTTTCCTTATCCAATTAAGAACTTTTCGAATATAGGTACTGAGTAGTACTGACCTAACTAAATACTCGAGAAAACAATGTAGGTAACGACACAAATAAAACAACAGAAATACTCCAAAGCAAATTTTAGCACAATGAGTCGAGAATGAACGCGTCGATTTAAACAAAAATAACAAAAGGAAAGAAAAAAGGGTTACCAAAGAGGAGGTTGCGTAACAAAGGGATGAAGGGAGTATGAATATGAATTACTGTTTGTCGAAATTGGGGCGATATTTGCATAAAGAAAGCTCCACGGACCCACTAGATATTGTCACTGGCATTTTACACGACGACATGCTGACTTAAGGTCGGTTTCACAAGGTATTAATTTTCGTAGGTTGTTTCAAATTACCAAAAGTTATTTAGGATGACCCCCTTTGTCGCCCCTTTTCAGCTTAGTAATTACCTACCACTTCTGCAACAGCCTGTATATTTATTTTATAATATTAAAATAATGTAGTTATCTACCTATAGGCTAGATGTATAGTCTAGTGCCCAACCTTCAGACGCTAACAAAGAAACAGAATATCATCAACGTCTAAACTTCACTCTCAAAGAAAACGCTTCCATAGCATTTCCCTTATTCGCAGGAAACGTCATCTAGCTGAACTAAACAACTCATTCTGAACGAATGAAACCCGCACAACTGAATATCCTAACAGCCCATACTGGACAGTCAAATGTATTCTTTAGGCTGCAAAAAATACGGCATAGGTTCCTTTGAATAAGCAGTGAGACATAGATTAAATTAACGTAGAAGGGAAAAGCTTTGCTGTGTCAGTAAAGCTCCCTGTGACGAGTTAATCCGTTACCGCAAAACTGAAACTCTGCAAATAACTCCGTAGCTATATGGGCTCCTGGTATAATTTTGTTGGTGGGTGGATAAATTGTTTGTTGTTGTATGAATGTATGTAGTGCTTCCCATCTTTGTAATAAAAGGTTTTTAACGGATTTAATTACCTACATTATGTGAAAAAAATATTTAAGTATAGGTACCTACCTATAACTAGGTATTTGTAAAAATTATAAATAGTTAGTTATCTTTAGGTTCATTAAAGTGTCTATCGACAAAACATTCAAAATTCAATATACAAAATCTTAAATTGATTTCCGATCAAAACACAAACCCATTCTACGCTTTCGACTACAATCTATAAAACTGCACTTTAAACCGTATGTCAGGGAAGGTAGAGTCCAAAGTACAACAATATGGCTTTGTTATCGGCCCTTTTGTATCCAAATCGTGGAACGAGTTCCGAATTCAAATTATAAATACACGTGGCAGCATGTAGCGCGCGCGCCAATCAGCGCGCCGCTCGAGATGAAAGAAAAATGGCGGACTATCATTCCCTATTATTAAGCCAGTGAGAATGGACGGCTTACGGGAAACCAAAATGGATGCTTCGATTTAGTTATTTGGTCAAGGTGTGGGTACTAACTATAGGTAAGATTCTTTTAAATATAGATTTTTCTTTTAATTCTAGGTTGATCCATTTGTGTGTTTTTTTTTCAACTTAAATTCAGGGGGTTTCATTAAACTGAAGTAGGTAAGTATTTTTTCTTACTCACTGTTCCATGACATGGGAATATAAATCATCATCCTAATTATTTCTGTAAACTATGAACACATGGCCACTTGACTGCATAATCTAAAAAAAACATTATTTTGGCCTTGATAAGGCTGTAAGCACTCTTGCACATGTTGTAGGAACAAATTTTTTATCTAACTATAATATAATCTAATTACTTTATTACTGGCCTATGAGTACCTACCTAGGAGGGCCTACCTAATTGAGTAGGTAAGTACCTACCTATCGTAACATTTACAGAAAAAAAACATAGCATTGCATAAATTTACAATAACTATTATGGGTATTTATATTTATGTATATCTAAGTTAGATAGGTAACTTACCTAATAAGATATAGCTACCTATTTAAAAGTCGGTAGGTAAGTATAAGACTTGTATCAAAGCTGGCCATTAATTATTCCTAACTAATTGCGGCCATATTATAAAGTATGAAAGTATATTTCTGTTGAAGTGAAGGCGATAGGATCAGTCTGTCTGAAATGTTTGAACAGATGTTCGGGTGAACGACCTCTCTGCCGCCGATGCGTGCATAGATTAGGTAGAGGTTCCTATAAATAGATAGGACACCTTTTGTACTTAAGCTTTCAATCTAGACCTATGACTCAAACTAAATGGTTGTTATTTTATGTTTTTTATAAGTAAGTAGGTACCTTCTTAATTTTGTTGGTATTTACTACAAGTAAAATGTAAGTAGATTTTATATAAAAGCCTAAATAAATAAGTAAAGCATGTACTAAGGTAGGTACTTACTTATAAATACTTACCTACCTAATTAATTAAACTTGAATCGTTTTGTTAAACGGACGGAAAAGATAGTATCTTAGTAAGTAATTATAAAGGACAAAGGCAGGGTTCTAAGGACGTTTTGTACCACTATGGAAATGACGGGTTCCGTAATGAAAGTAACATGATTAGAGAGACACTGTACAGGTACACAAGTCAATTAATTACTAGATTTTTAGAAGCTGGGAGAAAAGAGAAAAAACGGAAAAAAGAATCTTTAAAATGTAGTCGCAATGGAACGTAAACATTCATACAGGAAGAATGGAACGTCAAGTGAAGTAATGTTTATGCCAAGTACTCTGTGATTTACGTCATAAATGTCTAGGTTGGATCTCAGTATAATGATAAAAATTGACAAACCAGAGCAGAAAAATTTAAATGATAAAAAAATGTGTCATGTCAACAACTAAACGTCAACACCATGTCAATATTGTCAACACTTGAACAACACAAGACGAACAACGTGAATAATAATTTGATAATAATATGTTATGTATATCAAGTTATATGTTTACGTTTAAATAAATACGGGACGTGCAACGTACATAATAAATAGGCTACTACTTTCATCATGGAATAATGTTATACTTATCCAACTTCTGAAGTTTTAAATTGCCATTCCGCAACAGGGATCTGCTATGCCATTTCGAAATGCTATATGTAAAGGTTCTACTTTATGGGTATGCATTTGGCGAGTAATGTAATGAAATAAAATATACTGTTTAAAAGATCATTGTTTTATTTACATAACATAATTTGCCTGGAATCAATTTTAGGAATTTTATGTTCCTATTACCTACTCTATTCTATTCTCTGTTGGCGTGTAAGTACCTGCACCTGGCTCTCTAGATGTGCTAAATCTAGATAGGTATGCAGGTTTCCTTCAATGTAAGTGTGATGGTATACATTTTAATTAAATTCAAAGAACACATTGGTACATGTCAGCGCCGGGATTCGAACTGCAGAACGCAGTTGTTCTTCTCATATTTGACTTAGGTATTTATCATCCTATGGTTCATAGAAAATATTGTCAGGATTTTGCGTGTTCTTGTTCTGCTGCTCTTCTCTGAAGAAGTGGGACGGGTGCCTGCCGGGGAGGTGGAATAGGAACCGGGTCTGGTTCTCCCCTTTGTCACATTTGTTCTATATCTTCAGCAGTTTCAGCGGTATTCAAAATATTAAATAATTAGGTTAGGTAATGGAAAATGAAATAACAACTACTATGACAAGATTGACAAGCAAGATTCAGTGTTATTAGACTTAAATATTCAAAAAATATCGATTATAGTGAATCGAATAAAGAGAAAAAGAAAATGGTTTACTATGGATAAAAGTCTTCAAGACTTAAATAAAATGATATTTTATAAACCAAATGTACTAGTTTTGGCACAAATAGTACCAGAACATGTAATTTATTGATAAATAAAATATCTTTTGTATTTAAGAATGTATCGATATTTCTATATTTCTATTCGATTACTTTTTTGCTCGGATTTGCTGGTAATATTCCGAGGTCTGGCACCACTGTTGTTACATTCCGTTCTCTATATGTTTGTTTTTACGTTCCATTATCCTTAGATTTAAATATTCTTCATTTATCATTTTTTCTTTTCCCCCGACTTCTAAAAATATTGTAATTACTGAAAATACCTTATCTACACTGTATCAATAAATGGTGAAAACATGGTTCTGAAACGCTCCAAAAAAAAGGCGGTACGCCCACTGCCGTTCTCCTTTAAATATATGTAATTTAGCCAAGTATGTAATAATAACAGGCAGTTTTGTTTATGAACAAAAGTATAATTTATAAACCTTAGGGTTAATTTTAAGTTGCTTGATGATAATAAACTGAAGTTAAATTATTAATGAACTCATTGTAATGTTATCCAGTGAAGGCACCAATATAATAATATTTTTATGAATTATTTATCACCTTATTTAAGTCAAGTTAACATTCATTAATATAATAATCGCGGTTAAGTTATACTTTTAATCATGTTTTTGTTAGAAATATAATATCAACTTAACAGCACAGCATGACGTCTATTTTAAATGAAACTAAATTATTATTTGATTTGACAGCCCGCTTATTCTGCCTACATTACGAGTACCAAAATTTTGTAAGTCATTTAATTAGACCTGTATCTAATTGGTAAATACCTACTTAGAATAAGGTACTTAATTAAGTAGGTAGGCAGGTATGTACGTATTATTAAACTGTGTTCCTATAAGATTCGGTAGGTAGGTACTTATTATAATTATGATTAGATAAGTTAGGCTGAAAGCAGAGTCGTGTGGTCTAAACTCAAAATTTTAAAACATATCTGGGAAGATAACAAAACAACTCTTTGAAAACGCACATTTTGAGTACAAGAGTAAACAATTTCATCAAAGGCAAACAAAGAAAATTTCCCGCTAAGATAGCGAAATAAAAAGATTCCCTTTGTTTCGCCCAAGACGTAATTCCAGACCGGACCATAATAGGCACCTAGTTGCCAACAAAACTCAAGGTGGATGATTTGAGAAAATAACATTATAAAAAAAGACGAAAGTAAAAACAGAGGGCGAACCTCTCCGGCGGCGAAAACTTCAAAGACATTATTATAAAATGTACAATTTAAATTCAAACATAAAACTCTCGCTTATAAAGTCCGTACGGAATTATTTTGTAATAAATAGCGGGAGATATGAAGTAAGCGTGATTGAGATTCGTCTCGGTTATTTGGGGAGCACTAATTTGTGTAGAGTAAAAATAGGGAATAGAAGGGGTGGATGACTGTGTAATAGATGGCCAGGTAGATAGTATAAATCTCTTGTGGGTGTTAAAAGCTTACGTGTGTATCAAAATATTTAGCTACTTTCTAACGTTGTGTTGTCGTATTTATAACGTTTTAAAGCTACAAAATGTAGGAGTAGGTACCTATTGGTTTGAGGAAATGTTTATGTGGCTGAAATAGTTTTTAGTCTTTAAATTGTTTTAATTTAAGTATTTAAAGTAGTCACAAGTTTTTGTTAGAATATAAAATAAGTATACATACTAGGTATTTATAATATCTACATAGGTACATAGTGTAGTACCAATTGGAACCTATAGGTACAAACATTCCAAGTTGCACCTTTCTCCTTCGGAATGGAGCGGGCGGACGTGGTTCGATTCCAATTTCCGAACAAAGTTTCCTAATAAAAACTTTCTTTGTTATCCGATACCTTCTACCTACGAACCTACGAACTCTTTCTTGCCAACTTTGAAGAATTTAAAACGTTTCTAAACGGAAATTTGAGATAAGGCTACTACAATGGAGCAGCAGATTAGTTTGGCTGGAAGGACCCGAAAGTTTTGTAGTAAAACCCGGTTTTATGAATTTAGTTTTGACGATTTTGTCGGTACGCATTGTTGTAAGCCAATCAATAGCCATCAAGGTACCTTTCATGAAAATTTGCCGATCTATATAGTTAGGTAAGCTTCTTTCAAAATTACAGTTATAACAGGCTCTGCCAAGCTTGGGGTCGGATGGTCGTGTGTGAGATGTCCCCGCACAATATCTAATAAATTTATTACAATTTGTAGTTTGTATCTAACCTATTAGGTAGAGTTCTGGGTAGCATCTATGAATTCGTAAGATAGGTTTAGGTACCTAATATAATAATATTGGTAGGTACCAAGGTACATAGGTAATTATTATTAAAAACATATACCCCTTAAAATAAGAATATATTTGAAAGTTTCCACGTCGGCTAGTAATGGAATCTATCTTATCTGTGGTGCACAATTTCTGAATATTCGCGCGGGTCTAATTAAAACGCGCGCCCCCACATTCCGCCGGGGCCTGACTTTAGTTACGGGCTCGTCCAGATTGGTTATACAGGGTGGATATTACATTCAAGGTATGGAAATAATTATGTGTAACTTCGTGTCCTAAGGTATCTATTTTGTTACTCTGTCTCTACTACATTTAATCAAATTTTAAAAAATCTCTTTTCAAAAACGTTGGACACTTAAGTGGGTACTTTTTTTTAGCACTGTGAAAATGTTATTATGATTTTTGAGCCTATCTGAAAAAAAAACCTATTGCAAAACAGGAAGGACTGGTGAAGATAATACAAATTTTCATGAAACATGGGACCCACACACTTGATCACTTCTCGTCTTAAAAATCTATAAGTAAACTTTATTTCGATCATAGAAGTGCTAGTAATAGAAAGAACCACAAAGGTAGGTGTATTATTATGCACATTTATAATATCTGTAGATCTAGCAACACTATTTTTCTAACCAAGGTGTTAGTCACAGGGGGTGCAACAGGAAGAGCCTACAAGATTCCTCCCCAGCTATATCCCTGCGTCTGTGCTATGAACTGCTGCGAACATTCCGCGAATAGCGACTGAGGAAAACATTTTCTTCCTTGTTCGATAGGTACTTGGTTTAAATTGGGTTGCGGTTTTAAACCTACATAGCTGTTTAGGTGCATGTGTAAATTGTGGACCCCTAAGGATAATCTAAGGTAAAAAATACGAAAAAAGGAAAACCTATTAACGAACAAGTTCTGCCGGTTTGTTTTTAAGAATTTTAATTTCTTTAATCAATTGTACTTTTACTAAAAAAGCAAAATGTACCTATATATTTTTTTTAAATATGTACGAAATAATTAGTTATACGTGATAGGAGATACCCAAGTATAGTTATGTACGTAAACAATAATTAGACTTTTTGTTAACAAAATATATTTTTAACCTGAAAAGTAACTCACGGGCACTTAGGTACGTTGCTAATGAATAAATAGAATAAAGCTCCCTCTCTATCTTTATAAGCATGAATTAACTAAAAAATGCCGCCGTAAAATAATCTAAGAATCGATCCATTCAAAAGTTATTTCCGAACGAAACAAACGCATTTTTCGAGTGAAATGAATGAGGAGGAGGCAACTTTCCCCGTCTAATCCCCGGAGCGAGACGGCCCGCACGCACGACGCCAATATTTCTAAATAATAATATAAAACAATAATACAACAGCTTAAGAGTGCCACTACATAAACTGCGCCCCGAAAATAAATGGATTACTTGTGTCCGTGCCGCCATCTAGTGGGGGGAGCGCGAACTGATGAGTTATTACCCCGGATTTTCCATCTCCCAACATGTTTTCACTTTAGCAGAAACAGTGAAGCAGCTACACCCCCCTTGTTCCCGAAAACCCATAAAATCTGGCCGAATATGTACGATTTGCGTTATTAAATTGAATTTGTTTTTCAACTCGTATGGTAATGCGAGTAAACAAATCTCGTAAAGTGGGATCTCGGTAAATACTGCTGCGACAGTAAAAAGTCTGAAATGAAATAGGGTTTTCAAATTTTCAATTTGATTATTGCAGTTTATGTGGTGCTGAGAATAATTATATCTTATTATGATAAGTACCTAGGTAGGTAATTCACTAGTCTATGAATTGGTATTTGTTTAAAATAACCATCCTAAAGAAATACCTGCATATATTTTGCAGCAGAAAACATAAAATGATAAACCTTTACAAATTTGTGTTTAACAACCTTTCTACCCAAGTAGTACCTACTACATACTACTAACAAGCTTTAAGAAACTTGTGAGTGATAGCCCTGCCTTATTAGCAGTAATGAGCAATAAAGTTGGTTAGTTTGTAGAACGGAGCAGGAATCATAATTTATCGAAGGCTTCGTGGTGGTGGAACACCCAAGTTGAGATAATGATAGGGAGACATGAAATAAACTACGTCTTTTGAAATGCACTGTACTTATCTACTTTCTAAAATTATGATGAAATGTAATGGATGAAAAAAAGGTATTTACTAGTGTAAAATATTGGTATTTGTACGAGTAGTATTGCTACGAGCACGTTACCTATATGTACATGGTTAAATTGTATTTTATTTAAAATTTAATAACGCAAGTTTAGGTACCTTCTATTCTGGCACCACGATAATAAGGCAAAGTGTAATATCGAATTCTTGGGTCCAAAAAGAAATAATTTATTTTTATATTTCTGCCAGAGGTTAAAAACCTGCACGTATTAAACGATCCAGAGGCCAAAACTTCTCGACTAAAGTCGAAACTGGAATTATTCGAATAATTTGTTGGTAAATTTATCATCGATAAATTAAGATGCTCCTCTCATTAGGCGGGTGGCGATGAGCGGGCGTCTGAATATCTGGGTTTAAAATATATTTAAATAAAAAGCTAAAATGAAACGACCGCACACGTTGAACATTTTACATGCCCCCGATTTTTGTAATTTACGTTAAACCGGCCATGCAGGAGCTTACATGCACAGATTATAAGCGATAACACTGATATTTTACACCGTCGATAAAATTGGAACATTCCGTTAAATATGCGTGATACCTACCTATGTACCTAATGTTACAATGCATTAATATACCTATTAAATACGTAAGTTTCAAAATATAACAAAAAATAATAATATTACCCTCTCCATCTTTCTCTCCTTCGCAAGATTGTTTTGACTTCGAACCAAATGGTCCGAGTTCGATGACACTTGATAATACTTTTTATTTTAAGATTTAATTTAAAAGCGAACATTTTGACACACAGAATAGCACTACTTTCGTATCTAAAAGTTGGAAGTGAACTGAGAATGATAGACGGCTGCTTTCTCTTGGCTGCAGAAAAAACCTTATTTGAATTTTAATAGAAATCTGGGTCAGTTAGTGTCGGTTCTAAGAAACGCCAGCGCACATTGTCACTGCGTCCCGTGAACGACCGTTTCTCCTTTGTCTATGGGTTATTAAAATTCAAATTAGAGCAGTTCAATACTATTGTTGCATTGTTACCCTTTCGTAAATATTGCATAACTGGTGCAAAGTTAGACAAACAAAATGAAACACTGAGATTTAGGTTTTTGTTAAGAATGCCGAATGTAATAAAACTGAGCGGCTTGTTTGGCCACGTGGGTTTCGCGCCAAATTGAAGCGGTTGGGATAGAGACAACCAAGGAAATCCATATCCTAGGTATTAATTTAAAAAATCAAAAAGTTATATGGAAAAGTGGAAAAATGTTTTTTTACTATTTTCGAAAACTTGTACAGCAAAAGTTTTTCAGAATGACCACCTGCATCACAACAACAACTCCGTAGCACTTTGCACTATTCCCTCTTTTCTGTCATTATTGTTTTTTTTAAGAATAACGCCATCTTGTTGAAAAACTATGAACTTAGTAGCTTAAAAGCTTGGTGAAAACGGAGTGAGCTTTCACCAAATCAAATGGGAGGATAGTGATTTGAAATATTAGGGAATCTTTCATGCTCCAAAAAATTACTTACAAGTAGTGTCTTCTGTCTAGTAGGTATAAGTATATTGTGTTTTGTTTGTAAGCATTTAATAATGTATTGTTGGAGAAGTGATAAAATAGAATTTGGTAATTAAACGGATGGGTGGATGGTAATTCTAGAATGAAAACTTTATTCTTAATAGGTACATATATTTATAGTTTTGGATCTAGTTTTATTAAATCCTTATCACATAATTAATGAAATAGGTTTATAAATTGTATCACCTTCTCAAATAAAGAAGAAGCTTTACCAAATTAGGATAAAGTTCTGTGCAGCGCCATCTCTACCATGAAACATTAACTATTTAGAAGTTCAAATTCAGTCAGGGGTTACAAACCTTTTCGGCAAATTTAATAAAATACCTATTAAAATTCTTAGTTTTAATCAGGCCTCACATTTTTATTGAAAAGCATATTTTTATATTTTTTCTCTTATTGTACCTTATTATAATTTTCATAACGTAATTTATTTGTTACATGGTTTTTGCCCAGAATAATTATTATTTGCATATTGTCACTATGATTCTATTTTTTTTTAATTGATTGTATCGTGTTTTTATGCATGAAATAAGTAATTATAGTATGTGTACATAATATACCTACCACCTACAAATCTCATTTAGAAGTCAGTTTTAAATAATAGGAAAAAAATAATGGTATAAAGATTATAGTTCTGTGCCTCTGAAATCGAGGTCCTCCCAATCCGCTTTTTGTGTACAGACACACACATCGAAACAAAATGTGTATGTGTGCGAACAAGAATCCAGCTGCCCGCTGCGATGTCATCTGTACCTCAATCGGCCATGTTAGTTTATTCTCTGTCTCTCTCGCACTCGGGTGCTACTTGCCGCGTTGGTTGAGAAGGGTGATCGGCAGTGGTATCTCTTTTATTTTCATGAATAAGGTAGATGGGAGAGTTGCCGGCAAATAGCAGCGTTCGTATTTCGATTCGAGTAGGGGAATGAAAAATGTAGAAGTATGGCGGAGTCTCGCTTGAACAGTTTGGTCGATAGGGGACGGGCTTGGACCCATATCAGCATAACTTGTTTCTTGGAACGCGATAGGTATCTCAGAGTGAGTAGGCATGTTATGAATACGTTAGTATTATTATTGTGGATGTAGTATTGTGGATTATTATTAATGGGACCTCTTGTTTTGGGTGTTTTGCGTTCTTTTTAGCCTTTACATATTTGAATGAATCCATAATAAAATAAGTAGTTAGGAATAATTAATAATATAAGTATACTTAACTGTTTTCAGGAACTACCCAGCCTTATAAAACAGTTATTATTGACGAGTCACTAGCAACCATACGCAAGTTAAGTATATAGTTAAGAAGAAACAGTGAAAAGAAACCATCCGTTAGAAATTAAATTTAACTTACCGTAAGCAAATAGCAAAATCTGAGGATTTATTCAGAAAAGTCTCTCTGACGCTCACACCATTTTGCTGAGATCTGAAAAGAGGAAAATCTTTTATTATTTATTATGCCTCGTAAATAAAATATGAGCAATAAATAGCTGACTGGGGAAATGAATGACCTCCATTCTGATTGACTGGTCAACAGCCTTCGACCTAAGGTAGGTATAATTTATAATCGATAACTTATGCAATCGATAAATTTTCCTGCTATAAACCGTATTATAGGCATGCACACTTTTCATTTGAAAAGACTAATCAAAAACAAATTATCTGCTACTTACAAAAGTATTAATTTTAACTATGTACCTACTTATGTAGGTTCATCGCCCAGTAATCGTCCACTGACAGACTGAGGCCTAGCTTCAAATTAAGAATAGTAAGGTACCTAAGCACCACCATATTATTATAGTACCTAACCTAACGCTATAAAGAGAAAAAGGGCTTACTTGCAGGTATACAGGCCCATTCAGATGAAAGCAATATCGCTGTGGCCAGTAGGTAAGTAATTATGATAATATCTACGAATATTGTTATTCGTATGATAATATGCTTACCGACACGGTGTAACGCTACAAATATAATACCTTAGGTCTAGAATAAGTACCTAAGTATATAAATGATATTCGTTTGCAAAAAATGCCCCATCGTAAATTAAATTGAGCCACCTGCCTTGAAGGTAGGTATTTTTAACCTGGGCGGGGCCTGCCCTGACCAGGCAGCCGTTATCCGGAGCAGCTTTTTATCATAAATTATGTACCTACTTGAAGAGAATGCACTATCCGCAGTAATTTACTACCAAGTGTACTTACTTACGTACAAATAAGCATATAAGTACGCACCAACGGTATGATAAAACATTTTTAGAACGCACGTTACACGATTTTGAACTCTACTGCGGTAGTCAAACAAGTGAAATCTACGTGCTTCTGAAAAGCGAACCTTGGAAATACACTTGACGGTGAAAAATCGTATTTAACACAAGGAAATTAAGGTATGGAATCGGTTATTTTAAGGAATAAGTATCTTGAGTCTGATACAGAACAGAACAGATAATCCTACCCAAGTGGGATACGGGTAAACTTTAACACTACAGTTTATGAGGGCTTAAAAGCTAATATGAAATTATCGTAAATTTATGTTGTAATGAGAGAGTCACTTTTAAGATCCTATTTTACTGAGACAGGAGCTTTTTTAAATATTTTGTACCTATGTTTTGGTAAAAAACCAAAAAAGCCAGACCTGATATTGTATCAGTAGAAACTGTACATAGTCGCCTACTAGTACCTAAGTTGATAGGTCTATTACAATGTCTTTAAATAATAAAACATCAAGCATGGATGTAACCCTGACCACAACTACTAAATACCATATTTTGCTAGCATAGTTACTAAATAAAAGGCTCAAGTATACTGGAAATCCATTAAAATAGTTGTAGTATAAATAAAAGTAATTTACTGCGGATCCCGAGCAAAGGTCGGCTGTAGCGCTTCGACGTATGACAAATCTAGGGTTGACAGTTAGTTTAGTACCTACATGGGACTCACTCACACATATGCCTAGAGTATATTAAATAGTGCGTAGCTCATTATATAAATATGTCTTGGTCAGAAATATTAGAATCAAAAAATTGTTCAGCATTACCCTCTTAGTCAGCCCGTCTCGGCTTATTATCTATAGGCCATGCTATAGGTACTGCTTTTTAAAACATTCTTTATTGGTAAGTATCATAACATCATTACATCCTTGCTATATCTTGAGCTAGTTTTAAATCGCTTACACCTGATAACCCTGAGTACCCTCTTGAGCCGTGATTGATAAGCAATAAAGTGAATTTACTACGAGACCGTCATAAACACACGTTAGAACGTGTAATCATCCATTAATCGTAATTTTACGCCTCGGAACTGTCAAATAATACTCAACAAACTATAAAAGTTTTTTCGCATAGCCGAGATAGAGATAGGTACTTGTAAATTCGTGGACAAAACTGTGACCAATTCGATTTATTTCTGTAAGTTAGTAATACCTGCCAGCTAAGAAAAAAACATCAAATTATATTTTTATAAATAAAATGTTAAGGTACCTAAGTAGGTATATGTTGGGATTGATAGTTAATAAGTACATAAATTAAAGTGTAGTTTAGATAATGTTGCCGAATACCGCAAAAGTTCATATTTTTACGGTATACTCCTAAAAAACTGGTGTTTTTACCAAAAGACACAGATATTAAACTAAATTTTACTTCGAATAAACACTTCGGCGGCTACTACTAACATATAACAACTTTACCGGCGTCTGAAAGTGACTATTAATTCCATGTGAGCAATAAAAATTGCATAAAACCACACGGAAGGAGTGACTAAACCCCAATAGGTCCATAACCTACCGCAAAAGTATGACATTACAACTGAACCCAATTGTTTCATTGTTTATCAAATAAAACTGAAACAGCCTTCGCTTTATGGCTGCGTTCAAGTTTACATGGACGTTGAACTTCCAATTGGATGATTACGGTATTTTAATGGGCCCCGTATATTTTGTTAATATTTCATTGTTCGGCTAAGAGTTTAATGATCGAGTAGGTGGGTGCATTGTTTTGCTATACTGGTGTGCACTGTGCAGTTCGTTATCTGAAAGCTGTAATTACAATAAGTTTTTACCCTAAAGAGTTAGGCCCGGGTCTCCTATTTACGCCGTAGGTCTCGTCCAGCGTCACGCCGTAGGCCGCGTCACGATGCTCACTATGGAAATGTACTGATACGGTCTCCCTCACACGCCGACGTTGGCGCGTAGACATAGTGAGCATCGTGACGCGGCCTACGGCGTGACGCAGGACGCAACCTACGACGAGAAATAGGAGACCCCGGCCTAAGAAAAACTGGAGAGCACAATTCTGAAGGCGCAGTGTAGTAGTAGTAGTGCTGTCAAAACCTATTCGACTACATGATAGTTTCAGTAAATTTCATTTTCCACTGCCAATTTTTTTGTTTGAGAATGTGAATTAAATTTAAGTGCCTTTAGAATCGACGCCATATCTATTAACATTCAACTTTGTACCATTAGTTACATATTTATGTACATTCTTATATTAAATTTAGGGTTAATTAGGTTTTCACCTAGTACACTGCTTATACCTAGCTTTTCTTCAAATTCCTTCAAAAAGGTAGCCAGTTCGATCGGCGCATGCGTACCGCGATCGCCCAAACACCGGTTGTTTAGTGATGTTGTAAATCAAATCATCAATTATCGACAGCCGTTTACATTGCATCGCCGCCGTGTAAACAATGCCTAGCATAAAACATGTAAACCGGTGCTTTACGGCTTTCAGATTCGGGGGAAAATCGATTTTATTCGCCGGATTTCTAATCGATACGTGAGGTAAGTCGCTTGGTGTATGGTTGTAGGTTATTGTTAGTGTGATTATTTTTTGTCTATGTTTAACAGCGGAAGTGGTTGCGGAATAGGTGGGTTTGGTAAGTATGGAGGATAAAGAAAGCGACTAGCGTAGGTATGGTTCCTTTTCAGGAAACCATGATAAATAGACTAAAATAAAAAGAAATCGATCCAGATGACTTACAAAAGTTAGCAAGGTACCTATATAAAATGCATAGGGTTGTGAGTACCTTATTTATTTTATGAGTACATATAATACAGTAAGTATGGAATTATTTACCTTTAAATGATCCCATATCACTAAACACTAACAGGTATGTAAAATTACAAAAGTTACATTATCTTTCTAATTTAGCTGCCATATGTTACAATAATAACAGCACTCACAAGGCACGGCTGTTCCAAATATGTGGCCGAGTGCGACCAACGATGGCAAAGACATAACTGAATCAGAGCGACCACCAATTGTATCACATACTCTCATAACAAAGCACCAACAAATTGATATGTTTATCTACAAAGAACTATAAATTCATTCAGAGCCCACCCTTTAAAAGGGTCCCACCCTTCTTATTTAAACAAAAAAAGTTGCAAAATATTACATAAATAATAAAAAAGTCATCTCCTCATACGGGAAGGGATCTGCGATGTAATTTGGAACCAAGCTTGGTTCCGGGCGAATGACCTAACTGTAAAACTTTCTCAAATTTAAATAAATTTTTGGATGACTATGGGTTTATTACGCCGTAAATAATATTTGTGATCATATATTTTTTCGAGTCGAAAGCAAATATAAAAATAATAATTTATCGTCTGTTCTCATACTTACTTACTTAGGTATGTAGGTACATAATTTAAAAACTGAGTCTGAAATCGCCTATAGGAATTTTGAATAGATACAGTGCTCCAAAATTGATAATGCTCATAGAAATCTTTGACAGAACGGTGGTTTTCGATTATGTGACACATGATATTGACTCCTATTTCTTTCGAACAAGGTGCAAAATGCAAGTGTTTTTTTAAGGCTCTTACGATTTTAATGATTCGGGTGTGAAGATCTGCATGTGCATTATTAATTTTGGACAAGTATCTTTTTTTACTTGAACATAATTTATTTTCCCTCCTATGCTATTTACTACTAAACACTGAAACAAAAGAAAAATCTTTAATCAACCTAAGTTTCATAACCACTAGAATTCGAAAACGCCGAACGAAAACACAAATCCAAATCTAAAAAAGTCATCAACAAAACCAGCGTCCCAAATAGTTCGAGATAGGGGTGTCCTGTGTTTTAATTCCGTCGCAGAGACGGGTTGATGGGAAAAGTTAAAATAGCTCTGGGCACGGCTTTAATTGGTCACAAGAGGCCGCCCCGCTGGCCCGGCGATTAAGAGCCGGCGTGGTTTGATCCCCTCTTTAGAGCTTATGTGCCTTATAATGTTGGGACTGGTATATATATATATACCAGTCCCAACATAACCAAAATTGTTGGATCTAGCCATGGGAATTTTGAATTATTTTGGGTTTTTTTTTTTTAATTTGTCTATGTGTTTTCCCACTGCTGGGCAAATACCTCCCCTTTAATTTTCCACTTCTCCCGATCCATTTTGGGTTATCGTACGAAAATGTTTTTGTAATGAAAATAGTAGGCCTAGGTATGTTTCATTTGCATAAGACAAGTGAAACGTAATGGTTCATAACGAGTTCTTATTTAATTTAAATTGTGAGAGTTTACTGATGCGTTAAAAGTAGAAGAAAGAATATCTTGACATATGAAGGTATATAATAGTTTGCAAAACCAATCTCTCGGAACTTATAGAAATTTCGAAATTCGACCTTCATAAAGTTTGAGTTCTGCTGCAAGTTTACAGCAGCATAAATCATACGCAACGAGGTTAGAAGGAGACAGCACTGGCGGAGCCGGATGTTGTCTCACTTCCTCTTTTGTGTCTGCTGGACGCGACTGAAAGGGTTATTCCTGAACCGTTAAGTTTTCAATGCAGAAGTTAGTATCATGTTATATAATTTCAGAAAAGAAGAAGGTACAAAAAATGCACTTTGCACTCATGATTACATACATGAATTTTGATTGTGTCATACGTAAATAGGTAGGCACTACTTATGTATTATTTCAATCAAATATCCATAATATAGCAGTTGGTACAGCTTTGGCCTGAAATTCTTATAAACATCCAATCACGGAAACCGCTGCTACAACAAACTGATCCATTATTCGATCGGGCTTAGTATAACCACCAATCATTCATATAAAAACAGCAGAAAACGAGTTCAATCTTGAAACACACTACAAAGATGATTCATTTGGGAAGTCCCTTAAGCAAGCACTAATTCTGTATGTTTATGAGTCGGTCCCGAGAGGCGTCGCTCCAGAATGCCAGATACCGACTCCCACGCAGCGGCACACGAATAAACAACAATTTTGAATTTGGAATATCCTCCCGCTCATCTCTATGTAAATTGAAAGCTATTTCGAAAAAAGAATTCTGATTAAAAAGTTAAGTCGACTTAGGTCGCGCGTTGAGGTCTTTTATAAGAATTTTGTTTATGCCTACGAGATTGCTACGAAATTTCGTAGCAATTTCGTAGTCTTTCCAAATTAAAAATATGAATTTCTGTTTCTAAGAAAATAATTATATTAGAATTCTAAATAAATGAAATACAAAAAATGCGTAGGTAGTTATTACCAATACGAAACAATCGATTTCGAAGCTAATAACACAGCCACTAGGCTCAAGCAAGAATACCACACGACAGCTACTCATTATCCCCCGCCTTAATTATTATTTACGAGCGCGAAATAAAAAGCAATTACTTCAGCACAAAGTTTATAATAATTGCAGACCATTGAGCTGATGGTCGTAACTACACTGAAATAACAGTGAAACGCAATGAAACACAAGTTTAACATTTTTAGTATTTCCACATTTGAATGAAGCGGGCACGCGTCAACCACTTCTTGAGCTATTACAACTGAATCTTAACTTTTAATGTAGCGATTAAACGGTTTTATTAGTTATTAACATGTGCTTTGAGTGTTATATTTGTAAAAACTATGTCAGTGCATTATCATTTAGTAGTGAGGTGGTGGGGGCTGAGTACAGTGGCGTTTCGTCTTTAGATGCAGATTCACATACCACTAGCTATAAATGGTGATAGTAATGACAAAAACAAACTTGATAAGTAAAATAATAACGAAATATTTAACTAGGTTTTTTATTAGGTGAAGATGCTTGTGATGGTTCTTTGTTAATGATGGCGCAGTAAGTAACCCTGATTTGTTGTGCGGTAGTTCGTGGGATCGACCCAAGACTCGGCTGATAATTGTTGTGCCCGAAGAGTGGTGAAATGCAGCTTGCCGTATCGGCCTACCTCGCAAAGGAGTAACAGTAGTTGTAGTTTACATAAGTACCTATACGAAATATTACTAATCTACACAAAAAAGGCTAAAATTTTAATACATAATAAAACTTCATAAGGAAATTTTACAATAAAATTAACATTAACACCCATTATAAATCAATTATTCGTTCAACAGTCATCGACTTTTAAATCGTAATAAAGTTTACAAAACGGCAGTCAATTTATTTATTGCTCTAAAGTTGTAAAACGATATTACATGGTATAATGATGTGTGGTATTGCTATTTATTTCTACCATTTCGGCTGCAATGGCCACTGATTCGAGCTTTATGATTATTGTTTAATTAAAAACAGATTAGTTACACAGAATAAACAAACATTTATAGTGCACCGTGAGGTTTATTGTGGTGTGAACGGCTCTATTCCTTTTTATGTGCTGGATGTATGTCCGTTTATTTGCCTTTCAGTTTCACGAAGGAACTTCATTAGGTGAACATGTACTAGCAACAGTTAATTTATCGTCAAATGCGTTATATTATTAATCTCTTCTTGTAGAAAATAAATCAAGGGATACTGTGGGGGTTACCTTCAGATTATGTAACTGTATTATTGGTAGGAGGCACCTACAAGTGATTTCACATATTATATTGGTTGAAAATAATACCTTCACAATATTTTATGTTATATTGCATGATAATGTAAATCGAAAACCGGCTACGACAGTGTTGCGCAAACGAAACCTACCAACCACATGCGTATAAATCCAATTATTTCACGCTATGCCATAAGCATCTTACAAGAACCATTCCACAGGCATTCTCACGGTCCATAATTCCTGTTTAGGACTCGATGTCATAGCAAGAACATAAAAAAATACAGTCAAGTAAGACACAGACATACACAACGCAACAATGTAAGGGCCACGCCACATGCAATGCCCAGCGATTTGCATCTGATTTATTTATTGCATCGAACAAAATGAAAAGTGAAACGCAAAGGATTGCCATGAAAGAAACCCCGATCTCATTGTAGACGAACCCTCTTATGCAAATGAGTTCACGCTGAAACCGAAAGCGATTTTGCAACAAAGGACTGGCCCTTACGCAACCTTTACATAAATTATCGATACGCTTTAAGTAAATTACGAACACCCTTTGTTAGGGAGGTTTGCGAGCGATGCAAGTCAGTGGAGGTATGACAACAACAAAAAACTAAATTATAGCACGCATTGTCTCGCGATTGCCCGAAAAGGGTGTTATTTGCATAATATTCGAATTAACTCTTTCGGTTAAATATTTTGTCTGTCTGCGGTAACGACACTTTCGTTTTAAAATTCACCTTTTTCTTTGTAATTGTAATCTTCCGAACTCACTCAGAGTTTGACTTTCGCTTAAGTAACAGTCAGTTACATTTCAAATGCTATTTTCGCTTTTACGTTCGTTGGCGCGTGAACATGTTAAATAAACCCTCGTTGCTGTATCAGTTTTGATAAATATGTAGCTGTTATAGTTGTGATTTATATTCAGGTGGGTTCGTGTCACGTTATAGTTAAATTTTTACGATGCTGATATGGGGTGGGTAGAGTAAAGCCGACGATTTGTTTATCGTGCAAGAGGAGGCGACGACAGGGCCAGGCAACATGCGATGACACAGAGATATCAAGTGTATGCCTGAATATACCGCTTTATGGTAAGTGTTATACGGACCCATTTATAGCTTTTAGTTTCCACAAACATATATTATGTCACGCTTGGCGAAGATAATATTGTTATTATTATTATCATCATAAACAATATGTAAAACCAACATATTTTCAACTATCACTTTCTTTGGTTTCATCGTAAATCATCGTGACTTGAACAATGAACATCCAATAAAAATTGTTTTGAAAAATAAATTATTAGCAATATGTTTTCATGCTGTTTTTTTAAAGAACAGTCTGTTATTATCTTTGCGTTCAAAAGTTAATTGGCTTGACTCAAACCAATCACGCTCAACCGACGATCACGCAAGTAAATAGGTGTTGTTCCTTCGAGTAAGAAATGGCGAAACAAAAAGAATACGAGATTCAATTAAAAGAGACTCACGATATATCTAAGTAAAAACTTATTTTGCTCGTGTAGTTTTTAACCCTTTGCGTTCTGAAGTTGTGCGTGATGATAATAGTTTTCTATTGTGTGGATGATGTCTGATTTCCCGTGATTCAAGCGGATATAATACATACCAAGTCTATATCTAGAGTCATTTTAATCTGCTTTCGATACAATACCTACCATTTTTGCAACACCCTGTAAATATTTTAGAACTATATGTTTTAATTTACAAGGCCTACCAACCAAAATAACTAAGATGCCCATTCAAAATGGCGGACAAAACCACATGCGGCTATTCATCACATAGCTCATAAAAATGAGTTAAAGTGACAGATCACAGAAAGAGTCCCCTGATTAAAGTACGACCACGAGTACCGACGACACGACGATAAATTGAAACATTGGAAAACGTTACTGAAAATTTTGGTCGCATAGACAGTAGCGACATCACAATGGTATATAGGTATAACCGAATAGGTTAAATAAAATGTACTTTTATTTCGATTACTTCAAATTGTCGTAAATCAAGCCCGCACTTTACAGCCCGCAGGCCTAATTATGATGGATACCACTCATATAATAAATCAATTAAAACGGACGTGCGGGCACATTTTTAGTTTTATATAAGAACTGTTTTTGATAGATGAGAAATTACAGTTCAAAAATAGTTTGGACTATGAGTCCCTAGACCTACCTACGTATGTACATATATGACACCTAGTTTCTAACATTTCCGTTGGAAAAAATATTTTCTCTTATTTCCCCAAAATGATTCCTCCTTTGGTTCAATATCCAGAGCTGGTACCTTTTAATTGTTGATTTTATTGACTTGACCGTTAATATTTTATGATCATTGATTATTACGAACTCTACGTGTAGTCAATTACATTGGATTAGCTCTATCGGTATTAACACATCGGTAAACTATTGATACAAATAAATATGGACTTGAATCATACAACAACGCAGAGCGGGTATGACTGTACTTAGGTACCTACATATAGGAAAGTAATCTAAACGGGCATTATCAAATACATACACCTAATTGTAACGATATCGATGGCGTCATAATAATGCATAATATTTTAGTGTTGGTAATTCAATTAAGCAATATCGATAAAATAATACCCATCTATCTATTTTCTATTCTGTTTTGTCCATGCCATAACTGTGTTTAACCCGCTGGACCAGCCGCTTTAATTTAATGATATAAATAACTAAAACTATTTTCTAAACGATACCTGTAACATTATAGAAATAATTAGAGTGAGCTTTGTAGCGTGCCCGGTGTAATGTACACCACATTGAACCGAATACAAATATATATTTCAAGGGCCATTATCTTTCAGTAACCGGGCGGTATCGCATGGGACGCCGAGGGCCGTAAATAAGACTGGCATTTCAAGAACCTTGCCAGTACTTTACGTGCATTCGCAAATACTCAGGTACAATGCGCCAATAAACATTTTTGAAACGCAAAAGCTGTAAGGAACACCCACGAGTCGCAGTAGATTAAACTTTATGGCGACTGAAAAAGGGCTGACTTTTGTATGTTTTTCGTACCATACATGGCACGGTTTGGGTGTGGTGGTAAGAACGGCGACTCACGATTTGAAAACAGATTTATGATCGGCCACGATAACGGGCTTGCGATAAAAAATTTGCCGTTTCAAAGAACACCTACCCACAAAAATACGTGGTTAATGCAGTTGCATTACATGCAGTGATACAAGTTTAAATTTATGCATGTAATTTATTTCAATATAATTATGAATTTTATACCTTTTATGAAATTAAAGATAGTATAAGAGGTATAACTAGTCTTTCTTTCTGCATGCCTACAAAAATTAAAATACAAGGTATGTCAATTAGATCTTTGTAACTAACACGCACGATATAAATTAAAAAACTATTTACCCGCTTGCTAACTTCACGAAGTCGTGAACACAGTAAAGTAGGTAAATTAAAAAAGATAACGAAAAACTTTTTCGCCGTCACGGTTTTACTTATCATGAAATTTTGTGCCCAACAATTTGTACACGTTTCTCTTATCTTGTACTAAGTAATACACAATGTATTCCATTCCATGGTACACGATACCTACGTACCGTAGTATTATTATGTAGGTATATCCTGATGGTACTGTATACCTTAGTTTTTAACTTTACAGATAGGTAAGTACCTACTAGGGTTTCTGCTCGAGAATTCTCGAGCTCGAGAAGATTCGAGAAATTCGGCTTGGTTCGAGACGAGAAAAAAATCTGAAGACTCGAGAATTTCTCGAGCCTTGAGATAAAAATTAAGAATATTCAATTCGAATTTTCCAGTGCCGTTTTTAACAACACACACGCATACCATGCGCGTGTATTATGATTTATTATGTTTCATCTCCATTTAAGCTAGTGATGCACTGATAATACCAATGAATGATTAAAAGATAAAGTAGTAATAGTTAAGTACTGTTTCTTAGTTCAGGTGGACCAAAAGAAGTCATCCGATGATTGTTTGGCTCTCATTTTTTTTCCAAATGAAAAACTTCGATCCTTTTTTTTATTATGTTTATTTGAACCTTTACAATTTTAATGGTAAATTCGAGAAGATGATATCGGCCAAATGGGCGCCGTCACAATTGATTGCCATACGGGCTTGTTGTAGTATATATGTATGTTTGTATAATATGTATGTATATAATTATGTATAGTATGTATTGTTTATGGTATGTATTACAGTATTATAGGTTTATATTAGGCTATTATAAGTAGGTACATAGTTAGTTATATTATTATTTTGTTATTGTTGGTACACCGCCCTCTAAATTGTCACTTTGTTTCCGCTATATATAAGGTTGCCTGTAAGAGATCGCCCTCAGCGATAAGGCCGCCTATTGTACATTAGTCTAGTCTATAAGTATGTTTTTTTTGTATGTCTGATTTATGTGGTGTTCAATAAAGCAATATTCTATTCTATTCTATTCTATTCTTGTTTTATGGCATTTCTCATCACTTGAGCGAAAACTTCGGGCGAGAGATTCTCGCACTTGTGTCGAATTATGTCCTTAAGTGCTTCCAGAGACACGGGTTTATTCACATAAACACGGGACTTCAAAAAACCGCAGATAAACTGTCTGAAACGGTTAAATCAGGCGATATTGCAGGGAAAATGACAGATAAAATGAAAAAAAGGCGACCCGAAAACTGAATAAACACAATTATTCCGCGTTCTTGGGGAGTATATCACTCCACGGCTTCTGAACTTGTATTCTGCATTTGTCTAGTCAGTCCACCAAATATCAAAACTGATTTAAAATTTACGGCCATTTGCACAACTGAGAGCTGAGAGCAACTTCCAAAAGGGTGATTACTTTTGGCCCACCTTGTACTAGTAATTAGCTGGCTGGCTGCTAGCTAGACCGCTAATTATGAGTATTACTCGTAGTAAAGTATTTTCTTTGTGATTAAGTTGATAAAGTAAAAAAATGAATTTTAGTGCTTTTAAAAAAAATTAAGGCCTTTTTCTAAAGGTTTTTTTAGAAAGGCTCGAGACTCGAGAAGACTCGAGAATTTGGGCTCGAGAATTCTCGAAGCTCGAGAACGAAAACAGGTCGAGAAATCAGAAACCCTAGTACCTACACTGCCGGGCAATGAAAAAGTTCCACTCACAAAATGCCGACACTAAAAGACCCCATTTTTTTCAAAGATTTAATTAAAAATTGGAACAAAATACTTCCGTTTTTAGTTGTTAATATCCTGATGCTCTGTTAAATGTACTGCAATGTTGCAGAAGACGTCATTTAAGCTAGCCTTTTCCGTTTAGAAGTAATTTGGTGCCTTTCTCAGTGGAACCTTTTCATTGCCCGGCAGTGTAGGTACTTACCTATTGAATCATCGTCTTGTTAGCTCTCCATAAAACGCTATCTGTCTTCATGCCAGTGCACTTTGGAATTAAATTTAAAAAATAAACATGTCAAACGGAATATAGGTACCTAATCTAAATACTGTATTTTTAATTGTACAGTAAATTATATCAGGCGAATACCGCCGTTGGGAGGCGGCCAGTGGCGAGGAAATAAAGCTATTGTTACGAACCCGTGATCTTGAGTGAGCCGGCGACACGGCCGCAGGAATGTGCCATGATACCTACTATACAGGTACAGGGTGTTCAATAGTAAGACGAATTTCAATAAGTCGTAGAACAAAAGTTGATTCAAAATAAGGAGCTGCTGGGTATCCCCATTTCTGGATATACCTACGTATGTATCTATCGCTTTTCAAATATCTTAGGTATAGGTGTATTACAGAGTGTACCACTGTCTTAAACGGTAGATACCTAAATTTGAAAGCCTTTTCCATCAAATATATACATATAACTAAGAGGCAAAAGCGATCAAACGTGCAAATATAGTAATAATTAGTAGAACTTTAATATACTGCTATAGGTAATATTAATAAAGAAATGAATAAAAGCAAATCAAAAATATTAGTTAAAATTGAACTAAGAAAAACGTTTTCAGTACGAGCGTCACACCGCCCGCCCTCTCTAAAAAGAGTTTCCCATAAGATTCTGGTACTAAAAGTAGTGAGAAACACTCGGAGATAGTGGAAGCATGGCATCATAAAGTAAAATTAATTTTGAAAATAATTTCAGTGTTTTATTCGTCACGAAAATACCTAGTAGGCATGTAGTAGGTACAAACATACATAGGTAGGAAATTACAAAAATACTTCCTCTACCTCTATACATTTACATACATAATTATAATTAATATGTTATGACAAAAAAACGATATAACAATACAATGCTATAATGAAGATATACTGAACGTATTGTTAATAAATTGCCTGTGACTTCTTTCATCAACGCTCCGGTAGGTTGGAGGTATGTTGGCAACTACGCACACTCTCTATTAGGCAGATACCGTAGTAAATAACAGAGGTTTTCCCCAACTATTAATTTATAGGCAAAACAAGGTAGGTGTTCACCTCATAATTGATTTCCATTCCGTGACTTCCGTGCAATCGATCGAAATAATTGATTGTTAATCGCAGTTGGAAATTCGCTGCGCTAATTAAATACGAACAAGTAAACTAGAACAAAAATCTACTTACGAATCACAAGAATAAAGACACAACCATATGGCACTAAAGTCATTGAGTCATAACAACTGTTACTACTAGGAAAATTGAGTCACAATAAAGGCACTCCGATTTCTTTAGGACACCGTTCGCGAACACGTAAACCGAACTATTTGCAAGTCATTGGATCTTTAAGCGTTTAAAAACAAAAGTATTTCAGGTATTTGAAATTTGAATTTAAAGTTGGAAAATAGCCGCCATCTTGGTCGGGCGTGCGTACGCGCCTGCGCGGCGCGACCAACGCGAAATTACAGGCTGGCTGGCGCGCCGCGGAGTAAAAATAAAACAAAGTTCAGCCAACGCCAGCCGTGCACGTGTGAGTGAGCCGGTATTTATTTATAGGCAAATAGCTATGTTAATACACCCAATACCACCTATACATAGGTATAACAACCAACTGCTGGCTTTTCTTCTTGCGGTTTCAAAAACGTCTTAATTTAAATAAGCTCTACATATTTAACGGGTTATGACGACGCCATAGGTCGCTTATACTTAGTAGTAAATTATGTTTCATAATTGAGGTTTTTAACGTGTTCAAGTTACATCCGCCTGGAGAAAAGATTAATTGTTAAGTTATTCTCAAAGCAATTAGACATAAATCCAGATTATATTTTAGAATCGCTGTGGTTTTAATAATTATGATGTCATTAACACACTGTTGAAAATCTTTAAAACTTAAACATTAGCTACTGAATAGAAAATAAGAACTATGATAATTCCGGAATAAAAGACCTTAGCCTAGGTATATGTGTTAAGCTTATAATAGGTACCAGCTTGCAGCATCCTTTTAAAAGGATTTATTTGAGTTTACATGTTTTTAATTTATGCTTCTTTAAACAGTATTAAAACAAAACTCTCCTTCTACAAACTGCTTGTGGTAGAGTCGAGAGATTGCATACGATACGATACGATATATTTCAGTACCGGGCGGCCATTGACCCCGCCGCGCCGCCCTGTGGCACAATCTTATGTGGAACCACAAAGAAAGTTCAATATCTTTTAATGAAAAATTATATTCTGTTCATGAGATCCTTGTTCAGAATGTAGAGTATAGCGCTGCTAAGGCATTGTAAATAAATTATTACTATTAGAAGTTTTAAGTTAAATGCAAAAGTGTAGGTACATACTTAAACAACTTATTTTAATTATTTTCAGGTTTTTTTATCTCAAACTGTATCCAATTCACATAATTAGGTAAGAATAAATGTTTAGTTATACTTAGTTATTGAGCCTATAGATCCTTTTTTACAGAACTCTACATTCTCTGCCTCCGTTTTACATGTTCAGATCACCAGGGTTACAGCGCAAAAGGGAGTGTATGGGGATAGTAATTATTGACTGGAATATAGAGGCATGACATTGTCTTTATAATATTTACCTATTTAAATGTAGTATAAAAGAAAAACATCGAAAAAAAACGTACTTAATGGTAAAGTAAACTACCAGACAGTCCGAGGAGTGTGAAATAAGTTTGTTGGTTATATATAAATATATAGCTTAATACAATTTGAAAAGACACACTATTGTAGAAAGAACTTCTATGATCTAGAATGACTTAATAGGATTTATTATCACAATGTCCACTTAGATCTATATTTTTTGTAAAATTTTCATTCCAAAACTAAACTTCAACATTTATAACCCGGCCAAACTTCTAGGCTTTCCAAACTAGTTTTATGACTTCTCAAGAAACTCGGCCTGATATAATAATTACCAGTAAAAACATTCGTAATAAAACCGTACACAATATTTAGTTGACGCAAACCCCCCCGAGAGATGCGATCACGTCTTCACCGTTTATTTATCCTGACTCGTCGGAATGTTGGTATCAACTATCAACCCAGCATGTTTAGTTATGTTATGATCGGTACAGATCGTTATCGTACCAAAGTTTCCCTACCCCGGTCCACATATCTCGAGATGTGCTCATAAAATTCCTCCTCCACTATTGTAGGAAATCATTAAGGATTCCCTATAAAATTAAATGAAGAAATAATACATGATGGATAATTTATACAAACAGATAAAGCAGTAACAATTTATTAAACTTTTTTTGTGATCTAACGATACAATAGCACCTTGATGCAGTTACAGTTCTGTTCAACAAAACTGTTGTTTCGTTATCTTTTTTTATCATAAACTTTTCCAATATCCAGAGTCGGCTCTTTCCGCGTTTTTTGCTACAGTATCAAAGATACGATCTGGCAAGACAGCACGCCTTGTGAAATATCCCCACGCTACTCCCCTAAGACGTGTTTCCCCTCTGGAGCGATAAATATGTCAGAAGAAGATATTACAGGACTAAGTCGGGCTTCGTCTTAAGTAAATTATTACTTAGGAACTTTGCCTGATGAGTTTCGCCTTCGCGTTGTAATAATGTTTTAGTTTTTATAGGCCTGGATTAGTTGGCTAAATTATTGTCTGGATGCTCTTTCTGTTTAGGGGTAAATGTGTAGTTTTGGATGAACGGTTTTGGTGGTGTATATTTAAACTTTTATTCTTTAAATTGTTTCACAATTTTTACTCAAAAAGTTACAACATTTGCAGTAAGTAACAAAAGCATTTTTCTTGATAAGAGTTTTCATACAGCCGTACCGTGGCAACAGGCAATATTTCCTGTGCAAATACAATCTACTTTATGTAGGTACCTATTCCAATTCGTACGCAGTGTTATCAAAATGCGTGCCCAAATTCAGTTAGGAAAGTGGAATTTCAATTTAGATAAAACACGCACCGCTTGTGCGTCAGTTTATGTTCACTGTGCGCATTGCCTTCATATTTCCTTTTAAATTGTAGTTCGGTATGGATGCGAGGCACGGAAAGGTAGGTAAGTAAATGACAGTTTCACACGATACCTACATTTTCCTAGAGTCCTTGGGAATAGAGGTATGTATGTAATTCATAGACTGCCTGGGTACCTACCTCTCATCACGACCCATTACGTCCCCACTGCTGGGGCACGGGTCTCCTTCCAATGAAGGAAGGGTTTAGGCCTAGGGTACCTACTGTATGTACCTATATACCTGCATTTCCTAAGGTTCAAGAACGAGGTAATATAAAAAATACACTCCTTTTCAAAAATTCCTAACCAAACTTATTACCAGCAACTAAAACCCCAGATCCATATTCCTCTCAGGTCAGGGAAAGCACTTAAAATACATTGTAGACCGGATCACGCTCCTTACAAAGCAAACAAAACAGTTTCCCGCAAAAAAATCAGGAAAAAGCGCGCCAGAGAAAAACAACGACGGCCATAAAAGAATCAGCAGAGTTGGCGGGCGAGAGAGCCGAGAGCTGGTTCAGCACGATGCGCTATTGGCCGGGCCGAGACCCCCCGCCACCCCGCGCCGCCCCCTCTCCGGCCGTAACTCACTGTTCACTTGTTTTTATGGCCGCCATTTTGTGACGTTCGTCCGCGCGGGAGCTCGCTCTAATCCATACTCGCAGTGCTACCAACACTGCTACGGAAAACTCTGTGCATGTGTGCGTGCCTGGTACAGTCAAGCTGATGCGATGTGGTGGTCGTGATGTTGGCGCCACTGGGTGTTCAGTTGAGCCGTTTCGCTGAAGCGTATATACTATGAAGAAGTTAAATAGTTTTGTGCTGAGAAAGGCAAGATAGGTAGGTTTATTAATGAGCCACGGGCTAAGCTACACGGACATCTTAAAAGTGCCTCTTATCTACTGTAATTAAAGCATCTACTACGACACAAAGACTTTACGTCCAGCTTTAAAAATTCAAGAATGAATCAGCAAGCGGTCGATAAGAAATAAAACATCGCCATCATCATTAAGAGGGGTGTGTTCGGCTTAATGAGTGACATCCATAGATGCATGAGGAGCCCCTCTACAGGGTGTCTTTACGTCTTAATTCCCCATTAGGCCTAAGAGGCCACTCGTTAACGCGTAGAGATCGAGGTGGAAATTTGCAGCTTTGGTTAATATGCCGACGGCGTCTGAATGTTTTTAATGCTAAGACTAAACACATATCTATAAGCTTTTATTTATACTTTACAGTACCTAGGTATACAAAATAAATACATAGGTATTGGCATTTTGTAGAATCTTAAAAGAAGGCTACCTATGGCTAATGGCTAGTCAGTCATCAAAATAGGCGTCTGAAACAATTTGAAAAAAAAAAAATTACTACCTAATGAGTTTTATGTTAGGCTAGCTGGTACATAAACACCCCAATATTTTTTGTTTGGTACATATAGTTACATACGACATACTCAAATCAATCGCAGAAGTTTCTAAGAAATTATAAGAAGGAAGAATGCAAGCATACGGTGTTTCTAAGAAACACATATTTACTCCGCCAAATCAATTATATTTAAGAGAATAAGTTTGATCATTCCGCTAGTAGTTACCTACCTAGACCCTATTTAGCTAGAAATAAAATGGAGGACATAATCATTCGCTATTGTTTTAATTCAAAGGCGCGTCTTCATTACTACAATGTGACTTTGTTAGCATCAATACTAATTGTTAGTAACTACTAACTATATGCTAACTTTAAAGTGACTATGATGATGGACTTGTTAAATAATTAAGTAGATAGGTATGTCGGTACGGCACTAAAGTATATTATAATTATCTAACTACTTATGTTATATCTAGAAGTGGATTGTGTAGGTACCTAGTACAATCTGTCATTTGGAAGAGCATTTTCCACATTCCTATCTATTATTTTGAAAATTATTACAATTTGCAGTGTTTTTAAATGCTGCGATAAATCATCTACATTATCTAATGCGTAACTATATAGTATATACAGTTAAGCACACTATAGTGTATCTACACTATAGTGTGCTTAACTGGTTTAACTGATTTTCAAATTAAATTAAAATTCTGCCTCTAGATACATATTATTTACCGCTTCACTAATAAGCATTAACACTATTTCTAACAAATTATTTGTTAAACATTTAAATTAACAGTAAGTAACGTTAAAGCTTAAGAAAGCTCAAGCCATTGTTATTCTAATGTTTACTCCAAAACTGTTGATTGTATGAAAAATTTACATTTATTTACCCTTTTTCGGTCTCATTATTGTTACCATAGGTCCGTTGTTAGCCGACCGTAAACATTAAAGTGAGATAATTGATCGTAATGGGCCATTAGGGGAAATTACGTTGCATAATTATAGGTAGGTACAGGATGTTTCAAAAAGAGTTACCTAATTATAATTTTTAAATCAGTCATTAAAGATAAGGTTTTCCTATTTTCTGAAAAAAATGCATTATACCTAGAACAAGAGTCTCTGAAATTGTAGGTATATAAGCGGTAACGGTAGGTATTTTTATACAGGTAGGTATAATAAGACTAATAAGGTAACAACGTAGTACGTATGTGTGTTAATTAAACCAGTTTACTTAGATAACTTTTTATGCCACACTTCAGTGCACAATTTTGATGCCTTGACATCATTAAAATTTCAGTTTGTAGGTTAGGTTATCGTCTACCTACATCATCATCTTGTCGTACCTATTTATAGGTTCTGAGGATGCAAGGAGCTCCTCAGTTGGGGCTGTTTTTTTTCATAATCACAAAAAACACACACACGCACTCACGCCTTGTACTAATGTACTCCCTTGCGGGGTAGGCAGAGGTGCATTGCTGCACCCACTTTTCGCCAGAGTGTTATGTTAGTCCCAATGTAATAGGGGGCGGGCCTATTGCCATTTTACGGGCACATCCAAGACCCGAGAACAAATATCTGTGTTTAAACAAATATCTGCCCCAGCCGGGAATCGAACCCGGGACCATCGGCTCAGTAGTCAGGTCACTAACCACTACGCCATTCGGTCGTCATAATCACCAGTATTATAACCATAGATAACATTTTTAATAATCACCAGTATTATAACCATAGATACCACTATTTTTCATCCCTCACGTGTAGTTTACGAAGCGTGAACACATAGCGTGAGTTGACGTGAGCGTCGTACGCCATTACGGGAGTTCCTGAGAGATTGATGGATCCCTTTCTTAAAATAACTGAAGGAACCGTGTGGGGGCGAGGGAGGGTTCCATGGTTGGACAGTGGAATCGGTAGAAGATCTTTTTTTTCATTTTAGTATAGAATATAATTTTATTTCAGACCAAGTCCATATAAAACACACAAACAAAACAGTAGAATATGTGTGTGACAATAAGATGATTATCTAACACCTAATTTGAAGATAGGTATCAGTTCTATTTTTAATATCGTTTGAATATAGAGTCTAGTTCTATTTTAACTATCATGTAGGTACCTATCCTATGTTATGTAAATTGAAATCAAGGTTGTATTTAAATTATGTTGCTCTACAGCACTGGATTTCCGCATACGGAAATACAAACGGAATTTTTCCTGTATGTTATTTACGATGCTGATCTACCGTAGTTTAGGAGAAGATTCTCGTACGCCAGCAGTGGGGACGTGATAGGTTGTGAGGATGAGTAAAAATGATTTAGTACTTTTGAACCTATCAGATCTTAATAGGTATACCCTTCCACCGTGTCTTGAAAAAATCGCTTTAAGCGATAAGACCATCTATCCTATTCTATTCTATTCTCTGTGGGGGTGTAAGTACCTGCACCTGGCTCTCTCGAGTGGAATCGATAAGACCATCATTTTTGTACCTATGTGTTAGTTCGTATATAAGTTTTGTAATTTATTTTCTGTTTGTGTACAAATAAAGAATATTCTATCTACTTATCTATTAAGATTATGGAAAAATCATTCCTTTCAGCAATGTTTCCGTGTGCTCGCGGCTCTAGGTGTTCCATATGGCGAGGTGTCGCCGAACTGTCGATACATTTCACAATTGTCGTAAACCGTAGGCGGAAGGGGGACGATAAAATTATCATTTTATGTCCTCCAAGACTGAAATGACACAGGAATGCTGTAAAACTGATTTATTGAACGCATCCTTAGTTTTGAAACTTTCATGCGTTCTGTTTCTTTGGTTTTCTGTTTTTGTGGTTGGTAGGAATTAAGGATTAGATTTTGACTATCATAAAAATATGCCTATATATAATTGTCCTTTCTATTTTTAGTAAGTTAGAAGACATGCACCTATCAGGAAAAGAAAGAGGAGAAAAATGTGTATGAGTTTTAAACCCTGACTTTTTGTAAAAACGCCTTGCCAAAGTTACTACTCAGGTGATCTTTTTTAATAATCGGCATCCGTTGTATGAAATTTTTATTCCACCTATCGGTAGACATAAAGAAGCTAATTTACGGTCAATCTTAAAGCTGCTAAGGCTCGTTAATTGGGGACTTCTAAAAGCAATTTGTGGGCCCGAATTCGCACGTATTGGATGAGCCTTTGAGCAGAAGATGGTACAGTCACTGAGACGCATCATATAGTAATAGTGTTACCTATTTTATATCATCATCATCATCAGCCTATAGCAGTCCACTGCTGGACGTAGGCCTCTCCCAAAGCACGCCACTTAATGCTATCTTTAGCTTTCCCCTTTAGCTATTTTATATGTTATTATTTATTTAATTACAAAAGTTTAAAATTATGTGTTACAGTTTGTACGACCACTAGTCATTCCTCTAGATGTAGGTAGGATAGTTAGAGAATGTAGGTATATATTATATGACCTATAAGTAATTACATAAAATTAAACATAGTAGGATATTGCACTCGTATTTTTTGCTATTTTATGCTTATAATGTTATTCCTGACTGAAAAATATGTATTTTATATGTTATCATCTGCACAAAGTTCTAAAAGTAGCGATAAAAAACAACCGCCGTTTTTCTTAAAGGTATGAGATTAAAATATGATTTTAATAAACCTATTAACTAATGACGCTTTTTTCTTAAATATCGGCATTGTGGTTTGTCTAGTTCATTCTACTAGAACTCCGATATATGCTCGGTGGGCCGAATGGTCATTACCTACAACAATTTGATTAAGACGCTTTCGGCCGCGCTTTTATTGCCCTATATTTCCTGATTAGAAACCCACCGCTGCCGCACTGAATGGAGATTGTGGCCACTGATCGGATTAGCTTTAGCTTCTATACCTACATAAATATAGGTACTTATAGGTATATAGGTACCCACATAATATTGGTAACTACCTAAGTACATGCACTTGCACGCATTTCTCAATGTATGAGGGTGTTATTGCATACTTACCAGCAATGTTAGATCTGAAGTACGAATGGTACAAGGTTGGAATATTAATGGATGAAAAAGTTTTCATAAAAACATAATGGCTACACAACCATACAAATTCAAATTCAAAACCTATTTATAAGTTAAGTACCATTAGAAAAATCAGAATAAATAAAGAGATAGGTAAATAACTTATAGATAAAACAATTGATTGTAATCAGCATACATTATCTCCCCCGTGCGCTTATACATAAACGCCGATTTAGGAATGCTTGAAATGGTAAATACTCATAATGTATAAAAAGTTTTACTGTGCGCTAATTAGCGTACCAACCGTAAACAAATATTTAACGGAACATTAACACGATCGTATCATAGCATAATTTAGGGCGTCCACTTTATTATGGGCTTGAATTATAACATTTTATCGCCTACCCCATGAGAACCGATAAGCGTCGAATGAATTGGCGCGACCTCTCGCGAAAAATACATTAAAACAAACAGTGCCGTAAAAATAAATCTAACTGCCTATAAAAGTGGAATAACTATCACTTAGCCAGCCGTCGGAGCTGCGACGTCGCGTCTTTCAAACAGTGCCGCCGGTAGCGGTGTAGGAAGCTGCAGAGTCAGTTATATGCAATATTCATCCGAACTGAAACTTATTACCTATAACACTATTTAAAATGCTTATTTTTTGTATTAGTAAGTACGTTGTCTACCTTTTTATTTATTTAAAAGCGTAATGTTGTAAATTCGCAAAAGAAACGTTAAATACTTAAAAAGGTAAAAGGTAGTAACGCTAAATTAAATATTTAACAACAAAAAATGTCGTTGGTGAGAAAATATGTATGCTAAGGATTATGACAATTTATCTTGCGAAGCCGGTAAAATAGAATGCAACTTTGTTTGATCATAGCTTTATGACGCGCTTGCAAGCAGAATCCACGCTAAATATGCGTCTAAGTTTAATGTATATAGATAGTTGTAAAACAAATTTACAGCGCTGTTGACGCCAAGTCATGGGGACGTAATATGTTGTAAATTAACGTAAGCACCTACGTAAGTAAGTTTAAAAGCACATTAAATAATGCTGAGTTATGAAAAAAATAGCTAAGTATGTACCTAATACTAAAAAAATACCCACCTGAGGGTGCCCTATCTAATATCTATGGCTTCCAATAGGTATAAGTAAGTAGGTATTTAGCTCTTTGGTTCAGCCAGATTATGTATAAATAATCTGCCAAAAAAGCTATCTAAAGCTAAACATTACCTAGTATATTATGGGAACCAGCATTGTAATATAAACTTTGTTTTCTAAATATTTTACTACTGTATGTTAGTGTTTAGTGTTCATTTCTTATGGTGTTGCCCTTAGAAGATAATTTAATATTTGATAAATCTTATTTTTTGTAATTTTTATTCCTATTAATACACCCATCTGTGACATAATACCCTATACACATAAAGATACACCTACATATAGTGCAATAAAATGGACATCTAAAGAGCTGAAACTGTTGGTACAAATTCAAAAAAGACCAAGAGCATTATCAAGTTAAAATCAAAGTGCCTGTATGTAACCGAATCACGTTCAGGAACTCAAGACGCACTATCAAGCCCAATATAAAGTTTATCTCGAGACCAACATAATAATAATGTGGAGAGTTTATTGAGCCGCGATTCGAACTCGTTATCGGCTTCAATTAAATGTCCTTTTTATTGGAAACCGTTCGGGAACGAAGAAACTTTACATTACCTACAGATAATATGACGCATATTTGAGGTGGAGGTATAGGTTGTATAGGTATTTAGTGGGTACATAGTATAGAATTAGATGATAGTTATATATGGATACACATAGGTTTATAGGCACATGCAACTAGTTTTAAAACGAGAAAATTATGCAAAATTTGGAAATAATTATATCATATAAGTAGGTACCTTAGAGAAGGCTCTGCTTGATTAATTGAACTGATTAATTTCGTTGGTTTTCCATTGTAACCTGTACCTGAAAGAAGAAAAAAACACATTAAAATATGATTAAGCATGGTAAGTGCCTAGTTTCTTTTCTACTGTGTTCTATTTGTAAGCAGGCTCGCAGACTCAGATTGACCTTTAAATTGGATTCTCTTGAGAAAAGTATTTTACAAAATGCCCCTAATATTTAAACGCTAAGAAAGCATCATGATCCATAAAACGGAGCCGGCCTCGCTACAATGAATAAAAAAACACGAAGAAGACGGTAAGCGCGGATCGCTTTCCTTCAATGGTTACTTTATATGTAAATTCTTGGCAATAAAACTGGGAACCCTTCTTCTCTAGGTTTACGCTGAAAGAGCGTGGAATCCGCCATTTTATGTATTCGCGAATCCGAGCAGTTTTATTAGTATCGAGTATCGATTCCGCCGAATCGGATATTTCAACGGAAAGCCAGCAGGTTTGGAAGCTATACCTAAATAATTATGCACATGATAAAGGGCAGCTTACCTAGTTAACAATCTTTTACAATATCGATTATAGAAAGAATAAAAAATAGTGCAAGCTGATATGGCCAGCCATATTATTATATGCCGACGAACTGATGACCGGTGGGGTAAACGAGTTCTCGAGTAGAGACCACGAACTTGCAAGGGAAGCGTGGGACGCTCTCTGATTGGACCTTAGACAAGTAGCCGGTAGTGTCTGGATGAGGAAAACCGAGGACAGAGTGTTTACAATTCAATGAAAAGTTGTACCAAACATAATCAAACCTTTTGTTATTTACAAGCACGTATGTTTATTATTACAAACATTGAAACACTGATTGATATGTGCTGTTACATAAACTCAACGAACATTATTGTATACCTATGTGCATTCAAAAGCTATTTTTACAATAATTTGTAAAATGATGTAAAATAAAATGATGCCGAACGAAATGATATCCAAAAAGCATGACGACCATTAATGCTAATGATAGCATATGTTTTGCTTACAACCTACACAAAATTGGCCATATTCTATGCATATAACCAAACAGCCTTGGCTTTATACTATATTTATGTTTAACCCATGCACACGTAGGTGTCGGATGATTCTGTACATACGTACTATTACGAAGGTATGAAAGAGACTGGAGATTACATTCTCTGTGGAGCGGTGGCGTGCGACAAGGATCTTATATTTCCATAAAGTGTACATTTTACGAGCACACCTGCACCCTCCCCGCGCCGCGCCCTTCCCCCTCGCACGTACGGGACTGAAGATTTTAACTTTTTAAATTTTCAAAGCTGGAACAGAACACCTCATGCATCCAAAACAGCCAGTAGGTACCTACACTAAAAGAAAAAAGTTAATTACTTTGGTTGGGTTTTACGTTTTCCTTTTAGATGAGAGATAATTTTATTTTGATAGTTGGTATTTTCTGCATGCGATGTTTCAGGATTCCCTGCTGTAAAGTTTTAAAATTCTTCAGATCAGTGAATAGAACATAAGTTATAAATACCGTCAAAGGAATCTGTAGGGTTATGAATTACCTAGTTATGTTTGAATAAGTCCAGTTTTACGTACCTAAATCTACTGTATGAAAAAACCAACTATATAGAAAAACTCACACAATAGGAACAAAAATATATCACCCAACCAATTATAAACTTATTTAATATTTTTTATTCAAGCCAAGATTCTATCTCTAAAGTTATGGTTATTGTGACACGTAATTTCGTCGATCTTTGTATTTTTTATTTATTCGTGTAACTAGAACCGTGTTGGCTTCACTATAAAATAAACCTTTTAAAAAACTGCCACTCGTACCCATATCTTGTGAGTATTATGATCTTTTTCGTTTATACCTTCAACTCAACCCAAAAATGTCCTTACTAACTTACATTTTCAAGGGATTAAAGTGTCTATTTTATAGGTCTTACGGATGTTTTTTTCATAATGAAATATAAGGTTAAAGATTAAGATGAGCAACGCCTTTTACATATTTTACTCATAATAATTCTGGTACGCAGAGTAGAGATAAATAATGATGATAGTTTATGTTTTCTCCTTTGATATATACAGCAGATTTGGTAACCTATGAATAGAGTTTTAAATTACCCAAAAATACCTAATACAGTTCCCATGTTATAGAAACAAACAGTTCATAAATGGCCAATTTGTAAGGCCATAGCAGAGCTCATTTCCTACTACAGAACTTTAAATTACTTTGCACTCACCGACGCAACCCAATAAATAAGGCTGAGTTAATCCCAACAATGTTGCAGAACATCTAAATTACCGTAGAGTCCTGTCCAGTACCTAAGATATATAGTAACATAAATTAGGATACGCCCTCTGTACTTATTGGTTGGAACCCCACGAAGCACAGCGGGACGGTCGATAGTCCCATTACCGACGTATCTTTCAGTATAAAGCCACATGAAATTATGGCCGATTATTTTGATTGCACCTACCTGTTTTGCTTTTTGTTTGGATTCCAGTAAGAGTTTGGTTCGAAGAATATTAAATGCCAATGAGTAGAATGATACGGAAGTATACTTGGTTTGGTAATTATAATAAATAAAAATCTCTATTTCACTCGTTCAATAAACTGCGGAGTTGTTGACTTGTGTATTTATTGTCTGTAGTTTTGTAGCGTAGAAACGGATCGCCTTCGGTTGTTTTGAGTTTTAGATCAATCATCCTCTGGACTATCATGGATTTAAACATCGTTTTGGCAAGGTATTAAATAACTTACATATTTACTAAGTTATATTGCAGATGGTTTCCTATACCGACTAATAGGTTGCTATTATCGGATGCACGCGGGGTGCGCCGGGCGCGATTCGCTTATTTCGCGTTTCTTTTGTGAGCGCCCCAAATTGCCGACATAAAACTACGGACCATCTCTACGCGGTGTCTGCATTTTTTACTGCCCACATATTCCAATATTTTCTTAAAGCGAATCCCTCTATGCAATTGAACCGCTTTTTGCTTTCCTTTGTTGAAACGTACTTATACCTACAAAACAAATATAAACTTTTTCATCTTCTTTGTTTTCAGAACAGCGCAAGAAACGTAAAGGAAATTAAGGAGGGGGCATCAAATATTCGCATTACGAAGCGGCGACGTTGCCAAAAACTTTTTTCATCACCAAAAAGATGGAGCGCCATAATGAGGGTTCGCTCCGCAAAGTCATAAAAACACCTACAACTTAATAAATTAAACGGGATCCTGAAAGATTTATCACATTGCCCTTATTGCGACTCGTGACTTCAGAGAATAAAAAATTAAGATATAATCATAGTTTTGGAGTCCGCCTGCCAACGTAGGTAATTTAATATTTAGACATTTCTTAGTAAGCCACCTAGCGTATCCTTCTGGGTATTTCAAAAAACACTACCTATATTTTTATATATAGCCTTTCCATTTCGAACTTATAGTTCCGTAATCTATTCTGAAGGCGTAGTGGGCCACGTAGGTATTCGCTCCACGTAGCGAAACCTTTAGGGGGTAGCAGGTGCTGCTCTATCCAAACAGTTCGGTGCTGTTTTATTGTCATTCCCACTTCGCGAATTGAATTTGAAACAAGCAGAGACGATCAATACCTCGAGCAGACAGTAAACCCCACTATCCGGTGTGCATAATCGGTGGAATGGAACGGAATAAAAGCAATGTTTAGAGCGATATTTATTTGCATTCCAAGTGAGCGAATTTCTCATTCCGTTTTCGTTGTTTGAATTTGTTAGATTTGCTTTGGGGAGACATGTTTTACGAGTACCTACTAAGAATGGTTAATTTTACTGACAGCGGATAAAGTCCACGTATTTTTTCAAGTCCATTTCATCTTCCGATAGCGGTGTCTTTTGAATTCATTCAACTTTTCTTCAGAACACAATTTAATTTAGCGACGAGGTTTGTTCACCCCACCACGTCTTCCGTCCAATTTTAATTTCGCCGTCGGTTCCCAGTTTGGGGGCTTAAGACAGCCATTATCTTACCCGTTTATATCTCCCATGTAATCTTGTTAAGAGGGCCCCCGCGCTTTCGCGTAAAACTCGCAATATCGTGAAATCCCGAGCCCAGGCCAGGCTTTCGCTGGATCTTGAAGATTTCCGACACCAACGGAAAATATATTAAATTGAGTTTTTTTAATGCAACATCCTGTATAGGTACTTAGATATTTAAAGATTTCCCCTTTGAGGCTTATTATTATAATGAGGGTCTTCCCATTATGTTCTGATAAAAAGTTCTCACTTATTCTAAAACTTTTACCTAACTAAGTTATAATTATTGTCATTGTATAAACACATCTGTAAAATAAGAGCACATTCCATGTCAAGTTACAACCATTCATTTATAATGTAGGTACTAGGTACCATCTTTTTAAGTAAAGTTTGCTATTTGTTCCAGGCCGCGGCCATGCGAGGAAAAATTGGGATCACCTCCAGCTATCCGAACGCACGAAAATGAAGAAGGTTGCATGACAATTAAATTTATTTAAATTGTTATAATAACTAACTATCGTTACAAATTAATGAACATATACCTACTTACCTACCTAGTAGTTGTTAGATCCATAACAATTATTTTTTAAACTTGGAATTCGATAAGCTTCGCTCAGTATACTTCAGAAAAGGTTTGATGAAAAATGCTATTCTTATTCAGTGTTTTTTTGTGTCCCCTTTAGCAGTGTTTCACTTTCAAAAAACGATGAGGTCATTAAGCTTACCTATATAGGTAGCTATCACTTTTTAAAGATATGCTATCAAAGTATGACCACAATGCATTTATATGATACCATGTTGATACCTATTAGATATTAGTTTAAGGTTCTATTGAAAGATATTAAAATCTATCAGCAACTGGATGTTCTTCTGCAGTTATTCTCAAGACATGATGTTAAATAGACATATTTTGTAAAAAAAAACATTTACTTCTGCTTTGTATCTTTCTTTTCGTATGAGAAAATAGCAAGATAAAAATATAAGATTCAGAAATCATTGGAGTGTACTATGTATTCATCTCAGCGGCCCTCCGAATGATGGGGTAAACTAAATAAAGTCCCCTGCGATTCAATAAATCGAGCATTATCGAGTAAGTAGTAAACTTTACGGCCATCACAGAGGTTTTGATTCGTCCGCTTCATTTATTAGCGTAAATTCAAATGGCACTTAAATGCGTATTAGGATGTTATAGCTTGGGAACTGTCTCTGTTGACAAAAAAGATCATAAGTATAGGTAGATCATGGGAAAGTTCTTAAGATACTGCATTATTTTTAATAAATAAGTCTGCTGCTCAGTCGGCCGGTAGACACTTAACTTCATTTATATGCTTTTTTTTGTTCCCACATATGTGTAAATTATTACTCGGCGATAATCCCGATCGATTTTAAAATAATCATTATACATAGGTACCTATAGTTACTGTATTATTGTAAAATGCAAATAATATGATATCCTCTCTATGATAAATTAAATCAAAACCTACAAAGAAATTATAAGTTACTGATGAATCTGATGATGAATCATATATATTCAGCAAAGCTCTAGTGAAAAAAGATCTTTATATATCACGCTTTAAACCTAGGTACCTACTTATGGATGCTTATGGACCTATATATCAAAAATATATAAAATAACTGTATAATACCTATATACAAGTAAGTGTATCTTCAGATAGCCAAAAAGGTCTTCCATTTTGAAAATGTTAATTAAGTGGATCAAAGGCCCCGTCTCATTAATCCCGTCCCTCTCTGCTACGTATTAAATGTCACATGATTGGATATTTTAATTATCATGTCTAGAGGGGACCCTCCACGGAGATGAAAAGGGTTGATTTTGACTAAAAAAGCAATGAGATTAAAGGCAACCAGTTTGATGGTGTCTTTGTTTTGAGGAACTTAGGATGTTTTTTTTTTGCTTTTCAAGTTTGTCGTTGGTTGCTTTAAAAAGTTGTAGTGAACTGAGCCTCCTATTTAACTACTTTTTATAAATGTTCTGCACATCTAATTTTATTGAGGATCAGTCAAACCAAATAAATACACACCCGGGCACAATTTTAATACGTGCTTCGATACGTAGGTACATGTTCTGTTAATAGGTAGGTAAGTATCTATATTATTTCTGTGTGATATTTCGAATCTTTATTATAGGTACCTACCTACATTCTAAAGTAAAGTAACCTAAAGAATGAATAAAATACATTACAAAGGCACCCGCCCAAAATTCTGCAGCAAAAGGAAAGTTTGCCAGTTTCCCGGCGCGATAGCGGCAGTCACGTCCTCCCCCTAGGGGATAGCCGGGGGAGGGGAGGGGAGGGGAGAGACATAAAAAAGTAAAAAGAATATCTGCCTCGAGATAGCGAGCACTTTTGAAACGGTCCCGTCGTGTTTTATTACTGAAGGCACGTGACTGAAAGAATGCTCTTTCTTTGAATTTGAACGTGAGATGGAGATGTTTGTAGGTAGGTATCTAAATGTTACTTAGGTTGGTGTCTTTCAGGCTCTGTACTTTTTTAACAGCCGACGAAAAAGAGGGGTGTTATAAGTTTAACGAATCAGCGTTTCTGTGTATCTGTCTGTGGTAGCGTAGCTCCCAAACGGATGATGTTCTAATTCATTTTTTTGGGTCATAGTTGTGTTACCCCGAGTGTTCTTAGTATATTTAATCAGAATAAGCCGTTCAAAAATTGCCTACCATTCGTATACAAGTAAGTATTTTTATATATTTTCCTTCTTGCCTTATCTATGTACCTAAATACATTATAAAGTATTCTTAGTAGTAGCGATCTTGGTTAACTTTTTTTTTTTTTTTTTTTTTTATTTATCATAACAAATCTTAGTTTTATAATACATTTTACTAGCATATTTTAACCACTAAGGTTAGTATTAATGCTACACAGTCGTTAACAATTTAGAAAAATACACAGAGAGGTTAATTGTAAACTAAAATTGTATCACACAAGATCAGCCTAAACTTTACCATTACGCTATCACGTCAACAAACTAAATCCAGCTCACGCGACAGAGCTTATTTAATACCTAGTAGCTGTTGCCCGCGAGCTACACCTCACCTTCAAAAGTTTTCCCGTGGGATTACAGAGACAAAAAGTAAGTAAGTATGAGTTGACCCTTAACGTCAACTTTCTATACACACCCAACATCATCATTTATCAAACGGCTTTCCCGTGAAAATGTAACAAACATACCTACCGACAAACTTTCACGTTTATAATATTAGTAGGGTTATCTTGAATAACAACAAACCTCCCTGTAAGATCTCGGACCCAAGACCGAGACCCAAGGGTCCATACCCCCCCTTCTATATTCATAACTATCATAAAAGGGGACCCTCTCAGCTTTGTCTAGGAAACATTAATAAAACGACCGGTCCATGTCCCCACTTTGCATACATATTATTTGTAAAGAACAGGTTCTTGTAAAGTAATAATATTTTATCTACCTTGCTATTTTAGAACAGCTTTTAAAGTTTCGATTAAATTTGCTACCTGTGAGATAACTCAATTAGAAGATTTCATGGTTTTAAAATTGTTTTAGGAATGTGATCGTTTGGCGTTTGATTTCCGGTTTACTACTACTACTAGGTATTTTCGAGAAGTTGCTGGAACTAGAGTATAATAATATCAGGTATATAGGTATACCTACTCTATGAGTTGGAAAATTCCTATAGTTATTCACATGATTATTTATTTAAAATATAGGTTGTAAAACTGTGGAAGAGGACTAGCTAGAGTCTTGATACTTTATTTAAATAAGTATAAGCACCCAGTGGACGTGCATTGCCTCACACCTTAACGTTATTTAATGCCACCGTAATACGGTGGATTATTTTCATTATAATGTATGTAGGTAATGTAATGTAGGTATGTGGTATGTAGGTCTGAGTCCGCGGGGAAGCACTGGATGCGGGCCGCCTCCGATCGGACAAGGAGGAAATCATTGGGGGAGGGGTACACTACAGAATTCCGAATTACTTTTTTACGAATATGAAAATAACGATTTTCATAATTACGAATTTCATAGTTCCGAATAATTCACAATCCCGAATTTTAAGTTTCCGAATAGCGAAAATCACGAATAGTATAATAAACGAAATTTCAAACAACAGATTTATTAAAATGACGAAAGTCAATTTTCCGAATATTATTATTTCGATGTTTCAAAAGTACGATTTTTTATTATATCGAATTGTTAAAATTACGAATTCCGAAGTTTTAGTATTCCGAAAATACAAATTCCGCAATGTTTCTTAGTAAATAGTCAGTATTTATTAACAGCATATTCCGTATACAAACAAAAATAAATAAGCTATATTATATGAAACGCTCCGCTCCGCTTCGCTGCGCTCCGCTTTGTTTTTCGATATCTATGTGCACCTAACACGCTCCTCCTCGCTTTGCTCGTCGTCGCACCTATCTTTAGGTTTAGGTCCTAAGCTTTTTAAGATTAAACACCGTAAAAATCCGAGCAATTGTATTGATTTGTCCTGTAACTTAACAAAAAGTACTACAAATAGTTTACTATTTAACAAAACTTGACAAACTTTGTTTACTCTATATTTGAAACGCTCCGCTCCGCTTCGCTGCGCTCCGCTTTGTTTTTCGATATCTATGTGCACCTAACACGCTCCTCCTCGCTTTGCTCGTCGTCGCACCTATCTTTAGGTTTAGGTTCCAGGGTTTTTAAAGTGCGTATGCTTTGATTTGTTGTGAAACTTAACAACAAATAGTTTTCTGTTTAACAATATGTGTTTTAAGCCGTATGTTAAACGTTCCGCTGCGTTCCGCTTTGTTTTTAGACATCTTTGTGCACCTAACACGCTCCTCCTCGCTTTGCTCGTCGTCGCACCAATTTTTTGGTTTAGGTTCTAAAGTTTTAAAGACGTTTATGCTTTTTTGTCAAAATCACGAATTATCATATTTCCGATCGGGATTTTAATTTTTCGTGATTATAATAAATCGGTATTTTATTTTTCGTATATTAAAGTAATCGTATTTTTTAACGTTCGTATATTTAATAATCGTAATAATAAATATTCGTGATTATAATATTCGAAATTATAATTTTCGTGATTTTTATAATTCGGTATTTAAAAAAATCGGTATTGCAATATTTCGTAAATTACATATTCGGTGTTATCAAATTCGGAAAAAAGTTTTTCGGAATATTTGGGTGTTCCCTTGGGGGAGGCCTGTGTTCAGCAGTGGACGTCCTATGGCTGAGGTGATGACGATGATGTATGTAGGTACCTGATTTGTAGGTTAATTAAGTAACTTATTACTTAGTTAGGTACGTAAGTAAGTATAAGAAAGTTTCTATAAGAAAAACTGGCATCTTTTATAACTTCAATTCTGTTCCATTGTAACTTCTTACACCTAAAAGCTCCTGCTAATACTTAAATAAAATTTTGCTACAAAGTAAATACCTTATGTAAAAAGAACTATGTGAAAATCTAGTGGCGCAATCTGTCCTTTTCCGAGTGAACTAAAGCAAGGCTGAAACAGCGCATGCGTAGAATTCAAAATGGCCGACGATCAATATCTTATAAGACCACCCCTTTCCTCCCCAATGAATCTATTCCCGCGTCTTACAAGCAGATTTAGGTCTTATGTCTTTGCAGTTAGAGTCATTTTGGGCATCGTAAATAAACTGAGACAAAATCGCAACGCTAGTCACTGAGTCGGCACAAGTTAGATATTTCATGAAGATACCTACCTAGTCTATTTTAGTAGGAAGGCAGGTATAGGTTATCAATATGGTTGGTACCTACTTACACAATTCAGGGTAGGGCATTAGGAACAAGTGTGGTGGGAAAATCATAGGATAGAATACTTAAGGTAAGACATGATATGAAAATGTACTCCAAAGATAATCTGAATAATTAAAAAAAAAGGTTAGTAGGCTTTGTTCTGATTGGTCTACAACTCTACAGCACTACTGACATATTTTGTTTAATTTCGATCAATATGTGTCGAATCAAGACTACCCATTTTGGTCATCGAGTTCAATGTAAATTTCCTATTAGGTAGGTTAAGGCAAAATAGTCCGAGTCCCACGACGAGTTATTCTAATAGTCTATCGATCGATGTAGAGTTTGAAAGAGTATAACTGCCCGAGTAAAAATATTTCATAGAGCTTTTATAGGTTTACAAATAGGTACCTACGTTGTGATAAACGATTTTTTGTTTTTTGACTGTTACAACTCTTGTGTTACAAAGTTCTGTTAAAACGTTCTCTAAACTTAAAATACCGTATCTAACATAGAATTCGCAGTTCAGCTACAGGACTAAATCACTTTTTCTATTCTATGCTAAAAAAAATATTTATTTTATTTATCGATTACTTGGATGATTTCATTACTTAGGTACTTATTTAATTCCAATAAGCTTTCACTCGCCTTTAGCTTAAAAAGCGCCTAAATGTTACCTAATGGGCATTTTTTATAAAAATTGATGCTCAAAATCTTTCTAAACTAAATCAATAATTATTTATGGAAAATAATATGATTTTTCAAATTATTAAACATTATGATAAACCTTTTAAACTTTAAACGCCATCTCTTGGTGAAATGCAAAAGCTTCTGATGAAAGCTCCAAACGCACTTGAGGCTTCTGTACTGGAAGAAGCGACATCTAGATAAAATGGACGGAACTAAATTGTCAACTAGCTGGAAAAATAAGTCGCATTGTAGTGTAGAATACTGTAGAGAGACAAAATGCAAGAGGTGTTTTATGAGTGCTTGGAAGTTCTTATGAGAATAGGTAGATAGCGTGATTTAGATATCCTAATATCTAATTTTATTTGCAATACCTACATTGATTGGGACCTACCAATTAATAGAAAAGCTTAGTTTAATTTTAAATTACCTATAATCGGTACGACGCTACAGTTATTAGACAACTTGACCTATTTATAATAAATTATTCTAGTATTATTTGCACACCTACCAGTCAAAGATACCTACTAGATAGCCTATAGACTAGATACCTAGAGCTACATACTACCTACAGTGTTGGTACAACTAGGTAAGTAAGGTAAATTTTACCTAAGTATTAACAAGTTCAAGTTAAGTAAGTAAGTACCTACTTATAAGTATTATAAAACTGCACTCCAACCAAACAAAACTATCACCAATTTTTTAAAGTCCACTCAATTAGCATAAATCATCATACAATTTAAATGATAAATTCCATGGAAGTTCAGTGTCTTGTCAGCCACGTCATTGGATGAATTGGGCGCCATTTGTAAAGGGCAGAGCTGAAGTAAGCCACGCCCACATTAGGAGGACCAATCGGGAGCCGCCCCGCAGTCTGCCATCTTTGCCTATGGCCCCTATGGGCCGAAAAATTGGGAGAAGGTGGGATGTTACCCAGTAGGCGGTACCCACCAAGCATGTTACCCGGCCAGATTGAGATGAAATAGCAGTTTTTCTTTTCTTATTTATATTATTATGATACAAAATTAAGTAGGTAAAGATGATAAATAAATATATCAATTTTGTTGGCGTGCTATGGTGAGGTTCTTTTGTGCTAATTAAATAGGTTTTTCTTTTCTTATTTATATTATTATGATACAAAATTAAGTAGGTAAAGATGATAAATAAATATATCAATTTTGTTGGCGTGCTATGGTGAGGTTCTTTTGTGCTAATTAAATAGGTTTTTCTTTTCTTATTTATATTATTATGATACAAAATTAAGTAGGTAAAGATGATAAATAAATATATCAATTTTGTTGGCGTGCTATGGTGAGGTTCTTTTGTGCTAATTAAATATCAGAGAACGGTTAGTACAGACCTACCTAAAGTAGTAGTAGTTAGTAAAGGCTTCGAATAAATTCAAAATAGTGACTAAAATACTTAACCATTCTTACCCTATAACCTAACCGAGAATACATATTTATGGTAAAGTTCAAAATTTTTGTAAGGTAAAAGTTCATTTAGGTACCTATATGTATAATAACATGTTTATTAAATCATCATTCATCGGATTTTAGCATGAGTGATGAAAAGTATTTTTTATAATCATTATCTTTAGTAAGTGGCTAAAAACTTTTTAACCAAGTCATAAATTTGAGGTAATGTAGGAATATAAATAGGTACCTACCTATTGTATAGTTATATAATAAATAATAAATATGTATGTCATAGAAAAGTATAGGCAGGTAAATAACAAATTCATACAATACCTAATAATAACAAAATTTAAACCACTTACTTTCAAAAACAATGACTAATAAGATGAAAAGCTAAGCGTTTACAAACACGCCCAGTCCACCAATAAATAGCGGCCGCTAAAGCCGTGCTTTTAAAAAGCGCGTTAAAAATAGCGCCAATAATTTGTGATAACATGTTACGGTAGGCGAAGCACCAGTTTAAACCATTTTATACCATTTTACTGTCCATTCGTAACCGTTTACGAGAAATAACAAGTTTAAAGCCGGTTTACGGTGCCGAAGGTTCATAACGTTTGTTAGTATTGTTGCTGCTGAGAAAGTTATGTTCGCTGCGATTTATGCAGTGAAGGTTGCATGCTGAGGTTTCATATTTCAGGGTTGCCCGCTTTTGTGCGTTGACTTTTAGCACAGATTACTAAATATTTAGGTAAGTACTTACTTAGTTCTTTTAGATATAGGTATATACTACTTTGGTATTACTTACGTATAATAGCACCATTAGTTTGAACGTTATATCTGCTTATCTGGCGACTCTTACGACGTAGGTATAAACTAATCAACAGACTTAGGTATTTACATGAATTTTTGTATGCAGGATGCTGACACCCTGGTACAACGCATACGCAAATTTTTATCCCCGAAATTCCCACAGGGAAACTTTTTTTTATTAGGAGCAAAAGTCACCTGGCGGGCAACAGCTATACCTACAAATAGCAGCTTCTATAGAAGAGTAAATGCGATTTTTTTCTCACTAAAACCGCAGTGGTCAAAACTGAACAGAAAGCAGCTAACCAGTTAGCGTACTAGTACCTACCTACGCACTATGCACCTAGGTATACCTACCTACTACAATCCAAGATAGCACGCCTCGAAGGTTGCTCCAGATTGACAAATAACCTAACCAACCTTAAAAACCCCCGCATTCAACCCTTAAAGTCTCATAACTTTTCAAAAGCTATGCCAATTTTGATATATGGCTAAGAACTCGGGGAAACGTTACCTACTATACCTATATTACCCTAATAGAACAAAACGAAAATCGGTTCAACCGTTTGAGAGCTAGGTACGCTACTACAGACACACAATACACAGACACGTTAACTTATAACATCCCTTAATGTCTCCATCGATTAAAAATAATCGAACGAGAGCTGTCATGCAATCAATACGTCTAATTCAGCAAGATAGAGTCGTGGTTAATGCAACTGCGTTTCGAAACTTCGTTTTTCATAAACTAAAGTGACCCCACTGTGCGCTTAATTTCAAGCTTAGTTAACTTTACAGCCTACAGTGATTGGATCTTGCTACATGTGATCGAAACAGGCATTAATGGCGATTATTTTTTCAGCCTACACCGCCCAATACAATTTACACTCACTATGCACTTGTAATTAGCCATCTCGGTTTTACTGCTTGTTTAATCAAATGTCCAATAAACATTTTTTATTGGTGAAAAGTTGCGCGGGAGATGGAAACAAGGTTTTTTTATTGTTTATACCTACCTAGATTCTTCCTGACAACGCTCGTTGCAGGGGTTAAATATTGGTAGTCTAGATGAAGGAAGGTCTAATTTAAATGAAGGAAGAAGAGTCCTAAAGTCCTAAGACATCTCTCGTCAGTAGCAGTACCTAATTACAAAGGATAATCGTTGCCCCAATAACCTTTCTTTGTTGTCAGCACTTGTTACTATTTAAAGGTAGCGTTTACCTTTCGGCATCGCATTCAGTATTCTTTGAAAATTCACACAAGTGCGTCCACTTCATCGGCTTTGCCGTCGCCGCCGTTTCTCCATACTTTTATAAAAATCCATTTGGTCCGATACGTACGATGAAGATAGGTCCACGCTTACCTTAATAAGGAACTGTGCGTTTGTACATACTCTACTAGAGTGAGTGAGTTTTGGTTTGAATGGCCATTGACTAATTTATATACTTAATGCTTCTTAGGTTGTAACTTTGTAAGTAGTAGTACTTAGTAATTAGTAGAATAGTAGATAGTATTCCTACCTACTTACACTGTATACTTAGTCAGTAAGTTTCGATAAGTAAGATGATAAATCATAAACCCCACGTTCCAGATTCGGCCCACTTCTAAAAGTCCCTTTTGTCCAAACTTATTCAAATGTGAATGCAAATCTGGCCACACAGCTGGACGGCTGTGAACCCGCTGCGTGAGTGTTTATGTGTGTCTATGTAGGCTACTATAAATAGTCATAAAGTACGTGTCCCTGAAATCAAATAGCTTCTGGTGCTTTCAGCTTTGGTCACTTTTGTTTCGTTCTCCTGACCATGAGATTTATTTCATTTGGATTTGGAATTTACTTAAATTATTTTTTTATATCTACTACTACATATTTATCTTAATAATACCCTAACGTATTGCTTAACCAAAATAATATTTCAAAACAGTAAGTAAGTACTGCCTCAGAAATAAGAATCCAATTTATAAACGCACCATTTCCTGAAACTTGTGTTGTCATTAGACCATCGTAGCCCCTATTTCAGGAGTTTTTCTCGCTATTTCTGTAGTGAAAAGTAAACACTGTCTAGCTGGTAGTTCGAACTCTTCCAGGCCATATAACAATATATAACATTTCGTGTTTACTCGGGTATCACTAACCAAACGTAAAAACTCTCACTCCGCACTAACAATTTCCCGAGCGCAACTTTTGCTGCGAGCGTGCATGTTTGTTCACACGTTTGCCTTCAAACGGTTCTAAGCTTTAAGGTAGGCCTCTGGTTTTTTATTCTGTTGGATCGTTCAGGAAACACCCGGCCCTCAGCCACGTGGGTGACTCTACAATATTATAGCTTTATGATGCCCGTTTGTTTCGGCCGTGAGGATTTTGTTGTGCTGATGCTTAATGTTCCTCAATATAATATAATATCTAATCTATACATGCCTACCTAGATAATGTTATGTGTCTGTAGGCTATAGCAACTTACTTATACTTAAGGTAAGCAGTGTAGACTTAGGCTATAGGATTTACCAGGAAATTTAAAGGATTCAGCTGTTTAAAACTGAAAAATAAAGTAAATGCCATTTGATATAAGTTTTGGTTAATTAGGTAGGTACTTATCTGTATAACCTACCTATTGAATTTTTCATTATTTAACTAAATCTCCCGCTCCCTTATCATCTGTATTTGATGATGATGATGTCCTCCACGACGTGTCCGTCGACGGCGACACCTTGTCAGTTCCTGGCATGTGCTCGTACGTGGCTTGCGAAGCCGAACTTGGTCTTAACCATCTGTATTTGGCAGTGGGTATATCACATAGGCTACCGATAGGTACCTACATATATTATTATAGTACTTACCTAGATGAAATTAATTTAATCATAGGTATCTTATTAACCTTAACATTCAGCTAATTAAAATAACTTGAAACGTGAATAATATAAACCAACCTAAGTACCTACCTATGTACCTAATTCCTATTATATGTATAATAACTAGCTAATTCCGCGAGCTTCGCTTCGCCTTAAAAAGTTTCCCCGTGAGAATTCCGCGATAAAAAGTAGCCTATGTTCTTTCTCAGGGTCTAGACTAGAACATCTGTACACCAAATTTCATTCAAATCCGTTCAGTAGTTTTGGCGGGAAAGAGTAACAGACAGACAGACACAGTTTCTTTCGCATTTATAATATTAGTTAGGATAAAAATATGGAGTTTGGTATGTACCTACATAGGTATCTACTTATAGGAAATTAATCTATTTTACGATGCCATTGCGTTTAATTGCTGTGCTAGTAATCGAAAGCTATAAAATCATAACACGTTAGGTACTAGGGCATGCAATACCGCAATACCGGTATTCGTAATACCGGTATTAGGGTCAAGATTCACGCTTTTTTCAATACCGGTATTGAAAGTTAATACCGGTATTGAAGTAATACCGGAATCGGACTTTTTTAGGCTATAATAAAGCGATTAAGATATAGAATTCCTATGTACTGTGAAAGCGCACTTGTTTCCAACCGTTTGATGCAGTTTTCGGCCGCTTGATATCTACTGTTGTCCATGCGTAAACGGATACTGGATGTAAAAATAATAATTTATTGTAAAATTTAAACTCTAATACTCAATTCTCGTAAAAATCTATTACAAAATACTGAATTTCTGCTTTTTCTCGTTTTATTTTGGCCTATACGACCTTTAATCACAATATATGCCAATTATTACAAGGAAATCTAATACCGGTATTAATACCGGGATCCCGGTATTGAGTTGCAATACCGGAACTCAATACCGGTATTGAAAATAGTTCCGGTATTGCATGCCCTATTAGGTACTATTTAAAATGTTAATGTGTTAAATTGTTCATGTTAATTCAGTGATTCCTTCCTTCATTTGATCCTTGTTGTTCAGGGAATCAACTCATGTGTCACAATTCTTTAGGTAGGTACCTACATCATCAGTAAATCTATCTAGGTATCTTCCGATATACGTGAGTGATGTAGTCTAAAAATTCAATTTTGGTGGGTATTATAATTACACTATGAGGTATGAAAAGTTCAGGTGGAACTTTTTCATTGCTCGTCAGTGTATTTTATCATGTTTGCTCTGGGCGGGATTCGAACCCGAGGTTTCACTACCGCCTATAAGCTAATGTGCCGTCAAATCAGCTGCAAAATTAAGGTATATTAGCTGTCCGACACCCACAACACAGGCTCTGTCTAGCTTGGGATAATTAATATAATAATGATATATTCTATTCTATTCTCTGTGGGGGTGTAAGTACCTGCACCTGGCTCTCTCGAATGGAACCTTTGTGCATATCCCCAAGGTCTAAACTGCCTTCCTAAGCTTGGACCATTTCCACACCACGCTGGTCCACTGCGGGTTGGTGGGTTCACATATCTAGATGTGCTAGATCCAGATATGCAGGTTTCCTCACGATGTTTTCCTTCACCGTAAGAGCGATGGTATAGGTACATTGTACTTAAGTTAAAAGAAATCATTGGTACATGTCAGCGCCGGGATCGAACCCGCATCTCTGGCGTGAGAAGCGGGCGCTTACCCGACTGAGCTACCACCGCTCTATATAATAATAATGATATAAAAATATATCATTATTATCCAACTGTGTTGATGAGTGTTGTTTTCAATCATTTCTTTAATAGGTACTTGCTTCAAAAATAAGGGAATATCCGGCGGCAAATGTATTTTAAGCAGATAGGTACCTCTAGCATAGCTTGGTAAGTAACAACAAAGTACCTATTACCATTGAAAAAACATTTATTTGTACTCATACAATCGAATCATTTTGAAGTTCATCAGATTCTGATGATAATGTTCCATAAATTAACGCACGCAGTATTTGGTAAGTATAAAGTATCAAAGTTATGTTTGCCGCCGCCAAGTCTTTGCTTGGTTAACGAAATATAAATTTTAGTTTACAAAACTTAACTACTGCAATCACGATTAATTAATTGCAAATTGAGTAAACCAAATAAAACTAAAAGTATTTAGCAATTTTAAAAAACACCAGATCAATGTTGCATTACACAAAATACCTATATACACATTCTTATTGGTCCAATTATTTGCGAGTCCCTTTCACCGTTCCTCAAACAAAAACCTCAAACGCTGACAACAAACATCCCTTCATCTAAAACAAGAAAAGAATTCACTGTAAACTGTCGACTTGTCGTACCAACACGAAGTCCGACCAAAGAGTCCCGACATTCCCAGAGCCGAGTGTTTGTCGAGCAAATAGACTAATTATCACTTACCCGCGACACGCGATCCGAGACACAACACAGCACAGATTTATAGTCGATAAAGGAGTATGATCACTTTAGTGGTGTTGTTTGGTAGTAAAGTAATGAATTGGGGGCACTGATGGCGGCACGGCCGGCCGCGGCGGAGGCGATGCACGTAGTGACGCGAGCGAGCGCGCGGGGCTAGGGCGGGCGGCGCGCAGACACGCAGGGCCAACACCGGTGCGAGAGAACACTCTACACGTATATCATAGGTATAATATAACACACGCTCTTGATGAGATTTGTTTATAGGTTTAAGATTTAGTAAGGACGAAGGAGTGTATAAAGGAAGGAATGATACTTTGTTTGACAGCTTAAATTTTTTGTTGTTCGGCGTTTGTGTGGTGGTAGTAGAATCGATAAGAGATTTTCATATGAAAGTCTTTATTGTGTGTCTGTAAGGATCAAAATCCCCTGGTTATCATTTGGTAACAAACATAGACATGGGTAAAAATCACCGCGCTTACAGGGTGATTTTTTTACGTGAAAAGCTCCCAGTAAAAGGCAGTTAGCACTCCATAATAATATAATAAATAGTTGCCGTGTAACGAATCATGCTGTGAATGGACGCACAATTGTGTTCATTGGCGGTGTATAAAAATCTTGATGACGTTTTATGAACCTTTCACGGTTAATGACCGCTTTGATGCGAAACACCCAAGTACCTTCGAAAGTGCCAAAGTAAATATCAAAACTGTAATAGACATTTATATAGAATCGCAACTTCATGGTCACGTGTTTTGAAATTCACTCCGATTTAAAGAGGTGATAATGGTGGTTGGGGTATTAATTTACTTTAATTGATATGGAGGTTTAATTAGTCGAGTTAAGTGGTTTTTCAGATGTGAAGCGGTATTTTTGCGTATAATAAATTTGGGTTCTTGTTCCTTTTGCGTATTTGTTATCAAATTTAAGTTATGATAAACACTAAGTAGTGTGTAGTTACGTACATCTGTATGTACCTTCTTAAGTTTACTTCACTGAAAAGGTAAAATAAAATAAAAAACGATTCTCACGTAACGTAACAAAATACAGACAACAATAAAATACTAAACTCATTGTGCTTAATTGATTACATAGAAATATCACAGTTTTATTAGCGCTAATGTAGGAAAAGTAAACAAATGAATATTCACAATTTGAACCTAATAAAGATTACTGGAGATATGAAGTGCATGAGAAATTAAACCACTCACCAAAGAATAAATTGTAAAAGTAATCATCAACCTTGTTCACAGAATATTCAAATTAACAACAACTGTTGCTACAACCTCTCTTTCTCTTTGATAAGATAATTTTGGAAATGCCTACTCACCGCTAAACTTTTAAACTTTTAAAACTAGGTAAGTAGGTATATGTAACTATAACCAATCTAAGAAGGAGATAATAATACCTACTTACCTAATTTGCATTCTGATATCACGGAAAAGAATCTTCATCAAATGCTTTTTACCGTTATTTTAGTTTTAAATTGTTTTGTAATTATAAATAGCACAAATAGGTACCTACATAGTTAACACCTAATAACCATCTTAATATTATTGTTTTACTACCTAAGAAGTTAGACCATATTATAAGCACTAACTATTCTCTACCGAGATCTTGTTGTAGTCTATAAATATAAACCTTAGTTTATGTTCTGTTTATTTCGATTTGATTATGATCATGCCTTCTAACGACTTTATTACTATTCCCGACTTAAATTGGTCATTGATTAAATCTAAATGGATTGATGCATATAAATTTTACTAATCGATCTACAAGAGCTCTTTTTTTATCCCAGTAAGTAGGTATATTCATTTATGACTTTATCATTGTAATAATGTTTTCTCTTTTAATGTCATTTTAATTTCTAAAAGGTGAAATACAACGGGATACACCCATAAACATTTTATTTACGATGCATTATTTTCAAAAGTCATTGTTTATCAAGTGGGGGTGATTGTTTTACGCAAGTCAGAAAAATAATGCGAATAACACATAGTTCAAAAAACATTGATTTGCGTGGTAACGTATAAGTAGGTAATTTAAACATGGAACGTCGTTTTCTCATCAGATATTAATGAGCTGAATAAGTAGATAATTAATTAGCTACCGCACCGACCAATGTCATTTATAAACGCAATATCATAAAACAAGTTTATTCCTTTACAACAGCTTATTTTGGACTCAAACTCTCACGAGCAATGAAAAAGTTTCACTTACAAAATGTCGACAACAAATGAAACATAATTGAAAAATCCTTATTTTTAAAAAACTTTTTATAATTGTTAATACTTTGATGCGTTGTTAAATGTAGGTACTTGAATATTGCAGAACGGTCCATTAACGGGACCTTTTCCGTATAGGAGAACCTAAGTTGATACTATGTCACTGGAACTTTTTCATTGCTCGCTAGTTTATTGATGAATGTTTTCTTAAATTTTTTATCGAAATATGTTGGTAATAGGCAGTGTCGGTAACATTCCGGTTAACGGACGTGCACGGATTGTGTTTGCCTGCGCCTGCGCAGAGTGACTTGCGCATGTAACCGATCTGTACCGATAGCAAAAACTTTAACTTGAAAAATTTCTGTATTACATCTATATGCAAAACAATACACTTTTTTCTAAGGTCATGTTGTGATATTTGGGGCACTCCTGTGCTTCATGATATGCCTTTCAAGATGCATAATGTTGACCTTTGAGACATCCTTAAAAAAATACTGCGAAATGTAGGTACTTATAATTTTTATAGTTACCTTATTATTCTGCTACCTTCAGTAAAACTATCACAAATTTTTCACATCATGAAACCTCGTCACATAATTTTCATGTAAATTTTCACTCTCTTAAATCTTCAGCTGACACTTACCTACATAACTATTCAATACAATACCTGCCCTTTTAGTTTTGCTGACGCTCCCCGCGCTATCTATAGGTGTTATTTGCAGAGTGCACCGCTAATTGCCATCTGGAGGCCCTGAACTTGACTCCGTATCCTTAGTTAACACCTAGCTCTATACCTGTAGACCTAGGCTATAGAAATATAGGTACAGACTGCAGGTTGTACAATACACGTCTACCTAGTTTAGGCTTAAGCAATATGGACAATATGGACATTAGTAGTAGGTAAATAGGACTTCTAAAAGGTTTATTCTTTTTGTTTTGACCCTGAATGAGAGTGCTCAAATGTACCTATTGTTTTATAAGTCATAGTGGGCAATTATAAATGCCTCTATCATCAACATGAGACTTAAACGAAAGTGATTTCCAGTCATCCTTACTTACCTCTTTACATTTCCAACGGATTTGAAGTTGGGCAGCTGTTACTTACAACTTTACTGAAATAAATATCCATTGTCAAACTCTGCTGTGGCAGAACAAACTCCAAGTATCCTTAATAATAAATTAAGTAATTATTTATGTTTTTATTTTGATTGGCACATACACCGTGGGAATAAAGATAACTAAAGATTTCCAAACCAAGACTCCTCGTCGAAATTAATCCTCGCTAACTAATCATCTGTACAACTTGCGAGATTCTCTTGTCATTATTAAAACCTAACACCTCAAATGATACTCACTAATTTGACAAAAAGCTAAAGGGTACGATTACGATGTCATTAGCCTACAGATAGGTCGTATGTGTTCGAATAAGACATTTTGTAACAATAGAGTGTTAAAAATATTATTGTTTCAATGAAAAATGTGTGGGGTAGAAATAGTAGACTGATGACGGTGAATTTAAAGATTCAGATTGTTTTGTATACCCTGAAGAAGATAAGAAATAAATGTATTTTACCTAAAGTTGTAAATAATGTACTACATTTCCTATAGGTACACATAGAGATTTAGACTAAAAAGTACACCTAGCGATGGATTGGTGCAATAATATCTTCTGGCTTCTTAGAATACCTATAAAATTATACAATAATAGTATTATGTAAGTAGCAGAAAACTTGTTTTCGCTCGCTGCCAGTAGTCTTTCGAATCGTCATGTGGATTGATCTATCCCTTGAAAAATCAGTTAGTCCTATGCTCGTTGTAAACATTTCCGAAATTGGGAGCCCTAAGCCCGTTGTAAACATATTTCCGAAATTGGGAGTAACTTTTTACACTACGAGCCGACGAGTGAAGAACAAATAAATAACAGCTGCGAGGACCGCAGGGACACAGGCTCACATCAGGGTGTTATAAATAGAAGTTCATATTTAGTTTCACACATTTAAGTAAGTAAGTAGATAAATGCCATATTGATAGTTAATAATCACTATTTCAGATCTTTTGTATTTGTTTGTGATGTGTAGAATTCTAAAATACTTATACACTATCCATAGTTTCATTTTATTATACTCCATTAGTACCTACCTATCTTTTTCGCGCTTCTATGTATAGGTACATGACATATATTCAAGATCAATAGCAATCGCTGAATCCCGAACCCGAACACATTAAAACGCTCCGGCGAGTCTCGCATCTTGATTCGATTCTAGAATCGTATCTTGAACAATTCCACGGGATGCCGAAGTGGATTGTTCCTCGCAGGACCCGATCGCGGTGATCTCGATGTTTACGACGCGACGCATCCCATCGCCTCGTAAACTTTAACGCGGACTTCGCTACCGAACCAACGCGCTATTGGAAAACGTTTGAATGTCGAACTGCTGTCGTGGATCCCTAAAAGGCTGCACGCTTGAGGTATGTTAACCTCATTTTGGCAGACTACCATTTATGGCAGCTTTCTTGCATGTGTCCGGGTTTAAAATGACTTTAGGACATACCTAATAGCGGTTATTCCAACACGATTTGAAAGGAAGATCAGTAATTGGAAATAACCCATGCCATGTTGTAAATCATCGCTCTATGACACAACCGCAATGCGGTGGAAATCCATTATACAGCTTCACTTTCTACGTATCTTTATAGGTATGTTCTCTCTCTGTGCGCCTATCTAGTATCCAGTAACTCAGAGTAATCTTACTGAAGAATAAACGTAAACAAAACACGTAGCTATTATTCGTTTCGTCACATCTCGGGCACAAACAGCGCCGCGCGCCGAACGCTGCTAAAGGGTTGTTTATCAAAACAACAAAAGGCGATCGGTAGCACCAACTTGTAAAAACATATTTTGCATACTGTAATGTAAATATTTATAGTAACAATGCGACGAGAGGAAGCTCCGGCACCCACAATGTGCCCCCAGTTGGCTTTCACTTTCGATTTTTTGCTGTTTTTAGGAAACCCTTCCATAAATATGCTACTGTTTGCGAGACTCATTTGCATGAGACTGTAGGACAATAAATGCACGTTTATTTAAGCGTTAAAAGTGAAAACGAAGGTTCAAGGTGATTGTCGGCCGCCGGTCAGTTAGACCCCGGGCCTGTGCCGTCTTACACGTTCACAAGGTGCTAAGACTTCTAAGTTTGAGCTGAAAACAATACCATAGTGATACGAAACACGGAAGATATTATGCGGTTTCCAAAACTTCTTGTGCGAGTCCAAAACAGGTATGCATGGTCCCTACTATAATATGAACCTCTTACCTTCGTTATAGAAAACTACCTAGTTAGGTTAACCTACTTCTTAATTTATTGATGGCTTATTAATGCATGCATGTACTCGTCTTGACCCTCATCATAAGGCTGTAATTGAGAATATTAAATTTGTAATGATTCAATTGGTTCAAAATCGAAACTACAATTTCATTCACCTTTACCATAATCTAGTATTTGGTCGGAACTGTGTTGTCCGAGTAAATATTAGTTCTCGCCAGTATTCGAGGCACGGGCGGCGGCGACTGAACTACATATTTCACACATTTGTTAACTTTGCAGTTGCTCTGGAGGTGTGAAATGGTTACTAACTGGTCATTGTTTGACAAGTTATAACATTTCTTTTCATTGGGTATGAATTGTAAATTATTTCTGTTTACTTCTTGTAAGTAATGTAAAAATAATTGTGGGTGATTCTCAAATGACGCGATTTAGGTATGTCCAAGCCATAAAATACATGAAATTGATAGTTTTATACCAGGATGTATTTTTTTTTGAATAATGTATCTTGTGACCGTTTTTATACATTAGTAATAAAATGCATAAATTTATAAAGAAAGCGACAATGATTTTTTTAAACTCAATATCATAAGTTCTTTGGCGCGTCCTTCACTTGATTTTATTTTTAGGTCAAGAAAAACTCACTTTTAAACGTAAAATAAGCTTATGATTTATATGTTATGATTATAACAGATACTTATGGTAACTGTAAATTAGGTTTCTATTCACTCTTAGGTTTAGTTTTCAAAAATATAACGCATTCAATTTTGTCCGAGAAAAAAAACTAACTTCTTTGGCGTAACGATACCGTCTTCCTACTCTGCGTTTAAACGATCACCGGATATAATCACCATGCGTCCCTGACCGTTCAGTCCCCCACTATCTTTGATCAGGAGCAGAGGAGCGTAAGTTTACGGAGTATGACGAAAAAATTTTTTTTTTGTGCCGTAACTTGTTTTGGTCAGGTGAGTGCCTAATTTCTTCGATTGTTACTTTCATGCTATTATTTGTTTTGGTTGCATACATATTTTTGTCCACGTATATCTATTCAAACAGTATGCACGTGTCAATAAGAGGTTCCAATTGTACATCAGCTTTCTGTTAAAATAAATTTTAAGTGATGATTTCTAATTTCGTTGGGAATAATTTCTTTGGATTTCTTTGGCATACTGCGCCAACGAAATTAGTTTTGATACAAATAAATTAGTATTGAGTATTAATTACGCTAACTTTATGCATTCAATGTATATTATGGTTAATTCTCTCATCATCATCATCAGCCAATAATCATCCACTGGACATAGGCCTCTCCCAAGGAGCGCCACAACACTCGGTTCTCGGCCTTCCTCATCCATCCACTACCAGCTACCCGCCTAAGGTCGGCTGTTCGTGGTCTCCACTCGAGAACTCGTCTACCCCAACGGTTATCGGTTCTTCGGCAGATATGACCAGCCCACTGCCATTTCTGGTTGCATATTTTGACAGCTATGTTGGTAACCTTAGTCCTCTGACGGATAACCTCATTTCTGATACGATCCATCAGAGAAACCCCAAGCATAACTAGAGATTTATGCTTGGGGTTTCTATGGAGAGCCATAGCACGCTGAGCTATTTTAAATCGGTGGACCAGTCCTACCGTCAGTGTCCACGTCTCAGCACCATACGTCATCACTAGCGGGACGCACTGTTTTAAGACTTTTGTCTTCAGGCTCTGAGGAATGGACGAGGAGAATATGTGACGAAGTTTCCCGAATGCAGCCCAACCCAGTCGGTTGCGCCTTGCAGCCTCCTTGTCGAAGTTGCTTCTGCCTAGCCGAATAGTCTGCCCGAGGTAGACATATTCATGCACAACTTCGATTGTTGCCTCACCAACGACGACCGGCTCCGGTTTCATGTGAGCATTGTACATGATTTTCGTCTTGTCCAAGTTCATACCGAGGCCTACACGTCGGGAAGCAGCATTTAGGCCACTTAGCATCCAGCTAACTTCCTGCAGAGATTCTGCCATAATAACGATGTCGTCCGCGAAGCGGAGGTGACATGTACTCGCCATTTATACATATGCCATGTCCTTTCCAGTCCAACGTCTTAAAGATCTTCCAATGCATTGGTGAACAGTTTCGGAGATATCACATCCCCCTGTCTCACTCCACGTTGCAGTTGGATAGTGGTCTTGTGGTCAGTCTAAGTAGCGGCATTGTACAGATACCTCAACACCTCGATATAGCGCCAGTCGATTTGGCATCTCTGCAAGGATTCCAAAACTGCTTAGGTCTCGATGTAGTCGAAGGCTTTTTCATAGTCCACAAAGGCTAGATACAGAGGCTGATTATACTCTTCGGTCTTCTGTATAATCTACCTTGCTGTGTGGATGTGGTCTATTGTACTAAAGCCTTTTTGAAACCCAGCCTGCTCCGGGTGCTGAAACTCGTCTAACTTTTGGGCAAGACCATTCGTGATAACCCTTGAGAACAGCTTGTATACATGGCTTAAAAGCGAGATCGGTCTATAGTTCTCTCTAGAAGCTGGTGTTGCCAGCTCCAATTTGGTGCAGTGTGGGACGAAGGGTCGACTTCACCAGACGTCTCCTCTCCAGCTTGACGTTGATATTCAGAGTGCCTCGGAGAAGTCGGTGAGCACTCCCAGTTTTAAACCTATTGTTCACTGGGACATCTTTGAATATGTGCCGCTTGTCAGTCATAATGAAGTCTTTTTCGTTTTTCGTCCTACCATCGGGGCTTGCCCATGTCCACTTCCTCTGGGGCCGATTCTCAAAGAAAGAATTCATCAGAAAGAAAGCCCCTCCGTTTCGAGGAAGTCTACAAGCATTTGCCCTCTCTGGTTTCTGCTACCAAAGCCATGATGTCCTACCCTCGAATCGTCGCATTCTTGTACTCCCACTTTGGCGTTGAAGTCACCCATCACAACGGTGTCTTGGGTCCTAGCAGTACACGTGATAGCCCTAGAGATATCCTCGTATACTGCTTCGAATTCTGTGTCAGAGTGTGTCGAGGTTGGTGCATATACCTGTACGACCTTCAAGGAATCCCTCTCGGTTAGTTTAAGTACTAGGTACGCTACCCGATTTGACACACTGCTGATCTCCACTACGTTGTTGACAAGGGTCTTGTTGACGAGGAATCCTACGCCACCTTGGGACAGTTGGTCGCCCTCCTGATGGTAGAAAATGTGGCCGGACTCCAGGGTCATCGTGTCCTCGTCCTCTTTACACTTTTTTATACCGGTGACGGGGCTGCCCATCAGCCTATGGGATTTAGTGTAGCTGTTTTTGGATGTTTATACCGCCATCATCCGCTCGCCAGAGCCTCGTCTGTTATTTAGCAGAGTGCACCACGGGCAGGTGAGGTTGGCAATTGATTCATTCGCATGTTTAGAACCCTTGCACCCTTACGTGATCAGGTAATTATGTTAAAAACAAATAAAGATATGCGTGATTTTAGTTTTGTTGTGTATTTTTTGCAATCTACGTATAAAACTAATTTCATTATAATAATTTCTAATTTCTATGTTCTTAAAACTAACTTCTTTGGGGCCTTTTATAATTTCTTTGGTGTGTTTTCTAATTTCATTGGAGCCAATCTAATTTCATTGGCCCAAAATTGTTTAAAATCGCTGTAACTTTGAATCGGCTCGATAGATTTCAGGGCCAATAAGAGATAACTAAAGAGGTCTAAAGCGTCTACAATATGTGGGGTATAATATTCAAACAACAGTAAAAAAAAAATGCGCCAAAGAAATTATGCTTTTTGAGCGGTTTTTGGAGAATCACCCTTGTACTAGTATTAAATTCATGGTTACAACATAATCCTAACTTAATAATATTATAAATGCGACAGTAACTGAGTCTGTCTGTCTGTCTGTCTGTTACTCTTTCACGCCAAAACGACTACTTATTATCCTGGAATTCGCACGGGAAAACTTTGTTTGAAAAAGTTTTTTTTTTTTTTCGCGAATTTTTAAATTCTGATTTCAGTTTCGGGCTTAGATATACCATGCTGCACATGTAGGTTTCGGCTTAGTATTTATACCCTTTTTGCAACACCATGTAGATAGGTACCAGTAAACATTTCGAATAATTGAGCGCGTCACTGCAGAATGCTAGAATATTCGATGATACTCAAATAGCGGTTTCGGTTATATAGCGGTTTCGGTTATATAGCTGGTCTGCAAACTGCAAATAACCCAAAAGTATACCCAGGAGAGACATATTCTTGCAAACCTGTCTGGCAGAGGCACATTGATGTTTAATATTTAGGTAGGTATGTGTACCTAACTAACCTACGTATGTTGTTATATTATGATATTAGCAAGAAGAAAATGGTCCATTTCTTATTGTAACACTTTACTATAAAATAATGTAACATAACAACATAATAGGTAGTTAGTTATAACGCTATAGTTATTAACAATCTCACTCTCTACGGGCTACCGCTGGTATCTTTTAAATCGTCAATTAATGAGTTACTAGGTCACATGGCCGAGTTGTTAAGTCATAAACAGTTGGACTCGTCAGCTGTGAGGCAATATAAGGAGTCTGAATAGAATCGGTTGGTTTATTAGACATCATATAACTTGGGCAATGCCCTCGCCACTGTCTGTTAGTTGAATGTCGGATCCAACACGGTGAAGTCACGCATGTTCTAAAATTAAATATTTAAACTTGGAATTAAAAATAAACAGTTGGAAGTCTATGGTTGAAGTGTTGTGCTATTGTAGAGGCAACGTTTTGATGGAGAGGATTCCAACCCAATGGTGAGTCAAGAAAGATTGCCGCCATGGTATCTTAGACTTTAACTTGCTTTTGTTGTTGTTTGTTATTCTTTTCCTTTACAGGCTCATGATACCTAATAATCGTCGTCTGTTTTACATACATCCATCCTATTATGTGGGAGGTATTCATTCCCGCATCCCTTATGGTCTGCCCTCCTTTCTTATAGGCTGTAGGTAGGTACTTACATAATAATAATAATAAAAAATCTTTATTGCGCAAAAGAAATGTTACAATATATTATACAAGGTAATAATACCTTTAAGTATAAACTTAAACTATATCTATGCACACGTCTGAATTGAACATTAATCACAGGGAGCAGGGGTCCCCAAATTAGGCTCAGCCCGTATCTTGGGGTACCAAAAATGACTTGACTAAAGTGAATTTATATTAGTAAAACATAAATAGTGTATGCCACACAAGAGTGAAATAAAATTTCAAAACAAAACAGAACAAACATAAAATTATCCTAACAGTCTTCTTGTTATAGGTAGGTATATAAATAAAATCTTAAATAAAATCTTTAAATCAATAGATAATGCTGGTAATAATTCTATTATAGGATATCCTCAGTACAATTATAATCTAGTTTGAGTAAGCATAACATATACAGAAAGAAAGCTGGAAACGTATAAGCGCTTACGTATGTTCCCGTGCTTATCAGCGCTGGTCCGGCAATGTATGGAAAAGTAAGCGCTTATAAGTACCTACACAGCTTTCTTTCGGTACACAGCCTTACGTACCTACCTAGGTACTTACCTAAAACTTTTCTATTCTCTGTGAGGGGTATTAATTCCTGCACTTCTTAAGGTCTGCCCTGCCTGCCTTCTTAAGCATGGGCTGTACTCCAGATTGTTCACACGATTCCAATTTATTTTGTAATTTAATTATTATGTAAAGCAATATGTAACAATTACTTCTACTTATTTTAGGAATCGTGCGATGCCTGAAAATAGCAATTTTTATCTTGAGGACTACCTACTAGGCATCTGTACTTGTCTACAAAGTACCAAAATGTTATTTTGCTTTACTTTTCAAAATTCCAAGGATCTTTTTGTAAGCCATTAAACAACTCTTGTAGAACTGTCAAAATACCTATGTGTTGGTTTCTTTTCAGCGTGCGAAAAATAGTGTGTTTGTTCATGTAGAAAGGTTTTAAAATCAAAGAAGAACTTAATTTAACCCTGTATTTTTTTAAACGGTTATCCATATTATTTTTATCAAATAAAGTAATAATAAAAATCAATCCTGTAACAAAAAATCATAAATATAAAAATATAGGTATAACACTGATAAATTTAATTAAAGCAGACTACTCTACGTACTGAAATAAGATAAACATATACTGAATAGAAAACACTAGGTATTTTGTTGTTAAATAAGAAGTAATGTTTAAGTTACGTAAGCGTCTCGTTCACAGTAGGAATTCACGATATAAAGTAGGTGCTCGCCTTCTGTGGCATTACTTGCATGACACGCTCTCCACAGCGTCAGTTTTCACATACTTGTCAAGAAATAACTCTTACACCACACAAATATAACTACAAATTAACTTAACAGAAGGTTCGAAAACACCAAATAAATGGAAAACGAGTATATTGCAAGTAAGTAGGTAGGTACTACTGAATGGTACCTTTTTGTATTATAAATCGCAAGATTATTTAAAAAAGGAACATTAGGTCGGTATTGGTAGGTAGATAAACATTAACTTTAAATCCGACGTAATTTATGAACTCATAAACAAATTCGGTGCCTTTTCCTTTTTTGAAATGATATCCAGCCAGGACTGTTCAGCCGCTTATCTTTTTTCTGGATCTTGGGTTGTTTGTTTTTTATTAAATTTTTGGCTGGCACATGTGTAGGTATGAGATAAGCCAAGGATATGCCCGCCCTTCACCCCCGTCGCATCTGGGCTCGTAAAATATTATCCTGGCCACGACATTTATGGCCCGGCCCGAGATAGGCACCTTGGAGCCGATACAATATGTTGGTTCTCATATTATTATATATCTGTGTTGAAATATATATTTATAAGTAGGTAATATTTAATTAAGTAGATTTTAGTTTCGTTTAGGTATAAATAGTAACTTAAATAAAACGTTTTAAAAGTAGACAGCAAAGGGTTCTTAACTGAAAATATTTTCGTTATTGGAATTAAGTGCAATATGACAGGTACATTACAGTTATATTTATGTGGGTAACTAAAATAGGCAGGTACCTAACAAGTTATAATTAGAAACTATAAAATAATTTTAGCCTTTTAATTTAGGATTATGGATTTAGTGGCAATAATGTTCGCACTCAACAATACAAACTATTAATTTAAATGGATCCGGTATAGTAAAATCTAAATTTTGAATCCGCTTGACTATTAAGTAACCGTAAAAATGAGCTTTTACGCATGTCTATAAAAATGCAATTAAATAGTTAAATTGCTGTAAAAGCGCAGAATAATGAACTTTGAGTAACACATAAGACAATTACTATTAAGATTTCTATCGGCCTACTATTTTCTTTTATGACTTGCAAATTTTATGTAACAAAGGCGATGACATGCTAAAGCAAATTGAGATATTAGCAATGAATATTTTGTTCTTTTGCTCTTACGGTGAAGGAAAACATTGTGAGGAAACCTACACATGTAGCTTTAGCACATCTAGATTATGTGAACCCACCAACCCGCAGTGGACCAGCGTGGTGGGAAATGGTCCATGCTTAGGAAGGCAGTTTAGACCTTAGGGATATGCACAAAGGTTCCACTCGAGAGAGCTAGGTGCAGGTGCTTGCAACCCTCTCACAGAGAATAGAATATTTTGTTGTTTAAACTTACTTATAAATACTAGGTCTATCTATGTATTTATGTGTATATTATAGGTACCCCTGCCATATTAGATCGAAAAGTTAGTCAAGACTGCCTATTGAAATCACATACAAATTATCCGTTTCATATAACAGAAATACGTTCGATGCTTCCATGTAAACCTATCTACATGAAACGATTTCAGAGTGCCAGGCGCGTCACCACAAATTAAAATAACTCAATAAATATAAATGCAAAACATCTTCGCATGCTTTGATAAACAATATACGAAGAAGATGTACTTAGATAATGGTGTACAAAAAAGGAGACCTATAACCAACAGTGGGCGATAGAAGGCTCATGATGATGATGATAATGATGATCAAGGGGGTGCGTATTGCGACGTATAAAAACGAAATGTATAATTTCACATTAATAACGTTCACAACATATAATGAACGTTACGTATAACAACAAAATCTATATTTTCATAAGGTATAAGATTCAATTGGTATAACGTACATTTTATATAAAATCAAAATATATAATACTTACGAGGACTAATATCAATTCGTATAACATACATTACGTATATCGATTAAAATATATACTATCATTTAGTATAAAGTTCATAATCTGTGTTTAATTACCCAACACCGTCAAACCCCCTAGCACCAAAACCTAAAGATAGGTGCGACGACGAGCAAAGCGAGGAGGAGCGTGTTAGGTGCACATGTTCGTCGAAACCAAAGCGGAGCGCAGCGAAGCGGAGCGGAGCGTCTCCCCACATAGCGCCAATAATAATAATAATGTCAAAACCCCTAGTACCAAAACCTAAAGATAGGTGCGACGACGAGCAAAGCGAGGCGGAGCGTGTTAGGTGCACATGTTCGGCGAAACTAAAGCGGAGCGCAGCGAAGCGGAGCGGAGCGTTCCCCACACATAGCGTCAATAATAATGGACGATACGACAAACTTTTATACTTTTTGTGCATTATACATTATGATAATTATATCCGTTGTAGAATATATGTTATAAACGTTATGCATTTTAATCGTTATATCAATTGAAATTATACTTTTTGAACGTTATTCTTAGCGAAATTATGTATTTAGTAATTATGCCTTTCGTTTGTTATGCACAGTGATCGTTATACTTAATAAATTTATATCATATGGGCGTATACCTTGTGAATGTTATGTTATACCATTCGTTTTTATACCTCGTATTACTTACCCCAATATACGAACAAGATGTAGGTACTTAGATTATGGTGTACAAAAAAAGAGACCTATAACCAACAGTGGGCGATAGAAGGCTCATGATGATGATGATAATGATGATCAAGGTGTAGTGTCATATACAAAAACTAACTACTCTCCGTATTTTATTTACTTGTTGTCGAGATATAAGTTTTAAGTTCAACCCAATGACAACAATTTACCAATGAATAAAGTCACAAATTTTCTAACCGAACTAAATTATAGTAGTAGTAAGATTGGTAGTTATTCGTCGGAAAGTTTATTTTGCACTGACACTCCATCTAGTTCGACGTATTGTTTATCAAAGTTCGCCAGCTTCCCTGCAACATAGTCTGTCAACTCATAAATTTCACCAACTTATTAATAAATCGTGATAAATAACAGAGACACACTCTTAGACAGGCCACTGGTGCATGCATCCTCTATACATCGGCCATCATTTGTGTCGTAAACTAACACTAATGTCCCTTAATATTGCTCTATATTTTATTTTATATCTTTATTAACATTTCTCGCTCGGTAGAGTCCATTGTCAGGCTTTACGTCCGAAGTTACGGGGCTCCTTTCATACCATTATGGCCATTTTCTGAAAACACTGTTTCTTTCTTCGGTTTTATGTGTTATTTTTGTTTAGTTCGCGGTACGTAAGTAAAAGATAAATGCTTTTTGGTACAATGTTGTGAACTTATGAACAGAGCATTGATAAGTATCTGTATTTAAAGCATGTACTCATAAGCTCCTATCTACAGGAATATGGATTTTAAGAATTTTAATTATTCGATTTTTGTTATTTCATTATGTCATTTTCTTATATTTTATATCTATTTGATTGCAAGAAATAAATGTAATTAAGGTTTTATGTCTCCACATTACTGAAGTAGGTGTACCTACATGCATATTTTACAGAAAAAATCTTATTAGGGCCTTATTTGTGTTATTTTGTCTTAAAACACATAATTAAAATAAATGAGATAATAATAATAATGAACCGAGGAACCTACTCCTAAATTAAAATCTCCGCTGGAACCTTAAACGAAACAACGAGCTCTGCACTCGCGCTTCGCTGAAGATGGCATAAATCAACCATGTTTCTGCCTTTTTAGTTGGCCTTAAAAATCTTTTTTCTACACACTTATTCCATTACCATTCGTCGTATACACACGTAAGTGCGCATTAAGTTCATGGATTATGAATTTTAATAATACATTGTAAGTAAATAACGTGAACCTTAAAATAAGATATATTTTTTGCGCGCATTTTGGCTGCCTTTTTTGCGAGTCCTTTAGGTACGTTCATTATAATACAATACATAAACGGGTCGATTTTCGGTCGGCTGGCGAGGGGCGGGGTGTTCCAAAGATTTATCTTTTCCAATATGGTGTGGGAATGCGCGAGGGTCGCGCCGCTTTCTCATTAGAGCCGACAGCGCCTCGAAAAATGCAATTCAAGTGGGCTTTTTTCAACTTTATTTATGGAGACACGCTTTAATTTAAATCTTGATAGGTACTTGAACGAGCATTCCATTAACGCACTTAACCTGAACGTATTTTCTTTCCTTTCACATGCGAGCGTCGTTAAGAATGTGTTTAAAGTTGAAAGCCTGATAGTTTCCCGCGCCCTTGACAGCTCGCCACAACCGTTAGTCGTTGATTCCTGTCATAAACTCATTAGGGCGAATAACCGCCCAATCGAGGTTTCAAATCATGGAATTAAAATTAGGTCCCTTTTATTGCTGGCCGTTACGAGCTGCGAAAAAAGGGGGTATAAATAACACACCTTCGTAGCAGCACGCGAAGCACAGCTCGCTCGAGGCAGTAAATTATTCGCTTATGGCCGCAGTCGATCAATAAGATTCATTAAGGAAAAATGTTGCTCATGCAGCTTTAACTCCCTCTTTGCAATTTTGAGTTGATGTTTTTTAGGTTGTGCTGTGTGCTTGTGAGATAAAATGGTCACATTTAAGTTTATGTAGATTTAGTTTTTCTTATTATTCTAATATTTTGTCATTTTATAAATTTACACTAGGTAAATAGTTCTTAGGTTATTAGTTGAATAATTTAGTATAGCGTTTATATTTATACCTACGTAGTTTAATAATTTAGTTAGTTCATATTTAATTTTATCTAGTTATAAGTTTTTCTAGCACCTGTTACATTTTACAAAGTCGTAATTTTAAATAAATTAATATATTTATTAAAATAACAGTGATAAGAAAAGGTTAACAGTACCTACTTGTACCTAGTAATGCAAATGATTGCACCGCCAGCCACACTTATTTCATTCTTACAAATTTATAAAATATATAATATAATAATCCAGCTATATATATTATAATAAATAGAATAGGCGTAGACAAGGAAAAGTTACATACCATGCTACCAGGAAAGCATAAACTGTAGGTAGAGTGATAGAGGCAGCCAGCCATCTCGGTATAGAGCCCGGGCCGATCGATGGAGCTGCCGCTGTGTTCGCTACTGGATCGCTATTGATCCGACCAGGGCTTCAGTAAACCGCGTATACTTAATGGACTTTTAAAGAATAAAAACTTTTTGAGTTTTCATATAATCTGAACGTACATACGATGGAAGTGTCGAATTACTTTAATTTACCTACCTAATCAAAAATTGTGGATTATCACAGTACCGGATTTCTTAGCATTTTAATTTAAAGCTGTAGCAATAGGTAGTAATTTTTTTTTCCCTAAGGTACAGCCGTTTGTGCCAATAGAATCATGCACAATAGCACGGAAATTGAACGTACGTACTCCACCTCGGCAATCTAAAAAAAAGTGAAACTTAAAAAGGTCATCGACACTACCACGAATCGTTCCCAGCTCGTGCAATTGTACCAATTATCTTACATTCGGCCGAGAGTGAAACCGGGCGCTGTAGGACTCTTTTTGTAGAGCAGATTTACATATTTATTGGGGCACATTTTATGGGGGTACAGAAAAACTCTGCTCGTTTTAATGGACAAAAAAGGCGGCTTCATGTATATTTATTGTGTCGCATCCTTTTTAGGGTTTCGTAGCCCAGAATTTAAAGTAAGTCGGTACTCGGTAGTGTTTAAGTCAAAAGCAATTACTTACTACATAGATCTTCATTCTATCTGCTTTTATCTGTATCTACAAACGTATAGAAACAACTCTGTAAATAAAGATAGATTGAAGTAAAACTATCTCCTAGTGCCGTCTAATGTTAATTAGGAAACATTGGCCCTAGCCAAGTGGAAATACCCTTATTTTTACAAGTTTAGCAAATTCCTAAAAACCAATATAGATAGAGAATACTGAACCCTAGTCCGACTCACACTTGGCCGTATTTTTTCCTTACGCGAGTTTTCAACATGAAGCAAGGGGCCACATTTGGTGACGCTCTTTGCATAAAAATATCGTGATCGTAAACTCGGTTCCACGTAAGCGTAGCATGTGTCGTTTTAGAAAAATATTGAAATATCGCTGAAATAAGGTTTTACGATGTGCAGATTGAGATAGGCATTAATAATGTACTAGGTATTTTCATGCATAATGATTCAGCTGATGCCTTTATAAGTTCAGGCCCCAAATTTTCAGTATTTCACCTAAGACTAAAACGTTATTTTTTTTTAACATATAAATTTATAATCATGATTGTTTGTATTCATCAGTATAATAAATTCGGATATATTATATCCGTGTCATCAACTTAAGAAATCATCACAGTCCTGAATAAATAACAATCTAGCAACGCATCATAAATTACCCTGCACAATTATAACCCTACTGCCTTAATCCAACGCCGGAATTAAAAAGCTCACATATCTTTGTTTCTTTCTTATTAAAATATTTTTATTACTCTTGAGAGAATGTATGGGTTTCCTTTATTAATTTATGCCTCCACTTCTGATGAGAGTAACATTTATTATGACAGAGCATGGGTGGCCCCTCAAACGTAGATACATTGTTGAAATATATTATTTACATAAGAGATTTATATATTCAATAAATTAATGGCACGGCTTGGATTACGTTTGCTTTACGTCATAAAATACGAACGAGTTTGATTTATGGCCGCTGTTCTTTAGAAAAGCTTGATTTGAGTTTGTAACTTAGTCTTAAGACGGACACTTTCTTTTGTTACAGGCAACAAAGTTACGCGGAGCTGTTGGTCTTTGAAAAGAAGAAATAAAGCTTCTCCACATACGGTAAGACCTATTATATTTTAAGCACTTCAACTTTTAAAGCAGTCTTTAACTCTATTTTTTTTCTGACACGAACTTTATCACCCAGTGTAATATCTATTCACGTTTCTACCGTTAGGTTTTTTCAGGATTCCTACAGGTAATGAAGTAGCCTGAGAAATATAAATATAACAAAATAAAACATTTATTTGTGAAACATACCTTTAAATATGACAGAAATACATAGGCAAGAGTGCGAGTCCTGTTCTTTGATGGACGTCGAAATTACAAGTATTTTAACTGACTGATTACAAGGAATTTGACCCGATCTCCCTTATCTGAAATGTTTCAAAGCGGGAACTCAACTCTACTCCTGACATAATTCAGTCTTATCGAAGTATAGAGTACCGAAATTGATATATGGCGGTGATTTGTACGCTATCTCGGATCATAAAAGTGTCTCGTGGTCGTCTGTCAGAATTTACAGCCGATATTAGAAGCATTCCGTTGCGTGACGTAATCCTGTTTTTCATATTATATTATTTATTTACCTATAGTTAAGATGGTACTCGAGATGAATATTGTTATTGCAATACAAGCAAGCCTTTGTATCTAGAATATTTTTTCAGGTACCTACATCATTTCAGTTTGTGCCAGCATAATGTCATATCATACAACAATAAAATAATTGTGAATTTAGATGTAAAAATCACTGAAAATTACGCGTACCTATATAGTACAAAATGTCGTATCCTGAATGTCTATAATACAAAGTTTCTATATATATTTTTTGCTGTGTGATTTCATTGAAATATTTTTCGTTGTTGTTAAAACTTGTCCGTGCTCATAAAACTTTGATCAAAATATCTGTCAAATACTGAGTTTTTAAAAGCCAATTTCCATAATGCGATCCAAACAACATGGCCAGATTAGGCAGATAAGAATTCACTGAAATACCGAAATATTCATTAATCAGTGGATTAGATACACAAGGAATATTTACGAGCAGACCGGAATTTAATTTCATTAGGTTATGGGTTCTTCCTGAACGATTTTCTGACTATTCTTGTTGCCATTTTTCATAAATTATAAATTTCGAGTCAGCCAATTTTGAAATTACAGCTATTTTGTATTTAACGTAGGTGCATGGGACGTAGATGCATAGATTATTGGTTTTAGTTTATAATAGGTACGTATATTTCAACAGATTGTAGTTAGGTATATAGAAAAATATACTTTGACAAAGTACAGAAGCAGAAGCACTAGGTTAGTGTGTGCGGTAAATACCTACCATTGAGATAGGTATATACTACTTATTTACCTAATCTTACTTTTTACCTACATACTAGACAGGTACTTATATTATACATTTTAATACCTACACATAACCTACAAGAAGTTTGTTTCGGAATAAACCGGAGACTTAAAAGGCACCATGTTGGTCGCCCGCTGCGCCCGCGCCGCCTCGCCGTGCGTATTTCACCCAGCTGTCACTCGCCGACCAATCGCGAGCGGGCTCACCGCGCGTTCCAACTTTAAAAATGGTAGAGATAATTTCATTGTATATTATTTTGTGACAGGTCGTTATTTTAAGTTTTTATCGGAAAGAGCTTTCAATATATTTCTCTGGTATCTTTTGGTCCTGACTGCTCTCGGAATTTTGTTTTTTACCTGCATGTGTTGTGTTATGAGAAAAAGTTAAAATACCTTCGTCAAAGCTGTCTTACCCTCTATACCTATATATCTAAAATTTTAACGCTGATTCACCTGCCATCTGTTAATAACTATCTATAGCTAAGTCAATTTACCGCCAGCGTCACCTATATAAAGTTGGCTATTCTATATTCTACCCGAGCAAAGTCAACTACTAAAAACTTCCATAAAACAACAATTTCAAACGGGCCATTACGCGCGGGAAAAACACAGCATCCACCCCCCTTTTGGGTAGCCGGGGGGTGGTGGGGGCGGCGGGTTTATGAAGCGAAATTACGACTTAGACGTTTCAAACAATAACTTTCCCCATAAATGCGGACCGATTCGTTCACGCGTCATAACGCGCAGCTTTGCCTTAGAACGCGGGAAATTGGACGAAATTCGGGAGCAAAAAGACGGCTTTTTTTTTCTTGCGAATATTATATATAGTTAGGTATACAACAATAATAATAGGTAGGTACTACGCAGAACCCCGCATGCAGCCAAAGCCGCTATACTAAATTAATGTTTGTGATTTGATTATGAAATTTTATTTTTACAAGTAGGTATAAGAAGGCTGGTTTTTGCTGCCATTAATAATTATTTCTTGTGTGACATAACAATTATAACTTTTATCTTTACGGAAGCCATAAACTATGATAGTCGTTAAATAATATTTATCCATATTATAGTTCATCTGTTCTTCATTTAATTTTATGAAGATCTAATTAAGTATCAAACAATGGACACCTATATACGTGTTTCTGAGCCGGCATTTTTGATCTCATTATACTCAGCACGTTAACTCTAACTTGAGAAGAACGTAAGTAACATTATCTGCCGACCCCCATTTTACGTCTAATCTAGAAGCTAATAAAATTCGCTTATAAAAGTTTTCAGGTGCGCTGTAAAAATATGATAACGTGCACGTATGAGACTTTGCCACTCTGATCATTCCCATGAATAAAAACTTACGTATGATTTGTAGTAAATATAAATATATGTTATGCTGGTCAAATTAATCATCAATTAATCAATCACAAATACCTACATAAAATTATGTACTTAATTAGACAATATTCATATTATCAATGAGTATCAAATAATAATCTTGAGTGTTGAAATATTCAAAGGCCTAAGAGGTACCTAAAATAAATGATTCATTTCAGATTTACTTATATTGTACTATTTTTGTATTCCATTCCAAACATAAAATTTTCATTTAGATTAAACATCATATACCGGTTAGCTATGAACAATAGATTATGAAAAGTTCTCTTAAATTTAGCTTTGCATTTAATACATAACAGGAATAAGCCAAATCAAATAAGAGCACATACCTAGCTGTCGTGGATTAAAATTGAAACGGTTCGTGTGGGAAATACGTTTCCTGCTGAATTCGCTCAGTAAATTACTTTTTTACGGCATTTTTCAACAAGCGCTTGATAAGGAACGCTTCCAGTTGCCTACAGCTTTCACGATTAAACAACTAATTAGTCAAGAGCACTATAAATTATTTCATGTGCCTGAAAGTTTTATTATTTTAGACTAGCTTTTCGCGCGAGTTTCACCTTAAGATTTTCCAGTGGGTCTTCCAGGATAAAAAGTAGCATACTTATTTGTTCCAGGGTGACTAAGATAAACTTGGCAAATTTGATTAAAAAAAAACTATTTCTGATGAAAATGTAATAAGCATTAATCCATCCATACACTTAAAAAAGTTAACGCTTATTAGGATGTTCTGTGGTTTGGATAGATAAAAAAACTTACTTATAACCTACTAAGTGTCTGCGGGTAAGTACCTATACGGGTAACACTACCCGTGACCCGTGGTACTTATTTATACATGTACCAATTAATCCATTTCTGTTGCAAGCGAATAGTCAATATAGTATTTTTAAATTTAAATTTTCTTGCTACGCTTAAATTGAGATTAAATCTACGAATGTCATGCTTTAATTTATCTCGATTTAAAGGGTTACTATCTAATAAAAGTATACCCTACAGAAACTCCGTACACAGTATACCTACCACTTTCGTCCATAAAACGAAACTTTCCTTATCTATATTACGGAGCCTGGCATCCCCATTTAACGTCAAAGGAAAAACATTATCCTTTCTTCCGAGCAATCATAAACCCTTATCTCGGGGAAAGCACTGAAGCAGGCAAACCAATCTACATAGCGCTGATACCGACTAACCAGGATATCCTGACCTACCCCTCCTCCTTTTTCACCGGGAAACCCCGTTTGTTTTCCGGGGTGAGGGTCATTTTCGGGGCTCAGGTTTCAGTGGTGTTGATATTGTAATCTTGAGTCGAGCACAGTGGGAGTTTTACGATGGCGGCAGCGGAGGAAAGCTTTTATATTTATTAAGTAAAGTTGGGCTTTCGGCGATATTAATCCACCTTTATAGGCGAGGGATGGCTGTGGCTTGAGAATGCTAATGGATTATTTGATTTTGCCTTAATTCTCTCGCAAACTTCGAGTTTTCTATATAAATTACAGAGAGGCTACATTGTTTTACTAGGTACATATAAGTACATGAAATTTGTAGGCACTAAGATCTTATTGGTATTTTAAGTTTGGCTCCAGACCGCCATAACATGCTCAGTTATAAAAACGCCTTACCCTACGCAAAGATTTTACAATTTAAGAACACTCATCTGGTAATCCGTTTAAATTACGCCTTTTCATATTCAACGCGATAAATATTATAATTTACAACTGGTATACTTTGTATCTTTGCAGAAGTTGCAGCTTGGGAGAGTGTGGAATATAAGGCGGGGTGCACACATAGGTACAAAGTTGCGTGTAATTTATGGCGGCGTGGTTTATGGGCCGCGTTCGCACATGCGCCGTACTGTCGCGGAGCGAAGCGTCGTAAAGCCGCCGGGGTCAGGTATGTGACGCTTACTTGCTGCTAGCTTTTGCATGGTCTACATGAATACAAAATAAGAAGACAATAAAACTGAGTATTTTTTGCAACGATGTAAAAATTCTAAAAAAACAGGTGTGTAAACCATCTTGTAATGTATAAATACAGGAAGGATATAGTAGGAAAAGTACGAGTAGGTAGGAGCAATTTACAACAAAATGCACAAATAAATAGATACTACCTAATAAATGAAACTGAAAGTAAACATGAAATTACAGTAGAGTTTTAAAGTATATTTTATGCGCCGACAACAATTTTCCGTAAAAAATATTCCCGGGGCTGAAACTCATAAGAAAATTAACACTAATTTCAATTAATAAAACGTTTTACGCCTACTTAAAATAACTTAGTAGTGGTGGAGAGGGATCACCATAAAAATAACACTTAATTTTCAGTGCGCAATTATTCTGCCATTAAAGGGTGCGCTTAGCTCACAAGGTGCACACCGATATGGGCACTGTTCCATACCTAACGCTGAAAAAGAGGTGCTATAATTTTGAAGTGTATCTGTATGAGGGACAGTTGCCATTTTGACTAAACTGATTATGAAACTAATTGAATTGTATTTCGGGCCGACCACCTCAGACCAATAGCCAACAAAGCATTGTCTGGATGAGGAAAGAAAAGTACTGTAACTATTCTAAATGAGACATAATACCTAATCATGTAGCCTTAGCTAGTTGGTAACAAACACAACACTAAAACATGCCCACCGTTTGTTAGGCCATTTACAGGGTGTTGCAAAAATTTTTTTTTTGTAAATATCCAAAACTTGTAGAACAAAAATTGTTCAGAATGACACCCTGTATTTTTTTAAACGGTTTGTTTCAGGTGACCTACAGAAAGGGGTGTTTAGGAAGAGCCTGCGGAGCCGTGAAGAGTTGCGCATTACCGAACGCTCCGGCATAATAGAACCCCACTTCTGCCTCCACTATAATTATAATTACAGCCCAAGTTTAAGTCGATTACCTACTTAACGTGTTCGTACTTTAATTTAAATGAATGCAAGCTTTAAACTAATGTGATATGAAAACAGTTTAGTTTTATCCAGGATTGGGTAATTTTTTTTTAGGTTCACGATCATAACTATAATATCTAGTCAACTAATGTAATGTAACCTACCTCTACAACAACATAATAATTTAATCTAATAAAAGGTAGAGATTTCATTAAGCAAATGAGGACGCCTTTTTGTACTATTTCGTTTTTAGTTTATAACTTGCTTTTTGTATGATTTCTTTTTCGTTAAAATAAGAGTATGGTATAGTAAAAGCCTGTGTAATCTTTTATAATTACTTAATCAGAAGCCCGCATAGGAAAAGGCAATTATTTCTAGTATAACGTTTTTATTAAAGACACGTGCGTCGTATTGAGGAATGATAAACTATGTAATAAGTAGTAATGTATGATATATACCTACCTTACCATATTATACTATATTATGATAAATTAGTAGTTTTTTATTAATTTGTATGTTTGCCCATCTTTTTTGAGGAAATACGTTTAGGTATAGATACATATTTTTCTCTACAATATTCAGTTGCAAACTCGTGACCAGCTGACCAGAGCCTGAGTCGTGAGTATGTAGGTATGTTATGTATTTTATAGAGGAAGACCACTATAATTTTCTTCTAGACTAGGAACCAACTTTTGCATTGCCGTCGCTGCCGCTAAATTAAAGTAATTTAGCAGTTTATTGCCGTGCCAACACAAATATTATAATTATAATACCTAGTCCACTAATTAGTTGTTCATTGTATTATAACTTTATTGCAGTCATTAATATTAAACTATGAATGCGAATTATGCAAAAAAAAAACTTATATTTTACGTAGGTATTATAATTTGAGTTGCTATTATATCACAGAATGTTGCTTACCTATGCTTAGTTTAGTTAAGTGTACTGTAGTTTAATCATCAATAAACGCAAGGTACCTACCTTATTAGAAAATTATTATGTTTAATCGATTTTTAGTAGGTAGGAGTTTAATTTAAATTTCCAGCGTATTGTTACTACTACCTACCTACCTACCTACCTGTGCATTTGCATCTGCAAAGTATCTATAAAGGCATATATACTCATAAATCTTATAGGTAGATAACTTCAGGAAAGCTTGTTATAAGCTACGGTGTTAAAAAAGTTAGCCAAGGAGGATGACTCAAGGAGAATGGTCATTTAGATCAGTTTTTTTTTAATTTCCAATAGTGTAGAACATTAGTGGTTCAGAACATGACTGCCTTAGTCAACCTCTTTCGGATTTTACACTTTTGATTAACCTATTTACAAAAAAATACTTACGATTTGCTAATTTGTATTTTTATTTTATTTCCAGATATGCAGTGCAATGACCTCATTAGAAACTTCTGCTGCTTGAAAATAATTCTAAGAAGGGAACCAATATTCTAAGATTTCACCGAAGGGTTCTTTACACCCCAATATGCTGTCCTTTACTTACTCCCTTGCAGTGCAGCGTCGACCTCTCTTTCTTTCGCTAAGCCTTCCATCTCGCTTTAACTTCCGACAAAGATGTTCTATCTCTGTTACACAGTAATAAAAATGGCGGATGCTGGGGGATCCCTCTCTAAAACGATGGCGCTTAATACAACGAGATAGAGTTGTGGTTAGCGCTGCTATTTTGTTTTTCCTAAGCTTCAGAACGCTGAGTTAACCATGTCTCTATCTCGTTGTATTAAGCATGCTGATTGCATGAAAATTCTTTTTCGTTCGTTCGTCGATTTAGAGAGTGACCCTCTGGATCGTGCTCGCAGCGCCCCCTAGCGGATATTGCGGAAGAGGGTGAGTTTAGTTCGGAAGTACGGTTAAAATGAGATGTATTTTTAGGGCGGAGAAATGGAATAAATCTTTTCGGACGAAATTAATGTTACCGTTTTATTTGTGTGTTTACTCGCTCTGTGTTTATTTTTAATTTGTCGTAGTGTTCTGTGCTGTGTCATAGAACCGTATGTAAGTACTTACATTTTCAACTCTATTAGTATGAAAGCTTTGTAGGTAATAAAAATCATAAGTCTTAGGAAAAGACCTTTATTACTTACTAGCAGTTCCCGCGCGCTTCGCTTCGCCTTAAAAAGTTTTCCCGTGGGAATTCCGGGATGAAAAGTAGCGTTTGTTCTTTCCTAGGGTCTAGAGTTCTAGACCGTATGTAGGTATACCAAATTTCATTCAAATCCGTTCAGTAGTTTTGGCGTGAAAGAGTAACAGACAGACAGACAGACAGACTAGTAAGGACTAGTAAGGATTTATACTTACAGTATAATATCTTGCAACACAATATTTAAACATAATTATACACCTTAATATAAAATAGGTATACCTCAGTAAGTACAAAAAACTAGTTCCGCCTTTATACTATAGGACATAGATAGGTAGGTAGGTACATTACGTGATACCTAGCTACTGAACCAAGAGAAAAGCGTATCCGTATCTCCATTACGGGACCTATAAAAGCCGCCATAACTTGCCCGGTAGCTGTAGTATAATTATACTTGGTGGCCGAGAATAATTACCGCTGAAAGCAATCATTAAAGCCCCTGCTCACTAATCAACGGCTAATGGCTCAGAGAAAGTTATGTGTAGAAGAAGCTTAAGTGCTTTTGTCTGTCGGAAAGAGATGAGAAGAGTGTCTGAGGAGAGAGGAAAGTAAATTAGTTAAGTTTCTATGTGCTTACTCTAAGCATTAACTGTGTTGGCCTGATAATAAAATACTTATTAAATTTATTTTCTGTAAGTACCTACATTATACAGGTTGTTTACTAAGCCGAAACCAGCATATGCAGCATGTTATATCTAAGCCCGAAACAGAAATTAGAATAACAAAATTAGCGAAAAAAATAATTAATTTTCCATAGAAACTTAGTTGGTTACGTATAACTTCTTACTATGGTTAATGTTTTTTTTGCAAATTTTGATATTCTGATTTCAGTTTTGGGCTTAGATATAACATGCATACCATTTTTTGCAACACCCTGTATACCCCCTATGGTAGGTAAGAAGGTAAAGAATAAACTTAAGGCTTAAAACTGTTCAAGGTCCTAAAAAATTTTATAAGGCTGAAAGAGTTTACTCTATCGGTACTGGTTTTTTTTTAATGAAATTCCATTAAAAAAAACCGGCCAAGTGCGAGTCGGGCTCGCGCACAAAGGGTTCCGTAGCAGCAAATATAATATTACAGTTAAATCAACCTATCTCAAAAACTATAAGAGATACTTTGATCAAACCAAAAATCGTTGAAAGAGTTAATTAGCATGCATCACCTCTATTTTTTTTAGAATTTTATACCCCGTAGTTATAAAAATAGAGGGGGGGGGGACATACTTTTTACGACTTTGAGAGCTGATATCTCAAAAACCGTTCACTTTAAGAAAAATGTTTTTTAGAAAACTTTATATCATTTTAAAAGACCTTTCCATTAATACCCCACACGGGTATGTACATCGAAAAAAAAAATTTCATCCCTCAGTTACATGTATGGGGGGCCCCACCCCCAATTCTTTTTTTTACTATTTAGTGTCATATTTTTGTAGCGGTTCATACAACACATATTCCCATCAAATTTCATCACTGTAGTACTTATAGTTTCCGAGTAAATCGGCTGTGACAGACGGACAGACGGACAGACGGACAGACGGACATGACGAAACTATAAGGGTTCCGTTTTTGCCATTTTGGCTACGGAACCCTAAAAAACCCTTTCATGAATGAAGAAGAATGAGTACGAGCTTAGTCATCCCTTTTCGACTTACTATACCTACCAACTATACACTATACGAGAACTATAGATAACAGGTACCTATGTTCTTTCTATCTATAGGTTCTATATATTATATCTATGAATAAAGTTTATATCGGCACGTGTCAGCACTAATTATAATTGTAAATACAAGTACCTAATCTCAAATTTAAATAAGATGACCCTCTTGAACCCTCTAAGGCTAAGGGAAACAGTCTAATGAACACCACTCTGTCCACCCTTCGTACCAACGCCAGCATATTCTGACCCTCGACTCACATAATGCCTCCTCAATAAGACTCATCAAGAGGAGCTCAAGTTATAATAGTTGACGATAACAGGATCGCCCTTCAAAATAACAGTCCAGTCTAATAAGATCCATCCAACTTGGGGAAATAAATGCGTTTTACATTTCAAGTTAGATTGGGGATCCAATTTAAGGCATTACTTGTTTAATGCAAGTCACGTTAGAGGAATCACGGAGTGTGATTTATGTACAGGGGGTTCCTAAACTTCGACTATAAATGGTGCTGTTATTTTAGGGTCACCCGAATATAGACGGACGCTGGTGTGAAATGCTGCCCAAGAGGGTCTCGTTTTTCTAAATCAGTTAGATTTATTAAATTTTTTAAGCTGCCAAAAAACATAACGTTAGAATCATGAACATTGTCGATTCTAGTGGATTGGATTACCTAATTTGATAGGCGGTTTACCGCAATTTGTAAGACATCTTGATCAGCGCCCCTGTCGGTAACGTAAGAAACTAATTTAAAGCATATGTATTACATAAACTCCGGTAAATTACCTATCGACTAGAGTAGATATTAAAAAAAACGATAGTATTTAATTTCTGTTAACTGAAAGTTAGTATTGCAGTATTTGAGCTATCTCACATAACATATTATAGGTAATTACACTACATCAACATAAGTTAAAAGAGATTAGAGATTGTTCTGCAAAGCAAAGCAAAGATTAATTTTATATTTCGTTATAGGCGCCATCTATGATATATTTGTAGAACTACGTCTGAAGCTTTCTTGCTACTTTTATAAGGTATTTTCCAAAAGTGTAATGTTAAGATTTCTCAGATTCTGATAAAGAACTTGGTTGACCACTCTCTCAGCACCTTTACAAAACTTTTGAGGTTTGAAATTATGGTATTCATTACAAGCGACTACTTGGATACGTTTTACGAAATAGGTAGTTAATAGGTAAGAAAGTATGTATAGTTGAAGACTAGTATAATTTTCCTGAAGCTTTCATTAATTTTTAATAAAAAAAGTGTTATTTTTGTGCACATATTATAAAAATATTAATTACATAAATATTATTATGAAAAAAAGAGCCATCTGTAGAGGAATTTAAGAACTAATCAGTATAGTAAGCTCTCTTCGCAAGCTTTTAAGCAGCGACATCTAGTGAAATATACGTGAACTACAATGGCAGCTTAGCTTCAAAATGTTTTTTTTAGAGTTAAGAAGGGGAGCTTTTGAGAGCTTTGCATTATAGTCCTTCTAACATTTTTACAGCTTGGATTTCACTTTCCAATACTCAAGTTTTAGTCAAATTTATCTGCTTTGGATCTTAATCCTTTAACTTTCTGTCATATAGTAACACTGCAAGTAATGAGAGTATAATAGCTAATATTAAGTATACCTACTATAAAACCCATATATGATTGATGTAGTTCTGTTTTTCTCCACGATCTTTATTCTGCGGTGGGTCAACAGTAGTAGTTCTATCTCTATCGGCCGCCATTTTTGTCTCTATCTTTGGCGTCACGTGTAAAAGCTCAGCCTGTCTTCACCGTCAGATAGTGCTATAAGCTAGTGATCTTTCACGCGCAACGTTCTTTATTAAACACTACCTGAAAAAAGTTTATAATAATAAATAATAAATAAATCAATTTATTTTCAGATTATCAAATCCATACAATGTGTTAGTAACAATGTGTCCTTAGCCTATGTTAGTAAACAATATAGTCACAAAAAAAATAAGTAAAATAATAACCAAAATTGAATAAGATGCATACTAAACATTGAAATAAAATGACAGGAAAAAAATATATTATAATAATTAAATAATACAGTAAGATTTATATAAATTTAAAATGTCATTCATAAAAAGCATGTCATATAGAATATAAATAGGATTATGTCAATGCTACAGCGTAGGTATGACGGATGGATTAATTTGGAATCACTCTTGTTTCAGATTAAACATTAGTTATTAGCAAGTATTGTTTATTGTGAGGTTTACAGTGAGGTGCATGGATAATAATATTAATAATGGATGTATAACATTCCTATCGTATCAATAACAGTTCGGCATTGATTTCTTACTATCGACCGAATGGCGTAGTGGTTAGTGACCCTGACTACTGAGCCGAAGGTCCCGGGTTCGATTCCCGGCTGGGGCAGATATTTGTTTAAACACAGATATTTGTTCTCGGGTCTTGGGTGTTGATATTTATATTTAGTATCTATCTATCTATGTATTTGTGTAGATATATCAGCTGTCCGACACCCATAACACAGGTTCTGCCTAGCTTGGGGTCGGATGGCCGTGTGTGAGATGTCCCCATATATTTATTATTTGTTTATTATTATTTTCAATTAATGCCAGCGATTTAAAAATGTGTTACACACATTGGAAGACGCAAATTGTAACCTGACGCCTTGATCGAAAGATTGACGCCTGTATAACCCAACCATGCAAATAACCCATAAACTGTATTATTGCAACAAACTGTTATGCAATTTAGAAGCTTTTTTTATACGTTAGAGTTACATTAAATTTGTATTTAAATGCATTTAGCTCGCAAGTTAGCTCACTAGCTGGTAGTGTGGCTAGAGGTTAACCACCAATGAAATAGATGCAACAAAAATTCAAACTATTTTCGACTCAGTATTAAGAAGCTTAAGGTTTATTTTTCATTGCTTTTTATGATCGTTTAGCTTGGGGTTGAACACAGTGAGATAGGTATAACGAAAATTCAAACTATTCTCGACACAATGTTAAGAGCTGTAAGGTTTATTTTATATTTTTATATTGATGTTCAAGTTGGACTTAGCTTATACAGTATATTTCGTGCTTACCTACCTAGTCATAAAAACTTTTCCTGAATTTCGATTTCAGACTTTATAGTGATCCTATACACAATGAAAGTTGCTGAATATACTTATTTCATTGTCACATTGTCACGCAGATGACGACGGGAAGGATAACATGTAACCCTGTAGAGTAAAAAAAATAACGGATGGTGGGTAACATAAAATAAAATAGATAATCTGCAAACAATGTTCATTCAAAGAATTTACATTTTATTACGATGCTTGTAACAAAACGTACAACGTCAACCGCTTTTGGTCAAAACACCGTACTTTATTGGGTCATAATTATTCAATTCACAATGAATTAGATTATTACCGTCATTGTCTGAAAAAGGGTAAAATATGGCATAGTAAAAAAGAACTATGGCCGGTTACACGGATTTAAGACTTCTTTTATTAAATTTCTGAAGGATTTTTTTGAATCAAATACCACGCTGTAGGTACATCTACCACTAACCATAGGTTGTTCCCATTGATCAAATAAAATAGAATTCCAATACTGATTTTATGTTTTTATTGCTGTTCTATAAAATAGTATCAAACGTTAGCTAAGCACATCTTAGTCCAACCCTTTTTGCTTATTGTTAATAATAAAATGCACATCAGTTACGCTTGGGCACTGGATGGATTCATACAAAGTCGGAGTGGTTCTAAATTGAAAATACACTTTTAAAAGTACTTATTTAATTCAAGAAATTTTGTAGGTATTATGTAACTAGTGAAAAATACTCGGCTTGTTGCAAAGTGATAAGAGTACTGTGCTTTCTTATGGTACCTTCCTGCTTACTGGATTTTTGCAGGTAAGCAAGCAATTATCAACTAAGTACTTTAAAATTACTAACGTAACGTAACTTAACTTCTCTAGAAATCAGTAAGATAGAAGGAGAATCTAGGAAAATTGAAGGAGAACTCAATAGTCACGTATCAGCTATGGCCGCAATTTTGATCCTGCAATCCCCAAAAAAACGACCAATCCTAAACACCGCATCCATCCAGCCATCGCGACGAATTTAATAAATGTGATTTTGCAGCGGGTAGCCATTTTGAAAATAACTTTCAACAGCGCATGCGTTGTGAGAAAGCGGGCGCGCCGTCCAATCATAGCGCTCCATTTCACCGGCCATTGCTAAAAGGCGGGAGCAGATGTCATCGTGCATCTTTTTAATCGATTTCGGGACTCTTTGAATTCGGAACACGTGTGTCGAGATAGATTTTATGGCCGAAAGGGGATTTGGGTCGAGCTAGTGGATCGACGAGCCAAGTATGGCTGTGAAATACTTGGATTGTATTGGATAGCTGGTAGTAGTTACTTAATGGTGGAATAGGTCTGTACAGTAATGTTGACGAAGTCATAGTTGCTTTTGTCAAAATAAACTTACTCTCTTGGCATAAGTATAACTATCTTAACATAATCTTAAGAGGAATGAAAACGACCGTTTCTTCATACGAACGTAGCCCCCTGTTCCCTCCCTGGATAATGCCACTAGAGCAATAAGTTGCTTATATTTAATCTATCGTGGCCGTAGCTAGCTAGGTACTTACGTTTGTTTTCCTTTTTGTCACATATTAGTTACAAAAAAAGATATGAACCTTTAAAAACCAAAAAAATGGGACAGATTTTCCGCTGTGTTTCTTCTTCAATAAAACTAATATTACGACATCATACAAAAAAAAACCTAGCCTATACTTTTTTTCTTATTAATAATAATAAAAAAAAAACGCACTCACGCCTTGTACTAATGTACTCCCTTGCGGGGTAGGCAGAGGTGCATTGCTGCACCCACTTTTCGCCAGAGTTTTATGTTAGTCCCAATGTAATAGGGGGCGGGCCTATTGCCATTTTACGGGCACATCCAAGACCCGGGAACAAATATCTGTGTTTAAACAAATATCTGCCCCAGCCGGGAATCGAACCCGGGACCATCGGCTCAGTAGTCAGGGTCACTAACCACTACGCCATTCGGTCGTCTATTATTGTTATTAATAATGAAATAAATAATTAAATCGATGGAGTATTGGAGGAGAAAACAGGGGACTATGGCGCGACACCAATAGATCTATGGAAAACCTTGTTTTGAATTCACGCGCTCGTTTACATCGGTCTATTTTTGTAATACTTAATCTCGAAGCGAGGATATACCGTAGCTTGGTAGACCAACCTTATTTTTTTAAGTTAGGTAGGTACATTACACACATTATTAATTTTTAAAACATGATTTATTCTAATAATAATTAATGGAATATCTCTTGAATGAATTATTTTTATTGTGTTATGTTGGGGTCGAATATCCTACCTACAGGACCAGAACCATTTATTACTCTGTCACCAAAGGCAATAAGGCAATGTCTTACAGATAAAACACTGTCCGAATCACGAGTACCTGTCCCGTAGTATATCACTAATAGCAGGATTAATAACAGGACATTGTTGCGTGAATAAACACTTATATACCTACCATAGGTAACTCAACTAGTCCCTTATGTAGGACATGTAAGGAAGTAGATAAGATGATTGAACATATTCTGGTAGCTTGTCCACCTATATATTACAGAAACAAGATTATCTATTCTTGGACCAACAGAGCGCCTATCTCAGCTATTGCAACACCCAGGCTTGCTGCTCCAGTTTACTCGGGAGCTAGACTGGCTAAGCTGAAATCAAGGGGATATGTACAAAGGTTCCACTCGAGAGAGCCACGTACAGGAGCTTCGCCCCCTCTCAGAAAAGAATACAATAGAATATGTTATGTGGAATGAAAAATTGTTAATTGCACAATGCTAAGAGCATTTTCTACCAGCCAACCTACAGACTCATCACGAAATCTAAGAAACTACATGTGCCAGGACTGCTAGGAGTCTGAAATTTTGCATGGGGGTTTCTTTTAGGATTTAGGTGCTCGCTAAGACGGGATTTTATGAAAATCAACCTCTATGGGGATAAAAAGGGGTGTCAAAGTTTGCATGAAACTTCTATAATTTGAATGGAAGGGTTTTGAAATTTGGAAGGTAGGCAGGATCTTAGGTACCGTAAAGGTGCACCAAAAAAGGTTATCCTGAAATTACCACAGGAACGGGAATCAGCAGGAAAATCCTTTTTTATGAAAAATCTAAACTGCTTAAGTGGTAACTTAGTAAACTTAAAGCTTAGTTACAACAGGATGTTTAAAATTCCCACGGGAACGGGAGTTAGCGGGAAAAAACGTTCACGTGTGAAATCACGAATTCCCACGGGAAAATCTTGCAAGGCGAAGCGAAGCTCGCGGGAAATGCTAGTTTTATTATTAAAACATTAGAACGCCAGCCCACTCGTAAATAGTGGCAGACCGTTATTATTTGTTTTCATTACATAACAGGACCAAATAAATCTTTAAAAAATATCAGCTGGTCCATACCAAGATAAAGTTGTGATGGAGTTCCACCTCCATATTGCAAAAAAAGTACATATTGACGCTGTAAAAATTAAACGAACCAAACTTTTCGCGTACGTACATGGGAGTAGCACAAGGTTTTCAGGGTTGCACAGACTAAACTACTCTCAGGGAACCTGAGGGTTGAACACTGAACATGGTCTATAAAAGTACATTACAATTAAACTTCCAAAAAATATGTAGTATAAACACATTGAACCTTGTCTCAGCTAAGATCATTCCTGTGACATTATGGAGACGTTTTGCGTTTTTTTGGTCTATCGACTTATTGTATGAGTCATATCCAATGAAATGTAATTAATTAACAATAACAATTATTTTCTCGAAAGTATTTGTGCGTTATTCGGAAAATTGTGAACTGTCACAGAAGTCATCGTGGCTGAAACGAGGTTCAAGTAGGTTAGGTGGGTACCTACTAGGTAGGTCCTATTAATTTATAGGCAGGTACCTCCAATTTCTAGGTACGAAAACCATATTATAAAATATTAGAATAACTGCATAAATATGTAGGTACAGTTCCCCAAAATTGATAATGCGCATGCATAGAAATCTTCGCCATTGTTCGGCAGCGGCCGTATTTTCCGAGCGCCAAAAAACGATATGTATTTATAGCTGAACACAAAAGAGTAGAGATTAATGTTTTTGGAACTAAACAGATTTAAACCTGGCAATAAAAAAAACTTGTGATTTGTGGTCTGTTTCTATGGTTTGAATGTCAAACTCGCCCTGTTCCTGTATAAACAAATCGAATTTTGCTTAATTTTGGAGTTTTGTGGATGGTTGAGTTTGTTCACGAAGTGAAAATGAATAAAACCATTCGCAGCGAAGCTAGACAGATGATTTACAGCGTTTACCTACGATATTTGGCGGAGAATGAGGCTGGAGAAGTATTAGTCAATACATACGATGTTTATGAAAGAGCAGCGTTTTATACTGGTGAGTAGGTACTTAATTTCTAACCATTAACATACATTGCTTATATTTCTTGTAAAAAAGTACTATTTTGATGTAATAGAATGCCTTTCAATGTCTATTTGTTATTCTTATAGAGGTTAGAAAATACTAGTGTCAAACGTTACATGACATCAGGGTCTGGATGCTAATGTTGTTAAAACATCAGGTCTAGATACTTTTTTACTAACCCCCGACTCAAAAAGGGTATCGATAAGTTTTATAGCTGTAGGTGTCTATGTGTGTCGGTCTCTCCGTGTTAGAGTACCTATTGTAAAAATATGTGTAAGAATATGTAATGCCGAGTTGCAGAAAGGGACTTTAAGCTAATTTGGACATTAAATCTATGTCTGTCTCTTTCTGTCCGTATACTGTCAAAGCAAGGCAACAATACATTTAATGCCGACATTAACTTAAAGATCCTTTCTGCAACTCAGTGTAAGAGTCGGTATAAATTCCCCAGACATAATAATTTGCAAGTCACTGCTTTTCTGACCAATTAAATAATTTGTTGCAGGAAAATCGGTAAACACAGTTTTAGAAGAATTGCCGGGGCACATTTGAACTTTTCCTGAGCAAGAAAAAACTGTAATAAAATATCGATGTGTAATACTATCACTTTTCTCCTATAATAATTACATAATGGGATAACCAACACGTGTTTCAGTGCAAAAAAACATTATGAAATACACAATGAAATAAAAGTTACAGTTGATTTGATTTAATGAAATTCATTCAAGACTGCCCCCCTCTCCCCTGCTAATTTCTTCTCTTAACATAAACCTCCCCAAAAAGTGGCATTTTATAATTAGTAAATATTTGAAACATTTCTCGTTTTGATTTTTTCTGCTAAAGTATCGTGATACTTTTGTCCGTTTTCTATACTATAATAGTGTGGCCACTTTCTTAGATTGCCACGCCCTCAATTATTCTTTTATGTTCAGCTATAGAGTGGTTAAGAGCATTTTCTTCATGCATTTTTTTTTGGATTTATATGTTTGGTGCTAAAAGAGATATTGATTATTGATTTATCAGTAACGAAATTTGAGTCGATAATTCATAATATTGTCATAATATTAAAATTTAGTACTTTTCAAATGTCTTACTCAAGCTGGTGTTAATATGGATGAAATAAGGTTTGAATAATAACACAAGGTTTATATTAGAAGAAGAAATATGGATTTCAAACACAGGTTTACATTAAAATCTCAGTTCAAAAGTATTTACAGCGCTGATCATTCACAATAATATTACAATTACAAACTTGGTCTTTTGGGTATGGCTTTATTGGCAAAGTGAAGTCTATCAATGTGACGTATATTTTTTTCTTAAATGTGCCTCATAATATGGCGTCGTCAAAAATAATTGAAAGTTGAAATTAAATTCTCATTTGAAAAAAATATCAAGAACGATGTGTAATTGCAGCTCTTTATTATTCCACAAAAGTAATACTGATCTTGACCTTGAGACCTTTGACTGATCGGTGACAGCCACCGACCGCCCAAATTGTTTTCGATTATGTGTCACATGATATTGACTACTATTTCTTTCGAACAAAGATCAAAATGCAAGTGCTTTGTTTAAGGCTCTTACGATTCAATGATTCGGGTGTTTCCGGGAATACGACAGTTTGCGAAGATTTGCATGTGCATTATTAATATGGGAGAACTGTACAGTGAGCTGCTTTAGTACACTTTTGAACCTTGTCAAACTCACTAACTGTCTATTCATTCATTCAAACATTGACGTTTTGTTTAGTAGGTATTTTGACAAGGTACAAAAGTGTATAGCTACTAAAGCAGCTGACTGCTACTGTGTGTGTTTTGTTTTTTTCCACATGTTATTTTGTTTGCTACGTGTGCCGCCGTAGCACCGCCGTAGCCCGTAGCCGTTAAGGCGCGATCAGACGGTTCAGACGGTTAGACGACCGAATGGCGTAGTAGTTAGTGACCCTGACTACTGAGCCGAAGGTCCCGGGTTCGATTCCCGGCTGGGGCAGATATTTGTTTAAACACAGATATTTGTTCTCTGGTCTTGGGTGTTGATATTTATATTTAGTATCTATCTATCTATGTATTTGTGTAGATATATCAGCTGTCCGACACCCATAACACAGGTTCTACCTAGCTTGGGGTCGGATGGCCGTGTGTGAGATGTCCCCACATATTATTATTATTATTATTATTATTATTTATTATTCGAGTGAATATTCAGTCGAGTAAACCCACAAAGTAAACCGTTCATTTTCTTGTCATTCCATGTTCACACGTCTTAGTAGGAATGACAAAGTAATGAACGTTCATTTATTATTTTCAATAATATTTCGTCGAGTGATGTCGTGCGTCTCGGAATCTTTTCGATTGTGATGGGCTCCAGAAAAAATGGCCCAATGCGAATGTTCATTCTGTTTGCAGACATCATATTTTATGATAAGATTTTTTGACTTTACGAAACACTTTCAATGATATTATGATTCAATATGGCCTGTAGAAGCGTCCGTAGTCGAGCGGGCCTCAGTGATCGTAACTGATCGCTGAGGTTAAGCAACAACTGACACGGTCAGCCATTGGATGGGTGACCAATTTCAAGTGGTGCTTTTCTGGACGCTTCCGTGCTTCGGACGGCACGTTAAGCCGTGGGTCCCGGTTGCTGCTTCGGCAGCAGTCGTTAAGCCTAGTCAGAGGCCTTCGGGCGGCTTGAAAACATCTGACAGTCGGGTTGCCCACTTACCCGACAACTCTCTCAGCACAAGCTTGCTTGTGTTGGGGTCCACCAACCCGCACTTGGCCAGCGCGGTGGACTAGGCCTAAACCCTTCCTTCATTGGAAGGAGACCCGTGCCCCAGCAGTGGGGACGTAATGGGTCGTGATGATGGCCTGTATGTTGGTAGGTTTATTAAGACCTTTACCCGGCAGTGGGACACTAAATAAACAGGCTACTTAGATAAACATTGGTAGGCAGAGTATATACTGACTGTATGTATAGATACATAGATATGCTATAGTGACATTACGAGAGCAATAACCCGGGTATAACGGACGCACAGTTTTTTATCGCGGCCATCCGAATAGCTTTTTTATTTTTACGACGGACGTGTCCCATCTTCTTTCCATCGTCTACTTCAATTATTTATACGCGCTATAAAACTGCAGCTTCTGTTTGCTACTGAAGCTTTGTGAGGTGTACCTACCTACGAGTCTAATATATTGTGTAGGTATGTAGAGCGACGTATTTTTCATAGGCACCAAGCACTTGCCTATTATGTACTTACGTAACTACCTTATACCTACGTTATTAGATACAAAATAGAAAAACAACTTGAGTAAGTAGGTACTTATAACAATTTCTGTACGAATCTACATACCTTATGTTAAAGATTCTGAAGGCGTAAATTGGTACTCTTAGCACTGAAGAAACATTTTTTTTAATGTATGTTATTGGTATTTATACATAAGATCGTACCTAGGTAGTAGGTACCTACGATTTTTTTTAGCTAATACGATAAAAAATATACTATGTGTACCTACAATGGCCAATTTAAAACGCAAATTGCCATAAGCCGTAGAACAAAAATTGTTTGTCTTGACCTCCCAAGTCACCCTTCGGCTTAGTATACCACTTTTGCAACTTCTTATATAGATCCTATCTATAATTATAGCATTTTCAACATGACAACAACAACAAAAGTAATATGACTAATTTTATTACATCTCCCCCTAATATTTGGAGTCAGAAAATACATCATAGTGGTTTACGTTGGTGTTAAAATTACAAAGATTGGTAGGTACTTATACGAAATTGCCTTTTGAGGGGTGACTGAGACAGGAAAACTCCTAGCTATGTTATTTCTGCACATGATATAAAATAAAAAACTGCTTCGTCTGTAAGACAAGTACGTCGCGTTTTCAGTTAAAAGTTACATATACAGGGTGTTGCAAAAAGGGTATACTAAGCCGAAAGCTACATGTGCAGCATGGTATATTTAAGCCCGAAACTGAAATCAAAATTTCAAAATTCGCGAAAAAAAAAAGTTGTTCTTCATACTAAAAAGTCACTTGACCAACAAATTTTCTATGGAAAATCATTTTTTTTTCGCGAATTTTAAAATTCTGATTTATAGAATAGAATAGAAAACATTTATTCAACACATAAACAGCAACATTATCAATACACATTACAATTAAACACTTAAACTAAACCTTATCGACTGTTAGTAATTAAAATTTAGACAATATTTAGTTCTAGGTTAGTATCTCCTCTGAGTAAAATTTGCAAGGCTGAAGATTTTCTGTGCTTTCCACAACAGGCTAGCCCAGTGGCGGATTTACAAATTTGCCGCCCGTAGGCCATTAATATTTTGCCGCCCCTACTGACTTTTGAAATTCAATACGTTAGTTTAATTAGTACGATTGTGAACTTAATCATATTTCTGTCATTTAGGTAATTAGATTATTTTTGTAACCCGCTATGTACTGAAGAGTTTAATGTGTTAACCTAAAAAGTTTAATTTGACAGGCAAATAAACAACCCGTAAAAAGACTTCAACGCGTAAAACATCTGTACTTAACTTTTAAAAATCAATTTTCAGCAAACTTATTGTCTAAGAACTCCCGTAGAACACATGTGATACAAAAAAAAAACTAAATTGAAATCGGTTCATTCGTTCAGCCCTCCTACTCTTAAAAGGCAATGTAGGTATTACGTCTGTCTTTCGTTGTCAACATTTAAAAAATCATAACTTCTCTTCAAAAGCGTTTTTACAAAAACATTACCCTCCACCTTCAGCAGTCGGGTAAAAAGACTAAAAATACTTATGATATCAGCTAGGTAATGCCTATTTTAAGAACCTAGAAACAAAAATATAATGCATACAATTTAGAAGTTATTTTACAAAAACGCCAAAAAAGACTTTTTTGGCCAAAATCTAAATGTTGCCAACGCAAGACAGACGATATACATTGCCTTTCAAGAGTAGGGGGGCAGCAGTGTGCAATGCGAAGTGCTATCCAAGTTTGGATTAATAATAATATGCTCCAAATTCTGTTTTCGCAGTAGCAAAGATAGATATGTATGTAATGATCCAGGATCTGGTTTTATCGAAATATTACAAAGCGTTTATTAATCGTTTTCGTATTTTATAATAGTAATTTATACATGGATGGTACAGATGATACAAGTATAATTAATTATAAAAAAACTACTTATTTGCCAAATTTGCCGCCCCTCTCAATCTGCCGCCCTAGGCACTGGCCTTTTTGGCCTATAGGTAAATCCGCCACTGGGCTAGCCTAAAGTTTTCTTTATTATTTATCTTATTCTCTTTTTTATATCTTAGGTATAATTTAGAATCCCCCAGGATTATCTGCCCCCAGAAAACTCGGGCATATACCATCCTTAATTACACCAAACCATATAATACTATCCGTACCGATTCAGGTAGTGCCTCTTATCATGTGGATACATTCTTTAATTCAGTAAAAATAGATCAAAAGGAAAAATAGGTATGTTATATTTAAATCTGTATTTTGTATGCTTACTGTCAGTCATGCATTGCTAGTGGTTTCTCTACCATAGTCTACCACATAGGTGTCTGCGCCCGCAAAGATAGTTTGTTCTTACTTACTTACTTACTTACTCCGCTGGCTCAGCGACCCGAAGTGGATCTTGGCCTCAGACACAAGAAGTCGCCACTGGTCTCTATCCTGCGCAGTCTCTCTCCAGTCGCCTGCCTGTAGTTGGCGCAGGTCCTTGCCGACTTCATCGCTCCAGCGATATTTGGGACGGCCAACTGGCCTACGACCGCTTGGTAGTTTGTTCTAGTTAATACATAAAGTTCAAATTTGCAATGTATAAAGTTACTATGATCTATGATAGCGGGCCGATGTCCCCACTCCCCACTACTTGCTCCAAACATTAAAATAGGTATACTTCACTCTATAGTTAAATTTATAATATTATTAGGTACCTTTACTCTTGAAAGGCAATGTATTGCGTCTGTCTTGCATTCTCAACATTAAATCAATCATAAACTCATTATTTTGTAGCCTTAGTAGGCCTGTTTTTCTCAGTGTTTCGGTTTCAAAAACTCCAGCTAAATTATAATAATATGGTTTTTCTTCGTGCTAAAAGGATTAGCCCAATAGTAGGGTCAGTAGAAAAACTAAGCAAGGTCTTAGTAATCCTGTTTAAGGCGTCCGTCTTGTTATGTTACGTGATAAAATAAATAACTAGGTACCTACTATATTTTAAGTAAAAATTAAACGAAGTAAATATTTTTACAAAAAATGAAAGTACTATGCGCGTTGAATTCTTTTGCTTGTCCGAATAAAATACATAAGATCTAAAAATACATAATTCCTTATGTTGATGACGATCGATAGGTGAGTGTAAATAACTTATACAGAGGGCCTGTTTCACAATGTCTGGGTAATGACTAGCTGTGGGATAAAGTAGCCAATATCCAGACATTGCGAAACAGGCCCAGAATGTTGCAAAACCAAGCCAAAAGTGGTTGACTGAGGGGGTCGATCTAGACAAATTTTATTCTACAGCTTTTTGAAATTTGCACATAAAATATGGCTTCTCTATAGTAAAAAGTCACATAACCATGAAAGTTTTTATCATCTAGGTCCCCTGATTTCTCATATATTCACCTACATATTTTATCTAGATGAAAGTAAAAGCCAGTGCGAATATATTAAGGAAAATATACATATGTGTTAGTGTTTAAGGTATGTAGGTTTATTTTATGTGTGTGTACAAATAAAGAATATTCTATATATCTATCATGCATATAGTGAGGTGCATATTAAATATCAAATCACTCAAGCCAAAAGAGGAGCCGATGGGAATTTGTATTGTATGGGCCCTTCGCCAATTTACATATACAAAGTCATGACAAGGTGTAAAGCGTCCCAAAAGTCAACTCAGGAGTGGCCAGAATATCGCAATAAATGACCTCAGCAAAAAGTAAATAGTATTCGAGATATTGTCACTTTTATAAATTTGCTGGAAATCGACACCACGGTTCAAAATACAGCATTACTCGTTATTTTCTATTAAGTATTTATCTTTTCAATGTGACCAAACCATCTCAACATTCCTTTTTCAGTTTTGGTTAACTACGTCTTCTTTCATTCCGAGTCGCTCTCTTATTACACTATTTCCTTTCCTATTCTGTTTCAGTCGAGACAAACTTTTCAGGGAGCACCTATCTACAGTATACTGTATTTCCATCCATCTTTTGCTATACCCATTAACTTCTACTTCCACACAGTGTAGGAAGGAACGTCAATCTCTCAGGAATAGCGAAACGAGCATTTTGAGACACGCGTTGGGGTCCTCATGAAAGATTACAAGATCAACAGTGACTTAGAAATAGGTATCATAATATTATTCCGTGGGCCGTTACAGAAACCGACTTAAGTTTTAGTGCAGATCTCCATATCCAATATATCCATATACCTATCCATAAAATTTCGTAATTTTACAATGTGTTGTTTTTCGAACCCGACAAACTTTAAGGGTAGATTCTACGAGTAATTTCATCGAGAAAAAACTCCCATATGTGGGGTCAAATCTCAATATTCTAGAAATGGCGGCCATTTTAAAGTTTTAGATAATTAGTTTTTTCTTCTTCTTCATAAAAATCATATCTCGAGATTTAAACGTCCGACGAACATGAAATAAAATGCTTTTATCCGCAAAAAGTCATCTCTATCCAATTAAAATATCAAAATTTGATAAAAAGTTACATAAAATAAGTTAAAAGCACCTAATCTAGTTTTTTTGACGGTAAAAAACAGAAAAAAATTAAGCACATTTTATTTGAATTACTTTGAAAATAGCCCCCCGTTGAGGTATTTTTATGTATTTTTTTAAAACTATTTGAGTTAAGCTAAACAATGATACCAAAACCGTATCTCTACGATGAGGCAGTCAAGAATTATTGAAAGTTCAAACACACCTAACGGAGCTCATGTACCTAAGTTGATTTCCATTCCAATTCCATTTCCAATCAGAACTCTTTCACTAAAAAATAATAATTAAAAAAAATAAAAAACCGACTTCAAAAAACCACTAAAATGTAAGTAATAATTTAAGGTTTACACAAATTATATGTGACAGTACAAATATACCTAAGCAGGAACTGTTCTTTTTTGATGTTGGTGCAGTGACAAAGTAATCTGAAGAAATATGGCACCAACTTCAAAAAAGAACAGTTCCTGCTTAGGTATATTTGTACTGTCACATATAATTTGTGTAAACCTTAAATTATTACTTACATTTTAGTGGTTTTTTGAAGTCGGTTTTTTATTTTTTTTCATTATTATTTTATTTTATAGTTTTTAGTTTATTTGCAATAATTTTTAATCAAAAGTAAGATGCAAATGATACCAAAAAGTCCTACTAATCAATACGAATCTTTCAAGCCTAAACACGAGGTAGTTGCTATATACCGTTGAGGAGTTCCCTTGACTGCCTTCCGTTTCCATCATCAGATCAGCTCAAGGTCACCATCATATTTTATTGTTATAAGAACTATATTTACGTTCTTAATTTCATTAGAATCGGTTAATATGTGTCCAAAATGGAAATTCATACCCTGTTTTTACCCCTTTACCCACCCTTAGGGGTGAGATAAAATTCTGAAAAAAAAATGGGACCACCTGGAAGCTCAACCCAATACAACAAAAAAAGAATTTTCAAAATCGGTTCATAAACGGCGGAGTTATCGGTGAACATACATAAAAAAATATATAAAAAAAAAAAAATATATCCCGACGAATTGAGAACCTCCTCCTTTTTTTGGAGTCGGTTAAAAATTATGCAAGAAACACCAAAAAAAGTGGTTAGGTGTATTTTCTCGATGGAATAAAATTGTATCAGGAGGATACAATTTTATTCCACCTCGTCCAACGTTTATGTAACTTTTGAAAAGTCAGCCTTACAGCGATTCCATCCAGACAACCTTTAACTGTAAGGATATTAATACATAATATGCAGGACGCCACCATGCATAACATAATATAACATACATCACGACCCATCACGTCCCCACTGCTGGGGCACGGGTCCCCTTCCAATGAAGGGTTTAGATATGACTAGTCCGCCACGCTGGCCTAGTACGGGTTGGTGGACCCCAACACAAGCAAGCTTGTGCTGAGAGTCTGATGATCTGAGATTGTCAGATGTTTTCAAGCTGCCCGAAGGCCTCGGACTAGGCTTAACGACTGTAGACTTAACTACTGCAAAAATTGTATAAATATAATATTATTATTTTCAGCGCAGTAGAGAAAGTAATAGGTAGAATAAAATACTGTTCATTATTTTGGATTTCTTTGCTGGGACGCAGATTGATGGCAAATTAGTATAATTCTTCTTAAATAATTTTATGGATTATAAAGGAATTGCATAGAAATTACCTACTAGATGACTGAAAATACTGTTGCCCATTTTATTGTTCATATTAGGTACGACCCAAACAATACCGTTATGGGGGAATTTTATCATAATTTACGACACCAATAAATAAGTCCAACAAATTCCTATAATCCAATATCCCATGACGTCGAATTTACGACCACAAGGGCTCCCCGACCCTCGTATTATGCAAGTCATGCAATTTTCTTGCCAAACTTTATTATTCTTTTATGTTTCGTCTACTTGAGTAATGAAAAACTATAAAAGCGGTCGTGTGGGGGTACGCCGAGGGTTGTAGGGGCGCTTTATTGCCTTCTCGCCAATGGCAGAATGGCATTTTTACGACCTTGCCAATTTTATGTCCCACCAGTAAAAGATGGCAACCTACCTAGCGTAGGTAGAGAGCCGGAATATATTTAGGAAATTTAGTAAAAAATAGGTAAATCAAGTATTTAATTATTAAGATATAAAAGTTAAATTCATCAAACCTGATAATTGTTTGAAGGTTTGAGCAGAAATTTTAAAATAAAATAAGTATAGGCATAACCTACTTATCTAAATTAAATAGAAAATAAATATTAAATACGCAAAATGGTTTTGTTAATTGACACAGATTTCGATCGATCGTCTTAGTTGAAACGAGGTATATAGGCAAGTAGGTATGTAGATATTACTTACACTAATGCTAGCTAGTCACCCCATAGATATTTCACGCATAATGGCCCACCTTGGAGGCTAAATGCGGAAAATCAGCTCGCTATGATAGATAGTAATGTATTAGGTCCTTACATATGAAATTGGCGTTTTGTCGTACTGGCCACTTTGATCTCAAATATTACCTTTATGGTTAGGAATTCCAAATTCAAATTCATACAGCTATTTACTCATGCATTTGTGTTTCAAACCCCCTAATTCATTTGTTTTTTCTTCTTTTGTTTTTTTCTTTGTGTCACTTTCTGTTTACAAAATGGAAAACTTGAAATATCGCGTTATTTACGAGTATGAGTTCCACCGTGGCACCAGTGCTGCAGAAACGGCTCGAAGGATTAATGATGTGTATGGTGACGGTGTCGCAAAATAAAACACAGTGCGTTTTTGGTTCCAACGTTTTCGTTCTGGAAATTTCGACCTGCAGAACAAGCCTCGTGGACGGCCGGAGACCAAAGTTGATAATGAAGAATTGAAGGCTATTGTGGAAGCAGATCCATCGCAAACCACGTCCGAGTTAGCTGCAGGCTCCGGTGTTAGTGATAAAACTATTCTAATCCACTTGAAGCAAATTGGGAAGGTGAAAAAGCTTGAAAGGTGGGTACCTCATGAATTGAGTGAAGCAAACCGACAAACGCGCGTCGACTGCTGCGTTACGTTACTCAACCGGCACAATAATGAAGGAATTTTAAATCGAATCATTACCTGTGATGAAAAGTGGATCCTCTACGATAATCGGAAGCGCTCAGCGCAATGGCTGAACCCTGGCGAACCAGCCAAATCCTGCCCTAAGCGAAAATTGACTAAAAAAAAGTTGCTTGTAAGTGTTTGGTGGACTAGTGCCGGTGTCGTTCACTACAGCTTTCTTAAATCTGGCCAGACGATTACGGCAGATATCTATTGTCAGCAACTGCAAACCATGATGGAAAAGCTAGCTGCTAAACAACCGAGGCTGGTCAATCGCTCTAGGCCACTGCTGCTTCAGGACAACGCTAGACCACACACTGCACAACAGACGGCTACCAAATTAGAGGAGCTTCAATTAGAATGTCTTAGACTTCCACCGTACTCTCCGGACCTTGCTCCAACAGATTACCATTTTTTTCGCAATTTGGATAACTACTTGCAAGGAAAAAAAATCAACTCCGATGGGGCAGTCCAAACCGCCTTCAAAGATTTTATTGATTCCCGCCCGAATGGTTTTTTTTAGTAAGGGGATCAATGAACTACCTATGAGATGGCAAAAGTGCATACATAGCAATGGTACATACTTTGATTAATTTAAAATATTTAATTAAAAAAAAAAACGACTTTATGTTCCTCCTATAGAAAACGCCAATTTCATATGTAAGGACCTAATATGTAGATATTTCCTATCTACTAATGTAGAGCTAAATCTCGAAATGGTTATAGATTTATAGCAGCTTGAGTTTTGTGAAACGTTTCCTATCACTCTCAATATCTAAAGAATGAAATGAAAATGAGTGGCCATGGCCATAGTTTACATAGAAGATGGGCCTAAATTTCAACTGCCTGTGACACCAGTTGCTTATGTACACTCACGGGCAATGAAAAGGTTCCACTGAGAAAAGCACGAAATTAAAAACGGTGATATTTTGTTCAAATTTGAAATAAAATGTTTCAAAAAATTGGGGTTGTTTGGTGTCGGAATTTTGTGAGTGGAACTTTTTCATTGCCTGTGCGTGTATTACATAGGTTCATCATAAACTCGCAAATATAGTTTATCTGGTAGAAATCGCTTATAGTGATAAGACCGCCTCTTGTTTAAATTTGTATTAGATTAAGATCTAGCAGCGTGCTATGGAGAGAGCTATGCTTGGGGTTTCTCTGATGGATAGTATCAGAAATGGGGTTATCCGTCAGAGGACTAAGGTTACCGACATAGCTGTCAAAATATGCAAGCTGAAGTGGCAGCAGTGGGCTGGTCATATTGACGGCTTTAGGCGGTAGTGAAGCTGCTTCCGAAGCTTGGGGCCGCGGGTTCGAATCCCGCCCAGGGTAAACATCCGTGTGATGAGCACTTGTGTTTGCCTTATGTGGTTGTCGTTTATCTATTTTATATGTACCTATCTATCTACGTATCTGTGTAGGTATATCAGCTGTCCGACACCCATAATACAGGTTCTGCCTAGCTTGGGGTCGGATGGCCGTGTGTGAGATGTCCTCAGATATTTATTATTTCTGCCGAAGAGGTAGACGAGTCGTTGAGTTGAGACCACGAACAGGCAAACGCAGCGTGAGACGCCCTCCTGCCCGCTGGACCGACGTCCTTAGGCATGTTGCCGGTAGTGGCTGGATGAGGACGGCCGAGGACCGAGTGTTGTGGTGTTCCTTGGGAGAGGCCTATATGAAGCAGTGGATGATTATTGGCTGATGATAATTATATAATGTGTTGTTTTTCGAACCCGACAAACTTTAAGGGTGTGTTCTACGAGTGATTTCATCGAGAAAACACCCCCATATGTGAGGTCAAATCTCATTCTCAATATTCTATAAATGGCGGCCATATTAAAGTTTTAGATACTTAGTTTTCATAAAAAATCATATATTAAAGTTTGTCGGGTTCGAAAAACAACACATTGTATAAAGGTCTAGTGTTGTTTGATAAAGCCAAGACATTCCTAATAGTATTCCAGAAGAGTATCCTGGTAGCTAGTGACGCTGCAACGGTTCACCCACAGTACAGTCGATTGCCCCAAGAACTGTTAGATAAATATAATAATAATTATGCTCATTCTGAAGACAGACACTCTAATTTTAATGCCGTCAAACTATAAATTTAGCTAGCAAAATATTGTATTTACAAAAATACTCAGGGTGTCTTGCACAACAAAGTTAATCAAAATTAAATCTATGATCTCTTGCTCTGACATTGATGTCGATTCTGAAGGCAAAATTCTAATTTTAACGCTGTCAAACAAAAAAAATTGCTAGCATAAAATGACATTTACGGAAACAATCATAGAGTTAAATTTTAAACAAATAAATTAAGGTTTTGACAGATCTAAATTTAGAATTTCTGCCTTCAGAATCGACATCACTATACTGTTTAATTTTGATTAACTTTGTTGTGCAAGACTGTTGTATATGTCTACTCCCACTTACGTATGTATGAGTAAGGTCAACGATACCTCAGTAATAAACCAGCTGTTTAACCGATAACTAGTTTCATTGCGCACATACATCCCACTGGCGACGAACTTTCAAAGTACCCACATAATTGTGATATTTTAAAAAATGGCTAATTTTCTAGGAAATGTCAGTGTTTTTGACCATAATTCACAAGACTGGCCTATATTTTATGGACGTTTAAACCAGTTTTTAAAGTTAAATAACATTAAAGATGAAAACAAGTGCGCAGTGTTGCTAACCCACCTATCGGATGGTTCGTACCGACTCGCGAAGAATCTAGTGTTTCCAGCGGAGCTTGAGTCGGTAACGTACGATGACCTGGTTAAGAAGTTGAACGAACACTTCACACCGAAGCTTTTTGCTGATAGAACGAAGTTCTATGACGCAAAGCGAGCTAATGGGGAAACCGTCGAGGAATGGGCAGCGCGTCTCCGGGGCTTGGCAGTCTACTGTGACTTCGGGAGCTCGTTGGATATGCTGCTGGTAGACCGGTTTGTGCTCGGCCTGAGTGCAGGGCCAGAGCGCGACCGGCTGTTCGAGCATGACGCCACCACGCTCACGTTTGCGAAGGCAGTAGAAGTGGCGCAGCAGGCGGCGTGCGCGCGCCAGGCCAGGGCCGAGGCGAGCGGCGCGGCGGGAGCAGCGGCGCTGGCGGCTGCGGGTTTGCAGGCCTTGCAGCTGAAGCAGGAACCGCTACACTTCGCGAGGGCGGGTGCGCGTTTCAAAGGCGCCTCCGCAAAGCCTCAAGAGGAAGCTGATGTGCGTTGCTTAATCTGTGGTCTAAAAAGTCACGGTGAAAACAAGTGCCGGTATCGAAATTACCGTTGCCAAGTGTGTGGTGTGAAAGGCCACTTAAAAAAAGTATGTGGAAATAAAAGTGTGCGTTCAAAATTACATAATCTGGAAGTCGATGAGCCAGAGGTTTCCGATGGAAACGAGTGCAAGGAATGCGAGGTGTTTAATCTAAGGTACGTGCATTATGCCCCGATTATATTAAAGTTGACTTTAAATAATGTTAATTTGTCAATGGAGTTAGATTCGGGCTCGGGTACAACTATTGTTTCTGACAAACTATATAACAAGTATTTTTCTGATCTACAACTAAACGATTGTAATTTAAAAATGTGTTTATATAATGGACACAAAATCACGCCGCTAGGATATTTCATATGTAATGTAACATATCTGGGATTAACGGAACCGTTAAGAATTTATGTGGTTCAAAATGGCGGCCCACCGTTATTAGGGCATGATTTTATGGCAAAATTTAAAGTTAACTTGTGTGTTGGAAATAATAGTGTAACAATCGATAATCAGTGCTTAAGTGAAGTATCTAATTTATTGAAAGAATTTCCCGGGCTATGGTCGGACGAACTCGGGCGATATAATAAATTAAAAATCGATTTAAAAATGAAAGTAGGGGCTGAGCCTAAATTTTATAAACCGCGATCCGTACCTTTTGCTTTAAAAGAAAAAGTGGAGGATGAAATAAACCGTTTGGTTGGTTTAGGTATATTGGTTCCCGTTAATTATTCGAGGTACGCTACGCCGATAGTACCAGTCTTAAAAGAAGACGGAAAGGTAAAAATTGCTGGGGATTTTTCAGTAACTTTAAATAAGGATCTGAATATAGAAAAATATCCCATGCCGCGTATAGAAGAAATATTTTCTACCTTGAGGGGAGGGGAGCATTATACTAAGATTGACCTTAGTAACGCCTACAACTAATTTGAGCTGTCAGAGGCGTCCCAGGAACTAACAACCATAAGTACATCGAAGGGTTTATTTAAATATACTAGGCTGGTATACGGGTTGGCAAACGCACCCGCTATTTTCCAGCGAACGATGGAATCGCTCTTGATAGGAATAGAAGGCGTAACATGTTGGTTAGACGATATCGCGGTGACGGGCCCTAATAAGGAGACACATTTAAATAGACTGCGTGAGGTTTTAAATAGGTTGCATGATGCGGGTCTTAAATTGCAAAAAAACAAATGTGCCTTTTTCCAGGAGAGCGTAACTTATCTTGGTTACGTAATAGACAAAAACGGCTTAAGAACGTGTCCTAAGAAAACTGAAGCTATTGTTAAAGCACCTTGTCCCACAAATGTGACAGAAGTAAAACGATTCTTAGGTGTTGTCAATTACTATCGTAGTTTTATACCGCGTGCTTCATCTTTACTAAGTCCGCTTCATGAGTTATTGCGCGACGGTGCAACATGGCAGTGGACGGAGCGGCAACAGAGTGCCTTCGACAAAGTAAAGAGTGAATTGGCGTCGGAGCGCGTACTGGCGCACTGGGAGCCGTCAGCGCAGCTGGTGCTGGCGGTGGACGCGAGCCCCACGGGGCTAGGTGCGGTGTTGTCACAACGCTATGGAGACGGGACGGAGCGACCGCTCGCTTTCGCTTCACGGTCACTCACGGCTAGTGAAAAGAATTATAGTCAGATTCAGAAGGAAGCCACAGCTATTATTTTTGGAATCAAACGGTTTCACCAATATTTATACGGGCGCACGGAGCCTTTTATTTTGAAAACTGATCACCGTCCTCTACTATCAATATTTGGCAAGAAAACGGGTGTTTCTGTGATGGCGGCTTCTCGTTTACAGAGGTACGCGATTATATTATCTGCCTACAATTATAATATCCAATATATAAATAGCACAAATAACTTAGTAGCGGATTTTTTTTCACGGGCATCTCTAGTACAAACTAGCCTTCCAGAAGAAAGTTTAGAGGAGGATGACAAGTCATATCTAAAGTTTTTAAATGCAAATGTGGCACCCGTTACATTTAAAGACATACAAGTAGCTACAAAAAATGATCAGGTGCTGCAAACGGTAATCAAATATATGTTACACGGTTGGCCCAGAAAAATAGTATGTTCACAAATAAAGCCTTATTTTAATTGTAAAACGGACTTAGAAGTCGAAGATGGCTGTTTATTCCGTGGCCACAGAGTAGTTATACCATCCTCGTTCCGTCATAAAATGCTAGAGGAATTACATTCAGGGCATTTCGGTATAGTAAAAACTAAGAGTTTATGTCGCAGTAGGCTATGGTGGCCGGGGGTCGATTCTGATGTAGAAAAGTGGGTAGGCTCATGCGACTCTTGCGCAGCCGTGCGCAGTGCCCCACCGCGCGCGCCACCCGCGCCCTGGCCGCGCCCACCCGCGCCCTGGCATCGCTTGCATATAGATTATATGTCTATCGGAGCAAGGACCTACCTTGTCGTTATAGATGCATACAGTAAGTGGCTTGAGTGTATACTGATGAATAATGGAACTTCAACTGAAGCACTGATATCAAAGTTAAAATTATTATTTTCAATATTTGGTGTGCCTCTAGTAATCGTATCGGATAATGATGTAAAAATTAACTCTGTACAATTCAATGAATTTTGTTTACTGAACGGGATGAGGCATGTGACCTCGCCAATCTACCATCCCTGTAGCAATGGGCAGGCCGAAAATTCGGTAAAAACTTGTAAAAAGATGCTCAAATGTATATTGAATGAGAATTTGTCTAGTAGAATGATAGAAGACAAGCTGTTAGGATTTCTTTTCGATTATAGAAACACAGTTCATTGTGTAACAGGGAAAACTCCCGCTAAATTATTGTTAGGGCGCGAATTGAGGTCAAGGTTAGACCTAGTATTACCACAAAAGAGTAATGATAAAAGGTTTAACGTAGAAGATCCTAGAAAACATAGGCAATTTAATCCGGGGGACCTGGTCTGGGTACGTTGGTACGTGTCCCGGAAGGAGTTATGGACAATGGGTACGATCTTGAATAAAATAGGATCAAGAATGTTTGAAATATTTGTTAAAGCGTACAATGTAAATTGTGTTCGTCATCTGGATCAGCTTATAAAATATACGGGTAGTGTATTACCGGAGGATTGTGTAAGCCGTAGTCGGGATGTAAATGAGAGTAGCGACTACGAGGTTCCGCCTGCTCCACCCGCACCAGCCCCAGCAGGGTCCAGCACAGACGCTCCCGGAGAGCCGGGGCCCGAGTCCCTCGATACCGCTGTGATCGGCTGCGAGCCTGCCGCTCCGGTACCGGTGGAGGAGGATGACCAGTGGTCGGAGGCCATAGATAATGACCCCCCTAATTTGTTACAAGATTGTCAAAGAGAGGTAAATGACCAAGTGACTGAAGTCGGACGGGAACCGGTACAAGGAAGTTCAGAGATTCAAACCGAAGAAGTTCACGTGGAGCCCTCAGTCGCTCGATCACTAAGACCTCGAAAGATAATTGATTATAAGAAGTATTTTTAAGGTAACTGTTTATTAATCTGTATTTTCTATTGTTTTAGGTTTAAAAATTAATGTGTGAGGAGTGTTGTATATGTCTACTCCCACTTACGTATGTATGAGTAAGGTCAACGATACCTCAGTAATAAACCAGCTGTTTAACCGATAACTAGTTTCATTGCGCACATACATCCCAAAGACACCCTCAATATAACTAGTATTTTTCTAATTCGAATTTTAAACAAAGAAATTAGGTTTTGACAGCACTAAAATTTTAATTTGTGCCTTCAGAATCGATATCAATGTTTAGTCATTTAAATAAAATAAATTTCGTCCATAAACTACGCATAAATTATAGTGGGTGACTATTGATAAACCGTCACATCTAGCTAGGTACTTATAACTGGATAGAACAAGAAAAGTATTTGCACACTGTTTTAAAACTGCCTCCTTAGTGCCTGCCTAGCCATTTCTTTATAGACAATATCCAACGCAGCGCAATGCACCAATGCGGCTTCACCCTTAGGCCCACCTAAAGCCGCCTAAGTTAGGCGGCTTGATTTTTTTTCTTACACAGGGCCATATACCATAATATATTATAACATAATACCTTAATACCTAAGCAAGTGCTGTGGGTTGTAACATCTGAAGCTGAGACTTTTTGACCAGTGGTGGTTCACGTAATAAGTAATCGTCGTCAAACAGTACTATTAAATGAAAGTGCTATTGGGGAAGCATGTTTTCGGTGAATCAACCGTAGTTTCCGAGATATTGGTACAACTATTAGGGTAAAACACCCAGTAACTGGTTACTTAAGGCAGTTGTTCCGGTAATTGGTCTGTCATTTCTTATCGCTTAATAAATCCAATTTTTTATTTAAAAACTAGAATAACAGAGCTACATTCCTGAGTAAATAGCAAACATGTAGAAGTTACTATTTTTTAAATATATTTTTGCAAACAAAAACTAGTGATTTTTCTAATAACTGACCACTAAAATCTAGTAACTGTCCACACTCGATGCCATTAACTGACCATCAATTTAAAATGGATTAAAAATATAATTATCATTTTTTATTTTTATTTATTTGATTACTTCAAGTAATAGTTTCGATTCTCTGGTATCTTACTGCCAGTCGCTAGTAAAAAAAATATAATCTATGCTGCCAGTTTCTATAACTCTATCTATCCATAACTGGTAGTTGCTTTCATACGATTTTGACAGATTGTTAAGTACTTTTGATTAACTGCCAGTTTCTATAACTCTATCTATCCATAACTGGTAGTTACTTTCATACGATTTTGACATAATCAAAAGTAACTACCAGTTATAGATAGATAGAGTTATAGAAACTGGCAGTAAGTCAAAATCGTATGAAAGTAACTACCATTTATGGATAGATAGAGTTATAGAAACTGGTACCTAGTTAATGTGTAACATATCACTTTAGCTCTAGGTTTTTTAACTGAACAGTGCATTAAATAAATTCATCAACTCAATGCATAAATTTAAATGATTTTTATTAAATACCTACAAGAAACAAATAAATTAACACACAGCCATGCACATAGTGAACACGCATATCAAATTTGCAGGTTTTGGGACCACCTCTAGAGAAGGTATGGCGGGGGCTCGGCGGGGGTGATTTTGTTTATTTTTTCTCTATGATCACAGGCCCCGTAAAGCCGCCAACACACTAACGGACGCGGCCCACGGACGCGTCCGTAAGCCGCGTCCGCTTGTGTGTCGACGCCTTAACGGCTTCCTGCGTAAAGCTGCGTACATACCGTCCAAACGAACGCCAACGAACGCCGAGCGGGTTTCGTTGGCCTTCGTTGCTGCAATGGACGGCTGGCTTAGCGAATGCCAACGATCGCTCGTTGGCGTGTGCCTGTGACGGCGATCCGTAGCATGGCGGCAACATCAAAGAAATCGAGCTATTTGAACTAACTCTGTTTGGACGGTCGCCGAAGGCCAACAAACGAACGCTTAGTTGAAGCAAGAGAGCTCTATTCTATTCTATTCTATTCTCATAGGGGGTGAAGTTCCTGTACGTGGCTCTCTCGAGTGGAACCTTTGTACATATCCCCTTGATTTCAGCTCAGCCAGCCTAGCTCCCGAGTAAACTGGAGTAGCAGGCCTGGGTGTTGTAATAGCTGAGGTAGGCGCTCTGTTGGTCCAAGAATAGATAATCTTGTTTCTGTAGTAGGTGGAAAAGCTAACAGAATATGTTCAACCGTCTCATCTACTTCCTTACATGTCCTACATAAGGGACTAGTTGAGTTACCTATGGTATATAAGTGTTTATTCACGCAACAATGTCCTGTTATTAATCCTACCATTAATGATATATTACTACGGGACAGGTTGAGTAAGTAGCGTGTAAGTTTATGGTTGTGTGATACAATAAACGCTTTAGTTTGTCTGCAATCTACACGATTTTTCCACTCCTGATTGTGTTCAGATAGTTTATTTATTTATTTATTTATTTAATATGGCACATCAACAGTACATGTTACAATACACTTACAAAATAGGTTAGATGGGTACTTTTCTGTAACATGTACCAATTACAGATATGCTCAGCACTTATTAGGCACATAACAAAATTGTAGCGACACATGTTATAGTCACGTTTTGCAATGTAAGCTTTCTAGTAACTTCCAGTAGCGAACAATGCGCAGACGCTAGTCGTCTCGCGCCCGTCACTTAGAACACACTTAAGAAAATGTAATTTGGTTCAGTAAATAGTTTGGCCTCAAGAATCCTGCATTCGTCATTTACCACCACAACCCCGTAGTCACCCGACATGTAATTCTACATTGGTGACCTCCGACAAACTGGACACGCAACCTTCGGAAGAAATTATGGAGTCAGGACGGCGATGACGCGGCGCAGCATGGAACGGCGTGGACGAGACGGCTTCCCCCAGCAAGGCCATGGGGTAACAACGACAACATCAGGAACATCATCTACTAGAAGTGCATCACCCCTTCACAAATTTTGGTTGCGCAACGCAGAAGTAATTAGCGTATCGAAGCATCTCAAGTCAGGACCTGGACGAGCGGAACACATAGAAGGTACGATTGCGCGTTCACGACGGAAGGTCAACGGGCGGTAATCGGCGCTTCTGAAGTTAGCGAGTTTTAGGCGGTTTCCTCGCTGCGAGGCTGCCGAGCTGGAGCATAGTGGACTGGTCACCCACGTGGAGGCTCACTCGAGGGTCCTCATGGAAGTTCCCGCCAGGATGGATGAGAGATGCAACGAAAGAAGCTATTTTTAGATCGGAAATTCCCACATGGTTCAATCACACACGAGGTCGGATTCGCAGAACCGAGGTAGCAGCGTTCATCTTGCACGGTCAGCGGAATGTGATAAGCGCGTCGCGAGTGAACAAAGTGCTACGTAGTTTTACCAAGTGGTTTATTGTGTGATTTATAAGTTTGATTTGTTAATTTTCTATCAGTATTGAAATGTAATTTTGTGATTTCTGTTTTGTTTGATATTGTATGTTTCAAGTTTAAAGCTCCGTAAGAGAGGCTTTTGTAACATAGGTATTACGTATTGTACTTGAAAAATTTTGACAAAAATTTTGAAAAACGGGGGAAGTGATGTAGCGACACATGTTATAGTCACGTTTTGCAATGTAAGCTTTCTAGTAACTTCCAGTAGCGAACAATGCGCAGACGCTAGTCGTCTCGCGCCCGTCACTTAGAACACACTTAAGAAAATGTAATTTGGTTCAGTAAATAGTTTGGCCTCAAGAATCCTGCATTCGTCATTTACCACCACAACCCCGTAGTCACCCGACATGTAATTCTACAAAATATAAAAACAATCACAAATTAACAGAGTTTAAAAATTCAGAAAGGAAATGGTAACTAAAAATAACACTACATCTAAGTTTACACATGCTTCAAACTTAAAAAAATAATATACAGATATGAAAACAGAAATAAAACTTATTTTTTAATTATAAAAAAAACAAACAATATCTTTAAAATATCTTGACACTAACATTCACATTAGAGGTTAGAGATGGCACTAAGTACTTTAGTTCTAAAAACTGCAAGACCATCCCAAAAAATATCCAGATTGTCCATTTTGCCATTTATACTATTGAATTCATTGCACATTCTATTGAGTGGAGCGTTTAAGCCGAGGTTAGTTCTGGAATGGTTTGAGTGGAATAAGTTTGTAATAGGTTTACGCGGGTAATTAAATGGAACTGACATTTTGATTTTACTGGAGATATTACTTGAATTTATTCTTTTATTAACAAGGTTATATAAGAAAATTAGGTCATGCTGAATACGTCGATGGCGTAAGGGGATAGTGTTTTATCGGTGAGACATTGCCTTATTGCCTTTGATGACAAACTAATAAATGGTTCTGGCCCTATTGGTAGGGTATTTGATCCCATTCTTGCTAGTCGGTCAGCCTCGCCATTTCCTATGTTGTCGTTATGACTTTTAATCCACTGTACTGTTACATTATTTGAAATGCTTAGGTTTTCCAGTGTTCTGTGACATTCTAAAATTAATTTAGATTTTGTTACAGTTCTGCCTAAGGCACCTAAAATAGCCATACTGTCTGTGTAGAAGCAGATATTGCTATTTTTTGTGTCTTTTATTTGTGTAGCTCCGTCAAGTAGGCTGGCAGCTTCTGCCTGAAAAACAGTAGCTTTGTTCCCGAAGCTGACAGAGTATTGTAAATTAAGTTCCGGGCAGAAGACACCTCCACCGCTGCCCTTCTTGTTCTTGGCTCCGTCAATGTAGATATTGATGTCGTAATTGTTTTCGTCTGATGTGCCACACTGATCTCGCTGGATAGTGTAGCTTCTGTTGAAAATACAGTGGACCCGGGAGCCGACAACTTGGCAATGTCAAGTATGCGACTGTGTCCCTGTGCAGTAGTATTCATTGACCATAGTCCCATGTTACTTAGCCTTATCGCCGCCGCTTTAGCTTCCTGCTTGATGATAATATCGAGTGGTGGAAGTCCTAGAATTATTTCTAGGGCGGCTGTTGGGGTTGACTTCATACATCCGGTGATTGAAACGCATGCAAGCCTTTGTAGTTTGTTTTTCACAGTAATGAGGTTCGATCTTTGCCACCAAACCACTGCTCCATATGTTATTATAGGTCTGACCACCGCTGTGTACAACCATTTACACAGCTTTGGCTTGAGTCCCCATTTGGATCCAACAAGTTTCCTAGTTTGGTATAGGGATATTGTTGCTTTACTTAGGGTTTTCTCCACATGTTTAGACCAGCTTAGGCGGTGGTCTAGCCATATGCCGAGATACTTTACCTCATTTGTTAACTTTAAGGTTGTATTAAAAAGTTTAGGTAGCTTTAAATTACCTATCTTAGTCTTTTTGGTAAATAGAACCATTTCCGTTTTGGAAGGGTTCACTGACAATTCATGTTTGTGACACCATTCCTCTATGATGTTCAGTGCAAGTTGCATCCTTTCACATAAGGTATTTACAAACAGACCGCCAATGAGAATCGTAACGTCATCGGCGTAGGCTATTGTTGTAAAACCTTTATTATTTAGATCGCAAAGTAGATCATTCACAACTAAAACCCACAGCAATGGAGATAACACTCCACCCTGCGGACATCCCTTTGCTACTTTGCATCTTATTGTATTTGTTGAAGTAAAAGATACTGTTCTTGATTTAAGCATATTTGTTATCCAGGCACTGATGACCGGGTCTACATCATGATTTTTAAGGTTATTACTTATGCTATTGAACATAGTTTTATCAAAAGCTCCTTCAATATCGATAAAAACTGCAAGGCAGGATTGTTGTAACAATATTGAATTTTCAATTTTGCTTACCACTGCGTGTAAGGCCGACTCTGTTGACTTACCCGGTTGGTATGCATGTTGGTTAGGATGGACAGGTTTCACGGAAAGTGCACCGTCACGTATATACCTATCTGTCACACAGTCGTTCTAAAGTTTTAAGAAGAAATGATGACAGACTAATGGGTCTATAGGCTTTCGGAGAGGTGTAGTCATCTTTACCCGCTTTAGGCAAAAATACTACTTTCACCTCCCTCCATCCCTTAGGTATATACCCGAGGGCTATACAGGCTCTGAAGATACCTACTATCCGTGGTGAGATAATATCTACCTCCCACTGTAGGAGAGCCGGCACTATACCGTCTGCTCCCGGCGATTTGAAGGGAAGGAAAGAGGTGATAGCCCATCTTACTTTTTCTTCATTTATTACGGCGGCCGCAATAGATTCAGCGTAACTAGAAGAATTAATTATTGGTGACAGCTGATCTTGATCACACGACTCTTCTGCTAGCATTTCACAGCCAGGGAAGTGCGTGAGCAGGAGGCTGTTCCTTTCGGTTTCGTTTTTTGTGTAGGTACCTTCTGGTTTTTTTAATGAATCTAGCTGATTTTGAGAGTCATTTGACATGCATTTTTTTACCCTCGCAGCTTTAGTTTCACTTTGAATTGACCCGCAAAAATTCCTCCAGGATTCCCTAGTTTTTGCTCTAGTCTCTTTTTTGAATTTATTTCTTGCTAATTGAAACGCTTTCCAATCTTCCTCTTTTTTCGTATTTTTGGCGCGATTGAAAAGTTTTCTTACATTTGTAAGCAAGAGAGCGTAGTTGGACAACATTTCATTTTCTTTACCCTATAGTTTTATTAGCTATTCGGAAAGGTTATAAAAAATTAGAGGACCCGTATTTTTTTATTTTGTATATACATGAATTTTTGCATGTTATTTTTAACTTTAAAGTTAATTATTTTAAAACCGGAAGTGACATCACATATTAGGCTCAATTTTTTTTTTTGTCTTTTGCCTTAGTCTCGTAAAAAATATAAATGACACTGACAAGTGACATTTAAAAATTGTTTACATGCCAACCAACAAATGGGTCATTTTCAAATGACATTGATTTTTCTGATGATACAAAGTAGGTACTTATCATGTAAAAAAATAAGCAGAAGCATTTTTTCAGCTATGTAGGCCGTGGCATGCTCTGAGACATATTAAATAGAGGTCATCTCTTAATAAGTACTAACCATTTTATATGATAAATAAAAAAAATAATCAGAAAGTGTCAGAACAGAATTTATGAAAATGTGACCCAAATAAACAACAACGACTCGATAAAACGTCAACGTCAATCAAAAATGAAAGTGACAGTTACTTTGTTTTTAAATCTATAGGCTTTGATCATCAAAATGCATCGCACCTGATGCATGACGTCATCAGCACTTTTTTACTATTTTATGATTTTCTCGAAAATGATACATCCAAAAAATACAAAAACATTTTTTTTGTGGCCTTGAGAGCTAAATCTCAAAATGGTTTTCGATTTATAGCAGCATTAGTTTTTTGAAAGTTGTCGTCGTCCATGATTAAATTGCGAATGAAAGAGAAAAGAACCGGAATCAAGTGCCAACGAACGTTCGCTCGACGTATTAACCACGTATTAACGAACTCGAACGAGCATGTGGAAGCCAACGCTAGCGAACGAAAATAATATCCTTCGTTGCGCGTTCTTTGGGCCGGTCTGTAGTACGCACCATAACGAAAACAACTCGCGCTCCGCGCTGCCCTCCGCGCCGCGCTTTCGAAAGGTGAAAGGTCGTCGGTCGGTGGAATATCTACTCTGTGTTTACTCAAATGAACTCAATAGTCTCTGTGAAGATATTTCAGAACGTCATGATGTAGCATTATATCCGTATTCTGAGATATCTATTTATAATTTCTGAACGTACAAACTACACTAGTGATGGGATGAATTTTTTATAAATCGATTATTTTCATCTAAGTGCTATTCTTGTTTATTAAGAAACCTGATTTTTTAAATGTTCAAATAAAAGTAAAAATAATCTTTATTAACATAATAGGTACCTATTATGTTTATAACATTTTCTAAATAAATAATAAAAACCTACCTAAAAACGCATCGCATATGTTTTATTCATTCATTTTAGTTTAAAAACACTTATTGGATTTTGAAGGGAATAGGAAAACTGACATTTTAACGGAGAACACGACCAAATCAAAAAGTATTTTTTTCGGGTAGGTGGACATATGGCAGTTTGATATTTATCCACTCATATGGTTGAAGTCACATCCATTTGGTTTTTGTACTGGCTGAAAGGACTCGAATCCATGCCGTCTATTTAAAAAATGCGGTTCTGTTGAGTATGAAGTTTTACTAGCGACATCTATTTTCCATTTTTGTCTATGGTTGATGTGTATGATGGAAAATCTCTCATTGATGTTGATTCTGAAGGCAGAAATTCTAATTTTAACGCTGTCAAACTAAAAAATTTGCTAGCATAAAATGACATTTACGGAAACAATCATAGAGTCGAATTTTATACAAAGAAATTAAGGTTTTGACATCGCTAAATTTAAAATTTCTGCCTTCAGAATCGATATCATTACCTAATTAAATATATTTTTTTTAAATTTTTATCTATTCTTGTAGATATAATTTCTCTCCTCCAAGGTAGTCTGGAAGAAATTACTCTCATTAATAAGGCCGTCATTTGTACCGTACTAAAAAATACCGTCTATGTTGTGCATTTCCTGGTGTCATTTATGTTTGTGTGCAATAAAGAGTTATCAATCTATTTTAAGATAAAAGTTAGCTGGGAATACACACATAAACGCTCATCATCGATTGTAATCCCCGAAGTGGTAGTCAGAACAGTCAAGCAAGCGAGCCACTCGCTTTTCGCTTTACATTTTTTGTACTTAATTAGAGTATGATATTTAGATATTTGAATTTTGAAAACGATATTATTAAGATAATACAATCTTTAAATATTTAACTTTTTAGCCGTAATCGAAGTTGAATCGATTGCTAAATATAGTTAAGATAGAACTGATACATGGACAACACTACTTGTTTTGCCAATCCAACATGGCGCTGGTTGTGTTGTGAGATGACAACATCGCAGTATTCGTAGTTTGTGTCGAATTTTTTGAATAAACACAAGTTCACTTACCACATTTTGATGTATTAAAATATGTGAATTTAAAATACATATTGTGTTAACGTGAAAACTGTTAAAACTATCGCCAGAACAGTCGTTTGTGTTAGTGGGAAAAGTACTTGGCTCACGTAAAAATGGCGGTTGTGTTATCTGTGTGGGTTGTGTTTTCGTTCCAATAGAGAAAGTGAAAGAAATGGTTTCAAGTGTTAGGACCCTGGAAACGTTATTGGGCATTTGAGACTGGATGTAAATTGGTGATGAACTCGTTGCTTGGGCCGTACGATTTGACGAGACGGCAGTGGGGTGATCAATTTTGATGCAATTATCGGAATGTCGCGCTGGGGCAGAGGGCGAGGCGGCAGCGTGGCCGTGCCGCTGGACAGCGCGCTGTTCAGGGAGAACAGTAACTGCCCCACGGCCGCGCGCTCCGCGGGCACCGTCGGCAAGTGGGGAATCACCAGCTTCACTTCTATCAGAAGTGCTCCGTACGGTAAGACTCTTCAGGCGTCACATACTCTCGTGGAATGCATACCTACGTGCCTTCCATACGCTTTGATCCTATGATGAGACGTCTGTTTGTTTATGTTAGCTCAAATATTTACATTTAAACTTGTTACAATTGAAGTGGTAAGCTAAGTTACCAATAGGATTGTATGTGAATAATATGAAGATAAATTATAAAAACTATGTCAATTATACTTTTAAATACTTACCTAAATTGTTTCTGTTAGTGTTATCTGTGTATTACCCTAATTCCATAAACTTATAAACAATATATTTTAACTTTTCAGCATACACTAGTGCTGCTAAGAAACCTGTCCAAGACCAAAATAGTCCATTGACAGTACCTGCAGTAGAAACTGAAGCGCCACCTCCAAAACCTAAGAAATTCTTCAAGTCTCGTAATGCCGAGGCTCTCCCACCCGTGCCTCAGATCACATATGCACCACCGGTGGTGGCTGCACCTCTATCACCTGAGCATCCATCCAATAGTAGAGATAAAAGAACGAAAAAGGGTAAAGCAGCATCTGCTTATACACGAGACTCTTGCTCACCAGAAGCTCCCAGATATAAAGGCTCTGAAAAACCTAAGGCAAGGAAGAATTCAGTGGTCACCAAGGCATCTAAGAAAGAGGAGTTCCCAGACGATGAGGCTAAGCCACCAAACAAGAGGTATTTGGTGCGGAACAGGAATAAAGTGATTAACTATGCAGAGGATGGTAGTAACAGTCCTATTCCCGATTTCACACGGTATGAGTCTCTTATACCACCACCTCCTAAAGAGCCTTCACCTCAGCCGAGCCCTTCGGTCTCCAGCCCTACTTATGTGAAACCTGGGGTAGCGAGCCCATCTCTATCAACTCCGTCAACTCCAACCAGTAAAGACGGTGGAGATGATCGTAAACCACCTCCAATTGTACTTAGAATATCCAAAGGCACTTCTAGAATAGTGAGCACTGATTCTAATGAAGGGTTCACATCTCCAGGCTCAGACAGGCATTCTTCAATGGACACACATTCTGACTATGCACCGGAATTGAAGCAAAGCCCATCTATGGAATCAATTAGCTCACCTAAGCATGAAGGTTTGAAAATTACAATCAAATGCTCAGGTCTAAATGAGGCCAATAAAAAAGAGAAGAAGAAGGAAAAGAAGGATCACAAATCTCACAAGCGGCACCACAAAAACTCAGATGATGAGCCACTTAAGAAGGCTGCATCCCCTCAACCAGGCACTGATGCTTATGAATTGTACAAGACACTTGCATCTCCAGCACCAGAGACCCAAGACAAGCAACCTGTCCTGGATGAAATAGAATCACAGTTGGCTGAACTAGATTCTACTGGGCCATCAGCAAAGTCACCAAAGTTGGAAGCTTCCACAGAACCTCTACCAGAGCCTAAACCTCCAGAGAGTATGTCAGGTAGAGCTCGACGGAATAGAGCCAAAATTAATTATAGTGAAAATGATGATTATTTAGATGCTGTCACATCAAAGCGACTCCCACCAAAAGTGATCCTCCCTCCTGAACCCAAAAAAGAGGGAAGGAAAGGAAGGCACAAGAGGGAGGCTGCAGAAGGAACATCTACAATAACATCACCAAATCCAAGTGTAGAACCTGAATCTCATATTGAGAAAAATGAACTGATAGATATTTTATCAGGTGCCACTGAAAATGAACCTATAAAACTTAAAATTAGTAAAAAGCAAAGAAATAAACCTAACAGTAAGCAATCAAGCCCGCACAGTGTTGTGGATATTCCTCAAGAAAATATTAGTGAGCCTCCTGCTCATGATCCAATGCCACAAGAAGATAAACCCGTTGAGGAGACTCCTCCTCCTCCAGAGCACTATGAGCCACCTGCACCTAGGATCCCTGATCCAGAGCCAGCAGTTGCCGCCCATAATTCACCAGAACCGCCTGACAATTATGCACATGACTTTGACGACGAAGTTCCGAAGCCTCAGGAAGATGTGTTCAAAGCTCCTCAGGGCGTGAGTGACACAGAAGGCCAGTCGGAAGACAAGCCCAGTGTGAAATTGGTGATCACTAAGAAAAAGGGATCCATCTTCAAGAGCAAATCTCTGATGAATGACAGTGAGTCATCCCCGCTGCCTGCGAGGAAACGGCGCCATCTTTACAAGCATGAATGGGCAAATGACGTGAGTATTTCAACTACTAGGTACCTATTGATTGAGTCAAAGCTTATAAAAATCTGCTGTGTTGTGTTGCAAATTTCATAAATAATATACCCCAGAGGGACTGGCAGAGTCTATGGGATCTTCACTTGCCACAATCTTGATATGCTTCTTTAGCTTCCTCTAGATACACAAGTCTCCCCTTACCCCTTACGCATGTAAGGGGAGTCTTGACTTATGTATGACGAGCATTCGTCGGTCGGTTTAGTAAACTCCTAATGTGCCCACCTACTATTAACATGTGTATGTTTACTTTATTAACATCATTTTATTAATACCTAATATTTTTTTTTTTTTTTTTTGTAGGCACTGTAACGTGCAATCGGTCTTGAGTGACCATAAGCAGTTGTTTTGTGTGTTTTTATGGCGTTTTAGGCACTCCCTCCCATCGTTGGGTTGCCTTCTTATTCAATTGGTCCTAGACCGTCCCAAATATGCTTTCTTTTCAACCTTCTTATTGGAATACAACTGGTGAGGTCAGTAGCCAGCTTGTTGGGGTGATCAGCAATCCTATCTCTGTAGGCTCTTGACAGGTTTTCCACTTCCGCTTTAACCGTGGGCATTTGTAAGTATTCATGGACCTCATCAATTTTAGTGAACCATGGTGCGTGGGCTATGGTTTTTAGAACACTATTTTGGAACCGTTGCATTATTGTGATGTTGGAGGTTTTTGCTGATCCCCACAGTTGTATTCCATAGGTCCAGACAGGTTTTAATACAGCCTTGTAGATTAGCAGTTTATTGTTCACTGATAGTTTTGACTGTCTCCCAAGTAACCATGACAGTGACCGATACTTTTGGTTCAGCTCGTCTCTCTTCTTCTGAATGTGAGTTTTCCAGATCTGCTTCCTGTCCAAATGGAATCCGAGGTATTTTACGACCGTCTGATGCGGCAGAACTTCACCACCGAGTTTTACAGGAGGACAGTTGTCACGTCTTAGAGTGAAGGTGATGTGGTTGGATTTGGCTGCACTTGCCTTGATCTTCCATCTTTTCATCCAGTTATGGACCTGGTCAAGATGTCTTTGTACAGTTTTTGAGGCTGATACAGGGGGCTTTGTCCGATGCCAGGATGGCAGTATCATCTGCAAATGTGGCAGTTAGAATATTTCCTGATTCTGGGACGTCAGAAGTATAAATTAGGTACAGTGATGGACCCAGTACTGACCCTTGTGGTACTCCAGCCTTTACCTCATGAAAAGATGACGTTCCCTCATTTATCTTCACATAAAAAATGCGATCTTCTATGTAGGATTTCAGCAGTTGGAACAAATTGTGAGGAAGCCATAATTTTAATTTGTATAGGAGTCCAGCATGCCAGACCTTATCGAACGCTTGTTGCACGTCAAGGAATACCCCTGAACAGTACTCTTTTCTTTCTAGGGTGTGCCTGATGTGATCGCATACTCTGTGTACCTGTTCAATTGTAGAGTGCTTCATTCTAAAGCCAAACTGGTGCTGTGGTATTATCCTGTTATCTTCGAGCCATCGGTTAAGTCGTCGACTGATGACTTTTTCGAATAATTTCGATAACAAGGGCAGAAGGCTGATTGGTCGATATGATGAGGTTTGATGGGGTGGTTTTCCAGCTTTCAGGATCATCGTTATTTGGGAGACTTTCCACTGGTTAGGAAAGTATCCAATCCTTAACATACTGTTAAAAAGTGTAGTCAGAAAGACAAGCACTTTTGTTGGGAGTTGCTGTAGGACTTCAGCAGTGATGAGGTCGTATCCTGGTGCCTTTTTCAGCTGTAGTTCTCTAATGATTCCCTTTAGCTCTCGAGGTGTGCAGCTTTTGATAGGTGGGCTTAGCTGTAGGTCACTTTGTAAGAATGATTTAACTTCCTCTTCAAAGGCATTGTCTGCAGTGTCTGTGTTAGGAGTGAATACATTTTTAAGGAAGGCTCCAAATGCTTCCGCTCTTTCTTCATCAGTTTTGGCCCACATACCATCTGGGCGTTTCAGTGGGTACTCAATCAGCTGTGGTTTCTGTGAAGACTTTACAGTTTTCCACAGGGAGTGTTCATTGTTGGAAGTAGCATTTAATAACTCCAATCGCCTTTGCAGTGTGTCATTTTCAGCCTCAGCCAAGAACTTCTTTAACTCAGCAGCTGCTTTGTTCAGGGCCTTTTTGTCCTCTGGGTGTCTACTACTATGCCACTTTCTTCGCAGACGTCTCTTTTCCAAAATCATTTCTCTGGCTTCCAGTGGCAAATTATTTTTATTTGACATATTTCTACTGTCTGGACCTTCATAATCAGGTGTGCTCAGCCATGCTGCTTGTTGAATGAGGCTTGTTATATATTCTGTAGCACAGTCAATGTCGTCTTCCGATTTCAGAGGCAGTTTTAGGTCAACGTGATCCTGCAAGTATTTTTTGAAGCCAGGCCAGTCAGTCTTGTTGTTGTATAAGTATGGTTTTTTCGATCTTTCTATGACTGTAATGCTCATTGTAGTTATTACAGAGGTATGGTCAGATGTACTATCAAAGTTACTTTCAATTTTGTAGTAGTAGCTCTGCAGGCCTTTATATGTAAAGAAGTCCAGGAGGTCAGGTAATTTATTAGGGTCCGTTGGCCAGTACGTGGGTTGGCAGGTAGTTAGCACACGGAGTCCATTCTGGTCAAGGCTCTTCTTGAGTTCTCTTCCTCTGGTGACTGTGAGACGTGAGCCCCAGAATGTATTTTTGGCGTTCCAGTCTCCACCAACAATGTATCTTCCTCCCAGGGTGCCAAAAAAGTTATTGAAGTCTGTAGCTGTTATTTTATGTTTAGGAGGACAATATATGGATGAAATAGCCAAGGCACCTTGCTTATCATACACTGCAACTGAAGTAGCTTGAATGTGGGGTGTGCGGTACTCAGGGAGCAGATTATGTTTAAGGTTAGTCCTGATTATGACAGCTGTCCCTGCATGTGATGTGTTGTCTGGATGGTATGTTGCGTAGACCATGTAACCCTTTACAGTAAATGCGCATCTATCTGTAAGGTGTGCTTCCGATATAAGTAGTTGGAGGAGCAAGGGGGAAGTTTAAAGGAAAGAAACTGACCTGGCAGGAACGGTTGTCCGGCTGATCAAATGCGTTTGACCTCTTCGAGTTTCCACCCGTTCTTCTCCAGGTTGATGTGCTGATGTACCGGTGCGCGGCGTAGAGCTACGTGTGTTGTAGTACGCGGCGGATTGTGCTTCTATCGCGGATTGAGTGACGGGAGCGTAAGGTGCGTCGACCGACTCGAATCGCGGCGGTGGTAGAAGTGGACGAGGGTCAGTCGTTGAGGTGGCAGATGACAGCTAGTGTTCATCTACCTGCAGTTTCCATTAGGATAGGGAAGGTGGGAAGGAGTTACAAGCATCTGTGTACCTGTCTGTCAGCTGTTTGTGTGTGTACCCACGAAGTTCCTTGACCCTATGCCCATGGCCCCAACATAAACCGCCCCCCAAAGAGCGTCTAGGCTCTTTAACGAGAAAGTAAAAACAAAATTTGAAAAAAAACATATAAGAAAGATGATTTTCCGAGGTGATTTTCCGCATGAAAAAAAAAAAAAAAAAAAACTAATACCTAAACTAAAATTTATAAAACTAAAGTAAGTGCGGCTGGGGTGGGACCCACAAGCCAGCCTAATCCTGCAAAGTGGGAAGTCGACACAGCTTAGCCATCGAACGCAGGCATGTGCCAGAGCCCGTCTTGAGTTTGACAACCCGCACGACCCCGTCGGGTCCAGGGTGTAGCTCGAGCACTCGCCCCTTGCGCCATTGTAGAGGTGGCAAGTGGTCCTCCTTAATCAAAACCAAGTCTCCCAACTGAAGGTTGGGGAGATCTTTGGTCCACTTGCCACGCTGCTGCAGAGTGTGCAAGTACTCCAGCTGCCACCTGCGCCACACGTGCTGAGCAATCTGCTGCACAAGCTGCCATCGCTTCAAGCGTGGCATTGGGATATCCTCGAAGCAGGGCTCGGGTGGCGCCACCAACGGTTGACCGATCAAAAAGTGCCCGGGGGTGAGCGCCTCCAAATCATTTGGGTCATTCGACAGAGCACACAACGGCCTCGAGTTAAGCACCGCCTCTACCCGACAGAACCCTTTGTTCCCAGCCAGTCACACCTCAACCAGTCACACTGTTACTCGTTGGGAATTTTATGTTCAAAATTCCCATCAGTCCACACTCTGTTACTCGTTGAAACACCCTTTTCCTTCATTCCCAACGTGTCACATACAACTGTAACACTGTAACTAGTTGGGACTATGAAAATAAAAATTCCCAACAAGTCACAGTAACTTGTTGGGATTTTCAATTAAGAATTTTCCACCATAGACAAAAACCGATTATAGAATAGAATACACTTTATTTGTACACCCCAAAAGAATAAGTAATAAAATATTCAAGTTGTAACTTAATTTGGATGCGGAAAGCTAAAGATCACATCCAGTGGCGTGCTTTGGGAGAGGCCTACGTCCAGCAGTGGACTGCTATAGGCTAAAGATGATGAACCTAAATAGGGTACAAAAGGCGGTCTTATCATTAAAAGCGATCTCTGCCAGACAACCTTTGGATGGAGGGAATAAGAGATTAAGGTAGATGGCGCTAGTGAAATCTCATCAAGTCTTTTGAGCCAATACAAGAGTCCAATGGATCTGAATTCCACCATATGCGATAACTATAACTACTACATGGCTGTTATGCAAATTAGTAATATTAAGTTTTAACTAGTTTAAGTTTTCCGAATAAAATAAATAAATAAGTACGTAAGTACTAGATCGGTGTTGGTCCCCATAATTTTCGCCATTATTTTGAGATCATCTGCATCTTCCGTCTATGTCCGAGGCGCGCCCGCGGTGTAAGCGCCAGATCATCATTAATCTGAGGTAGGTACTTCGGAAGTACCTAATTATTTCTTTATGGTGAAGCAGAGCAGATATGAGTCGATAAGTAAATATCAAACTGCCATAAAGTCACCTCCACGCAAAATTTGGGAAATGAAAGTTTTCATTTTCTCTATTATTTTTTGGCTACTGCTGTACTACCCACCCAGTATCTATCTATCATTCATAGAAAAAAAAAATGATTGGATTTTACAATTCGGTTTTGATTTTATAATTTTATTGTTAACTAGTTTAATAAAACTTATTTGATTGTTCGGAATAATTATTTCTATTTTCATACTTTTTCAAGAAACGAAAATAAAAAAAATCGTAATATCAAATACTTATACAGTATGTTGTTTTTCGTACCCGACAAACTTTAAGGGTTTCTACGAGTAATATCATCGAGAAAAAACCCCCATATGTGGGGGTCTAAGTAACTTAAATTAGATTTTCTTCTTCGTTTAGAAAATCATCTCGAGATTTAAACGCCTTACGGACATGAAATAAAATGCTATTATCCGCAAAAAGTCATCTCTATTCATTTAAAATATTCACAACTGTTTAAAAGTTACATAAAAAAAGTTCAAAGCAACTTTAAAATGGCCGCCATTTCTAGAATATTGAGATTTGACCCCACATATGGGGGTTTTTTCTCGATGAAATTACTCGTAGAATCCACCCTTAAAGTTTGTCGGGTCCGAAAAACAACACACTGTATAAGTCACAGTACCTATCACTGGTTAGGCATCATCATCATTCATCATCACTGAACAAATCTTAACGAGTAACGGGAGAACAGTTGGGAATTTTCTAGTTTATGTTCCCATCCAGTTACAGCGGCTGGTTTGGAATTCAGAAACAAATCATTCCCAACGAGTAACACTCCCATCGAGTAACACTGTGACTAGATGGCACACTTTTCATGAAGAATTCCCAACTGTATACAGTGTGACAGGTTTGATGTGTGACTCGATGGGAACAAAGGGACAGAACACGGTCATCAGCTCCTCCAAAGTGAGAATCCTATCCCCGATGGTTCGTTTCAGCAGCTGCTTCGCGGACTTCACTGCGGACTCCCATAACCCCCCCATGTGCGGACTATACGGTGGATTCATGTGCCACCTGACACCCTGACCAACCAGAGCAGCGTCTATGTCACTCTGCTTGCTCCGCAAAAAGGTTTCTACCTCCGATAGATGACGCCTAGCCCCCTGAAAGTTCTTCCCACAATCGGAATGGACATCCGACGCCATTCCCCTTCGCGACACAAACCGATGGAATGCTGCCAAGAACGCCTCGGTAGTGAGATCTGTGGTGACCTCTAAATGCATCGCCTTAGTGGCGAAGCAAACGAAGACACACAGATATGCCTTGTGGGACTTCGCATTTCGCAAAGTGGAGGCCTTTACTAGGAAAGGCCCCGCGAAATCAATGCCGACCTTCAGGAAGGGACGAATTTGGCCTACACGGTTGGGAGGTAAGTCACCCATGAGCGGCTGCAAAGGTCTAGCCTTCAGGCGGTGACACCGGTGACACATATGTATTCGGTGTCGAACCACACGACGCGCTGAAGGGATCCAGAACCTTTGGCTCAGCACCGAAATCAAGCATGCAGGTCCGGCGTGCATGTGAGTGACGTGGTGGTAGTCGACGATCAGATCGGTCAGACAATGCTTCGAAGGCAAAAGGATGGGATGCTTTGCAGAGAATGGCAAGCCGGAGTGCCGAAGACGTCCACCTACACGAAGAAGACCCTCTGAATCCAAAAATGGACTGAGCTGAGTCAGTCGCTTGAGGGGTTTCTTCTCGCGCAGGGCTGTGATCTCCTCAGAGAAGGAAGTCATCTGCACCAACCTAATCATTCTCAGCAAGGCACCATCAAGCTCCGAAACCGTCAATGGTTCCGGTACGACCAACGGGTCATGTTTGGTCGGATGATTGCGACTTCGAACATTGCGGATGAATCGCAAAACCCAAGCCATTGTTCGCTTGGTTCTTGATAGAGAGCTGTAGCGACCGACAATGAAAGAAGGGTCTACAGCTACTACCTCTTCCTCGCTCGCAATGGTTCCAGTATGCACTTGGGCACTGGACGAGTTCACCGCAATGTTCTCCGGCCAAGTGGAAGGGTCGTCCCGTAACCAAGACGGGGACCACCATAAATCATGCCCGACAATTTCGTCGGGTCGAAGACCTCTACTGGCGCAATCAGCAGGGTTGAGCGCTGATGGAACGTGTCGCCACTCAGTTGAAGGAACGAGACCCTGAATCTGGGAGACCCGATTTCCTTCAAAGACCCCTAACTTATGCGGTGGAGTGTGAATCCAGGCCAAAGCGATGCTGGAGTCACACCACGCAATTGAGTGGTCGACGATCATCTTACTCTGCAACACCGTTAAAACATGATGCATCATGCGAGCCAATAGGAAGGCTCCTGATAACTCGAGGCGCGGTATGGTCATCTTCTGCTTGATGGGTGCCACACGGGACTTGCCCATGAGAAGATGCACCGTCGCCTCACCTGACGCGTCTAGCACGCGTAAATAGAGTACGGCTGAGTACCCAGATTCCGAGGCATCGCTGAAACCCATCAACTCACGGGTTTGAGGTTGATCAGACGATACAAATCTTGTAATCCGGGGCAGCCGTAAATTGACGAAGCCCTCTGCGAAGGAAGCCCACTCAGTAGTGAGTTCTTCGGGCAGAGGTTCATCCCAACCTAAATTGTGTGACCAAAGACCTTGTAAGAAGGCCTTGGCCTTGAAGGTCACAGGAGTTAAGTAACCACAGGGATCGTAGATACGAGCAACATTCGACATAATCTCCCGCTTACCTCTGCATCTCCCGAAAGGTGAAACATGGTAGACAAAGCTGTCCGAGTCCGAATTCCATTCGATCCCCAAGATCTTGAAAATGTTGTCCCCTGATTCCTCGAATCGAAAGGGACACTCCAAGTGATCGCTAGGATAGCCGTGGAGGACCTCATCACGGTTACTGGCCCACTTCCGAACAGTGAAACCCCCTTGTGACAACACATCGACCACCTGTTGTTGCAACAGCTTCGCTTCCTCAATGGATCCGCAACCACTGACCACATCATCAACGAAGGTGTCTTCCCGAAGGATACGGGCAACCTCTGGACACTTGACCTCGTTGATGTTAGCTAATTCGTGCAAGACGCGGATCGCTTGATAAGCTGAACTGGATACGCCATAGGTGACGGTTGTCAGCTCAAACTCCCGGAGGGGCTGGTCCGGTGACTCGCGCCAAAAGATGGTCTGGTACCGACAATCGTCGTCGTGCATGCGCACATTCCGGTACATCTGCTTTATGTCGCAAGTGAACACGACTGCGTATGTGCGAAAGCGCAATATGACGTCCGAAATGTGCTGTTGCAGCTTGGGACCAGGCATCAAAACTTGATTCAGCGAGACACCGGTGGAGCTGGGATGCGACGCATCGAAGACCGCCCTAAGTTTAGTGGTGCTGCTGCTCTCCTTTAGAACCCCGTGATGAGGTATGTAGTACCTTTCGTTACAGCTAGGCGTGGACACAGGCCGCATATGGCCAGTTTCAAGGTAGTCGGCCATGAATGCGCTGTAGAGCTGGTGAAGCCTGGCGTCTCTCTGTAGCTTGCGCTCTAAATTAAAGAATCTTTTCAAGGCGTATGTACGGGTATCGCCCAGAGGCATGTGGGTGGATTTGAAGGGAAGTCGCACAATAAACCGTCCCGTCTCGTCCCGAGTGTGTGTCTCCACAAAATGCCTTTCACAAAGAATGTTCTCTGGATCTTGCACGGCGGTGGCTGGAACCTCCTCTACCTCCCAGAACTTGGACAAGGTAGAGTTCAGCTCGTCGGTCGTGCAAGACAGAGACATGAGACTACACACTTGAGAGTTGACTGGCGCTTGTCCCATCAAAATCCACCCAAACACAGATTCATGCGCTGTGGGAAAACCTTCACCCAACTGGTAAGAACCACCCTTGAACACCTGACTATACAGGTCCACGCCTATGAGGACATCGATGGGACCCGGGGTGGACAGCCTGTCATCTGCAAGCATAAGATGTTGGCACCGCTCCATGACACGTGGAGATACAGAAGCAGTAGGGAGATTACCCGTGATGCGCTTTAAAACTACAGCTGTGGTTACCAACCCAGGAGCTGACCGATCATGACGGGATGTCACTCGGATCTCAATGCTGCCATTGGTCCGCTGAGCAGATGAACCTCCCAAACCATACAAACTGCCAGATGAACTGCGGGGAAGCCGCAGCTTCTGGGCCAAATTCTCCGTAACAATCGATACCTGAGATCCGCTGTCCAACAAGGCTCTCACTATGTGTACGTGACCATTACAGTCATGTACTCCGACCATCGCTGTTCCCAGCAGCATGGTGCTCTGCACCCTACCGTCAGAGACCGTCGAGTTGAGGGATGCAGCCGAGTGCCCAGACACTGCAGGTAGACTTTCAGAGGGCACTACCATAGATGATGATGATGTGGAAGCTATCGGAGGCGATGATGATGATGATGACTGTGATGGAGATGTTGACGAGGACGAGGTTGGCAATGGCAGATGCAATTTGGTATGGTGGCGACCATTGCACACTGAGCACCTACTTTTTGATGTGCATCTATTTGCAGAGTGGGAGCGCAGACAATTGTAACATAGGCGCTGCTGTGTGACTACCTCCTTACGTTGGCTAGGTGTCATGGCGTTGAATGTGTCGCAGTTATAAATGCTATGGCTACCCCTACAGAGCACACATGAAATATCCATAGCGGCAAGACTTGTCCTAGTTTGTGAAGTCCCCGGAGTCCCCTGGTTGCTTGAACCCCTGGAGCCACCAACAGCCTCCAACACCCTCAGCTGGTTCTCCAAGAAGGCAAGCAAGCAGGAGAATGTGGGTATGGTGCTAGAAGAACCATCGAGGCTAAGCTCAAACCTACTCCTAAGGTCTTGGGTAAGTTTCCTGAGGATGATGTGGAGTAATAAGAAGCTCCAGGACTTCACATCAAAGCCTAAAGCACCCAGAGCCATACTGTTCTCCTTTATGACATTAACAAATTTACGGAGGTTGACTGCTGAACCCTGTCCCAATGATGTACACAGTATGGCTTCTAGATGCTTATCAGCTATAAGTCTCTTATTTTCATAGCGCTCCTTGAGAAGCTGATAAGCAATACTATAGTTTCCGTCGGACAACTGCAGGTGCTTAACTAAGGCGAGAGGTTCCCTATCCAATGCGCCGACCAAGTAATGCATTTTCTGTACATTGGATAGACCCTCATTGTTGTGGATGAGGCTATCGAACAACCCTATGAAGTTGGGCCACTCGGTGTAGACACCCGAGAAACTCGGTAGGTTTATTTTGGGCAGTTGAAATTGAGTTGATCTCGGCTCCACCCGAGTACCGCTGCTAGTCGATAAAAATCCCTCTGCTATCACTTTCACGGAATAGACCATCTCGCAGAATTTTATATAATTATGGTCAGCCTGTTCCAGCGCGGACTCCTCAACCGACAGACCCTTCAGGCTCGTGTAGGCGTCTCGATATAGGTCACGCATCTCTTTTAAGTCCTCAAAACGGACTCTGAACATTGAAACGCTAGCTGGGTCCGACTTTCCCTGCAAACTACAAGCTAGCTTGTAGATCCCAGCTAGGTACTGCTCTGCAGCCTCCAGCTGGGCCATACACACTTTGGTGGGGTCCGCTGAGGAACCCTTAACAACTTTGCTTCCTGATTTGCTCATTGTTGTTTGTTAATTATTTACGTCTAATAAAATAACCTAAAAACAGTCCCAGATATTTAAAAGTTACGTGTCAAAAATAAAACGAAAGTTGGTCTGTGAACCTAATTCTCAGAATACGGTTGGGTACTAGTGATGGGAACTCGACTAACCGATTTATGCCGATTGACCATAGACACCAAGAGAACAGAACAACGTGACGTAACGATGACACGCACAAAACAGCTGACTGAAGACTTCAGTTTCAGTTGTGAAGTTTAGACAGATGGTTGTAAATAAACCGGGATGGACTGAAAATAGTCGTTGAGGTGGCAGATGACAGCTAGTGTTCATCTACCTGCAGTTTCCATTAGGATAGGGAAGGTGGGAAGGAGTTACAAGCATCTGTGTACCTGTCTGTCAGCTGTTTGTGTGTGTACCCACGAAGTTCCTTGACCCTATGCCCATGGCCCCAACAGTAGTACATCTAGTCTTTCCTCTATTAAGAGTGTTTCTACACTGTGTTTATTACTCAAAAGACCATTTACGTTCCATGTAGCTATCCTGAGAGACTCCATTTATGGTATAAGCTTTGTAACGAGTGTTGTGAGAAGCCCCATTAGAACTCCCATCTGATCAATGAGACGGTCGAGCTTGTCAGCTTGTTTTGAGAGGATTGTTTCTAGATTGGAGCAGTTTGTTGGGTTTTTGTTCCCTATTGTTGCATCGGCATAAGATCTATAATTTTCTCTAGGTGGGATATTTTCTGTTGTTGGGAAGTTAGTATTAATATCTTTACCAGTGGTACTTGTCTTATTTATCTCGGTTTCTTGCCTTTTCAGTTGAGGGCGGGACATCTTCCTCTTTTGGATTTCTAGGCGTACCTTGCATCCATGGTAGTTGGCTGGATGATCCCCCAGGCAGAGAGCGCACTTAGCAGGTGTAGTCCTATCCTTCTTTGGGCAATCGGTTGTGTTGTGGTCTTCTGCACATTTGACGCATCTATACGGACGCATGCAGTAATTGCGAGTATGCCCATATTGTTGACACCTTTTGCATTGAGCGATAGTGCTTGTACGTCTTGGATCCTCAATTTTAACACTGGTGTGGTAGATATATTTGAGCTTTTTTATTTCAGCATTTTTTGGGTGTGGTGCTAGATTTACAAACCAGGTGTATGTGGGAGTTTTTTCTGGGCCATATCTAGCGTTAATTATTTCGCCAACTATGGTGTTTCCTGTGCTTTCAACCTCCTCCCTAATTGCTTCCACTGGAGTAGAAGGGTGTAGGTCTTTTATGACAATTCTGTATGGTCGCTCATCCTTCCTTGTGAATGTATGTCCAATCAGACCCTTTTCCCGGGTAAGGCACATAAGTTTTTTGTATGAATCAATAGTATCACATGAGATTCTTAGTTGGTTCTTGGTGACAATTTTGAATGTATATTGACTTTTCTGCAGTGTTTTGTCAATAACTTCACATAGCTTTGCAATATCATTGATTCCATAGAGCACAATAGGGGGTGGTTTACTTACTTGCGTTTTTTGGGTTCCATTATTTATTGGTTCTTCATCAACTTGAAGTCCTGCATATTGGTTTCGGACAGGTGTATCAGATTCTGGAGAGCCACTTACTCGCTTTCTTTTGTAACGGTTCACATCACGTCGTAGAATTGGGACAGTTTGCCAATCATTTTCAGTATTGACAATTTGGTTTTCTGGGTCTAAGTTAATTTTCTTAACTTCATTTGAGGATAATGGTAAATTTGGTTGCTTATAGGCTGCATTGGTTTGACCTGTTTTTGGTTGGGCACTAGTTGAGGGAGTGTTTCTGCTAGATGCCTTGGTAGGATCTTCTAGCAGATTCCTTTTTTTGGGAGAATGTAACATTTTACTGTGACAACACCGAAAAAATTATAAATGTCACTGTCATTGTCAATGTCAGTTTGGTAACTTGGGGTAGTTGGAGAAAACTTTGAATGTGAAATGTCAGAGGTGGGTTTTAAAGCACTAAATCTGGTAAATCCTAGTGTTTCATGAAGAGATAACACTGTCACTAGGCTTCCAGGTATTTAGTAGCACTTTAGCACTGTTTATTTGCACAATTTCACTGTTTTAGAACACAAATTTGAATTTATTTTTGGGAGCAGTTTTGTACGTAAAGACACTTTGACAGCCAAAAAAAAAAAAAAAAAAATTATTAATACCTAATATGAAATACAATTACAGAAAGGCAACGAGACGCCACGGCGGGAGCCCGAGCAAGCGGAGTCTGCAGAAGGCGCCGGCAACCCCAGCACCGACGTACCTGACGAGCTGACGAGGATCACTCGGTATCGCGCGCCTGACCCCATAGCTGACATGGACTCGTCTGACGCCGTCAAACCGTACACCAGTGTCCGCTGCGCTAAAGAGGCTAAAGAGGTAGACTATTTATTTGTTTTAAATTCCGTTTTAAGTATATGCTTTAGTTTTATGCTACAACACTTGCCTATTCATATTTGCCAAAACTGCCATGTGTGGTCAGTATATTTGACAAAATAAATATTGTTATTTGAATACAGCAAACATCAAATAACAAATACGAATAGCCGGTGGGGTGCCAGCATTAACTGTGACTGGATTTTATTCACCAAAGTTGCTAAAGTACCACTGTGATGGATGAGTTACATTTTATTATTATTATGATTTGCTTGACTACAAGTTTTTCGTGCTTATCACTGGCTTTCCCAATAACCGATAAAGAAATCAGATCAACTAGTAACTACTTTCTTAATGTTTACCAATATAGGAACTAGATTACTAATCTATAGATTAGTATACATAGTAGACAGGCGGAAACCTGAATTAATGCTATAAGAAATTGTAATTTCTTACAGGTTAAGTTACATAATATATTTAAGGGTCTGCAATAGGGAATCGAGGGTTGGCATTGTCATAGAATTATGTAGTAAATGATGCTCTACAGCCTTGAAAAAAATCACACAGGTAGTTGAAGAGTCTAGCTAGGTGCTGAATCATTCGAATTTAAGTAAATGATTATGGATAACTGTAAATTAATTTCAGAATATCAAGAAAAACCAGTCAATCACACTCCCGTATTGTAACAACTGTGTCGTAATTATTAAGAATTTTCATATGATTTTTATCATATTATAAAGTTAAAGGCTTGGACTAGGCGCTAAATACCTTGTTTTTTAATAAACACACACTTATTTTGTGTAAATTAATCCCAAACTTGAGCAATTTTTTTCCCTCAAATCTTCATACAAATATCTATGGCGGCTTTCTGTGTTATAAAATCATAAACACAAGTGACGTTTGACTCAGTTGGCCGCTGGCCTCCAAAGAAGGGTCACGTCGGTTTAGGCAGCACTGACAGCTCGCGATCTTATCGTGTACAGATACAAAATCACTGCACATTGGTTGTCATTGCACTTTTTCAACTTTTATGACACCAACATAATTTGATTTGAAATTGAGGAAGCATAATTCTTCCAGTATATTCAATACATTAAATTAAATTAGATAGTGTGCAATATTCTCGTGATATTACAGTCTCGTAAAGGTCTGATGAGGAGCAGGAATATAGCGAATGGATCTAAGTGATGACAATACGCACGAACATTAGGTTAGGGATCAAAAATACAGTCTCTTGGTGCTGGTTGAGGTATGGTCTCGTGAGGATCTGATGAGGGCAGTAACACGGTGGTGGCTCATTTTTATTTCAAAGATGTTAATAGCTAAAAGCATCGAGTTTGGGCTATTAAGTATGTTTTTCAGAGAGAGAGAAAGAGATTTTGTTTTTCCTCTGGATGTGTTAGGTTTACTAAGTTCATTCTGTTAATGGCATCAAGTTGTTATGTGTTCATAAGTAATAATTATTTATTAACAAAATGCTGTTGATTCTCCACGAAAATGTAAAAATAAAAATAAAATAAATAAAAATAAATTCGCAACGTAAAATTGTCAATGACGGAATTTCTTCTATAGACAGTAGCCACAAAAAAAACAAACGATAGATGGCGTGATTTGAAGATAAAGATAAATTTTTTCGACACATAGACAGCAACAAAAAAAAAAAAAGATTTAAAGAATAGAAACACATACTTATATAAAACAACAAAGAAAAAAAAAAGGATACACATCAAAATAACTGGAAAAAATATAAGCCCCAATTTACTTGTGTGGGACAGGGAGTACCATAATATTTTTTATGGGGTACTCCCCATCTATGCGAAATATAAGCTTGATATCTTTAGCCGTTTCTGAGAAAAAGGGCGGTGACAGACAGTCAGTCAGACAGACGGACAACAAAGAGATCCTATAACGGTTGCTTTTTTTCTTTTGACGTTCGAAACCCTAAAATTAAGTAAAAATATTATGCTGCCAAAAAATGTACTTACAGGTATTGAAAAAGCGGTATATAAACAAATTATACCAGCAGAGGGTTCACCATTTAGCTGAATGTTACTTAGAAAACGGCCTTGAGTGGCGGTCAAGTTGGTCCCCGCCTGCGATACTTTCCATTAACATTGGGACTCGTTTTCATGTTTTTAGCGTACAGTCAGGTTTTTAGTTTTTTATAATTGTATTTTTTTATTTGTAACTTTTTAGTTGTTTTTATTTTATGAAATTTTACGTCGGTAGGTAGTTCATGATCATTTTTTATTTCAATAATTTTGGTATTTAAATACCTTCAATATGCATATTTTTGTAATGTGAAAATCAAGTCCTTTCATTTGATACCTTACACGGCAAAGTTGAATTATTATTTTTTCGATCATCACGTTATGTCCTCAAGAGGGCGCTATGTACATTTTAATGGAACGTCACATAGCCTATAGCCATCGCGCCATCAATACGCTTCTAACAATACCTCATACATCGAAATCTATCAAGCCGTTTAGGCTACAGGAGGGAACAAAGAAACAGACAAACATACATATATACATACATACAATCAAAAAACATTAAAAAAAAAAGGTAAAAAGGAGTAAGACAGGGGGTCATTCTGAACTTTTGCTCTACGAGTTTTGGAAATTAACAAAAAAAAACCTTTTTCATAGAAACTTTGTTGGACATGTGACTTTTTACCATGGAAAACGAATATTTTTTTTCGCGAATTTGCAAATCTCGTAGAACAAAAGTTGTTCAGAATGACCCCTTGAGTCATCCCCTTTTGGCTTAGTATAGCCCTTTTGCGACACTATGTATTTACTTTGCTTTGTCGTCGGGGTTCAGTTGGCTGGAGGATGCCCGAAACTTATTATCTACACTTTAATACTTGTAGTTACCTTTCTACAAGTAAATACCACATTTGTTTGAGAAAGCTAATCGGGTTCCGAGTATAGAGTAAAGTGGCACCCCTATTAATTTCTACTCTTTCCTGGTGCCTACCAGTGTAAGTAAGAATTATACTTACTTACCCTAAAATCACCCAAAATGTACTTGAACATAATTGTCAATAAAGTTGGCGAGTAAAAGTTTATCGACCCACTGTGCAAACTTACATGTGTGCGTGTCACTGCGTGTGCTGTGTGAAGAGCATTGAAAACCCAAAATTGGCGCGGCACGTCACCCTGTACGGGCCCTTAAAGAGGTACTAAAATGTGTTTATGTTTTTGCAGTACTACACAGTTGTAAGAAATGTAAAGAAGGCTCATCAGATACAAGAGATAGGCGAGTTCCAGGAGTTCAACGATGATGTGGAATATCTCTTGGATGCACTACAGGTAAGTTCATCTTGGATGCTAACTCTCAATTGGAGATTGAAATAATTCGATTTATTTATAAATCTATTGAATTACAATTACGTCCTCTTAGCCTAATTTCATCCTCGAGGTCTTCTGTCTATGTCACATATTCAAATGGTCAAACCAGACCACATTTTCAGAATATACCCAGATAACAAACGACTGATGTTCAACCACTCCGTATTGGAAAGGGCCCTTTTAGTCTCAAATCTCAATATATGCATGTTTTTCCAGGACAACAACCCGATATCGACGCGCTGCCTGTCGGCCATCACGCTGGCAAGCAAGTGCACGGCGCCGGCGTTCCGCATGCACCTGCGCGCCCACGCCACCGTGCAGAAGTTCTTCAGCGCACTGCACGACGCCACTAATGACCAGGTACAGTCGAGAACACGACGCCACTAATGATCAGGTACAGTCGAGCACACGACGCCACCAACGACCAGGTACAGTCGAGCACACGACGCCACGAATGATCAGGTACAGTCGAGCACACGACGCCACTAATGATCAGGTACAGTCGAGCACACGACGCCACTAATGATCAGGTACAGTCGAGCACACGACGCCACTAATGATCAGGTACAGTCGAGCACACGACGCCACCAACGACCAGGTACAGTCGAGCACACGACGCGACGCCACCAACGACCAGGTACAGTCGAGCACACGACGCCACCAACGTCCAGGTATAACTATAACCCCAACGAGGGGAAATGCTCAAAGGTTACATTCGAGAGAGCCAGGTGCATGCACCTGGCTGTACTCCCAATACTCCCATAGAGAATATAATAGAAAATGCAACAAGTTAAAATGGCATAATAAATCATGTTCCTGCTGCACGCGATTCGTGAAAAGCATAGGAATGTGGTTGCTGAAAAATTTAAGATGAATGAGAACCTATTAACCTGGGGTCAAGCCTCCGAGTTGATTATATGAACACAATCAGTAGTCGTACAAACAAACGAACAAAATTTTAAGCTTCACCAAAGAGTTGTCAGTCCAAAAGACTAGAAGGTGACTCATGCTACATTAGCCTGCATGGTCTCCACTCTCAGCTTGCATATTCAAAAGCTACAGCCCTTCAAGGCATACCGTTGACTTTTGGGACACCCTGTATATTATTTTGGTTTCCATAGTTCTCTGACCTCATATCATACTATTCTTAATGATTGCTAACGTCTATTTCCAGAGCCTGGGCCTGTGCACGGCGACGGTGATGTTCGTGCTGTCGCAGGACCGCCTCAACATGGACCTGGACCGCGAGTCGCTCGAGCTCATGCTCAACTTGCTCGAGTCCGACGTCTCACACAAGTGAGTTGAGTGTTCTGCTTCTTAGCGTGTCGGCGATAAACTCTAGAGTCTAGGGTTTGTGACTGTGGTGAAATCATTAGCTAGTCAGAATAGCGTCAGCCGCTGACTGCCCAGGATGCGCCAGACATCCTAATCCTAACTAATATTATAAATGCGAAAGTAACTGTGTATGTCTGTCTGTCTGTCTGTTACTCTTTCACGCCAAAACTACTGAACGGATTTGAATGAAATTTGGTATACATATGGTCTAGGCCCTGGGAAAGAACACAGGCTACTTTTTATCCCGGAATTCCCACGGGAAAACTTTTTAATGCGAAGCGAAGCGCGGGGGAACAGCTAGTATTATATAAGTTACATGATTATCCGATTTGAGTCCTTGGTTGGATTGTTATAAAGTATTATCGATTGCCTTCGAATTTGGTAGAGGAACGGTGGATTTGGTAGAGTTAATCATTTACGCTATTATTTAGCAAATTAAACGAATGTCTTCTATTTTTCACACATAAACTCTAATTTTTACTGCCTTACCAGTTCCTTTGTCACAAATTTGAAGTACCTCAAGTACGCCGATCATCGATATCGATCGGTTATAGAGAGCTGTAAACATTTATCTACCTTCATTTAGGATTCAATGCACAGGAGTTCCAACTCTGTTTTAATACCTACCTGCTATAAAAAAGTCGTAGGTACTTCCTTACAATATTTGTAATCCTTGATACCTTCTCTCCAGAAACGCCCTGGACGACTGCGGGCTGACCTCAGCGCAACTGACAAAGACGCAGGAGCGAGTGCGCGAGCTGTGCGCCGAGATCAAGAGCCAGGGGAAGGCCAAGGACTTGGACCTGGAGAATATAACTGTGAGTTGTGTGAAATACATGTTATTTCAAAGTACGTGGATGCCATTTTTAGGTAGCCTGCCATACCATTGGTTTGCCCTGTGCGGCTATTTTTTACGAATTAATTAATTTACGAATCAATATTTTTTTCTCACTCCTATGGTTAGGTAAAAGAGTCTCTTTATGCGCTATGATTGGACACAGGCGTCGCCGTCGGCATGGATTGAATGCGCCGATTATTACATAAAACCAATTCCCCTCGAATTAAAATCTGTATAACTATGTGTGGTCGCGCCCTTACCTTTATGGAGGGTTGGGTCTGTGCGTCATATCATTTGTATTTTAATTGCGACCGACTGTATGTGTATATCTACTATCTACATCTATCTATTTTCTGAAATTCACAGACGTGCAAATTATGGCTATCATTTGTCCTCATATAATCATGACTCATCACAACCGTTTCCAGCTTCTTATATCCATTTATTAACCCTCCTTCCCTCACAGGTGGGCCACTTAGCCATGGAGACCCTTCTCTCCTTAACCTCAAAACGCGCCGGCGAGTGGTTCAAAGAGGAGCTCAGGGTCCTCGGCGGCGTGGACCACATCCTGCGCACGATACAAGACTGCGTGTGTCGCCTACGCGCCCCGGCCGCCTCGTGGGGGCCCGCCGATGTGGACGTGTTGAGGAAGGCGGACCGGTGTATGCGGGTGTTGGAGAATGTGAGTTGTTTATGTATTCCTAAGTCGAAGGTAAGGGGAGAAAGTGGGTGACATTTTTGTACCTGGTAGAACTCACCAATCGGCAGAATTAAACAGGAGGGTTACTCTAAACTGACGAAAAACGAACAAACTAGAGCTGTCGTGCAATCGGCACATTGAATACAACGAGGCCAGAGTCGTGGCTCGCCCAGCAGCGCTCGGTAACTTCGTTTTTCGTCTTAGAGAGTGACCCCCCCAGGCACTCTGAGTTGGGGCGTGGACCACATCCTGCGCACGATACAAGACTGTGTGTGTCGCCTGCGCGCCCCGGCCGCCGCGTGGGGGCCCGCCGATGTGGACGTGTTGAGGAAGGCCGATCGGTCTATGCGGGTGTTGGAGAATGTGAGTTGTTTATGTATACCTTAGTCGAAAGTAAGGGACGAAGGTGGGTGGTGGACATTTTTGTACCCTGTCGAACTCACATTGTAACGTAGCGTTACCAAACGTCATAATGTGAAACATGTTCGTTCTTTTTATTTCCTCACCTGTAGGATTTATTTAGGCGACAACATCGGCAGAATTAAAAAGCAAAGCATGCCTGCTTTATAAGATAGATAGATAGATAGAATATTCTTTATTTGTACACATAAAAGAAACTTACAAAAACTTAAATACTAACAAATATGTACAAAAATGGCGGTCTTATCGCTTAAAGCGATTTTTTCAAGACAACCTTAGGGTGGAAGGATATTTTGTTTAAAGAGGGGTCAAGTGTACTAAAGAAATGTAAAGGAAAAATTAAAATAATGATATAAATTATAAATATAAATATAATTTTTTTATTTTATTTTATTTATTTTTATTATGGCTTCATACAGTCATAAGTTATGAAAATACAGGTTTAAATACTTACATACTATTATAGACTCGGAGAGCCGACAATTTAAAATTAAGGTATATTTTAGTTTACAAATTATCCAGAGAACTATCAACTAGTGGACTTATAAGAAAATTTAATTGCTAAGTGAAACAATTACAAATTTGAAATAGCGTGGTTAAGATTGTAGGTAGGTTACTTATACAATATGATGTCTAGTAAGAATAGAATAGAATGGAATATACAAAAACAAGGAAAGTTACTAATACTTACTATAGTTATATTAGTGATTGAGGTGTTTCAAAATCTTACTTTTAAATACATCAATAGTGTCATTAAATGGGTCAATGTTGGAGGCTGATAATTCAGAATTATATAAGTGTAGTGTGCGATACATATAGCTATTACGAGTATAATTTTTATTGTAATTAGGAAGTATAAATAACTTATTTCTATTACGAAGAGGACGTAAAGAACGCAAGAGGCCATGGGATCTCACAGTAAAAGGGATTCTACATAATAAGGATGGACAAATAATTTTACCGTTTAAGATTTTATATAAGAACGTGAGGTCCATTAACTTCCGTCGCAGGCTTAGAGGGGTGAGATTAAAATGTTTTAGTCTTGAATCATAAGATGTACAGGGGTAATGAAATTTGAATGATAGGCTTTTAAGGAACTTCTCTTGAACCTGCTCTATACGTTTGATGTGTATGTGATAACAGGGGGACCATACAACTGAAGCAAATTCTAAAATAGATCTTATGAATGAGTAATATAATATTTTAATAGTATTTATACTTTGAAAAGGCTTTGAAACTCTATTTATGAAACCTAAATTTCTAAATGCTCTATTAACTATACTGTCTATATGTGAATTATATGTCAAATTGCTATCCATCAGTATCCCTAAGTCACGAATAGTATTAACTCTAGGTAGCTCGCTATAATGTAGTGTGTAAGGAAAAACTAGTGGCTTAATTTTACGAGTATAAGTTATGACGGAGCACTTGCTAGCGTTAAGAAAGAGTTGCTTCACCTTACAGTATTCAGTCAGAGCACATAAATCTTGCTGTAATAGCAAACATGCTTGCACGTCAGTGATGATCCTGAAGATCTTCGTGTCATCTGCATACAGTAAATGTTCAGCGTGCTTAAGGACTCCTCCGATATCATTGATATAAAGTGTAAAAAGTAACGGTCCCAAGTGGGATCCCTGAGGAATTCCTGAGGAGATATCAAGAAAATTTGACTTAAAACCCTTTAGTACTACCGCCTGACTACGATTCCGAATATAAGATTCGATCCATCGCAACAGAGATCCATGTACTCCGAGCTTTAACAACTTTTGTAACAGTGTATCATGGTTGATTTTGTCAAATGCTTTGGAAAAATCTGTGTAAATAACATCCACCTGTAAATTTCTGTTCATAGCATTAAGCAAGTATTCACTGAAACTAACCATATTAGTCTCAACACTACGTGATTTGATAAAGCCATGTTGTTCCTCAGCTATAATGTTTTTGACAAAGTATGCTAATTGATTGGTTACAATTTTTTCAAATATTTTTCCGAAAATACTTAACTTAGAAATGGGTCTATATTCAGTTAAGATGTCTACTTTGTTATTTTTAGGTATTGGTGTAATAATGGCCTTTTTCCAAATGGCTGGGAAGACTCCGGATGTGAGAGAAAAACGATAGATATATATTAACGGTGTAACCAATTCTTTAGCACACCTTGAGATTAAGATTGGGTGAATGCCATCTGATCCAGGTCCCTTATTAACATTTATTCGGGTGAATTCGTTAAATATGGTATTTTCGTCTATATTTATGAAACTTAAATCTATGCTGGATAAGTCTTGGTTTTCTTGGCTACTATGAGTGTTGCTCGTAGAATGAGGTGTATTACTCGTATCAGATTCGAAGACGGATTGAAAGTAATTATTGAAGGCATTACATATGTCCTCGCCACCCGAAATAATACGACCTTGGTAGTATAATTTATCTGGAGTTTTATTAGCACATTTTTTTGACTTTACGAATGTCCAAAAATGCTTAGGATCTTCTGTAATGTATTCCTCAGTTTTCTTAATATAGTACCTAAAGCATTCTTGTTCCATTTTCTGTAGTCTAGATCTTAGCAATGAAAAAGTATTATAATCTGACAAATTGCCATAAACCTTCCACTTCTTGTGGAATTTGCGTTTTTCATTTCTGAGTTTTATTAGTGGCTTAGTGTACCACGGTGGAGATTTATCAGTACAATGATAGTAAGTCGTTGGAACAAATTTATCTATTAAGTTATTAATAAAATTATAAAAGTAATCAGTCATTTGGTTGACATCGGTTAGGGTACTGAATATCACTTTCCAATCTACTGCCAATAATTCAGAGCGTATTGAATCGAAATCCGCCTTAAAAAATAACTTACGTGGGGTTTTATTTTGGCTAAGTATTGGAATTTGATTAACTGATAGGCTAATATCTAACGACTTGTGATGCACATCCTCAGGGGTAAGTGGGCTCTCACAGGCATTAACATCACATTCCCTACTATAAAAAACTAAATCTAACAGGCGATTGTTAATATTGAACAGCGAGTTATGCTGAGAAAGTGCATTATAATTTAAAAAGTTACTTGTTAAACATGCTAAATTATCATTGGAAGGTTGAATTTGCATACTATTGCTAATACTGTCGTATTCCCAAGTTGCATAGGTGACAATAATATAATATATATGAATTATAAATACAATAATTTACAATGTATACTTTACTTAATCATGTGTTCAGATTTCCCTCTGTGAGTTAATTAACGAAATATAAAAGCGACTCATAAAGCTGAATGTACATATTTCAAAAATGTTGGGTATAAAAGGCGTGAAGCGTCGCTTTCTTTCCTTGAGCCGGAGACGTCCGAGCATGAATTATTAAAGGCCTTTTTGGAATTAAACACGAGCATCGGCCGTTGTATGGGTTTATAAATAGAGTACCCAGTGTATTGAAACTCCACAGCCACCTTCAAATTAACCAGTCCAACCTATTTATACGTAACACGTCAAATCCGTCCTAATCAATACACACCTTTACCCCAGGTGACCCAACAAAACGAAGAGAACCAGCTATACCTAGTATCGGGCGAGCGGACTGGCGTGGTCCGCACTCTCTCCTCCCTTCTGTGGCTGTGTGTGGAGGAGGCTCGCGGCGTCCCGGCCACGCTGAGGGGGCCCCTGTTGGATGCGGCTTTACCGAATATCAAAGTGCTGGTGAATCTGTCGCACGCTTTTGGACTTACCGGTGAGTGTTATAAGTTTGTTTGCCTACAGCGTCATCTCATTAAATCTCTGAATCAGCTCTTACGCATGGTAATTGTAATAAACAAGAGAGTCTGAGAGTCATACCTAGTATCAGACGACTGGTAGTTAGCACACTATCCTCTCTTCTGTGGCTGTGTGTGGAGGAGGCTCGCGGCGTCCCGGCCTCGCTGAGGGGGCCGCTGTTGGACGCCGCTTTACCGAATATCAAAGTGCTGGTGAATCTGTCGCACGCTTTTGGACTTACCGGTAAGTGCTATAGGAGCTATTTACACATTACTTTTCGTAGTTAAATATCACAGCGGTAGATCGCTTTTAAGACGAGACGGCAGCAGCTATTTTATGCTGGTACAACACACACACACACACATACACGCACTCACGCCTTGTACTAATGTACTCCCTTGCGGGGTAGGCAGAGGTGCATTGCTGCACCCACTTTTCGCAAGAGTGTTATGTTAGTCCCAATGTAATGGTACAAAAGATAAGATAAGATAAATTTAAATATTTGTGTTCTCAAACCTCGTATTAGTTATCCAGTTATCGTTTCTGTGTCCAAAAAACAAATACTCTTTTTCATAAAAAATATCTATTTACGAATTCACTGTGTCACCTTCATTCCCTTTACATACCTACTACTTTTGCAACGCCCTATACATATACCATACTCTCCTCTTTGCCCTAACACAACATAACCGATGTTATTATATTTGTCCTCAGCATCGCTGGGCGCGACGGTGGTGGGCGAGCAGGTGGCCATCATGGAGGTCTGCCTCGTCGTCCTCAACAACCAAGGAAACTTTGTACCTGAAGATAGAAACTTTGAATTTAGCGTTTGCGTAAGTATACCTTCGTACTTTCTCCCGCTTGCCTCTTATATGTATACGAATTACGAAATAAAGATAGATGCACTGACTTCAATTATTATTCAAATACACAAGTACGCTGGATTTCAGTTATTTTTGCGCTGGTGGCTCACTGCAATCACAGTAAAGGTACTCGGATCTACAGTCTGTATGAATATGTGAGCCAAACGTCCCAATTCAACACCGTTTGAACTTTTGCTACAACTTCTAACACACCACATACTATACCTCTAAAACCGTTCAGCCAAACTTTCCAGAACCTTCTAACAACCTCCTCCCCACAGGTGCTCCTGCTCCTAATAAACCTGGTCCAGAACAACATCCCGAACACGGAGCGTCTACTCCAGCTTCGCTTGCGAGTGGACAGCGACGCGGACATCATGGCGCAGCGAGTGCCCGCGCTCGACCTCATTGTGCAGCTGTTCTACACGCACGAGCTAAGAGCCAAGTCAGTATAATAATAATAATATGTGGGGACATCTCACACACGGCCATCCGACCACAAGCTAGGCAGAACCTGTGTTATGGGTGTCGGACAGCCTATATATCTACACAAATACATAGATAGTTAGAAACTGAATATAAATATCAACACCCAAGACCCGACTACAAATATCGGTCATTAAATAAATATCTGCCCCAGCCGGGAATCGAACCCGGGACCTTCGGCATAGCAGTCAGGGCCACTAACCACTACGCCATTCGACCGTCAAAGTATACTAGTGTACCTGGTGTACTGTAACGATGGAGTAGCGACCACCGTGTCTTGTCTACTCAAGTAATAGATGTAGTACAGTAATGTCGACGCGGACATCATGGCGCCCTCGACCTCATTGTGCAGCTGTTCTACACGCACGAGCTAAGAGCCAAGTCAGTACTAGTGTACAGTCAACTGCATAAGTACCTATACACTTTTGTACCTTGTCACTCTGAAAACGCTGGATAGGCATTGAAATATTGACGGTTCGTCACTTTGACAAGGTACAGAAGTGTATAACAACTTATGCAGCTGACCATACCTGGTGCACTGTAACGATAGAGTAGCAACCACCGTGTCTTGTTTAGTCATCGTCATACCTATCACGTCCCCACTGCTGGGGCACGGGTCTCCTTCCAATGAAGGAAGGGTTTTAGGCCTAGTCCACCACGCTGGCCTAGTACGGGTTGGTGCAAGCTTGTGCTGAGAGAGTTGTCGGGTAAGCCGACTGTCAGATGTCTTCAAGCAGCTCGAAGGCCTTTGACTTTGCTTAACGACTGCTGCCGAAACAGCAAGCGGCACCCACAGCTTAGCGTGCCATCCGAAGCGCCCAGTAATCAACCACTTGACATAATATAAGCTAATATAATAATTGTCTTAATTAAGCGAAAGAGGGGACGGCCAAAAACCACCCTATGTCCCTGATTAGGGATCCCAGGACCTGATGATGATGATGATAATAATTATCTACTTGCAGACAAGCGGAGGAGAACACGGACGCGCTGCTGGACGGCGAGAAGGACACTGAAGACAAGAAGAAACAAACACAAGACGACATTGACGAGACCGTCGCCAAACGTGAGTATTATTATACATTTTTAGATTAATACAAATGACACAAGGGTCTATTCTATCTAAAACAATATTGTTGAGAAAAATATCTATACCTACATAAATATGTATATGGATTTTGATTATAATAGAATTAGATTTCGAAATGCAATAGAATTCGCATCAAAATGCATTAAATTCGGCGATAAAAGTCGCCTTTGTAACTGGGCGTTTACATGCTTGGCTTGGCTAGGTTAAAGTTCTAACTTTTATTGTTACAAAACATGCTAACATTTTCCATAATCGACATGTTTATAGTGGTGAAAGTTAGTAACTCAAGGGGATATTCTGAACAACAATTCTTGAAGTTTTTAAAATGGGCGAAAAAATATGCCGCAGAACATAATATTATCAGTATAGTATAAAATAATAACATTTCAGCGTGTTCCAAACACAAACAAACGCACGCGACAGCGGAGCCCATACATGTGTGGGACCCGATTACTCAGTAGTTGAACTTGAAGTTAACACAACTGAACTATTTTAAACAATGTAGAATCTATAGTTCCATACACGAGCCAGTTGAAACCCTATTACCTTGAGAAGTATGCAGTTGGAAAACTTAGACAGATTGAATAACTATTATGGTGGAATTGAATATTGTTTAGTTTTACAAAGTCCTTGCAATCGCACATTACGAATCGTTTTAAGCTAGCTGAATGATTCCAGCCAGCGTATACTTGCTGTGTAAATGCAACTGCCTCGAAACGAACGAGAAGGGCTCAATGGATTTATATTCGTGTCTGTCGCGTCTTGCATGGGTTATCAATCAATGCACACTATCACCAACAGCACCATCAATTCTCACCGCAGAATTCTGAAAAGCTAGCATCTGTTTTACACATAGAACAACGCGGACTCGGGTGTACCCTCGGGAAGCGTCATAGCGATCATTCTTGATACAAAAAAGTCTGCCAATTTTTGCGGGGGGAAATTTTACCGTTTACCTTGATTATGTCTCATGGGACATGTGTCATTATGAGTTTTAATTCCTAGCAATAAGGGATATGCGAAGAGACATTTAATTATGAACACAGTGTCGTCATTCTTTCTTGCCATGGATGTAACAATTATCGATAAGTGTTATCGATTAATTCGAGAACATGGGTTGGAAATACTTATTTGAAATTATTTAAATTATGAATTAAACGTAGCATTTAATTATATAACTTATCCTAAAAACCAATAGATAAGTAACAAAGAAATAACACACATAATATAGGATGTGGATGACATGCTTCCAAAAAAGCTAACCATATTTTGTGATTTACTGGTCAAACTAATCAACTTTTGCTCTACGACTAAAATGTTTTTGCTGCTCCATAGAACCTTGGTATATTACGTGTTTTTTTTCTATGGGGAGTACAAACATCTCGACTTTCCTGAAGTCGATGAACAAAATGGTTCAGAATGTCTCATGAGTCAACCTTTAAGGCTAACATCACAATATTTTGTATAAATTCAAATAAACTTAAATAAATTGTGAGATCCTATCCTATATATTCCTATGCCGAACAGCCGCACACACATGTAACTGCCGTCTGCCGGCGCTTTTTGACAGCAGAGAGCGCCCGCGCGGGTATCACATTTATATGAATATTTGGGTATTATTGTTTGGTACTCAAAAATGTATCGATTGTAATTTATTGTCAGATAGCTAATGAACGTGTTACAATGAATTTTATTGGTTATAATTGTTTTATTTGATTTCTATAGGTCATTGATTACAGATTTTTACTTGAAACTGTACCCATCAGAGAAAAATACCTCTATTTCAATATAATTTTAGTTCAAATCCAGGTTTTTTTATACTTATCACTTGAAGAGATTATATAGCTATCAACTGATATCAATAAAGTATAAACCCTAGAGGAAATAGATTCATAATTTATATTTTGAAAACTGACTATAATTTGCTTTATTTCAAAACACTCCATTTTCTGTACATGTGCATGTGTGCGTGACTAGAGCTTGCTCCAGTGCGCCGTGTGCCAGAGCTGTCCCAAATCAAGGGTGTTCACTTTTGATGAAATAAAACAAGAATGATAATATTTTTATAATGTTTCGTATTTTAGCATACTAAATTATAAAAACATAAACGTAAGTTACTTACTGAATCAAATTTAATTATTGGTTAACCTACTTTCAACAAATATGCTACTATAAATTGTATACATATATAAATACATATATTTATTTATATGAATAGGACAGGTGATCACCCTGTCAGACTCATCTACACATCAATATCATTCTAAAGAGCCTAAACTTCACGTTCACTAGAGAGATGATCCTAAAAAATAAAACACGCTGTATAACAACCCAACGCACTTCGTGTACACACACGAGCGGCGGCCATTTTGTTTGCGTATGTTTTTATTTTATTTTATTTATTTTATTTATTTAATTACAAAAGTTTACAATATATTTTTCGCTTAACCTAGTGATACTGAAACTTGTTACAGTTTGTACGACCACTAGTCATTCCTCTAGATTACAATTAATAGAAAAAAGAACTTATTATTAGGTAGGTATACAAATCAATTCATAACGACATAAGGTACAGTCAGCTGATTCAGCAGCCATACACTTCCGCACCCTGTAAAAACACCTACTAAACAAAAGGTCAATGTTTGAATGAATGAATAGGCAGTTAGTGAGTTTGACAAGGTTCAAAAATGCACAGCTACTAAAGCAGCCGACTGTACGTCAGTAGCTGATTACTAATTTTATTGCATAAGTAAGATAGAACCTAAACAGATTTATAAATCTTAGGTAATATTTATTTTACAACGGTCATACTAGCAATTATTATGTGCAAAGGTGTAAATATAAATAATTGATTTTGTGAGGTAGTTGTAAATAATGAGAACAAAAAATATGATACAAGTTATGTTTTACGAGTGGCAATAATAGTCCTTATGGACTGTAATTACCACTCATTACGAGTGAAATTTGCAAGGCAAGATAGTTCTTTGATGCTAGTGAGATAGGTGCGTTATACAGAGTGAATTTTATTTTAATGAAGACTTTCCCATAGATTTTTATTTTGTGAAATAATTTGTTTTAATTTAGTTTTTAAGTTTTTAATGGTGATTTGTTTTTTTAGATCCAATGGTATGTTATTTATAAGTTTAGGAATAATATATTGTGTAGTTCGTTTCCCATAGAAGGTTGATATTTTAGGTATTTTCAGCATACCCCTTGTTTGTTTTCTTGTTTTGACAGGATGTGATACTTTTTGTTGTAATTCTTCGTTAAAGAAGTTATCTTTAAGTAGTGTGTATTTTACATTGAGATGGACTGGTAAAACACCACAGTATTTGAAAAGGCCATACTGGTCATTTTTGTAGGTCTCTAAAATTTTTGGTGGAATAAGCATTTTTAAAATACGTAGCTGTAATGAATATATTCTATCAAGATAGGTATTAAAAGTTCGGCCGTAGCTAGATAGACCGTACGATATAATAGATTCTACAAGTGACTTATACAGGTTAATCCTTATTGTGAACGGGATCCTATGCCTTATCACTCCCAGCTTACCCATCACACATCGTAGTTTATCGCAGACTGAATCTATGTGGTAACGCCAGGTTAGTCGGTCATCAATGTGTGTGTGTGAATTTTGGATGGACCTTGATAAATATTGATTTTCTCTAATATTTTGGCTATTTATTGAATAAACCGATATAAATATGTATTATCAATAAAATTATCTTTATAAATGAAATAAATTATTTATTGATGTTTTTACATAACAGTCTAGAAAACAGTTTACAAAGTTACGCACCGTTCAGGCAATAATCCGGTACAATTTTAGATCGATAAAAACTCGATTTTTTGTATTTTTTTATACTATTGATTTATCACTATACCTTCAAAATTGAATAAATAACAAGAAAACATAGTATTTACTTACTTTTTGACGTTTTTTCCATACGAAATCACTATTTTATTACCAACAGTCACGAGTACAAGGACTGTTCAAGGTACCAAAATTTGAATTTCGCGCTACTAGTAAACAAGTGAAGTTTTTGACTCAATAAATGTTGTCGATGGTTGTTTCATTCATATAGAATAAATTACAGGTGATTTCATACTCTATTTCATGGTAATTAATAACTAAAATCACAAAAATCACGATGAAGTGCTCTTGGGACAGATCTGTCACTAGGCAGACAAGGGGGGTTGGGACAGATCTGGCACACGGCATTCTAGAGGTTTAACTATGACCTTTTTTGTCGATCAATACATATCTACTTACCGGTACATCATTTTTGTATTTTTTTGACATTGGTTGCTAGGCAACGGCTAATAACAATAAACCATGACCAAATCTGTGATCAAATCCGGGATCCGGATATTCTATGAATTCAAGCTGTCATTGTAGTATGTAAACAAATCATTTTCTATGAAACAAACGCTTTGCCAACTAGATTGAGTCTAGTGAAAATTGAGACTGCAACTAGTTTTTATAAATCGGTGGGCCTTTCTGGCCTACCACCCCGCCAGAGGGGAACGTCTGCCTATTTCGTCTCCAGACCATTCATACTCAATGGTTTTACATAATTATGCTAGACTGTAATCCCCAAAAGTATTGTCGGTATGTATGTAGCTGCGTATAGCTACTAAGCCGAAAGGGGGAGACTTAGGGTGACTTTTTTTTGCGAATTTCCAAAATTAATTCGTAGTACAGTTAAAGTTGTTCAAAGTTACCGGTTAAAGTTGTTCAAAGTTACCGGTTAAAGTTGTTCAAAGTTTCCGGTTAAAGTTGTTCAAAGTTTCCGAAAGGGGGTGACGAGTTACTCCCTTTCGGCTTACCCTTTTTGCAACACCTTGTATACTTGGTTTTTCATAATAATAATAACCCAAACCCCCCTCTCCCACCCCTCAGTGCTAGCGCGCGCCGGCACGCACATGGAACACACGATGGTGGGCGCCTACACGGCGCTCCTACTGGGCCACATGGCGTCGCTGTGCGCGCCTCTAGCCGCCGCCGTGCGCGCGCGCGTGCGCAGTTACAGCGCACTGCTGCCCACGCTCAACAAGTACTACAACTTCTTGACGCTGACTGCTAGTGTGAGTATACCTATTGTGTTTTAACTACAGTCTATGGTTGAGGAACAGTCAGCAAAAGATATATGTGTGATATATACCCCAGCGCAAACAGTCTGATCCTGAGACGCATGGGTGGAATAGGCTAATTATCACCCCTCGGTATCATAAATAACTTGAAGTTTTTGCGGTGGGGTGGCCCACGACACATCTCTCCACGTATCCACGGATCATGCTTCCAGTGCTCACTTCACAGTCTGGCATAGAAGGCAATTTACCCAGGTAACCTCGGGAGTCGAGCGAAGCGTTGCTATACAAACCTTTATCATTGTTTCGCAGTTTCGAATTATATTGTAAGGAGAATCATCTAAAGATTATTATTTTTTTCAATTTCCAGGCGGAAGCGACGATAGTAGCTCACGTGAAGGCGACACAACGCATCATCAAGTTCATGGAGGCGAGCGACGAGCAGGACGCGCAGGCCTCGGCCCCCGCGCCCCCCGCGCCCCCCGCCTACCCCCCGCGCCCCGCCGGCTACTACCAGACCTCGCCCTCGGACATGCCGCAGGACATGTCCATAAACAACCTCACATACAACTCAATGAACTACAGCTCGTCGGGTTCAGATAGGATGTCGTCGTCCATGGAAATGGAGGGGTATCATTGAGTTGGTGTCTGTACGGATTGATTGCAGCTATTGGTTTGATGTTCGCGGAATGTGTGGTTTATGTTGGGTTGGTGTTGGGGAATCTTGAGAAGAGGGATAGGCTAGTTTTGCGTTAAACTAAACCCTACAGTCATATTGAGTGGCTGCTAAGATAGGTACCCTCCATCAGTAACTAAAATTACGTTATATGTGTGTCTCGATACAGATATAATAGATGGTAGCTAGTTCAAGATTCCCTCCTAGGACAATGTTTAGACCGAATCGACTCGTAATGTCTTCGTTAGTGTCTACGGTGGTGTATGTTTACGTCATTCATTACGTGTACGTGATAGAGTTATTGTTATAGAGTGGATAAAATAAAACATATTTTCAATTAGAGTAATGCATGAGTTTGTCTAAAATAAATACTGACTTTATTGACGGCTATCGATTTGCAAATAATTATATATTCCATCTTGTTTCTAGTTTAAGTGTAAGTAATGGACCTACTTTAAACAGCACTAGACATTGATATATGTGATAGATAAAAAGGTTGTACATAGTAAACGAAACAAACTTTCAAAATTAATGTCTGTACTATAGTATAAATCATTCAAATCATTGTTAGCTACATGTTCGTTTTCATGTCAATATTTGTTGCAAGTTTAGAGGATTATATTAATATTATGAGAATGGTGAGGAACTGCACTAACCGATGGAAAAGTCCGATGTAGCGATGAAATGTGAAGTTGTGAATAAGTTTACTTACATACATCCATATACATATCACAGCTATGTACCAGGAAACATTGGAAGAACGCGATAACTCCATCCAGGTGAATAATTTTATTTATTTTGTTGTATATCTGTAAGGCGAGCACAATCTAGCTGCCGTTACCGCCATTTAACCGAAACCAAAACATAAAAATCATTGATAGTAAAACTTATTATGCCTTTGATTGGCAATATGAGAGTGCAAAAGATATTTATAAGTGTAAAGTATAACATAACTTATACCTCTATGTGAATATGTCTTGAGCTCGTCTTTTGTATTATAATTATTCTGGGATGGTTACAAATTAGAATACTGGTTTTAAGAGGCACAATTTATGATGTAAATAACATGAAGTAGCTTAGTTCGGTCTTTGTTTGATTAGTGTAGGTATCGTGCGTTGAGTAGTTCTTATTTAGTACTGAGAATGTAGCTTAGTCGTTGTGAGCCGCCTCATAGTCGCAATAACACTATATTTCCATGGTAATACCTAAAACTGTTTGACTGTTCTACCAAAATGTACAAAACTAAAATTCAATAGCGTGACGAGAGAAGTTTTACCGACATATTAGGACAATTTTTGATGTTACTATAGTAGTATGTTAGCTTACGTGATGGGCATGAAATGATATTAATTTTTATTTATATTTAGACTGGTTTTTCAATATAGTTTTCGTACGTATCTTTTTTATAAACACTGAAAGCTTAAGAGAAGCTAATTTATAAATACACCCATCAGTTGCAATGTTTCGGTGTAGGTTAGTGCTAACGATATAGAAGTGTAGTAGTCACTTTTAAAATACTTAATTTCTTAAACATATTCTTTTCTGAATTTTTACTATGTATAGTTTTATATTATCTGGTATTTCGTTGGAGATTATTATGTACACTAAAAATTAAGTGATACAGTGATTCGGATAAGTTATTTTCATTCCTTATGGTACGCGATTTTAGTCGAACACTAAACGAATGCAGCTTTACTTGTTTCTATTGATTTTCGCTTCAGTACCCCAATGAGTTATAATTAAATCGGGTTATATGTAAAAAAATATGCTACCGCGGAAGGAGACCGCGATCAGTAGAAAATTACCCCCTTATTCATAAAATACTTAATGGAAGCTTTAGCTATTGAACTGTTCTGTCACTCTCTGACAGAGAACGATTTGTTCTTTGATAGAGAGGGACAAAACAGTTAAATAGCTAAAGCGTCCACTAACTTTTTTATGAATAAGGGGGTTAATGTTTAAAAGACTATTATTTAAGAATTTCTTCACGTTTGTACAGGTTTACATGATTCTTATGCCTAAATTATATTCTTACGTAATTTATTGACCGTGTATGTATAACTAAGGGTAGATCTTAAATGCATTTCGTTACGAAATTTCACCACTTTTATCACAATGTGTTTTTATGTAATAATATGTTGTTTTAACTATCACGAGAGTTTGATATCTTGAGAAATTATTATTGTATATGTAACGTGTAATTATGTTATAAAGTATTACGTGTAATTATTAAAACATGGACAATTTAGACATTTCTTTTCTTTACAATTTATACATTTAAAAAACTCATTTACCGCCCAGCCAAAAACAATATTTCAGTAAAACGACAATAAAAATTCTATAAATTTTATTTTATAACTATTTAATATGATTAACTGCTGATTTGCGGAGCGACTTTAATTAAGTTTTACCTACTAATAATAAAATTGTAGAAGAAAATTATAGATGTTGACCAATATCTTACTTTGGCCATATTGTTGGCAACAGAATTCGTTTTAGTCATAATTTTGGGAGCCTCATGTCTACACAATAGACAAAGGCGTTTCAGTCTAATTTCAATTTATATCAAGGATCAGACAATACATACTCAGTTGTAATATTGGAAAAAAAATGTGAGATATACAATATTTCAGCTAGGAAGATAATCATTATACATGTAAGTATCGCTGTCGACTTATTTCCAAAAAAATAACTGTGCTTGTTTAAAATGAAATTTCACAGATTTTGTAGGCGTTTGACAGCGCTAAACACCTGTTAAATACTGTCTAGTTTTATGGTAAGAGTCCACATTTGTATATAAGTTGAATATTGCATAACTCACACTGCATGAGTCAGTGTTAGCTATGCTGAAATGAAGTAACCGACCGCATATCATGGTAAAATTAGCTACTACTATTAACTAGAGTGTCTTCTATGGTCGGAAAAAACACCGGCCCGCGTTACACAACGATATTGCTTGCCAGTTGCCAGTAGCACCACACTACTTGATTGGTCGGTGGAATCAAGACGCGCAACCGATAACATAGTTAATTCGTCATAAAATTATTTATACATATACTTTGGCTAGACTTCATGGGGATTGCTTATTCATTTCCACAGCAAGGTTCGACGCCGCCCGTGCGATCGACGGCCGTGGCTCGCACCCCGTGCCAGTCCCCAGACTCCGTGAACCGCTTGTCCACTGCCAGCAGATGCTCGAAGTTGGCCCGCGCCAGCTTGTGCTTGTTCTTTATCTTCGTCACCAGCTCCTCGTCGTAAACCAACTCGGGGTCTTCCAGCTTCAAATGCGCCTTCATCTCCGAAACTGTTACCAAGAAACAGTTCCACGGCGACCAATCTTCTTTGACGTCCCAGCGGCAGAGTCGTAACTCTGTTATGTCTGACACTTCGCTTATAGCGGAGTGCGCGTGCCAAAGCTTTTCTACTATGAAGAAGACGTCTTTCTCCTGTAGAACGAAGGCCACGGAGCCCCAGCACTTCCGCCGCCGCTCATCTCTCTGCACTGCCCTGAGGATGAACTTGTAAGGAGTCATATCGACCCAGATGCGCTCGCCGACGTCTTTCCACGAGCAAGACTGGCAGACGATGAAACCACTCATCTTTGTATGCAGAGGAAATTCCGTGTAGTGCTTGACGTGACTGCACATTTCGCAAAACTGCAAGCGATCGTGTTGCATCTTACGAATCTGTCGTAGATCCTTGCACTTCGTCACTCCAGAGTTCAACTCGGAATTCTTTATGAACTGGAATATGTTTCCTGCGATGCGACGCCGTAGATATTCCAACTGGTGGACGCTACATCTGCGCACTATCAGGTCTGCTTCTTGATCTAGAAGTGTTATGATGTTTTCGGCCAACGGATGATGGAAGCTTTGTAAGGCGAACTTCATTTCCACAAGTAATTCTAAGCGTTCCTTCGTTTCCATGTCTTCCCGTATGAAAGAATTGTAAAGTTCCTTTAACTTTCTGGCCTTTTGTATTTCAACGGTCTCCATTGTTATGATTTTTCCGTCCTTCCCGTACCACACGATGGGCTTAGATATTTCTTCTAAGAAAGACTTTTCCTTGAGTTTTTTATCGTCTTCCTTCACTTTAATCCGGTAAGCTTCAATGCAGCGCAGTAGTTCTACTTCTTTGTCGAGTAACAACGTGAACTCGGCTATTTTAGGTCCCTTCGAGTGCAGTGACGAGATCCTTGCTATTTCCGCGTGCTTCCACCGGTCCACCTGGAAGTATCACATATAAATTATAAGGTAAGCTAATTTAACAAATAATTATATATCTTACTCGAAGGGTTCCTATTATTGTTTATGTCCAGCTTCAACGAAGATTTTTTTCCACAGTATGTGCAATGCGAGCTGCCGAGCAGTGAAAAGAGTAGGCCAGGTGGCGATCTACTCGATGTCCCTCCAGCTACAGTCCTCCATAATTGAAACTATTTTTGATAATGCCAAAAAATAGTCAAAATAGTCGTGTTTGCTAAAAAAAATAGTCGTATCATACTTTCGGAGTTAGAGGTATACTTTATGCAGTCCCTCCAGAACAAACGGTAACGCCTATCGACTTGGTTAAGGTCTCAAAAAATAGTCGTAACGCACCCGTCGCGCCGTATAGCTCCAGGGTGAAGCTGTTAAAAATCGTATTTATTTTTCTGTGATCTGTGATCGATAGGTACGAAAATCTCATACTAGGACCGCAGAGCTCCAAATTCTTACCATCGCATACAGCTGGTCGAAGTCCTCCCTGGTCCTCGGGAAGGTGTGTGTGATGAGGTCCCGCCTCAGTCGCTTCTCCATGGCTTCCCGCTCCAGTCGGTCTTGCTCCTTCAAGCGAGCTATGCGTTCCCTGGACAAACGTTACCATAGATTAGATTCTAGATAAGCATAATGTGGCATAGTCCGAGTGTGATCAGTTGATCAATGGACTGAGAAGTAGAGTACCTATTTTAGGAAGAAGAAGACCAATGAAAGAGTGTAAAACTATCTAATACCGATGCAATTTCAGTATTTTATTGATACATTTTACAATTTACACAACATACACCTACTCAGTCAAAGTGAAATTATTTTCAGATGTAGTTAGGTCGTAATTTTCAAAATATAACCGCGTCACTTTTCTACCACTTTAGCAGGAATCAGGACCAAAATCATTGCTAGACTAACCGACTGTACCGTACCTTTCCTTATCGTAAAAATATTCATAGCTGAATTCCTTTGCATACTTAACTTTTTCGACAACCAATACGTTAAAAAAACTGTCCTACCTACATTAGCTATTATACTTTCCAATGTTTCAAATTTGGTGCAGACAAAGTATAATTTAATAGTGATTAGTTAGACGAATATAGGATTTGTGTGTGAAATTGTGACAGTGTTCTATTAGTGGAAGTTCTATCACTACATCGTGTTTGTGGCTGCAGTGTCAGTGATTTACTTTCTGTTTGGATTCACAGGTAAGTAACTTTAACTATTTCTACCATAAAACTGTTGTAATTATTTAGGTTGGCTGTCTACAGTAAAACTATAAAGTCCTGAAAACGGAAGTGGATCCCAACTAATTGTTAGAGACCGTATTTAATCGATCTTTTATATTTATTATAGCATAAATCCGCTAAAAATCCATTATCAATCGGTATTTTATTTTAAAAATGTTTATAAATATAAGTTCTTAAATAACTGACAATCGTAAAAAGTCTTTGCAAAATCGCACTCTTTATTGTCAGGACTTTATATAATTGTAAAGGTATGTACAGAATTTTCCCAGCCTATTTCTGTCCTGATCGGGAAATAAGCTTTTCTCGATACGAGCCAAGGCAGTGATGTAATCTTAATCTGACAGTTACACTTTCCGCACGAAGCCCTTATCACCATCAGCCACCCCGGTTCGTATACTGTAACTTTTACAATCGCTTTTCATAACATATTTTTAACCTAAATACCATTATTGACTGTAAATTTTGTTTGTAACTAACTTAAGTATCGACGAACCACTCATTTTATATAAAAGATTACAAAATTAATATACCTAGTAGGTAATAAGTACTTACTAAGTAGGTATAAATTCCTATTATATTTTGACAAAAAATCGGAATGTTACTCGTAATACGTCGGCGTCGGCTCTAAAAGCCCTCCTGTGATGATAACTGGAAAACAAATTAACTTGCATTATAAAACACTCACAAACAAAGTTTGATCCAGTTCGCCACTTTCTTCCTGAACACATAGTTCCTATACGCGCGTTGTATGACGGTCGCATAGTGGTCGTGGTTCAGTCTCTGTACCATCTCGTCATATGTCTCGTAAGGCCGCGGCGCCACGATCCGGTCCGTGACCGTCGGGATGTATACGGATACGCTGCCCATTTGCGTCGCGCGGCTGTACGCGGTGTCCTGAAATTGAGCGTTCTTTTGTTATTTAGGTCACTTAGGACTGATTTTTCAATAGGTAGTCAGATAATTGTCAGCTGACGAATAATATTGTTGGTGTCATTGTCTAATACAAACATTCAGACGCGACAGCATCAGAATTATTCCCCAGATAACTTTTACCTGGCTGTTGAAAAATCAGCCCTTATTGAATAATAAGAAAATAAATTATACACATCCAAACCTTACCACCACGTCTTTGGGTGGAAAAAAATGTGATTAAGTTAAAGTAATTTATCTGTGGTCTATAATCTGCTGTTGGTGTTTTTTTTTATATTTACAACTAGGTATGGAATTTAATTTGAAATAAATGTGTATATTGGTTTGGTATTACGCCCAATAATATTTGTGCACAATAATGCCTATTTAGTACCAACTCTCAATGCCAGATGCATGATTGCGGCTGTGTCATTTCAAAACCTAGTAAGCGTCAACTTTAAAAAAAACGGGTCTTTGATTTATACATTATTTTAGGCGATTGCGCACAACACTGCATTGTCAGAATATCAAATAACCGCTTAGAAACGAAAATAAAAATTCTAAAAACCTAGTCCACCCTGCGATATCAAAAATGCCACGAAAACCATTTTAAAACATAGTAAGAGCCACCAACCATTTTAAAACATAGTAAGTGAAAATGACTTACTGTGTTTTAAAATGGTCAATGACTCATACTAGGTTTTGAAATGGTCAGCAAAGGTAAATTTTCGCCCGTTAATTTTAGTAAGTCACAAATGACATACATTATAACAAACACTTTTTTCGAAAAAAATATCTGTTATTTCAGAACCTGTATCTTTGAACCAATGAGACCTAGGGAAATTTTGTCTTCTTTATAAAGGCCATAGAGACCTTTCTCGTCAGAACCTTTCTACTAGCCCTATTTTGCATAAACAAAAAAAACTCAAACATAGTGAACTAATTTTAGCTCAAAATTTAGGAAATATTGTCTAATTTAAGGCAGTCATAAATATGTTCATGTCAGACATGCCTTCTTAATATGGCGATTTAGTTAATTTAGATAAAACAAAAAAAAATACTTTAAACATATAAATTATTACGTAATTATTGAATTTCAATATACTTTACTTGTCTTAAATTACACAATAATGGCTCTTACTAGGTTATGAAATGGTCAGTGAGGGCGGTTTTAGGGTGAGAAAACCATTTAAAACCTAGTTTTGTGCATTACAGCAACAATATTAGTCATATTTAAATGAAATAATATTGTATGTAAAGCCTTGGTTCTGCCGCTTCTTTTAAGCTTACATTCGTTGAGATATGTATCATAGTTTTACCAGGGCATTGAAATGAAGGAACAAAAACGTTTATTGGCTCTCCTGAAAATTTTGTCTCTTGGCTGTTACTGTGTTTTGAAATGGCACAGCCGATTGGTCGGTAATGTTTCGCCTTCCTAGGTATAAATATGATGAGGTCGTAGGTCGTCTTAAACATCTAGGTATTATATGAGAGGTAGGTAGGTACTACTTTACTCACAAAAAGTCTTTCCTTCTCTTCAGCGGTTTGTGTGACCCTCGATCGTTTGTTCTCTGGAAGCACCTTTTCAGCTTTTGGGCCAGTTTGCGTGTAGGCATGGTGGTAAACAGTACCTGTGATGGATGGAAGGGTTATATTTAAATACCAACGTTGTCAACTGGCGATGAATTATTATTGCCGCGAGCAACATAAGATATATAAAGAGGTCAACTTTTTTAAATTATTGGGTAGGGTGTGTTTCTGTATAAACTATAATAATATGGTATAATATACTTGCTTACAGTTTTCGCTATTAATTTTTTTCTGATAAAAAATCCATACCGAATTTTGTAAGTAAAAAATATGTACGTAGTAAGACCTACTTAACTACGCCACATTTATATATTTACCAGTGTAAATATTCTTATATCCTCCTAAATACGGTTTGTCGATTGGCTCGAAAAATATTTCTACGTTGATGTGCTTAGTTGTGTGGCCGAGAGGGACCGACACCGTGAGCACATCGTTCATGGGCAACTCCTTATACAATTTGTCCAGGTCAAGTTTCTCTCCTCCCCTCATTATAAGCTCCACATCCACGTTGCCAAACTTATCGTAGTCAATATCGTGCAGCACCATCCTATCCATAAGAGGATTTTCCCCACGCAGCAGCACGATATTTTCATGATCAACGCGGAATAGCCCGGCTAAATTCTTCTTTATCTCCTGAATTCTCATGATAGAGTGGTACGAACGCGTAAAGCTCTGATTCTGGTCCCGTATTTTGAATTTTACCGCTATAAATGCTATTGGCGGTTTCTTTGGGATAACTGAATTTAATAAGTCCAACACGTAAGCCTCTTTCGGTATGGAGGATAGGGAGAAATCGCAAGAATCCTTTGTGAACACATCGATGACGGTGTTTCCCATTGCGTTGGTCCTGACATCTGAGAGGAGGGTCGCATCCTTCAGTATGGTGCGGTTCTTTGCGAGTATTAAGTTACTGTTGGCCACTGAGAGTAGTTTGGCTAGTTTGCGCTTGAGGTACTTGACGGGGGTGCCGGCGGGGAAGAGCTTGCTGTAAGCCTCGCCGGGGTGCAGGGGGGACCTGAAGGTGACCGTGATGTGGCTCAGCGGGTTCTTTACAGGCTGGTTCCCTCGACCGCCTGGAGCAGTGAGCGTCCTGCTGTCCGTTGCATCCTCCCTGTCCCCGGTCCGGTAAGGCGGGGCAGTCAGCAGCTTCTCTCTGCCCAGCTCGCACTGACACCCAAAGAATCCCCTCGCCGCGTCAGGATCAGGCGCGATCCCCACATTCCTTAAGTTTTCGGTCTGCTGCATCTTATTGTAGTCGGCACTAGTAATTCACAGAAAATAAAACTTTAACAACGAATAAACTGTAAAACTGTACATTGATCAAACTGTAAACTGCAAAATAAAATGCTGAATAGACTTTGTTTATGTTACTCGTCAAGGCAACCGTTGTTAGGGCGCGGATCTGGCGCATCAGTGTCAAAATGTTTCACGAAAATGTTCGTTATTGTTTTCGTTGTCGTTAAAACACTTTACTTTCCTTAATTTGTTATTTTAACTTAAAAATAACGGCCTAATAACCTCTTATTATTAATTAAATAAACTATTAAGTGTTAACGGTGTTCAGGATGAGGGTGCATGGCATGGTGCACTAAAAACCTCGTTGTTGTATCAGTGAGATTCAAGAGTATCTCTAGGCCAGATTTCAATTATTTATATGCTATACATATAGTTAGGTAACATATAGGTACCTATAGTCGCACAATATTATTTCCGAATAAGAATAAAGATGTTGTAATGTAAGAGTGAAATGTTTGTTGCTGAATATTTCTTTAGTAACTTCAAGCTAGCTTCAGGAAAAAAGAACTCTTTAATTTATTAGATCAAAGGATGCATGTTTTAACGCACCTGCTTGAGGTTAACCTAAGTTTTTTATGCCCAAGGCAAATAAGTTAACTAACGTAATACTCGTTTTGCTTTGTATTACCTTTATCTTGGTTAACCTTTGTGGAAAAAACATAAAAGTTTTGCGGTAAAACTACATTGCTCTTTATACCAAGAAGTAAAAAGTTATCGATCTACTATCGCTGAGACCAAAGTAGGTAGTTGATAGTTAATAAAAATTGAGAAAACAATAAAATTACAGGGCAATAAAAGAGCGAATGTACTAGCAGAGAGCTGGCGTGATATTAAATTCCTTCCGAAAACATAAAAATGATTTTCGATCGTAAAAATATAATTTACAGACGTAAAAATGCGCTGAGCTATGTGTTACGCGAACTAGGATGTGGATTTGAGAAGATTGCGAGTGCGACTAGGAAATCGATGGTCGGCCGGACAGAGCAACTTGCTTGCGTGTTTTCATTTCGTTTGAGAGAGCTGACTTGGCTACTAGATTAAAAGCTGCTGAACGTGTTTGCTGTTTGAAATATTAGTATGTCCACGTGCCGAGCAAACTTGAAGCGGCGTAGGGTGGTCAAACAGCAATATGCGTGTCGCCGGGCTGCGTGTCGCGGGCAGGAGGAGGCGAGTGTGTCCGGGGACGTGCGTTCTGTAAACACGTGTTTTAATCAAGCCTGTTGCTCAGTTTCCGTTGCGGCCGCTCCTATCTGCGCAAAGAAAAACTTTGCATACGATTTTATTACGAGACCGACGGATGCGGACTGCGGACGCGCCCCGGGGCTTAATTTCGAACGCCCGTGCCGACTGAGCTTTAATTGTTTTATTGTATGCCAGCAAACAATAAATAAAGAACCTTTTTACGCAATATCAAATAGCTGCACCATTTACGTTTTTTGCCAGCAGACCGGAATCGGGTGCAATGAGCTCAGTAGTGGAAGAAGTTGGTAGGTACACGCATTGGTTTGTGTACAGTGGTTACCTACCCAAATGCGTCCAATCTTTCTGCGATAATGGAGGCTCGGGGCGTCCCCGCCTCCACTCGATTAAAGCCGCTCCACACGTAAATTATCAAACGAACGCACCGACAAGCCAGCGGGCTGTGAGAACCTCTGTATTAATAGTTTTTGTTTGGAAAAGCGCTCGTCCCATCGCTGAAAGGCGAAGTTTCGTTTGTTTACAGTTTTTCTTTGTGAACGAGGATTTAAATACCTACTGAATTTGCAACTCCGTTTTGTATATACGATGGTGTAGCGATTACTCAATCTATGAGTTCGTAACTGTACGGAATTCTCCTATTAATTACATTACAAAGTTAGCGCAGTACAATCACCGAATCCCGCCGATACAATGCAATCCTATTCGATTTAGACTTGTTCTATTCCCCACACATATGAAATAACGGAACGAGTGGCGGCTCGTTTGTTTGTTTAGATTTTCCAATCGCAACTCTCGTTAATTTGTTTGAACAATTGCCGCGCGTCCGCAAACTATGGCAGCGTTCCCACTACGCCGGACCGGCAGATCTGCCGCGCCGGTAAATCTGCCGGAAGAGCTAGTGGCTGTACAATTTATATGAAGCTATTCACATTATCCCGGGTCCGGCATTTTTGCCGAGCCCGGCATTTCTACCGAACGTTTTGTCACTACGTATTGCCGGTAGAACGACCGGGCCCGGAGTAATGTGAACGAGTTTGTGCCGGTATCTGTCCCCCGCTCGCCCCGCTCGTGCTCCCCTCGCCCCTGGATGTAAAATGAAAAGAATGGAAAATCTTTCCCGTAAAATAGGGTGTACCCAATGTTTTCTTTTATTTTGCCTTCTATTAAGATACCACCACAACACAACAATTTCGTCGTCCATTGTGCGCGCCGGTCCAAATTCAACTGAGGACTGTATGAATTTCTTCCGGGATCCGATGTAATGTGAACACTCTGTCCGGTGTCCGGTTTTCGGCAGATCTGCCGGTCCGGCGTAGTGGGAACGCTGCCTATTCGATTAAGGCAGCGTTCCCACTACGCCGGACCGGCAGATCTGCCGAAAACCGGACACCGGACAGAGTGTTCACATTACATCGGATCCCGGAAGAAATTCAGACAGTCCTCAGTTGAATTTGGACCTGCGCGCACAATCGAGGGGAGCACGAGCGGGGCGAGCGGGGGACAGATACCGGCACAAACTCGTTCACATTACTCCGGGCCCGGTCGGTCTACCGGCAATTCGTAGTGACAAAACGTTCGGTAGAAATGCCGGGCTCGGCAAAAATGCCGGACCCGGGATAATGTGAATAGCTTCATATAAATTGTACAGCCACTAGCTCTTCCGGCAGATTTACCGGCGCGGCAGATCTGCCGGTCCGGCGTAGTGGGAACGCTGCCTAAAATTTCGACCTCCGGGTGACATGTGCGGTTAAGTTGTAACTGTTGGTATGACTCGTCTGTATCGTTTTCATAATGACGCGACTTAATTCCGCGTTAATTCGTCGGATTATCGTTGCATTTCGTCGAAAATATAATTTGTCGGATAGCAAACATGGCGATTGTAACAGTGGTACGCAATCTGCGTAATGAGAGTTGATTAGCGAGTGCATATGTGCAAATTAGTTGGCGCCCGACACCCGCCGCCGCGCCGCCGCCGCCGCCGCGCCCTTCGCGCCCGCCCGCCCATTGTTCCCTCATTTACTGTTCTAATAACACTCATTCATGGAATATGGACATCATTTTAAAATTTGCATACCTTCTGCCTGGTGTCCATAGTAATTTAACAGACGTGTCAGAATGCGTTTGTTCTTCTCACATGAGACTAAAATGAATTCTCACGCACCGCACCACTTTTAATAGTTTTTTTTTACAGCAATTACTATATTGCCGATGAGGAAAGTATGTAGTTATACCTCATTTGAAACCTTACTAACGTACTGAAAATTTGTCGTTGACACATAGTGTTGTTAACTGAAACCGTTTATGGGGTAGGAACAGGATACTTTGATAAATACTAGATGAGATCTACATTTAACAACCTTTGCAGTTTGAAAGCATCAATCATACTATCATTAGCAGGTATTTTAGCCTTTCCCGGGCTGCGGTTTTCGGTCAATTTTGTCGAGTGCATTTCCATCTGTGTCCACTCGCCGATCCAAATATGCACTATTAATTATTTATGAAATTATATCCATTGGCAAAACATGTCAGATGTATCCACGTGACGATAGCGAGCGACTTTTATTTGATTATCGGATCATAGAGCTGTGCGGTTTAAGCAGCGTTGGTTTAGTGCTGTAGCGTAGGAATTAAAAGCGATTTGGGATTGTTGTTTATTTCTTATTAGTTCTGTTAGAAACGGGATCGTAAAGTTTAAAACCTATTTACCTAAAGAAGCTGGCAGCTCGGCGCCGCAAGCCGCACTAATGTCTCGCACACAGTGGGAACTCCTCAATATTTTACGTGCCGCGCCGGGCTGATGCCGTCCACGTGACGCTAATCCGGGCCTCCCGAGTGTCACTCGACTCACACGCCGTGAACTTCATCACATATGCACATTATGAGATAAGTGACGGATTTTATTGCTCCCGGGACGGACGGCAGACGGCGCGGCCCCACACCCGAACAGCGCAAATATAATATTACGAGAATACGGCTACTTTTAATATACGCTTTTATGACACCTCGCCGCACACTGGCTACCGCTAATTTCAAACGTGCACATTTCCAAGACGCGTTAGTAATAATTTCCTCTTGCGATTCTAAAAACTAAATGTGCCACTAAAAGAACTCCGTTCTTATTAAGTTGGACGTTTGAATTTGTTAAACATCGGCGGAACTACAAACTTTCTGTTCAACAAAAGGTGGGTGATTAAAAATTTGCCACAGTGTTGTTCCGGCGCAAGAAATTACCTGCCAATTGCATCGAACATACTATTATAAGTTGGTTCATTGTTTTATTGTTTTTCCGTTGCTCATGTGAAGTTGCAGAAGCTGCCTAACTACGTTTGCGAGAGTGGGGCGGGCGCGTGCTACGCCCACAAGCTCAAAGCTCCGTGATGGCGAGATTTCATAGCGGAAAAGTTAAAAATCCTTGTGTATGTTCATATTTTTAAAATACACAATTTCACATAATCTGTATTTTCATGCAGCATCTGTTATGGATCATACTGAAGATCATAGCCTTATGGAAATACTAGTTGGGCACGTACAAACAGTCAAACATATTAGTACATTCATAAACCCTGGCCAAACGCATGGCGCGGCGCGCGTGTCAACGGGAAGGTTGTGAGGATCTGTCCTACCAATTTAATAATACTGAGGGAAATGGGGAAAGTGAACCATATGCCTGTAGGAATACTGAGCTGGCGATGCATGGATCGGTTGATATGTTGGTTGGTTATTGGCGCGGCGTGGCTGAAGGCTGCACGTGCTCTCGGTTGCATAACATCGGGCAATCGGCGTCCGGTTCGATGTCACGCCTTGTTTAATATTTGGTCAGATTTAGATCTAGCAAGATTTGGCTAAGGCCTGTGAGCCTGAGTATCTAGGATCAGTTCTACCATAGATGATCACAACACATTGATTATACTTAGATAATAAAACTATTGTATAGGACGTAACACAAAATTGGCCAAGCGATTGCGTATTTTAAAAGCTAATCCAGGAAAGTGTTTTCATCTATCGTTTCGAGTATACAGTCGGTCGTAGCTATGAAAATTGTGGTAACCACTGCACTGGAGCATAAAAATGCACGTGTTTACCGACTCCACAGACCAATATACAGTAGACTGATTGCTTCTTTACTGTTACACGATAAAATTTTATTAGTTGCCCGTAAAATGTACCGGACGACCCGCGGGAACCAATGTCGATATATTTCTTACTGCACTATAACAAGAAATTTTATATAAATTTATTTTTAAAATGAGGAGTTTCTGCAACGCATGTTAAAGCAAAGGGGCGGTTTTAATGTCAGGTTAGTCTCAAAATATTTAGCAGTTATACAATTTTCTGAATAAAACTAAGCATTCTAACCTACACCACATCCATTACACAGTGCAGGAAAACAAACACAAACAATGGCACAATAAAGATTATTCAAAAGTGCGCTGTAACCACTTTACAAATTCTATTATACGAATGCTTTCAAAAAAAGAGAAACTTTCGTCCACCGGTATTCACGGCTCGACGAGCCGTACAAATCGTTTAGTAAACTCCGAATAGGTGCCCATGCAACGGGTACATACACGATTTTAATCGAATGGAAACTGGGCAAAGTGAAAATGTACACCTCAATTATTCCCACAACACGGCGTCGACAAATAGCCACGTGTCAATGTGCCCGAAAGTACTGGCTTGTGTACCACGGAGATTTATACACAATTTTAAGTTGAAAATGTACTGAAATTAGAAAATTACCCTGTTTTTTGATTCGTCAACAAAAATTTCATCATCATCATGATGATTGATGAATGATATTTTATTCTATCAAAATTATGATTTTATTTTTAATGAGATACCTATACCTACATATTTAATTATAACATTTCAGGAGCGTAAGTAATTTGAGTTAAATATCTGAAAACAGGGGTTGTCAATTTATCTATTGTCTAGAAAAATAAAAAAAAACTCTTGCTATACTTACTCATTTTTAGTTACTTAGGTACCTAAGTACTTATATTGGTAATGTAACTCTATTTTCATACAATAAATTACAAAATGGAGGTAGACAAAGCTTCATGGTTACGTGCCAGTACCTACCTACCTTCTAGCTCAGATGGCCGGGAAATTGAAAAGTTAATGGATTTCAGGTTTTTTTACTTCCGTCATTTAAGTACCTTACAATTTGTATTACATCTAATTTATGAACTCATATTATGCTTATAATATAAACTTTGAGACCTTATCAAAATATAAATAAAAGTCATGCCTCCACAATAAATAATAATATGTATATAAGTATATAATATGTATACCTCAGTAGTAGAATATTCTAAATTTCAGAATAACTTAAGGAAAACTTATTATCTATTCACAAAAGCTTCAATATTTCTAATTCTAAGTAAGGAAACGCTAAATCATTAATTGTTAAACTATACACCATTATATTCGTACCTACGCAAATTAGTGTTTCGCGCCATAACGGGATACTGCAAAATGTATAAATAAATAAATAATCATTTATTTCAGACTAGACACCCATATTACACACTTTAAGATTACAAGATACGAGCAAACGTACTAACACAAATAAATTAAATTGTAGTGTTGCAATAATTATCAATTTAGATACCTATACCTATTACATATGTAAGGTCCTTTTTATTTTCGATTTGCGTCTTGCAGTGAAGACTATCTCAAAACTCATCTCATATTAAGTGAACCAAAAGTATAGCGGAACCCTACTCCAAACCTTATACATCTTCAATATTTAGTTTAATAGCACGAAAACTCATTGACACCAAATATCGGACACGTAACAGCGAGCGTAAAGGACGTAAGTAAGAAGGACAATAAAACTGAGCTTTATAGAGTGGCTGCCCGGAATCGTCTCCAATAAAATACAAATAGAAGTGATTGAAATGCAGGCAGTTGTTTACTGAGGGTCGAGGCGACGGCTGCGAGGCCTACTCGGGAACTTCACTGCAACCTCGATCGTATTAATAATATGCTCACGAATGTAATCGCCGAAAGGATAATCAGAAGTGACTCGTAAGCGAGCCATCCGTTCGTTTTTACTCTGGCGATAGGTCGCGAGCCGTATCGCCATTTGAAGTGGCTACTGATAAACGGTTCAATTGGACGTCTCGTTCAGGAATGGTGTCCAAAATCCGCCCGTCAGTGTTAACCCCACTTGGATTGATCCACTAGGATAATAACATAAATTTCAAACTTTCGTCATTGCTTCGATTCCACTCTTTCTCTAATTTTGTATGCAATAGGTATCTTATTTATTCATTTACCATCTTTTCTGGTCATCCATTCATAGTTTTATGTAGAAATAAAGAGTACATTCAGTTATTGAGGCTTTTTAAATCTGTACGATTTATCACGTACAGTCGTACACATTAGATTATACATCGTATTAGTCAGTAATAATAATGCTGACCAGTACGGAAATACCTTTCATATGCGCGTAATGCACATATTTTAATACCATTATTTATAGAAATAAATTAGTGATTGAACATACGTATAGCATGCGTCATTCACTCAACATCCATCACGACCCGACCTAAGTACTGTAGGGGGAATCCCTGTCTCCCCTTCAAAATCAACTAATTATATTCTTCCGAATTTGCGGTTGACCTGAGAGTTATTTCCCGAGTAAGCCTAATGATTCCAAGTTTTCCTAGATTGGCTTTTTTCTCCAATGACGTGTAAATTGTTATTGCGTAAATTAAAATTGTGATTGCGGTCGCAAAAGCACTCGGGAACAACGCTTTCTAGAGCTTTTAATCATTCTCTCAGTATGAAAAATTTAGTATTTTATAGTGATCAATATTTTCTTGGTTAGGTACTTTTAAATATAAAAGTACCTAACCAAGAAAATATTGATCACTATAAAATACTAAATTTTTCAACCAAGTATGTTATTACGTAGAAGCAATCTTTACCAACAATTTATGTTTTATATGTCGCTTTAATCAGTGGTATTTTAATTGAAAACAAGAAGTATTTTACGGTCTTCACAACGATTGGCTGAGGTGAGATTAATTTAGAAGTGTAGCTAAAGGGGGAATTAATTTTCGCCGTAAAAATCTCATTATTCTGATTCTCATTACGAAGGTGCCAGCCAGCCGCCTCGCTGGTGCTCAATGTGAAAAATGAAGTTTATATTTTGTAAGTAATATTAATTACATTTATTTTGTTTATCATTCTTTCAAAAAATATAACTTGGATACAAAATATGTGACGTTCTATATATTTCCTATGTAAGTACCTACTTACTACTAGAACTCAACTAGTAAGTATTGAGATAAAATCATTATTAAGAGAATATAAAGGTCGTGTAGCATAATTATTTTTACGGTACTTACTATGGAATCCTTAATCCAAGAAAGTTTGACTTAGCTGGTTTTTAAGCCAGATTACTGTACCATGCTTAAATTTTCAGTTGTCCTTCAGCTGGCGTTTTTTCTTAACGCCTCAAATAGCCAGAATTCAACAGAAGCAGTGCCAGAAGTGACAGAACTGCCAAACGAAAACAATACATCAACAACTGAACCAACACGAACATCAACTATCGGTGATAAAGATAACATTAAATCCAACAAGATCTCTGAAAACAAAAATAAGGCCCAAAGCAGCAGCGATCCAGAGAAAGAACCCAATAATAAGTCTGCTATAAATGAAGCTACATTAAATGCATTGGTCAAGCTGATGCGTAAAAATAATATGAACATGGATAATGATAATCAAAATAACCCTAAAGAATATCCACAGGAGAAAAGGAAATCCGGTAGCTTTGTCCGTCCTCTATTTGACCTTGGGTATGTTGTCGCTTCGCCACAGAGACGTCAGTTCCTATTCCAGGCACCGTCTTTTAATCCATTACCAATTCTGGGCTTATAGTTATTCAACAGTTTATATTTTAATTTTAATGTAAATGATGTACCTACCTATTAAGTATTTGTGTTTTTGTTGTTGGAATCGATAAGAAATATTTTAAGTCATCATTTGTTCATTGAATTAATACCAGAGCTTGGTTACCAATGCTGAAGTGGGCACCAGTTAACATAAACAGGTGAAACATCAAAAGTCCTTACAAAAGCATTAACAAGTTAATTCCGTGTTTCGATTGTTCGCTCAGTCACCGGCAGATCCGCAGCTAGTTAGGAAAGTTGCGAAACAGCAACACAAAGAAGCCATCGGCAACCATCGTCTAACTAGCTTACTCTGTCCCTGAGCGCGTTTATTTCCAGCTTCCACGTGCCATTTTGAGCCGTATCTCAAGTGATTAAACCCGACGTCAGTGAGCTGTGCAAAGCGTAAGTTGATTAAGTTCGATGAGCAAACACTATCAGTAGAAGACCGGTTGCTTTCAAGGATCTAGTTAGTTACCACATGGAATTTTGTTTGCGGAAGCGGTTAAGAATGTCCGAGCGACAATCAGAGCAACACAACGAGCACCGGGGGCGCATGGACGTGCTGCGCTATGCTCCATGTAGTCTGGTTAATTAAAAAGCGAATGTAGAGTTTGTAGAATATTGTAGTTTCAATATAACACGTCGCGGTGCAGATGTTGTTGAGTGATGGAGTTGCTCATGTCAGTCACGCGGGTGAAATCTCGCGCTATGGCTGCATTTACACAGCGGGCGAGTGGTTCCGGGCGCTTGTCGGGCTTATTTGCAGTTGCCATGTACGAGATTAATTTATAAATTAAAACAAGATCTCAGTAGGTACCGAAGTCATATTTTTACTCATAGCGATAGGTACATTTAACTATTGGTTGTTAAAGGTAAAAAAATACGACTCATAAAAAGAATGCTTTGAATTTTCTATTCACACAATGTTTCATAAAAATCTGCAGCACCTTTGGCACAATCACTTCTGAACTCCGACTTTTACTTTGCAGCAACAAAATGAAAACACATAGAAAATACTTTGCTCTGAGCGAGGGGCGTTTCATAACAAGACAACTTCACACTCGCATTAAAGCTAATCCTTCGTTTTACTCACACGTGTTAATCTGCACGCGGGCTTTCAATAGACTAGCGTATTGAAAAGTTTAACTGATGAAAATGTTGCGAACTTCAAATGGCTGAGCCCGAGAAGTTGTTATGTTAATGCATGTATCCGTGGCGGTATTCCGGACCGCCGCCGCCGCCGCCGCCGCCGCCGTGCGACCGCATCGTGGATAACTAGGTACTTAACAAAGAAAAGGCTCTTGAAAAGGGTAGGTAAGTCATAAAGCATTTCTTGCAAAAGTCGGTAAAGAAGATATGATCGTGAATTTTTATGAGAGGTCAGCTTATGTCTAAAAAATCTTATCTAATTCCAAGTCATAGGTACACGTAATTCTACATATAATTTATATGTGACAAGCATGTGACAAGGAACAAGAAACAACTGCTATTGACAAAATTATAGAAAAAAACAGTTTTCAAATAAAGGTATTCCTTGCCGCGACGCGTAACACAGAATAGGGCGCCTGTTCTTTGTGCGATGGCAGCTTGTTAAATACACAAACAGGTCGCGCTTCTATAATATGTTCTGGAATATGCTCCGGTGATCCTGAGCCGGCCGGCGCTCAGGATAACTCACTTCTTTACGTTTTATTGCACGCTTTATGGACAAAACAAATGGATATATTTTATATAAAATATCTGGATGAAGCTTTGTTTCATCTACCTAGTAGGCTAGTACCTACATAGACACTAAAAAATATACACGTTGCGTTGTTTGATGTGTAAGCATCTAGTTACCTAATTATCTTCAATTATCGTAGCCAGTATGTAAAATCTTCTAGGTAGGCCGTCATTCAAATACCCAACTGTGTATTGTGCTCAATGCACAGTGCATATTGGTATCAGATTATATTTACCGATACTTGTATCAGTTGAACTAATGATATGGGACGTCCATCGGTATTGTCTATTTGGCTTTCCAGATTTAATCTAAACCAGCATTCACACATAACACGCGCAAATATAAACAAAACGCGAGCGCCCGCCGCCGCCTGAATAATAATGAACTCGCAATAATCCTACTTGAGTACAAAGTAAATATTTCTCTGCTTTAAGAAACTTATACGAATCCAATTTATTTTCCATTTCCTCACATCATGAAAACTTAAATGCGAAGGTGTACCTCGTGAGAGCAATCCTTTGATCGCGGTTATCTCTTTATGCAAAATTCTATCAAATTGTGATAACACAACACAACACACTTTCTAAACGCTTCGCCGTACTTTATTTCCGCAAATAACTAGATATCAGTACGAGTCAAGTTGCCTTTAGGAAAATGCATCTTCCTTACCAAGAAAATAAAATTAAGAATGAGCAGACGAGGTATAAAGGTAAATAAAAAATAAATTTAGTCAGGCCGTCGCGCATAAAAAGTTATCGGAACGGTAAGGGTATTACGTAGTGGATACGTGACAAATAATATGGCTATGAATAAAAGGCTTGGCTGCCAAAGGGTTAAAAGGGTAGTTAAGGAAACCTACATTTTAAATATTCACTCTCTTCTATCTTTCTTGAAATATCGCTGCGTCACTCAACCTTTGTAATAATATCACTCTGGATCCCCAGACAATAAGTTTATTATTATAGATACAAGTATTGTACAATATTGTGTTTTGTTAAATTTATAAATTACCTACTAATTATAAAATTTTATTGATCAGATTTAGGTTACTTAGGTACTTATATTTTTTATACCATCTTTCGAGAAACAACTGTACCTACCTTTTCCAAGACAAAATAAACAAATCCTCCTTAGTATGATAAAACAGTAAACTTCCCAGTTTAGAACAAAAGTTAATAAGAATTCAAAAGAGCCCGGTTACAGGAAAACTAATCTGGATAAGGAAGAGAATATGTAGTATGATTCGCTGCATCGTATCGCATTTGTAAGACAAAACGTAGCGAGTGCACGAATACATCGATAAGCTTTATAGTTTCCTACGGACCGTGTTTGTGACTAACTTATGCTATCTAGTAGCGACGGTAAGTTTAGTTAAAACATGGGTTTTGTTTACATATAATCTTTGTATGTCATGGAAACCACTCTTTTTATGAATTTATTGGTATCGGATATGGATATGTCAGAAAAAAGTTAAATTAGTTAACAAAAAATATTTTATTACAGTATTTTGAGGCTCGGCATTGGCAGATACCTGTGCCAGGTCTGAAACTATTTACGAGTAGTTGTGATTATGTTGGACACGTTTTGATCAACTAATATTTCCTGAGTAATGGTGATGGTATCGGCATTTCGGTAACATAATAACTTCATCTTTATTTTGTGGCAATCTGTCGGCCGGTTTGGCCAACAATTTGTGCTAACATAGTTAAAATTTATTAAGTTATTTTATTAAATAATAATCTGAAACTGATCTTATTTATTTTGATTGATACAATAATGAGATTGATATTTACACAAATTTTTCCTTATTGTAACTTCTGAAGGCCTATGGGTACCTAATAATTTACCTACCTATTTTTGCTTGTCCCAAATAATCCTTGTTTAAAATAATTAATTATAACTGTTGCTAGCGGAGAAAAGATAACAATATTATTAGCACCTCGAGGTATCTCGAAATGTTTTGAATGAAAAATTCCACTGTAAGCATGGAAGTAATAATACAACAGGAATGCGCACTGCACCGAAAAAACGAGCCGACAGAGATAGTCAGCACGGAGCCCTCCATCTCTTTCTATTTTTGGTGACCATAATTTTAGGTAATTCATGAGACATCACTTCTAATCTATCATGTCGCGAATAGGTGTCGATGGTCTCAAAGTCACCTATTATTCGAATAATTCGATTGCAATGTAGGTACGAATATATTTTGGTGATATGACAATTGAGTAAACAAATGGGGTGAAGGTAAAATTTGTGTAGATGTGTTGTTGCAGCGCAAACTGCAATGTAATATTGATATGTTTTTTTTCCATATCAATTAGATATTCGGTATTAGATATTAGGTTTGAACTAGCAACAACAATCTGTCTTTTTACCAAATTCTACTAAGATGGACTGGTTTTAATTAGAGAGTTAGGATTGACGTAAATAATAAGATGAGCGAAATCAAACAACACACATTTTTATAATAAGTATAATACAAGTAAGGTAAATGTCCCAGTAGTTGACACAATAGTGGCAAAAACGTTGTTAGGGAAAAACTTTTATTAACTTAAATGGTAACTAAGTAACACAATTTGGTAAATCAGACTTTTATCTAAATTATCTCCTTACAATCAAGTATCTAATTAAACGTTTTTTACTATTTTCCGAGAAAATTCAAACAGTCTCAAAATGTACCTATAATTGATAGGAAATTTTTCACTTCGCCCAGTAATTGACAAAGCAGTTTTACATTCTGTGTTCCAGTAATTGATATGAAGTCATCAACAAAAAAAATAAAAAAATACAAAGTATTAAAAATCTGTCATAGCAAAATTAAAGTAATTTTCATACATAAAAACACTGAACATTTTACACGTGTTAGCAACATATTTTACGCATTAACGATGTTATTATAATGAGACATTATTAAATTCACCATTCAAAATAAGCATTATACAACAGTAAAAATCTTTAATAGGAAAAACAATCATTTATACTTCTTAAATTCTAGAAAATATATTATATATTCATCACTCTCGAGATCATCCGTACTATCATGAGGAGGCACCCACTTTCACTTGTAGAATATAATTATAATTAAACTTTTTTCTTATTTCCGAAAATATCTGTTTTATTTTTCACTGTAGTTTCCTTCGCTTCAGATTTATCCATTTCTTGTTTCTTCTTTCGTCTTAATCGTTCTCATTCGTCCGTCTTTCTCCATTATCATTCTTATTATTTTCTTCCTGTATTTCCACATCATCTTCGGATTCGGATCTTGAAGAATCAAACAATACTTTTTTGGTCATTTGCAAGGCGTCTAGATTCTGTTGTGCTGCAGTTTAATTTGCTAAATTCTTTTCTTGTTTAATCTTCATGGCTTCATCTTCTTCTTTTTCTTTCTTCAGCTCGTTTTTCTTTCGGTTCTAATATTTTTTTCTTTTTCCTTCGTCATGCTTAATATCTCCTTAACTATGGTGTTTTCTTGCGCTGGCGATAAAAACTTACCGTTCACTTTATAAGCATAATATAAAGTACATAGTATTTAAGGGCTGCAGCAGCTATTGGTAAACCAGATTTTACCTCTTCATAAGCTCGTAGCATTGAATCCTCACTATAAGCAAGCATTTTAACTTTAATTGGTGGCATATTATCAAATTATAGTACCAGCAACGAAAATTTTATTGTAATTAATAATGTGTATAACCAATAGTTGATAGCTAGATGACCAGTACTTGATACCCTATCAAGTACTCGACCCGTGCAATATTTTCAACCCAGAAATAAACAAAGACAAATTTTATTGTATCGTGACCCTTACACCTTTGATATTACGTGCAAATTAAAAAAATAGTTTTGACCTATTACTTGATAGGGGGTATCAATTACTAGGTATTTGGGTTTTTCTTGTTCTAATAGATGATACTCGTCACAAACAAGTAAATATAATAAAAATTGGTAAAATAAGCATGAACCAGCGAAGTTTCTTTACATGCAAAGGTAATAAAAACAATACTTACCCGTAAAACGCCATAAATCAACTGCAATATCGTACCGGCGAACACTCCGAGCTTAGTAACATATCTCTCACAAACGGCTCCATTATTACATATGCCGATGATACGGTACTTCTATTTGATGCCAATACCTGGATAGATATACAAGTCACAGCGCAGACGGGCTTTAACACCATACATAACTGGCTTCTGGTAAATTCATTATCTCTAAATACTTCTAAAACTAAATTCATACCTTTTTCTGTTACCTCAGTTAGTCAACCCCGCACAAGTTTGATCATCAAAGCACATCTCTGTCATCAGTCTTACAACCATTCAAATTGTGTATGTCCCTCTATTGCTCAAACTGACACCATAAAATATTTAGGCATCATCCTTGATAAACATTTGACTTTTAAACCTCACATTGAAACTCTCACCTCTAGGCTACGTAAACTCATGTATGTCTTTAAATCAATCAGAAATGTTGCTGCTTCCTACATTATTAAAATGACATATCATGCCTTAGCAGAATCCATCCTCACATATTGTATCCCCTCCTGGGGTGGAGCAGCAAAAACTTTTCTGCAATCACTTGAAATTGCTCAACGAGGAGTACTTAAAGTAGCCACAAAACGTCCAATCCACTTCCCCACGACCGAACTCTATAAACTATGTGACGTTCTCACGGTCCGTCAACTTTTTGTATTAAAGACTAACCTTCTTCAACACCATCGTACACCTTACGACCCTATTCTGAAACGTCGTAAAGACCTAATCTGTCATACCCCATTCCCAAAGCTTACCTTCACTAAACGTCATAATGTCTACCTGGGTCCCTATCTTTACAATAAAATTAATAAAATCTTACCCATTCATCAAATTACATCCTATGAATGCAATTTAAGATTGACTAAATACCTAAAATCCCTTTCCTATGATGACACCGAAAAACTTGTGAATCCCTTTAACTCATTAAAAAAAAAAATCAATAATTTCTATATACACAGTACACACACGCACACGCACACGCACACACACACACACACACACACACACACACACACACACACACACACGCACACACACACACACACACACACACACACACACACACACACACACACACACACACACTCACACATGTCCGTATTCCCCAACCACTATCCATTTTTTATTGCATGTTAGTTTTAGCCTTACTCAATACAGTTTTAAATTTATTTCATTTTTATTGAAAGTTCAATATTGTTTAAATTCTCTTGAATTGTAACCACTACTTTAACCTTTTCACCTCGAAAGAGGAACGGGCCTGCGTGCCATAAACACAGGTTTATTTTGAGCCTAGCTATGGTAGCAGACACCTCTCATATGCTTTGTTTATAGTTTAGTTATAAACTATTGTAAACCGTTTTTTCCTGAATAAAGATTTTATTTATTTTATTTATTATTATTATTAGTTATTCAATTAACAAAACACAAGTAAACGCGTTGATGCAAACGGATGCACGGGAAAAAAATTGTAACTTGAAATTAAATCGATGCAGAATACTGACACTTTGTTTTTCAATTTAACAGACTTCAAAGTTCAAATATTGATAGGAGTGCGTTTAAAAACTGAATTAGATTTCTTATTGTTTAACCATAAAGTTGAAACTATCAATTACTGGGACCCTATCAACTACAGGGACATTTACCTTAAATAAATTTAATTAAAATTAAGTTATACATACATAATAATAATAATAATAAACTTTATTCATGCTAACAGAGTTAAATTCAACTTAAAATTAGAAACTTATTATAAGTCATGCATGAAGTAACATAATCTGAAGGAATAATTATTTGATATGTCGAACTGTTGTCCTTACTAGGTTAGTGAATAACCTGTATAAAGGACATCAGTGCCACACCCAGACGAAGAATACTTAAATTATGTTATTTCAAATACAATAACGTAATTAAGTAGACACATTATAAAGAGTTACAGTTTCGAATTTGATTATAAAATGTGTAATTAAAGCTATATAAAGTAAAATAATAATAGATACCCAATTTGATGGGAACATAATAAGAAAAATACATAGGTAGGTAATTTAGGGAATACTAGGTAATAATCGTATACAGCAACTTAGTAATTATCTGAATATAATAAAGTTATAAAGTAGATTTTATTCTATTTAATTTAGTTTCACATTTGCGAGTGTCTCATACATATACTTTTGCAAAACTACGGTAATGAGACAATAACGATAAGTATATATATTTTCTTTATTTACGTAGGTATTACGATATAGTCTGTAAAATTTCTTCAGTTTCAAAGTATGTTAGATTTTTTAGGAATTTAGTTATAATAGTTTTACATGCGTAATGAGTTAAATCAATTAAAGGAGAGCGTGAACTTAGTTTATTATATAGAAAAGGACCAAGGAACAGGAAAAAACGTTTAGTAAAGGCAAAGTTGGTACGTGGTATCGTACATACTTTGTCTTTGCGTCTCTTTGTTATTTTAGCGAAGGGAGTGTTGCGATGTTGGAGAAGTATAGTGTGTAAGATAAAGAGTTGTCTAACCGTCAAGACGTCGCAGTCTTTATACAACTGGGCTGTAGGGTACAGAAAAGGCCTGAATGTTGCGACTTTCAAAATTGCTCGTTGAGCCACTTCGAGAGGTTTTAGTGTGGTTTTTGCTGAGCCACCCCAACAGGTAATACAGTACGAGACAATTGACTCTACTAAGGCCTGGTACACTTTCCTGACGATAAAACCATTAGCCACGTGACGTAAGGTCTTAAAAATATAAATGAGCTTGCGCACTCTACTTGTTAAAAGTTCAATATGGACATTAAAATTAAGATGACGGTCAAGAGTAATACCTAAATATTTTATAGTGGGGGTTGGATTTATTAATGGACACGCGCAAGTTTCATTGACATCACAGGAGTGGGCATAGAGGAGGATGGGGGACTCTGGCTGAGAGGACGGGCGTAGGGAGTAGGTTATGAATTTTGTTTTGGAGGTGTTCAGTGTTAACGTGTGAGATGAAAGCAATTTATAGATGGAATTAAATCCTGTCTGAGCTATATCCTGAAGATCGATCCATGTGTCTGAATAGAATGTAACAGCGGTATCGTCAGCGAATGATATGATATTACCATTTGCTACATCTAGGTTACAGAGGTCATTGATAAAAACCAAGAACAGTGTTGGCCCCAGGATACTGCCCTGGGGGACTCCGTAAGCTATTTGTTGTTCATCACTGAGGTGATTACCAATTTTGACAATTTGAGTACGTCCAGTAAGATAGCTATGAAAAAGATCCAACTGGCGACCTCTTATGCCATATCTATCAAGTTTGGATAGAAGGGTCGGGATGGGGACTGTATCGAATGCCTTAGCGAGGTCTAGAAATATTGTAAGTACTTTTTTATGCTGATTAAGTTTATCTACGATGAAGGTTGTCAGGTTAATCGTTGCATGTGCTGTAGATTTTTTACTTCTGAACCCAAACTGTCGGTCAGAGATGATTTTATATTGTTCAAGGTAGTCTGTAAGTCTTTTATTCAGTAAACGTTCTAGAATCTTAGACATTGATGTGAGAACTGCAATAGGGCGATAATTGTTGACAGATTCCCCATCCCCACCCTTGTAAATAGGATGTATAATCGCTTTTTTAAAGGAAGACGGAAATATGCCTTTTTCGAAGCAGAGATTAAAGATATGGCTCAAAATTGTTGCAAGAATTAAGGAGTAACGTTTGATGATTGTAGTAGAGATTCCATCCCATCCAGTAGCTACATTATTTTTTAAGGAGTTTATGATTGAAAGGACCTCGTCAGGGTCAGTGTTGACTAAGGCAAATGAACTTAAATTAGTGGGGGAATCAGGGATAGGTTTATCAAAAATAGCACCTTTGGGATGAGAAATTTTATCAGCCAGCTCCTTTCCTATATTTACAAAGAAATTATTAACTAAATTACAGGATTCTTTGGGAGAAGATGTGGTGGAAATTAGTTGAGATGAGGAATGTTTACTCTTGCATGTGTTGGTTATTTTCTGAATAGCCTTCCATAAAAGTCTAGAATCTTTACCAGCTTTATCTATTTCCAAAGCGTCATATTGTCTTTTTGCTTTCTTTATTATTTTATTACAAAAGTTTCTGTATCGTGTATATGTCTGCTTTAATATTAAGTTTTCCGGAGATTTTCTTAACTTTTTATGAAGAGAGTCTCTATTTTTTATACACCTTACAAGCCCCGGAGTAATCCAGGGTTTGAGTATCTTTTTTCGTTTTGATAAATTTATTGTTGTACAGTTATTGTGGATAGCTTCTGACAACAGTGACTCCAGTGATTTCATAGCAATATCTGGCTCAGTAATTTTATAAATTTCACTAAACTTTAATTTATTTATATGAATATCTAATGACTTATAGTCTATTTTGGTTATACTAGTAATGGCGCAAGGATAACGCTGTTTAAGTGGTAGGCAAACAAGTGTTGAGAAATGGTCAGTGACTGTGGACTCGTAAACAAGTGTATAGTGCCACAAACTTATCTGTTCCGGTGAGAGCGAACTAAATTGGTCCATACCTCATTACTTACTGAATGAATTTCATATTGACATAGATTATATGGACCAATTTAGTTCGCTCTCACCGGAACAGATAAGTTTGTGGCACTATAGTAGCAGTGGATTTTGAGCGTAGTGTTGACAGTTGGGTGTAGTGTTGACAAGAAAGTGTCAAAACAAGTTAACATTAAACGGAACTATGTACCTAAAACGTGTTTACTCTGTGGGTGTTCCGTTTACATAGTCAAGTTGATGAAAATCATAAGATTTCAAAAAAAAATATCTCAACCTAAGTGCTTCCACCGGTTTTAAGCTTGATAAATTATCTTATAATACTCAAATCTATCACCAAAAAAATCAACAGCTCATAACTCTTTACCAGCCTTATAAGATAGCAGCCACAATAATACCTAATGATACTTAGTAATAAAGATGGAAATATTAACTCACATTACTTTTATTTATGGTATTCAATAGGATTAGTTTTTAATGAACCATGCGTAACTCATGCTCGCGAATCAAGTGCCGGAAATGTCAGAAAACGCTCAGTCCATAGACAAGACATGTCATAGACAACTTTCTTCTATTCTGTGTTATTCCTCGAGATAAGAGTGCGGCCACAAAGCTGTTGTGAATAATTCCTTCTAACATTAGGTATAAAATAAAATAAAAAGTTTAATGAATTCACAATTCACAACAGGTCCTAATTAATGGAAAGTGATTCAAAAGTACGAACGAATGGTCACCCTAACCATAACGTCTCTCACAACAGTATAAACGTCATCCGTCATCTTGACAACTTCGGTCTAGTCGTAAAGTATTTAGAAAAACTACCAATATTTTTTATGAAATTATTACGAGTATTCATACAAATACCAAATATTTCATTAAAATTACATGTTTATAATGATTTATTACACATTTTTTTTGAAAATGATATAATATACAGTCTATGAGTTAATTTAATATTTTTTTGCATAGCTCTCTTCGTACAAAATCTACTAAAGTTTAAATCCTGGCAATTGTTAGAAAGAGAGGAAGGGCTCTGTGGTAACCCTCTCTATCGGCTCGCAGTCGCAGCCTCTTTCACTTCAAATATAAATCTTAAGGTGAATTGGTTAGGTCTATTTTTGTTTGCATCATTTTGGTGAGTGCGCATTCCTGTTGTACTGTAAGTATGTAACTGTGTCAATCCTAGCAGTTTCAAGACAATTACCAAATATCAGTTGAATCACATGAGTACCATAGCTGAAAATATGAGAGTGGATCATAGGTGAGATCAATTCGCCCATCTACTACTAGGTGGATGGGCATTAATGTGGGACCATAAACGTATTTAACATAAAACATTGTAGAAATTACACGTCTATCTATGTGTGTGTTGGTGATATCAAACATATTAAATAAAAACTCTCACATAAAATTAATACGAAGGTACGCTTCAGCGGCTTTGACAGAAGTTAAATTCTCCTTCCTTACTTTTTCTTCATGGCGGAATTCCTAGCCGACAATGTGAGCGTGTTTGAGCATAGTGAGGACGCTTGCAAATGTATATGATTTTTCATTCGTAGCACAGACGGCAGGTGGAAAGTTTTTGGTTTAGTGCATGAGATAGAAATTAACTTGGGAAAGCAGTTTGACTGTTCTGCTCTGACTTCTGTCACAAATACATATTTGCTACGAGGTGGTTGCTTCCTATCCACTCCAGTTTTTTATAATGTGTATAAGTACATTTGGTTCATGTAAAGGAGTCTACACACCAAACCCGCCGACCCGCCGACACAGCCCGGCGGTTTGGTGTCGGCGACTTTGTTTCAAGAATCATGTCAAGTATAAGTACTCCCGGCTCTATATTTTATAAGATATCAAATTTTACTTAAAGGAGATACCAACATTGACAGGACAAATGCTTTTAAGAGGTCTTTAAACGCTGATAGGTATACTGAAAGTACATATGGATTACTATTCACATAAGTTATCTACAGGTAATTTATATTTTTTTAATATAAAAAATATATATTTTATTGTTTTTTTGTGAATAAGGGTGTGACCAGACGGGCGCGGCGTCTCCACTTGAATCATAAAGAGGGACGCATTAACACCGAGACTTCATCTGATGCGCTTTTGAAAACTTTTGCGCATTCGACAACTCCGTCTCTGCACGCAGCACTTATTGTTAGCTATCACTTAAAAAGCAATATTGAAGTATAACTTGCTTACCTACTGAGAGGTTTTTATTCTAGTTACTAATGATGTGGTTTATTAGGTATATTTATGTGCTTTATCTTTTTTATTATAATTAACATGGGTTCCGCTCATCTCGCATAATCTTTATTGACCAAAACTCATTTCGCATAACTCGTATGGTCTAAACTTTTTTGGCCGAACCATCACTTTGCCAAGACTTATGTGGCAAAAGGCTCGTTTCGTCTAAAACTCTTTAGGCACAATCTTTAAACACCTAAGTTTCGTTTGCTCAAATTTATGTTCGTCTATACCTATGTATAATCTTGTTTCTCTTAATGTTATCTTAATAAATAATATATTAAGTATGTAGTAAATGTACAAATTGTGGTATTTTTCTCCTACATCCCGAAAATCACGATATTGTATGATCAAGAAGTTAACGAACAATTTAATTATTACAAAACCCATGAGATCGAAACCAAAAATAGGTGCGACGACGAGCAAAGCGAGGAGGAGCGTGTTAGGTGCACATGTTCATCAAAACCAAAGCGGAGCGCAGCAAAGCGGAGCGGAGCGTTTTCCAAACAGCGGAAACAATACAATGCACCAGTTTGCGCTATGTAGGGAGACGCTCCGTCAAAGTTAAAGCCAAACGAATATTATTACTTTGTATAAACCTATGCCATAGCATTATTAGGCTATTCAAGATTTGGCCATACCATTATTAGGCTAAACAATGTTATGCGAAATAACTTTTTACTAAACGAGATTTATGCCATACGATTTTCGGCGTAACGAGACTTTGACCAAACGTTACTATGTAATACGAGATTAGGCAAATAAATCTTATGCCAAAAAAGGTAGAACCAATTAACATACATCATACACTCTTAACGCAGATCGCATAATAAGAGGCAGAATACTTAATGTACCTACTAATGACGTATAAAAGATATTTTTTTTAGATGTTGGTATGTGGTATTGCAGGTAAAAGGCAAAAAAATAAATCATTTATTTCTTAAGTCTGGGATCGCACTTAAAACCTTAAAAATATTGAATACGTAGGTACTATAATCAAATCAGTGTCCGAAAGTGTTGAAATATTAACAGGGTGCACCTTGGTATCGACCGCTCAATAATGAACCAGACGCCGCTGATGAGCAGGTCAGCCGCGGCCGCTATTCTCGCCCTACGGACTATAATTACTCATTTTTCCTATCACTTGCCCGTCCAATTAGCTGGACATGTCCAGATATCGTTCGTTTGGAAAATTACCAGTAATTTTAACTAAGGTTCGATTATTTGATTCGGTTAACTAAAAGAAAATGTGGCGTTACTTATTATTGCAAGATGATTGGTAATTCTATGTTATATATTTCGGTATTATAATATAATATGCGGACTTACGTAGGTACACTTCTTTAGATTTAACCAACCTCTAAGTACTTGCATCGTTTGTGACGGCAACGTAGTTGGTTGATGGGTGACTGTTTGTTAGAATAGAAACAATTTTTTTTCATTCTTAGGAAGGTACATTTTCTAAGACAATGATGGTACGTTCGTGCTTTTTAGTACCTAAATACTAAAAAAACTTTCAAAAACATATCAAGCTTACTCACATCATCATCAGCTATGCAACCTAAGCTGCACTAAGAAACGCTTCTTCATGATGCGTTTTGGCTAAACAGGACATATTCACCTGAAGCTGGCTCGTGCAGGTAACGCCAGTTTTACAACACTTTAAAACAAGGCACTTACGTTCCTTGAGAGGCTGAGAAAGAATGCGGTGGTTTATGCCTGCGGTCGGGTCGGAACCGCTCCACCGAAATAATTAAAAGTTTTTACGATCGCCGCTCTAGTGCTGTGTAAAGAAACGACGACGTGTTATGTTAACGCCAGATACTAACCAAACTGAACTGCACTTCAGAATGACTCCCGAACCAAACGAATGCGCCCCAAAACACGAGACATTAACCAGGCAAGGCACTCCCCGGAATAATAAACGCTTTTTTCGCAGGGAAATTAACCCGCAAAGGAGAGCCGGGATGATTCGCCGATATTAATAGTTCGCGTAAATATGCATAGACTCGTTATTCGATTACCTTTTTATGTGTCTGAACATGAGTTGATATCAATTTCGAAGTTTTTTGTGAAAAAGCGGTTTTAAAATATTCAAACGACGTAAATAGCGCTCTGTGTAGGCGCGGGGGACCGGCGGGGCGGCGACGCGGCGACGCTCGGCGTTTAATAACATGTGCCAGTTTCAATAAAATGTTGAATTACTATAACTGATACGTATCAGGAATGCGAGTGAGGTTGATAGAGATGCGCATCATACGACGCCATAACTAATACTATCGCGCTCGGTTTACGACATGTGTGACGTGCCCGTACAGTATAATTTTCCTAGCCGCTTTACAGCGTCGTTTTCGTCCATCGTAAAGGCATTTAATTATTTCTGACGAGGCGAAATTTGACCCGAGTGAGCAACCGGGAGCGTTCTTTGCAGTGCCGTTTTATACGTCTGTAAGCCGTTTTTGCGCCAGAGTTTAACATCTAGTTAAACTGATGGCCCAGTTACATTGCTTTTAATTTAAATTCGAGTTAATATTTAGCTAAGTATGTAGGTAGGCCGAGGGGGTGTACCGTTCGTCATTCAGAAGTATTATTCGAAGACTTTTATAAATTCGTATAAGCAGTAGTTTTGAAGTACGCTCTGTGTCAATCCTTTTTGGCTTACAATAAATGTGGCTGTGAGGCTTAAAAAAATTGTAGCAAAGCAAAAATAACACTTTAAACAATGGTTGATAATTTGTAAAATCTAACGAGACGGGATTTGTAAGTAATAGATCAACCAAGGTAAAGAGTCAACCTATTTTGCGCAGAATATACATTATATTAGAAAGCGACCCTCTTTGCATGAATATTAGACAATATTAAGTACATAATATTTTATAAAATTAAAACTCATAATACCATGACCGTATTGTTTAGTAAAACATTTTAGAGGAGTGTCTGACGTTGTTGCATACAAAGTATTAGCAGCTATAAGCCGACTAAAAGTTAAATGTTTGCACTGAATGTTGCTCGGAAATTTTGAAAATATTCGCGCCAACACATTTACGTAGTGTTCTGAGTTGATGCCAGTTGTGTTTTGTTTAGCACGTGACGTGACAAATGATTCAGTGTACCGTGGTCCGTGAACTATAAGAAAATAATATTGTTTCTAATGAGCACCTATTCTGGTCAGTGTAGGCCAGATAGAGACGGTTGATTTCTATAAACAAGAGCATTAATAGGTATTCAAATTTTTTTTGTTCACTGATATTTATCTCAGTAGCTTTTGCTTACCTATCTGTCATTTTCATCTTGTATATTTGATTGTTAGGCGTATTGGATATTTTCAATTTAATTAATTGTATTGGTGGAACAACTTATTGTTTGAATGGATCTAAAGAACTTTATTAAACGTGATACAAATGACACCTCTCAATAGGTAATTATTAGCATATCTATGCACTGAATTGCTTGACTTTGTTTTCAAATTACTTCATCCGCTACGCCGCTACACTACGACGTGCTACGCCGCGCTACGAGCACTGCTACGCGGCCTACGCGCTACGAAATTCTTTTCGTAGCAATAAAAGTTTAGTAAAATCTTTATTCTTTATTCATAGTTATAACTTTATAGTTTATGGATTAACAATTCAACAATCACTCTGTGATATAATAATGTAGACAGTTTGACCGTGCTCGAGCCCGATTGGTGGATTTAACCCGCCCATTTGTAAATTAATCCAGCGAAGTGCGGCTCTAGACAAATTAATTAAATAAAATCCTGTATTAGTCGCATTACGGCCCCGGTATTGCAGATGATTCTGGGTAATTCCGGATGTCGGTCAAATCTAATAAAGTCGCGTTATGAACGATGTAGCCCGTCCCGTCGGCCGGTGGAATTAGCTTAGAATATGCTTAATTTGTGAAAATCGGTCGAAATTTTCTCGGCCCGGATGATCTAGTTGCTTAATTTGTGTAGTCTTACTTGTCATAATGGATAAGCTAATACAAAATGTGAATGCAGGTAATGTAATTGACTAAATTTAAATATTTATTTATAAGATTCATTTTTGCGAAATTACTTGTGAGAAAAACAACAGTAGGTATCGCATAGCATATTTATTAAATGACAGGCCAATTGAAAAAAATGGCAGTGCTAGTTAGCCCCAGTAACAGAAAACCTCACATCCAAGTACAATAGTCAATGAATCTAAATACAGTATTTTTCAGCTCAAGTTATGCATCCACTAACTGAATTCCTATGAAATAATGCTGTACCCTTCTTCCACGTGTAAGTTCCCGTCTCTTTCTAAACCGCTGTCTCTTTCCAACATCTGCATTACCCTGTCATCAGTCTTAATTGGAAAGTGAAAATCCTCTGAGCTATCGACTCGGTTGTCCTTCAGGCCCAGAGGTCCTATTCTGTAATTGGACTGCGACAGTGATTTAAGATTTACGTTGAGAATTGGACCTATGTGCAGGACCTCTGTAACATACGATATAATTATATACGCCTGTAGTTACAGAAGTGGTGGGTTAATGGGTTATGTTGGTCGTTTATAGAACTTAACGCATGACATATAAATTCATGATATTTAAAGTGTAAAGTAGTTTATTATTTATTTATCAAATATACACATTACAAGAAAACACAAAACCAATAATTAGGGTGTGGTATAGTTTTTCACGAAAAATAAAAATAGTTCAGTCACAGAAGTGCATGTTCACCGTACATTTTATGCATTAGTAGTCTTTCCATTGAAATGGTTATGAACCGCATTAGTAACAGACACATAATAATTATGATACAAACTTTCTTATATTATGTGTGGGTGAGATATAAATACTTTTAATTACATTATATTTTTAAATGGCTAAACTTAAAAAATAGGTGGGTGACGAGATACAAAAGCATTATAAATAAAATCTGTAAATAGCAAGTCAAAACACTGAGCATTTTTTTTCAGCATGAATCTATTTTTAAACATCAAAATCTAATACCTACGTACGTCTTGAGCTTCAGTATTCCAAGTAAGATAGAATACGTCACAAAAATATATATTTTTGTATAAAATTTAAACAATAACAATAGCAACAATACTTTGAAGCAATACCTAACCTTAATTTTAAGTGGGTATTAGTACTTACCATACTTATATACCTTATTCCCCAAAGCCATCTCCTTGATATTTTTTTACATAGGTACATATCCAACAAATGTAAAAAACTATTCAAAATAAAAATAATACCTTTCATCACAAACCCAGGTTTTCCAGTTATTAATCAATACCTTTATACTGTACACTGGTAGGTCTACGGCTAATCCGCGTGAGCCTCATGTAATATTACAGGTGCACTTCAATGACAAACGGCTGAAACCATTATCCTTAATTGGAAATGGGGGATCCGATTGCGAAGCAAACATGTAAAGGTTAAAGCTATGAACTGTGGGGGAAACGATAAGCGTAACACTTTGGTTTTGTAAAGTTTTTAATTCATTTGAAGTGTTGTTTGTGTTTGAACATAATAAACGGTGTTTGATATTCTTCAGTGGTTAGAATAGAATGGTGACTTTCTAAAAGATGTCCATTCAATGTTTAGAAAGCCACCTTGATTGCGCCATGGATACTTGGATAGCCTTTAACAAATATTCCCGAAGGCTGCCTGTGGAAGATTAGGCGTGGAGTACTGAGTGTTACGGAGACTAATAACTTCTTCAACCGCAAAATTACAGGAAAATTACTATAAATATGGATAAAAAGCAAAGCCGAGGATGTACACAACAGATCGTACCTACTTATTCAAAATAACTAAAACAACTATAGTACCTACGCGTAGCTACAACATTACTTGAATTTATAAAATGCCATAGAAATAAACCGCAAAATGTCGATAACCTGTTCCTATATTTTTTACAAAAATAACAGGATTTCATTCGTCGAGTGTGTTATTGAAATATCAATCCAACATTTCAACGTTTCGAATGTTGTAGGTCAGATAAGGATATCAAACGTCCGGCTGCTATTTGTAAACCTGTCAATTGGCTGCCCTCCCATATGTGTGTATCTGAATTTCAGTTCGTGATCAAAGTTACATAATGTAAATGCTTCTGATAATTTAGCCATAATTAACTATGCAGTCCGAAATATCAACTCGGTTGACTAAATATCAAATCAGTTGACAGAAGTCAATTATCTTTTTGATTATTCAAACAAACTATAATTTACGTCTAGACACATAGGCTTACTATGATACGTAGAACTATCATTTGCGTAAGGTATTTTAAAATCAAACAAAGGTACTCTAATGTCGTTCTCACCTAATAAACAACAATTAAATGTAGTTTATTGCAATGTGAATACTAAATAATCTAGCAAACTCGGGAAAGGTATCTTTAAGCGGCTTTGTATCGAACCTGCGAATAATTTTAACTGTTGTGAAGGAGATTTGCTCGAAACAACGGACATGACCAATAGTAAGGCTGCGGTCAACATGAAAATAGCTTTTTTTAACTGTTAGTATACCTAGTTTCTTTTATGGCCTAAAAGCGTTTAATTAGTTTCAACAGATACACAAAATTTATGACAGTTTAGCTCACATATCATAATGAATCAGAACTAACCCTCAGCTCTTAGTTACTTATTTCACAGCAACTTTATCAGGAAAATATAGATACTCATGCTTCTATCAAGTTCAGAAAAATCAATTCTCCCTTTAACAAACCTGGCGATGTTTTTTGGTGGACTCGTACTAAAATACCTACCTACCTAGATGAAGTTAGAAATTTAGGTACTACTCATTATTACTGCTTTACTCCCTAGCGGTGTAGGCAAAGATCCATTGATGCACCCACTTTTCACCACTGTTGTTTAGACCTGATCTTACTGTCATGCCTCGGGCTGTACAATATCTTTCATCAGGAGGATGGGGGAGGAGGAGGAGATTGACAAAATGTAGGTCATAATTAATTGATTATTATTGAGTTCTTAATTGCACAAATACAAACATGAGTGCCTAAAGGGTGGACTTAACGCTATAAGCATTTTCTTCTACCGTATTTCCGAAGTGATTCGGTCCGTGGTGCCCGCAGCCTTGCCAATCGTGGGTCGTCGCCGCGGGCGTCCGGAGCGCACCTAATTTCATCGCCGGTAATAACCCTGCGCCGCACGCATTCGAAATGACAACGCTATCTTTGTGGGAACCGGGGTCCTGTGCATTGTGAGTGGCCGGCTTAGGGTTGACACCCTCCGTGATTTTCAATGACTTAAGCTAGGTCGCCTGCACGGTTGTATAGTTTCATCCATGAAAACTTTGTTGGTTTCACATTTTGATATTTTAAAAATCTTTATTATGAGATATAATCTATCTGAGTTCGCATTTCTGGTTTAGTATGATTGTGGCAACCTAAAGAAACTGTAGCTAGAAGTCTAAGCAACTGAATCAAATACCATGTTATACTTTCCGCTCTGTGCTACCAAACCTGCCATGTAAATTATGAGGTTTCGAATCATTGAGAATAGAGTCAAACGATTCCAAAACTACCTAATTTCAATATGATTATATTTATAAATGATAACTTGATACTCGTTATCGGCAGCCCTACAAGCGTTTGAATAAAAGGATATTTTCGGCGGGCTAGCGCGTGATTCGCTGACGTCTAATCATCGATGACGATGACATGGCCATGCACGGCCGTTGTCTATGAAAACCCCGAGTTTGATGATTTACCTGAACATTTAAGCCTAACTAACTATGCGATTTCGCTGATGATGCCTGTCGATCTACTGCCTCTATTCAGTTGTGGAAATTAATTTTATAGTTCACTTCATGTGCTGGCTCTTGTTTTGTGTTGTTTAGAATTTAACGAAAAAACTGTGTACTGTTAGACACTTTATTTATTTATTTATAAACACTTTATTATATACTAATATACACCGTTACAAAAAATACTTAAAAGTAGTGTATACAAAGATGGGCTTATTGCCAAGAAGCAATTTCTTCCAATCAACCTTTATTTAAGGACAAAATAGATTACAGGTAGGTAGGTGCATAAAAAAAGTTTGATACTCTTGATATTCCAAACAATATAGAGATGATATTATTTTTTTTAACTTTTTTTAACTATGTCAAAATTATGCCTGAAAAAAATACTTGTTTCCCCTGTGATATTGATCCATATTAAATCCTATGAAACAATAGTTCCATAGACAATTTTTTAGGTTCGGTGTTATTATGTAAGGTGGGGTAAGACAGTCACTGAGAGATAAGAGAATGAAGCTGCTTAAACTTAATAATTACACATTGATAGTGTTCCCTCGGTGACTGTTTAACAAATGCAAAGTATAGCTAGGTATTTCAATTTCGATCTAGACGAAGTCTAGCCTCTCCCGTCAAGGGCACAACATAGTTGTTGATCGGTTTCGTTCAACTACCTACAAAGGAATTTACAGCTTACTAAATCGTTCTCTCATTACTTTACCAATGGAATATTACCAAGGTGACTCTATGAAATCTGTATAACCTTTAATTTATTGAGATATTACGTGTGGGTTTGCTAGGGGAATAAACATTTTTAATTGGTTTAAACAAAAAAAAATGTAAAACCTCTGCAGATTATAATTATCAGAGTATAAAATATTTTTCGTCTTTATTTATTATAAACTTAATTGTGAATGGGTATCCGCTGGTAGCTTAGAAAGTTCTTATCCTATCCTAATCCCAGATTGAACAAGGTTTGATAAAACTATTGAGCTTAACAATTTATTCTTGGTAAAATAGGTACAAGCAAACCGGTGAACTAAGCTCCCTGTCCCTTTGGAAAAAAAACTACTTACACCACCACCTTAGAAAATTACAGTCGGTAGTTTACAACCAATTATTATCTGTTTAAAAATCAATAAAAGCTTTGAAATACAACTCACATAAAATGCAGTGAGCTAGCACCGCGCCTGTTACACTTATTTAGGTATGTAGATACTTATAATACATAATTATACTTAAATATTAAGTTAAAGTTTGTTTATCAGTTGATCACGTAACTTAGTATTGGGAATATATTTATTTTCCTAAACAAAAGTTGATCAGAATGACATGTTAAATCACCCCTTCCGCTCACAAAACCGAAAGGTATTATATTTCGACAAAGCTAACTTTCCAACAGTACCGAAAGGTATTATATTCCGACAAAGCTAACTTTGAAACAGTACCGAAAGGTAATAAATACGACAAAGCTAACTTTGCAACAGTACCGAAAGGTAATACCTATTACCTATTACCTAGTATGAATACTAGAAGTAGTAGTAAAGACCATTTTATTAAAACGAAAATTTATATCCAGTTACTGTAAAATCGCTATCACGTGAAATATCCGTCATCGTCCACTACTTTTAATTTATTACCTGAAACGTAACGCTTACAGTATCAAACTAAAATATTACTCAATGCGACGCTCATAGTTTTTGATACATACGAGTACCTATTGATTTTTTCCAATTAACTTAGCATTGGAGTATGATAATGATTGACGATACGATAGTTTCCAAATAATTAGGTTCCATGGGAAAGCCAAGGTATGCCAGGTAGCCAACTGTGGCAGATCATGAACTAGCTTCATGCACCGGAGATATTGTTCCGATTATCCCCTGATCAACAATCGAAGACTTGCTGTCGGATCTCAGAAACCCCTGGGCCTGTTTCATAATGACTGGATAATGGCTACCTGTGGAATAAAAGACATGCTGTGTGTCATGTCTTTTATCCCACAGGTAACCAATAACCAGACATTGTGAAACATGCCCTTAGCCGAATAGTCAATAAGTCGGTGCAAATCATGATAATACATCTGATTTCCAAAGTCTCCGTTGTTAATCATTTTTTTATATATAAGTAATATTGAAATCTAAATTTTTATTAGGCACGAGAAGTGAAAACTACTATCCAATATTATAAACTTTATAAGTAATACTCTTAATTTTTGTTCGGTAGTAAAAAAAAAACTAGTCTTACCTATACCATAGATCAGACTATATAGGAATTGTAATATATAACCTTGAGACGGTTCGGCTGAGACAGATAATATCGATAACATGTTGAATTGTTGATATGCGAAAAAAGTATATTTTTTCATACTCATATTTATTTTATACCCGTCTGATTTTATAAGTGATTCTATTCTATTCTATTCTATTATCTGTGGGGGTGTAAGTACCTGCACCTGGCTCTCTCGAGTGGAACCTTTGTGCATATCCCCAAGGTCTAAACTGCCTTCCTAAGCTTGGACCATTTCCCACCACGCTGGTCCACTGCGGGTTGGTGGGTTCACATATCTAGATGTGCTAAATCTAGATATGCAGGTTTCCTCACGATGTTTTCCTTCACCGTAAGAGCGATGGTATACATTGAACTTAAGTTAAAAGAACTCATTGGTACATGCCAGCGCCGGGATTCGAACCCGCATCTCTTGATTGAGAAGCGGGCGCTTACCCGACTGAGCTACCACCGCTCTATAAGTGATTTACTTACTTAGTTAATGTTAATATCACTAGGTTAGTTCTTGATTACTGAGTAAAAATGCCACATACCGATTTATCATCGTTCCGATGATGTATTTTTAAAAGTATTTCATACTCATGTACTTAATAACAACTAATAACACTATAAACGGATTTAGATATTTATCTCCCACAAATTAGTAAGTTTTGAACAAATACGAACTAACATATGTGACTGCGGCTCATAAAATGGGGAAGTAAGTTTACATGGTATCGGTCTCAGCACTTACCTCTCTCTATTAGATGGCCAGAGTTGCTCGCTCTCAAATGGAAAAGTTACTGTCGTTCGACTTCTCAATATATTTACAACCTATATATAATAATAGTTTTAGAACTTTAGGATACGTAAATTGAGACCCTACACTTAGTTTAAATCTATTTATTGGTTTCAGCAAAGATTAAAAACAAATTGATGCAACTTTTTTTTTTAGATGTTTGACTGTAAATCAAAAAGCATTTTTTTTTGTTTTATGTATGTTGCAAACGATGAAAAGGTTACACACCCTTAGTTGTTATCACTTAGTAACCTACAACTTAGGTAATGATCTCAATGACCATGGCCAATATTTCGACGAGATTTCGGCTAGTAACGCGTTATTTCAGGTGTTCAGTAGAGGCGGGCGGCGTCGCGCGGGCGGCGCGGGTCGCCAGGCAACCGCGGGGGCGGGACCAGTCTCTCCCACTGCTCACCTGTAACTTCTAGCATTCACTAATTAGTCATTTTTACTTCACAATCGAACACGATTACACGTAACACGGACTCAGCGATGGAACAGTGAAGGGGTTAGAACTTTGAAGTGCCTAATAGGCAATAGGCCGAGTACCGTTTAAGTGAAGTGAATAAAATAATTCCGCGGGTCAAACACTCAGTTGTGACAGTCATTAAAAGTTTTCAGTGAAGAAGCTCAGTTACAAATTGCATTAACGGCGTGTAAGTTGGGTGTGAAGGCGAGCAGTAGGGCAGAAAGTGAGGGAGCGTGCGCCGAGGGGGCGGGGCGGGGTCTCGCTTGCACCGAGTGCACCACCCCCGTGCAGCCGCCGCCGCCAGCAGTCGCCGCCGAGCCTTCCGGGACCGCGCGCCGCTGCAGCGCGCCCAGACACTTACAGCCAGCGTAACGCGGTACCAGGCGACCAGCACAGCGCAGGAGGTAAGCTTACACCGCTCGCCCTCGCCCGCTCACACCCGCATCATTGTCTATATCACTGTTCCGCTCGTTTCATCCGGAAAGTTGAGAGTTTTCCCTTTTAGTGCCGGAATGTGGGAAACCGGGTTTTCATGCTTGAACTTTCTCTTTCAACTTGTAAATGGCTCATGATTATTTAAAAGTGACGCGTAATGTTTGTGGGTTTGTGGGCTGGTGACGGATTATTTTTACTAGACTACGGCTAGGGGGTTATTCAATTTATGGGTCGCAGTATTTTTGAAGGAAGGATTGAGGAGTTAAATAAGTTTCAAAATGATAAAAAAAAGTTTTAAAAGTTTTTAGTTCACTTTTAGAACACTCTTTGCAAATAATAAAAATCACGTGCGTTTGGTGTACTTATCAAAGCAGAATATGAAATTATTGTTTCTAACTTTTTTAAAAGGTTTATTTTAACAATTTTTTGAGCTAAAAAGCTGAAAAAAATCTGAAACCTGCAAGACGGGTGGATACCCGTCCCTCCGTCTGGGCAGATTGTTTCACTGGGTCGTGCGGAGATATTGAGATAAAATTAGAACCACCCTGGCTTACGGTCCCCTGAAGTCGTGAAAAAATCAAACCACTAAGTTAGAAGAACACAGAAGATACGGTATCCCTTTGTGAGTCGTAATATACTCCATAGTTTTGGTCAAAAAATTAAAACTTATAGTCATGTATTCTATTCTAGAACTATGAAAATTTCATTTGGAACACTAACAAAAAACTTAAAATACATATATACTAAAATTTACTAGGTACAATTGCCATGTTTCTGTTTTTTACAAAAACATCTTATTTATTGCTGGCAAAAATATAATTGGTATGCTTCATGTAAATTATGAAAGATTTCAAATATAAAAAAAAAAAACTGCTAAAGTGTGAGCGGACTCGCACACGAAGGGTTCCGTAACAATTACAACAAGTAGGTACTTACAAGAAAAACTATAACCACCAAACATTAATGTGTTTTTCATGCAAACACTATGAAAAACAAAATAACACTAATATTCAGATTTTCCCGGAAATACTGTACTGCTTGAACAAAATTCGTAGATCTAAGTTATCGGGAAATATCGTAAGATTTTTGATTTACCTCAGAGTTTCAAAGTACCTAGTAGTTTATTTTCATAAAATAAATGGCTAAATCATTTTACGTTAACATAGAAAATTTATTTTTCACAGCCCCTAAGAATCATTTAATTAAAAATATTGTTTAAATTTCAACTACATACATATCTCCACGCCTTGACTAGATAACTAAAAGTCTTAACAGACAGACGGACGGACACCGGAGTGATCCTATAAAAGGGTTTTTACCTTATGAGGTACCTACAGAACCCTAAAGATTAGAAGCTTGAAGTAGGTACATTCATAATTTTCCAATCCTTTGTGATTGCAATTTTTGCGGCCCTAATTTCCATTTGGAAATAAAACATACTGATCTGTCACATACATTCAAAAGTTTAAAAACTTCCTGTTGGATCGAGAATTTTAAATTTATTTAGATATAGAGGTATATTTGGATATTTTTCATTAAAAGGGGTAAAATATTCCTAAACGTTGAAATCTCCTTATTTTATGCGTGTAAGTGGCAAACATTACGACTGGAATAGCGGGCGCTTACCCGACGGAGCACTACCACCGCTCTCTAAAAAGAACTTACAGGAATATGTTTTAAATAAGTAAAAATAAAGAAAATATTATTTGAATTCAAACAAAATAAAAATACAACAGTCCTTGCAGTCACAATATCGTTGCAACTGCTTGACCGGATATAGTGTGTGCTTCCGAACGGATAGGCCATGGAGCGGATGTACCTTAATTTCTAAATAGCTTATTTTTAAGAAGGGTTACTTTATTTTTAAAAGAAACATAACTGCATTCTAAGACAAAAATATATAAATGGGATTCCAAGCTGCTTTTTAGAAGGTAATTTAGCTAAAGTTTTAAGGTAATTCCCCTAAATAACCCATTTTTATTTTCCATCCCTGTATAACTGATTCAATTAATAATGTCCTCCTAGCCGAATTTCGACTACGGCGGCCAATCTCAATGGAGATCAGCCATCTACGCAGGAGTAGATTATAGTGCCCAAGTGTGTGCGCAGTACACAGGAGCACTCTCTGTTCAATCACTCTCATAGCCCAATGGGACGGATTGACCGACACGACTGGAGAGAGCTAGGCGCAGGACCGACTGCTTTACATGCCCATCCGACAGCATGGATCGTTTCACTGTTTCGGACATCAGGTGATCAGCCTTCTATGTCCTAACCAAACTTAGAACCACAATTTAGAAACACAAATTGATGGTCCCACCCGGGAATCGAACCCGGGACCTCTGGGTCATGAAGCGAAGCTTCTACCACTAGACCACAGAGGCAGTTGATCAATTAATCATATAACTAAACAAACAATCATTTTATTATGAATCATGTATTTTTAAGGAATAGTTATCAAGCTTATCTCTTAAAACGTGAAATAACTCAATAAGCTAAAGCAAAATAATCCAGCAAACTTTAAACTCTAAGGACTAACGGATCAAAATCGTCCAACCAGTCGTCAAACGATTCGTTCTAGTCAATGCCAAATAATACCAGGAGACTAGAGGTTGCGAGGAGGTTGTGTTACACCACCCTCCGTCGCGGCAGGACCGCCCGCCTCCCTACGCACCCTGAGTACAGGCGCGACAACCTGCCACGATAAAATTAAACTCCCACCATTCTAATATACACCTTATTCCGTTCCAAAAGAAGCCTTACGTTACCTTTGCAGAATCTCTGCAGCCGTTAATCTCCAATCAGAATCAGTTTTTACTGCCCAACAACGGTTTAAAATTAAATGTCATTGGAGTTGTGGTTACCAGTACACTATGTCATTACTCAGCAATTTAATTTATTATCTTTTGATGTGATTGCAATAAAACCATCGAGGCGATGATAATCGGGCCAGTTAATGAAATTGATAACAATGTCGGCGGTGGCCAGAAATATTAAGTCCTTATGATGATAATTGGTTGATTGGATTCATCTCATTAATTAATTTGGTCTAGGTAGGTGCGCTATACATGTTAGTGCGTCTTTTTGATTGTTAGTATAATCTATAAAATCTTATGTTCTGAAATAACGTAAGCAGTTAGCAAAGCAAAAATATCTGATTCATTTAAAACCATTTTAAATGAAAAAGTTTTAAAATTAGGTTGATAAATTATTAGATGTGAAGAGCTGGCCTTTTATTTTCTTATTATGTAGAGAGCTTTTGCTTCTTATTTATTTATTAAAACTTACTAAGATAATATTTGGACAAACCGATATGACTGAAAATCATGAGCCAATATAGTCTTCCACTACATAGGTTGGAGGAGCTCTTCAATGATTTGTCTTTGGTCATCCTCATCAGTAATCAGTTGCTTATACTGATTACTAGATACAAAAAAGTGTAAAGTAAGTGCTGTATAGTGCCTTTGCGCTCTTCTTGGGTCATCCAGACGTGGGCATATACTTATACCCAGAATAGGATACTATTAAATTAGGATACAAGCTTTATCTATCTATATTATGCAGTGCGTAAATAATAACTTATCAAATACACCCTAACAAGGAATTAAAAGGAGGACGACGAATAACGTGACAACTGCCGTCGGCTCTTAACAACTCAATTTGTAAATTTTGTAAAATTTATGAAGTTTGCAGGAATTTGTTATTGTCCCCGGTCGCTTCTCAACAAGACAATAGGGCTAGACAAAGGGAATTCACAAAAGGGTTAAAAAAAATATACGAGTATTACAATATCGTAACAGTGCTACGTATTTCGTAGCAGGGCTACGCTCGTAGCATGCTACGAGTTTCGTAGCGATTCAAAAGATTCAAATGTTATTTTTCGTAATAGCTTAATAGTAACTTTGCAAAGCCCTTGCGTAGCCTTTATAGACGATCTTTAATCAAAATTGAGAGAGATTATATTGAAACAAATTTCTGGATATTCTCCCATTGAAAATATTTTATAATTACAGATAATCAAATAATGTAGAATGGTCTTATTAAATTCGTTATTATACTGTAACAGATATCACTGCTGTTATAAATTAAATACAACTAGAGAAGAGAACTACTTCAACAAAACAATATCGGATCAAGAAAAGAAAGAAGAAAGAAAGAAAGAAAGAAACATTTATTTGACACACTGAACAATAAAAAACAGAAACAAAAAGAAAAAAAGAATACTACAAATAATTTATATGAAAAGAAAAAAACAGAAAATAATACAAACAAGCACGGTTGCTGTCCAGAGCGTCAAAAAGGCACCAGCTCAGCGTGTGCTGTGCCCAGGAGGCCACAGCGCTGGTTTTCAGCTGGCCCTAAGAGTTGTGACCTCAGTCACGAACGCGAGGTACTTAATTAGGATGGGTTGTGTTGTGTTGTGTGTGTGTGTGTGTATGTGTGGAATGTGTGTATATTTGAGTAAGCTAGGTTGGTGTATAAGTAGATATAAGTAGGTACATTAAGTAAAAATATATATTTATAAATAATAAGACGCATAATACTAAGTTTATAAATAAACCATAAATAATAGAATAGGTACAATATAAATGCAAGTTTCTCTTACAACCGATTTTCACTAGAACTTTAAAACGATTCGCTCAAACTGAATCTCATTGGAATCCCGGTCGAGAGAGATGTAACCAGCAAACTAGTTTATTATGAAGTGGAAGAGAAAATTAACTGGTTAGCTCGATAGTTTACGTTCATATTAATTATGCCTATCTATGCTACGTTTTTCATGGTATTGGGTAGTTAATAATAAATGGATTTAGGTTTAGATTTTATAGGTTTTGGCTTTTCATTCAAAAATCACTACGACAATTTGAACGTATTGACCTTATAACCTGGTGACCTGAAGTTGATCTGATGAAGGAAAAGTGATGGGTTACATTCTTGAAAATGTGTGTGTGAATACGGAATCAGGACAACATACGATGGGACATCGTGGGTAAAGAAAGAAAACTTATTTGTACAGTAGCCACAATTTCATATTTGCACAAAGGTACAAGAAAACCAGTATTCAACCGTACAGGGAACGTTATGATCACACAAAATTATACCTAGACAAGCTAGAAGACAAAATAAAGGCAAGCTTATGACTCCTTCATACACGACTCTTGCAGTTTCACAGAACAATATATTAAACCGTGCCTTCATAATATTCAGTATTTCTGCCGCGGCGTCCAAATATTTCTCCGAGCTAAGTATACGTGTCTCTGAGTACAATAGAGAGAAAACTCTCAGGGCAAAGTGTAATCGGCTTTACTGACGCGGCGGCGGCGAGCGGCCGCGCGGTCCCACCTTTTATAAACGCAAATAGAATCGTTTGGTTTCAAAAGAAGTTTCTTTTACAACGGGTAAAATCGTTACTTGCCCACCTACTTACGGAAAAAATGGCTTGCATTTTAAATCAATGCGAAGGAGAACGTTTTTTCCTAACAAATAATAAAGTAAGAGGCTTATAAAATCAAACCGGTGTAAATAGAAAAGTAAAACAATTCCTCAAATAATCCCCTCCTACGTTTAACCTTCATAAAATTCCAAAGATTTGAGAGCTTCAAAAAAAACATATTCATTTCAAAGAAAATCGTGTCTAAAACGAGTCCATTTACAGCGGAGAGATACTAGGCGCCCAGCAACGGGCAGGGGGTGGCGGGCGACCCTGAAAGCTTACACGTGCCGAGCTTCTATATTGCACTGCATACTTACATTGCACCGCCCGCCTAGTTTACACTGACGGCGTCTGTATGCGTGCCTGGTTCGTCTGTAATGGTGTCGTCGGGTCACAGCTTTGAGGTTTTACGTAATTTCAGGCTGGCTGGCTTGACTTCAATTGGATTGAGCTTCCACTTTTTAGACTTGCTTAGAGTTGGATTGCTGTTTAAACCGTTAATTCGATTGCTGTGATTTTAGCAGTAATTAGCCTAACGTTTTCATGATACTTTTTTCTTTAAAAAGTGTATTTTTACATGAAAGGTGTAGATTTTACACATCCTACGCAGACTGCATACACCGCAAATTCTCCGAGCTATTAATTTAAAGTGAATACCCGATAACTCACAATATTTATGAGGCAAATTGATCTAAACGGCCCTGCGCCCGGCGGAGTCGGAACAAGTTTAAAAGTTACATACAAGTTGTGTCGGCGGCCGTTGTTCCACCACAACTTTCACTTTAGTTCAAATTAAACTTATTACCGCTTTAGATAATATGCTGGTGTTTCATGACGTAATCTTTTGTATAAGTAACATAACACAGTGCGGGTTTAGCAAAATTAGCTCGTGTAATGCCTGATAAAACAGTGGAACTTAAATCCAACTGTATTTTCAAAAATCGATTAACAATTTTCCTTGGTAAAACATAAAAAATATGAGAATTATAATGCCGACACCAGCTAACGATCTGGGCGTGGGAATGTATTAAGTTTGATGACATAATGTGCCGGCCGCGAGCATAACCGCTTCATTATGTAATTAACAAGGCCCAGTAATCAGATGTATTACTGGCTTCTACTTATTTTGACATGCATTTTTTTCCATGTGAAACTGCCCACTGTGTTAAGGGGAGGTTATCACTGTATACAAACATCAGGTTTATTTTAAAATATTCCTTAGTAAACTTCTAAGTTTGATGGATTACGTGTTGTGCATTTTATTTTGCAGTAAAAACTATAATTACTTAAGCACACGAAATCAAGACGGTGTTGTAACAAAGTTCTAGCACTTTTCTGACAAACTGTAGTTGGTCATTCTAACATTGTATGGTCAGCTTTTACAGAAAAAAAATCACTTGTAACTCATTGGCAGTTGTATATTTTCTGGGATGAAAGCAATTGGGTTGAACCCCTGCCGTATTGGGTCACGAGGGAAGCGGCTCAGCGCCGCGACTAAACCCGGCCGTGATTTACGACGTGGCCGACGGGGTGTGTAGCTATTAGTAACTCTGGAGTGCCGATGGTCATGTATTCGAATCCCGGCTGGTAAAGATTTTTGTTAAACGGTGAAGGATGTGCCTGTAGAATTTTACTATGTTCGTTACCTATCATATTCGACTGTCTGTTATAAAACATGAAACGTAATTAACTTATCCCATGGCTTCACGGTAATAGTAGGTATGTATTTTTCGGGTAATTTAAACCATAAATCAGTAAAGTACACCATTTTTCTACGATTTACAACACTTAGAAGGTTTGAAAAATGTATTATCGTCCCCTTAACACCCGTGCGTACCGTATTTTCTATCATATATTTACTTACGACTGGATAATCAATTTAAAATGACAAATCCATATGTCCCCATGTATCGGCATCGTAATTCGTAATGAAATGTTATTACTCGCTAACCACCGCCTTATTGACTAGGTATTGGAAGTAAATGTGGAAGTAGGCGTAGGTAGGTACCTACTTTTGTGTTGGCAGCTACTTGGAATTGGTAATTGATAAAATAAAATATTTATTTGAGGAATAATAAACCTTCGTTTTGTCGTCAACGGAAAAGCCTTTGTCATTTATTTTTGTCGTCAACTGTTGTATTCACGGAATAGTTTTTCGTACGAGTAATAATGTCTTCAATCAGTGCGTCGGGCCGGTGGCGTGTGGTTCAGGAACGTGGACACTGAAGGTTGGACTTGCCCACCGGTTTCAAGTCACTTATCGGGCCATGGAACTCGAGCTATGGTTGGAGTTGTTTCTCTGAAGGATTGCATAAAAACTAAACTGAACAACATATATAGCTCTTAAAATCTGCCGAAAAAACGACGACCAGTGGGATAAAAGTTACCACAGACAGGCAAGAATCACAGTGATAGTGTTAGACTGGTAGCCAGTAGTGACTGGATGAGAAAGGCTGAAGATATTGTGCAGCAGAGGATTATGGGCTGATTATGATGATGATTTTACTGAAAATTTACGCTAATAAGTAGGCACCCTTGGGAAAAGATGAAAATGATTATGAAACGTTACAATCAAAACCATAAATTGTCCTATACATGAGTAGGTGTACAATGACAAAATGAATATAGTATTTCGAAAATTGAGAATCTTTTTTTTTGCGTCTGGGTGACACACACGAGAGCTGGACTAGGTCTACAGGTCACTGTGGTGAAAGGATTAGAAAATCAGAATGGGAAGCGCCGCACCTATACAAAGTATAGTTCATACGCCGCTCTTGATCATCATTTTGTTGTGGAGAAGAGTATAAGTAAAGGTGTAGATAGGTGATATAGTTAATTGTCAGTTTACCTCAGAGTAGGTTCACTGAACAATAAGGTCAAAGGGCCATCGTAAGCGTTTATTTTCGTCCGAAATTCATTTTACGTAAGTAGTAGAGTCTTCACTACTCGCTATTACATACTGCGATGCATGCACCTTTATAACGGCATTTTTAAGTGCATTTTCCAGTCGGCTAGTCTGTAATTTGTCTGTAATAGATAGGTATAGCAAGTGACCTGAAAACAGTTTAAGCCTTTGTGACCTATTTAATATGTTATTGAGCATTTAGTAGCTATTAGCAAGTGATTTTGTACCTACTTCCACGATCAAAGTGAACACGTACAATGATGGGCTCGATAAGCGAATTCATCAGAATTATTTCTTAACTTGGTCGACCGATTTCAATAAGCTTTGGTAGTGACGAGGCGCTGGTGTATAGTAGGTATACTATTAAGGAATACCATGAAAGGTGTCAATATGATGACAACTGGTGAAATCATGACGATTTAATCAAATTGCATTTTGCCTAGTTAGAACCGAGTTTTTTTCTTCATATACCTAGTAACGCAACGTACATCCTGTCCGTATCCGACTGTCCGAATAAAATAATTTATGTATAAAGCACAAACCACTTTATGTGACCTGTATTTTATATTTTTAATACCTAGCCGTAAGCACATGAAATATCTGAAGACGCAATAATGACATAACTTTCCAAGTGTTTGGTTACCCGCCGTCACTAACACGAAGCCAAGTTAAGCGGTGTGGTCGCCAGCTCGCCACGTGGTTGGCTTATCCACCGCCCGCAAGTCTGCTGCATACTTCACTCCATTGGAGCTATGCGCAGTGCCCGCCGATCATTGGTCGGTCCGTCACCAGGTACTTCGCAATGGAAGTTTGAAATACTTACGTCGCTTGTTTCGGTTGCGTTAGGTAGTTGGATGGTATATTGGACAGGAATACCTACCTGAAAACTATTTGTAAACTAAGTAGCTATATCCGATCTAAGAACCACAATTTCTTCAGGTTCTTAATAACAAAATGGTGCTTGTAGGTCGATATCCTAAGCAACATCTGCTACTCGTTTTATTCAACCAAAATTTCCCTAAAATACTTTTATAATACTTACACACATACATAATATTAATTAACTCATAGGTAACTTGACATAAACTTCTATCGGACAGATTATCCCGTATAACATATTTTATCCAACAATGATCGATTATTGATGAATGGAAAATATTTAACGACAAATACAAGTCGTATTTCCTTTCTTTAGATTGATTCGGTTAGGTTAGAACCTCCTAGCCTCTGCAATGGTAGGCAAATGATTAACCTTCAGCGATGTAAATAGATTCAGTATGTAAATTCCATACGTTCGCTACATTACACACGCTAAACAACGGTGCGAGCAAGACATGTTCAAGTTACATTGAAGTGACGTTGGAGACACGATGAATAATTTATGAAAGCGCTATTTCTAAGATAACACGCTCCGGATATTTTCAACCTGACCGACTCCATAATTGTATCTTATCTTTTCTGCAATATCTACTCACTGGAGAGTGAGAGAAATATCGATGATGCTAACTGAACTACTTACAACTTAGCACTCGTTGTTATTCATATATTTTTATTAGATTAAATACTTGATAACGTTTAAGTATTCATAAGCTATAGTAAAATGGCTCAAATACTTGAATATTAGGTACCTACTAAATCTTAATATACATATTATATACAATAATCAAAATTTCTCATGAAAATAAGTTTAATAAACGCTGGTTCAATTTGTCTTTTGATACGCACACAAATAAGTATAATCTAATATTTTTTATAATTATACATGTATGATTTCATCCCATTTCTGCATGAACGAATACCTAACAGGAAATTCTACATTCAAACCTACGTATATACTCTTATGTTATCCGGTTGACTAACAACCCGATCTAATTCTTATCTCGGTCTACCGCGCACCAACATTTGCTCACTCTTACTTTTCAGGCCTCGTTTATCTTTCGCTCCTCTACACATCACTCAGTAGCTATGCCCTACACATGTATGTACATATGCAATTAGGCACCCCTACATGCATGCACGTTGAACTAAGTGGTGGCCAAAGCATGTTATAACTTTAATAAGTATTGCCTGTAAGGTTTACATGACATAATTTTGTTCTGGGTACCAAAGTTAACAAAAGTATTTTAAAAGTACTAGTTACACAATAATTGGCTATTTTTTACTTATTTAAATGCTGCAGGATTTATATACTTATAAAAATAACATTATAATTGTGTAGTAGGATCATTTAGTGCACCAATTCAAGAACCCCATTTTTCGTACAGCACATGAAAAGTCCATTACACAGGAGAATGTCTGTTCTGTTACAAAGCTGGTACTAGACATCGGTGCACAAACTTCCCAGCACGACCCTTATTGCAGTGTGCTCCTATACAGCTATGCACGCCCAGTCCGCCCCTAGTTTCAATGTAACAGCGCCAAGTTTAAGTCGCGAGGAATCGTGTAATTAACAGAAAGTTTTATTTGTTTCCCCAATATTACGAAGCAGAGACGCGCACTGAAGTTCAGTTTAACTTTGCAGGTGTTTGAATTGTTACCTGAAACTATAACAGATTGACAAACTTTATGTCATAAAAAATATCAAAATAGGTACCTACATAACGTTCCCAACTGGTTTATTTATTTATTTATGAACACTTTATTGTACCTTATAAAGTAAAAAAAGAGCTAAACATTCAAATAAAATACAGACAATGTACAAAATCGGGCTTATTGCCAAAAAGCTATTTCTTCCAGCCAACCCTTGTTGGCTGGCTTTAAGTATTTATTTTTTTATTTTTAAGTATTTACCTCTTGGGAAAAGATGACATTAACGATTTTAATCAATGGTTTAATGAGCAGCTTATAATGCAGCTTACATGAATTGTACTATTTACAAAAATAAATAAAATATTAACATATGCACTGTACAACACTCTCACTGAGGTAAATTGCATTAAATGGTACAAATCCATTGTATTTAAAAAAAATCGACCACAGGCCCTATAAAACTGGCCTAGACTAACAAACGCGGTCGCTACATACACTCGTACCTACCTATGTTCGTGTTAAACAGTAGCAACGCGCATGCAACACTACGTAGCCCATTCTTTCTCTTTGAGCCCACAACGAAGTATCACTCTAACAAAATTTACACATCCAGTGAGTAACAAAGCAGTGTGACAACCGCTGCACAAACTTACCTCACTAGGCCCCATTGTGCGGTGTGTATAGTCGTCGGCTTTAAAGTGTCTTGGCTTGCGTTTACAGACGCGTTTTCGTGTAATAGAGCAGATTGAACAATGCTCCGCGATTGTAACAATGTCATGCTAGTCGTGCTATCTCCTCATATGTGATATAAAGCATAAAATATGCATCCACATTACTTACTGATTTTGGTAAAAAAACTACTTAATCTAGGATTGTGTATTGACTTTATAGCAAAGCACCTTATACAATATTTTTGCACTGGAATATTTTTGAACACCGCTAAGCCCTAAGCCACACGATGGTGCTTATAATACTGAAGACGAGTTATCACAAGAGGGGACTTGGTTACTGGTACTAGTTATTATTCGGTGACTTGATTAAAGTTTAAAAAACAATGGGTCTACCCATTGTTTTTTAAAATTAAACTTCATTGAAAGAATTTGCAAAATCCGGGATTTAAATCCGCAAATATGATCCATCAGAATATGTATTTTTTTAAGTACTTAACATACTCAAGATTACTAAGCATATCTTAGATAAAAAGAGGGCCATGAAATTTTAAATACTTACGTAAATTACAATATGCACATGATGAAGTTGGCACACTTTTAGCAAAAACTTCACCTAATGGCGTGCAGGTGTGAGTATATATCTAAGTGTGTGTGTGTGTGTGTGTGTGTGTGTGTGTGAGTCAGTCCCCATTGTAAGGGGTTCCACGTGTAAAGCTCAAAAGACTGTTAGTAGGAGACTCTTTTCTCTCTCGTTCTCATTATTAAATTGACGTTCTGTGATTGAGATGTGCATTTCACGAACTCTATTAAATCATGAGGTTATAGGTACCTAATTGTAGTTATAGGTAGCATATAGGTACGTAATATAAATAGTTTTAATTATTATACTGTACTTATTCACAGTGGTAGCGGTATGTATGTCCAGCAGTGGATAAAGATGATGATATACCGTGTTTCAAAATGATCCTACATCCGGTAAAAATATGTAAATGTTTTCGGAGTATTTGGCCCACATCAAAGGCAAAGGGACTGACTGATTTATCAACGCAACTCAAACCACGGCGCGGATCTCGCTGAAAATTTTCATGCAGGTAGCTAATATGACGTATCTAGGCATGCGTGTAACATGTTTTTTTTTTCTATTGCAATGGCTGAAATTAACTTTATATTTTTATAAGTCTTGCTATAATTTGTCATCAGTCAATCATAATAATTATGTTCGGCATTGTACACTGTACAGGAAAGGCATTAAACAATAATTTTAACCATCATTAGAATCCGAAATGATAAAAAATACGTCGAAAAACATTTCCGCGAAAAAATAATGTTAAGCTCACTTATGACACTTTTTCTTACACTGGTGAGTTAATTTTACAGGAAAATATAATGTGTAAGAAAATCTTGTTTTATTTATCTTCAAGAATTGACGGCACGTTATCGAAGCTTAAACTAACTTACCGTCTTTCCATTCGTTGGAAATTTATTGACGTTATACTTGCGTTAACATTGTTATTTCAGTTATTTTAACTTTGGGACCCGTACGTTAAAATAAAAACCCAAGATATAGTTATAGTTAATTTTATTTATTCGATAGGAACGCCTTAATTATATTAGGATCATCCTCATCAAAGTAGGAAGAACTTTAAAAATATTGAATTAGAAATTAGAAATTCTAAACGTCAAAAAAAATCTGCTCAAAATTCATAAGTTTCTCGTCACACTTTAACACTACCCTTACTCGTAACATAAACACGTTAATAATAGTAATTTTAAAATCTATACATAATAAAATGCATCACTACGAAATCCTAATATCATCATTCCAATTTCAAACTACTTACCGCATGAAATGTAAAATGCCTCTATCATAATCCCAATTACGTTTGAATCTCTGGAACTGGCAGTTACAGGGGAGGGCAGGGGGGAAATCAAAGTGCAGAGGGGTGAGGGGCGGGGGATAAAACATCGAAAGTTCTAGACTACGCGATGTAATCAAATAAACCGGCCGATAAAAGCGCTTTAGAGAACTAAAATTAATAGAGTCGCTCGCTTTGTAAAGGAATTTAGTGAGTGGTAATTAGTTAATACTTTACAGTGTTTCGAAATTGAAGTTTGTACTTATATTTCTACGAAATTGTATGTATAAGTATTTCATTAAAATAACAATTTATAGCCACTGCGTGAGGACAGCCGAGGTGATGATTTTTTGTCATAGTAGTATTTGTAAGTAAATAGTAGGGCATTCATGTTTTTAAAATGAAAATATTCTTATTTGTACCTACTTAATACTTTTTCACAATGCGACGCGACGGTATAGTTTTTGGGAAGATAGGGAGACTGCAAAGCGCCGTAGGTGTAACCTACTTTTACCACACGGAAAAATTATATAAAGCAAAGCTTTTTTCATAAATCTGCTAATAATCTAGATGACAGGTTTCCACTTTCATTTCTACCTAAAGTACTGTAACGTTCATGTAGTAAATACTTACCTAGGTACTTATAAAACATAAAGTAACATGAAGTAAATACTTCTAAACCAAAGTACTTAACATGTTTTATTCCAGTATATTGTAAATGCACCGTTCCAGTATATTTATAAGCGGTGGTGTTGTGGCAGTCTCTTTAAGTTTACCACAAAAAGAATAAAAGAGTTTAATTGAACGCCACGTGCAGTTTCTGCATTCGCTTGTATTGCCTCATGGTTTCACTATTATACAATACTAGCTGTTCCCGCGCGCTTCGCTTCGCTTTAAAAGTTTTCCCGTGGGAATTCCGGGATAAAAAGTACCCTATGTTCTTTCCCAGGGTCTAGACCGTATGTATACCAAATTTCATTCAAATCCGTTCAGTAGTTTTGGCGTGAAAGAGTAACAGACAGACAGACAGACAGACAGACAGACACAGTTACTTTCACATTTATAATATTAGTTAGGATTACAAACTCGATTTCTAAGCTTACTGCCGCCCTATTCTTATGTAGGTGTAGGACGATGCGTTTAGGTTTTCTATAACTAACTCCTTTGACAATAGTCTATTTTTCTTCTTCTTAGCGTGATCAAGACAAACACTTGGGTTTGGTGGTGAAAGAATTAGGAACTCAGATTACTTTTGTATTAATTGTACAAAATTAAAAACTACTGAATGCAATATTAAATCACGGCACTTTTTATGAATATATATGAAAGAACATTTTGTTTCATCATTACATTAGTACACATAATCTTTCTACTACTTTATACTAGCCAATACGTATTAATCTAGCCAAAGAGTAAATATTGAACTTGGAGAAAGTTACAAAATATCAGAAAGGTAAAATGATCCTGAAAGTAATTTCCATATAAGTATGTCATTTCCATCGTATTTAGTTTCAATAAGGTGAAGGTTTAAATGAAAATCCTGTTTCGTATTTACATTTTGCGTTAGTATGAAAATACTTTAACAATCCGCAGTCACACAGTGCGATTGTCATGTTTCAAATGAGTTTTGTTACGTCGTGTGGTTTATGTAGAATATTAGCCGTTTGCTAATTACAATTTCAATTTACTCCTAGAATAACAGCAATGTATTTTTAAAGGAATAAACTGTATGATATACCTAAATTGTATTTATTCAGTCACATAAAGCTAACTTAACTTCTAAAGCCAATACATATCTTAAATTAAATAGTAAGTGCCATCAAACCCGGTACCTTAGGTAATTTCTGAAAAAAGCAATCTCATAATCCTCTTTTTCAATATCGATATCCGTCGTAAACTAGGTAATTATTACAAGAGCATACATTGACATACAAACAGTAAACATTGAATTATACACCACTCAGTAAGAGTAATTAATTTAAACATTATTAATAGCACAATAAGATTGCAAATTGAACTAGATCCGAGGTCATCGCAAACGATTGCAAACGCCACGCACCCTATTCAATACATCAAACAGCTGACTCGTAATCAAATCACAGCATTTCGCCCGGCAGAATACAGCGTGTTGCGAAAATAGTTTTAAATATATTGGTAAAAGTCATTTTTATACACATTCATTATGATATCACGTAGCATAACCACAGCTAAGTTTTTTTTGGTAATTATATAACTTGACAGAGATACACCGAATTGTAACTATAATTCAAATAAATTTACTTAGGTTTCATGTTTCCAGGTCGTGTATACAGATTCCTGGGCTGATCTTCAGATTGACCCATTTTTACCTGTCCAGAATTATAGTTGACATATTTAGCCCACCACAGCCCGCACAGGCTGACCTTTACTCCATACTTCTATATAACTTTATTACAAAATCAGATCAGAAATTTCCTTTGTTGCTAACTAATTGTAGATTCACTAACACTTACAGCTTCAATAAACAATGGCGAGTCAAAGGACTGACAGCTAAATTAATATGTAAACAGCATCTACGCCGACACACAATTGATTGGTTACACTACTTGTGTTTCCTAGTTTCATTCGTGGTTGATAATATTTACTTGAGTACATCCCCATACCCAAAATATACTTTAGTGAAATTTTTATGTCATTGCTAAACTTTATTTTACTTTACATCCACATTAATTTTATCCAATGACCCAAAATTTAAAGTCAAGTCAAGTACCTCAATATCAACCAAAACGTCATACAAAGTGACAAAATCCTCCAACCCGAAGTGTCATCAAGTATTAAAATTAACTAACAGACAAATCTATTTCGGTCGTCAGCGATGTAATTCACGAGCATATTGATTCCACCCTATCTCGTCCAGCGTGCCGCACGCACACATGCACACTGCCGCACACAGGCGCGCCGCGTCCCACGAGCGGCACGTGTAAGCGGGCCCACCCCTCTCCGTTTCTGTCGCCCTAGTACTTTTGCGGGCCGCTGCGAACTACTGCCAAGTGAATATTGCCTCGTGTAAAATGCAATTTGATAGAACGGCGCTTTCGAACGACGCTTTCAAGCTTCTTTTTGTATAAAAAACTAAAAGTAGAAATACATGTTGAAAATAGTCGTCACGGAAAATGTTAAGTACCTAATAAAATTAATACAACTGTTATAAATGGACAAACAACACTTTTCAATTTATGAGTTAGTTACAAAGCAAATGGCTAACAACACCGTGCCAAAATCTACGATGAAAAAAGTTTTATTAATAGACTTAGAGGCACTCAAAGTGTTTCAATTTATCGGCTTTTAAAGCCGTCAAAGTTGAAAGTCCTGGTAACTGGGCGGCCCACAATTTAGTTACAGGAAAGTGGATCAAGGTCAATCAAGACCCCTCTGCTGGCTTCGTAGCGGTTACATGCTACGACCGCTACGGCGTAGCTCTCGCGTAGCGCGTACAAAATTCGTTGCACGTAGCTAATTTATCGTAAAGTGCAGGTTGATGAGCCATGTTAGGCGTTTAAAGGCATTATTATATTTTATTTAGGTACTATACAGTTTTAGTATAAAGTCGTCTAAAACTACTACTAATACTTGCAAAGGTGTATTTTAAGATTTACTTAATATTTTCGTAGAAATGAGAAAGATTCTCTTTTCACTTTATTAAAAAATTTGCCCTCTCTGAAAGCTTTTATGGTACATACTTATATAAAAGAGCTAAATGAATATAGTTACAACTTGTCGCCGGTGCAGCAGTTTGTAACACCTGGAGGCGAAATTTAATGTAAGATTTCATTTAAAGTATGCTAAAATTGTAGCCGTGTAAAAGTTCTTTGCTTTTTATCGTGACCAAATGCCACCTCTATTCTTAAATTCTCTGTGAAAAAAGTATCCAAAAAAAAGTTTATGATTTGATCAATGGAAAAGTGTGAGTCTAGTAGAATAGGTTGATTCCCGGCCGAGCCAGTTGGCGGCCCGCCAGACTTTAGTTACATTACAACTCGCATGTTGAATAAAACATTTTAACTAAATACTGCACTTACACAAGTGACTTGGCGATGCACCGCTGCTTTAAGACAAATTAAATATAATATGAGTCATCTATGTCTACTGCCTTGGGGAACAGAGTTTTAGAGCAATATGGTTTTATTCAATTAATTTAATAATGATTAAATATTCTATCCTTTAACATACTAAAAACAGAAAACCAAAGTTCTCAATCAAATGTTAACAATATTCGTGTTGTTTTCAGTTATACATATTAAAGTATTTTTCCGTTCAGAATCTGTCAATTTAGTATCTGAGATTAAAAAACGGACTTAATGTGTGTATTTACAATGATTGGGAAATTTTCCAGTCTCAACATCTTACTATTACTTTACCTATGTCTTTTTATTGATGTAGCAATAGTAACCCGATCGAACCAATCGTTCTTGACTTTCTCCGGAGCGGAGTACGTTATCAAAAGCATTCGGTCTCCGGTTCAAGACACGACGGAACGGATATTATCTATATTGAGCTGTATTCTGTGACACGATTATCGTCAACAAATAATATATTTTTACCAAAACAAGCTGACATTAGCAGCATTAATGAGAGCAATTCATACATTTTAAATCATGATAATATGAATTTCCAAAATCAATTTTCAAAAATATTATTTAGTGATGTACGTTAATTTCAGCTGCCCATATTTGTACTGCAATATGTGTAAATGGAAACGTTCCATCTAAGACTTTAGACTAGCGTTGCTAACGTACAAACACTTGACTAGGCCATCAGCCAACGGACAGGGATCGATTCTACTAATGAATGTATGTTTGTTACCAAGATATGTATTTATGTCTCGGTGAATAATGATGGAATATGATGACAGTTGAAGTGAAGATGACGGGTGATACGAGGCAAAATTATGGTACTTATATGATAATTACTTCTATTCTAACTTTATTATTTTACATTTAGGCATTTCAGCAACTTTGTCGACCGGTAACTGATAGTCATTTAGCATAATAATGATTTTAATAAGAGTGCCTACCAGTTATTGGAAGGTTCAGCCTGTTGGAACTAACCATAAAGCGTTGGCTGGAAGAAATAGCATTTCGGTAAAAATACTACTTTTGTACCCAAATTTCCTTTGGAATATCGCATATTTTTATACTACTTATACAGGCTTTAGCAATAAACTGTCTTACATAGTAAGCTGAAACCGGGTGACATAAATTCGTGATTTGCTTATGCGCAGTACTAGAATTAGTTCTCAGATCAAAGACAAACTGGGCCTGTAGACAGAGACACGATAGAGTTTCACCGGAGACAATCGGAGGACATTACAAAAGGCCCGGTATTGAGTCGGTGTGTATATTCGGGTAACAAAGGCTGATCTGTCGGGGTTGTCTTACATCGGAACCTGTAACCGAATGGTCACATTCATTCTTAGATATGTACATCTTGGTTGTTAAGTGTTAAACAGAATCATTATACTCCCTTATTTTTGTTCGGAAAGTGAATTAGGAAAACTGAGTAGGTATAATAAATGTATTGTTTTAACAGCAAAAATAAAAGTATACAATGGGCCTAAGCCCAGGGTCTATATTTATTTTATACTAGCAGTTCCCGCGAGCTTCGCTTCGCCTTAAAAAGTTTTACCGCGGGAATTCCGGGATTAAAAGTAGCCTATGTGTTAATCCAGGCTGTCAGATAACTCCATACCAAATTTCATTAAAAGGTTCAGCCGTTTTGACGTGAAGAGGAAACAAACATACACATACACACACACTCACAAACTTTCCCATTTATACTTAATTTAACATGTTCGGTAACTTTAATTCTATGTACCTACATAACGAAACAAATGTATTATTTTGCTATCATTAACATATATACTAACGGTCTTATTCATAAAAAAACCTTAAAGTACGTTTACTGAGCTCAATAACTACGGAACACTTTAAGCCTATTTGACGTTTCTTAAAAAATCTCTATTCATAATCGTTCCGTAAACCTTCAATAACTATAGTGATGCTACACAGGGGTATAATCGTGACAGTTCTGACATTGCGAAAAAGAGACGCTTAGCTACATTAAGCGTAAGAAAGAAACGTTAAGCTGTAAATGTTTTTTGTCCTTTTTGCTGTGGCGCCTGTTTACGTCAGTTCTCTTTGCCAAACAATGAAACAAATGAAAAATCTTTGCCAAACAAAGGCTGACAGTTACAACAAAATTTTCTAAATGCTATTTATTTTTGATTTGCTAGTGATTTGTGGGTGTTTATTAAGTTTATTAGACTATTATCATCACTTAACGAGTGTGTGACATGGGTGGGTGGATTTTGTTCGGTTGTATAGAGCATATTGAACGAAAACACGATGGAATGATGGATGAGATATATTTTCACATGTAAGTAGATACTATCAAGTTTAACAAGCTTACATTCATCATAGTACTATCTATTGGCTCGATTTTAATATAAAACGATACTAATTTTAATACTGTAAGGTCTTTTAGTATCAGTTTTAAGTAAAAATTACGAGGTACCATATCATAACAAATCACATGGTGTTGCAAGTTATTGAAAATTTATTTTACCCACAAATATTATAGTATGCAAAGAAAATACTAGAAATTGTAACGGACTCGGGTTGGGTTTACAAATGGGGCGCACGAATTCGGTTTTTGTGAAGATTGTATTTTGTAGAAGTCATTCTCCTCTTTCAAATGAGGTGCCTCTCATTGTGAGGAAACGTTCGTTTCGTTTTTTTCTTCTATGTGTGATTTCTTCTGTATAATATAAAGTTTATTGTATTGATACGAAATGCGTGTTTCCTTTAAAAAAAACCCCATCACATATTTGGCCCACGATTATAATGCTCATGCTCATCCATTTATCTCTGCTTCATAGGTTTCCGACAGAAAAAAAATATCAAGAAAATGGATAGACATTACCGGTCGCACAAATTGGGAACCAAAGAAACATACAAAAATTGTGTTCGGCACATTTTGAAGAGGATTGTTTCGATTGGACGAAGACAATGAATGATACAATCCACTCAGTTTGTGTATATTAAATAATTATATTGAAATCAAATAAGTATGAGTAAAGTTTTTTTTCTTATATCGTCGGTTGACAGGAAAAACTCACTAAGGCTGATTTTTCAATATTCAGATAAATGTTATCTGGGTAATACAAACATTGAGAAACATTGAGACGCAACAGCATCAAAATTATTTCCCAGCAAAACTTTTATCTGGCTATTGAAAAATTAGCCTTTAGTGTCTTTTTCCTATCAACCGACGATATACTCAAGTTTTGTTTTTGTTATTATGATAAGTTAAATTTCCCCATATTTAGGTTTAATTTTTTTGTCGGCAACATCTATGGTTTGAGTGAGAAAGAGAATAGTGCACACGGCGATTGCCAGTCTAGAGGTAGTAGGTCTATGTGATGCTAATAGATTTCACAGACCAAACATTTTGACATTTACCCTATTAAGTTGCCGGTCTGACGAAACCATAAACAAAAATAGCGAAAACTTTCATTCATTTATCAATCTCTATTATCTATGTTAGCCACGGCGCGGCACTTAAAAAAGTTTACGTTGGCTTAAAGGCGCAGTGGCCAAGCCAAAACCCACAAAAAAAAAAAATTACGTTACCATGGCAACTTATTTTCAGCAAATATTAACTCACAACAAATGTCAAATCGTCAATAAAGCAGAACAGCTGTTGACCGGCCGCCATGTTTTTGTACAATAGGAGTTTTACGGAAGGTGTATAGTAGGGTCCAGCCTACTTTAGCATATCAAGGTTTTACGAATCAGTTGGAGAGTTCTTTAGCGCTATTGATCGTTTATGAATAAAGTTTTTTTGACATTTGCTTATAGCAGGCCTATAGGTCTCCCGTAACTTTTTATGAATAAGACCGTAATATACCTATTATAAAAACCTGTATCTTTCCTCTCTATTAAATTAAATATAAGATAATAAAATAATATTATCCACGTTATCACGGTTACAGTTATTACATTGCTATTTAAAATGGTATCATTATTATGAAACAGTCTGTGAAAATGTTCACGAGCAGGCACCGTTGCGGTTTGGCCGGGTATAACTACTTGTAATTAATTGTTCGAAACAACATTACAACACTGTGCCCCACTGACCCGTTATTGCTGATAAATCTTCCTGTATTTTTTACATTGAAAAACTATTTTTGAATTTTTTTTAAGTAGATAAATTTAGAATTTACGGTCATTAACATTAAAAATGCTACCTATAATATCATATAATATCGAAGACTTGTTCCAAGAGAAATTAATTACTCTCATTATAATAATAATCAGGGCATACCTATTTTAATTTTAATTTCATTTAAATATCTAAACTGTCCTCTCGGTCGGCAATTGAACCCAAAACCTTCTCCGCTGTCTGTAAGTATACATAAATGCTACACCACTAGTTCGTTTAGTTCTGAAATCGTAAAAAAACTAAATAAGACCCAGTAATTGTCTCCTTCAACCGCAGTGGTTATTAAAATGCCGGATTTTATGGGAAAAGACATTTCCTTTCTCGGCCTTCAGCAGTTACAGCTTCGATTAGACAGTAACTGGTTCACTAACAGCCCTCAATCACTGAAGCTCGATTGAATATCTATCGAATTAAATATGTGTGCGCAAAAGGGTTAACATTTTTATACTGAAATCTGCATATCAGAGTAAATATTTGTCAAACTTCTAACGTATTTCAGGCCTGTAGTTTGAGTTAATTTGATTATTTTCCGTGGCTTTGTGCCCGCGGCAACTGGTGATGATTGTGCCATTGTTCGAACGCGTCTCGCTTCCGGTCAATTTGACCCATTGTTACACAATTCATAACCCTATTGTAATTCGGCGACCAATTCAGCGGCTCTACAAAAATGTAAAGGCAATAAGCATTTTTGTAAACAAAATGCACAATGAGAACGGCAAAAATGCAAGAATAATTTTGTCCACCTCATAAAATATTAATTTATTTTATCAATAAATTTCGTGGTTGGTTAACTTTTTCTGTCCAAAATAAACCATTTTGTATTCATAATTGAAATTATTCATAAAAATGAGTGCACACATGCATGGTTTTGTAATGGAGGCTGTGGGTGTATTTCCGAGTGCGGAAAACTCAAATGTATTGCGTACAATCGCGCGGTGATGGCGCCGGGACGTGCCCGCAATGTACGACAATATTACATTATGAAGTGCGGCCGGCACGTTCATCATATATGATTGTGATTGTACACCGACACTGTTTTGCAAAAGAGGAATAATTTGTTAGGTCTCATTTTCATATTTAGGGCGGTATTTCAGCAGTGCGTGCATGGCTACTGTACTCGGAAAGGAATCCTTGTTTCTAAGTCGCGCTACTTACTACACCTCTCAGCATTTCCAAGTAGTGTTGCCCTCGATCTGGAGAGGAACCAACTATACACAGTTTTTTGTGTAGGTATGTTGTACTTTTCTAGTGATAGCACAACATGCCAAAAATTTAAATTTCCCAAAGATATATTAATAAAATTATGTTGACTGCTGACAATTAGTAGTTCATCCAGACCTTTAAAAATATTTTCAGGTATCAATAAAGTCTAGCTTTAACTATGAAAGAGAAAAAACGGCACACCAAATATATCACTGCAGATGATAATTTAGGTTTTACAGTGTAGAAGATAATTTAGCCACTTACGTACACTGACAGTCGAACTCCCTCAGCGACTGCAGTGCATCAGTTTTTGTTTCATCTCGATAAGATCCGAGAGACAGAGTCAACAATACATCTCCGAGCGAGCAGTTACACTGCTTACATTGCTCTTGGCAAAGCTAGCGGAGTCCTAATTTTGTACTGAAACTTTCCGCGAAAACATCTCATTCGTGTACCTCAACTTTTGTCATTTGAAACCGGAATCACGTGGGCTTCACATTTGTACTAGTGTTCAATTGTTTTGATGATTGTTAAATATAGAAATTATAACGGTTCAAATAGGAATACAATGTAACTTTAAAGGATCCAGTGTAAAAATAATAAAATAACAGACACAGTTTTACAGTTCACTGCATTACAGACAGATATATTCGTCCTTTTGCATAAGCGCTTCTACCTTTTTCTACTCTATGCCGCTTTTTCAGTCTGCTTGCCACTAATATGCTGAACATTGCACCATAAACAGCTTTATTGATCAATATTACTATACAAGTTCAGTATTCAAAAAATAATAGGACTGTCAACATAACTAACTACAATAGCAACGTTAACTAAACCAGCCTATGTAAATCGAACGAGCGGCCCGGAACAAACAAAGCAAAGACCTCTAGGCTAGATGATGAAGCGCATAATATTTGGTGTTGTATGCATGACAAAGTCGGCCCCATAATTGATGATTTAGCTTGTATCCGCCCGGTTACAGCCGGCCCCGGGCGAGACATCATTCACCTCACAATCATATTGATACCTAGATATCTACGCATCACGCCAAAGGGTACACACAAACCTACCTAGTTACAGTTAGTGAAATAGATGAGTGAAACTGACGAGATGTGTGACATAAAAATATATCTGATTGGCAACTTGTTGATGTATTTGTTGTAGAGAAAAGATACAAAACTTAAGAATTCAAGGTGCAATCTGTCTGTATAGTATGAAAAATATTGATAATGGGTTAGAGTTTATTCTTAAAAACATGAAAAATACAAACGTTTCATCAACTCTTATCAATTTAGATGATTTGTCTGAAGGGCAGTTCCAGTAAGTGATTGATGATGATGACAATAACGACGAATTGTCGTAACGTCACTCAGGGGCGTATTTAAAGATTGCGCGCCCTGGGCTCCTGTAGTTTTCCGCCCCATCAAGGAATGAAAGAAAACAAAAAGAGCAGTCAGTGTACCTACCTACCAACCTAAATAGTATATGTACTTATAAGAACATTATGGTGAAAGATTTGCACAGAATGATATCTTCCGAAAAAAAATGATTTTTCTGGATAGACGAGTACATTTTAGAACGTTAATAAATAAAATTGTGCAGCGCGACTGAGTGAGGATTTTTTTTTTCTTCAGATTTCCTTTAAAAAAATACAGAGGCGGAAAAAAATAGACTATTCCACTGGTTCAGAAAAGAACAAATGCCGGCTTTCATACTTAAAAAATCCAGCACTCGTCACCAAAACACCTCAGAGTGACCCTGGAAAGATCTCTCACGTACAAAACCCACTGCCAAAACACCAAGAAGAAAGCCAGCTCCCGAAACAACCTTCTGCAACAGCTCACGTACCATCTGGGGCACCTCTCCGCAAGTTCTACGCATAAGTAGCCTAACACTGTGCTTCTCAGCCGAATTTGCCTGGGCAAGATATATGGGCAAGATTCTCATTTCTCAGAGCCTGAAGACAAAGGTCTTCAACCAGTGTGTCTTGCCAGTGATGACGTATGGTGCAGAGACGTGGACACTAACGGTAGGACTGGTCCACCGAATTAAAGTGGCTCAGCGTGCATTGGATTGGAGACAGCTGTGCTTGGGTTTTCTCTGATGGATCGTATCAGAAATGAGGTCCGTCAGAGGACTAAAGTTACCGACATAGATGTCAAAATGTGCAAGCTGATGTGGAAGTGGGCTGGTCATATCTGCGGAAGAACCGATAACCGTTGGGGTAGACGAGTTCTCGAGTGGAGACCATGAACAGGCAAACGCAGCGTGGGACGCCCTCCTGTCCGCTGGACTGACGACCTTAGGCGGGTAGAACCAGTAGTGGTTGAATGAGGAAGGCCGAGGACCGAGTGTTGTGGCGCTCCTTGGGAGAGGCCTATGTCCAGCAGTGGATGATTATTGGCTGATGATGATGATGAAATGGCAAAGGTCCGCGCATGCTAGAGAAGTAGATTTTGCTTTTAACACCGTATAGTAATGGGATGCCTCAAACCGACACCGCTCTATAAAGTCTACTCTCTGGCTGGGATAGCATACGGCGAAAAGTGGCATGTTCTGTTGAGAAAGCCAAACAAGAATGTGTTACCTGATTTAGATCATGTCTATCATATCACAGATAATCAGGTATCGCATAGATAATGAGGTATAATAATAAAAGCCAGTTAATTAAAATTAATATTTGTATTGTATAATAGTTAACTTAACCATTAATGAAAATAGTAAAATCACAATAATCAAACAACTAATTTTAATGAAATAAATAGATAAATCAATTTAAATTATTTAATAAGTAAAAACAGTGATTAATATATAATTATAAATTTATTATTAAACCAATATAACAACAATCAAAAGTAGTACTTATCTTATAATTTGGTAGCACACTGCATTAGCGGCACGACTGTCTCCGTCCACGTCTCAACCAAGACTGAGAATCTAACGACCAGTCGTACCGCTTTTATAGTAAAAATCCCACTCCGTACTTTGTACCGGACCAACAATACGAAGTGTGAATACATTATTTCTATGTTATTAAATGTATACATTTTACCTATATTAAAATTAATCATTATAATTATATCTATAAGTACATATATAACACGGCCATTCTGAATTGTACTTCGTTCCCCGAAGTACTAACTAAGTAGGTACATTAATTATAATCCACCAAATCACAGTCTTACTTCTTACATTAAGCAGACTTGATTTCAATCATCAATCACAATCTCACTTCTCACATTAAGTAGATTTGATTTCAACCATAAATCACAATCTCACTTCTCACATTAAGTAGATCTGTGATATCTATAACAAACATCATCATCTCACTTTTTACATTAAGTAGATATATGATCTGTATAAAAACCTATACTAATATTAAATCTATCACAGTCTCACTTTTTACATTAAGTAGACCTATGTTACAATCAATAATTGCTTACATTTACTTCATGGAACTTCTCATATAATAAACATTAACATTAAAAAACATTTACTTATACATAAATAAATCATCATAATTTTGTAGGCTCAATTTGCCAAATCTTCACCTCTCCATTCACCTAGCCATAACCTTAATTTATCCTTAGACACTGTTATATTTCTAAGATTGCCTACCCCTCTTAAAGTATACCTATCATGCGGAAGTATCTCGTCTATTATATAAGGACCTTTAAATCGTGGACTTAGTTTGTTGTGACGCCTATGATCCTGGTTCACATATACTACATTTCCTAAAACAAAGTTTTTATTATCCCTTCTAAATTTATCAAAGCGATTTTTAAATTTTTCCGATTCACGTGTTAATCGTTCAAATGCTAATTCTCGATCTGCTCTTAGATCAATAGTAGGTTCTGGAACAACTACATCATCTAAACGAGCCTGGATACTAGGTATATTACCATTGCAACCTATAAGCAGACGAATAGGATTGAATCCTGTAGATTTTTGGACAGTGGTATTAATTGTCTGTTGAACTTTCCACAAACTGCTCGGCCAATCTGGCGAACCATTACAAGAGGTGTTTAACATATCTATTACAGTGGATACGTATCGTTCTACCTGACCATTACCCCTTGGGGTACCTGTAGCAATCATGTGGTGTTCAATTTGTAAATCTCTAAACAAGGATGTTATTTGATGAGAACTAAAATTCGTACCCTTATCGGTAATAACTTTAGAAGGGGTTCCAAATAAAGTGATGGTATCTCGGATTATTGGTACTAATTCTTGGGCCGTTAGAGTTTTTAACGGTTTGAGTAAGGTATATTTAGTAAAGCCGTCTACAATAAGTAATATGTATTTATATCCCTCCGTCTGATTAAACGGACCTGTACAATCCAAATGGATTGTGTGAAAGGGTATAGGAGTTTTTTCAATCGGATGGAGAAAACCTTGTTTTGGCCCGGAATGACCTTTTCTTTCGATACATATTAAACAGTGTTTTATGTATTTGTGAACATAAGCAAACATACGGGGAAACCAAAAATATTCCTTAAGTTTTGACAATGTTTTATCAAATCCTATGTGGCAGTTTTCGTCATGAAAAAGTTTTAATAGTTCAAATCTACTTGTTTTTGGAATGTACAATTTAGGTAAGTTAGGTTGAATATTATAATACAATAAATTGTTTTGTATAAAGTACCGGTTGTGATCTAGGTCTCCGGCTACAACTAGACCCATTAGATTTTGTGTTTCAGGATCATTTTGTTGGGCTGTCTCTAACCAGGAAGGTGTATCATTGATAAGATTAACCAAACTAGTGTGATTATGGTGGGGCAATTCGTCGCTGTCCCATGTGGACACGGTAGTTTCTAATGGATCAATTGCGTTGTCTGAAGACGTTGTATTTACAGGGTTACGACTCAAAAAATCTACATGTCCCAAGTATTTTCCTTTCTTATATACAATTTCAAAGTCAAAATCTTGCATAAAAGTCCACCATCGGGCTACACGTGGAGATAAATCTTTTTTGTTCATAGTGGATTTGATAGAATTACAATCAGTGAATATTTGAAATTTAATGCCTAAAAGATAGACTCTGAAATGTTTAAGAGCATTATAGATCGCCAAAGTCTCTAAGTCATAAGAACAGTATTTAGACTCAACGGGAGTTGTTCTTTTGCTGTAGTAAGCAACAACCTTTTTATTACCATCAACAATTTGTATTAAGACAGCCCCATAACCTAAAGAACTGGCGTCAGTATGTAGTTCTGTCGGTCGGTCATAGTCGAAAACAGTAAGCAATGGTTTATCTGACAAATGTTTTATGATATAATTTCGAGCTTCGTTTTGTTCGGGGCCCCATTCCCATTTTTGATTGTTCTTTGTTAATTTGCTAATACAAGCGGTTTGGGTGGCAAAACCTGGGATAAATTTTCGAAAGTAACTTGCTAAACCCATAAACTGACGAACTTGTTTGACGTTTTTTGGATTAGGAGCATTTATTAATGCAGCAATTTTAGATTCACTGGGTCTAATGCCTTCTGAGGATATATGTCTACCCAAGTATTCAATATGGTCCACAAAAAATTTACTTTTTTTTAAATTAATAGCAAAACCAGCAGTGTTTAGCGCCTGTATGGTTCTTTCTAAGTAGTCAAGTCCTTCATCAATCGTTAGAAATGGAATAAGTATATCATCTATATATACTAACACAAAATTTAAATGTGAAATTGCTTTTGTAATAGCTTTTTGAAAAACAGCTGGTCCATTGCAGATCCCAAAAGGCATTTTAAGAAACTCATAATGCCCTGTAGGAGTTACAAAAGCAGTGTATTTAATTGAATCTGGACTAACAGGAATTTGATAAAAACCGTTTTTCATATCCAACGATATGAAGAATTTTGCTTTACCGAGTCTATCGATCTGATCCTCGATGAGAGGAAGTGGATATTTATCCTTTTCTAAAATTTTATTTAGTGCTCTGAAATCAATGCACATTCTGTCTGCGCCATCTTTCTTTTTAACCAATATTACAGGGCTACTAAAAGGAGAGTCACTATCCCGAATGATTCCTTTGTCTAAAAGATCCCGAATAATTTTATCCACTTTTTCCTTCTCAACAGGTGCCAATCGATAGGGTCGGTAACTGACTGTCTCATTATTTTTCAAAACTAATTTTAATTCACCAGTTTGCACTGACCCTGTCTCACCGAGTACTAATGGATATTTTTCGAAAATATTTATAATTTTGTCTTGTAAATCTATGGGCAAATGGTCTATTCTTGAAATTAATTCACAAGGTTCGTTTACTAAATTTACTTCTGCAAGAGATGCACATAATTTCCTAGATAATCGACAACCTTCTGAATCAGTTATGATTTCTATATCTGGAAAACTAACAGCATTTCTACCTATTAGAAGGTCGTAGCAAAAAGCGTCATCTCTGACTACGTTTATGTCAAGCTCTAAAGCTAACCCCTCAAATTGAACAATTTCGGTAATTAAAGCAAAGATATGTATTTGATTTTGTCCTATGCCCTTTATATATTTAGATACCGGTATAAAGTGACATCCTAATTTGTTTGCAATAGACTCTTTAATCAAACTACAATCGGCTCCTGTATCAATCAAAGAATCAATTGCTACTCCATTAATATGAACTGGAGTGAGATTCAATTTGGTTTTCCTAAAAAATTGCTCCCTTTGGCAGAAACTGTGACTAAAGAGGAAGATTCAGCTCGTTGCTTGTGATAACAAACGGATTCTGTATGGCCAAGTTTTTTGCAATAGGTACAAACTTTCTGTTGATAGTTATTTGGTTTAGAAACCGGCGGGGTAGTTTGCTGTTTGAACTGTTGAGATTGCTGTGGTTGTTTTTTAAAACATTGTGAATGTAAATGCCCACTTTGATTACATATGTAACATTTTTTTTCTATGTTAAATCTAGCACGTTTTACCCCGCTAGGTCCTGCACCATTTAAACTCTCATCATTATTTTCTAAACATCGTTGACCAGTCGTACCGCTTTTATAGTAAAAATCCCACTCCGTACTTTGTACCGGACCAACAATACGAAGTGTGAATACATTATTTCTATGTTATTAAATGTATACATTTTACCTATATTAAAATTAATCATTATAATTATATCTATAAGTACATATATAACAAATGCGACTCCAGACATCCACTTTACTCACATACTGCCGAACATTCGCGCCTTAAGAGCCGCAAAGCGTTTCTAAATAGTGAGGTGTCCTTAACGGATGAAAACCCACAAAACGCAAGGCTAAGGCTCTGGGACGAAAAGCAGCCCTAGGATCCTTTCCTACCTCTTGAGGAAAAACTTGCTCACGGTAACAGTCTTCCCTGGCACATTTGGAAGACTCTAAATCGGTTGCGAGCAGACGTAGGCTGCTGCAAGGACAATCTCTGCAAGTGGGGCTATACCGTTGGTACCAACCTATGCGACTGTGGTACCGCCCCCCAGACTATGGAGCATTTACTCTCCTGTCCCTGTGCCCTTCGACCAGCACTCGGGAAGACTTAGGTACTCCAGGCCAACCAGAATGCTATCAAAGTTGCTTCTTTTTGGTCTGGACAAATTTAAAAATTCGTATGTTCACTGACACGAAAGAAGAAGTGAAGAGTACCTACCAACCTACATATTGTATAAGAACATTGTGGTGATAGATTTACATAGATAATGATATCTTCCGAACAAAAAAAAATTCTGGATAGACGAGTACATTTTAGAACGTTTAGATATAAACTTGTGCAGGGCGACTGAGTGAGGCAATTTTTCTCAAAAAAATAACGAGGGGGAAAAAAATTTTACTAATCCCTCGGTTCAGAAAAGAACGAAGGCCGGCTTTCATACTTTAAATAATATTTCTTAAGGCATGAAATCAACATGAATAAAGATAGCTCAGGGCTGTTTTAGGCTTACGCCCTAAAATATTGTTCTGTACTTTTTTAATCCTCGAACCTAAAGCCCTTCAAGGGCGGCCTGAGGCCGCCCCTAGGCCGCCCCTCGCCGCCTGCCGCCCCGGGCTGTAGCCCTTTTAGCCCTAGGGTAAATACGCCCCTGACGTCACTACTGACTTCTTTTGTACCTATATGATTCATGTAGATCGACGACACGTTTATATAAGTCCCAGACAACTTTCATACTTTGTAAAATATACGAAGAACCCTAAGTCAGCTGTTGTAAAATCCATTTTATTCTGCCATTTGTTGGTTATTCCCCAGGCATTAGGTAAATGAAACTTCATAAGGCTGTTCCTATATTTTACAAAGTATGTGGTCCGCTTCCAACTTTATACTTAATGGTTCACAATTTGAAAAACTTGGTACTATATACAGGTATTTTTTTGACTAACGGAAGAGTGAATATTAGACGAAGCTGAAATTGATCTAGAAAGTTCAGCCCAGATCTCGGCAGGCTGCCAAATCTATGCCCCTTTGATTTTATAGCTGCCAATTTGTCTAACGTATTGGATGTCATTGTCATAGGTACGTGTAAGCTGTAACACTGCCTGTAAACTACTTATCTTAAAAATAATACTTACTAGCATTACGAATTTTAAATTCATAAAAAGTAGAAAAGTGAATAACTCATTATTCTAAACAAGTTTTATTCTGCGGCTACATTAGGACATTCTTAAATAAATAACTTTCTCAAATGTTGAAAAGACTATTTCGGCTAAAAACTTTACCAACAGCCCCTTTACGTATAGGTGAAATATAACAGAAACACTCTGACCTTTGCCTACTCTTAACGTGTCTCTGTGCAATCTCTCCGATAGAGCCAGCACCAGAGGGACCCTAAAAAGCGGAATTCAGTTACCGTTAACGAACACAACGCGTTCTGCAATCGAAACTGTAGCGACACCTTTGTGTCGCCAATAGAATTAGCACGCAAGGGGGCCGCCATTACGCATGCACGCCGCACACAACCACTAGTTACATCAATCGACTCGGCCACACTTCTCTGGGGGGGTCACTCTAGGTTACGAGAAACCCTGCTACCCCAACCACGACTCTATCTCGTCGAATCAAACGTACCGAAGGCATGACAGCTCTAGATCGATCGTTTTTTGTGAAGCTAGAGCAAACCCCCTGCTCCAGATTTAATACTATCATCAGCATTTGCATGTCACAGGAATGTTGGCCGGTAAATGCTGTATTACGTAAGGGGATGCATTGCGCAGGTAATGCAAGCTTCATCGAATAACTTGATTTCGGCCACATTAACATAGGTAACGCGAATCTCCGCGCATTATGTATGCAATATGCAATCGGTCTGGTAAACAAAGATTATTATTGAATGTTGCCTCTAAATTGATTTGTTGTGGCTCGTTTTAATGGAATCAAAATTATTGCACCTTTATTAGATTTGAAAAGCTATTTAAAACACACAATTAGTGTAACATTTATTTTTTTACATGATATCTACTGATACCTACTAACAAGGACATAATCTGTATGTAAAAAACTGATTATTTTAATTATACCTATATTTTAAATATAATTTCTCCCATATACCGTTCTATAACATCTACCTACATCCGTCAGCTTTCTTTTATCTCCCTATGCCATAATAGTGTACAGATTATAGACAATACGGATGCCGTATTAAGGTTTAACGCGAGCTGGTGTTATAAAATCCCTATTGTTCTCTATAAAAATTGTGCTTAGAAAAGTGGCAGTTTCCTTATACCTATGTCTTATGTTATAAAACTAGTCAGCATTATGTTTCTTACGTTAACGATATCAATAGATCCACCTCATTGTATTCATAGCCCATGTCAGTTTTCCATTAAGCTAGATATCCTTTCTTTTGTCCTAAAAAAGAATAGGTTTACCACGCAAGTCCTCTTATTCAAGGTTTTTGGATCACATTTCACCCTTTTCATGAGAGTTTCATTGAAATATCTACCGGAAGATGAGATATGAAAATAAAATGTCTTCGTTGTGTTTTGTTAGTGCTTCAGTTTACAACAAAAATAGTCCACCGCAGCACGCAATCCACATTCCATCTTCTTGAGGAAAATTTATCAAACATTATAAGATTTTTTTAAAATAATTTCGGGGATTTTCAAATCAATACAATTCAATACAATTAATTATACTAATTACGCCACACAAAAGTCCAATCCTCTTGTTTTCTTTTCAATTCTAAATTTCTCTTATTTTTTCCAGATCTCATCCGAGCACCGTGGCTAACCCTGGTAAGTTTGTAGACGCCGTACACCAATCAAATCAAATCTATAGTTAAACTTCCTAAATTTACTCAACTCCTAACCACGAAACTTTCGACTTACATTCAAACTATGCGGAAATATAAACGACAACTCCACTCAAGTTGGGTCACCAAGGTACACTGCACACAGCCGCCGCCGCGCACCCACACAGCCGCGCGGGGTCGGCACATTATACTCTAACACACACTAATTCATAGAAGGCGAACAAGAGCTCTTTACCCCGCATACCCGCCTGGTATTTGATGTAACGAAGAGGTGGCGCCATTCACTGAAAAGCCACTTGTGTCGATTATAACAGCGCAAATAGCCCACATCCACACATCTACCCTAATGCAACACGACACTTGACTAGTACTTGGCATATTCACAGGGTAATTAGCCGCATACCAAAATTAATCAGCCGCTCCAGGCCAAAATCAGCGCTGATTGCTGCAGGCGTTGACCAGATACGGATGAATTTAACTACTAAAGGTAAGCTCGACTTAATATTTCAGCCGTAGAGCGAGTGTTTTCAATTTGATCCGTAATTGTGACTTGATTAATTAGGTATGACTTAATTTGACGGGGACGATGGCGATGACGAATTTGGAAAAACAACGGTTTAAAAATGAATAAGTTTTAATCGGTGCAACAGACGCCCGACAGTTGAGCAGGCCAGCGACCATTAATAAATGAGTGTTCAATAAGCGAGGCGCGGAGACTGCCAAGCTTATAATGTGTTGGTAGGCGGGCGGCAGACACCCGCCTGCGGCCGCTTCCTGTCCGACGCTGCCCTTTGCACACTCACTTTGATGGTGACATGTGTAAAAAATTTTCCCAGTACTTAGGTCTTAGCTATCTAAATAAAATAATTGCCCTGTTAGGTACCTATACCTTCTTATTTGTAAGAGACGTATGTATACAGTTTTCTGTGCGTCGTTGGAAAACAAATGAGAAAATAAAATTATGGACTTCACCATAAATCAGTACACTGCTGATAATATATCACAAATAAGCAGGTTTAAAATCCCTCTAAACTCTTACGACGTCTTACACCAACAAAACGTGCCTAGATTTGAAATTCGTGGTCATTTCTATTTCCACATGTCCATACGAACTCCATTTTCGCTCACAGTGGGCATTTTCTAAGAAATGCCTGCAAACAGTCCATAGAGCTGCAACATACGGAACTGCCCCGCATCTGACAACTGGGGTGTAAGTGAACTTTACATCGTTTGTGACCATCGAGTGTACAGTACACTACACTGTGTACTGTAGTGAACACTCCACCACAGTACACTATGGATGGGGTATCGATTCGAGTATCATTCGCCTGCATTCAGTGGGGCTTGTAATAGAAATACTATCGACGACTTGACACGTTCGCTTACTGCTTGACTCTGTGACATGTGAAGTTATGATATGACTATTGACTGCGGAAAAATGACGGCAAAGTTATCATTTTATTTCTTTGTTAAATATGTCATAAATTAGATAACGACTGTGTTCCTGCGTAGCAGAATCAAAGTAACAATAAAATCTGATCATTCATTAAAAATTATGTTTTTTTTTTAAGTTAAAAAGTAACTTACTGAATATTACGACGTAAGTTACGGCAGCTAGTGTACCACCACCACATTGTTCCATGCGAGAAATTCAAGAGAATAGTGGAAATGATCGCCAACTTCCGATAAAAGACGAGCTGGGAGGGAGGCTCTATGTCTTCCTATACCTACGTGCTTTGCCAAGGAAAATATTTACGTCTTCTTACACTTCTGGTTACATGGTGTGTATTTACCAGACTCTGGACGAGGCAATTACGGCTTTGGTGGCACGGCTTTGGTTTTTGTAACATCCAGTTGGCTGTTCAAACATAGCCGCTGGTCTCGTTTTTCTAGTGTAGCCCTTTTGAATTCGTCACACATGGTAGACATGTTTTGTCCATTCATGTCGACCGCCTTTCTTAGGAAACAAGTGCGGTTTTTTTTCCTACATAACATACACATAAAAATACTATGAATATGTATGTAGGATAACATAACAAAAACCAAATTCATTTTACCGTTAGGTAATATAAAGTAAAACACCAATAGAAGAGCAAAATTTTGCAAAATTGAAGGATTTTTTGTTGTTACTGGTATGTATTTCTATTAGGTTTTTGAAAGTATCATTCTGTATGTGTAAATGTTAAAGATTACCCTGCAGTGATCATATACATAAAGTAAAACACCAATAGAAGAGCAAAATTTTGCAAAATTGAAGGATTTTTTGTTGTTACTGGTATGTATTTCTATTAGGTTTTTGAAAGTATCATTCTGTATGTGTAAATGTTAAAGATTACCCTGCATTAGGGTGTATTTGCTAGATCGGATTTACTGTTGTAACCAGTGAGTTGGCAAGGGGACCATAAGTACTACAATTATAAGTATTATAATTGTAGTACTTATGGTCCCCTTGCCAACTCACTGGTTACAACAGTAAATCCGATCTAGCAAATACACCCTAATCCGGTATTTAGCTATGATCGTGTCTATTAGTGACGCTTCATCGTAATTGTTTGTTAGTTTAGCAAACGGTCGGTCGAGGTATTCGATGTAGTTACAGGTCTGAAAATAAATATTTACCTACTTTTATGGCTAAAACAAAATTGTTATGAATGACGTCATTACGTATTTATACCGACTTTTACAAGAGCACCAATCGGCCTTATGTGAATAAAAAAGTAATAGGTGTGAATTTTGCTATACTTTGTATAAAAATAAATATACCTAATGCGATAATGTTAGTAAGTTAGTATAATGTTCGTTTTGTTGCTCAGTATTAACTGAAGAGATTGGCTTATTCTAGAGATGCCCTACAAACCTTTGTGGAGGCTGACCTCCTTCAGAACTTGTCCTTTATTTGCGTGTCTCGCTCTTAAACTGAAACTTCTTATTTATTTAGCTCTTTCCACTTTTAATTACATACTTAGATATTTTTATAAGTATTATTATACAAATTGTTGCAAAAGTGGTAAGTATAGTAAGCCGAAATTCTGACTCCTTAGTCTGAGTGACTCAGAGAATCATTGTGCACAACATTTGGTAGATAGTTATCTCCTTTATTTAGCTCAATGCAGTCTAGTGATGTATACGGTAAATGTAGAGGCACCTCTGCGTTTTTTTATTTATTTCCAATAACTAGGAAGGTGCATAGCTCTGTGAAATCCCATTTTACAAATAAGTATAGATAGGTATGTAGGTACTTATAGAAATTCAATTTAAACTCTTCAACAACTTTGATTGTGAAGATAGAGTTGTAAGTGATGTGCCAGGAAATAAATATGGAAGGAAAATATGTTGTGTATCGTTGACATTTCTAAGTTACGCTTTCTACTCGATATGCAGAGTTCCAAACTAGGGAGCAACTTTTACTAAGTTTGGTCGTTGCATGTTTTACAATTGTAAAGAGTGAAGTTACTTATTTAACGATGTGCAATGTATATAAGTACCTACTGTCATTTATTTACTCTAGAATAACGATTACCTGATATTAGTTTGACACTTTCCTACTTACACTTCCTCTAATTAATAAAGTGTTATTTGAAGATGGATTAGGGCTTTGAAAAGGGCTGGTTAAATGTAATTGCATTTTTGTATAGCTTTGTACATTGGCTGGAGTTATTGTTAAACAGGCTGTTGCCCTGGCTATAATACTATTCTCTGAGCATGCTGACGTCTTAGTTGGTATCAAATTAATTTATCAAATAAGATCAATAAATTTAATTAACGATGTATTGTATGTATTTATCGGTTTTGAAATTCTTCATTCGATTCAATACCAAATATCACCGGCCAAAAGCCCCAAAAGTTAGATAATGGAGGGGCTGCTGGTCCGAACAATTACCATTTAGCCAGTGGCGAGCAACCAAAGCCATTTGCCACTTAAAAGATCTACTACGGCACTTAGGCCCGAGTCTAATATTCGTACACAGATATCAAATGGGTCCCATCAGCTTCGTGATCCCAATCGCAGCAAACAGTGGTAATTCGCGTAACTGCGTCTATTTTGAATATTGGGGCTGATCGCCCCGAGGCAGCTTGTATTGTCCACTCAACGAAAAGGCCCTCGCATAATAACCAATACACGGACATAGCTGAAGCAAGCCTCAACGTCCGCAAATAGGATAATGGCCGGCCTATCTCGTCGTTTGCTACGCTTATCTGTCCTGAAATTGTATCGACATAGTTCAGGTTGTGTCGTGCGAATAACAGCATTTTACAGCTTTCATTCTGTTAATAATATCTCCCATACTAATGTAATATAATAATAATTATATAAGTAGGCATAAATTGACAAAACTCGATCTTTAATGTTTTGCAATATTTTTTCTTACGGTTGATGAAATGAAAAAGTAGTAATACCTACCTATAAGGTGTATATTACCTTGCACATCGTGACTAGTCATCATTGTTCTACTGCCTTTATAGCGTCGAGCTTCTTCTTAGTTACAAGGCAAAAGTGCGGTGTGCCGCGAAATTGCGATTTCTGATAAACCCACTATGGATAGCCACATTATATTGAAGTGCCCAGCCTTCACGAGGGATGGCCAATAGTGGAGGTACTTTGTGATGTTCAATTTGTCATTCCCTTATGGTTATTTCCCTTGTATTAATAAAGGAATTAAGTGAGCGGTGCGCGGTGGTAACTCAGTCAGGTAAGCGCCCGCTTCTCACGCCAGATACGGGTTCGAATCCCGGCGCTAACATTGTATCTACCAACGAGTTCTTTGAATTTAATTACAATGTAAACCATCGCTCTTGAAAAAATTGTGAGTAAACCTGCATATCTAGAATTTACATTTAGCACACGTAGATAAGTGAACCAACCAACCCGCAATGAACCAGCAGCGTGGTGGGAAATGGTCCAAGCTTAGCAAGGCAGTTTAGACCTAGGGGATATGCACAAGGGTTCCATTAAAGAGAGCCAGGTGATAGTACTTACACCTCCACAGTGAATAGAATAGAATGGTATTAAATATGTAGTCAAGAATAGAATAGAATATAATATATCTTTATTGAACACCACAAATTAAAACATACAAAGAGAACTTATAAACTAGGAACAATGAACAATAGGCGGCCTTATCGCTAAGAGCGATCTCTTACAGGCAACCTTAAACATAAAGAAATAAAAGTAAAGAAACTTTGAGGGTTGGTTAGTATAGTTTTGCTACAACACTAAGTAGGTACTTATTGTGGGTAAGTACAGACTACTACAGCTAACTGAGGTATTGCGAGTTAGAGTTGCATTCCCATTGAAAGTGAAATAATATATTATTTAAGCAATAGAATGAAAATTCTATGTAAAATAAAGGCTACGTAGCAAGGAATTCTTAAACCTGATTTTCGAAAAAGTTCCAATGGCTAAAGTATTATAATTACCTATCTATCATACAGCCTTTAGGTACACCTACATAACATATTTTTTAAGATAAGGTCCGGATTGTATCCGCGTCTCCATCGGCCACTGTTAAAGGAAGACGGGAGCTTTGGACTGTGTATCAGTGTCAGGTTGTTAGTTTCAGCCCACTCCTCTACAGCCTGTCCAGATGCGTCAGTAGTATCATATCCCCAGCTTGTACTATGACTGTTAAAGTCACCAACAACTACTTTCACTGGGTGGGTGTTAAAGTTATTCGGAGGGAAGAACTCGAAGAGTGTCCCAGGAGGCTTGTATACCGAGGTGACGGTGCAGTATCCGAAATCGATGGTGATGACTTCTATCCCATTCTGGGTTGTACATTCAACTGACCTTGTGCTTATGCCGAGAGTAGCAAACACTGCGTTACCGTGTTTCGGGTGAGAAGTCTCGGCAATAAGCTCAAGTCCAGGGATGTGTGGTCGGCTCTGAGTCTCGTCTCTGTGGGTCTCCTGCACACACATCACATCGCACTGCGATGTACGGTGTAGGTCGGCGAGGATTTCTGACTTGTTTGCAGAGAAACCCTCGATGTTAATAGAGAGAGCTGAACTCGGTTTGTCGTCGTGGTGAAAGGATTCGCCAATCTTACGATTGCCCAGGGTGCACCACGGGGAGGTTCCTTTCATGCACCCCAAGCACTAAGCAATGCACTAAGGTAGTCATAATACTCATAATGTATAATGATGTTTCACATGTTTTTCTATTTGTTTGAACCAAAATATCGTTTATACTTTGTATTCCTACATTTTACGGCCCATTCAAGATTCAAGCTTCCTATCTATAAAAGTTATTACTATTAGCATATCTGGATAATGGCAACCTGAGGTATAAAATACATGCTGCCACTCTCTGTAATTTATGTGACAACATGCTTTTTTTATCTTATAGGTACATATCCATTATTTAAAAAGGCCCTTAGGGCTTGTACACAAAACTGCACAGCGACGTCGCATCGCAAAAATCTGCGACTGTTTTGAAATTTTTCCATCGCAGATTTTTGTGATACGACGTCTAATCGCAGTTTTCTGTACAAGCCCTTACTCTAAAGTAGAAAATTACATTGTCATTTCAAATTGTGGAAAAAACCAACTAACTAATAAATTAATGTTTTTTTTCAGAAAATGCTTGCGAATGTGTGGCTACAAGAAAGCTGCGCGTTAACACACGACACTTTTTCTCGGTGTCACTCGACTCACAACATTGCATTGATGTGGCAATTTTCTTCATACTTTTTAATATGTTTGCTATACTTATATTTTTTTATGACTATGTCTGTCATATAGAGGATCGTGAACTCACGTCACGAGTAATTGAGAAAAATCTATCATATCCAATGAAAGCTATGGATTTGATTATTAATTGGCTCAAAATTTATCATTATAATGCCGCATAAAAACTAATACAAATAAGAATTTCATTTAAACAATTTACAGTTGGTCTCCAACAAATCTCGATAAAATAATAAAGTTATGATAGAATTTTATTTACTGTTGTGTTATTCTTATTCCATAGAATAACTACACGGTAGTTAATCTATGCCTATTTAACTACATTCCTCTAAAATTATATCACTCTCCTAAAATCTCAAAAAATATACTTACTTATTTATAAGTAATTGTGTGTAATCTCGGTAGGTACCTACCTAAGTAGGCATAGGCATCTACATCTACAGTCATAAAGTAAATCTTAATAAAATAGCTAACTTACTATTTTATATCTTTAAAATTAAAAACCATAAAAAAATACTTATTAGAAAAACGTTTATTAAAGAACGAGCTTACAGTCATCACGACCCATCCCGTCCCCAATGCTGGAGCATGGGACTCCTTCCAATGAAGAAAGGGTTTTTAGACCTAGTCCACCTCGTTGGATGAAGGAAGGGTTTTCACGAAGGGGTCACGCAGGACCTCTAGGAACTTTTAAATAAAAAATGAAAAATAATCAGCCCTACCGTGAATATTTGTACCTATTCTTATTAAAAATATATAAGTAATTAACTAAAAACCTTGCAATTTACAGGTTAGTAAGTAGGTACCTATATCATTTTACAATAGAAAAATATAAAAAACAAAAGTAATAAACTTATTTTTTTAAATAGAAAATGTCATTGTCATAAAAATTTTAACAAATAATAATTTCCTAATTGGATTGAAATTTTAAGGATTTCACGACATTCATTATTATGTTTGTGTTGTATGACATCTCCAAATCGCCAGCCAAGCATGGAGATTTTGACAATAACCCTCCAGTCTTGGAGAAGGGGCTATGCCCAGCCCGGAGGGTTTTTTACTCTATACTCACAAAAACGTACGAACAAGAGATGTCGTGTAATCGGCATGTTTAATACAACGATATACTTAGATAGTTTTTCGTGATATAGAGTGCCCCCCCTACAGTGTAATTTTTTACGGGCAGTGTGTTGGTACATCTTAAATGTTGTACCTATTAATGGTTACCTACAAAAACCAGTAGATATTAAAATTAAGTATATAAGTTAAGTAGGTAAGATAATTCAGTAAAACTTTCGTTAAGCAAGATAAACCATAAATGGCAGTAGGTATTTTTTTTATTTTTAGGCATCAAATAACTACAAACCTAAAAACATTATAAAGAAGACCGGAAAACAAATCAAATCCTGATAACAGAGTACAAATACATTTAGCAGAAATAGCTCCATAGACATGCCTAGAAACATATACAATGTAATCCAAATCAAGTCTCTTTTGCACAAGCTTTTCTATTCATGCACGTTTTACACTCACACCTACACTACACTCAATATACAATGCGCAGCGAAGTTTTATGTTGTACCCGCCAAGCCGTGATGACAAAGGTTGAAGCCCCATTGGAAATAGAAGCAAAGGTTCCTGCCGCCATGCTGCCGTCGACGTCAAAATTCGTCCCGAAGAAGGCTGTGCGACTTCTTGCTATGCGAATCTTTGACACTGGGTAAATCACATTTTATACATTTCAAGACCTCAATCAGTAAGTACCATAAATTTTATGTTAAACTTTAATCTAATCGGTAACATGAAAAAGCAGTGTGACGTAATCATGGTTTCATCATATTTATCACGTGCAACTCAGATAGATAGGACAAGTCGTTGTTATTTGCGGGATAATTTACATAGAGATAGAGGCGAGTCCCAGGGGCCGCGCACCCGTTGAATTTCTATTGTTTAGATTGGAAAACTAAGTGCGGCCGTGCGAACTTTCCTCTTTCGTCATTATGAGTGCAGCCGCCAGGTGTCGCGCGGCCCAAATGCATCCTCATTATTCTCGGAAAAGGGAGTTTTGGTTTATTTTCAGGCCAATTTTCCTTAGCTAAGGGTATTGATTGGAAAACGCTTCAGTTTTGTGATAAGTACTTAGTGATGGTAGCTCAATCAAATCGCTGTGGTAGCCTCGCTAATCTTATTGAGTGCCTACCTAAATTTCGTTGTTTATGAGATCAGTGACCAGCACCGCCTTTGAAGTACTTATATAATTATATCCGCGTATGTTAAATCTTAAACCAGAGGCGTTACTGCACTATCAGACTACGATTAAAATCAATTTAAAATCAACTGTAATAGGGTTTCACCTACTCAGTTCGATTAGTCTCGCGGTAGAATCGATGTAGCATCGAGAACGAATCGATTTCCCTAATAGCCGATGCTGGCCCGTGGAGATTGACTCATTTGCACTGCATTACATTACGGGTTGACACAAGCGGCCACTCTAATCCCATCACAGTAATGAACATTGAACAGATCATACGGACTGGCATTTTCTAACTCGATCGAATCGGAGGACCGCCAATCTAATCGGAGAAATTCTGGAGTCCTAGCTGTTGATAGGCAAAAGGATATGGGAACCTAAGACGGGTACAAAAATAGTCACCCGACTTTTTTTTCAATGAGAAGTAAGTAAGTAGGTACCTCAGTATTCGTTACCTGAGTAAAAATAAAATTGTGGACTCGACCTACGCGGTTTCATTTCATCTCATTATAACATCGCGCTTTTTATGACTGACTCAACAATCCGAAAGTCATCATCAAAGGTCATGAGCTGAATGTGCCTACTAGTGGGTACCCACCTACCTAGACACTAGACAGGTTAAGAAAAAAAAACTAGAGTTCATTGCCCAAACCTCTCGTCTGCCCAATTCAAGGCCGCAGACGTTAATAAGAATAAGGCATCGGCATCAGTCCTACCTGCCTAGGTATCATTATCAAGATTTATACCTACGAACTTAACTTATAGGTACTTACATGAGAGTTATGAGTACTCACTTACTATCTATAGGTTATTTTATTTGTTACAAATTTATAAAAAAAAAACAAAAGAGGTTGTCATACATACCATACTAGGTAGGTAAGTAGTTTTAAATAACCATTTTGGTAAATAGCAAGATACTTACGTCTTATTTACAAAATTAATGAAAACCTTCAGTTATTTACGTAAGTAGGTACTCACTTACTAAAAAAATCTATAAGTAACTAACCAGTAGGTACTTAGTTAAAAATATTTACAGAGTTATAAGGTAGCTGTAGGTTATGAAGGTACTTTACTTAATAATCAGAATACCTACGTAGTTACTTACTTCATTAATTTTACATTTACAATAAGTATAAAGAGAGCATGATTGTAGGCGATGACGTTGAATGACGTAAAAGTGGACGTAGGAATAGGAATGGCTTGCGTCCTACTGTACTTAACTACACGCAAGGTCATTGCTCTTTATTTCTAGGCTATTTCCGTAATAGACAACTAGCGCCCTCTTACACAAAAGCACGCACTTCATCCCATTTCGGCGGGTAAATTAAAGCACTATTGTACATTACATCTTCATGTAGATGGCGCTGTGTGTCTGCCAATTTGCGAATTTTACAAATGTCAAGGCTAATGTTATTTACAGTTTTCAATTAAAATCTTAAGCTTGAGTATTAGTACACTAATTTATTAAAAGTGTACACAATAATGATAATTTTGTGCTAAAATTACTTAAATCTACAGAGAAATCCAAAAAAATATTTCTTCCGCGACATAACCTAAAAGATGTGTAATGTAATAAAAAGTTCTTGAAATCGTACAAATATGATTTAAGTAAACAATTGAATGCAACTATTTAAATTAACTAAACCATTACCATCTATTTTCTAAACAAAGGAAAGTAAAAATTCGTCTATAATTTCAAATCATTCAGATAAATGAGTTTGCGAATTTTGAATTTACCGCCAACCCGTCGTAACGTATGAAGTTCGCGTTGCGAAAACTAGCCGATACGAAAGATATCCGAAGGCCGTGTATATTGCGGAAATCGAGAATCGAGATGTGTGTGTGGTCAAAAAGACAGTGCAAGGTAGGGGTCGGGTGGCGTTTGTGATGGCAAAATTTTTGCAAATGGTGAGTTAGGTTTATTGGAAGATTTGTGTGTTATGATGATAATATCTATCAGTGACAGTGAATGATTTGTGTTTTCGTTATATTTCTGGTGGTGATTGATGCAAAAATGTACAGTTTTCGAGTTACGGGATTGGCAAATGGCGCTCCGAATAACTGAAGTTGACACAACTACGCGTTTAGAAATCTCGTACATCTCCGATAGCCTATTTCTAGGCACGCGTCATGACCTGTGATATCGGCGAATAGTGGTGCATCCTCAAAATCCTGAAACCGCGAGTGAGAAGTTAGCAACTGGGACATCCAGCTTGGCGATTATAACGGTGCCAGCATGTTGCAATTTTTTTGGGCAGCGGTACTACTTTTTAAACTCGTTTTATAGAGGCGGCTAGAGGCTTCCGCGTCCAGGAGGGTCGGTGCCCTCGGCGTATGTCTTCTGGACTTAAATTACATAATGTATGGGTCGTGTAAAGCGCGCAACAAGTAGACATGTGAGGCCTAACTGTCAATGTGCCGTACGGTGAGCCGCGGCCCCCATTAATTTGAGCGGCTGATGTCACTTATCTCGCTCTCCTATCTAGGCCCTACGACCGCCAATTTTTTCTGCACATGCTATCTGAATGTAAACTTGATAAAACGATGCTCACGTCCAAATGCTGCTGTGTAGGGACCAGATGCTGTATTTAATATATTTCTATTCAAATATTTAAGTTTGCAAGCAGTAGTTTTAGTTTCAAATGAAGCGTATTTAGTGGTTGTTGGCATTGAGTATAATAGAGTGTGATGTTTGCAGCACGGTCACTGACATTAGCACCAAAGATGGACCAGCAGTTCTGTCTGCGCTGGAACAACCACCCCAACAACCTGACGGACGTGCTGGCCAACCTGCTGCAGCGGGAGGCCCTGTGCGATGTCACCCTCGCCTGCGACGGAGAGATGGTCAAGGTAAACAATCACTAGTATTTGTTTTAGACACTGTTAGCTGAGGAAGTATTTGTGCCTGTCAATGTTTGTTTTAGTTTCAATACGGTTTTGACACTAACTTATAAATTGATTGGTAACTTCCGTCATCGTTTTCAAATATTCATTTCCAAATTTTATAGTTAAGTATTATGATTGTTGGAGCCAGGATGGTTCCTGAAGCTTGTTGAGGGGATTCCTTTTCTCTTTATTTCATTTGTTTCTTATAATATGTATTAAAAATCATTTATCTAAAGGAAGTAAGAAAATCTACATCATAAATCTCATAATAGGTATTCCTGCTCATCAAAGAAGCATAATTTCTAGATGAATAATAACAAATTGCACTCATTACAATAAATCTTACTACCTAATCACTACAGGCAATATTTACTAAGATTGTATTGATGTGACATTACAACTTCATTCATAAATATTACCAAACATGAATGAAAAACCTAAATTATGTTGTGCTTGTAAGCATTATTTTGTAACAACATGAATGAATGTAATTTAATTAATTAAAATTTAATACACAATTTTTATAAACTAGTTAGGTAGGGCTTATAAATATATCTTCAGTACTCTTATCTCTGTATTCTATTATTAGTATCTATCTTCACTCTACATAATTTATAGTTGGTGAATATAGGCCTACCTCAAGGTGCCCATCTACCTATATCTATCTTTACTCTATCCTCAACCTTTCTCATCCAGATACAACAACAAAATGTTAATGATAATTATAAGATAAAATTAAAACATTTATAGCAAACCAATTTTGGTTCATAAATAGGTTTTACAATAGCAAAATCTTCTTCTTAGCAAATTGGTGACAAACTCTACAGCTGATGTATCTTTTGTCACCCGGGTGGTGAGATGATAATAATATGATATTGCTCTTTCTTGTCAATATTTTTAACACAAATAATAACTCTCTGTAACAGGACAGCCTCATACTTGCCTGTATATTTTATCAAGTTCCATTTTTATCACAGACCTTGAGACTATTTAAAATATTATCAAAACAATAGGGCTATTTTCGCCACATATCTACATATTTAATTCATTCAAATATTAGGAAAAAATATACGTAAATTAAAAATAGATATTTTTGGCAAGGATACTCTTATCTACTAGAACAAATTCAAAAATTTAATAGCGTAACTAATCTTTTTCTATTATGCGAGTTCACTTCATTATGCCTAAGGCGGCCTTCATTACCGAAAACGTTATTGTACTTTTGAAGTTGCTAGGTATACCTAAAATGGCTACGTTTTTTTGTGCACATAGAGCATTGACGTCACACACTCGGAGATATGCGGCGCGTATGTTTGCACACATTAAGGGCTATTAATTCATGTCGTTACACCCACTTGAAGCTATTCGCAAAAAGTCTCGCGCGCATCTTTTTAGCTCTATTTGGTACCAGTCTAGCTACTCTAGCTAGCCTTAGGACCGAGGATGATGGAGCACTCTTCTAATTATTATTTTAATGTAAACCTGTTTAGTCGTTTTCGAAGGTTCATAGAGGTTCGTCCGAGGAGAAACACTCCGTTACTTTTGAATTGCCTATAAATTTGAATAATTTAGGTCCGATCTAGCAAAAAACTACATGAGTATTTATTCCTACCTAACCATTTGTAGGACTATAGGTATTTTGTGGTAATGATAAGAAATGGTTGAATTAAACAATGACGTATTGTATGAAATGAACACAAATAACATCCAATCTGGATCCCCATGCGCGTGTCGAGTGTCGCGAATATCGAGGCCTACAACTTAATACCTAATTAGTGTCAAGGTTCTATTTCACACATGCGACCTAGATGATGGGTTAACAATGCGACAATGAACAAATTAAGAGTTTTCATGCTGAAAAATTGAAAATTTCACGTATATGAAAGTGTCGCTGCCTATAAACTATGGTGTGAGGTGTGAGATATCGTAATAAGTTATTCAAACTAGTTTAGTCTTTCGACTCCTTAGAATGCAGAATTATGAAAGTTTTAAGCTAATATAAAATGCAATTTGTTTTGTAGGTCGAAAGTGAATAGCCTGAGTAGGAAGTCTGCAGACGAGATTTGTCTTTGTATACTTTCTAATTTTGAGAGATTTCATAAAAGGTCCGAGGGCATGTCGCCGGCGCGTGATCAACTTGCTTCGACATCAGGAAATAATTTGGCAAAAAACACTACACTGATCATTCATAAAGGCATTTAGCGTTGCCAAACTGCCTCTTGTTAATCGTATACACTGTTTCGCCTGATGGCTAATTAAAATAAGAATAGAAAAAATATCCAGCGACTAAGGTCCTTTGAGTTCGTGTAAGTTTTGTAGGTAGAATTGCGAGGTTTCAGCTCTGAAAACATACATAAATGGCTTCACACAGGATGCTTCATATTTCATCTAATGTAAGCAATCTGCCTGTATGTGTATACGTTGATGTTATGACTACTTTTAAAAAGTGCAATGAACTACAACTATCATTCATAATACTGTTTCCTGCAATAAAAAAAAACCGGCCAAGTGCGAGTCGGGCTCGCGCACAAAGGGTTCCGTAGCAGCAAATATAATATTACAGTTAAATCAACCTATCTCAAAAACTATAAGAGATACTTTGATCAAACCAAAAATCGTTGAAAGAGTTAATTAGCATGCATCACCTCTATTTTTTTTAGAATTTTATACCCCGTAGTTATAAAAATAGAGGGGGGGGGACATACTTTTTACGACTTTGAGAGCTGATATCTCAAAAACCGTTCACTTTAAGAAAAATGTTTTTTAGAAAACTTTATATCATTTTAAAAGACCTTTCCATTGATACCCCACACGGGTATGTACATCGAAAAAAAAAATTTCATCCCTCAGTTACATGTATGGGGGGCCCCACCCCCAATTCTTTTTTTTACTATTTAGTGTCATATTTTTGTAGCGGTTCATACAACACATATTCCCATCAAATTTCATCACTGTAGTACTTATAGTTTCCGAGTAAATCGGCTGTGACAGACGGACAGACGGACAGACGGACATGACGAAACTATAAGGGTTCCGTTTTTGCCATTTTGGCTACGGAACCCTAAAAAATGGTTTGCAATTACTACAAACCTGAATTTTTTACCACTCATTTCAATTAAGAACACGTTTAAAATGTATGTTTTAAATTATGTATTACACGATAATGCCTATGCGTACAAACTTTATTTAATTATATGTACCTATGTACCTGCAATAGATACATCATATAGGTAGTTCGCTTCAAAATTAGTGATTACCATCCAAATCCAGAAGGTTTTTTTTTTCAATATAACTAATATGGAATCTTGTTTCAGGCGCATCAAACCATTCTGTCGGCATGTTCGCCGTATTTCGAGAGTATATTCATGCAGAACAACCACCCACACCCCATCATCTTCCTCAAAGATGTCCGCTTTTGCGAGATCAAGTCCCTGTTGGACTTTATGTACAAGGTGAGTTATATTTTTATTTATTCATACAAATATTATAAAATAAAAGTACAAAGGATGTAATATCTTTGCGTAAAATCAAGTGCTAGGCTGTTTAAGTTGCTAGTGTTACTACTATTTTAATAAAGACGTAAATATGTGTTGTGCAGTTGTGCTTGATTCAGGGAAACGCCAAATAAACTGCCGTTTCTTATCTTCATGAGTTTCATGACATAGCGTGTAAAAGTGAATGACCTGAGATTTCATACATTTTACAATAGGCCAAAATTCACTGCTGAAGTTTGTATAACGTCTAGATTTCTTGAAACAAGCACCTCGTTAAGAGTTTAGAATAATTGTGGGATATGTTATAATTATCTATTTAAAATGAAATTTATTACTTGCAATTAACACTTTATTTTTGCATTTTTAAGTGATTAAATTATTTTTTTCGCAGGGTGAAGTGAATGTGGGACAGAATATGCTGCCGATGTTCCTAAAAACCGCTGAAAGCTTACAAGTTAGAGGCCTAACAGAAAATAGTACTTTAAATCCTAAGGTAAGATTATATGTCCTTCTATTTATGCATTACAATATATGTTTTTTTTTGTTTCTTCCTAGCAAACCCATAAAAAAACTTTTATTCTAAACTCATAAATCTCAACGTAAATGCAATCCTTCCAACAATTATTACTTATTGTGCATCAGATGCTTAAAATCCTTTATCATCCAAAAACAAAACAAGAACCTCAAAAATCTCTAAGAATCCAATCGTCAGTGAGGCAGAAATCCTTATCGAAGGAGAGCGACATGACGATCCTCACCATTGTCATGGTCTAAACAAAAACAGTCGGAAGACGAGCCGACTATCCTCCCGAGGGAAATCCTTCTTCTGCTTCCATACCCTCTATCCTCAGCCTTCCTAGCGTCTTTTTACGACTACGATGTAATCTCTATCCTCGGCCTTCCTAACTTCTCTCACAGTCTACCCTTGAACAGTCCGAAGACCGTTCCACACCGTCGGTGACAGCCGAGAACCTCTCCTCTCGAGGACAATCGTACTAAAAAATAATGAGAAAGCTACCTCCGAATATGCTAGGGAAATGCAATCTCTCTTATGAACGACTATTATGTAATCTCTATCCTCGGCCTTCCTAACTTCTCTCACAGTCTACCCTTGAACAGTCGGAAGACCGTTCCACGCCGTCGGTGACAGCCGAGAACCTGTCCTCTCGCGGGGACTCGTTCGCCACGCCGCCGGCGGCCCACGCGCCCGCGCCGCCCGCCGCGCCGCCGCTGCCGACGCCTCCGGAGAAGCGCCGCAGGAAGAATTCCAGTGCGCCTAGGGATGATGTGGATCTGTCGTATCATCGCTATGAGGTGAGTTGGACACTTCTTCTTTTCAGCCTATGTGTCTGGCCAGGTGTCTCCCAGCAAAGAAAGCTAGTGGATGGAGTTGATAACTTGATTATTGAAGACTTTTATAGGCATTTTTTTTGTTAGAGGTCCCATGAAAAACTTGGCAAGATTTGGACGTAATGATAGACTGGTTAAACGCGGCTATCAGACATCTACTTCTTTCTTTAGCACGGGTTCGGGCACATTGAACCAGCGAGCTTTCCCATAACTCATACCAAAGACAACTAGAGGGTTTTCTGGTTACCTGCTAAGAACCGGCATGAGCTTTAGTGACTCTAGAAAATCTAGCGATGCCGTTCTACATAATTTCCCCATGATATTATACCCATTATATTTTGGAAAATACTGTAGGAACTAAGTGCTCATTTGGGTCGGCATCTGACAAGATGCATCTTAGATTGTCTTGTATTGGCGGTAAAAACAACCGTTACGTTGAATATTGAAATTGTAACTTAGTGGCTGCATGGAGTTTAAATGGTATATTGGTATCGCAGGAGAACCGTCGCAAGAACAACTCCAGCGCGCCCAGAGACGACGTGGACCTGTCGTACAACCGCTACGAGGTTTGTATATGAATCTACAGCTTTTAACATAAGCTAGACACTTACTGTATTACCTGAGTTAGTGTTAAAAAAAATACAGATTTATCAGACATTAGAAGCCTTAGACTCTAAAGAAACGCAAACTTTTAGGCATAGTGACGAGAATTTTTTGTCATGCGTGCCTTTTTTGGTTTTTGGCTAAAGATTGAATAATAGGCTAGCTAGAGGTGAAATGCTTGTTCTTCTCTTTCAAATACATTCGTTTTAATTTTTCATCTATAACTTGTTGAAAATATATATCATGTATAACAAAAGCTCAACTCACCCCAAATGTCCGCACAGATAGTGTAGCTCATAATCCGGATTGTCAATGTCCGCACAATAGTCACATTATAAAACACCGGACTTTTTATTCCGCAATCTTTACATTTACAACAACTTTCATAATTTTCCGATGCCGCCAAAAACCTATCTACATTTTAGTCTTCCGTTCCCTTTACATGGTAAAGGGCATATGGCTCAAATAGCCTATTCCACATAGCCAAATAAATAAATTTTGTAATGTGATGTGATAATGGTAGCGATACTGAAGGCACAACAATAAAATTTATTACTGACAGAATCTTTTTAAAAATCGACTCAATGAGTGTTTCTGTAAATCTCATTTTACAGTGGCAAAATTTATACTTTGACATTGCTAAAATTAAATTTCAGTGCTTTCAGTATCGACATCAATGTGTAATGAATGTGAAGTGTTTATGGTGTGTATGTGTGAAATAGGATGGCGATGGCCGCATATAAAAACTAAACAGTTAACAGTAGTTTTTATTGGTGCAAACCAGTACATATCGACTAGAATCATATCGCCATTTAATAACCATCCGTTATTTCTTTATCCAAATTGTGTATGCTAATCACTAATTCCTTTTAATCTTAGTTATTTAGCTTCTATAGAGGAAAGCTAGCGCCGCCGCGCCGGTAGCAGTTTTATGGAACCGTTGAATACTAATATTTAAAAGTTTCGACATAAAATAAAACATAGGTATACAATGCATACGTTGATAGTTCGTTAAATGGATTTTTGAAAAAATCTACATAAAAATATCATTCAAAAACTACCTAGGTACCTATCTAACCTAAGTAGTTCTTGAATGATATTTTTATGTAGATGTGGATTCAAATTAAACTTCCTTATGTTTCAAGGATTTTCAAAATATAGGAATTCTTTACACGTGTCGGTTTCTGCATAATTTTAGATTGCGACAACTAAACATTCGATATATTATTATGTATACCAACTACATTATTAAAAAACTCACTAATTAGTTTGAATATCACGTTACTTTGTTGAGAAACTGTATATTTTTAAATATAAACCCTTTTTTGTAACATTATATTTATTTACAATTTAATCAGATCATGGTATTACGCCTCCAGACATTAGCTCCTAGGGGTCTCTGATTGGATTCGAATAATTTAAACTTTTTTGCATCAGTTAAGTTGCCAGTAGCCACTGCTAAACGAGACCACAAAAGAGGTGACACTTCCAAACCTTTCAGTTATCCGACCTCCTTTAGTTTGGCCACGAAAGAGGCCTCATCTCCGAACGTTATCCCACCTTTTTCTCATTTCCCACAAAAGAGGTGGCATCTCCAACCCAGCTAACCGTCCTCATTGCAGGGCCACTACAAATCCGTGAAGGCGGGGTCCACGGGGTCGGGGTCGGAGCCGTCCACCCCGCCCCCCGCGCACGCCCCGCGCCTGCCCGCGCGCTCCCCCGCGCCCCCGCCGCCCCCACACGTCAAGCAGGAGCCCGAGTACCAGCCGCCGCACTATGAACACAGCCATATACCGGTCAGTTATTGTTGATTTATGGTGTTTTTCAGGTGGTAAACAAGTCAGCAATCTCTTTTTTCTCCTCAGCAGGTCTTCAGTGCAGTGGTTGTAAGACGGCGGCGATTTGGACATTTTGCCAAAGACCCATCTTAATGTTAATTGTAAAAATCGACACCTATTAGTATAACATTTTTTCGCAGACTGTTGTTTGCATGTAGCATTTGCTGTATGCAGTAGATACTGTTTTCATTAATTTACGTTTCCGTTTGCTTCCGGTACAATTTAATCTTCAAACCTTAGACCCAAGTGTAGGTATGTCTCTTGAATTTGGCGTGAATTCTAGCAAAGGGCGAAGAAAGCCTAACCGTTTACATCATTATTATTACATCGTGTAATAAAAATGGATGGAATTTCATCTAGATATGCAAGTGCTTCGACTGGTTTAATGGATCGTGCGTTTTCCACATGAGTGATGAGGTGTACTTAGTATGTGCACTAGATAACACGGTTGTTTAACTGAACCTATTCTTGTGTGTTGATTCTTGCAGTCTTCATTATCTGCAGTAAAAATATGTCTAGTTAGCTAATCTTTTAACAACTAAAACCTCTAAAATAGGGTGCTATCAAGAGTAATAAAACTATATATTTATGATGAGTCGCAAAATCTTACGGTCCGGCATGTGGAAATACCACAGATGGTCAATCGGACTTGACCGTTAGCTCAGAAGAAACGCTATCTGGAAGCTACTTCCAAGCGTCTGCATCACCGTGACAGGTGTAACTACTGCACAGTTTGATCGGGATCTATCGCTAAAGCAGATCGACTACAGTTCACTATCATTTATGTAATAATTCAATGAATCTTTGCGTCTCGCGTCGATGCACTTACCTACGAAAAAGAACTTATTAATATAAATAAAATTCTCATACTATTTTTATCATTCCGTTGTTTAAATTAGGTCTTTGACGCCTATATTATCATTATTAAACATTTTATTTTTAGTACCCGTTTAGGTAAAAATATTTTTAGAATAGGTTGTGTAAATTAAAGTACCTACCTATTATAATAAATGATGTGATGAATATTAAACGCGTAAGAAGGTGAAGGCCATTGATACAGAATTGCGAGAGTAATGGAAGCAAGCGGTCCATATTAGCTGGGACTAATGTATCGTGCTGCGCGGACGACTAACTGTAGTCGGCTAACGGGGCCGCAGCCCTCACGCCATGGGCCATGTCTTAATTCGCTGTTAGGAGTACGGTGCTTCGATCTGAGTAATTGATAATGTCGTAAATGCCTAGCCGGTTCTCCGTTACCTTTCGTTAATGATACACAGGATTTCGATTATAAATTATACTTTATTAAACCGTTGAGTCTCGCTTACGATTTATATCAAACGGAAACCACAGTTTTTAGGTATAGACTTACGGAATGCAAAAATGAGATTAGAATAATAAATTATCCCTCGGTCCACGTATCTCATTTGCTCCTCCATTAACCTGGATAGGCTGTCGCTCCACATAATGTAATTAATACCAACATCGAGACCTTTCTTCGGGCGAAATTTATTGATGTGCTAAGATAACCGCGTTCAAATTTAAATAAATATGCATAGTATTAAACTTGTAACTGTACCTTATTGGATACGAATATTGGCAATCGATTTAGCAGTGGGTGTATGGAGGGAATGTATTTCACGGTGTTATCAAATCAATAATAGTCCCACAGTGATGTCTAACCGTCTGCGCGTGATTCATTTCGTACGCTTTATTTAGTGACTATTAGTGTGACCTATGGCGAATCGGTTTGGGTCCTTGAAATTGGCTGTTAATTGGGGCGATTAACCTTGAAAGCCCATGCTAAATGCTGATAGTATTAAAATGTTTGCAACATGTGTATTGAATGTTTGATTAAGGCATAACAATGTACGAGTATAGCCATCGCCACCATACGTGTGTTTTATATCTTGAAAGATCGTTCGATTTATTTTATCGGTCCTTTCTGCTACTCTCAAATCTCAACCTCTTAGCTGTCTAGGCTCGGATCTCAATACACTCAACAGATTCCACACTTCCTCCTACATCTCTACAATTGGGTAAACTCCACATGTATGGGTTCCAGGCGATCGGAGTGACGGAGATGGCGTCGATGCTGCAGCAGCACGCGCTGAGCAACGAGGGGACAGAGGGCGACCAGATGCTGCCCCCGCACCCTGACCAGACTGACACCATCGATGGTGAGTGAGACAAGTACCCTTGTGTAGCGACTTTAGACTATCACGTCCGAAGACATCTCTGATTCTAAAGTCGCAGTTTTGTGTCTACGCAGAATGTTAGCCATATTTTTAAATGTTAAATAGTTTTATTCGAGGAGATTGAGCGGCAACGCCGAAAGCAGGGCACAGAAGGAAGCTCAAGACGGCTTGCATGGTCCATAAAATTGATTGAGGTCATTAACTTCATTTCTAACTGGTTAGTTGAGTTTTTGGATGAAGTTTGTGGACCTTTAATAATTACAATTGATAGTAGCAAAAAATATGGCTAAGATTTTCGCGTGGATAGACGGCAAACTCGTTTGCTTCCTATCCTGTAGATAAATATTGATGGGACCCTGACTGCTTACACGGGACCTGGGCGCTGGCGACACCGGGGCATGCATGCTGGTTGTCGGTTCCTTGATGTATTTTTGCATGCACTTTTGTATTCTTATCATTTCATCCTTATTTGCACTTACTAACCGCTTATATTTTTATTGGTTCGCTTCGTTAGTTCTCGTTTCGTTGTTGTTTAATCTTAGTATGAAGAAATTGGTGTGAGTTTTAATTTTAAAATGACTAATGATTTGGCGCCCCCCGAGAGGGACATAGGTCCTGCGATATGTTTTTATTATTATTTACACGGCGACTGACAACGTCATTCTGTATTAGGGTACATGTTATAGACACACTATAAGAACTAAAATCGAGGTTACATAGTTTGCATATTATATGCACAAACAATACTTATCTAGTCTCGTATATTTAAATGCAAATATATGTATTTTGCATGTTCACATAAATAAGGGACTGGTTTGTCAAAAAGGAACTCGTTTCGGGGCAAGAGGTTTTGGAACTAGTATTATTAGCATGCGATGCAAAAAATGTATACCGGGAACTAAGTGTTAAACTGTTTTGCAGGTGAAATGAACGAAGGTGACGAAAACTGTAAACCTCTAGAGTTGTTCGGTAGGCAGGTTCTTAAAGTAGACAAGTTAGTGAATAGTTACAATAAGTTGTCGCAGGATTATAAGCCTTACGGTCTGCCGGTGTCTTGTCACGTGTGTGGGAAGGTGGTGAGCAACATTAAAAAGCACATGAAGTCGCATAATCCCGAGCAGCACAAGTGCCCGCTGTGTCCGATAGTGCTGACCCGCGCCGACAACCTCAAGCGGCACCTGCGCATGAAGCACTGCTCGGTGCTCGGCCCCAGCAACGTCGCCAATATCATGTCCTAGACACCGACCCCTAGCTTCATAGGCTGTGACTACCTCCCACATTTACCAGTGTTATATCCAAATGTAAAACGTGTGAATAGATGATTGTTCAGGTCGCGGGTATCGTCAAAGCTCTATACCAAAGGTACTAACTGGCTTTACGCACTAACATTCCGAAGCAACTCAGGCTATCATCTTCTCATTCTTGATCTTAACAATACCGCCATTGGATCTGATCTAACAAGTGTCGTCTGACTAACGTACTATTTATGTAGATTTAAGGTGTGTTGTGTTTCTTTCTTCGCCTAAATTAAGCAAATATATTGGAATACTCATTTGTAGGTACTATCACATTGAAGCGAAATTGCTTTCGAAATCATGTTGAACTTTAACTCCAATCAGGTAATATTTACACAAGCATTAACGAAAATCAACTAAGTTTGTTTATCGTATGAACGTGCATTTTCGCTTTTATGCTGACAGTTATCTGCACCATCATAACAAAATTACTACGAAAATAAAATTACCCTTTTCGTTACGATGATTACGTGAATTACTTTTCTTATTCGATAACCTTGCATGGTTTCCGTTGGGTCCGTGTGACAACATCGTAAAGTAGGATTGCATTTACTTATCATTTTCGTTTTTAAATGTTGAGGGTTATTATTTTCGTTGTGATTTTTAACTAATTATCATAATGTTATGTGTTATTGTAAAAATCTGATTAAATAGTTATCCAAAAATAATAGTATTAATGATTGTATTTTAGACTTTGGTGGAATTTATGTCGTAATAACAACCCCCTTTTTTCCTCGGGGGTTAAATAACAACAGACTTTATATTATTTACAGATTATGCGTAATCTCTCCAAATTCGTATAAATTTCACAATTACGTTACACTTTTGGTAGAGTCTTATAATATTGTTACAGTTAAATTCCACTGAAGTCCAATTTACAGAGTCCACAAACCATAATATGTTGTACAAAGCATTAATGAAATGATCTCTTATGGTTCCTTATAGCTTGTAACAAACGCAGTCAAATACAAGACTGATACATTCTAAATAGGTTAAAATTAACTAGGAACTTTAGTTATATTTCTTTATATGACATTGAATTCATTTGTATCACTTTCGTTACCTTGTACTTATGTTTGTTGCAAATATATTCTTTTTTATTTATTTCACTATTTCTTTTCATTTCATCCTCCTTCCATGCTTTACTTTACTCTAGCAGACCTATTTCTCTAAATTAAATTCTACATGCGGTTTGGTGATATTTAAAACATTAATTAACATCTATTATACTAAACACCATTTCTTCATCATTAATAAACTCAGTATCATTGATTTCATTTACCATTTCTGCATGGATTCCAATCGAGTACTATTATAATTACCTATTGTTTTAATACGTTGACATTATTTATTTCTGTAAACGACTAGAATTTTTCTGTATGTAATATCGATGCTTCTTATCCTAGAGGTAGGATTGAAATAGTTAAAATAGCGTTTATATTGCAAATTAAAACCAAAGCTTTTAATAGTGCTGTAACGATCGATTCCTTTCTTGGGTATTATTTTTGTAAATTAACACATTTGTGGACTGTCATCTGAATATCAAATCTCACAGACAACAGCTGCTAGTGGAATATCGTTGTGTATGGACTCGCCACCGCTCTGATCAATATTAATTGAGTCGCGGCCATCGACTCCAGTTCTAGGCTAGAGCTGCCGCGCTACGTCATACATTCACACATACTTTATCATATTCGTATATTCATCGATCCTCGTGAAACATACTTTGTGATCAAAGAAGCTGATTTATAGTTTTAGGCACTTTGCTGTAGAAGCCAATGAAACTACAATATTCATTTAGACGATATTTATTCATTTCAAATTCAAAGCTCTATTATCAGCATCATGTAATGTTGTACATCTAAATTTTGAAAGTTTTTATTTCTCAATCCAATCATTTCATTTTATTTTTTACTGTTGCTTATTCTCATACTTAATTCATTTCATGAAATTAGTTTCTAGACAATGATATTGTAATATGAATATCACTGCATCTATATTTAAGATGTGTTTTAATTTTTGGATAACATTAGCCTACACGAGTCGCCCCCCAAATCATTTTTCAAACTGATACCATGTGATACATGTAAAGACTCATAACGGCAGCTCTAGCGCAGACACGCAATGACACAGGACAGGGACATGTCAGATAACTCTGAAGAAAGGCCGCGGAGAGAGCCGTGAGAACAGCGCGGGATCCTGGTATATTCCCGGAGACGCTCGCCCAGTGTGAGGCGTGCGAACATACCGGGACCGGCTGACGGGTTTCTGGTTGCAGGCTCGAAGGGCTGGCACATGCGGCTGACGTTCGAGCGCGTGGCGGGCGCGCTGAACCTGCACCGCTGCAAGCTCTGCGGCAAGGTGGTGACGCACATCCGCAACCACTACCACGTGCACTTCCCCGGCCGCTTCGAGTGCCCGCTGTGCCGCGCCACCTACACGCGCTCCGACAACCTGCGCACGCACTGCAAGTTCAAGCACCCCGCCTACAACCCCGACACGCGCAAGTTCGAGCCGCCGCCGCCGCCGCCCGCCGCCGCCTTCGCCCACCTCGACGCGCCCTTCGATTGATTGTCCATGTACTGGCTGGGCGTGGACGCGCCCTGAGCGCCCCCCCCCCCCCGCCAGACGAACCTCTCTAGGATTAAGCTAAAGTGCTATTACTTAAGCGGGCGCCGCCCGCGGACTCGTTTTAGTATTGTATCGGTTGTGCATTCGACTTGCCCCAGTGTGACCTCTGTTCCGCCGCAGGAACGTACCTATCTTTTTCGATGTTAACTATAGTTAAGTGATTGAACTCGAAACGTATGTAAGTAGGTAAGCAAACTTTTTTCTATAGGGGAGCGGGGGGCTAGTTGTAACAGGGGTAAGTAGTAACAAGCATTTTTTACCTACATAATAGAAGAATATTAATTTAATTTTCAATCCAATGTACTACTTAATACGCAATGTATCATTTAAGCGTGGTAAGCATCCCGCCGGACGGCGCAGGAAGCGGTGCTGTGCAGGCGCTCCGAAAAAGCCAGGTTTCGGACTTTTTTTTGTTTATACGAAATTGACTAGCGTAAAATTCATATTGTTTAGCAGTTTTTGTTTAACAAAAATACATTTAGAATTTGTTTAGTTTCATTATAATTAATTTTAATTTTACAACAATGAAGCGGTTTATTTTTTAAAAATGTTATTTTAAAAACCTGTCCTATGGGGTATGTTGTAACAGTTTTACGGGGCTAGTTGTAACATGTTATAACTTACCCCCTTATGTATTTATTAGTTATGAAATTTCGCGTCCGTACTTAAATTTATTCTTTTAGTATTTTGAATACTTCTTCGTTTAACTTCCTTAATTTTTATTTTAGAATGATACACTACTAAAGAAAATCTACACGTGCTACCCAAAGTCAAGATGTTTACTAATTGGCCTCTGCTGAAGTCTTAGACAATAAAATCAGTGTACGAAAAGCCGCAAAAACTTTTAATTTATGTCTTGCATTTTTATATAGATATGTGAAAATGAAGAAAAGTAACAATTCTTTATCAGTCGGCTATATCAAACCCAGATTGGTTTTTCAAGAGGAAGAAGAAGCTAAAATATCTTAGTACTTGCCTACTTGCTTTAACATTTACTTTGGATTGCTTGATTACTTGAACATTTAAAACCTGTTAAGTGTCTGAAGTATTTTTATGTCAAATAAATCTTAAAAAAATGTAAAACTGGTATTCTATTCTTAATGTTACAATTTGCCCCCAGCTCGTTACAACTAGCCCCAATCACGGGGCAAGTTGTAACACCCGCCACTTTTTTTTCAAAAGCGTTTTTACAAAAAGCCTTGACAGTTTTGATTATAATTTTCTTTAAAATTGATAGACGGATAGTTGTTAATTGGAATAGTATTGCTAGATTTCCTGAATACTAAACAAGTAAGTTTTCATAGCCAAGAAACCAAAAAATGTTACAACTAGCCCCCCGCTCCCCTACCAATCGCTATACGGGAACGGGCAAAAGCAATAATATGATGTTAATTTAATAATTACCATATTATTTTGTTATATAATATCGATAGTGTGGTAAGGTTTAGGGGCTGCGACGGTAGCCCTGTCTCCTTGTTATATTTATTGTACTAGATAGGGAATTATGAGTTTCCTGTAGCTAATTATATTTATGTTATTACATCGTATCGGGTAGTATCGGTGAGCACAAGAAGGATAAGGACTGTCAAGAGATTGTGATCTGTCGTTGGTCAACGACATATAAATATTGACTGAATCTCAGTTTAGATGCATTTTTAACTCTATGAGGCCTTTGCGAGATGGACTATTATTAAGGTTTTGTGATGTATTAACGGATAGCGCCTAAGGAAACATACGAAAAGATTTTATACTAGACTATATAGTTGACCTATTTACGGAGATTGTTTTTTTTATACTTAGAGCATATTCTATTGTCTCATTTTAAATACTTTGATATATTTATACTTATTACAACCATATGTATATGATTTTATTAATGTTGATTGTTTTTGATCTTCGTATAATATTGATTGAGTTCTTTTTATATTGAGTTGACAGTTAGACGGTAGGATAATTGAATTTTGAGATGTTAACACTTGTATAATTTTATCGTCGGTAGGAGTTTATTTGAGCAGCGTGAGGCGGCGCGGTGCTGGGGTCAATGACCCTCGTTCAGCTAAGATAGGGACGTTTCGAGGTTGCGCATTTAGTGACTAATATTGGCATTCTATGATTGGGACTAACCTAGCATGTATGTATTTTTGAATTAAGATTAAGATTGTTACACTTTAGCTAAACACTTAGAGTGGTACGGTAACTGAAATGTGATAAAATGGAATGGTGCTAGAACCAAGAGTGTTAACACGCTACGATTCGACTCCTATTATATTATTATTAATGTTTTACCTAAAGATTAGTTGTTCGCTAACGTAAGGCATCTAGCATCCGGTCGAGTCGGCATCAGTCGGTTACTAACGAGTCCTAGAGATTACAGTATCACTCGAGATTTTATCTTCATTTTTTCAGAGATCTTCAAATTACTAATGTAGAATGATAAGTCACCGTTTTAAATCAGATCCTTGTCTACCAAATATAAACAATTCTATTAATTGTTAGCATTAACGCATCCAAATAAATAAATAAATAGCAAACCCGCGGACGGTCTCCTGACAGACGTATGTCGTTATCGTTAGTGCTGTTATGTAGCTGTGAACATCCATTTCACTTGTGCAATTTTTGAAAATAGTCATAACTCATAGCTAGATTATAACAATTGTGTATTGAATATAGGGGCCCACTCGGACTATGTAAGCTAAGCGTCACTTGTAATTACCCACACTCATCCAGTCTCGTACTAATTAGTAGTCGTGTAATCATAGGAATTGCTCATCGGACACTATATTTTCTTCCGTAAGATTTTAATGTTAATATGACAGATTTTTATACTTAATGTAACGTGGGCGCTTATTATTTGATAGCATATTCATACTCAGTGCAATATTACTAGTTATTTAATTACGTAACCAAACTAAAAGATATTTTTAAAAATACATATATAAATATAAATGTCATTGATGGAGGGTGTCTGTAACGAGTAATTGTATTTGCCTAAGTGAAACTACTCTTTCTATTGTGACAGTTTCGGTTACGGTGTTGTACAGGTTTTATAGCTGGTAATATTAAGATATAGCTTGTTTACCTCTGCCAGTCGTAATACTTACATGTTTCATTATTTATTGTCGCGCAATCTATTGTTGGAATAGATCATGGCTATCCGACCGGTTAGTGAGCCCCGAGGGGAGAGCTTCTAGTATACACTGAAAACTTCACACGAAGTGCGTCGCGATGCGTTTACGCATCTAATTGATTTAAAATTGTTAATCGAAGACCAATTTTGAATACGAATAATGGATAAAATTGCAATCGCAATCGATTGGCTAATGTAGATTATGTTAGATATTTTAGGTTAGGATACTATTCTAGTGTCTGGCCCGAACTTATTGGAGTATCACATCGTTTGGTTCAGAATAAACCCCTTGATCTCTTTTTGGCTTTCAAAAAGTATGCCACTTAAATTATTACTAGAATGAACACAAAATTGGAGTTAATGAAAGCTAACTTAATGCCATATGGAATTTATAATAATAACGAATTACTAAATTTAGTCTTATGATTGGAGGTCTCGAAGACCGAGTCACTTATTTGGCCAAGCTATTTGAATATTCCAATTTATTGTATATTAAAATTTACATTTATACACATAATAATATATCACAAGTATGTGATAAATTTGGAATCAATGGATTGCAGGAAATGCATGGGTTATTGTCAGGATAGCAATGGTCTAGTTAGTTTTATTTTGTTTTCTTGAATACAATTTAGCAAATTTGTTATAGTGTCGTATATCACAATAGTGTAATTGTTTAGAGAGGGGGTGTCAAATCGTGTACCTTATTTACAGCTGAATATCGCTCTTGTTATATTTTTACATGAAAATTTTATGAACGATTTGTTGTTTATGAATATTTTGTTTCGATGTGTATTGGTTTGATGCCTCCGTTTAAAGTTTAATTTAAATAATTTTGTTTTATGCAAGCAGTTTAATGCAATTTTTATTTTTCACATTGTTTGATGTTATGTAATGCAATTTTAACATGTTGCAAACTCCTGCATTTATCTGTTGTATTTATTACTAATTTTTACATTAAATTGTGGTATGTTACAACCCGTGTAGTTTCAGTGGTCATCCACCCCCCTAGCGAGTGTGACATGTAGCGTGTTGCGTGAGGCGTTGCGTGACGTGGCGCGTTGTTGCAGAGCGCGCGCGGCCGCAGTACTCGTACCATAGCATGTTCGTGGCGGCGGCGGAGAGCGCGGCGCTGTGGCGCTGCAAGAGCTGCGGCAAGGAGGTGTCCAACCGCTGGCACCACTTCCACTCGCACACGGCGCAGCGCTCGCTGTGCCCCTACTGCCCGGCCACGTACAGCCGCATCGACACGCTGCGCTCCCATCTGCGCCTCAAGCACGCGGCCCTGCTGCTCAAGCACTAGGCGCCGCCAGCACAGCGCCACCCGACCCCCGCACACCGATACTGATCACCTATACTCTTAAGCATTTTTGTGCTGTCATTTATTATTATTACGTACGTGTAGCTTAGAGGCAACTTTCGAAATTTTAAACAACAGGGTAAACTGTCTTGTGATCTATTCGAAAAGGTTAGTGCTGCCGGATTCATGAGATGGATTTTGCTGTAGTGGAGCGTGAGAGGACTTTTTGAATAGATCTGTCTGTTTTGGGGCGGCGATGCGTTGTTGATGTACATACCAGCTTAGCCAAATTTTTGGTCGTCGCCCCTCTTTATTATTGTAGTAGGTATTTTATTAAATTATTATTAGAGTGATGCTAAAGACTGATGATGAGGCAACATCTGAGGATGGAAGAACATGCGTGTGAGACATGGTCTGTTCGTGTATGTGTAGACTAAATTAATTTACACAAGTTAATTTGAAACTTAAGTAGATATGGGAATACTAAATTCTTTTTCTTTACCTTCTTTCGGAACGTTTTCAATTTAAAGTAATATATTTTTGTATAAATATTTAAAATATTCAGATAAAATTAATCTTGGCTACTACCTGAATATGGTCCAAAATGACTTCTCAGTCCAGAGATTGGTGGTATGTAGTAATTGTATAAAATCCCATCATATCTATTTATCTCAATATGGAATATTTCCCACATAACTATCAGTATTATACCTGTAGTCTAGATGTGTCCAAATGTAGGACTTTTTGGAATATGCATGTTCATTCAATGGCATTTAAAAGTAACATAATCAAGATTTTGTTCTTTGAGATCTCATGTAAGTATATGCAAATTAAATGTTTTAAGAAATCAATAGTATAAGTCCGATGTCACACACTGTAAATATCTAATAAACTACTCCCGATGGAACATCTTGCCAATTTGTGATTTTCATCAACTAAAACAAGCATGCTGTAAGAAATAAATAATTTATTGCACTTAGGTACATGTGCAAACGAGAAAGGTTACTTACCTAGTTTCGCAGAATATTTACAAATTGCACAATAATACGATCACTAGCTTTACATTAGTTTCGAATATGTACATAGGTACTCATGAAGTTGAATACCTAGTATCTACCTAATTTTGTACCGATTCTACATTCTAATTAGCTCTATCTCTGTGTAACTTAACGAATGAATTAAACATGGCAGACTATGGCAAGTTTAACTCTCTAAGATATCGTCAGTTTCTCAATGTCTAGACGAAAAATAAAAAATGTTAAGTTTGTCGTTATTTAGGTAGTTGTACAAAAAGCACATTAGATCATTTTGAAGATGTGAAAATTTTGCCAATGAATTAAAAAACTAAGTTTTTTTACCTAGAGTTTGAGAAACGGACTGTTGAAATCTTTAAAATAACACAAGTAATAATCATAAAAACTATTTTCATAGACAAATATCTAAACATATTAAATAGCTGAGCTACAAAAATCAATCGACGTAATTAGATATAAAAAATCGTGCATTCATACAAAGTTCGTATACAACATTCATTTACAAGGTAATTGGGAACAATTTCACCAACAACTTATCACAGTAAGTTTATAATTATAATACACAACTTCTTCTACTATCTTTTATCATACAACACAGTCATTTAATCAAATGCGTCGAAATTAGGTCGAAATGCATTTTTGGACTGTTGGTACATGGTAAGCATTTTTTGTGACTCCTCATATCTACACACCTGTAAGTCGAATAGTCAGCGAAAAGCGAAAATATTATTTCATCCCCTAAAATATCTAAACCAAATCTTTCTTGGTGTAGATTATGTTTCTCCGACGTTCCCATAATTTTTGCAATTATTACCAAGCGGTCATTTGACCCTTCATTCTTTACACTTACTTTATTCCTCTAGTCTCTCAACATTGCCACTGGTGCCCGGGGACCCTACCACGACACTGGATTCGCTGACACCGCTCTCTTCGTTTTCCTCCTTGTTCTCATCTTCGTAACTCATGGTAGTGTCTTCATCTTCAGTGGATGTCTCGTCGTCAGAATCTGCCTTCTCAGCAGCTGTTTGCTTGTGTTTGTTCTTTTTGAACTGTTCCTCCATTTCCTTGAATTTCAACGTTAGGTATCTGAAATGAGAATTTCGTTTATTAGTAGGTAGGTTTGTATTTAATATTTATGATACTCTGGTAACATTGCATTGTATCAGAACGGAGGTGGACCTGAGGACTGAGTAAATTAGGCATGATACTGGAATATAAAATTCGGTAACTAGGTAAATAGACCTGGAAGTTGTTAAACTAGATTGGGGAAGCGAGAGTAAGTATTTGTGAATAACGTACGTAAGTATTCAATCTCAAACACTACTAGTGTAACGAGCTACTGAGTGGTAAAGACCTAGATAATGAGAGCAGTACTTGTGTCAAATATAGAAACCTCAATGGTAAAATATCGCTTCCTGGTTACTGCTGTTCAATACGGCGACGCTATCTATACGAACCGCCTGAAACTAATCTCCATATGAAAAGTTTAGCCCAGTTAGGCTGACACTAACTCCATCTAGCCTCAACTCACTTGTCAACGAGCGGCCCGCTATAGTCTTCCGGAAACTTGGGCGAGTGCGGCAAAATGAACTTGTACAGGCTCTCATTGAGCACATACAGCTGCGTGGTGGAAGCGCAGCGCACGTTGAACCACCAGTCGCACGTCAGGCCCGCCTGGGAGAAGATGGTGCCGTTGGGACACAGGAAGGAAGCCTGCCCGCCGTTGAGGTCGCAGTAGTGCCACACCTGGAATGTAGATGGCGCTAGGTGAGTATTAAACGATAATGGTAAGTACATTTTACATGTATCAAGGAAGTGATGGATCATATTATATTTTTTTCAGTAGGTACCTAACTACTCTCGTGTAAATGAGGTTGTATGGTGAATTAAATTAATCTATTGGCAGTGAATCCATTCGGGAAATTCATCTATAGTAGTATTTGTTCATGGTCCGATATCAAAACACTACCTACCATAGCCTTCGACCATTTACAACCCTATACCTAAGTACTTATACGGTTCTAAATTACCATTTATAGGGTTGTAAATTACCATAACCATTTACAACCCTATAAGTACTTATAGGGTTGTAAATGGCCTATAAGTACTTAATTTATCTGAAACGATAACTTCGTAAAAAATATGTAAAAATTCAAAACATTCCATTCAATCGACATTGGAATTAAAATAATTGTTTGTGCAGATTACAATACTGCAGGTGGATTATTTATTTTGTTTATTTATTTCGAGGCTCATTATAAAACCACAAACTGCAATAATGTTTCAAAAGGCAAATATTTACGACTACCTGCCTAATATCCATTTTAACGTTGCGAGTCTAATCGCTGTTTTATTTATTTTATATTTCACAAATTCATTTATTAATGATTTGAATATAAGACTTGCTTAATATCTAATTTGCAATATTTTGAATTTGCACAGCCAATGAAGAGTTGGAACTATCACTTGTCGTTCCTGTCCTGCTAGCCCAGTACCTATCTCCAAGCTGTGGGGGTCATCCCATCCCACCCGTCAAAATATACTTCAAGACTCCAGATAGAAGATAAGAAATGCCGACATTCTTACGAGTTTAGGTACGATAGATATGGTTCTAGTTCTACGCCTATCCAGCTCTGGACGACTGTTGGCTGATGATTAACCTACCAACTTTATAACCTACTAGCTGTTCCCGCGAGCTTCGCTTCGCCTTAAAAAGTTTTCCGTGAGAATTCCGGGATAAAAAGTAGCCTATCTTCTTTGTCAGGGTCTAGAACATATGTATACCAAATTTCATTCAAATCCGTTCAGTAGTTTTGGCGTGAAAGAGTAACAGACAGACAGCGCTTCGCTTCGCCTTAAAAAGTTTTCCCGTGGGAATTCCGGGATAAAAAGTAGCCTATGTTCTTTCCCAGGGTCTAGACCGTATGTACCTATACCAAATTTCATTCAAATCCGTTCAGTAGTTTTGGTGTGAAAGAGTAACAGACAGACAGCGCTTCGCTTCGCCTTAAAAAGTTTTCCCGTGGGAATTCCGGGATAAAAAGTAGCCTATGTTCTTTCCCAGGGTCTAGACCGTATGTATACCAAATTTCATTCAAATCCGTACAGTAGTTTTGGCGTGAAAGAGTAACAGACAGACAGACACAGTTACTTTCGCATTTATAATATTAGTTAGGATCAAAAAAGAAGCAAAACCCACCTGACACCTAGTCTCGGGGTCCGCGAAGAAGCCCTTGTACCGCTGCGTCTTGCAGTCAAAGCTGGTGCGCGGGATGGCGGGCAGCACGGGGTAGTCCCGGCCGGGCCGCCCGGGCGTGCCGCCGGAGTCGTCGTTTAAGATCTGGAGAGGGAAGCGCTGCGACGTGCTGCCGCGGTTGCCGGCTGACGCGTATTCTGGAGTAAAGAAGGTTGCTGGTATAGGGGATTGTGAGACGGATAACGGATGTTAGTTCGTTGTGGACTAGGTATGTAGGTAGTACAAATGTAGTATTTTAAGTTAGAGTAGAAGTACAGATTAACAAAGTACTTAAGCCTAAAATTACATAAGTGCGGTTACACTCATAAGACCGAAGATAAAATTATCCATAAAATTCTATTTTATGTGATTATGATGCGATACTGCGGTACTGCAGTGCAACTGCAACTTGGTGAAAGTGCCATATACCTCCTTATTGTTTTTCAATGATTAACAACAATTAGGTAGGTACCTAGTTATATGTTTTTAAAGTTGTGTAAAATAGGTAAATCCACAGCAAATCTTACCATCTAAATGCTGGGACGGCGGGTTGACGGGTGCCAAATAGGGTTCCTCATGCAGCTCTACCTCATTGGGAATAGGGGCCTCCGTCGGTTTCACGACAGGCACGGGCGCTTCCACTACGACCTCCTCTGGACCATAGGGCTTATCTGCCACCAGGGCCTCGTCCTGCGGCACCGCCCGCAGAGTATTCAACACCTGCAGCAGGGTCCTAATGGAAGAACCCACATTCTCTTTAGTGATCAGCTTCGGAATCGATTTGTTGATTTGCAACGAGTCGAGAAGGTCACTCAGCGTAACCTTGGTAGTGACGGGAGCCGGCTTGTACTGCGGCTCGTCGACCACGTATTGGTAGTAATTAGGTCTGTGATTCAATGTCGCCTCCTGTGATGCGTCGTTTTCGATAACCTGTATGTTTTGCTTCGGAATATCGTACTCGAGTGCGGCAGATTCAGTGGAGCTATAAATAGAAGCGTCTGTGGTAACGGCGGCCGGGCCCGCGATGGGCTTGAAGCCACTTTCCACGACCGGTTTGGTGGCGAGCTCGTGTGGTGGCGCTTGCGGCCGCAGCTTTTCATAATAGTTTTCCGACACGATGGACGGCGGCTTCCTCGCGGGCGGCGCGTACCCGCTATCGTGGTACTGAGGCCGGTGCGGCCGAGGCTTCACATACACGTGCTCCTTGCGGTACTGCACGGGCACTGGGATCGATTTCAAAGGAACATCGTAGATATCTTCAGCGGGCGGCGGCGGCCGAGTCGGCACCTTCACTGGCGGTGTCTGCTCGTACGGAACCAACTTGTATTTCGGTGACGAGTCTTTATCGGGGATGTAGTACTGAACACCTGAAGAGTCTTCGCTCTGGTAGAAGTTTAAGTAGGGCTTCCTAGTGGGGGCTGCGAAGGGAGCGGGCTGCTTGTAGTTGCCAGGGCGGTGGACCAGCTGTCGGAAGTCATGGCCTTCCAAGTTCAAGTCGGTTAGGAAACTGCTGTAGCTCGGTGTCACTCTGGTTGGAGCCGAGTAATTAGGCGGATCTTTGTACAATTTGGTCGGATGCGCAGAGTCCTGGTGGTACTGGTGTCGGTTGCTCTGGTAGCGCGGCACGTTCCTGTACGGCGAGGGGTAGAGCTTCTTCTGTTGTCTCATGACCGCGGCCTCCACTATCTCCGCCTTCTCGACCTCCACGGCCGCGCGGTGTGGCTCGGCGGTCGTCAGGTCATTAGCGTAGTAGAAAGTCATGTACGGGATCAGACGTCTATACCTCTCATTAGTAGAAAGCGTCGTCGCGTTAAGATTTAATTTTCTACTCTTCTGGTAGTTGTTGGTTGGCTCGGGAGGCGTCATGGGGACGAAGCCCTGCTGCACGTCTACCATCATACCTCCCACCATCTTAACTTCTGGACTGTTCCCGTTCGGGGATATGGTGATTGACGTGACTAAGGCCGGTATAACTGAAACAAAGAAACAATAAGATATTATAGTAATGCGCGTATATTTGAAGCGTGAAAGACGAGGCCGCGTCATCTCAACTTGACCTTGTTTATTGGATTCATTACGAACTCAACATTCCAATTTCAAATTCACGTAACCGTTGCTTCATATCAGTATCATCGATGCGGTGATTGGAGAAAAATAATAATTGGAGCGTTCACTATCGATGATACAACATTGTATGCAAATGTTTCACTGTATCAAGCTGCACCTTTCGCTTACAAAGTGTAAAAGTCGTCCTGTTTGCTGTCCAGTCGAATAGAAAATGTTATGTTATCTTCGTCTACATAACAGATTGTTATTATTCCTATCTGAATTTTCCTTTTCCTCACTGCCTATTGGTCTATGTAGGGTTCAGAATAAAACACAGGGCAATACCTATGCAAAGCACTATAGCTACTCGCTGAAAGTAGCTAAATAAATACCTAAAGGCATCGTTAAGAGATAGCCTTCAAGATATTCGCTCCAATTTAAGTTTAACCTTGAAGAGATATAATAATACACGACTAACTTACGAACAATTGATCTGCAACATTGTGCCTGGTATAATTGTATATCTAAACGGTAATCGTGGGAAAAATATTATAAACCATTAATTTTGTTATTTATGAATCGTCTCTAAATTACTTAGTTAAATGATTATTTACTGATTTGAATGTTACAATCCCCGATTAAAATAATTACAAATTTTCAATATATTACACTACACTACACCAAAGTAAAATATAAGTTTGCACCGGAAAATTTTTGGTAGAGTGACTATGAGATTATATTATGTATTGTAAAAAATAATTTGTGAATTTAATCTTCGTAACCATCCATTAGATAGGTAGGTACGTCAATTATATTAATGATACTTACTCATCTGAAGTGTTAATTAAATTTACTTTTACTTTCAAACTATAATTGCGAAATACTCATCCAGTTTCTCGGTTAAGTACCTGCATTCTACTATTAATAGACGCATTTTTCCTGAAATAAAAATGACATATTATGTATCTAGCCTATCTGAAACCTAGTTAAACATTGTGGGAGATATGGCGTTTCGACTTTCTCCGTGTTCGGCATCATAAGGGTCACAGTGACAGTTAAATAAAGTCAATTTTTCTCTCCACCTTTAATTTGCAAGGTGCGGGTGCCTATATAAATAGAGTGAGTCGCCCGCGCGCCTCAGTTGTAATATCACCATGCAGAAATGACTAGGTTTCAGATAGGCTAGATACATAATATGTCATTTTTATTTCAGGAAAAATGCGTCTATTATGTAGTCTGAGCCTATCTGAAACCTAGTTAAACATTGTGAGATGTGTTTATTATCGCATGGTGGAGAGAAAACCAACTGTGACCCATAAGCTACTGATGAGTATATCAGTAGATAAATATTTGAATCTATAAATTTATAATGCATAGATTTCTAGGTAATAGATATACTAAAAAGAAAGGTATAAGTATACATAAGACTTAAGTACTTCCTTATTATTCCTGACTTGTCAGAAAGTTATGGAAGGTATGTACCTATACATATGTATAGGTAGGTATTTATACATATGGATACACACAGTGCCTCTTCGAAAGCAATACTATAAGTAATTATTGATCAAAATCTTGTTATTGCCAGGGAATATTTTTAACATACACTAGCCGAATGGATGGAACCAGTGAAATACTTTGCAACAATATTTAAAAGCTGTAAAATGTAGAATATCGATCCAGGCCGCTGGGGCTCAGGTCAGCACATGCTGACTAGGGTATGTAATTCTGGACTGACCTCAGAAATGCAGCAGCCGACCCTGGAGCCTCGAGGACCTGCTCAGTCAGCCCCGTACGACGACACGGCCTGCAACACCTGGCGCGGCATCTAGTCCTTGGAACGAGGAGTGGTGCTTGAAGGGAAGATAATTTTACTAAATATCTCAGCCTCATCAGCTACTGGAAAAGATTAGATGAAGGCTGTGACACTGGCGGATAACTAAGTATTCAGTTTTTCAAAACATGATGCAGGTCACTATATTCATATTCTAGATTGACAAGTAACACACAGTCTAATTTTGTATTCTAACTAACTCGGCGGTTAACGAGTTCCTGTGCAGTCCTACTAGGAAGGAAAGTTATTTTATAAGCCTTTGCACCGATTTTGTGGGCTACTATCATTCTGTATCATCATGTGTGAATATAATGAGCTCTGGCAGCATTCCTTGGTAGATGACATCAATTAATAAAGATTGATTAACACAACAATAACAATTGTAATAGTTGATAAATGAAACCCGGCTAACATGTCTTAGCTGGGTAAGTAAATGATCAGTCATGCCACCAGGATAAGTAAAATGTTCAGTACTTCATATGAAAAACATTAACAAGGTCACCTTTAGGTATGTTCGTCAACACTAAGGGCAGGTCTCGGCCAAAACCTTAAGGTTTCGCCTTGTTGCAACTTCAAAGGTACGTAGGTAGGTACCTACTTACATTGTTGTAGGTTCGATTTTGAAACCATTAAGTCAACCTAGATAAAACAAAATAAAATAGCTCGATTAAATAAAGATGGTACGTAAAGATGATGCAACGACAGCCAACATAGACTCTCTAATCTGTGGAAGCAACAATCATGGTGGCGGGAACATGGACAGTTGGACGAGCCACCTCGAGCCTGACTTATCAATCAGAACTGACAGTTCGCCAACAGCAGATAGCTTGCGGCTATCTATAGGTAAACTTAGGTAGTTAGCTATACCCAAGAAAAAGTTCTTGGACATCGATATGACAGTGGAACGGCGAATAACTGTGACACTCTTTAAAACAAAAAGGCTTGTTGTTGTCCAGCTAAGGAAGGTTACCTACTTCAGCGACCTGGTATTGCATTCTGAAAGAACTGCGAAGAGTTAATATTATGACTAATAATTATTACTTATTTAGAAAGTTTTCAGCAAACTCTAATAAATCAAGCAGCTACCATGTCACCGCTGCCCGGTTATAACTCTGTACTAGCTTAGTAGATATATATACCAGTTTTAGCCTTCAGCTAGAGGCCAGAGAGCTCCAAAATGAGATGCGAGTACGAGCATGACACAAGTAATTTTTTACTTGGTAACTAGTTACGTAACTAACTGAAAGATCCATAAAACAGTTGAGGATTACTCAAAATGGAATTGTGAAAACGGCACGTCTGCATCTTAACCAGTCAGTCTAAGTAGTTTCAGCAGATACAGTGTTGAAAAATAGTTATGAAACGTTTGCGCCAGAATCGAATTAAAAATACATTTTCATTAGAGAAGCCGTTTAGGCATGAATAGGTACTTTCACCCTTTGGATTGTGCTCCAAATGATGACCTTCGAAATTCATAGAAATTTAATGACGACTGCCATTGTTTATTATCTAGCCCCGTACGTTGAGTAGGGCTGCGGCTACACGTGATGTGATACACAGTACACAGTAGGTATATGCATGTTTCCAGAATAGTGGAAGTTATAATTTTACCAAAAGGTAGTCGTCTCGTGCAAGAGCACCGTTACTCGATTTATTCGATACACAACTAGTAGACAGCTGCTGCGTAGGAGGTTCACGCATTTTTCAACAAAGAGCTCGGATACACACTCACAATCCACTGTGCGGTGCACGGTGCCACTCAGAAACCGCGATGACACTCCGATCCTGATCACCCGACAGTAGGATCATAATAAATTCGGTAACTTGTGAAGCGGTATGGTATAGCAACAGCGACTTTCACGAAATCAGGAATTAGCTCAGTGCTTTTAGGTTGAACACTCGCCGGTGGGATTCACTTTGCTCACAGCCGAGAAAAGAAAAGACTCAAAGCTGGAATCTGCCGATGTGTCATGACACTTAAGATAGTGTCTTGGGGGGTCACTTTATATGACGAAAAACGAACTTTCAGTGCACGCTCTATCTGTTTGTATGTATTAAACGTGCCGATTGCACGACAACTCTCGTTCGTTCGTTTCTCATCAGTATAGAGTAACGCTCCTGTACTTACCGTGCGTCACCATTCCCATGAGCAGTCCAATGATCTTAAGGCAGTTTAGAACAAAAGCTGCATTAGACAGTTTCTTCAGCAGAGACATCGAAATAAAAAATTGATTGCACAACTATCCCCAGGAGCAGTCTACAGGTCACTTTGGGCAGTTCAGAAGAAAGCTGCTTTAATAGAATACCCTACCTCAGCGGAGGCATCAAATTGAAGTGCTATAACACTTTTAGAAGCGGTGCACGTTACCCGATTTGTCGTCATCCATGCCGATGCGGCTACGGCGACTGCAGGTGGTTACTCAGGCTTCGTTGGTGTGCCCTTGTATGGCTAACATGACCAACCTTGGCAGTAAACGTTCGTCTGCATATGCCAAAATCACTGATGAATAGCGCACGTTACTCGATACCTTCTAAATAAGTCACTCATAATGATGGCTGATGATGATGATGACCGTGCTAGCAATAGTGCAGGCGGTTCCGCTGAGCATAAAATCTCTTCCCAGACAGGGGGCGTTTGGATCTGGCAACCAGAACAGGAGTGCCAGGTGTGCGCAGCGATGCAGGTGGGACAACACAGCCGCCAGGGCAGGAGTGCATGGCTGGGTCTATGCAGCGATGCAGGTAGCACAAACCGGTGGCCAGGGCCAGGACCGGGTGTACGCTGCGATGCAGGTGGCACAAAACGGTGGCCAGGGCCAGGACCGGGTGTACAGCCGCCAGGGCAGGAGTGCATGGCTGGGTCTATGCAGCGATGCAGGTACCACAAACCGGTGGCCAGGGCCAGGACCGGGTGTACGCTGCGATGCAGGTGGCACGAGACGGCGGCCAGCGCAGGAGCACAGGGCCGGGTGTATGCTGCGATGCAGGTGGCACGAACCGGTGGCCAGGGCAGGAGCGCAGGGCCGGGTGTACACTGCGATGCAGGTGCCACAAGACGGCGGCCAGCGCGGGAGCACAGGGCCGGGTGCAGGTTACACGAAACTTCAATTTCACCGAATCGGCCTGCCTACCCTCAGCGGGTAGGTACCGGCGGATCACATTACTCGCCGCACATGCCACAATGTCCCTACATACTGAAACTCGGAGCCACGTGCTTCCTGTAAAAAATCCTATGACGGTCCTGGAAAGCTCCTGTTTGTAAAGCCTTACATAAGCTATAATCAAGTGCATTATTGTAATAGCAAAGTTTTTATCAACTGTTTTCTAAAATTATTAGAAATTGAGGGTAGAAAAATATATTTTTATAATTTTTTCCTGTATAAAATTAACATATGCTTTACTTAAAGCGGTCATTAATGTAAGTATCTAGCTCAAGCGCCACTAGTAGGACCGGAATATGTGATCAATCATCACCACGACTATTGAATCGGACCCTACTGCGTGGGATAAAAACCCCAAGCGCCGGAGCATTATGACCAGTGGCCGAGCTTTTAAAAGCAGTAAATAATAGCATTTTACTCACGGCTTATCAACTCAAACCTTCGTTGCGAAATCCTCAGCAATGGCTGCGTGCGCAGCAGCCGGCAGGCCCCGCGCCGCCTGGTCCGCATCACGCTACAGCTCCCGGCAGCGAGGACTCCGCAAATTCAATATTATATTTTTCCCCGTCGGAGCGAAGCCGACGAGAACCGTGGCTACATTGAGCCATTTTGCCGAAGTGTTCACTTCAAAAATCAAAAACCAACTGAGGCGCGCGGGCGACTCACTCTATTTATATAGGCACCCGCACCTTGCAAATTAAAGGTGGAGAGAAAAATTGACTTTATTTAACTGTCACTGTGACCCTTATGATGCCGAACACGGAGAAAGTCGAAACGCCATATCTCCCACAATGTTTAACTAGGTTTCAGATAGGCTCAGACTACATAATACCATTAATCTCTCCATAGCTCATCTGTTTATCCGCCGAGGTCTTTTGAGTAACCGTCCAATGGTCGAATGGATTGCTTTAATTGTATACATGCCTTCACTTTCGATATTTAGCAACTTAAGTAGCCCCTAACACTTTGCGTCTACTTTTTGTATGGTAACGTAATTTACTCATTATGCTCTATATTGTGATTGTAATTTGTTTAAGTAATCGATTTGTATTTTAACTTATTTATAAGTACTAATAGTTTAACTCCTCGGAAGCCATGTTTTGACGAACAATAACAATAACACGTTATTGTTGTTGCTGATATAGGTATCATAACACCATACTTTTTCGTTGTAAAAAAAAACTGGGACAAAATATTCCGTAATCTGAAATTATGTATGATTTTTATCAACCACATAAATTTTATCTGCAGACTACAGACAAGCCCGCAGATAAACAGCCACTCTCATTTACTTCCTGCGTCTCCATGATGTAGGTATGTTATTCGCTTGATTTATTTATAGTCGTTAGTGATCTACAGTTCTTATTCTAAAGTTGCATGATTATTATTATTCATGTGCGGCGCTGCACCCACATAACAAGGCTACCATGACTGAGTTTTTTGAGGCAATAACCAAAACTGGCAGGTAACCCGGTCTGATTGATCAGTTTGTTTATCTTTGTATGGAGTAAAGGTAGATCAGTACCAAAAAACAAAAAGTAGATGTTAAGTGTTGAATTTTTAGTGTTAGAAAAGCTGTGTCTTATCTGCAGCTTTTCTGTATGAATTTAAATTAAGTAGGTACCTAAGCAGTCTAAGCACATTTATTTAAGTAGGTATAATATAGCGTTGATTCGTGTCAGTGCCTAGATCGTGAGTACAGGGAACGGATCTCAGCTGGGCTAATGCATTCCTATTTGTGGTCGTTAATACATCAACGTTTTTCCGTTGTGAAAGAACAACCCTGTAGTCCCGTTGTCCCCGTAATTCTTGTCCCCGTTAAGCGGGGACAACGGTACTTTCAGAAAATAAATAAAATCAGGCCCGTTGTCCCCGTTGGTCGTGAGCTCCTCAACGGGGACAGCGACACTTAATAAAAAAATAAAAAATCAGACCCGTTGTCCCCGTTCTCAAAATAAACTTAAAAAAACACAAGTATATTTTTTATTTCATGAATTTTATATAATATCTTCACATCAAATCGCTTTTTTAGCTTAGATCAATTCATAACTAACCTGGGTGATAATTTGGCAAATTTGATGAACGTGTAAATTTTAAAGGATGCGCTAACGGCACGACGAAATACTGCCGCGAAACAAAAGCACGGATTAATGCCGAGTTGCAGAAAGGGACTTTAAGCTAATGTCGACATTAAATCTATGTCTGTCTCTTTCTGTCCGTATACTGTCAAAGCAAGGCAACAATACACATGCCAACTGTGGACTAACTACACAAGAAGAGCATATAGCATCCTTAGAGTGCAGTATAAGTATAACGATGCGTTGCGAATCCTGTTGAGGCTGCCGCGGTTCTGCAGTGCGAAGGCCATGTTCGCCGACGCCAGGGTGCCCGACTTCTTCGCCGTGATGCGGCAGCGCGCCGCGGGGTGCTGGGATAGAGTGCGCAGCTCCAGTAACGAGCTCATTGCTGCTATAAACCAGGATATCTATGGAAATAGGTTTATGATACATTGGTCGTGCCTGCACCAGTCTGCCAATAAGAAGTAGAATAATGATATTTTTTACAATGTGTTTGACTATGTGCCCCTTTACAGCATTTTAATATTTTAGGATTTTATTATTATATATAATTGTGTATTTTAACTATTCTATATTGTAATTACTTTGACTGTATATGGGGTTTCTTGTGATATTGCCTGAAATAAATGATTATTATTATTAACTTAAAGATCCTTTCTGCAACTCAGTGTAAGATCGTTGTTTGCAAAACTCTCATTGGCTAAATCAGTTTTAACCAATGAGAGATTCCGTAAATTGCAAAAATTCCGTAAAATTCGAGTATTGTTTTTCTACTGTTTTGGTACTGAATCTGTGAAAAACATAAATAATTACTTATAATATGTAATCGTTATCTTTGTTTTTGTTTTTTTTTATTTCAATTAAAGCCGATCATGTAACATTTTGTTTCATTTTATTTTGTCCTTTTCGTGCTAATAGAATTCGGAAGGGATAACGACACGTAAAATTTTGACGGCCCGTTGTCCCCGTTCACTATTGCCCGCAAAGGGGACAGCGGAACGAATATAAAATGACGTCCCGTTGTCCCCTTAACGGGGACACAGTAACGGGGACAACGGGACTACAGGGAAACAACAGCTTGTCATGTGCCAATGTGGGTAATAACTTAATTTAGCCCAGATCTTTTGCACGACCATCATAATTCACTTTTGCTCCATTTCTGCACTGAAACTTTGCCGTTTAAAGCCTATTATTGTCTTAAATACGACACTATTGCGATAAACATTAAGGTTTATAGGTATTCTTGCGGGGTGATTTTATAAATGGCGATCGGTAACACTTATGCACAGTTGTAGTGGTAATTAGGTATAATTATGTAACGTAGCTAACGTATTTATGGCTTTTAATAAAACATAAATAATATAAATTAAAAACATTAGAATAGAAAGGTAAGTAATCAATGCTATTGCTATAAAACTATTTATTACACATAAATGAGATTGTACATAGGCTAACTTAATCCTTATATCATTCTCTCATAAATATCACCCGTTCTAAAATGTTTTTTTTTTGTGAAAAGTAAAGACATTAATTAAAATAAAAGAATGCATACCTTTACCTACACATACGTAGGTAAGTATAGGTAGGTTCACCTAGATGCTTGAGGAAGATAATCAATAATCACAAATACGTTAAAGTTTGTATGTAAGTGTTACGAAACTAAGCCGGTATTGATGATAGTTGCCCAGCGCCGGTATGACTGGTGGCGCGCAGTAACTATTACGATGTGTCTGTGCATCGCATTATATCTTCAACTGCATAACATCCGTAGCCGTGACCGGGTATAGAGAAGGCATAGTTTCGATACTTCAATGAAGAGTGTGATGTGAGGTTGGTAGTTTTATAATCTTGGTCGGGATAACATAATAATTGATTGATTGATAACTTTATCTTGCAAACTGATTAAACTATTTGTGGTGACCAATAAGGCCATAGGTACCTACTCTATTCTATAAAATGAAATATTAGAATGAAATAAAATAAAATTGAGGAAAAGCTGCTGCGGTGAAGCCACGGTAACATCGATCGTCTTTTGAGATAATTAGGTAGGTAAGTACTTTCTTCTATATTATATTTGACAGCTAGGTAATTTGCCTGTACGTTTTTTCATTAACTATGAGATAACGCCAGAACCATGATTTTGTACCTTCACTATATCAGATCCGTACCGTGTCTAATAGCTAAAAATCAATTGAACGCGGCCACAGCATCGTGTAATGAATTATCAAACCACGCTCGCTGCATATGTCAAAATAATTTATACTGCAAGCATTGCGTGTGTTTCATATTATTATACTGGGTGGAATTTAATCAGTGGACTTACCGTTGGCAGGTCATTGTTCACGGAAAGACAAGACATCATACAGGGAGCCGCGTTTAAATCGGTAATCCTTTATATACAGTTTCAGAGGATATATACAGTTATAGTACTTAATTAGACCTAGGTATTATAGCAGGATTGTTTCTTATACCAGTTGTAAATTATTTGCCAATCATCACTCATCACCCCTCATTTACGGATTCGTACTACTCGTATACCGTATCCAACAACCTACCCAAACTTTCTGCTACCAAATGGACTTTTGTCATAAAATCTTTAGCGCTTTTTAATCAAGATACTTCTGACAGGACATATCGAATGTAAATTTGAAAGGCCCATAACCATGAGTGGCAGAATGCGAGAGCCTTGGTGAGTGACGGGACCACGTTGCATCCTGGTAGACATCGAACAGGACTTATAACAAAACCACTATTAAAGACTTTAACCACAAGCATGAAGAATCAAAATCGGCAATTTGCCACCAAGACAATGCATAATTTGTAATAATTAAAATATCAGTGACCCTGGATTTTGTCGCAACAATCTAGCCACGTTTTTCAGATTGCAAAAATAAGATATAAGTGTCTACTTCTCGCATGCAAGAGTTTTTATTCGTAGTTCCGCTTCGTTTAATTTTATTAACTTCATAGAAATCACCGGACTGTAGTTTTATCCATTGTTTAATTAAATTTGTCTAATGTACAAAGAATAAAAACTTAAACACGTTACAATGAAAAGACCTTCAGTATTAACCTACAGGGCTACCCACTTACTGACCACGTCAGTTACCCACTGCGGTGTATGGGGTACGCTGTGTGCCCTTTGAAACAATAATAGGTATTGTAATCAGCAGAGCTTTGTAATAGCAGGGTCGTGAGAATAAACCATGATATGACAGTCGGCTAACTGCCAACTAACACACGACCATAAAGTTCAGTCGCTTGTAACTGCCCCCTGGATTATCTATAAAGTGGGCACCCAACCCACTAGATACGTAGGTACCTAGTAATGTACCTAGCTGATAATGGTTGAACTTACAAATTATGCATTTCAGTTACGCCCCTATGCAATAATATAATAATAGGTATAAAGAGTTTAAATCTATTACGATTTAGTTAAATTTGTCTAGTATATCACTAAAATCCTGCTATTAAACCTACCAATAGAAAATATTATCATCAGAAATAAAAGATTCCTACTGCTAGAAACATTCCACTTGTCACCGGTAAAATCGGTACGATCAAGTTGACCCTATCATCAGATCCTGTTGTCGGAGTCAGTATCTACGAATGCGCTTATTTACCCAGCCATAGGCATAGTAATATTGTCTAGGAAGTCATAACTACACCCCGACAACATAATAGCATACGAACGAGTATTCGAAGCAGATAACAACAGGATATTACGTGTAAACGGCCGAGTGAAATAATCGAATATAGACGTACTGCGACCTCGATGACGTGAGATCAACAGGCTCAATAAAATAACTGAAACAATATCCTATGCATTTATATTGAGATATGAGGTACCGATCTAAGTTAGATCCTATTAGGTACCATTTTCCTTGGATTTGCCTATTGTTTTTCTTATGAGTATATCTACCTAGTGTCAGTAAAAATTCTAGCGATGGCGTGTCAGTGAAATATATACGAATAAGTGATGGCCTAGCAGGTATAAGGTTCATCACTGTGGTGAAAGGATTAGCCAGTCTGATTAGCGTCTGTCGCCCACTGTAAGAGATTCGACGGTCGGCACTTTATATCTTCACGAAATAATAATCATAGTATAGTGGTAGTAGAATCAATTACTATGGTATTCAAGAACTCCGTAATATGAATTTCGATATTAAGTAGAAATAACACTTATTATATCCCTGTCACAATTATTTTTTTAAGTGAATGTAAATCTGAAAATGCAGAAATTTCTTGACCACAACACGCTCTATTTTTCGGCCAAGGTTGAGAATAAAAGATTTATTGACATTCAAAATGCCTGATATTTTTGAACTACTTGTATTTAATTTCAACGGTACTAAATCAATTCACTGTCACACAAAATTTACAAAAGATCAGATTTCAATATATTTTTTTCTCTATGTATAGCTATCTGATCAGTTTCATAAAAAATAGACAGATATGTGACGAAACGAAGCGGTTTCTCTTAAAATAAAAGCAACAGATTATAAATAAAATAGAATATAATACTCTTTCTTTTGCACCATGAAAGAAAACATTACAATATCACAACTTATATATAAAATAGTACTAAAAGCCGGTCTTATTGCTTAAAGCAATCTCTACCAGACAACCATTGGATGGAAGAGACAATTTTAACATAATTAATGGGAGTAGAGGTTATATGAGGAATCACATTCCACCCTTTTACTTTTATCCTGTCGAGGTAGACGCGTGAGCTTGGAAGTCAAAAGGCGGAAGCAAACAATTTATTTGAAACCTCTTCATTTACTCCATTAAATACTTAAAACCGAAAGTATAAGTGGGTAATTGTTAACAATGTAACACACTTTAACTTGAAATTGTTATTTAATGGTAGAGTCTTGACTCAAAGAACGAACAGGTAGGTACTTAGGTATAGACCAATTCACGAGGAATTCAATCAAGATACTTTACTACAAAAAATAACTAATATTTTTTCGCGAATGGCTGATAGACGTGACGTGTTTACGGTCAGCTTTATAAGTAGGTAGCTTTACATTTCTTACCTGGTTAAATTAAGAAATCGTCCATGTTTGAATGAATAAAATGCAGTTAGTGAGATTGGCTAGGTATAAAAGTCTGATCAACGCCTGCTTTCTAATACATTTAAATATCCTTACTAACAACATGTGTTGAAACAGAACTAAAGATTCCTCACATGAAAATAACAACATACAAATACCTAATTTTTAAAACAACTTCATCAATCATTAACATACTCCACCTACTCTCAAACCATCGAATACATCTTTACATAACCTCTCTAACTACGGACGCGTGTTATGTTATTTTAAACGGTACTAAAAGCCATCTTTTCCACATTTAAGCAACATTATGTCAGATCTGAGTCGAGGATCGCAGAAAGAGCAGTCACGCTGGGCACGCGCGCAAACCTGATACACAATGAAAAAGTAAATGTCCTAATTGCTGCCGTGTAGCCGTGTAGCCTAGACTAGGCATACCATGCAAGCACTATGTGACTATTGGCATCTAGCTCTGCGGTTGTTTTTATGGTGAATTTTTAAATAAACATTTAAGAGCGCCACAAAACTCTGTCCTCAGCCTTCCTCATCCAACCACTACCTTGTTAAAGGCACAGCATTTGGTGAATACTACAGAAGTCATTTGTTTTCAAATATCTTAAATTACTTTATAAATTTGTTTGAATATTCATAAAATTACCACCGTGAAAGCTTTAACGATACTATCGGCTTAGAGCCATCTAAAATTACTTAATCAATATTATCATTGTAAATAAGTGTTGGATAAGATCTCACTTTAAGATCTCTGCTTAATAAAAAATATCGGTGATTTTGAATGAACCTTAAAACAACTATTAAGTACATTGAAAAAAAAAACATTTGCAATACAAAACGGATATGATTAACCAATCATGTCCAGACATCATAAAAGTAAGAATAAGAAATTTCACCGGCGTCGGAGGATGTGAAACTTTGAGTTCTTCCAGTAACTAACCTTACCTCATGCGAGATAGCATTACAGAGTTAATTATTATGCTCTTGAAAAGAACGGGTTCAACCCGCCGGTCCGACCCGTCTACTGCGGAAGCTGGACATCCGTTCTCTCAGACGATTATCATTTTTAACACATACGTATTAGTGGTAGTTATGGAATGGAAACGAATTACTTACTTACATACAATAATACGTACCTACGTCATTGAAACTTTTTTGCACGCGACTTTTACTTGACCAAACTTGCTTGATTAACTACAACTATCAGGTTTAAAAATAATGATATGTGAAATTATGCAAGAGATTGAGTTTTACTAGGCAATGTAACGAGTTTTTGAAATCAGTAATCATTCTCATTTTTGACCACATACAGACTATTGATCCACATCTACATAATAATGTACTTAGCAATAATAATTTAGTGTCGCTAATAACAAAGCTATGTCATTTAAAGTAGTTCTTTGTTTAAGCACCTTTTGATATTCGAGCATGGAAGTAGGAGGTATTATTACCTCTATGTCTACGAGTAATTAATTGCTTAGCGAGTCGAGAATCACTGAAATGTCTTTAAGGGAATTGGCATTTTAAGAAGTTAACAGAAAAGGTTAGATTCGATCACCGAGCCTAACCTATTATGGCGAAGTGTCAAGGTAGAACCTTTACCTACTATCGTCTAGATAACACGACAGTTATCAGGTGAAAGAGCAAAGGCACAAAGCTCAACACTTCCATTTCTATTCCAGCATACGTAGCACAGTGCACGCTCTTGCGGCTTGCGGGCTCTTAGATTTACCCCCTTATTCATAGAAAAGTTACAATACGTTTATTAGTTAAAACGTTCTGTAATTTCCGGGTGCGTATTGCGACGTATAAAAACGAAATGTATAATTTCACATTAATAACGTTCACAACATATAATGAACGTTACGTATAACAACAAAATCTATATTTTCATAAGGTATAAGATTCAATTGGTATAACGTACATTTTATATAAAATCAAAATATATAATACTTACGAGGACTAATATCAATTTGTATAACATACATTACGTATATCGATTAAAATATATACTATCATTTAGTATAAAGTTCATAATCGGTGTTTAATTACCCAACACCGTCAAATCCCCTAGCACCAAAACCTAAAGATAGGTGCGACGACGAGCAAAGCGAGGAGGAGCGTGTTAGGTGCACATGTTCGTTGAAACCAAAGCGGAGCGCAGCGAAGCGGAGCGGAGCGTCTCCCCACATAGCGCCAATAATAATAATAATGTCAAAACCCCTAGTACCAAAACCTAAAGATAGGTGCGACGACGAGCAAAGCGAGGAGGAGCGTGTTAGGTGCACATGTTCGTCGAAACCAAAGCGGAGCGCAGCGAACCGGAGCGGAGCGTCTCCCCACATAGCGCCAATAATAATAATAATGTCAAAACCCCTAGTACCAAAACCTAAAGATAGGTGCGACGACGAGCAAAGCGAGGAGGAGCGTGTTAGGTGCACATGTTCGTCGAAATCAAAGCGGAGCGCAGCGAACCGGAGCGGAGCGTCTCCCCACACATAACATCAATAATAATGAAAATACGATACGACAATCTTTTATACTTTTTGTGCATTATACATTATGATAATTATATCCGTTGTAGAATATATGTTATAAACGTTATGCATTTTAATCGTTATATCAATTGAAATTATACTTTTTGAACGTTATTCTTAATGAAATTATGTATTTAGTAATTATGCCTTTCGTTTGTTATGCACAGTGATCGTTATACTTAATAAATTTATATCATATGGGCGTATACCTTGTGAATGTTATACCATTCGTTTTTATACCTCGTATTACTTACCCGTAATTTCCCTATGAATAAGGGTGTAAGAATATACGGATGGATATTGTTAATTTCATTGCGGGCTTCTGTCGTAAATTAGAGATATGCAACTATCTAAGTTTTTCATAATTGCCATTCTTTAATCCAAATATGTTTAAATATGTATTTATTATTATTAAATTAATCCATAGTTATAGATCGTAATTAGGGAATACAAGCCCGGGATCCCGCTCCCCGGGATCCCGGGATCCCGGTCATTTTCCAGTCCCGAAATTTTTGGGATTAAAATTTGCCAATCCCGGGATTTTCGGGATTGAGAAAAAAGGGTAAATTAGTATGTAAGGGTATTCTCGTAGCTTTGTTGTCATTAGTTAAATGTCAAATGATTGTTTTCTACCCGTGTGACGTCACAGATGTGATAATTTATAAACAAATATGGGTGACACCGTTTTCGCCTGTTTATGAAAAATAGAACTTTTAAGTTAAAGTTTTGCAATTGGCAAAGGTGGGTCTACGCTAGACGAACCGAGCACGAGCGGAGCACGAGCCGAACACAATTCGTATAGTGTGGACCGACCTACAAGCCTCGAACGAGCGCACTGCGAACATTTCGTTCGTTGCTCGGCTGCGTTCCGCCTGTTGTCGGTTTTTTGACGAACACAAAGGGTTTTGCTTCGCGCTCGCAGTGTTCGAGGACAGTGATCGTTGTAGGTTCGTTGTACATACGTCCACACCTGACACCGTGAACGACGAAAGCTTGAATGGCTCCGCTCATGCTCGGTTCGTCTAGCGTAGACCCACCTTAGGTCCAAAAAAATAATAGATTATTTTGTTTGGTCTAATAGAGAAATTATTAATCATATTAGACCTACTTTAAAAAAGAGTCAAGTAGCCTATTGTTTATCTTTTTTAAGAAGTATATATTTTTCTCAACTAAGTATGGTCTGACAAAGTTAAATTATAAATACCTACTGTGTCTCCAATAAACCTAAAAACGTTGATTCGTTAGACGTGTTTTTGTTTGTGACCTTAATCCCGGGACTATCCCGGGATCCCGGGATTGTCTTCATCCAGTCCCGAAATCCCGGGATCCCAAATAAAGGCCGGGATTGTATTCCCTAATCGTAATAGATTAGGTGCCACTATTAATTATTTAATAGTACCTATGCATAAAAAATGGTTCTAAAAAACGCTGACTGTTTGTTACGTGAATTGAGGCACTGTAACGTTATACTGTATATGTAGGTGACTTGCCAATGACTAGACATCTTGACAACGTCGGCGCAGGCGGGCCCAGCGAAAAGTGCTAGAAAGCGAGTATTCATGTTAAAAACTATAGGAACAGTGAAAGCGAAACGCGACCGACGCCAAACGTTACGTAAAACGTGACACGTTTACCGATAAGAAGTTCTATTGGATTTAAGATGTAAACGCATTTATGCAAACTTGCAGTATGGAAACACCAGTACTATAATTATTGGAGCAGAAATATTAAATTTAATTCATAATTAATTTACCCCGCCTATCTTTAAATGAACGAGTTTTCTCTTCAGTATTTAAGCAGGTACAACTTGTACCTGCTTAAGTCTGATCCTCAGCCATCCCCATTAGCAAATATCGATTTAATCCGATATTACTGTACGGACTGTATTTAGTGACAGGTTTTTCATCGGCTGGACCGACCATCCGGCGTGGATATCCGCCGTATACTATACACCCAATATCCGTAGCAACGCGTCATATCAGTTCACGCGAATGACTCACACATATAATATAATCCATTCCACGTTACATAACGTAATATGTCCGTTTCCAACTTTATTATGTTCTTGAGATATTCCCACAGCCCTTTGTGGGTGTATTTTAAGTAGCCTACTGTCATTAGTTATGTCAGTTATGACCACTTGTAGTCGTGGTGAGACTTCCAATTAACACATTCAAACTAAATTTTACGTGAATAAAAAGTTGTAAGCGGTTTATAATGGGTGGATGGGTAAATTGTTTCACCTTTCTACAGACTTTTTATTTTATTTATAAGAACTGATGGTTAATATTTGAAACTTTTATCCTATATAATATAGGTAGGTAATGATTTCTATTTTTTTATTTGTCAAGTTGCTACTTTAATATATGAAAGATAGCCACACATTGGGTCTGTAAATATAGATAAGATCCAAACATAAATCAATATAAGTGGAGAGCTTGTACGAAACTATAAACTATTCCAAACAGTGAAAGGAAACTTAGATTTCCTCCATTCGAACTTTCGTTGCAGTTTATCTGTTTAAGGCATCTTATAAATAATACATTTCCAGATATCTTGTACTAATGTGTAAGTATTTAGTATGTATTATGCTGGTGCACCTGCCGCTGGGTTGGAGGCTGTTTCAATGACATACGGCGTGTGCTCGTTTCAGTTGAATACCAGAAATTATTCTCTTTTTATAGGACCCGTATAAAAACTACAATTATTATAATTAAATGCGATGATTACGTAATCTATAAAAGTTTAAACATATTGTGAATTTCATTAGTAATTTTATTATTTTTACATATTACTTTTTTAAATCTAAGATGATTTCTTATAAGTAATTTCACAAAATAACAAAAAAATTGACATATATTGCCAGTAAGTAATATACATAAGATATTTCTTTGACCGATGAAACCCAGTGTTTCATCGTCGCCAGACTTCTTCTTGACCTGACCTTTGCCTAATTGTCAACCTTAATACTTAATTAAATTAAATTGAATAAATTTTGGCAATACGACATAGTTTTCAACATTAAAAATATATATTTACTGCGAGAACTTTTTTTTCCGAACGCGTTGAACTCTTTTGTATGAAATATTTCGTGTTGATATTTTTACGTATTTTGACTACCTTAAACAAGTTAGGTACAATGTACCTATGATAAAATAAATCGCTTTATATTATTTTTAAGTATGTTATGTTATTTTTAAGTACGTGTGACCTCAAATGTGTCACCTAAAATCCACCTCATAATACGGACGCCAGACTCCCACGCAAACATTTATCGCTATTTCAGCACAATTTCTACACCATAGACTAAGGAATCGTTATTCAAACTCAGTAGAGTGACCTCTCCCAAGTACGCCTCTTTAATTGATAGTTAGCAAGTGGCAACAATGTATGGGGTATTTCTTCATATAATTTTTCTTCTCCATTGTTGTATTCTGAAGCAATAAGCTACTGTATCATTCGTCCCCGGACCTCATCTCTTTTGAACTAGTTTTGATGTGATAGAAATGTATCTACTAACTATTGTGTGTGGCAACACCGGATGTCCGAAACCGTTTTGTTGTTAATGACGTATGTGCGTGTATTGAAATAAGTATGACCTTCAGTTAATTGTCTGCTTATCTTCTTATACGAAGTATTTGTCGCTTTAACATCGCGTCGGTTTCTGAAAATTCTCTCAGTATACTTTATGAATGTGTGTTTTTAATTAATATTTTTTTGCCTGGTTGAATCCAGGAACAATTAATTTATTTGAACTCTGAAGCCTCTCAGAAACAGAGGTTGAGTTCACTACGCATACTTATAACTTGTACATGTGTGTATTGCAAAACCTAACAGGCGTGTAGGTTATCTAAATAAATAGAACACATATATCGAATTCAAACTGCAACCGCCACCACAAGACATGGCCGCAGCTTCCGTCACGCCCGCGGCCGGTGCATGCAGTAATTAACTACGCCACTCCATTTGTTTATGCTCCATGTTACAACATACCTCCTGTAACCACCATACAGTTTTACATACCCTTTAAACCTCAGTAGGCATTCATTTATAAACCCAATTAGGTAAAGCGATTGCAAATCAAAATTTCAAATCCGCCGTTCTTCAATCGAACAAAAGCAAGCTTTAAATTAACGCCTGCAGGGAGCAAGAAATATTGTCCAATTGATAACCATATACAGCGTATCAGTCCATTCACTGCCCAGGTATTTGAATTCTATAATTGAATCACAAAGGTTATGTTCGTGATATATTTTCGAATTACTTTGTTCTTAATATATATTTCGCCGTACAAGTAGGTACCAGGACATTATGGCTCACCGGGAGATAATGTGAGAACAAGTAAATCGGAGGCAATGACAGCAACGCCGCGGCGGCCCCTTTACTACCGGATCGTGTCATGTTGTCCCTTGCCAAAGTACGGTCGTATCTTTCGTTGCTTTTATGCCATTACGGTAGAGGCTATTTCATGTTATTTACGAGAGACAACTCAAGAGTGAATACGTAGTACCGAGGTATAATTGCAACACATTTATCGCTTAGAACACCCTGCGGAGCAGTATTGTCAATTGCCGTTCTCTGGACACGACAGTCTTGTTATATTTCGTTTCGTATTGGCAACATGTGTAGGTACCTACATAGATCACCTAGGTAGTCTAGGTACCCAGAAAGCCTGGTTTCACAACGAAGTTGAGGCGGCGGCAAGAATCAATGATGATAGTAATCAGAACAATGTTGTCGTGAAGATGGCACCAGACATTATCTGTATTGCAGCAATGCTGATACTTGCTAGATGTTGTAGAGCCGAGGAGATTTAGATTGCGATCATCCCTTGTAGAACCTAACATATGGCCAACATAATACCATATACATTTTATCTAAACATCTTTTAGTACTTATAGCCATAGCACTTAATATTGCGACACTGGATGATCTTCTTTGTTAAATTCACGTTCTAATTACACCGTACTTACTTTCTCCGTATCATAAAGGACATCGCAAGACATTCGTGTGCAATATTTTGCAACTGCACCGCACATGGACTGCTATATACCAAGTGGCGGTGCACGCTGCCTGCACTTCGCGAATTATTTATGTTTTAAAGTTTTTTTTTTAGCTGGCTGGAGGATCTTACACAATGATTTAACACTTAATACCCGAGATCAAATATCTACCCTGGCCGAGGAACGAACGAAATCCTCATACGAGTCAAAGTCTCTAACCAACCCATCTGTAAAACACTTCGTACACATAATTGAATTTAGCAGAGATATCTAAGTTTGTTAACGATAAATGCAAATAAAACCTTAACTTTTTCTAAAAGAGGATTCTAAGTATTTCGATACTTAGCCGACGTTCTATGTAGATTTATCACACACACACACACACACACTCACGCCTTGTACTAATGTACTTCCTTGCGGGGTTCTATGTAGATTTATCATCTCACAGAATTCTATTAATCTATATTTTATGCGAAATTACAGTTTATTTAACAATACATCTGCAGAACTCGTGACTGAGCGTACATTAGTCACCATCACAAACCGCCAACGATCTGTTGCAACAGTATCTACACTCAACGCCATCCTAATTGATAGAAGGCAGTACATAATTCTATTTATGCTCCAGGATTACTGCGGCACAGAACTGAGAAGCCTCTTTTCTGTAACCCTATCACTAACTCTTAGGTGGCAGGTATTCAGCAGATTATCCAAAATATATTTATTGAATATTTCATTCTGGCTGATACCACATACATCATTTTTAATTTCTTGTCTTTGATTTTTCTATACCTTTGACGAGGACTATATCATAATGTCTAATGATTATCTCGCTACTGCATCACGATTAAACATAAAACAGCTGCCTCAGTATTTATATCACTCTGTACACTTTCATCTCGACATAGTAAACATCTTCCGTGCAAGGTATGGAGGATACCCGACCACTTTTCCCGACAAATTGCGACAGAAACACCATACGCACATTCTATGATACTTATAGTTGAAGACGGACATGGGTATTGCGTTCTGAGTAGTGAAACTATTAGAGATGACAGGTACATGAATAAAAAGAGAAATTTAAGTACTTACTTATTTTCATTTAATGTGACTGATATCGACTCTTTTTAGGCTAAAATTTAATGTTATTAATGGGAAACTAAACAATTTTCAGTTCAAAATCACATTTACGGAGACATATTATGGATTCGAATTTCAAACAAAAAAATAATGTATTGACGGCACTAACATTAGAATCTGTGTTGTGTACAGTTATTGTTGAAACCTACGTATGTATTTTCGTTTATTACCAATTAGTTAATAGGTAATAAACGAAAATACATACGTAGGTTACTAGGCTACTAACCTATTATTTTCCTCGATATTAAATAAAAACGTTGTTCTTCATGTTTTGATGGATATCATATTTACTGTAAAAGAGTCTGAGTGAATATTTGTTGCGTATAAAAAAGGTCCACCTTGAGAGGAATGCAGGTGGAATCTCCGTATTTTTTTTATTTCAAATAACTTATATAGCCATTTAGTTCGTGAATGTAGAAATATGAAATCGTGTAAAACTCACAATTACTGCGTGCCATACCTAAATAACTTTTTAGCGATCAATTAAAACCAACATAAATCATTAAAAATATGTCGCTAATTAGTTTTGTTAATTAAAAAATACCATTAAATTGTATATCTAATATTCAGATAACATTCCTTTAGCGTTGTGAATGGATGGGATTTTTCGTATAATTTTCTATTTTTAATTAGTGATTAATTGATAAATGTCCTTTCCTACGATTTTATCTAGTTTAATTAGAGATGCATTGATAATGTGCCTAAAATCAAGTAATACGAAACACTTAATACATTGTTACTCAAGGCATTATATTTAGTGACCGTGCGGTAGAGGTAAAAATAAGTAGCACCTAAAGATAGCTAATTAATTATGGTCAACTGAACTCCATGCATATTACTAGTGGGTAACACATAGAAAGGAATGCAGAAATGTCCCTCCACATAAGCACACAAGTCACCCGGCAGTCCACACTATGCATTACGACTGCACCTACTGATTTAACACATCATAACACGGTAAAAGAAGTTAATCACAGCTTATTATGAACAGTTTGTCAACCAATACAGCTGTTACCTCATTAAACCTATTGTTTGAACTGTGAATAGAGCCATATAGACCTTGACTCTATGCAATGTTTAACTTGCGAATAATAAGCGTGGAAAAAGATGCAAATAAAGTAGACAAATTAGTAAAGAATTATTTCAGTGGTAAATTATTAGGTATATTTCACTGTCATATTACCAGTATAACAGAATCCACCTTTATTTGCATTACTTGTATTCGTTGCTGAATAAAACGCAGTTAAGTTTTATTTAGAGCACCAGTCTTTTTTGTTTTTTAACGAGCGAAAAAAAAACATAATTTCTCTAGAACGTAATCGTGCAACAAGTTTTATTTCTTAACAGACCAGTTAGTAAGAGCGGGAGATGTTTTCACATAATGTGTCAAGAACACATTATATGCTCGCAAAAAGTACATATTTAATCAGTTTCGTTGCTACATTATTGAATTTGCAAAATTTTGTGTAATTGTTACCGAACTAACATTTCTTTCGTAGTATTAGGGGAAATCTTGTATTTGTATGAGACTAATATTCATGAGCAGATCGATTTTGTTGCGTCTAAATAATATTTAAATAATTATTGTTTGTTTCTAATTTCATAATGCTGTTTTGTCACAAACTTTTTATATATATGTAGTTTCCATTTAAATTTAAAGATTTTTAATGTTATCAAACTAATGGGAATTTTAGTATCTTTTTCACGCATAAATATACATAATCTTCTAATGCAACATTGAACTCAATTAACAATGAATTAATTAGCATAAACATGCAAGCACGGAATGAAACACGTATGTTTCACGCTATTAAAACGGTGTCAACAATTGGTACCTACAACATTAAATAGCTATATCCCACGGGCTTTGCTTAGCTCTTATATTTAGCATAAAAACAGCCTGTGTTACACTACAATCTCTCAACTATATCTACACAAAACATCTCGTCGCTATGTTACTCATACATATATCAAATAACTAAGATCTTCCCCCCATATAGCTATAGGCAATCTGATCGCAAAGTTTGAAAGTAAGTGCTCCGTTTTACTACACTTTTCAAGTATAACAGGTTTTTTAGCGCTTATGCAAAATAAACAAGTATAGGTACACGCTGATGTTGTAACCCTTATTAAATGCAATTTATTTGCAAACAAAATCTCTGGTGATCAAGATAGTAAAGGGCTGGTATATTAACTTAAACACAAACATACCAATATTCTGTAGAGAAAAGCTTAGAAAATAAATATTATTTATATATTTTCTGTCCTATAAAATACATTGTTATAGTATCTCGTAAAAGACCAGCCATACTCCAACACAATGCGTTGACCAAGGAAGCAATTTACTAACATTAAATTATGGCAATTCGGATTGTATCGAGAGCAGTTATTGCTTCCAATTACTAAATCTAAATAGAGCAGTACAGAATTATATGCAGATCTTCGATAACCCATTTGATAGCTAGATAATCCAGCTTAGATTTATATCTAGTATAGAAAGCTTCAAGTGCTAAGTGAGGTTTACTCCGGGATCTAGAACGTATAGTTTCAATTGCATGTTACTTACGTTTGTATTGTACAGAGAGGAAAGTATATTTTTTTCTGTATTTACCTATGTACTGTGCTATTTTCAAATTAATATAAATATAGAACGACTATCTACAAGGTAGGTATTTTATATAACTTAACATTATGATCAATATTTGAATGACACCATAATATTTAATACCATTTATTTGAAATAGTTTGTTTAAAGGTAATCTGAGCTAAAATTACGTCAAACCGTTGCACTGCGTTGCTCCATTACAAATACGAGAGCCTTAACTTGTAAAGCCGCACGTGATAATGCTGTGAGATGGACACGTAATAGGCTCAAATTAGAAACTCTTTATAACGATGTTATCTCGCGGCCATCTTTAAGGTCGCATTAGGGTCACTACGAAAGTGATCGCGGTGACTAATATATTATATTTTTTGCCGTTTTCATATAAATTATGTGTAATGTGTATACGTTAAAAGTTCATAATATACGTATTTGGTATTGATAGAGACTATCATACCTTTTTGTGTTAGCATACCTACTACCTGCCAAAAATATTTACGTACATACATAGATAGTCCCATGCTCTTGCAGTAGGTCATAATGCTATTTATTTCATTACTTGCGAAGTTAATAAAAAAAATAGTGTATCAGACTAGGCACGTTATCTAAAAACTGTTTCAACGAGTATCTAGAAAGAAATCCACTGAAGCTAAGCATTACTTAAGAGCTTATTTTACATCAGAAATAGGCAGGCACTGCATAACATTATTATGGAGTAAGTAGGTACTTGAAAGGGATAAGCAAGTTAAGTAGATGACTCATTATACGAGTAGGTAGTTAGTAATTTAAACTTCTTACTCGTAACATATACCTATATTATACATATACTTACCATTAAAATACAACCGTATAGCGTCGAAACTTTTATGTAAGTAAATAATACAGTAAAATTTCATTCTGTAAAAAATTGATCTCCATAACACAGAGCATTCAACATTTCTTTATGAAGATAAACCTGACCTACTATCTGAAAATACTCGCATTACCTTACCTACCTAGAATAAAAGAATTTAATAACACTTGCGAGGTATATTTCCGCAAGCATGCGCGATAAATGGACTACATTACGAATCAATGCGAGTCTCGTGACTAGCTACTGATTACATGTTGGATCATAACGAAAAAACTAACGCACGTGTATTATTTTACCTATATGCCCACGTACTTAATCTTAAATATTGTTACTTATAAGATTCCATATTTTATATTTACCTATGCATTTCATTTGTGATGTTCTTTTCTTGAGACCCATGTTATAACGATGGACCCTAGATCTACTTATGTCTACTGCAATCAATTTCACCCTCCATTGAATGGCTCATGTCCAGTCAACCTCTAAGTTAATATTAGAAACTCTTTGGCTAACCCTACACCGTAGTAACTAGCCATGACATAATATAAATCGCGGTTACATAGCGAGGTGCGAATCACAATAAATTATGTACACTTCGTATAAATGCTGCATGAAAGAGATATATTCTATCCAACTGAAACTATTTCGCTGTGTTGATTTCAATTCGGAAGTACGAACGATGACTGCACATTTTAACCGATGTTATTATGTATTGATGTCAAATCATATTTAGGTAAGTACAACGTCATTCCTATACATAATTTTAACGTTTAGGTACATAAGATATTTTTTATAACTAAGATGGTAGGTACACCATAACACATACACAATAATAAGATACGCTTACTATCTTATCAATAAATATTATGCTTAATTTTAGTGATTCACAATTTGTAAACTTTCAATTGCCGCTCGAAAACTAAACTGTTCTAGAAAGCTATAGAATTGTTAAGGACAATAGATTACTATTTGACTTCGAAACAATGGAAAGACAAGTTTATTCGAGCAGGAACTAACCAAAAGCGCTTAAATAGGCACTTGTATTATGTAAATGATAAATAGCTAGCAATTTATCGAACATCTGGCACTTTATTAATGGCAAAACACAACGAAATATACAGGGTGTTGCTGAAGTGGTATTCTTCTTCTTCTTCTGGTGCCGTCTCCTATCGAAGGTTGGCAATCATCCTGCTGATTTCCGTCTTGGAGGCCGCCGCACGGAACAATTCTCCAGTGCTCAGCTGGAACCACTGGCGTAGATTTTGCAGCCATGATGTCATTGGCCGCCCAGGCCTCCTCCTGCCTTGTATTTTCCCCTGGGTTATTACTTGGAGGAGTTCGTACTTGGGGTTTCGCATTATGTGGCCGAAGTATTCCAGCTTGCGTCTTTTTATGGTATTCAGTACCTCTGTGCCTGTGCCTGAGCCTGAAGTGGTATACTAAGCTGAAAGGCAGTACGTCACGAGCATATTTTCCGTATTTCTAAAAATCGTAGTCCAAAGTTTTCAGAGGTTAAAATTTTAAAAGTCACGTGTACACAATGTCTATCATTGTCTCTATCAAAAATAAATATGTATGTGGAACTAAAGTAGTTCAGATTGATCACCTGAGTTTGATTATCATTGAGATTGACCATCCTTTCGGCTTAGATACCACTGTTACAACACCCTGTATATCTTGGTTTTTGCGGAAACAAACAAGAGAAAGCAAGTAGACTCAGGCATTGGAAAAAATGTACTTCCTCGTTTAAGAAGTGACCATCAGTGCTCTTTCCTCTTTGACCGACACTTTCTTGTAAATAGTTACCGCTATTATGCAATTGATTCATGTACATATGATCATTCACGTTCCTCCACCAAGATTGATATACCTACCGGAAATTTAAATGTTTAACCGGTTAAATCGTTCCTTCTTATTATAATTTTCTTCTTGTATTGCATGGTATAATGCCTACATCGTCAATATGTTTTTGGATATATAAACCTATGCTTACGTTACATATGATTATTATGTTCAGATATTTCAATATTTTAGTCTTCAGGTGAAATATCTACCTATTCATTCAAGTGCTAAGATTTGCTTGTAGTTAACTATATACTTTATTGTATACTATGATTTTCTCTGTGAGTTAGATGTCTATTGTTTTTCATATCGTTTGTGATGCGTTTGTGTAATAAAGTCTCAAATTCGTATTAATGCAATGAAAGTGATCCATCTGCCATTGACGTTCCATATGTCACTGTCACTTTTCTTTGAGTGTACTTATACTCGTATAACATCAGTTTCTACGAGAAATACCACAGTTCTACTAATCGTAATAATTTTTCATCTACATCGTGTCACGTACAGAGTCTGGTTATTACTTGAACTGGTCCGTTTTTCTAAAGCAGCTGGCATTGACGACAATCTCATTGAGGAAAAAGGACCTTGAAAACTGTATGATGATAGACGAATGCATGGTGCAGTGGTCAAGATCGCTGATTCTTATTAATTTGAACTTGATAAAATCTGATTAAACAAGGAGTAAATACCCATTCATACTATTATTAGACTATGATTAATGGTTATTAGCTTTAGGTTATTTTCACCTACATAATAGGTAAGTACATAAGAATCCATTTAATCGATTAATAACAGAAATAGTTTCAGAACGATTTCCGTATACCTAGAATTAAACTTTTTCGTTGTAATAACAAACAAAAATTTGGATATAAAGGAAATGGCGGATTGACACGCACCGGAACATATTCAAGTGTTCTTGAAAAAAATTGTCTACATTATTGAAATAAACGAGCTCTTAACATACTTTGAGTACCGTCTTATCAGGAAATCGCAAAACCCATCGTCATAAATATTGTACTTAATGTAGGTACTAATTATTTTAACCCTTAGTGGGTTTCCAATAGTTTCCATATATAATTTTGATTTAAATGATTCCGAAAAATATTTAAAAACAACGCAGCGCGGCGATGCATCTACATCTACATCATTCATCTGACGTACATAGTGTTCTATCTCTACATAATTATTATGCAGGGCCTTTTTAACCAACTACGGCGAAGCGAAAAGGAGGGTTATGATTTTGACCGGTATGTGTGTATTTACTAGGTAAGTAGGTAGGTAGGCTTTTAAATATTTTTTTGTTACTTTTACAAAGGCTCACACGTCATATATTGTTGCATGTAGGCAATCCTGGACTGGTAGGCAAATTTGAGTTGGAGCTTTTCTATTTCGCTGGTATCTTTGTTGTAGTGTCCAAAGTAGAAGCCCTCGATACTCCACTTGCAAATATTGTTTATGGACTAATTTTTGTCATCCATATTATGTTATTTTTAAACAACTAAAATAAAGAAACCAGACTCACCGCAAAATATAAGCACTAAAAACTCCATGTTGTCCATAATCCGATGCGAGAAATTTACATACATAAAACGTCACTTTCCACAGCTAACAAAACAAACTTTCGATCGTATTTTGGCGCGTAAACTCTGACGCATGCGCGCTGGCCGGCGCGTGTCGCTCGCGCTACACCACTCACGAGTGACTCCGGCCAGCGAGGTCCAACCTCAACCTCCGCGCAGGAAAATGCCTTCCACGCATGGTTACCGAACGCAGCTACACCGGCCTTTTATAAAAAGTAACTTTTACGATTTTTAACAACTTTTAATAATCGATTATTTTCAATTTCAAGGATTTCCTGTACTCGTTTCCGCAATTCGTATAACTACGAGTATAAAGCTACAAAAGTTTTATGCAAGTTCATTAATCATGAACATGCAGCTACGGTTTCCCCGTACTTTGAGGTAGTCGTTAACTCGTTAACCACCGCAGCCAGAGAGTATTGTACTCGTACTTTAATACATGTAGAGTATAAACTATTAAAATATTATTTACTTATTTAGGTTTTACTTATTGGAGAATGCACCTTTAGAGCACAGCGGATCCATTGTTACATATTCTACTTATGCCCAATCTGTATCTGTACACAGACACAGTTTAAATCCTATTATTTCATTTCTTATATCAGCATACTAAATATTCTCTAATCCTAAAACACAGTTTAAAGACTTCAATCAATGTATTAGTCCCCAAAATGCAGGCAAATCACAGAATAGAATAGACAGTTACGGCATTAATTCAAGTAAATAAACAACAGCCTCTGTTTACCTAATCTTAACTGGCTGGGTGAATGAGCAATTTGCGTACAATACGAGTAAAAAACTCTGTCTCTGCGGCCTTGAGCGCGGTTCTCACGAGGGGCATAGCGGAGACACAGCGAAGCAGTAAGCAGTATCACTAGTTGTTATTCTGTGGCAGTACTACAATTAAGTTTGATAAGAAACAGACAGCGGGACTACACAGCTTAAAATAAAAATAAACTGTAAATAAAAAAATAACTAATACCTATACCTACCTACGTCTGAACTAAGTATAAGTTTGACCATAAGTATGTGAAATACATAATATTTTGTAAGATTATCATGGCATATCATCTTCTCCAATCGTTCATAGTTTTTCAAACTATGTTCCTATACCTACCATAAAAATTAGCTGCCGGTTTTCAGGCTAGTGAATTTACTACTTCTTTCTTGTCTATTCTGTACCACAGTTAGTTGGGAACAAGGCGATTCATACAACGGCCACAGCGCATAGTTATCACCATTGTGCATACATCGTATTGTTAATTGACCATGTAATCTTTTCTACAATTATACCTTTTGCTGTTTATTTTCATACGGAGGTGACTCTCCTTTTGAGTACTATGGCTATACGCTGCAGCGACTGCCGTCTGACTGAAGGTATAGTGCCTGTGGTTTATGACCGAGTTGTCGAGAGCTACAGGTCACTATAATTATATCAAGTAGATTTAGAAAACGGGTTACGTGTTAATTTTCTTAGATTATCTGTATCTTAAACAAAATAATGTACATTGCAAGAAGTTTTAGTTCCTATTCCATAGCTTAGTCATATTTGGATTCAATCGTTCCTTTCAAAGATATATATATATACATGTATCGCGACTGAGACTTTGCATATCATTGCATTTAAGGAGCAATATATGTACATCGATATCGTACATAGAACCGGTATCATCTGTATAAGTATACAGTAAAATTCTGATGGGAAACGTATTCAACAGTCAACAATCGTCTACTGATGCTTTTCCAAGTAGCGATATAAACCCAGTCCTTCCTTATCCAGCTAATAGTCATGTAGTCATAGAGTCTTGAAACTTTTGTACCTTGTAAAAATAAAATATCATATTAAGAACCAATGAAGTAATTGTCAGTTTCTGAATGTATACTTTGACCATCTTTGACAAAATAGAAAAGTGCAACTTTGTTAGTATTGCTATGTATCTGGGTTTATTTACTTCATGCTAGCAGGTTTACAAGCACTCCTTTTAAATTTCCAACAGAGATTCTCACAAGTGAGACTTTAGAAAATTATCAAAATGGTATGGAAAAGTAAAATAACAAGAAAAGTCACTGACGATTAATTACCGAAATTATTAGGAACATATTCTATTTATTTTATTCTTTTATTGCACAATATACAGAAGTAATTATGTACAATCAGGTGAACTTAATGCTAAAAGCATTTTCTACCAGCCAACCTGCAGGAGGTACAGGGAGCAAATTGTATGGTACCTATTTAATATTTTCAAGTATACCTAGTAGGTCAATTAAATTAAAATCCCAAGTTGTGTATTATAAGTATGTATTTTAAGAGTAAATACCTAGGTACCTAATTATAATTACCTAAAATGTATAATAAACTGAATCAGGGTAGGTAAATAAGGGGCTCTCTTTATATACCATTTTTGAAAATTAAAAACAAAAACCGTGAATTATGCAAAGTCGTAGAACAAAATGTTGTTTAGAATGAGCACTTTAGTCACCCTTTTACCGCTTACTACACCACTTTGACAACACCCTGTGAAAAAGAATTGAAAAATTATACTTACCAGTATTTACACACTAACCCCCTTATTCATAGAGAAGTTACAAGACGTTTTAACTAATATACTGTTTTGTCCCTCTCTGTCAAAGAACAAATTGTTCTTTGTCGGAGAGGGACAAAACAGTTTATTAGTTAAAACGTTGTGTAACTTCTCTATGAATAAGGGGGCTAAATTTTACTGATTATCGATTAACTCGTTTCGGGAAACAGATATTTAAAATGTATAGGTATTTCAAAATAACGAATTAGCGCCTTCTTGAAAAGACGATATCCTTTTTATCCACGACGCAATAAGTGCGTTATAAATATAACGAGTCTGTGTACACTGCAACAGTTTCAAATATTTCGCACGGAGCTACAACGAAAGTTATAAAATCCGTTTGTAACAGAAATCGGCTTTTATAAGTATTCTTTACATAAGAAAACAAGTTTAGCTTCTCACTGATGATAATTATTTTATGATATTTTTTATTTACTTAGTATAAAATACGCTACAACAGTAAACATCGTTATTTCAATACAAAAGAGTTCAACGCGCAAGCACTTTTCTTGCTTTATACACATATTACTGAATTGCAAAATGTAGATATGTTTTGAAGAATACTTATCTTATTATTTAATGCACAACCAAAAACAAATAAATAGGCATGAATATATACAGTATCATATGTAAAAAAACCTTAAATATAAATATATAATTAACTGAATGTGCTCATAACAATAACAAAGAATAATAGAGAAAAGGTACGGACTTGAAAACACATACCTACAGTGCCACAAACTTATCTGTTCCGGTGAGAGCGAACTAAGTTGATCCATATCTCATAACTTACTAATTAATTATTCATTGATATAGATTAGAAGGGTTTATTAACACCGCAAAAGCGAATTAACAATACGAGCAAACTTGAAATCTTATAGAATTAAGAAATATTGAACATTTATGTGAGCTGTCACCGGAACAGATAAGTTTGTGGCACTATAAACATAAACTTAAACATAAGAAAAATAATGGTATCTCTATCATTTGTCAACTTTAATCTAAACTTATGAAAACCTGCAAAGCTTGAAGCTTCAAAACGGTATTGCTGATTTTAATTATTGAAGACTTGACTTAATTCTTATTATGTATTGTCGATTATTGCGTTTAAAAAATACCACCCCGCCTTTAGAACCAACATCACAAACGAAAGCACAAAAAGTTCACACAACACAATGGCAACTGAAAACTCCTCATAACTCAACACACTAACAACGCCATCTACACAAGCACTAGCGAACTACAAGAAGATCTCATCCAACAACTGTTTGTCGATGAGCCTATGCGGCTGTGGCTTCTTCTGTTTCCTTCTCCGCCGGTAGAGTCTTGCGTTGAGCGGGTAGAGTGAGGGAGACAGCGAGCATCGCACGTTGAACCACCAATCACAGGACGCGACGGCCTGAGAGAAGATTGTCCCGTTGGGACAGAGGAAGGAGGCTTGTCGCCCGTCGATGTCGCAGTAGTGCCACGCTGGAATGAGAAATAAGATAGGGTGAGATTGTGGAAGGGTCAACGATGAAAGATAGAATACAAGTGGTAGTAGTGATTAGAAGGGAAAGTATTCTAATCACTAAAACATGTATTCTTCACATCTAAACATCTTTTCTTACAATTATAAGTACATACATACATGTTTTTAAAGTTCCATTAATGATTTAAGCATCCTTAAATATTGAATTCGACCGTAAAAGTAATTTGACCATTACGCCTACTGTATTCTCGAGTCGATCTTATCAAATTTGTTTTATATCTATCTCAGTTAATCAATATAATACTCGTGTGGGAATGTATAAATAAGATTTTTCAGATTTGTAGTCCATACTTCTCAGCCATAAATATAGACATAGATGTTTACCTACATTCTTAAAATAAATATACGCAAACTGCGAACGGTCGATTAATTAAAGAATTTTAATTTAAGCTGGTAGTGACTAAATAAGAATCCAGCAATTAATTCTTACAGCATACACATATTTTTACTAAATTTGGAAATGATCGGATCGGTATTATTGAATGAAATCATCATAAAATCTTAGATGGTTCAAAATGCACGCTCAATGGCCGTTTATTGTGAAATATTTTATTGCCTTTTCTAGCTAATTGGTGAAGTTGCTGTGTGTATTTCGCTATAAAAACAGGGTTTTAGTGATATGCTCTGGAAATATAGAACCAACAAAGTACTCAGTCTCTTGTCAAATGTGGTTCAGTTTGACTAGTAGATTTAACTGCCGAGAGCATGTTATTTACGCAGCTTTAAAATAAGAGTGTTCAACAGATGTCCTCAAAATAAATTGCTTGCCATTTGTACAATTATCGGTACAATTTAACATTTTTTTTAATATTCCTTCATTTACAGAAAATTATGTCTACACTATCGACCGTGGAAAGTGAAATAGTAATAAAACCTGTAGGTACAATTAAGATAATTTACCGTTAACCAAATCAAAGAAAGAGTTTGGTAACGATGATTGCTATACTCGTAAGTAATAAAATATCTTGATTGATATCAAAGGTCATGCAAACAAAACCGCAGATATTATAAATATGTTTTAATTAAAACGTCTTGGTATATTTTTATCTGTTTTATGTCTTAATAGTACGAGGAAGATAACCTGTGCCATTAAATAACTAATTGGTTTTAACGCTACCTGTATTTAACTAAGATGTATTTTTTTAATTAACAAGAAATAAGAGGTTATCACCATTCACTATAAACCACATACAGTGCTCCAAAATTGATAATGCGTATAGAAATCCTAGACAGATCGGTTGTTTTCGATTATGTGACACATGATATTGACTCCTATTTCTTTCAAACAAGGTGCAAAATGCAAGTGTTTTTTTAAGGCTCTTACGATTTAATGATTCGGGTGTGAAGATCTGCATGTGCATTATTAATTTTGGACAAGTGTACACTTAAAAAAACACTTGCATTTTGCACCTTGTTCGAAAGAAATAGGAGTCAATATCATGTGTTACATAATCGAAAACAACCGATCTGTCACAGATTTCTATGCGCATTATCAATTTTGGAGCACTGTACCTGATGTAGAAATAGAACAATATACAGGGTGGAAATATTCATAGTAAATATCAGTAATAAGCCTGAAGGTCTATGTTGCTATAAGATCTTATACATACCGATGTCTACTATGATATTGAAAATAAATTATATTCTATACCTGCCTTGGAGACCATTTATTAAAATCAATTCGCTAAAACTCTCTAACGACTTGACCAAATTAGATAATTAAATATTTGAAAAGTTGTACAGAAGGATTAATAGTAAATAGGAACTTGCAGCCTGGGCTTTACTATGTATTATGTATGTAACCAATATCTACTCACATACACACCATCAGAATTTTTAAAGTAATATTAAACACAAAATAAGCTCCGGGACTAATTAATATTAAATAGTAATTGCCGACATAAATCTTGATTACGAAAAACACTTCGTACTCTACATAAATTATCACCATTGTAAAAAACTACATATTATTTATTTATTATTATTTAGATTCATGAATGATAAAGCCGATGGGGATAAATAAACTTTGACAAACGTTAATGTCGCTATATTTTATAAATCTAGTTTCGGTAAAATACAAAGGGAAAAATCTTTAAATGCTTCTTTATTCTGTTTCGTAATAAATATAATTATTATTTATCACTTATAGTTTAAGTTCACCTATAAATAACCCATCCTGTTTATTGACATGAGTAAATAAAATATGTGATCAACTGGTCAGCGGATCTCACGTTTATGACCTAATAATTTAAGATATCTTGAATCTTCCGTATTGTAGTTTTTATCCTACCAATTACTTAAGGTCAGTCGAATAATAAATCTATGAATCTCTGACAAGGTTAGATCCTAAATTGGGCACACTAACATTGGTTTGTTACTCTTTTGTATTTAAACAATTGGAAGTTACATCCACGCATTGTGTTTTTAATTGAAATTCTTTAAATTATTTGTTAGTTTTTTTCTATTAATAGAACCTTGAACCTCTTTATATGTATTAATCGGTGCTTAATAGTTTCTCATTAACTAGTGATTTAACGTACGATTAACGTGTTTAATTACATCGTCAGGCATATGGTTCTCATTCGTGATTTATGACAGCCAGTACCAAATACACTCATAAGCAGTGAAAAAGTTTTTCATTGCTCGTGAGTATTAATCTGTAATCGAGTTTTGGCTTTGGCACTCGGCAATCCACAATCCATATTTATAAACATACACAACACACTTAAAAAAGCAAATTTAGTATCGATACCAACTAACTAATCTAACCTAACTAAGGCCATTGTTCCTGAGTCATAGTCATACCGCACAGCGATGGCGATTCATTAAAAAATCACACGGCTGTTGGTCAGTGCAAGATCAGTGTGACTGTAAAACGGCCTTAGAGAGATGTGGCCAAATAGTGTCATTGTCTCTCACTCAGCTCACTACATTTAATTAATAAAGTTCATATTTTCGGCACCGAATGGTTTATTTAGATTGTAATCTGTTTTTGAAACCTCTCGTATGTACAGTCAGCTGCATAAGTAACTGTACACTTCTGTATCTTGTCAAACTGACGAGCCGTTAATGTTTCAATGAATGAATATGTGGTTTCAGAATGACAAGGTACAAAAGTGTATAGCTACTTATGCAGCTGACTGTACGGCTGTACGTAGCCGAGATAAAGGTACATAAACAGTACATACCCTGGCACCTGGTGTCCATGTCCGCGAAGAAGCCCGGGTAGGGCTGGTCGTCGCAGTAGAAGTTGGTGTACGGCACCGCGCCCAGCACCGGGTAGTCTGTCCCTGGCTTGCCTGGAACATTGGGAAGGGAATGGGTTAGATGCAAGAAGAAATACTGAGGGTTTTGAAGAAGCCTGTAAGATAAATAGATCACACTTTATTTGTACACCAAAAAGAGTAATAAAATTAGCTCGTTATAACTTCTTATAACTTCTCAGCCAGAACATTTTTAGAGATATTGTATTGGGAGAAGGCATATTGGATACATAGAGGCATATCAAACATATATATGCTTTAATCTCCATCATAGATAAAGTTTAATCGCTATAACATTGAAATTAAAGACAGTAACAAATAAAAGTGCGAGTGTGCGTTGAATTCTTTTGTACTGATCATTCACTGGCTACGCGATTCGTAGCGTATAATAACATAGAAGTATCGGAATGGTTTTGTGTATTTTATTTTGCGATAAAACTGTGTAAGTAAGTTAAATTGAAATATTAATCTATCCACCCCTGTTCAGTACCTACGTGTAATAGATAATAGAAGTAGATAATGAGCATAATGCCTGTAATGTAGGGCAATATAGAGCAGCCTAGCAAAGGCAAAGCGCAATGGCGCGATAAATATCACCTTTCAATACAACGTTTGGACCGTATTCTCATAAACACATATTATTAGCGTTCACAAACGTCGAGGTGTAGTGTAGACACACCCTAACGTTGTAAAGACCCAATTTCTGAACTGGATTCTAGTATTTAACTTTAGACAGACACTGATTGTGAAAGATCACGACCGGTGCTTTGTTTAGTTTTGTATCTTGAAACTAATATGTTCACTATTCAGTGTTCACACAAAACATTAAACATCAGTAAAAGAAAGATTTAATTACTGTGTGACTAATTATGTTATAGGCATAGGTATGTGTAAGCCGCGTATTTTTACAATCTTTAGATTGCAAGCAGTCATCTGTTGATGTCAAGGTTGGTGCAATTTTAATCTTACTTAAATTTGCATTTGGTTGAAGTGGTCTTTTTTAACATAGCCGTATAAAAACCATAAATAATTGGTCATTTATGAAATTGTTGTTGTACATTTCCATTTCAGAAAATATATTTCTTTATTTCAAGTGTATGTGTATCCATCTACTATACGTACAATATTGTATATACATAGAGGGTAAACAAATAAAACGGGCACTAAAGAGAAACTACCTTACTCCATTAATTAAAATGAGCTAACTTGAAGATTTAAGATAGTTTTCTTCCAGTGCCCAAATGGAGGAGTCGTGTCGTGTCGAGTGTACCAAAATGGAGGAGTCGTTGCATATGTCAAAGATTCATGGAACGCCGTCGTATCCGAACCCACTTTTAATGATTCATGTTGTCTTGTTATCGATATTCCAAAAGTCGCCACCATCCTTGGCATTTATAGGTCACCTTCGTTTAGGAACACTAGTAATTTTCTATCATCATTGGATGAAAAACTTTCATCGTTCAAGGATAAGCAATGTTTAATAGTCATTGGTGATATAAACATTGATTTACTGTCTCCCGATTCTGAAGAATATTTGTGTCTCTATACCGAACACAGTTTTGATCAAGCTATAACTAAGCCAACGCGGTCTAATGCTTGCCTGGATCATATTTCTATTAAATCTGACTTACCTGCCGTTGGTATAGTATGCGAATCCGACATCACTGACCACAAAATTGTCATAGCAGGTTTAGGAGCAAAAACACCAAAAAATATTCCTACCAGATTTCGTCAAGTTATAGATCACAATTCAGTTGCTGAAGAACTTTCAAAGACTGACTGGTCAGTAGTGACAGAGCAATCTGAAACTGACGCTGCTGCAAACATTTTTCTCTCCATCTTAAATAACGCTATTCTAAACAATTCCAAAACAATAAAACTAAGTACTCGTAAGTCTAAACTCGTTATAGAACCCTGGATGACCCCAGGATTGATTAGATGTGCTAGAAATAGGGACAAATTACACATGAAACTTAAATCAGATCCACAAAATGAAATATTAAAATTAACTTATACGCGATATAGAAACTTTTATAAAAATTTAATACGAAAAGTAAAGACAGAATATGATAAAAGCGAACTTTAAAGTAATATGAAAAATAGTAAAATGCTCTGGAATAAAATAAAGAAAATATGTAACATTAAAACAAAAAGTAACAATGCAACCGAACTCACTACCATAAATAATAACCCTATAGAATCTTTAAATATCACCAATAAATACTTTGCTTCAGTAGGCCATAATCTGGCTAACAATATTCTTAAGAAAAATAACTTTACGGAACATGAACTAGCTCTAAACACAAAAAGTAAAGAATCGTCCACCTCGCTTTTCCTAGAACCTACAGATCCAAATGAAATAATTACCATAATAAATAGCTTAAAAATAGAGAGTGCTCCTGGATTAGACGGGATAACACCACTACTGCTAAAAAATACAAAAAACATAATTGCTGAACCTCTAGCTCACATTTTTAACCTTAGCATTACTAATGGTTGCTTTCCAGAAGCATGGAAAACTTATTCTATAACTCCAATTCATAAAGACGGACCAAGAAGTTGCCCTGAAAACTATAGACCAATCTCTCTTCTCAGCATACTTTCAAAAATTCTCGAACGCATAGTCAATAATCGTTTAGTAAAATTCATAGAATCTCTGAATCTTTTATCTCCCCGCCAATTTGGTTTCAGACATTATAAATCTACAGAAGATGCTGTAGTACTTCTTTCAGATCTGGTGTCCCAATACTTGGATAGTGGAAATGGCTGTATAGGAGTATTCCTCGATCTGGCCAAGGCCTTTGATACTGTTTCTTCCAAAATCCTCTTAAGCAAGCTACAGCAATTTGGTATCAGAGGCATTGCGCTAGACTGGTTCAATAGCTACCTATCCGGCCGTAAACAGCTGGTTAAAATCGGATCGCACAAAAGTGACACGCTACCCGTTATGTACGGCGTACCGCAGGGTAGCATTCTTGGACCTACACTCTTTCTTATCTATATGAATGACATACATAATCTCCAAATAAATGCCGAAATTTTATGTTACGCTGACGACACAGCTATTATCTTTAAAGGTAGTGATTGGAATAAGACTTATGAAAATACTGAATAGGGCATGGTTACTATCAATGAATGGCTATCTAAAAATTTACTCACATTAAACCACAAAAAATCTAAATATATATGCTTCCATAAAACTGCAGCGTCCAAACCAAGTACACCCAACTTCCTTAAAATACATACCTGCAAAACCGTCACCGCCAATAAAGACTGTGATTGTAACTCTATCCTAAGTGTGGGCTCAATAAGGTATCTTGGAGTAATTATAGACCAAAACTTAAACTTCAAAGAACACATTCTCAGCTTATCTAAACGAATCAGAAAAACTGCAAGTATCCTTAAAAAACTGCGCAATTCTGCAGAAACTTCGCTTCTGACTAAAGTATATACTGCTATTACACAAACAATCATCTCATACTGCATCCCAGTTTGGGGAAGTGCAGCTAAAACAACTCTTCTTCACGCCGAAAGAGCACAAAGATGTGTTATAAAAGTTATGTTAAGAAAACCTTTTCGATACCCGACTCAAACACTTTATAACGATGCTAAATTACTTAATGTTCATCAACTGTTTATCCTTCGGTTATGCCTTTCTACTCATAAAAAACTAATAAACTCTGATTTATATGACTTCTTACTTAAAAAACGTGTCTTTAAAATTCCTACTACTTACATTAATACTTCTTTCGGTCAACGTTTCGGACAATATTATAAGAGCACACGTTTATAACAATATCCTTCAATACTCTAATCTAATACACCTTTCTGTTTCTGAAGCTAAAATTAAGTTAAAAGAGTCTTTACTTAAATTAGATTATGCCTCTACTGAGGTTATTATAGAATAAGATGTGCAATTTGAAGTTAGTCCATTACAATACTTTATTATTTTCTGTTCTGTTCTATTTTTATAATGTGTTACAGTTAAAAGACTGATTAAATATATATATTTTTTTAGAATAATTACATTTTATGTTATATTACTGATGTTACTTTCAATAAGATTTTGATTTTTAATGGTACCCCGAGATACGGGCAAAGCCTAGTTCGGGGGCCCCTGTTCATTTTGTGATTTTAAATGTAAGATGTGCGCAAGAATACTTTTTGTTTTGTAAAATAAGATTTAAATTTTACTTAGGTATTATGTGTTTTATGTGCAAATAAACATTTTTTTTTACTTTTTTTTTTTTTTTTAGTGCCCTAATTATTTTTCCACCCTGTAAAATGTATGGTATTTACAACATTTAGAGATAATAAAATAGGCTCGTTAACATTAGCACTGCCAATCAAAATAATTACGTCTAAAACTAACAATGCACATTTTTTCTCTACACCATTGACTCTGCCTATCAATCAGTCAGCATATAATAAATAATCTGATCGCACGATCAAATTCTCACGTTTCCCAATTCACAGCCCAGTTCGTGCTACTCCAATCATTGTCCTGTGCGGGCGAGGTTGATAAAGTAGGCCCCTATTACGCGGCAGTGAGTAGCCAACAAAGATAGTTAAAGTTCGCTCACCAATCTACTTTCACTGTTTTCATCATCCACTAACTCCTCTAATAACCTCCTGCAGTTACAAACGTTTCTCTCTTTCGCACTTGCTGGCCTAGACAGGGATGTGCAACAAAAGTTCACATTCTCTTGACAGTCAGTTGTTTCGGAATACAGGGAGGATGGTAAAGTAAGCGGTCAAAAGCCTTAAGCAAAGTAGGCACCTTTGGCCCTTATTTACATTAGCAGAACAATCGTGGCTCGGTGTTACGAGACAGATACACCACGATTTCAGACTGAGATTCTTTAGGATACTCTAGGCCATCGAATAAGTTAGTAACAGTGTTACCTAAAGAGAGCCCTACCTCAATTAAAGTTTATAGGTACCAATTATATGATATAATACTTGTATACATATTTATTTAAAGTCCATGCGAATGAAAGTACTCTACTTGGAACATGCAATTCACTATTACAAATTGTATTAACCTTTCAGTCGGTAGAGCGACTGCTATCATTACAGAATGATCATTATTTTAACATTATATTGAAATTTTCCGCTCCTACAAGATTATATTGCATTAAGACAGTAACCGTTACTCCATTTACACCCTATGTGTATGCAGGTAGAATAAACGGAATGACCCATTGAAGCAAAGTCAATATTCCGAATTTTTAAGTTTCCATCTTTTACCTGCAAAATATTTAATCATGAAAGTAATCCAAAATGTACCTAATACCTATAACTAAAATTATATTCGTATTTAGTAAGTAAGTATATCTATTTATCACTTTAGACGATGTTACGAAGGCAAATGATATCCGTGCAATTTGTGATATGGGATATAATACGTAAAGTCATTAAACATATTACACCGCGTGTGACGGCTATAACCATTTCCAATCCAGATATACTCACGTTTACATAACATCAGATACGGTATGGGTGTAACTTCAAATGTGACTTAGTAGCTTATAACTACTTAGGATATAAAATTAATAACTATAATTTATTAATAATACTGTAATTACCTTCTCTCATAGAAATTATAAACTAGAACAAATGATTTTCTTACTACTTTTTTTCCTTACAGGAGCGGTGGTAGCTCAGTCGGGTAAGCGCCCGCTTCTCACGCCAGAGATGCGGGTTCGAATCCCGGCGCTGACATGTACCAATGAGTTTTTTTCTGAATTTAAGTACAATGTATACCATCGCTCTTACGATGAAGGAAAACATCGTGAGGAAACCTGCATATCTAGATTTAGCACATCTAGATGTGTGACTGTGAACCCACCAACCCGCAGTGGACCAGCGTGGTGGGTAACGGTCCAAGCTTAGGAAGGCAGTTTAGACCTTGGGGATATGCACAAAGGTTCCACTCGAGAGAGCCAGGTGCAGGTACTTACACCCCCACAGAGAATAGAATAGAATAGAATAGATTTCCTTACCTAGGTATATAAAGTTTCCATCCCATCAACAATAATGTTGGCTCCTGTCACGTACAGAAAGCTACAAAGAAATTTGACCACATTCAGTAGCAATTTCACTCAGTGCTCAGGCCACTGCGTCATCGACAAACACCACAAATAAATCTTTCTCTTGAACTTGGGAAGTAGAAAGATATAATGGCGATGGCCGCGGCTTGCACAATGTTGTCTCATTACGTAATTGTCGTGCTTTGTGTGTCTTCAGAGTGACGATGTAGAATGTGGAGGGGTCACACGGGTCGCGGAGGGACCTCAAGGCCAAACTTTATGTGATTATGCTAAATTACTGCATTTAATAGTTTTTAACAAAACTTTTTTTTTTATTTATCGCTAGGCTAGGTTCCTAGGCAGGTTTATTTTTGGCAATTTGTTAGTCATTTCTTTTTTGATTCGATCAAGCAGCCTGTGAAACTAGCATAGTAGCTATTAAGATAAAAATAAAGGAACTTTTATTAGCTGTATTTAATGTGTTATTCTATTTACTTCGAGGACGTGTGTGTGGTTTGTTTTATTTTTACAGGTCAAAAAGGCGACCACATTATTATAAGGTCAGAAGTTGTAGAAGTTGCCTAATATTTTTTTCTTCAAAACTTTTCTTTGTAACATTATGTGTACCTACTAAGTCTATTTACCTTTATGTATGACACATAACTAGATAAGTGCATATACATACGTATAAGAGAAGTGATTGGCACTACCTACGCTTGTAATGTTTTGACTGTCGCATTCCGTGGCCCTGTATAATTAACATCTTCATATGAACAAAAACTTGCTGACAGCAAAATATGTTGTCGACAAGTTAATGTCACTTGATAGTTTGGAGTTTCTTCACCGTCTTACGCCCACTCAATTGATGGTGAATAGTTTAAAATGCAACGTCTATCTGTTCTGTTTATATACCTATAGGTATAATAGGAGAAAAAGAACACAATGTCAATTTGATCAATTAGTTCACAATATTACAGCAATAGTTAAGTTAACAATGAAAAGCTTTTTTTACAAATATAATTATATATATACTCGTATAATACATTTGCAACAACAAAAATTTTTTTTTTTTGCAACAAATTATTAAATTATAGCTAAATATTTAAGACATTGCATTGTTTATGTACCTACAAGCAATAAAGCACACAATTATTATGGCTAAGGTATTGATATTGCATGCGCTGTATTGTATTCTATCAAAGCGTATCATATCGCCATGTGATCAATCCCATTGTTTATGCCTGCACCAATGTTATAAATTACTCTAAAATAATGTAGGTACCTATAGGAATTGAACACTTAGCAACGACTATTTAACGATCAGTTTTGCTACTCAACGATACTTATCAGTCGCAAGCACGAGTGCATTGTCTTAGCTGTCAAAAAATATACGATAGAGTTAAAACAATTATTATTGTTGTCGAAACAAAATGTCAGGCTCTTGTAATGGGCGAAATTCATGAAGACTGAATCTATTCGTGAACTAACTATTAAATAAGTTTCATTCTACACAGAAGCTATAAAACTAAAGCTACGTAAGTTATCGTATTCAGTTTTTGTGTATGATGTCAGAGTTGGTTCCATAATAAAAGTATTTCGATGACATTAATCAGGGCTAGTAGCACGGGGCGAATTTAAGACGTGACAAAAGTTTTGCATCGCGCTCACTCACATCGCGCAGCCTCAAGAGCGAGCGCGACGGAGAACTTTTGTCACGTCTTAATGCTAATAGTAATAATAGCCCTTCAGGAAATGTAAATGTCACTGATAACTTTCCACCCTGTACAGCTACAAGAAGGGCAATTTGAAGGTCCAGCTACTCGTCCACACAATACGCACTCTCTAGGTCAGTTTACGGTGTATTTATGATTCACATGAGTTATACTAACTTACTATTATTAAGTAAAGATTTCGCAAAGTTTTGCGCGTGCTCAAAGTGTAGTACAGTTGGCATAACATTTGCTGAGGTCAATAGGTGCGTAGGTATATTCCACATGTATGGTTATTTCCCGTCGCATGTTATAATGAAGGCAATGATTTACACATTGTCGCAATTTATAGTCTGTATTCTGTAGCCAAACAGTATGGTTCTATCTGTACTTATTCTTATCGTGTCTGTAAAAAAAACAAGAGCTAGATTACTTATAATATGTTTTGTCACCGGGTCAAAGCATTGAGGAGTTATCTAGGCGTAATTGACATACATACGAGTATATCAGAAACAGATTACCGTCACTCCAGGAGACTCCTTTAGCGCAACCCATTATATTCCCCACTGTAAATAAAATACAATGCATTAACCCCCACTGGAGGCCTTGAAATGGTATATTGGCCTGGACTCACTAGGAGGGTTTGCTAACAAGTCTACAAACTATGTATTAAACATGTTGATGTCCCACTGCGCATCCTTTAAATATTTCCCATCGAGAGGCTACCGCGGCTCTAGTGCCAGTCAAACCTGTTTAACGTCTTCAACTGAATCCAAATAAAGCTAAAATTGTGTATTAAATCTGTCTTTAGTTTTTGTAAATACGATAAAGATAAGGTACTTTTATAAATGCAAATAAACAAAATATCCAAAGAGTTTTAATTTTTGGTTTTAAAAGTGTTCTTTAACAAATAAACGGGCATTTAAATACCTAGGTATTTTTAATAGCCTAAGCTCCAATTTCTCCATAGTCGTTAGATCGAAACCAAGGAAGGTTTGATAATTATACGTCATCTACATATTAAATTCTTGTGTTTATTCTCTAAGTGCACTGTATAGTAGGTTACTTACTTAGTATTTTACTAGATCAGTAATGGAATTAATTCTTACGATTTATTTATAAGGATGGTTACCTAATTATTCCTTATTAGGTAGATGATACCACGTATTTAAATGATCATGTTACTTTAACAGGATCTAAATGTATAAGTTAAACTAATCTTCTAGTAAAATAAATCACATATATTAAGAATCGAGGTCAGACCGTTTGTAAGCATCCTGGATCTGTATTCACTAAAATGTTGTAGTCTCGAAACGATGCTTGGTTTTCCAAAGGTATTTCTTACTTAGTCATACACACTAAGTTGATACCTTACATAGTTATCTATTAGGTGTGGGAAGATATCTTGCAAAATGACATGATTTCTTTGGAGGTTTTATAATATTTTTCTGATCGAAAAACAAAACAACCATTCCGGTTAACATTAAACCCGATTCCTTGTCAAAATGCAGTCTGATTTCCCTTATCATTTCTTAAAATTTATTTTTTACAATGATTATAGCTATTATAACATGTCTCTGCTAATTAAAGTATCTGTTAAATAATATCCGGAATACGTCGCCGCTGGACGTGACTCATAAACTTTGCTTGATAACTTCGTGTGAATCGCGGATCGATACCCGCACAACTAATACATTTACCACCGTACAGATAGAACTTACAAAGAGTTTAATAAATTGAATAAGAGCTTTATACATTTATCGGTGATAATCACAAGATATTTCACTCTTTGTTTAGACGTAATCGTTTCGTTAATCAAGTTTTATCTGATGCTTCTTTTAGTCTTGACAACACGACATACATATAGTACGTATAATGACGGACTTACCATTATATTTTGGTTTTGATCTAAACTCTAAACTTCTCTGCAGATACGAAACTACAGTTAAAACTAAAAGTGCTTTAATTTAATGAAGACATATAAATCAAGCGGTTGGAATCTCAAAATTACTCTAAAATATCCACTTAGGACGTAATTACTGACTTGCAACATTAGCCATATTAGATACGTTGATGTCATCATCATCACTGGAGAGATATTTTTTTAATGAAGTAGGTATATAATTGTCTGGCATTCGGTAAATGTAATCCAGAAACTTTGCAATTTTACATCCGCTGAAGCTAAGCTATTTATTCGAATACCTACCTACCTTGTGGGAGAAAATTTGTGATCGACATCGCTACCAAGATATGATAAGGTACCCAAATTAAAAAAAAAAACTAAAGGGACTATGACTGCTTGTGTGTAATAAATGTTCTTTAATAAGTAAGTAGGTAATTACCAATTAAGTAAACTTAAAAGGGAAAAACCAAAATTCTGTATTGACGTAATTTTCTTGCCTTTTGTATACTTAACATAAAATAAAATCAATATATTTTTTAACAATTTATTGCACCGCACATTTTAAAGTGTTCGCATATAAGTGTTTAATATTACGAGTGTGTGTAGTGTGAATCAGTGAGTTATTCTAGACTCTATCTCACAACTCGGCAGGAAATAAAAAAACTTGCAAATTGTTAACCTCCTCTACCCATCTTGTCAACCAGCTAACTGCGTTGTGCAACAGTACAGTCACCTTCACAGCCACACAGACATTATCCTTTATCGGTATTTTGTAGTGAATACTCGTTATTAATTTACTCAGTTACTTAATCGTTATTAATTTCATACATGCAAAATTATTTCTGGCTATCTTACGGTTAGATCTTACAATATTACTACGTTAGATTAGTTTTAGTAACCATAGAGTTAAATGGATTGTATCATTTTAAATTACGCACGGAAATATAATAAATAATATGTTTAGCTACAATGAACAAGTAATATTGTGTTAATATTAATTATTAAATTCATAAATTTGACACTGAAATTAATCATTAATTTTAATAGCTGAGATTTGACACTGAAATTAACACTAAAATTAAATAGGGTCTCTTTAATTACAATGCGACTGTACCTAGACTAGTCGTAGTAGTAAATATTCCAGCGTAATATAGCACCGAAGAGGGCCCTATAGGAGACCGCCTCAATAAATCTCGTTTCATAATAATTATTGCGATTCAATACATTATGCAGCCAATGTTGAAAGCAATGAGCCCTGCTCATGCTCATAGCACAGATGATAATAATGTGTAGTCAATGTGGTGTAAATACCAATATTGCCAAAAGAGAGTCACAGCTCATTTATTTCCGTCATTCTGATCAATGTTCGTTCTACGGCTATTAAAATTCATGATTAATTACCATTATGCCCTATATTATTCCTAATCGTTGCTTTATCAACTTTTGTAACATAAAGAAAGCTTAATTTTTTTTTCTCTCTGACAGCTTGTCACACTTCATCAACGAACTCCATCGTTTTAAATTCCTCTCCTGAGTATATTAGTGCCCTTTCTTACTTATACGTAGCTATTCGACCACAGCTTTCATAGTTCATTCCCGACCTCCCATGTATGGATATCAGTCGCCTTTCTCTGCCACGCGGTACTAATTTGTCAATCCCATTGTGTCGGGTTGCGCAAGAGTAGGTAAGGCCTCGTCCACAACGTAGGATTGTTAGCACAATTAAGATCTGGGCGAAGGCGCAAGGCTCCGAGACTCACGTCTGTTCGCAGCCTTGACTCTGCTCATGATTGTGAAGGATGTGGGCTAGGGTTTAATCGACAATCGGCATAACAGTATCAAAAATGTTTAAAAGTTTTATTTTGAATTTTAAGTTTTAAAGGTATTTTTTGATAAATAAACGAAAATACGTCATTAAATAAGTATACTTAACGGATAGAAAAATTTTCATGAAACTAAACCAATATTAAACCACTACTTCTGCAACCTGTAATTTCCTATTAATAATGTAATTCCATTAGGTATTAATATTTATGAAACTTTTCAAAATATATTTTCATTTAAAAGAAATAGTATGTATACAGTTACCAGTGCTACCAACATTTCTAAACCCACCTATGCAATTTCGTCAGAATTTCATTCGGTACAAAGTTTTAACTTCTACTGTTTACTAATTTCAAAACTTTTAACGACAGCGTTAATTATAAATTACGTGTAAATCTTATGCACATAAATGAATACCTGTGTGTGGTAAGTGAAATACGCTATTTGCGGGATATACCTTATCGAAATATAATTAACAGAAGATGACTCTATATTACCTACTGCTTGGCAAGACCCTCGTGTTATTGCTAAACATTTATAAAATGTACACTTAATGTGCGGTTCTTTATTATTGTCTTATGATTTTATGACATAGCAGTTAAATTCTTATGATGTCTGAGATAATAAGTCAGTTTATTAATCCCATACATTAAATTAACAGAACAATCATAGGACCGCCATGCCTGAGTCACCGTGACATTCGTTCAGAAGTCGCTGCGAGGGCAGTCGTAGTCGTGTGTGGGCCTACATCGTCCATACCCCCTGACCCTCACGCGACTGCAGCCGCCTACAGCTCAGTTGAAGGGGTAGAGGTCACGTGCACTGGTCGCCGACAGTCATCAATCAACACCGTTGTCGTATGGTGTTAGCGCGAAATATTGGAAGCCTTGCGAATATTGTTGTTTTTACTGATGATTCATTGCAGTGCTAGTTTAATTTTATTACAAGGCTCATCTTTTAAAAGAATTAAAACGCTGCACCTAATATTATGTATGTATGTATGTAAACAGGGTAGCTATATCCGTTGCAACCTTCTTAAATAAATCTAGGAGTACCTAGTAGGTAATAACGGGAAACTAACTAAAAAACAGTTATATCCGTTGACGGTTTTTTCTTTTCGTTTCGTCAATATTTCGTTTAAATAAAATGCTTGAAATACACAAAGCAACATTAGGCTTGTAAATAATCATGTGGCTAGAACATAATGTGCATTTAAGTAGAGGTTAGGCGTTTCGCCACACTATCAACAAAAGTTTCATAAAGTTTGCTAACAGAATGTTTAGTGTTTGCCGCGTATGTAGACCAGCGACCTTATCAATTTATTGTTACATCTATCCCGATCACTTTGAAGCTGATCTGAGTCTCTATCATAGTTGTTAGGTCCCTTCCATTGTCTCTACATTCACAGATACTTAACCAATCCTCATACTGATAGTACCTAATTAACATTCTAATTATCACGTCATCGTCACTCGGGAGGCTCGTTTCGTTCATTAATGACAAACCTAACAATCATTGAAATGAAATATTCCATCAGATATTGAATGATCGTGATAGATATAGTTATTTAGACAATGCGGCTCCGGGTTTCATAACGCCATGTGCTTGGCTTGTGGGTGTTACTTCAAATATAGATCCTGACATGTTAAGTAGTTTAACACAAGTATGCCTGTAGGTAGTTTAATGGGACCAGTAGCATACTCGTAGGTTACAAGTGTCTACATAGCCGCTGTACGTACTGAAGGAGAATGTTTGGTACCTACCAAAATATAAATTAACTCATGCTTATTTATAAGAGTAGGTAACATATTGAAACTGAAGGCGTATACATATAACGGTGAAAAATTATTATTTTTTGTATAAAATGGATTCGTCAAAATTAAGATGCTATAAAGGCCCTACCGTAAACACAAGCTTTGAGAGTTACTCAAAGCTCAGAGCACTGCATAGCAAAACATAGAAAAAAAATCTAAGTTATAAAAATAAATAACTAGGTATCTGTTATTCTCTCTAAAAACAAGTATGTTACTACCGAAAATATAAATAATAAAAAACCGGCCAAGTGCGAGTCGGGCTCGCGCACAAAGGGTTCCGTAGCAGCAATTAAATCAACCTATCTCAAAAACTATAAGAGATACTTTGATCAAACCAAAAATCGTTGAAAGAGTTAATTAGCATGCATCACCTCAATTTTTTTTAGAATTTTATACCCCGTAGTTATAAAAATAGAGGGGGGGGGACATACTTTTTACGACTTTGAGAGCTGATATCTCAAAAACCGTTCACTTTAAGAAAAATGTTTTTTAGAAAACTTTATATCATTTTAAAAGACCTTTCCATTGATACCCCACACGGGTATGTACATCGAAAAAAAAAATTTCATCCCTCAGTTACATGTATGGGGCCCCACCCCCAATTTTTTTTTTTACTATTTAGTGTCATATTTTTGTAGCGGTTCATACAACACATATTCCCATCAAATTTCATCACTGTAGTACTTATAGTTTCCGAGTAAATCGGCTGTGACAGACGGACAGACGGACAGACGGACAGACGGACATGACGAAACTATAAGGGTTCCGTTTTTGCCATTTTGGCTACGGAACCCTAAAAAAGGACCTGATCCTCGTTTGATATTATTATTATATTAGGTAGGTAGGTACCTACTTAGAAGAAATGTCGAGGTCGGTGTAAAGTCAGACTATCGATTACAAAGGCTACTGATGGCAATTAGGAGATAAAAATGGCCGGATCTATGGTTGTCCTGTTAGGAGGCATCAATACTATACATGGTGTTCCAAAGAAATTTTGTAAACTGAGACTGTTTTTATTTTCATCATGACATTAAAAGGCTGTGATTAGTTGATTACGATTGCCTCGCTACGTGAATCGAGGCAATAGACTATTTCAATACCTACTATAATACTTACAAGCAGGTATGTGTGTATTAGGTAGAAGAAGGACAAATTGAGGAAATTTTCAATACATACATCTTTGTAGAAAAGGCTCGATAGCTCAGTATTCATTCTTTAACCAAGTAAGTACCTACCTAGATAAATAGTTAAATACCGAATAAAGTATTGGACTTAGTGAAACGACGAATCAATCTATAAATAAAATTAATGTATTATCTCTGGGAGAGACGTGTAAAATGAACATAGAGAGACTTTTGTCCAGAAAAGCTATTAGGCTATAGGTATTAAAGGGTCAACGTTAAAAAACTCTACTTCCTCTGTAAAAAAATATAACGGCGGAACTCACCGCCAACCTGCAGTAGTGGAGAGGCACTACAAGAGGAAGAAGGAACTCACCAGGTATAGCCATCCCCAGCTCCAAGTACTCCTTCACCGAGCGGCTGAGGAAGGCAGGGGGCGCGACCGCGGGCTCGGGCTCCGCGTCCAGCGCCTGCGGGGGCTCCTGTCCCGCCAGCCCCGACGAGTCGGCGCGCACTCGCTTCACACGGGAGCCTTCTTCGGAGCATCCTGGGGAGGGGAAGGGTAGACTGGCTTTACAGTGGAACTTATGTAACTAAAGCGATCGCTGTTTAGTCAGTCAGTCCAGTAAATTTATTTACTATGGTCGGTCATTGGCTGACTATTCATGCATACAAATTGTTCTCAGCGTTGGACCAGCATGACTGTAAAACAGTCTTTGTAACAATAGAAGGGCTAGTACGGGGCGCATTTAAGACGTGACAAGAGTTTTGCATCACGCTCACTCACATCGCGCAGCCTCAAGAGCGAGCGCGACGGAGAACTCTTATCACGTCTTAATAGCGCCCCGTGCTACAGGACCAGGTGTGGCTTTAAAACATCGCATCACGAAAGAATGGTGTAGCGATTGGTAACTAAATCATCGAAAACATCGGGATTGATTCGTTTTATTTATTTGTTACTTAACGTGTTAATTATTAGGTTAAGTGCCTGCCCAACAAACATTTTACCCTCAGTTACAGCTATTTTTATAACTTTAACCTGTATAACTGTGTTATAGTTATCTCAGTTCTAATATAAAGCGATAAAGATGAGTTAACAAATGAAATTAGTGTTAACAGCAGGTTTAAGTGTTAAAATGGTATTAGTCAAAGCAATTATAATTAAGATGTTATAGGTTTAAACTGTTTCTAGAACCTAAAGCTATACAAGAGTGCTCACTGATACCTGTTAACACTTATGGTTGTTAAGTGGTTTCCTTTAATACTCATATAAATCTTTAGGTGTCATATTGAATTTAGGCTGCAGGTATTGGTTATAAAAGAGATTTTGTCAAGAGTGCAGTAAGTCAAGATTCTTACAGTGTTGGAAAACTCAACAATGCAGTTTTAATCTTTAAGGTTACGCTTATTGCGTTAGGCAAGTAGACTGTAAAAGTAACGGTGTTAAGCAAGACTGTGCGGATCGACTAAGACTGCATAATACCCTTGGCTAAGGGTGTTCTATTTCAAAAAGTGTAATAGATGACTTAGGTGAGTCTATATGTCTCAAATGTAAGTTCGCCATTTGCATTGGCGACCTAACCTATAAATTGCTGGGATAAACAATATTTTGCTTTAAAATACTTACTTATTTATGTGAATTTTGTCATTCCAGTCATGCCAATCGATTTATGAAACTAATGGACATACAGCAAGGATACAAAAAAATACAAAATTGAGTCGTCTATTTTATATTTACTTTTGTTTCACTTGAAATCCTTAATAAATTCGGAGCGCATTAAAATTGAGGTGGGAAATATGGTATACATTACAGTAAAATTATAATGGCATGTTATTTTCAATTCACAAAACATGTTAAGTCAAGTTAATATATTATATTTACTGTTATTTAGTAATGATCAATACTGTCACTCTAATACTGTCGCGTATGATTGCTGTTGACACTATTACTTTCAAAGACATACAACTTGTATGGTAAAAGTATATTCGAAAAACGGTAACATACTCACTTAACCCTTTTTTACCAAACAAATAAGAGTCAGGGAGTCAAATAACCATTCTACAACTACAACTATACCGGTAAAAGTTCTAGCTGAGAGTGATTAAACGCTCTTCTATAGTAACTTTAGCACTTCAATGACACCGTACTACAGGCTTTCTATAACTTAAACACTTCAATGACACCGTTTTACAGACTTTCTAAAGCCTTTACTCTCAAAATCGTGGGCCTCTTTCGTGGTTATAAGTGAGTTAGAGCACTCTCCTACACTCTTATACAGCTATGTCTTAACACTTTAATTTTCAAATGGAACCATTATACAATTTATATGAGAGTTTTTTTAACGCTACGATGTTAGTTGGGTGATCCATAACATATTACTTAGCCTCGTAATGCACCTATGTACTATCAGACATTGACTGTGTAGGAGGTAGGTAACTATGCAAGGGCTGTGTGTAAGGCTAGGCTGAACCTAGCCTATACGGAAACTCTTGGTTGACCTACTTTGATCTAGCACCTACCTTAGGTACATAACCTTTATAGGCACGTTGGGTAATTTATTCACTTGAATGTTAGGTGAAATTAAGGTTATTCCACTTAGATATTTTTAAATATAATTATACCGGTTGTACAAGATAGATGAGGTTGAGGTAGGAAGGGTAAGGCCTAAGTATGTATCATATCAGTACCAGTCACAAATGATAATACATAAAACAGAACCTATAAATGCTGTCTTTGCTTAGCAGACAGTTAGCAGACAAAAAAAATGTTTTGATACACTCACGGACAATGAAAAGGTTCCACTGAGAAAAACACCAAATTACTCATAAACGGAAAAGCCTTGCTTAATGACTTGCCTTCTGAAACATTGAATTACATTTAACAGAGTATCAGTATTACGTTACGTCCAACTAAAAACGGTAATATTTTGTTAAAATTATAAATTAAATGTTTGAAAAAATTGGGATTGTTTGGTGTCGGCATTTTGTGAGTGGAACTTTTTCATTGCCCGTGACTGTATTTGGAAAGTAGGTACATACCTAACCTACCATCAGCAACTAATAATTATAATACCTACATAATAATACTTAATAATAATAATAAATATTAAAATATTGGTGTAAAGGCCCATTGGTGCGTTTGCGTTAGGCGGACATTTAAAAAAAATCACCGTTCGACGCGACCCGACGCAACCCACAAATGCAATGAGGCCTCACCCTTATTTTCATATATTGTAGATAAATAAGTAAGTACTAATTAAAAGCACCAATACTTTCTGGAAAAGAGGAAAACCTCAGAAAATCTAAAAACGTGAGGTAAAAAAATTGCGTAACACACATATAAATAAGGAATTCATGTTAGAGACTTTAAGGTACTTTTTACAAGATAAACGGTTTTACGTGTAGTACCTACTAGCTATGTACTAGGCTCTATAGGAATAGAGTGAGCTGACCCTATATTTTTTTTACGTAGCCTATAGGTACTTACAGTGACATAATATTATTATCTTCACAATACAGACCCTTGTATAATTTGTTTCTTGAGGTATAAAGAAGATAAGTACTTTAAAAATACCGGTGTAGTGTTTAACCGTGTTATCCAACCGAGTCACTTACAAGGTGATAGCGCTGAGAATACACAAAATACTGTTTACTTGACCTTAACATACTCATACATAACAAAAGCTTACCGGTCGTCGTCAATGCTACCAGCAACACGACACATGATAACCAAGGAACCTCCTTCCGAACCCACATGATAAAAATAACAAAACCTTGTTGCTAAAAATCACTCAACAATGCACATGATAATCAATTATTCAGCCAGTTGCATTTGACAAGTTGGCATTGGCGGGATTTATTTTTGAAATTCGAATGGTGCTTTATGGTTTGTGGTTAGCCAGCGGTGGCGGGCGTCGTAAGAAGGTGTTATGCAATCTAAAATACGCGTGTGGCTGCCCCGACCGACTCGAGCGCAATGAATGATCTATCTGTAAATCTGTAGACTTGTCTTGTGGTGGTTGTGAAGGTTCTTCAAGACTCAAACAAGATGTGCTCTACCGCAAGATGCTGCATAATAATAATTAAGAGATGAATCTTCTTTTAACTAGAATTATGATTAATGGTAATAATAGCAAATGACAGAAACGTTTTCATTATCTTATATTGTTGCCCCATTCAACTACGATCATTAATGCTGAATTTTTTTCTTACACCTTCAGTTATGCGTCCTATAACAAATATCTGCCCCGGCCGGGATCAAACCCACCCTCGGCAGCAGCATAAAAGTCAACTATCATAGCTCCGGTCATAATTTGATAAATATTTGTTACTTAACTGTTCTACATTTATTATAATTTTTCTTTAGATTGTCTTGGAAATAGAGTTAAGTACTTAAAAGGAATCAATGAATTAAAAACATTGATAAATAAATAAATTTCTTTATTGGAAACTCAGCATAAGTTCTTAGAAGAAATATCTTCACTAAATGGTACTTACACATTGTACATCTTCATCGGTACAGACTGTTTCAAAGTTGTGTTATTCGATGTCATCAAAGTGATATCATCGAATCGAAAACTTATAATCATTACATAGATAGGTAAAAGTAATCCACTGTAATATCGATTGTCGTAGAACTCGTTACTCGTAGATAAAAAAATAGGTTCTACCTTTTTTGGCATAAGATTTATTTGCCTAATCTCGTATTGCATAGTAACGTTTGGTCAAAGTCTCGTTACGCCAAAAATCGTATGGCATAAATCTCGTTTAATAAAAAGTTATTTCGCATAACATTGTTAAGCCTACTAATGGTATGGCCAAATCTTGAATAGGCTAATAATCATAATGCTATGACATAGGTTATAAAAAGTAATATAATATTCGGGCTTTAACTTGGATGGGGCGTCTTAGCGCAACTGGTGCCTTGTATTGTTTCCTTTTATGTAGGAAACGCTCCGCTCCGCTTCGCTGCGCCCCGCTTTGCTTTTGACGAAAATGTGCACCTAACACGCTCCTCCCCGCTTTGCTCGTCGTCGCACCTATCTATAGGTTTCGATCCCATGGGGTTTAATGGCGTTTGTAATAATTATAATGGTCATTAACTTTCGATATTTTGATAATTCAATATCGTGATTTTCGGGATGTATTAATAAATATATTATTTATTAAGATAATATTAGCAGGAACAAGATTATACCTATACGAACAATTTGAGCAAACGAGACTTACGTGTTTCAAGATTGTGCCAAAAGGGTTTTAGGCGAAACGAGCCTTATGCCACGTAAGACTTGGCCAAGTGATGATTCGACCAAAAAAGTTTAGACCTTACGAGTTATGCGAAACGAGTATTGAGCAATAAAGATTAGGCGAGATGAGGGGAACCCAAAAAAATACTCAAGTATCAAAACATTTTCTTCTGGTTTTTGAATTTGCCGCTCTTTCTCAAGTCACTGTTTGGATTGCCAGTATAGTTAATTTTTGTACTGTCACATAGAGTAAAAATTTAAAGTCCAATGTACAGTCAAACTATAAAGTCCTCACATCAAAGAGTGCTATTTTGCTAAGACTTTTTATGATCATCAGTTATTTATACTTACTAAAAGTAAGTACATTTTAAAAATAAAATACCGATTGATTATGGATTTTGAACGGATTTGTCTATATAACAGATTATTCGGTTTTTTTCTACTTAATTTTCAAGACGACTAAACTTTAAATCTATAAACAAGCCTCATCCGGATGAGTCATCCGGTAGCACTTGGCAACACTGACTGTCTGTCGGTTTCTGTTTATTCTCTATGGTATTTTTGCGTGCTCTGCTTTTTTGTTTTCTTTCTTAGTTTTTGTGTGCCGGCATTATTGTTTCCAAAGTTTTACAAAATTGCATTAGATCTAAATGAACAAAAGTATAATTAAAATCTAATAATGGACGCAAGAGTACGAAAGAGTTGCCCCAACTGCAGCCAATGCTTTTCTTTAAAATGTAAGTACTAACAACTTTAATTCCGAGCATGGTTATAATATGAAAAATTATATTTTTTAGCTACCTACTGCCAGCGAAAAATTTTAGTCCGAACATTTGCCTTAGTTACTTACCAAAGAAATTACCCACAACGAATTTACCGTGCTGGATTAATAATTTAAAATTGAAGAAAACTTGCTGTCTGTCTTTAGATAGTTACAATTCCTTGTATTTGAAGGTCTCTTGTTATTATTTTGATAGCACAGCAGCAGAAAGGGCGGGTTCCCCTGCTGCTGCAATGTGGGCACTCCGTGTGCGAGGTCTGCATCAGGAATATGGTGAAGTTCACCGAGCCCATCAACTGCAAGGTCTGTGGCCGGGACATGGAGCTGTCGCAGAGTGACCAGATGCTCTGCCAGGCCGACCTGCATGCCGTCTTCCCCGTCAATATTTATACACTCGGGGAGATTGTGCTCAATATGGAGGTAAGTCATTTTATTACCATCATTATTTGCCTGTACCTGACTTCTCTGCCTTTTCCTTTTTAGAAGGGCCCTTTTATAACGTTTGAATAAAGTTATTTAAAAAAACATTAGTATCAATGCAATGACCAATTACGCAAGCTGAAACAAGTTTTCTGGTGCTTGTTTAATTATTAAATGGTTTATCCAAACCATTCTCAATCTCATTGTTACAGAGCTTTCACAGTTGTATTCACATTCCTTTGTTCCCAGCTTCTCACACCTCAACCAGTCACACTGTTACTTGTTGGGAATTTTATGTTCAAAATTCCAATCAGTCCACCCTCTGTTACTCATTGAAACACGCTTTTCCTTCATTCCCAACGTGTCTTATTGGATTTCTTACTTGAATTATTATTTACACAGATCATTGCAATTTATTATTACTGTAGTTTATTGGAATGTAGTTAGTGAATAGTTTTTATTTATTTATTTGTTTTATGGAAAACTTACAGCTAAAATTTAACAGTATAACACTAAAAATAAACAGTTGAAAGCCAATTACTAGTTTTCACTAATTGATAACAGAGTATACACAAATGATTCCTATGTATGCAAACATACTAACCTAACTGGAAACACGAAACTAAACTAAGCTAAATAAAATATTATTTATACCTACAATATGATATGAGTATTATATAAAATAACCGTTAAGTAAATAATGTTACTACTAATCATAAATAGTTGAGCTAAACTTATTAGTTAGATTATAGCTGATAGAACGAGCGCTACTACAAAACATGTCTATGTCCATACAGTCGTTACTAAGCGTATTGAAAGAGCGCGAAGCTCTCAAAAGAAACGAGTTCTGCCTGTAGTTGGTATGAACGAGAGGAACATGCACCAATGATTTGAGACGTAACGGACGTGAGGGGACTAACAGATTGATTTTATTCTGGACAGTTCTTCAGACCATCTTATTCATCATCTTTCAACAGGGATATAACTCACCTTCTACTCAAGACAGTAGCTGCTACATTGATCTGAAAGAACTTTTGAATTCAGTGGATCATGCAAAAAGTAAGTATATTACTCTTGGAAAATGTATTACTTATATGTATAGTTTTAGAAAGCTAAGGAACCATTATTTTGATATTTTTGTTTGCAGGTAATTGTATTGAGTGCAGAGGCAGTACCTCTAAGATGTGCCAGCAGTGTGTCACAGTCATGTGCGAGGGATGCTTCACTAAAACACACAAGTTCCATGTCTTCAAGAGCCATGTTCTCAAAGATATAGGTATAATACCAGTGCACTTGCTTGCCAACAAATTTAATGTCATATGATATGCTGTATAATGTAATGAATACAGTTATGATGTAATTTTATCATGTTTGATCATCCATTGATATACTTTTGCGTCCCGAAATCGCGATATCACGCCTAATTCATATAATTCATATAATAGATTTCTATTGTGTCTGATTTCAAGGAATTTAAGTGGTTAAATGAAATGTGATCTCTTATTTTTATAGCCTTAGATGTGGAGCCCAGTAACTGTAAGGTTCACAAGGTCAAGTCTCTTGACTATTACTGTAAGGACTGTTCCAAGCTGCTGTGCATGGACTGTATGATAGTTGGCGGGGAGAAGTCTTGCAAGAACCACACCGTCATCTCAGCTGAAGAGTTGGTAAGAGTGTTAGGAATTTTAGGCTTAGTATACCCTTTTTGCAACACCCTGTACTTAAACTTATACAAAAAAAAATAGTTTACATAAAAAAATACTTACAGTATTTTCTCTTATAAAAAAGAAGGCATAAATGTTCACTGCCAATGAAAAATAGGTGAATTACAAACCTGTAAAAACATTAAAGCAAGCATGAAAGCTCCCAAACTCATTTTAGTACCTACTTAGTTTTTAGCTGAAAAATATTTTATTACATTAATACCTAATTATGATATTATTATGTTCTGAGATTGGCTGTTACAGAATGAAGGGGCATATGAAGAACTCAACGAAATATGTCCTAAAGTAGATGAGACATTTAGAAGACTCACCAAAACTGCTGTGGTATGTTATTCATGTGAATAATTACCTACTTACTATCTAGTTGTTTAGTAATAAAAAAAAATACACCGTCTTTAATTATATTTTTAGGACATCGGCAACCTTCTAAACACCACTGAAACAGGGTTGGGAGACTCACAACTTAACAAGACCAAGATTCAGATCCAACACCACTTCTCCAAGCTCCACGCCTCCATTCAGAAGCATGAGGAGGAAATCATGACAATTATGGATAAACTGGTGCTCTCTGAGAAGCAATCTTTGCAGAAGGCCAAGACTTCTGTGGCCGACAATATAAAAAAAGCCAAAACTGTGCTGAACAAAATGAACACTGTTTTGAATCCGGAGAAGGAGACTAAGGTGATGTGATGTGACCGGCTACTGAATTTACCGATATGAATCATTCACAATTTACTACCATACATTTATGCCAGGTTTAATATTTCATTGAAATTTTCAGGGCAATGTGATTGCATTACTGGAAGAAGCGAAGGAAGTGATAAACACCCCATGGTTCTTGAACAAAGACGAAGATAATACTAGCCCTCTCAAGTAAGAATAAAATTCTACCTAAGTAATGCAGTACATTTCTTACGCATTTAGTACATAGTTATGGCCTGTGAACTGAACAAATGATTACTGAGTATGTCTCTCGCACATGTCTAATATTGACACAGTAAGATCTCTCATTTTTAGGTCTAATAGCAACGTAATAAAACAATTTCAGTACACATTTGATAAAAAAAATAGACTATAGTAGTCTGAAACCATTTTTTTTTGTAAGATTTTTTTTTTTTTTTTTTTTTTTTTTCTTGTTGCATCTGCCATCAGTCGCCAGACTTTTATCAGATTTGTGGAAAGATCATTGACGTTCAGAGAGATCTGACCATTGTCAGAGTACCCCTTTATTAATGCAGCACATTTGCTCTCTTGAGCCTGTGAGTCAGGTTAGATGGGTCTAGCAAATTAGAAGCCAGTGAGTTGGGATGATTTGCCAGTCGGAGCTTGTATTTCATTTTATATGAAGCAATTTCTTCCTGTACTGTCGGTACCCCCAGGTAATCGTGAACTTCACTTGTTTTTATAAACCAAGGTGGGTTACATATGGCTTTTAGGACATTGTTTTGAGCCCTTTGTAAGCACATTATGCTAGATTTGGCAGCTGACCCCCATAGAGGAATCCCATAAGTCCATATTGGTTTCAGGATGCTGTTGTATATGAGAAGTTTGTTGTCAACTGAAAGAACAGACCGTCGACCCAGCAGCCAGTATAAGTTCTTGAATTTTAAGTTCAGTTCATCCCTCTTTTTTTTTATGTGATTGCTCCAGGTTAATCGTCTGTCCAAGTGGAATCCAAGGTATTTCACAGAGTTGGAGTGGGGCAAAGTAGCATCGCCCAATCTGACACCAGGGCAGTCCCTTCTGTTGAGTGTGAACGTGATGTGGTTTGATTTTTGAGCACTTGCCTTTATGCGCCATTTCTTAAGCCAAATGTTTGTTTGGTCCAGCTGGAGTTGCAGATTTAGTGATGCAATTTCGGGTTCACGATCACAGGATAGGAATGCCGCGTCATCAGCATATGTGGCTATAGTTACTCTCGGAGTCTGGGGCATGTCCGAGGTGAAGATGTTGTAGAGAACTGGGCCCAAGACTGATCCCTGTGGGACACCTGCCTTACATTCATAGAGGCTTGATCTTGCTTCTTTTTGTTTGACTTGAAATAGTCTGTTACTGAGGTATGATGATAAGATAGGATAGAATGAGTGAGGTAAGAGTGTCTTGATTTTGTACAAGAGACCTTTGTGCCAAACTCTGTCAAATGCTTGTTGAATGTCAATGAATGCAGCAGAGCAGTATTCCTTCTTCTCGAAGCATTGCCGAACCACGTTGTATACTCTGTGGACTTGTTCAATTGTGGCGTGCATTTTTCGGAATCCAAATTGGTGTTCTGGGATAATGTTTTCCTTAGCCAAGGTAGATGAAAGGCGATGAAGGAGAATTGTTTCCCACAACTTTGATAGTATCGGCGTCAGGCTGATAGGGCGATAAGAGTCGACTCTGTCGGTGGGCTTCCCATTTTTGTGAACTAGTATGATTTGAGATACCTTCCAAATACTCGGTACATGGTGAGTTCTAAAGATAGCATTGAATAGACATGCGAGGAATACAACACATCTTCTAGGCAGTTCTTTGAGGATTCTAGGTGTGATTAGGTCGAACCCGGGTGCTTTATGGGTTTCCAGCTCTTTAATTCTACGATGGATTTCTCTCGGGGATGTAGGTTTCAATGGTAGGTCCAGTTGAAAGTCTTGATTTAGCACTTCATCTATCAGTGTATCTTCTTCCCCTTCATTTGGCTGGAAGACTGACGCGAGATGTTTAGCAAATACTTCTGCTTTTTCACTATCGCTCCGGGCCCATGAGGTAGTTCCTGATCTTATTGGTGGAATTGCTATTTGGGGTTGATTCAGCCCTTTAGTGGCTTTCCACAGTGAATGTTCACCTTTACCATTGGCCGATAGACAGGTAACATAGTGATTGACGGTGGCATTTTTAGCTTCCTGTAGAATCTTCTTTAACTCACGAGATGCTTTATTTAGAGCTGCTTTATCGCTTGGGTGCCTTGAGGCGTGCCAAACTCTACGCAATCTGCGTTTATCTTGTATTTTGTTTTTAATATGAAGAGGGATATTCTGCTTAGGTATATTAGGCTTCTCCTCAGGTGAGCTTTTCCATGCTGCCACTTGGATAAGGTTAGTGATGTATGAGCATGCGGTTTCAACGTCTTCACTGGTTTTAAGGGGCATGTGCATGTCAATATTATCATTTATGTAATCTTGGAAGCTGTCCCAATCTGTATCCTTGTTACATAAAGTCTCGTTGTAGCCGACATTTATAACAGTTGAGCTCAGTGTTAGGATGGCAGGAGTGTGATCAGAGGATCCATCAAAACATGACTCGACAAGAGTATGAAGTTGACATATATTTCGACATATAAAGAAATCTAATAGATCAGGCTTTTTATTTGGGTCAGTTGGCCAGTACGTTGGTTCACCAGTAGATAAGGGTGTAAGATGATTTGAGTCCACACACTTCTTCAGCTCGCGTCCCCGAGTCGTGGTAGTACGGGATCCCCAGTAGGTGTTTTTTGAGTTGAAATCACCTCCAGCAATAAATCTGCTTCCCAGAGAATTAAAAAAGTCAGTGAGTAGCTCCTCTTTAATTTTATGCTTGGGTGGACAATAAACTGCAGATAGGTTTAAGTAGTCCGAAGTATCTTCAATTCTAATGGATGTGGCTTGGATACTGTGTTTTTGATAGGGTTGGAGAGCATGGTGTTTGATGCTGGTCTTTATCAATATTGCGGTGCCGGCATGTGATGTACCATCAGGGTGGGGGGTGAAGTACGTTGAAAAGTTTTTAACATTGAATATTGTCTTATCTGTGACATGAGATTCAGATATAAGTATAACATCTAGCTTATTACTTTTGATGAGTAATTCTAATTCATTTCGGCTAGATACCAGCCCATTTATGTTCCACGTTGCTATTCGTAAAGATCCTATTTTGATAGTTGAGAGACGAGAGTGGTTATTAGACTCATGAGAGTGCTAATGTGCTGGAGTAGGATATCAATTTTTTCTGCTTGTTGAGTTATAATTTTTTCTATTGATGCAAGCTGGGTTGAATCGGTTGGTTGAAATAGGTGATCTTGTTTTGAATTGTTGGTTGGAAGTGATTTTAGCTTTTCTGCATACGAGATTGATGGTTGAATAGTGGCTGCAGTTTCGGCGGAGAGAGTTGGTTTCTTTGGCGCTGATCTACCATATTTCCGTGAGTGGATTTCTTTGTAAACACTGCAGCCTTTGTAGCTGGCAGGATGCTCACCAGAGCACAGGGCACACTTGGCTGGAGTGGACCTGTCTTTTTTAGGACACAGGGTAGTTTTGTGGCTGTCTCCACATTTCACACATCGGAACGGACGCATACAATTGTTTTTGCTGTGACCATACTGCTGGCAGCGGTGGCATTGCACAACTGTTTTGGCTTTCTTTGGATCCTCTATTTCAACAGCTTGGTGGAATATGTATTTAATTTCTTTTACTCTCTGATCGTTTATATGAGGTTCAAGGTTAACAAAGAATGTCGATGTTGGCTTTTTCTCTGGTCCATGCCTAGCATTTATTATTTCACCACGTACCTGGTTTCCAGTGGCTTGTATTTCTTTGCAGATGGCTTCATGAGGTGTAGTAAAGTGAAGTTTTTTTATAACTATGCGAAAGCACTTTTCTTCTCTGGGAGTAAATGTGTGACCAATAAGATTCTTGGACCTTAATATATTAAGGGCGTTTTTGTAATCTTCAATGCTGCTGAAGCTAATTCGCAGCTGATTTTTATTTACTATCTTGAAGCTGAACTTACTTTGGTTGATTGAAGATTCTAGTAGCATAGATAGTTCATTGACATCATCAATACCATATAATATAATAGGTGGTGGTTTATTATGGGTGTTGGTGGATGGTTGGGAATCCGTGACCATATCGACAGGCAAAGAATCATACTTGTTTTGAGTAGTCACAGCCGAGGTGGGAGACGGAGGTGACATTGAGGGACATGGTCTTTTGTTGGGTGCTGAGGGATAACGTTGCCAAGTGGGCTGCCTGGGGGTCATTGTATTAGCTTTCAGTGGGGTACTCTCATGGTTGTTTGTATCTACTGCTGGCTTGAGTTGACTTTGATCAGAGGCAGATGTATTTGATTTGTTGCATTGAATGTTGGTGTTGAATAGACCCGGATGGAAAACCTGTTGCACCAGGTTTGGGGGCTTGTTTTGTTTAGTCTTATTGTCCAAACTCATTGTTATTTTAGATTGAAAATCATTTTAAAACTTAGTTTTTTTTTTTTTGTAAGATAATGCTGTATTTTATACCTACGTAGGAAGTTATTAAACAACATTACCTCTCAGGGTGGCAGTGAACGAGGACCTGTGCGCGCTCATCAGCGACTACGTCCACTTGGAGGGCAACGCCAACTCCGTGTACAAGCTGAAGCGCACGCCCGAGATAGGTGAAGGAGTGGAGGTGCCGCCCGCGCCGCCCAAGCCTGTGTTCCCGCCGGACATGTTCAAAGGTAAGTCACTAATGTTACTATTGTCCAGGTTGGAAGAAGCAAAGCTTAGGTTCTGTCTACACGGTTCTGTTATTGACGTAGATAAAAAAACGTCACTATAATTATCCCGATTCGCCATAAACGGCGCTGTCATTGATAGATCACGCATTAAACAAGTTTATCGCCGTCGATAACGGACCCGTGCCGCCGTAGCAGTGAACGAGGACCTCTGCGCGCTCATCAGCGACTACGTCCACTTGGAAGGCAATGCCAACTCCGTGTACAAGCTGAAGCGGACCCCCGAGATAGGTGAAGGAGTGGAGGTGCCGCCCGCGCCGCCCAAACCCGTGTTCCCGCCGGACATGTTCAAAGGTAAGTTAATTATGTCAAGGTTGAAATGAAGCTTGGATTCTGCTTCTGTCTCCGCAACACGGGTTTCTTATCGACGTAGATAAACGTCATTTTATCGCGATTCGCCATAAAAACAGCGTTGTGTTTTTAAATCGCGCCTAAAACGAGTTTATCGACGCCACTAACGGACCCGTGCCGCAGGGCCTGGTGTCAATTTAAATGTAATTATTTATATATTTTTTAAGTAAGTATTAACTACTTCTTCTTCTGTTCATCATCACCCAAAAATAACTCGTCCATTAAACGTCCACTTCTAGACAAATTTAGTTGAGTGAAATGGTTTGCATCCATAGGTATAATATGATCAGCTGGCTATAATGCCTCTCATATTTATGTTTGCCTTATCGTAGTCTCCGCCACTGAACACTTTAATCTCATTATAATCAATCCTATATTATTGGCAGTGGCGGATTAAGAGCATCGGAGGCCCTAAGCACAAAGCCTGTGTAGGCCCCTAATTTAGAAAAATTTGTTCCTTGAAGAGTGACAAAACAGTTCAATAGCTAAAACATCATATAACTTTTCTATAAAAAAGGATGGAAAACATTTTAAAAAAAATTTGCTTGCCTTAAATGCCTACGACAAGCGCAAGTATCACCACGGTTATAACTGCGCAGGTACACCGAGCTATCACACGGCACATTTAAGTACGCGCAAGCCTCATTTTTAACCGACTTCGAAAAAATTAGGAGGTTCTCAATTCGTCTGTATGTTTTTTTTATGTGTGTTCACCGATTACTCCTCCGTTTATGGACCGATTTTGAAAATATTTTTTTTGATGTTTCGGGTTGAGCTCAGGGGTGGCCCCGAAAAAATTAGGAGGTTCTCAATTCGTCTGTATGTTTTTTTTATGTGTGTTCACCGATTACTCCTCCGTTTATGGACTGATTTTGAAAATATTTTTTTTGATGTTTTGTGTTGAGCTCAGGGGTGGTCCCTTTTTTCAGAATTTTATTCTACCCCCAAGGGTGGGTAAAGAGGTAAAAACAGGGTATGAATTTCCATTATGAGCACCTATTAACCGATTCTAATCAAATTTAGAACGTAAATATAGTTATTAATACAAACAATATGATGGTGACCTTGAGCTGATCTAATGATGGAAACCGAAGACAGACAAGGGAACTCCTCAACGGTATATAGCAACTACCTCGTGTTTAGGCTTGAATGATTCGTATTGACTAGTAGGACTTATTGGTATCATTTGCATCTTACTTTTGATTGAATTATTATTGCAAATAAACTAAAAACAATGAAATAATATATAATAATAAAAAAAACCGACTTCATAAAACCACTATCTATCTTTCTTTTTTTAAAATTATTATTTTATTGTCAAATTCGTCGGCGTGGAAACTGGAAACAATGTTTCCCAATGAGGAACTCTTTCTTCTACTGGTGCCTTATTATTTATTATTATTTATTTATTACTGGTATATTTTCAATGTTTGCAAACAACTAGAATTTTTTCACTAGAAATACTGTGGTGATACTGGTGATAAAATGATCACCCGCCACCAGGAGCCAGGTTGCGCAGCCGGAATTACGAGTCCGGCTGTTTGGACCAGGGTACTACGGGCGTCCGGATCTCGAGCCCTCCACTAGCTTGCTAGTGGGTCCGGACTTGGGTATGGATTCGTAGTTGCATGTGGTTAGCTACAGGGGGGGACATCGTTCGTCTGCCCGGTAAGCTTGTCACCGGGCGTCTCCCCCGTGCGCAGCTAGTGGCTTAAGTAGCGGTTTAGGACGAGGGCCGTTGATGAAAGAGTCACGGGGCACGTGAGTTTCCCTTATAGTTGGTGCGAAGTCAGATGGACCGACATCTCCGGTGCTTGACTGGATATCAAGAAGTGCGTGACAGATAGCATGCGCCGGCCGACCCAGCTGTGTAGGCTCCATGAGTAGACATGTAGGTCTGCATGTCGGGAGGTGAGCGCGCATTACAGCTCCGGTACCAGAGTGGAGATCTGGCAAATGGCTTCTCCATTGTCCCTAGTGTGGATGCAAACACGGGTGCTCCGGATGGAGTACGGGAAGTGAGCGTGCCATCAACAGCTCCGGCACCTGTCAGGACATCAGGGAGGGGTCTCACCACCCCGAGGCGACTCTCCTTGTGAGTACTGTGGCTATACGCTGCAGCGGCTAGATCCACTGCTCCATGGATCCCTGATGTCAGACTGCCTGTAGTTTATGATCAAGTCGATGGGAATTACAGGTCACTCACGTAGTTAAAAAACACTAAGTATATCACGTAGTTAAAAAATTAGTATCGTGTGGTGATACTTACGCGTGTGGTAGGCCTTTACCAACCACACGCACGGTATTCCGTGTTTAAGCCGGCCTGCGCAGGCAAAAATGTGGTGATACTTACGCGTGTGGTAGGCCCTTTACCAACCACACGCACAGTATTCCGTGTTTAAGCCGGCCTGCGCAGGCAAAACTGTGGTGATACTTACGCGTATGGTAGGCCCTTTACCAACCACACGCACAGTATTCCGTGTTTAAGCCGGCCTTCGCAGGCAAAACTGTGGTGATACTTACGCGTGTGGTAGGCCCTTTACCAACCACACGCACAGTATTCCGTGTTTAAGCCGGCCTGCGCAGGCAAAACTGTGGTGATACTTACGCGTGTGGTAGGCCCTTTAATCAGAGCAAACTCATTACATCGGACATATTGTGGATGAATAAAATGTAGGTATAAAATGAAACAGCAGCAGAGGATGGGGGCCCCTGGAGGCCCGGGGCCCCAAGCACGTGCTTGTCGTGCTTATAGGTTAATCCGCCACTGATTATTGGCCATACTTCCCAAGTAGTATAATAGAGAACATGTTAAATTATTCTTTATAAAATACCCCACACTCCATCCTGTGTACACCACCCAATACAGCCTACTACTCCGCTAAAAACAACAACCAATCTAACACACCACCACCCGCTTAGGCAGCGTTCCCACTACGCCGGACCGGCAGATCTGCCGCGCCGGTAAATCTGCCGGAAGAGCTAGTGGCTGTACAATTTATATGAAGCTATTCACATTATCCCGGGTCCGGCATTTTTGCCGAGCCCGGCATTTCTACCGAACGTTTTGTCACTAGGAATTGCCGGTAGAACGACCGGGCCCGGAGTAATGTGAACGAGTTTGTGCCGGTATCTGTCCCCCGCTCGCCCCGCTCGTGCTCCCCTCGCCCCGCCCGTGTTCCACTCACGTCATTCGGCTCATTCTTCTAAGTTCACCCATTAATGTTTCAAATGTTCCAAGTGAAAATCTTTCCCGTAAAATAGGGTGTACCCAATGTTTTCTTTTATTTTGCCTTCTATTAACCTCTAGAATGCCGTGTGCCAGATCTGTCCCAACCCCCCTTGTCTGCCTAGTGACAGATCTGTCCCAAGAGCACTTCATCGCGATTTTAGTGATTTTAGTTATTAACCTTTCGTATGCCGAACAGCCGCGCACACATGTAACTGCCGTCTGCCGGCGCTTTTTGACAGTAGAGAGCGCCCGCGCGGGAATCACATTTATATGAATATTTGGGTATTATTGTTTGGTACTCAATAATGTTTTGATTGTAATTTAATGTCAGATAGCTAATGAACGTGTTACAATGAATTTTATTGATTATAATTGTTTTATTTGATTTCTATAGGTCATTGATTACAGATTATTACTTGAAACTGCACCCATCACAGCAAAATACGTATTTTTCAATAGAATTTTAGTTTCAATCCAGCATTTTTTATATTTATTACTTGAAGAGATTATACAGCTATCAACTGATATCAATAATATATAAACTCTAGAGGAAATAGATTCATAATTTGTATTTTGAAAACTGATTATAATTTGCTTTATTTCAAAAGACTCCATTTTCTGTACATTTGCATGTGTGCGTGACAAGAGCTTGCTCCAGTGCGCCGTGAGACAGATCTGTCCCAAATCAAGGGTGTTCACTTTTGATGAAATAAAAAATGAATGATTATTATTTTTATAATGTTTCGTATTTTAGTATACTAAATTATAAAAACTTAAACGTAAGTTAATTACTGAATCATATTTACTTATTTGTTAACCTACTTTCAACAAATATGATACTATAAATACATACATATATAAATACATATATTTATTTATATAAATAGGACAGGTAATCACCCTCTCAGACTCATCTATACACCGATAGTATTCTAAAGAGCCTAAACTTCACGTTCAGTAGAGAAAAGATCCTAAAAAATAAAACACGCTGTATAGCAACCCAACGCACTTTGTGTGCATACACGAGCGGCGGCCATTTTGTTTGCGTATGTGTGTGTGTGAATTTTGGATGCACCTTGATAAATATTGATATTCCCTAATATTTTGGCTATTTATTGAAAAAACCGATATAAATATGTATTATCAATAAAATTATCTTTATAAATGAAATAAATTATTTATTGATGTTTTTACATAACAGACTAGAAAACAGTTTACAAAGTTACGCACCCTTCAGGCAATAATCCGGTACAATTTTAGATTGATAAAAACTAGATTTATTGTATTTTTTTATAATATTGGTTTATCACTATACCTTCAAAATCGAATAAATAACAAGAAAACATAGTATTTACTTTCCTTGGGACGTTTTTTCGATACGAAATCACTATTTTATTACCAACAGTCGCGAGTACAAGGACTGTTCAAGGTACCAAAATTTGAATTTCGCGCTACAAGTAAACAAGTGAAGTTTTTGACTCAATGAATGTTGTCGATGGTTGTTTCATTCATATAGAATAAATAACAGGTGATTTCATACTTTATTTCGTGGTAATTAATAACTAAAATCACAAAAATCGCGATGAAGTGCTCTTGGGACAGATCTGTCACTAGGCAGACAAGGGGGGTTGGGACAGATCTGGCACACGGCATTCTAGAGGTTAATTACCACGAAATAGAGTATGAAATCACCTGTTATTTATTCTATATGAATGAAACAACCATCGACAACATTCATTGAGTCAAAAACTTCACTTGTTTACTTGTAGCGCGAAATTCAAATTTTGGTACCTTGAACAGTACCCGTATTACGAAAAACCGCACCATATTCTATTCGATAGTCTATTCGAAAGTGCTGTCAACCTGTCAACAACAAAATGGCGGGGTATAGATTTGCGAAAGTTTGACAGCTATCATTCCATAGGTCATTGTCAGAATAATATTATGTACTCTGTGGTCATTCTTTTCGAAACTCATTCGAAAGGTAAAAAGTGTTCGAAAGTGCTGTCAAGTTGACAATAGTCGCACTCGCATTCGATTCTATTCGTTAGCTCGAATTTTCATGATACGGGTACAGTCCTTGTACTCGCGACTGTTGGTAATAAAATAGTGATTTCGTATCGAAAAAACGTCACAAGGAAAGTAAATACTATGTTTTCTTGATATTTATTCGATTTTGAAGGTATAGTGATAAATCAGTATTATAAAAAATTACAAAAAATCGAGTTTTTATCAATCTAAAATTGTACCGGATTATTGCCTGAAGGGTGCGTAACTTTGTAAACTGTTTTCTAGTCTGTTATGTAAAAACATCAATAAATAATTTATTTCATTTATAAAGATAATTTTATTGATAATACATATTTATATCGGTTTTTTCAATAAATAGCCAAAATATTAGGGAATATCAATATTTATCAAGGTGCATCCAAAATTCACACACACACATACGCAAACAAAATGGCCGCCGCTCGTGTATGCACACGAAGTGCGTTGGGTTGCTATACAGCGTGTTTTATTTTTTAGGATCTTTTTTCTACTGAACGTGAAGTTTAGGCTCTTTAGAATGCTATCGGTGTATAGATGAGTCTGAGAGGGTGATTACCTGTCCTATTTATATAAATAAATATATGTATTTATATATGTATGTATTTATAGTATCATATTTGTTGAAAGTAGGTTAACAAATAAGTAAATATGATTCAGTAATTAACTTACGTTTAAGTTTTTATAATTTAGTATGCTAAAATACGAAACATTATAAAAATAATTATCATTCATGTTTTATTTCATCAAAAGTGAACACCCTTGATTTGGGACAGATCTGTCTCACGGCGCACTGGAGCAAGCTCTAGTCACGCACACATGCACATGTACAGAAAATGGAGTCTTTTGAAATAAAGGAAATTATAATCAGTTTTCAAAATATAAATTATGAATCTATTTCCTCTAGAGTTTATATTTTATTGATATCAGTTGATAGCTGTATAATCTCTTCAAGTAATAAATATAAAAAATCCTGGATTGAAACTAAATTTATATTGAAAAAGACGTATTTTTCTGTGATGGGTGCAGTTTCAAGTAAAAATCTGTAATCAATGACCTACAGAAATCAAATAAAACAATTATAATCAATATCATTCATTGTAACACGTTCATTAGCTATCTGACAATAAATTACAATCAATACATTATTGAGTACCAAACAATAATACCCAAATATTCATATAAATGTGATTCCCGCGCGGGCGCGCTCAACTGTCAAAAAGCGCCGGCAGACGGCGGTTACATGTGTGCGCGGCTGTTCGGCATAGGAAAGGTTAAGATACCACCACAACACAACAATTTCGTCGTCCATTGTGCGCGCAGGTCCAAATTCAACTGAGGACTGTCTGAATTTCTTCCGGGATCCGATGTAATGTGAACACTCTGTCCGGTGTCCGGTTTTCGGCAGATCTGCCGGTCCGGCGTAGTGGGAACGCTGCCTTACTAACCACACTTTCATTTTAACACCACCGTGAACGGTCCAGTATCATTGGCAGATGTCCGCGAGATGTACAAGAAAGACGCCCCGAAGCCCAAGCAACCTGAGCAAAGTTACTTCGCGAATGTTCCCCGCTATAGGAGCAAGAGTGGGTCGACATCGTCCATCAACTCCATCAATAGCGACTCCTCGAATAAGGAAAAGAGGTTTCCGAGCGGTGGTAAGTGGATTCTGTTTATAATCCCCGGTATAGTCAAGTTTATATTCAGGTGTATACTTTTGTACCATGCCAAACTCACAAAAAGCATATTTATTCATTAATTTGCGTTGTTGATTTGTAAGTTGGAAAAGGTATATAAAAGTGAAGCTGATCTTATATTTAAATTTACCACACATCACTATTCCTTGTTTTCACATTGATATGACTATACTTATATAGTCTGAAATGGTATAATCATGATTTGTGTTATTTTCAGCCGGTGGCGGCCAAACCTACGCTCCCCGGGTCCATACAGTCTCCCCATTTACTGAGACGAATAGCCCTAAACAACTCTTTGAAGGTATGTTCTGTTCTGTCATAGAATAACAATTCTAAGTCCATATCGCACAATACACAATTAAAATTAACTTTAGGTGTGTGTGATTGTACCCTCTGGGTCAGTACACAAAATTGAGAATCGGCGCGAAGCCTGCTGGTGTAGTGGGAGTAGACAAATGATGAAAATGAAAAAGCTAAAACACTCTTTATCTTTAGGGTCACAAGACTTGCACTAATAGTTGTGTAACAATAAAAAAATTAAATATCTATGGACAGAACATCAAAAAGCTAAAATGAGCTCTCCTCAAGCTCACAAGCGCTGGTCTAATGTATCTGCAACAATCTTGCACTCCATTCCAAAGGTCACAGCAGCATATCTCTGCACCAATATAGTACTCTATGGTCATCACCATCCACAGAATATCGAACAGGCTGAATTTAATATCTATGGACAGAACATCAAAAGCTAAAATGAGCTCTTCTCAAGCTCACAAGCGCTCGTCTAATGTATCTGCAACAATCTTGCGCACCATACCAATTCACAGAACATCGGAAAGCTAAAACTAACTATATTCCCAGGGTCACAACACCAGGACTAATGTCTGTATTAATATAGTATATGGTCATATCTATGGTCATCCACAGAATATCAAAAAGCTAAAATCCTCTCCATCCGCAGGGTCGCAAGAGCTGATCTACATCTCGCACATCATCGCGCCGGACGACCTGTACGTGCAGCGCGCGTGCCACCAGCGCCTCGTGCGCGAGATGCTGCGCGAGTTCCGCAACGCCGTGTCGTGGCCGAGGCCCTCCGCCGCGCACGTCGCCGAAGGTTATATATCATACACTCACAGGGTCACAGGAGCTGGTCTACATCTCGCACATCACCGCGCGTGCCACCAGCGCCTCGTGCGCGAGATGCTACGCGAGTTCCGCAACGCCGTGTCGTGGCCGAGGCCCTCCGCCGCGCACGTCGCCGAAGGTTATATATCATACACTCACAGGGTCACAGGAGCTGGTCTACATCTCGCACATCACCGCGCGTGCCACCAGCGCCTCGTGCGCGAGATGCTGCGCGAGTTCCGCAACGCCGTGTCGTGGCCGAAGCCCTCCGCCGCCCACGTCGCCGAAGGTTATATATCATACACTCACAGGGTCACAGGAGCTGGTCTACATCTCGCACATCATCGCGCCGGACGACCTGTACTGTCGCTGAAGGTTGTATCACTATTAAAAACTTTATAGCTTTTCCAGACATCTTCGCTTCGCCCTAAAAAGTTTTTTCGTGGGAATTCTCGGTCGTAAACAGAACCTGGGACTCAAACTTAACAGACACAGACACTTTAAGTGGGTGATAGCAGTATGAGTAAGTACACCATAGTTGTGGCTCGATAAATGTCTTTCTCGCTCGTTCGTCACCTTTCGCGTACTTCCTAAACAAATAAGTTCGTCGAGCTATAAGTACGCGTACTTACTTGTACGCCTATCTCCCGATTTACACACTTAACTTCTGTGAAACTAACATAAAGAATCGAAGAAGAATATACGACGAAGAATAGGTAATTTAATAATAGTCAGGTTCACTTCATATTTTATAATATCAATCTAAACAATCACAATCAAAACATTATCTTTTGTCATCGGTTTAGTTCCAGCCATCCCGGCCTATATATCAACCCAGTCCTTTCATCTCTTGTTACGACACGACATTTACCTAGCTCTTCGATTGGCAGACATAATCAAAACATATCAGTATTATAGTTTTAAACTAAATTCCGCAGGCAAGATCTACCTGGCGTTCAACAAGGCGTTAAAAGAGTGGCAGCGCTGCCGCGTGGTGAACATCGACCGACGCGACGTCAACAAGCCTATTTGCTACGTGTTCTGCATCGACTTCGGCAGCACCGAGGCCGTCACTTTGGACAAGTTAGTAGCTAACTTTACTTACACTTGTCCAAAATTAATAATGCACATGCAGATCTTCACACCCGAATCATTAAATCGTAAGAGCCTTAAAAAAAACACTTGCATTTTGCACCTTTTTCGAAAGAAATAGGAGTCAATATCATGTGTCACATAATGAAAAACAACCGATCTGTCAAAGATTTCTATGCGCATTATCAATTTTGGAGCACTGTACATCCCGGGCGAGTTAACTTGCCACCTGTGTCCCCGCTGCACGGCACGGGTTCGTTATTGACGTACATAAACATCGTTATATCGCGATTCGCCATAAATAAATTAAAAAAAAAACGATAAATTCAACCACACGATCTTCAGGCCAATCTGAACTATTTTATGAAACCAACAAACCGCCTGAAATTCGCAAATTCAGTTTTTTTGGAAAAGTTGTTCAGTTTGAGATGTGTTATTGGAAGCATCACTTTTACACCCAAGAAAACGTTAGTAGGTATTAGTACCTACACCTGTGTAATAATATTTGTAAGTCAAGTAGGTCAAAATACTGATTCGATCGCAGTTTTGTTTGTTTTGTCGTTTATGTAAGGACTTAGAGTGCTCAGTAGCCATATTTTGTTACAACAATGTTGCATATTTTGCGTGTCATCATATTATTATTATTTCCGTCCAGTGCCATTCCGTTCCCACACTCCAGTAGCCTCCTACATACAGCCTTCGTCTAACGTGAAATTTGTTCAATGTGTGTTTTGTAGAATGCAACAAAATTGTGCAGTGTGTCTCACCAAAATTTGTGATTAGTGAATTTCTGAATGGAATCAATATCTAAAGTAAAGACCTAAGTTAGCTCAACACTAAAGGAAAATATTCCCTAAATATTCTCAATCTACGTAAAGAGCTGACGACAGTCAATTTTCCTTTCTACGGCCATTCCAAAGACATGCAATTACTGCTGCGTGTTTCTTTCTAACGCAAACCAATATAATTATGAAGTTAACAAATTAAAGCAGCATTTCTTGTAACGAACTAAATTTAAAAAACATACCTAAATAAATACATTTCACCTGTATACTTGTTAACGTGTACATTATAATTAAACATTTTATAAATAACTAGGTGTTCCTGCGAGCTTCGCTTCGCCTTAAAAAGTTTTCCCGTGGGAATTCCGGGCTAAAAAGTAGCCTATGTTCTTTCTCAGGGTCTAGACCATCGGTATACCAAATTTCATTCAAATCCGTCCAGTAGTTTTGGCGTGAAAGAGTAACAGACAGACAGACACAGTTACTTTCGCATTTATAATATTAGTTATGATAAACAATAATTCATCCGCAGTCTCCGTCTCCTACCGGCGGCGCGGCTGCAGTCTCCGCCGCCGCTCGCCATGCACTGCGCGCTGGCCAACTGCGCGCCGCGCGCGGGCGCCTGGGCCGCCGAGGACTCCGTGCTCATACAGAAGATTATTGACAAGTAAGTGGCGCAAGCCAAAAGTGGACCTGTAGGTCTGGCTTACGGCAGGAAACTAGACACATAAACGAGTTGGAAGCGAGTGTTTGGCCGCGTCCACGACGCTAGCGGGTGGAAATTTATACGTAAATCTCCGCCATATAGAAAATAATACTAATGGGGCCGCGCCGCCCGCTGGCGTCTGGCTTACGGCAGTGGACTAACCGCCGAGACGATAACCGAGAAACTAGACACATAAACGAGTTGGAAGTGAGTGCTAGGACGCGGCCACGACGCTAGCGGGTGAAAATTTGTACGTAATTCTATTCGTAATTCAGTTTTGTCGCCCGACTGTAAGTGAGTGTGCAAGAGCAACGGGCAATTGCTCGCGCCACTCGTTAGTATCAGTCTCGGGCTGCAGTCGCCGCCGCCGCTCGCCTTGCACTGCGCGCTGGCCAACTGCCGAGGCAGCCGAGGACTCCGTGCTCATACAGAAGATTATTGACAAGTAAGTGGCACAAGCTAGAGTGCTGGCTTATGGTTATGGCAGTGGTCTGACCGCCGAGACGATGACCGAGAAACGAGGAAAACTAGAAACATAAACTAGTTGGAAGCGAGTGTTCGGCCGCGTCCACGACGCTAGCGGGCTCGTGGGCCGCCGAGGACTCCATGCTCATACAGAATATTATCGACAAGTAAGTGGCACAAGCTAGAGCTCTGGCTTATGGCCAGATGTAGTGGACACAGGCCTAGCCTAGTGTGGTGGCCTGTGTCGTGGAAATAACACTAATGGGGGCCGCCGCTCTAAACGCGCCGCCCGCTGCGCCCGCTGCCGCTGGCGTCGTCGACAGTTTTGTCGCCCGGCTGTAAGTAAGTGTGCAAGAGCAAAGGTCAATTACTCGCGCCACTCGTTAGTATCAGTCTCGCGTTAGTATCAGTATCAGTACGCGTGGGCCGCCGAAGACTCCATGCTCATACAGAAGATTATTGACAAGTAAGTGGCACGAGCTAGAGCTCTGGCTTACGGCAGTGGACTAACCGCCGACGATGACCGAGAAACGGGGAAAACTAGAAACAAAAACGAATTGGAAGCGAGTGGGACGCGTCCACGACGCTAGCGAGTGGAGAAAATAATATAAGTGGGGGCCGCCGCTCTGGCCGTGCCACCCTTTCCGCCCACTGGCGTCGTAGACACGGCCTTACTTTCGATAGTTTTGTCTCCTGACTGTAAGTGTGCTAACTTTTTTCCCTATAAAAGGTCAGCGCAGAAGCGACCGGCTTTCAGTCGTTCGGTTGCCGCCACACAGGCAACACCTCCCAATGTACCTACCTATAAGAGTATGCCTAAGTACTGAAACTGTACATACCATAGGCTAACATATAATCATTATGTCTAAACCGAAACTCCTTCTCAACTAATAATTTCCTAATGGTTGTCAGCAAGCAGGCGGTGATCCACGTGCGGCGCATCATCAGCCCGTCCAACTACAGCGTGACGCTCGAGTGTGACGTCACCACGTTCGAGGACGGCGTGAGTCTGGCGCACGCGCTGGTGTTCCACGAGCGCGCCAGGATGCCCAACCCGAGGCTGCATGTGAGTCAACATAATATGTACAGTCAGAAAGAAGATATGTATGCCACCCAAAGAAATATGTTTGATCCTGAGACTCATGATCAATCAAATTATATTTTATCGTATCATTCAAACAATCTAAATTTTTTCATGTCACGCAAACGACTCCCAAGCTAACGAGTGCCTCTAGCGGTCAATATAATTACAGAAGATGTATGCAGGTGACAGACGAAAACCCAATCATCTATATTTGGGGAAATTATCGAACTTATACTACAGGCCATAGGTCCAGAACTTATCAGCATTAAGGCCATCATAAGATGCAGCTTTTAGTACATAATATCATTAACATACCGAATATTAAAATTAATCTCATTTCAGTATCCAAAAATCAACGGGTTGATGGAAAGACCGAAAATATTCTTCGGAACTACGGACTACAAGTCGAAAGCGGTGGAAGAGGTCTTCATTACATACGTCGTCAGTCCGGACAAGTTTTACGTCAGAAAGGTATGTGTACTATAATATTTGTGTTTATATTAAAGAGACATTTTTGGTTGCATAGCGAGGTATGCCTCCGACCTTGTAAGTCGGTACTTTAGCCAGGTAGCCAGAAGTGGCTGGATGGTGAGGCTTATGTTCAGCAGTGGACCATTAGGGGTTGATGATTATTCTTCCATTCTTCCATTCCAAAGCAAGATCTATATTGATATGGTTGCAATTTCCAGACCCACTTGCAGCCGACATACGAAAAGTTATTTGAAGAATTGGAGGAAGAATACAGCTTGAGTGTGACCGCTGGCACTGTGTACTGCCCACAGGAAGGTAAATATCATCCCTCGATTCTAACATTCAATAATTCCGCGTATGGGTTGGTATTGATCCAACGTTTTACTTTATATGAGAACGACAGATATACAAAATAAACTTTACACCAATTAAATTTTTTTTATTGCAAAATGATAAATATTTTTTTATATGTTACGACGTATTACAGGGATCTTTTTAGGCTGCTGGCCTGCTTGAACACCACCTCTTTTCTTTCTTTCTTTCTTTCTCTTAAGTCAGCGGGTAGAGCGGGCGGTGCGATGCGAGCGGCGGCACCCACTAGTATTATTTACTCTATGGCGACTAATTACTTACAAATCCCCGCCACAGACGCGGCCTTATACCAATCCTCCCTCAACACCCTCCTCTCTTGCATTCCAGGCATGGTATGCGTCGTCAACATGGACAAGTACGTGAACACGACGGGCTCGGGCGGCGGCTGGCGGCGCTGCGTGGTGGAGGCCACGCCGGGGCGGCTGCGCGCGCGCGTGCTGTGCGTGGACACGGGCGAGCTAGCTCTAGTGCACTACTCGGCACTGAGGGCCGTGCGCGAGCATCACACACGACTGAAAGCTCTCGTGAGTGTCTACTAGCTACTAGTCTAGTTGTAGAAAAAAAGGAGGAAGGAATCTAGCTAAAAAATGAGGCACAGCAATGGCGGCGACATGAGAGTGTGTAGGTGCGAGACTCAAGGCTCTCGTGAGTGTCTACTAGCTACTACTCTAGTTGTAGAAAGTAGAAAAAAAGGCGGAAGGAATCTAGCTAAAAAATGAGGCATAGCAATGGCTGCGACATGAGAGTGTGTAGGTGCGAGACTCAAGGCTCTCGTGAGTGTCTACTAGCTACTACTCTAGTTGTAGAAAGTAGAAAAAAAGGCGGAAGGAATCTAGCTAAAAAATGAGGCATAGCAATGGCTGCGACATGAGAGTGTGTAGGTGCGACGTGGTGGAGGCCACGCCGGGGCGGCTGCGCGCGCGCGTGCTGTGCGTGGACACGGGCGAGCTAGCTCTAGTGCACTACTCGGCGCTGAGGGCCGTGCGCGAGCAACACACACGACTGAAGGCTCTCGTGAGTGTCTACTAGCTACTAGTCTAGCTATAGCCTTACTTTATTTTACTAGACGCTCGCAAAAGTATCACACACAGAAAAAAAATTACATAGAGTATAAGTTAGGCTAGTCGTAACACTAAAAAAATATTTTATACAGCATAAATATGTTCGAGTTTGGGACGCAACTACTAATGTATTAAAACAAATAATAAAACTAAAAAGAGAAAATTTCAGTCCAGCGTAAATGAGGTATCTTGACAGCTCAGAAGACACCTTTTAGGTCCCCAAAGTTAGAATATGTGGGGTGAGGCGCGGGTGGGATTTGTTAAATAAATTGAGGGACGCTTAACCGACGTAATTGCAACTAGAGCGCGTATCATTTATTTAATTATTTATTGCAAAAATATAATTCGTTTATAAAATTTTTGTTCGCAGGCCGTGGAATGCCACCTGAGCGGCGTGACGCCCCTCAACAAGAAGTGGAGCCCCGGCTCCGTTTCTCTCCTCGAGTCGTTCCAGCACCGCCCAATAGAGCTTCATGTTGAGGAAACCCGCGGCAAGTCGGTGGGAGTGACGCTGTACGAGAAGAGCGACCCCGATGACGTCGTCTGTGTCAATACGCTGATGATCAAACACAAGTTTGCCGTCACTATCGGGTGAGTTTGTTGTTACGTATAGCTTTACACTTTTGTACATACCTTGTTAAACTAACAGGCCTTCAATTTTTGAGTGAATGTAAGGTGGTCTGTGAAAAAGAAATAGGTGCTTATGAAGCTGACAGTTGGTAATTTAGAGTGTATTACAATTTCGTCATTCCTCTGCCACATCTTCGTTTTTTTGCGATCTCGTGGCAAGTTTAGATCGTCACCAAGGCATGATGTTACTATGTATAATGATAATTTGTTGTACATAAATGCGAAATAAATCGACAGTTCTGTTGTTGTCATCTTACGTTACCTTGCTATACCTAGATAATGTCTTCTTCTGTGAGCTGTTCCCTAATGATTGCATTTTATTATTTCAGAGTATTCATGTTCAACAAGAACTTGTCACCGGAGAGCCAGTCGTTCACGAAGACGCCCCTGGACAAGGTGGACAACCCGAGGCCGAAGAAGAAGCCAGAGAAGGAAATTCTAAAGAGAGGAGAGCCGACCGTCTCGCCTACCAAGAAAATAAAAGACAACGATCTGCACGCAAAAGACAAGGGGCCCATTAAGCTAGAAGTGAAAATCTTGTCGTGCCACTCGCCTTCCCTGGTCTACGTCTCACTTATCGACCAGCAAAAAACGCTCAAAGAACTGTTTGACACCATCCAGGACTACTACTCCAAGAACAAGTTGCCGAGCAAGGACGAGTGGCAGGTCGGCGACCGCTGCTGCACCGTGTGCCTCGAGAGCAAGACGTGGCGCCGCGCCGTCATCATCGAACTACAAGGCACCTCCGCCAAAGTGTTCTACTCCGACTTTGCGTGCGTCGAAACGGTCCCCATATCACAGCTGAGGGAACTAGTGCCAGAGTTCCAGGGCATAGGGGACGCGGCCATCAAGTGCCATCTCAGCGGAGTCATCCCGGCCGTCGGCGAGGAGTGGCCCACTCTCACCAAGGAATACCTCAACGAGCTAGTGGAAGCGTACCAAAGAATATTCATCACTAAGAACGGCTCGATAAAGAACAAGAGTCTGCCGGTGGAGCTGTGGGTCTACCACGTGATCCAGGGAGGTGCCTTGGAGCCCAATAAGGCGGAGTGGCGCTGCCTCAATAGGAATATCATTGAGCAAGGTCTCGGCGTGCCTGATAAAACGCAGCAGGTATTATGAATTTTAGTGAATAAGTTCTTAAAGTATGTTAATAATACGACGGAGTTTAAAAGCAGTCTAATTCTTTCAGGATGAAGCATCGAAGGAGAAAGACAAAGACAAGGACTCTGACGACATGATCAAATTTCTGGGCGTGACTGGTTCCGTCCAGGAGTGGCTGCAACTGGAGCCGCCGGCGACGGAGGCCCTGATCACCGCGGCGCCCGCGCGCAGCCAATCGGAGAGTGACGACGATGACGCGGGGCCTCTCGACCAATCCGGGCAGAGCACCTCCAAGACCGTGCTCGTCTCTGATTGGCTGCCGGCCGAGCCGCTGTCGGCGCAGCAGTTCACCGGTGTACCGACGTAAGATACTTATAAGAATTATTATCTAGATGTGCAGATTTCTCAAAATGTTTTCCTTCACCGTACTCTTAGTACGTTTTATAATTGTAATTCGTTGTTACATGGCAGGATTCAAACTTTACGAATTATCAATAATATGTTGTTTCAGGTACGTGGACAACGAAGGGCTGATCTACCTGCACGACGTGTCGCAGCAGGACACGCTGGACCTCATCCGCAAGGCGCTGGACGTGCGCTTCCGCACCTCCCGCCCGCCCCGCGCCCGCCCCGCCGCCTGGGCGCCCGGCCAGCCCTGCGCCGCGCGCTTCTACCTCGACCAGCAGTTCTACCGCGGGCGCGTGCTGGCGGCGGACGCGGACGCCTGCCTCGTGCACTACGTGGACTACGGCAACGACGAGCGCTGCGCCGCCGCCGACCTGCGCCGCACGCTCGTGCTGCACCGCGTGCCCGTGCAGGCCGCGCGCTGCCGCCTGGCCCGCGTGGCCCCGCGCGCCGCCGTCTGGGACAAGACCACGCTCGACTACCTGCACAAGTCCATCGTCGAGAAACAGTGCCTCATCAAAGTCGCCGGCGAACCTGTCGACGGCGTCATCCCCGTGGACATTAAAATCGATAAAGTCTACATCAACGATCTATTAGTTGAATTAGAAATGGCTTATTACACTGATGGCACGCAACCCGTCGTGCCCAAGTACGCGCCGGCCGCGCCGCCGTCCGCCGCCGAGACGGACTCCGGGCCCGACTACCTCGTGGACGAGGACAGCGACGAGCCCGCCTCGGAGCCGGACCCGGACCGCTCCGCCGACCTGGACCACTCCACCGACCTGGACCCCGCCGGCGACTGGGCGCGGCTCGTGGAGGACGAGGACGCCGCCGAGGAGTACCCCGGCGCGCGCGTCGGCGACCAGTTCCCGTGCCACGTCGCCTTCATGACGGACCAGCACGTGGAGCTGGTGGCGGCGCCCTCCCCCGAGCAGCAGCGCCAGCACGACGAGCTGGCGGCGGCGCTGCAGCGCGCGGCGCCCGGCGCGCCCGTGCTGCGCCCGCCGCTGCCCGAGCACCGGCCGTGCCTGGCGCTGTTCCCGGCGGACGCGCGCTGGTACCGCGCCGCCGTGCAGGAGTGCAGCCCGGCGCGCCGCCTCGCGCGCGTGCGCTACGTGGACTTCGGCAACTCGGAGGTGGTGCCTCTGGAGCACGTCCGCGCGCTGCCGGCCGCCCTGGCGCGCGCGCCGCCCGCCGCCCTGCGCGCGCGCCTGCACCGCGTGGCCGCCCGCCCCGCGCGCGACCCCGCCGAGCTGCAGCGCCGCTACGAGGAGACCTTCCCGACCGACGCCTCGGTCCACGCCACGGTCGTCGCGGTGGACGGGCACGACGCGAGCGTGGAGCTGCGCGACGACCACGGCAACCTCGTCTACGAGAATCTCATCAAGGAAGGGATATTCCGGCTCACCGATGAAGATGAACCCACTGATTAGTTTTTAGTTTGTTATTATTTCTCTTTGATTTTAATGTTGATTTTTTGTTACCTCTAGACCTTGCCACTGTTGTTGATTACAATGTGAAGAAAATATTTTAACGGAAAATATATTATATTTTCATCTGTTTTTTCGGAAACAATCATTCCTACTTTTACGTAAGTATTCATATAGTTATAGATTTGTTACTTTACTCTAAATACTATTATAAGTATTCAAAGACTGTGTATCGTACGTTAACTAATAAAACTTACTACATTTACATGTACCGTTTTTCTAAACTATGTCATAATCTTAAAATAACAAGAAGTTGGCTAAATAAGTCGAATAATTTATTTTGTGATCCAGTAATCTAGATGTAGCTATAAACTATCTGGAGCATATAATTCAATTTCGAAGGATTCGTATACTTTTCAGTAAAATCACAATAAGCAGCAAAGATTGAGAGCTGACAGTCTTCTGTTTCCTCAATCGAAGGAAGTCGGCACTTGTTTCGGACACATGGCCACTAGCCGCAGCGGCGCGCCCGTCCCCGCCGCTATCTTCATCGGCAGGGCGATGCCGAGACATCCGCTATCTGGAACGATAACACGAGATTACTATCTAGGTAGGTAGGTAACTAGGTACTTCAGATGCATGCTATTGGAATGTGGGATGATATTATGGGTTCTACCTTTTTTGGCATAAGATTTATTTGCCTAATCTCGTATTGCATAGTAACGTTTGGTCAAAGTCTCGTTACGCCGAAAATCGTATGGCATAAATCTCGTTTAGTAAAAAGTTATTTCGCATAATATTGTTTAGCCTAATAATGGTATGGCCAAATCTTGGATAGCCTAATAATGATATGGCATAGGTTTATACAAAGTAATAATATTCGTTTGGCTTTAACTTTGACGGAGCGTCTCCCTACATAGCGCAAACTGGTGCCTTGTATTGTTTCCGTGTGTGTGTGCACTGAGGGACCACATGTTTTTTTGTAGGTTTGGTAACTAAAACATTTAGTAAAAGTTGTAACTTAATTTGTAAAACGAATGCTGGGATTTGTAAAGAATTTATTCAAAAGTTATTCGACATTATTATGGTCCCTCAGCACAAAAAAAAATTTTCAAATTCTCGAAAAGTATTAACTTTTGAGGAATCCTTTGTTACTTCATAATTAGTAAAAATCATTTAAAGCTGTACACCTCGATCAAAAACATAAATTTACTTTGATTATATCGTATTCCAGTAGTTTTTATTTGTCTCTGAGGGACCACTTTTTATTGGCTTATAAAATACTAATTATGACATTAAACAACATAAGATTTTTGCACGATTTAGTAAAAGTTACAAGAAACTTTATAACAGTGAAATAAGTAGATAATTAAGTGTAAATTTCATAAATTTCCTATTAATTTGTGGTCCCTCAGTTCACACACTATAGAATTATAAATTCATCAAAATATCAAAAAATCCTAGGAAATCTGCTATGTTGCACTTATTACAAATTATAAAAATGGTTTTACTAAAGGAAAATAATCATTTATCATGGATTAATCACTCATTCAACAAGTTATTAAAAATTTTCCAACTCCCCTATATTCCAATTTTAGGTTATGTTATTTATTAGGGTGACCGCACACTAAAAAAGATTTCAATATGTGATTTATATAGAGTGACCCTATAACTGAACTACAGTAATTTTTTGTGTAGATGATAAAGTTTCCCCACGCCTCCAAGATCATACACACAAAAATATTGCACCCATCTACCTATAAAAAATTATGAATAAAACGTAGTGTTATTTTCTCTATGTCTATGAAATGAATGAAAGTGAATGGGAGATTTTCCTTGACAGTTTAAAAGTTTCAAAATCGTCCGATAGATGGCCACCGGCCTGTCGTTTTATAGGAGCTGCATTCTTCTGAGGGAACGAAAGACATCATATAAGTAAAGCCACAAAGTTACAGTGCCACAAACTTATCTGTTCCGGTGACAACTCACGTAAATGTCTAATATTTCTTCATTCTATAAGATTTTAAGTTTGCCAAGAAGAGAAGTTAGTGGTAATTCGCTCTTGTGGTTTTAATAAACCCATCTAATCTATATCAATATATCTCTCAATATAAAGCTCAATTTGGAGCGGTGGTAGCTCAGTCGGGTAAGCGCCCGCTTCTCACGCAAGAGATGCGGGTTCGAATCCCGGCGCTGACATGTACCAATGAGTTCTTTTAACTTAAGTACAATGTATACCATCGCTCTTACGGTGAAGGAAAACATCGTGAGGAAACCTGCATATCTAGATTTAGCACATCTAGATATGTGAACCCACCAACCCGCAGTGGACCAGCGTGGTGGGAAATGGTCCAAGCTTAGGAAGGCAGTTTAGACCTTGGGGATATGCACAAAGGTTCCACTCGAGAGAGCCAGGTGCAGGTACTAACACCCGCACAGAGAATAGAATAGAATAGAATAGAATATATCAATATTTATCATCATCATCATCATAAGTTTGTCGCACTGTAACAATTAATATTATGCATAATATAACAGCTAGATATCGCATATGGTTGAATTCACGTACATTGGGTTTTTGTATTGGCTGAAAGAACTAGAATCCATGCCGGCTAAAAAAATATGCAGTCCAGGAACAGATAAGTTTGTGGCACTGTACAACGTTTTACAAGCGCCACCTATAATCGGTTTTAATCTATGGCTGTTGTCTATGGTGGACTATCTCCCATTTCTCTTGGCTCCAAAGGACATGTATCCAGGGCCGTAAAACCCAGTTTGAAATAAACATGACCTCAGAATAATAATGCCCTCGCGCTTTCGCTACTCGTGTCGTGCGTTATTGAGAAAACAGATAGATCTTTATTACCTATATAAAATTATGGGCATATTAAATGCCCTACGCACCGAAACGAAAAGTTATATTTATATAGCATCCCACTCCTCACTTTGTATGCAAAGGACTTCTACCTTTTTTATTAATTACAAATATTTGTATCTACTAATATTTGTCGTCGTAAACGTAAGTATATAGTTTTCTTCAATTATTTCAAAAGGAAGGATACGGCCGTCAGAACGTTTGTCAAAAGAAAATTGCACCCGCGCGCTGGCCCTAATTCATACAAATTATGACAGATTTATGAGATTTTACAAGCCGATAGATGTCGTGACAACATAGTGTACAGAACTGTCAAATATTGCACACAGAGCAAAGAGGTTGAAGTATTAAACTCGGAATAAGAACTCACTACTTTTAATAGTACTTCTATTTAGTCTAATTTACAAGTACAGAATGTTTATTTTTCATACGTCGTTGCTGTAGATAATGAATGAGGGCAGATATAGAATTTCCTCTGTGGAAATAAGGTGTGAACTGACACAAAATCTGTGTTCTGAAGGTTTGACATTTTATTACAACTCAGACAACGCCATCTGTTTCTCCAATAATGTATTTTTTTTTTAACAAACTCATTGAGACTTTTTGTAGTGTGCGGTCACCCTAATAAATAACATGACCTAAAATTGGAATATAGGGGAGTTGGAAAAATTTTAATAACTTGTTGAATGAGTGATTAATCCATGATAAATGATTTTTTTCCTTTAGTAAAACCATTTTTATAATTTGTAATAAGTGCAACATAGCAGATTTCCTTGGATTTTTTGATATTTTGATGAATTTATAATTCTATAGTGTGTGAACTGAGGGACCACAAATTAATAGGAAATTTATGAAATTTACACTTAATTATCTACTTATTTCACTGTTATAATGTTTCTTGTAACTTTTACTAAATCGTGCAAAAATCTTATGTTGTTTAATGTCATAATTAGTATTTTATAAGCCAATAGAAAGTGGTCCCTCAGAGACAAATAAAAACTACTGGAATACGATATAATCAAAGTAAATTTATGTTTTTGATCGAGGTATACAGCCTTAAATGATTTTTACTAATTACGAAGTAACAAAGGATTCCTCAAAACTTAATACTTTTCGAGAATTTGAATTATTTTTTTTGTGCTGAGGGACCATAATAATGTCGAATAACTTTTGAATAAATTCTTTACAAATTCCAGCATTCGTTTTACAAATTAAGTTACAACTTTTACTAAATGTTTTAGTTACCAAACCTACAAAAAAACATGTGGTCCCTCAGTGCACACACACACTTGTTTCCGCTGTTTGGAAAACGCTCCGCTTTGGTTTTGATGAACATGTGCACCTAACACGCTCCTCCTCGCTTTGCTCGTCGTCGCACCTATTTTTAGATTTCGATCTCATGGGGTTTGTAATAATTATATTGGTCGTTAACTTTCGATTTTTTGATCATACAATATCGTGATTTTCGGGATGTAGGAGAAAAATACCACAATTTGTACATTTACTACATACTTAATATATTATTTATTAAGATAACATTAGGAGAAACAAGATTATACATAGGTATAGATAGACGAACATAAATTTGAGCAAACGAAACTTATGTGTTTAAAGATTGTGCCTAAAGAGTTTTAGACGAAACGAGCCTTATGCCACATAAGTCTTGGCAAAGTGATGGTTCGGCCAAAAAAGCTTAGACGATACGAGTTATGCGAAATGAGTTTTGGTCAATAAAGATTATGCGAGATGAGCGGAACCCGATATTATGTCATAGATAATTTTAGTGTGCATGTTTTGTCATTGGTGCATGTTGATAAATGGAACATATTGTTGTTTGATACTCAAAAAAATGTTATAACTTTTTCAAGGACGCTTCATTTTTCTAGACTAAAGGATGTCGCAAGTGTTTTATCAATGACTAAGATAACTAGATTCATTATTAGGCTCGCTCGCTTGTATTCTGACTCAGTGCTTCGTAGAAACAAAGATACTCACCAGGTAATGTGTGGTTGCCAAAATTAACATTTTCCATCTGATAGAGGCCGGCTCCCAGTAGGATCTGATGGACCATGTAGTCCTTCGAGGATCCGGGGTCCAAGGAGGCCACATCCACTCCTACTGCCACCACGTTCTTGTATGACTCCACTATCCACTTGGCTACTTCAGCGCTGATACCTGAAATAGGTAGACGTGTATACCATCAGCATCAGACAAAATCTAATAAATAATCAAGTCAGCCATTGCTCCACATAGAAATGTCTCTAGCAAATAACATTCTCTACTGTGTCTTCCTCATACAACTATATGCCAATACCGTTGGTCCAGCCATAGAAAAACGCGGACTCGAAGGTACCCTAATCCAGCGGACTGAAGCTAATACCGTTGGTCCAGCAGACTAAATTGGAGACAATTACACACTGCGTTTGCATCACCTACGCTATTTCTTACATAAAGAAACGATGAGGCCGTTATTAACAACGCTGAACTTACCCGGGAAATTCAAAGAGCCGTCTGGCTTCAGTCCCAGGTACTGTTCCCGGTCGTGGTAGAACTTGCCCCAGCCGAACCTCACGAGCACAGCGCACGGCTTGCCGAAGTTGTCGTTCAACATGTGGTCCAGGTGATGCTTCTCGAGAACGAAGTTCGGGTCGTCGTTCACTTTTGACCTCATGTCTATGATGATCACTGAAAAAAATATAAGTATTTTATTGTATAAATTGGTAGGTTCATATGTCGGTACGGCGAGTAAATCCCCATATACAAACGTAAGAGCACTTCCATCTTTTAAATTATCTAGATGAGACCACTTCAAGTGCATGGCATTGCCAAGGCCATAATAGGTGCCCAAGTGGGCAATTTCCAGGCCATTTAATTTCATCTATGCATGCAACTTATACCTACTTATATTACCTAATATTATATAGGTACCTACCTAATAAAACCAAGGTTCTTACTAGTAAAATTTTTAAAACTTTAGATAATACATAAATATAGCTAAGTATGTAGTTATCTACAAGTTATGAAACTGTGTAGGTAAACCTGTTATTTAGATAGTACTTACTGGAGTTCACTAAAAATTATAAGACATATACTTACATGGAACGATAAGTTTCTCCACAGGTATATCGCCGACCTTGATCCCGTGTTCGGCGAAGTGGAAAGGGGCGTCCAGGTGGGTGCCGACATGCTCCCCCGACGCGTAGTCATTGGTAGCGTACCTGATGACCACCACAAGATATGTATATTAAACGATGTAAGAAGATACACACTTGTCCACCAATCCGCACTAGGCCAGCGTGGTGGACTAGGTCTAAAACCCTTATTTCATTGGAAGGAGACCCGTGCCCCAGCAGACGTGTGGGTAGTGATGAGGTAAAGAAGAAATAGTTAAGTACTACATAGACACTGGAGCTGGTGTGTCTTCACCGTGGTGAAAGTACTAGCCAGTCCATCTCGTTGGCGAAGTATATTCCATGACACATTTAGATAAGGGTTAGGTACTTAGGTCCTATTGGTGCATTGCGTCGCATCGTCCCAAAGGAACGGTTAGGTAAGTAAAAAAAAATAGCGACGAAAGGAAGGATTAGTTACGTCACTTGGGAAAGTTCATTTCGTACCTATTTCGTACACCCTTAGTCAGACTAACTATCAAAATATTAAAAATTAATAACTCTTCGAAAATAATTAAGTTACTTATAAAATATTTATATCTGAATTCCTAACTATGTGTAAGTATAAATATACCCTTAGACGATAAGTACACTTACCAAGCTCCATCATCTAGATTCGTTTCTAATTTCTTAGTAAAAATAAACCGTTGAACTTCGGGCCAGTAAATAGTGAAGTTATCAAAAGGATATGTTAAATCGAGGAATTCGTATTCACCACTAAGTAAGAAACTATTAAAGTCATTTGCGTTTGCTAATAATAAACTCGATAGGAGGACGACAACAGTAAAGGTGGACATTTTGTACTCGAGTACGAAATAATACTGATGTTGTTTTATTTCGATTTGAGTAGGTAACCTACTTAGTTTCAAGATATTTACCGTCGAAACGTGATATGAATATGACTCAATATTATCTGCACGCCATCAATTTTACACCTACGCCCGTCTATCATCCTGATGTGATGAGGATTAGGTTTGCAACAGGCAAGTGCAGCATTGTGATCTTGATTATCTTATCAATGTAAGTAGGTATTGTACAAACGTCGTCGGATTTCGTTTCATTTGTGTAAAGTACCTACCTAAATATACGTCTACCAACACAGACCTAACTCCTTGGTAGGTACTTATAGATTATAAATAAGTACTTACTTAACTAATTTTTTTTTATTACACTTGTCCAAATAATATGTGTACTTATTCATTTTATACTTTGTAAAGGTATTCGTTAAAATGTAAGAATCGTATTTATGGTAATATAATGACTGTACCTTACTATCAGGGTAAAAACTTCCTAACTAACTTAGTAACTAACCCATGCTAAGTAACTTAGTTTTAACCACTTACCAAGAACCAACCTTTCCCTTCAGCCCTAACTTATTAGTGAACTCGAACTTTTTAGCATTTACCCAATACACAGAGTTCTCATTGACTGGATAAGTCAAGTCTATTATTTCGAAATCTCCATGAAAAATGAATTTATTCAATCTATTTTGGTCGGCGGTCACTAATATCACTTGAGCCACTAAAATAATAAAAGCAACCAGTGACAATGCCATCTTGCCGGCCACTGGTGATTAGTGAAGATTGCGGTTGCCCTCTGAGCTCTAGCTATTTGTTTAAGTACCTACTTATTTTATTTACTACTTAGGTCATTGCTATTTATGTAGCAATGACCGTATGGTTGATGCCTACAGCTACGTAAATAATTGGTCAGCCAGATTAAAATGAAACTAAGTACCTTCTTGCTGCTATGTATGTTCACCATGCGACTGGGGAACAATACAGAGGCCAGGGTTCGATTCCCCACTTCAGCCGATAGTTTTGTTTGTGCGAGAATATTGCAAATTAAATTAACTACCCAATCGTAGCATTGTAATCAGATCTATAGGTTTAAAATAAATAGCTCAGCTGATAAATGTATACATGCCGCTGGGGCAATCCCTTGGGTTCATGACTCATGGCTGAGTTCTAAGACCCATGCCGTGCGGACTATAAAGGAGTCGACACACTAGCAGACGTGGCCTACGGACGCAGCTGTCAGCCGCGACTGATAAGTGTGCACGGTCTTTTGGGACAGTTCGTGCCAGATCGCTCTCGGACGTCTGAAAGCTGAAGGTCAGTCCAAGGTTACGTCCGCGACTTACGTCCAATAGTTTGAACAGCGTAGTGTACATACATTCCTTACCTAGAAACCTTTAAAGCTGCGTACAGACAGGCCCAACGATCGCCAACGAACGGTTTTCGTTAACCTTCATTAGGTAATTATCCATCGTTGGGCGTTCGTTGGGCCGGTCTGTACGCAGCTTAAGTCGCGGCTGACAGCCGCGTCCGCTAGTGTGTCGGCACCTTTATAAATGTACATGGCTTACCTCAGAATAAGGTTTATCATAAATCACAGAATACTAGCCATTTCTGATCACAGAGAAAAGAAGTTTGACAGTGACAGATAAAATGCTTCGAGGTGCATCTTGTTCTTGTGCGTTGTGCGTGACTTTGTTTTGATTGCAATTTACCTATTTATCAATTAAATTTCGCCTTGATTCTACCTAATTAAAATAAATTTAAATATACACCTATGTCATTAATAAAGAAAACTAGAAATGATGCCGTTAAAGCTGCAGTTACATCGTATTTAGAGCGGCGGAATTACCCAGTAAGTAGTCTTCTTTGTTTTATGTATTAATTCCTAATATTTGATCCATTTAACTATATATTATTGTTCTAGGATATAGATGTGTTCAACAACAGTACATCTTTCAGCCAGAGTGCGGAAGAAATGGCTGTATCCACCATAATTCAATGTGAATCAAGCCGAGCCAATTCTATTCTTTTCTCCTGTATCAACAATGATCCAGCCCAATATGATGTTCAGTACAACAGGTAAGGATCGGAATTCATTCTGGGCTATGTCTATGCTAGTTACAACTATATTAGTTTGTTTTACCAACTTGCTAAAAAAATATTAGTAGCATCCCTGTGGAAATTCCTGGAATAAATAGTATGTCATTCTTCAGCTTCCCAATTTTCTGTTAGCTTACAATCATCACCACAACCCATCACATCCCCACTGCTGGACCATGGATTAGGTTTTGGGACTAGTCTTAGCTTACAATACTGTTAGTAAATATTATTGTAAAATTATAGATAAATAAAATATTTAAAAAAAAATAGTTTCGAGATGTAAACAGTCCTAAGGTAAACCTTTGGTACACAGGCCCTTTGCATGTCACCCATGCCATCCTGTCCTCAGCCACTGCAATATTTAGAGTATGGAGATTTCAATTATATTTTTACGTTATTCATTTGCAGACTTGTCAGCTATGTGAAAGACATCAAAGTAGAGAATGTAAAGAATGAACTTCTCGGCTTACTGAGTCCTTTACTGTGTCACTTGTACCTGGAGATGCTTCGAGGGGGGCACGGCGGTGCCGCACAGATGTTCCTGAAGCGACACTCCGCTACTCTACCACAGAAAGACATGTCATACCACCAGCCAATAGATGGGAACCTCCCGTCAGCCCTCTACAGACCAAACAGTCTAGAACAGTTGTTCAACTCACTACAGAATGGAACTATTGATAATGAAACTCCAGAGAAAGACTACATGAATCAAATTCTTGACGACATCGGCTCAATATATACTCTACAGGAAATTGAAACTAGGCCTTCTATTGCTGCTTTCAGGTTCGAATTTTGTTATTTGTATTAAATGTGTGATTTATTTTTTACATTCACTTTCTTATCTGATATTGAAACTCAGTGTTTGTCTGAAGTTATGTTCTTTCATCCTGTTGTTTTATATGATGGTCCAGTGAACATAATCTCATTGGTTCCATTTCAGTATAACAGTCATTTATGCATTCCCAGGTCGTGCAAGTATGACATCTCCCTGTCTCAAGATGCGGTGAACTCTCTGAAGTGCTACCTGGCCAAGCAAGGCCATGTGCTGATGATGCAGGTGCTGCAGACCTGGTTCCACATCGACATCAACAACGACACCAATAAGAAAGACACTGTAAGTTAGTTTAACTGTTTACTGGTAACTATGCAAGTTTGTGACCAAAGCAGTATAGCTGTGATTACGACCTATGATGATGAGATTATTATCTAACTGTATACTTAAAATCTTCTTTTCAGAGTGATGATGAAGATGAACAGATGGAGGAAGAAATTAATGTCACAGGGCTCACAAATTCTGAAGAGAAAATAACAGACACTAATGGTAATGCTATTATGCTTAAACATATTATATTAGCTTTTGCTCATGCATCCTTCGCTTTGCATAAGACTCTCTTTGTTCTTTTTCTATGGATTTCATTGCCCATGTGATTTTCCTATGTTGATAAATCATGATGTTCCAGTATATTTATTGTGTATACTTTCTGTATACACAATAAATATATTCTTTATGTATACTTTCTCAATTCTTTCTGTAATTTATATCTATAGCTATTATTGTTATTCTTAAATTCTTTAGTACAATTGACTTGACCCTATTTGATCATAAGTATTCTTCCACCCAAAAATCGGTTTTAGAGATAAGACTGTGAATTCTGAACCTATTTTGATTGTATATAAGCTTTGTTACTTCTGTTCTTGTGTGTGTACAAATAAAAAATATTCTATCTATCTAATTATTTATTTAACACTTTATTGTATACAAAATACATAGGTACAATAAAAGATGGGGAGATTTAAACTAAACTAGTATAAAAGGGCGGACTTATCACCTAAACCCGATCTCTTCCAGTCAACCCTGAAGGTAAGGAGACAAATGTCTAAACTCTTATACAACCACATCTATTAACTTGATTCCAGACATATTCTCTGCGTGCAACGGCCACACGGAGTACCCGGGCGTGGACAAGGAGCTGCGCGAGCTGCAGGACGCCATCCGCGGGGTCCGGGAGTCCGTGGCGCCGCTGAAGCTCTACAAGATCGCCGCTCCGGATACATAGTAAGACGGGTTTTGTTATTACACTCACAGGAAACGAAAAAGTTCCACCTACAAAATACCGACACCAAAAGAACTCAATTTTTTCATACATTTCATTAAAAAAAAATAAAAAATATTACCGCGTTTAGTTGATAATATCCTGATGCTTTGTTAAATATACTTAAATGTTGCAGAAAGTGTCATTAAGCTGGCCTTTTCTGTTTAGGAGTAATATGGTGCTTTTCTCAGTGGAACCTTTTCATTGCCCGTGAGTGGTATATAGGTACAATAGTTACTATAGATCCCGAATTTTCTCAATATCTTCAGTATCCGTGTTACCGAAAAAATATCACACACCTCATTAAAAAACCGGATAGTTACTATAGATCCCGAATTTTCTCAATAAATTGCGTATCCGATGCGTTACTGAAAAATATCACACACCTCAATAAAACACCGGCCAAGTGCACATATTGTCGAAGTGCAACGGGCACACGGAGTACCCGGGCGTGGACAAGGAGCTGCGCGAGCTGCAGGACGCCATCCGCGGCGTCCGGGAGTCCGTGGCGCCGCTGAAGCTCTACAAGATCTCCGCTCCAGATACTTAGTAAGACTGGTTTTGTTATCACAACTGGTTGTTCCTGCGAGCTTCGCTTCGCCTTAAAAAGGTTTTCCGTGGGAATTCCACGATAAAAATCCTATGAGTTAATCCAGGATGTCAGCTAACTCCATACCAAATGATGATGGGCACCAATATATGGAAGCTGGGACCAGCACCAATGGAAATGAGTGATACGTCGTTGAAAAGGTATTTTTTTGCAGAATATGAATAACGGAAGCGCTAGTTTTGATTTACTGTCCAATTAGAATAATCGTACCTTGAAAGTTTTTATATTTTATCTCTGTAATTTTAATGTTTTTTGTTAGTTTTTTGACATTAATTTTTAATTTTTATAACAAAATGATCATATTTCATGTAATATTATATTTATTTATTATCTCAGTAAATAAAACCAGTTGAAAGTAATTTCTCCAATTTCAATAATACGTGTTTACGTGTATTACGCCCTAACTGTCATCAGGAGAGAGAGTGCAATGCCATAGAAAAATACTTCCTTCCGAAGAATTTATTTCAAAATGGACAACTTATACGGATTTGTCGTCATAATACTTTTTTGCTCACTTGAAAAGAGCTATCCAACGATGTATGTCTCATCTTTATTGGACATAGGTCCCAAAACGCCCATTGTCATTTCATTAAAATCGGTTCAGCCGTTTTGGCGTGAAGTAATAAACATGACACACATACTCACTAACTTTCGTATTTATAATATTAGTATGATAGTTTAGTTACTATATATCCCGCATGTATCCCAATATTTTCCGTGTCCGATGTGTTACCGAAAATATAACACACCTCAATAAAACACCGGCCAAGTGCCCATATTCTCTGCGTGCAACGGGCACACGGAGTACCCGGGCGTGGACAAGGAGCTGCGCGAGCTGCAGGACGCCATCCGCGGCGTCCGGGAGTCCGTGGCGCCGCTGAAGCTCTACAAGATCGCCGCTCCGGATACTTAGTAAGACTGGTTTTGTTATTATACTACTGAATAGTTACTATATCCAGCATATTTCCCAATATTTTATGATGCATTAACAAAAAAAACGCACCTATCTCAAATAAAATAAATATATTTCAGCCTGGCTATGGTATGGTGCAATGTTGAAAAGTACCTTATATTAAGTACTAGCTGTTCCCGCGAGCTTAGCTTCGCCTTAAAAAGTTTTCCCGTGGGAATTCCGGTATATAAAAAAGACTATATTCTTTCTCAGGGTCTAGACCATATGTATAACAAATTTCATTCAAATCAGTTCAGTAGTTTTGGCGTGAAAGAGTAACATTGTTTATAAATTATAACGCAGAATGAAGGTGCTGCGCACAATCCTGCGAGGATTATTGTAGTATCTTTAAGCTTGTTTTTTATGTATTAATTCATACCTCTCTCTCTCTCTTTCAGGCTATGTGTCCCATATGGTGGTGGGGTCTGCCTTCCTCGTTTTCTCTCTCCACTTCGCCCTGTCTCCAACGTCGTCTTCAGAGACTTGGCAGTGTCGTAGGTCTTTTTGCACTACGTCTATCCATCTGGTTTTAGGTCTTCCTCGGGATCTCCGACCGGGGGCGGACAGGCGCAGTGCTTCGTTTCCAACATAGTCAGGTGGTTTTCTCTTGACATGTCCGAACCATCGCAAGCGGTTTTCTTGGAGTTTGTCGGCGATGTTAATTCATACCTATAATACAATAAATAAATAAATAAATAAATAACAGACAGACAGACAGACACAGTTACTTTCGCATTTATAATATTAGTTAGGATAAGTAACAAAGATATGCACAGTAAAACGATACCAATATAAAGTTAATTTATAATAAAAGTACCAATAGCTGCCTAAAAACAATGTCTACCAGACTACCCTTGAGATGGCGACGGAAAATATCGGCCTACTTACCTACATATAACTATTTACTAAAGGAATCGAAAACTTTTTCATCTATAATCCATAATACCTCATATGTTACGGCAAATATCGGCATATACCTAACTATTTACAAAAGAAATAGAAATAAAATTCGCCTATAATCCATAATACCTCATTATGTTTTTTTTTCATAATTCCACAGTCTAGTCTGCGCGAAGACGGACCCCGACTGCAACATTCTCTGCGGCGGGTTCTACAACTCGGAGCTGCGCCTGTGGGACCTCGGAGAGAACAACGTGAAGCGCAGACAGAACCGGAACATATCCGAGATAGAGCTGGCTTGCAACATACCGCCTGACCCGGACACTGTGATTGATAATACTTTGTAAGTTGTTGCTTTGGTAAATTGTACCTATAGTCTAGTTGTTCGTTCTGCTCATTGTAAATAATGATGGTGTGTGAATTTCAGGAGGTACAAAATTATATAGTTACTTATGAAGCTGACTGTACATAATTGTGATGATAATGCTTCAAACACCTTTACACGTTATACCTAGCGGGTTTACTATACTCTATGGTGTATTCTGTCTTACCTTCTTCAGCCGCTTCTTTAGCTGCAACTTTACGTTTACCTTGCAAACCCAATTAATTATCTTAGGTCTGATTTTTCAATAGCCGGATAAAAGTTATCCGGGGAATAATTCTGATGCTGTCGCGTCTGAATGTTTGTATAAGACAGTGACAGCAATAATTTTATTGCTCAGATAACATTTATCTGACTATTGAAAAATCAGCCCTTATTCAACCGCTTCCTTAGCTCCAACATGATATGGCTAAAAACCTTGCCAACCCAATCAAATATCTAATATTCTATCTTCCCCTCCAGACACATAGGCGGCGGCGTGGCGCTCCGGGGTCACTCGGGCCCCGTGCGCTGCGTGAGCGTGCAACCCCGCGCAGGCCTCGTGCTCGCCGCCGCCGCGCACCAGCTGCGGGCCTGGCGCCTGCACGACCACGCCTGCGCAGCTGTATACAAGTAACTGTCACTGCCTCCTACACACTACACCTCAGACAGACAGACACTCGGGCCATCTACAAGTACAGTGCCACAAACTTATCTGTTCCGGTGACAGCTCACGTAAATGTGTAATATTTCTTCATTCTATAAGATTTTAAGTTTGGCAGCAGTGGTAATTCACTCTTGTGGTTTCAATAAACCAATCTAATCTATATAAATATATATTTCATAAGTAAATAATGAGATATGGATCAAT